>NC_141139.1:32682956-34111706 GCF_053477565.2 Lygodium microphyllum
TTAGTGTTCAGTCAAAGTGAAAAAGAGCATTATGAGCATTTATCATTAGTTTTTCAATTACTAAAAGAAAATCAATTGTTTGCAAATCCTGACAAGAGTGAATTCTTTAAGACAGAAATAGAATATCTAGGTCATATTGTATCAAAAGAAGGAATAAAAGTTGATCCTAAGAAAATTGATGCAATATTGCATTGGCCTGTTCCTAAAAATGTACATGAATTACGCTCATTCCTTGGTCTTGCTAGTTTCTATAGGAAGTTTGTACGTAATTTTTCATTACTTGCTTTACCATTGACCAAACTTCTTAAGAAAGGCATTGTTTATCAATGGACTGAAAACCAGCAGAAATCCTTTGACTTACTCAAACGTGCATTAACCAATGCCCCTGTTCTACAATTGCTTGACTTTAACAGACCATTCTTTTTAGTTGTGACCGATGCTAGCGGATCAGGAATAGGAGCCATGCTAATGCAAGACAACCATCCAATAGCATATTCTAGTTCTAAGCTGAAACCCTCTGAGCTTAAATATTCCACTTATGACAAGGAACTCTTAGCAGTTGTCCAAGCATTAAAACAATGGAAGCATTATTTAATGGGTTCAGAATTCATGATAAAGACCGACCAGCAAAGCATTAGACATCTACTTAGCCAACCCCAAATTTCTGACCGTCATATCAAATGGGCTTCATTCATTCAAAGTTTCCATCCTATCATTCAATACCAACCTGGAAAAGAAAATGTAGTTGCTGATGCATTGAGTAGAAGACCTGCAATTCATAACATTTCTATCATATCTTTTGATTCTTTGATTGCTATGAAAGACACATATCACCAGGATATTACTTTTCATTCTGATTGGCAAAAATTAGTTCAAAATAATTTCATTCCTATTGATTCATTGTCATATAATGATGGATTCATGTTCTTTGAAAAGAGACTGTGTGTTACTATTCCATTCCGATCTTTTGTTTTGAATGAAATTCATTGTCCCCCATATCAAGGTCATAGAGGTATCATTTCTACATTACACATGTTAACTGAAGATTTTTATTGGCCGCATATGGATGCAGATGTATCTAATTTTGTTTCTGAATGTTTGATTTGTCAAAGAATAAAAAGACATCATGGTAAACAGTATGGATTATTAATGCCTTTGTCTATTCCATCTAAACCTTGGGAACATATATCTATGGATTTCATTACTGGTTTACCAAATACTAAATCTAACCATGATATGATTTGGACAATTGTAGATAGATTTAGTAAGCAAGCATATTTCATTGCATGTAAGAAAACTTTAACAGCATCACAAGCAGCACAGTTATTTTTGAAAACTGTTTTTACTAACCATGGATTGCCGAAAGTGATTATTTCAGATAGAGATTCTAGATTTTGTAATAATTTTTGGATTACACTGTTTGCAAATCTAGGCACAAAGATTGATTTCTCATCTGCATTTCATCCAGAAACGAATGGACAAACAGAAGCCACAAATAGCACCATTCTAGATCTTTTACGTGCATACACTATCTCTAAACCTCAGACATGGGATACTCATTTACATTTATTACAGTTTGCATATAGCAATACACTGCACACATCTACAAAGAAAGCACCTTTTGAAGTTATTTATGGATATAGATTATCTACACCTGTTGCATCCTTGTCTAATAGAATACAGAGTGCTGATGATATTGCTGTTATGCATAACACTATTTTTGATGAGGTAAAGGATATGATTGCTAAAGCCCAACAATCATATACCAAACAAGCCAACAAGAAAAGACAAGCCATGAATTTCAAAGTTGATGATTATGTTTGGCTTAGAATAGAAAAGCGTAGACTGCAAAGTGTAGATAGACATCCAGTTGTCAAATTAGCTCCTAGATTCTATGGACCATTTAGAATCATTCATAAGATTAATGACAATGCATTCAAGTTAGAACTGCCATCTCATTGGAAAATTCATAATACATTTCATATTAGTTTATTGAGACCATTTAGAGGCCAATTACCTATCCACCCTGTCTATGAAAACCCACCTTTATTAGAAGAAGAGACTGAAATACTTGAACCAGAAGCCATTATAGACACTGACTACATGACCACTAGAACTGGCCGAAGGTATTCTAGATATCTAGTAAAATTTAAGAACCATCCTGTAGAGGAAGCACAATGGATGCACGCTAGAGACTTAAATGCTTTCCCCACTCTGTTAGCTCCACATTGAGCTAATAGCAATTGAGGTCAATTGCTATCCCACCCCGGGGGTATGATGCCAGGAGGCATATTCCACGGTGGATTCCGTGAGGTTTTACGGTGGATTCCGTAAACTTAGATGATCGGGGCTCATACGCAAAGAGGATTCTTTGTGCGAGAAGTTGATGGGGACGCCTGTCCTTTTCGGGCGTTTCATTAATTTAGTGTGTACATGGGTGATTCCATAGCGGGTGATTCTGCAAAATGCATATTAAATTAATAAACGTTTATGAGTTTAGAGTGTGCACTCGTAATAAATTAAGGTTAGGATTTATTTCTAACCAGTTGATTTATTTATGTAGCTGAAGACTGCTAGGTATTCACTTTTGTCGGTTTAATTGTGTTATTTTACTAACGATTGTGAATGCTTCAGTTGATGTGTAGAGATAGCAGCAGTGGCGGAGGAAAGCATTGGAGTCTAGCGGGTTTTCGACTTTTGGACTAGATTTTGATAGGCGTGGCGCCACGCCTATATTTTATTATGTCTATTGAGACATCGATTATTTATTATTATTTTGTATGCGCTTATGCGCCTGGATATGTTATTTCTATTTGGACATTGAGATTGGGCGTGCCAGACACTATGGGCACCGTCCATTAGCTTTATTTTACTATTTTTGTAGAAAGCAAACTCAAAAGCTAAAAGCTTGTCATATTTTTGTAATTGGGCTATTATTGAGCATGAAGATTGGAAATATACATAAAATACATGCTTTGTGAAGCGCTCACACAAGGCATGGGGGAGATTGAACCCAATTTGTCTCTTGCCTCATGTCGTGCTTGCTTTTACATGGGTTTTTGTGCTAAAAAGTAGAGTACTTTGTTCTTGGGGACCTTCCGAGATTCACGACTTGAGCTATCTGCGTCCGATCTGCGGACCGCCAGCTCTAAGGGACTGCCAAAACGGGTGATGATATTCTCGTACATGAACAGGGCCACGCTGTTACCATCGTCTCGCTTTAGGGCTTTAGCTTCACACCACTTTGTAATATAATCCGTACATACCAAGATGTATCTGTTCTGCTTCCTTCTAGTGGGTGGATCGATTGGGCCTACGAAGTCAATCCCCCACTTCTCAAACGGCTTCAAAGGAAGGATAGGTTGCAGTGGCATGGCACTTGTCTTGGTAGGTTTCCCCATTCTCTGACAGGCATCACATCGCTTACAGTAATCATAAGCATCCTTGTGGAGGGTCGGCCACCAGTAACCTGCTAACATAGCTTTCCTGGCTGTAGCTTCTCCTGCAAAGTGGCCTCCACATGGCTCGTCATGGCAAGCCTTCAGAACAATCCCAATCTCATCTCCTACAACACATCTTCTGAGCACTTCATCTTTGCCTTTCTTGTACAGTGCACCGCCTAACAGGGTGTAGGGGGCTGATTCTAACATAAGCTTCTTCCTTTCCTGACTAGAAATGCCAGGAGGGTACTGTTGGGTTGCCAGCAGATTGGCGATGTCTGCATACCAGGGGGTTACAGTTTCTACCAAGAATAGGGAAGCATCAGGGAGGTCTGGATCATCTTGCTCTTCGTCTGCAATCTGTGGGATACGCGATAGATGATCAGCCAGAACATGGGAGCGACCAGGTTTAGTGATTACCTCGAAGTCAAACTCCTGGAATAAAAGGAGCCATCTCGTCATTCATCCTTTCACGTCCGCTTTGTTCATCAAGAAGGACAGGGCCTCGTGATCCACATAAAATTTAAAGTGGGTAGATAGGAGGTAGTGGCGAAACTTCTCTAGGGCAAACACCATTGCCAAGCACTCCAGCTCTGTCACTGTATAGTTCTGTTCCCTATCAGTGACTTTTTGGCTTGTGTAATAGATGGGCTGATCCAGCTTCAAGGAGCCCTTTTGGCATAGGACAGCACCTAACCCTTCAACTGATGCATCAGTGTGTACATGGAACTCCTTCATCCAGTCAGGAGGTTGCAGAATGGGTGCCTTAATCAGACACTACTTCAGAGTGTTGAAGGCTTTGTCACATTCTGACATCCAAATAAACTCTGCATCTTTCCTCAAAAGCTTGTGCAAGGAGGTTTCCTTTGTTGCAAAATGGGCTATGAACCTTCTGTAGTAACCCACATGGCCTAAGAATCCCCTCAACTGTTTGAGGTTGGTGGGCGCTGTCAGAGCTGCAATCTTTTCGATCTTTGCAGGGTCTGTTGATATCCCTTTTGCAGAGACAATGTGGCCCAACAGAACTCCAGAAGAGACCCCAAAGATGCATTTGTCGGGGTTGAGGGAGATCCCATACTCCCAGCATCGGTCAAAGCATTGTTCCAAATGTCCCTAGTGTTCACGGATCAAACTATAGACACAGAAATCATCCAAATATACCTCAATAAAATCGTGCAGATGATTTTGGAATGCGGCCATCATGACTCGCTGGAAAGTAGCAAGGGCATTGCAGAGCCCAAACGGCATCACTCGGTAAGCGTAGGTCCCCCACTCTGTGGTGAAGGTTGTTTTGGATTGGTCTTCTTCTGCTATCTGCACTTGGTTATATCCACTGAATCCATCCAAGAGGGAATACAGCTCATGGCCTGCCACTGTGTCCAACAGTTGGTCTGTAAAAGGGATAGGAAAGTGATCCTTCTTCATCTTGGAATTCAACTCGCGGAAATCCACACATATACGAAGCTTACCATTCTTCTTGGGTACAACCACGATGGGTGAAACCCATTCACTGTTTGCCACTGGATAGATAAACTTGGCTTCTAGAAGCTTCAGTAGCTCTACTTTCACCAAGGTCGAATAATTTGGATTCATTCGTCTCTGTCGTTGCCGTACTGGCTTGGCATCAGGCTCCAAATCAATATGATGCTGACATATTGTGGGATCAATCCCCTTTAGGTCTTTGTAGGACCACGCAAACACGTCCAAATTCTCTTTCAACAAAGTTGTACAAGGTTAACAACTCCTCTTCCGGTAGGCTGCCACCCACCTTCAAATGGTGTTCAGTGCCATCTGCATCCACAAAGGTTAATTGCCTTTCACCTTCTACTTCACGGATGAAGGTCCTGCGAACTGCTTCTAGATACAGATCCGACTCCTTCAAGGGAGTGGTGTTCTCTTCCGATGTCCCACTAGACCCAACTTCTTCTTTTGGTGGAGACTTAGGTTGCCCCTTGAGATGTTGAAATGGAATTAGAGCCGTTTTAGGTTTGGTTTCAAGATTAGTTATCTCTTGGCTTGAAGACTCATCTTCTGATGACACGTCCAGGAACGTCACATAACAGGGACCCTCTAATGCATGTTGGAATTGTGAGACTAGTGCTTGTTGGCATGGTGCATCATCATCATCTTTCTTTGGCAAGGATGGTTGCGGACGGCAAGAGCCATTGCTGAAAGACGGCTTATTCTTCTTAACCCATTTCTTATAAAGATTTTGCATATGAGAAGATCCATTTACCAGACCAAATGGTACCATCGCCACTCTGTCCCACAGCATGAGCTCGTCTGCTTCTGATGCTTCTAGAACTTCTTCTTCATATATAACCTCTTTAGGTGGGATAGACCCTTCCGTCTCACTTTCATAACCTTCTTCAATATCATCTCCATCCTCTTCTGTCTCTGTCTCTGTCTCTGTCACTGTCGCTGTCGCTGTCTCTGGCTCTGGCTCTGTAAGAGCTCTATAAGAGAAGAACAGGTTCTCTGTTTCATCTTCTGCCTCTGTCTCTGGCTCTGCTATGGCCATGTAACAGGGAGAGCAGTACATCCATGCTTCTATCTCACTGTCAGAAGTGATTTCGGAAATCGTTTCTGGTTCAGGCAGAAAGTATTCACCCATTGACAATAGCTTTGCATCTTTTGGAAGTTGGCTTACAGTATCCACTGTTTTCTTGGGAAGGATCTGTTTGATAGCATCTTCATCTGCTGATGTTCCATCTGTAGCCTCATTAGGGGAGTCAGAAGATAATTCCAAGGAGGTGGATCCATGTCCTTTTTGAGCACCATATAGCTTCAGCACCACTTTATTGGGTCCTCTACCCAAGGTCAAGGTTCCTTTGAACCAATCCGTCCTTGCTCTGGCTTCAAAAAGCCATGGTCTGCCCAGTAATAGGGGGTAGGATGTACCATAAGAGTTTGGATTCACCACCAAATAGGTTAGCCAATAATCTTTTCTGGCTACTGTTGTCTTTACATATGGGAGAATGCCCAAAGGCTTGATTCTGCTCTGATCCGCCAGTCTGATGAGCCATTGGGTTGGTTGCACACCTTGTAGGCCTAGATCCTTCATTGTCACATCCGTCATAATGTTCACTGATGAACCACCATCAATCAGTGCATTTGCAATGAAGCAGCCTTCTATCCACACACCAGTCTCTAGGGTACCCGGATCTAGGAAGGCGTTAGCCACATCCACTTTTTTTTACAGGCTCTAGAGCTTTGTTGGACTTTGTTGCTGTTGAGGGAGCAATCTTTAATCCACATCTTCTTGTCAGTATACTTTTGAACCTTTTTCAGCACAACTGGGAGACAACATCAATAATTGTCGAAATGTGAGGTTTGGTTTAAAGGTATCTAGATCTCTGACCAGATCATATTCCTTAATAGGATCCACTGGCTTCTCTAACCGGTTAGGGAATGGGGCAACACCCATTTTCATTTTCCTTCTTTCTTCCAACAGGGGCATCATGGGGACTTCTTCTACCACTTGTGGCACGTCCTCCTCTTCTATCTCCTGGACCTTTGGTCCTGTCTCTGAAACAGTCTTTGTGACTCTCTGTGGCACTGTAGTGCTCTGTCCGGCACTGTCAGGCTCTGTTCTGTTCTGTTCTTCTGGTGGAAAATTGAACTTCACTGTTTTGGCAGAAGGATTATTTTCTTTCTGGATAGGTGGTTCCTTCTTCTTTGCACGTGTGATGGCAGCAACTTCCAATTCCACTAAATTGGAGGTAGGCTCTTGGGCCTTGGCCGGATTATCAGTAGCACTGTTTTTCACTGGGGCTAGGCTTGGACAGTCTTTTTGCTTTGCATCGACTGCATAAGGGCTTGTAATCCACTGACCTTCTGGGATTTGGACAATTCGGTGAAATGTGTCCCTTTTCTCCGCATCTGTAACACTCCACTTCTGATCTCTGACCACCGCCAGACTGTCTTCCTTTGTAACTTTGGGAGGGAAACCTCCTTGGACCGAAATTAGGACCAAACTCTCTAGGCTTGGGTCCAATATTCTGTGTTATCATTTTGGATTCCAGCAAGTTGAATCTTGCATCTTCTTCCTTCCTTCTCCTATCATGCATCTCCTTCAGAGAGCAAATATCCTCTGTATGGTTCTTCTGCAAACAGTAGGAACAGAAGGCTCCAGGAATGGTTGGTTTTCGTGTACATTCAGTGGCTAAATGGCCTGCTTGATGACACTTACCACACCAAGTATTTGACCGCATCACATCTCTTCCTACTCCTACAACGTTGGATATGCTAGCGGTATTCACTTTCAACATCTGTAGCTGCTCTGTAATCACATCCATCAACTCATTTTTGATATTTGCAACTGAGTTGGATAAATAATCCTTCAAGCTTTCTCCTCTCCTGAGGTACCGACAGTAGGGTTTTGAGGAGTCTCTATAATCTACTGCATAAACAGGTTGGGCTGGTGCAGAGGGGTCTCTGTTTTGATCCTGATTCAGAGCTCATGTTTGAACTGTTGGCTGTTGGCTCCAGTTGGTAGGGTTCCACTGTTGCTACTGATTTGGCATTGAGGAAATTGGTTGGGACCATTGTTGTTGTGGTTGAACCATCATTTGAGGCATTGATTGTGGCCACTGTGGATTTGGTGCACTATACTGTGATACTGGGGGCCTCTGTTGGTAAGGGTAAGGGACAGTCCCTGGGACTGCATTTGGTGGGTACATCATTCTTGGCATCAGAGGAGGTAGGAAACCTCTTCCTGGATTCATTGCCAATCTAGCTTCCACTTCATCGTACAGTCTTGCACCTTCGGTTGCAGCTTGCAGTGTGGCTGGTCTTTGCAGCTCCACAAACTTACGGACTTCTGGTTGTAATCCTCTGAGAAACACTCCCTTCTGAATGCCATCATCTAGATTATGGTTAGTCCATCTCTTCAGGATGGATTCCATTCGTGAGACATAAGCTTCTACTCTTTCTCCAGAGGACTGACTTAAATTCATAAATTCCTCTTGCATCCGCTCTTCAAAACCTTCACGCCTGAATTTAGTGAGGAATGCCAGCTTCAGGTCATCCCATGTGCCAAAAGTTCCTGCTGCTTGTCTCTCATACCACTGAAACGCCGCGCCCTTGAAAGTGGCAGGGAATATTGCTAACCAATGCTCAGGGATTCTAGCATTGTAAGCCACACATGCTACCATAAACTCTGCTACATGAAGATCGGGGTCTTCATTGTACTCTCCCTTAAAAATTGGCAATGGGACTACATTTGCTAGCCTGTCATCAATATTTCCAGGACAAATCTGGCTTGGAAGTGGACCTCCAGCAGGAGAAGGGCTTGATGTGCCATTGGGATTTCTGTAAAGAGTTTCGCAAGGGCGTCAAAGGTGGCTTCTACTGCGAGCTCATTCTTAGCTTTGATTCTTGCCTTCTCTCTTCTCACATACCTCTGGACTCGTTCTAACGCTTGCCTCTTTATTGCGTCATTCATCAGGGGGTTGGCTCTTCTACTTCTTCCTTTTCAACGTCTCTGAATTCTGCTTTCATGCCGCTGCACAGAGGAAGGTATTTGGTTCTGAAGGTGTCAAAATGCATACGTCTGAGCATTGTGGTGGTGCCATCATCATAGTAATGCCAGCTTCTGATGGTTTCAACAGTGTATGTTGTAAAGAACACTCTGTCTACCAACTTCCAGTGGGTTGCTAATTGAACAAACAAAAGATTATCAGTGCATCAAGCATCCCATGTATCTTTTTGTTGAGCATCCACAAACAAATTCCATCTTTTTTCCTTCTTGTCTTCGTGAACCTCTACAAACCAAGACTCCTGAAGCTTCTTCACAATCTCCCACTTTGATGATGTCTGGAAACTTCTCAATGAATGCCAAATCTTCCATGGATGGTCATTCTCTCTGTTTCTGCTCTTCAGTTTATTCCCAAACAGTTTGCCACTAATATGCAAGTTTCTGCTGCTTCATCAGGAAGAGGAAACTATCCACCACATAGAGCATTCATCATGATGGTGATGTGTTTCCGCCATTGTGGGATGAACTTCTTGTGGAAAGTGGCTTTGATTATGAGAAATTCCAACTCTTCAGTGGAAGAAGGAACTTTACAAACATCCATTGAATTCTTCTCTTCTTGGCAATGCCATTTCCTTTATTTTCAGCCTCTTCTGGTGCTTGTTGATGGCAAGGCTTCCACGGCTGCGCACCAAAAACATTGAGCCCCAAGAGGAACACCAAGGAAAAGGGAATTCTCTTGCAAGAAAATCTATCTTGTAGCATCAACAAGCTTTTTTATTAGGTTTTATATGATCACAATGAAGAAAAGAACACCAGGCACAACAAATCTTCATGCAGCATCATGTAGATCTCCCACGGATTTGATAGAATCAACCATATTCTTCAACATCTTCACAAAATCCATCAATATAACAAAGAAAGCAAAGGAATACACCATCTTTGAATGGAAATACATCACATAGTATTCATCTTCAATATCTTCATAGTCTTCTCTCTCAATCTCTCATATACAATTACACTGTTTTGATAGAATTGGCTATCTCTGACTCTCTCTCTCTCTCTCCATCAATAATACATCATATCCTCACTACAATCACTCAATAATAACTCTCAATAATCCTTCTTAGGTCGTGGATGCACCTCCCAAGAAGTATGTCTGATATGAAGAGGCACCAGAGCCACTACAGTGTCTTTTCATAGCTCACTACTGTCACTTCACTCCAGTCTTTACTTGAGTATTTAGCAGCTACTTCTTTGACTTCTTTTAGCTCTTTTGAACTTGTATTCACCTCTTTCCAAGACTAGAAAATTTTCCCAAGCTACACTCTCATCCAACAGAACACATACAGAAGCATACAGAAGATCTACAGAAGCTCATCAGAGAGTTACTGAAGGTCAATAGAAAGCATCAGAACCACATAACTCATACCAAAACCATTCCAAACCATAAAAAATCACTCAATAATCTTTCAAACAATCTCAAACTCTATCAGTCAATACTCCATCCCTCCTTACAGAGAGAAAACAGAACAAAATGGAAGCTCAACAGAAGCTATCAGGACCAAACAGATCATATCAGAACTTCATCAGAACTTCACATCTCTACTAATAAACATCATGAGCTTAATAAAACCATTCCAACCTATCCAAAACACTCTCAAACCACTTCCAAACCAATCAATCATCTCATAAAATCAACCATTCAGCTCTCAAAAACAACAAAAATCAGCCAAAAAAATAGGTCATTTCAACACTCACCATAAAAGAAAGGCGTGCCCCCGTCCCGTGCGCGTGCCAAGGGAGGGGTAAAAAAATTTGCCGTGGCGGGATCGAAATAGCGCTAGGATGTCGGTACACAGTACACGGACGCGATCGGGGCACGTGGAGATGCGTAAAATCGAAAACGAGCGCGTTCACGCGCGGGACGAGTCACGCGAAAACACGTATAAACAAGGAAAAATTAATATCTCCCAATCTGGGCATCGAAACGAAATGTCATAAAAACAAAAATTGGGCAGGACAGCAAGGGGAAGACATGGAAAAAACGCAACGGGGGTTCCGGGGGGTTAAAGGGCATTCACATGCAAAAAACGCAAAAAACGGGTCCAAAAACACAAATGAAAATTAATATCGGAAGATCCGTGCATCAGAACGAGGTGCAGGAAAAAGGAAAAATGCATAGAAAGATGGGCCCGAGAATCCTATAACGTCAAAACATGGTTTAGACTGAGATAAGACGCGTTCACATGGAAAAAACCCAAAAAACAGACCCGAAAATGAAATCGAAAATTAATATTGGATGAACCGCTGGCCGGAATGACATGCAGTAAAAAGGAAAAATGTCCGCAGGAAGGGGTGGCATAGGGTTGTCATGTTAGAACGTAGTTTCGACGGAAGTAGGAGGGGTTCACATGCAAAAAACACAAAAAATACAACCGAAAATACATTTAAAAATTAATAATTAAAAATCTAGAAGTCGAAAGAGGGTGGAGAAAAAAGGAAAAAGGTGGGGGAAGGCACGGTGGACATGGCTGTCAAATCAAATTGGAATTCTGATGCAAACAGGGCAGATTCACATGGAAAAATGTCAAAAGACGCACGAAAAAGTCTCGAGAAACCGCAAAAATTAATATTGGACAAACCGGGCATCGGAAGGACATGGAGGAAAAAGAAAAAATGTCAGGGGAAAAGTGATGGGCAGGGCTATGATGGCAGATCACGGTTCCGAAGCAATAAAAATGCGTTCACATGGAAAACCGGCTAATGTGCGCAAAATGCTTCAAAAATTAATAACTCGAAAACTGTGCACCGGAACAGGGGTGGGTAAAAAGGAAAAATGGTCAGTTCACAGGGAGGAACAGGGCTATAAGGTTTGATGTGGACTTCGAGGAACATAGGGCGTGTGCACTTGGCAGGATAACAAAATCCTCTGCCAGATCCATAGTCTCTACCACGGTTTCCACAGCCGTGTTGATTGGAATAGAAAACTACATCCTTGTTTTTAGAACTGCTAGATCCTGTAGCCAAGCCAAGCTTAACCTCTTCATGGATAAGCAATGCAACTAGCTCATTGAAATCGGGCATTTCAGCCCGCAGAGACATAGAAGTGTCAAAAGACTTATACTCAGGCCCCAAGCCATTCAAAGTCACAGCAATCATGTCTTCATCTTCAACCTGTGAACCAACAGATGCCAATTGATCTGCAATGGTCTTAACCTCTGTGACATAATCCTATATAGACTGCTCTTCCTCTCCATGTTGTTGAACTTCTGCTTCAATTGTATCTTCCTGGCACTTGTAGTTGTGCCATAATACTTGACCAAAATGTCACATGCATTCTTAGGAGAGCTGCAGTTCATTATCTGCATTACCATGGCATCTGAGATACATAAAGAGAGCCAGTGCAAGACTCTACGATCTCTTTTCTATCCAAGCTCGGTGTAATCATCTCTGATTAGCCATAGGTCAATCTGGGAACTCAGGTTCAGCTTCTGCTCCAGTCACCAACTCTCAATAGCCTTTCCCTATTAAGAAGTTCTCCATGCGGAACTTCCATATGGCATAATTGTTACTGTCAAGCTTTTCCCCCACTATCTGGGTTAGGTTGTCAGTCCTCTCTGCATTAGCCATGTCGTATGCTCTGTCTGACTACCTGCAAGCCAACAAGTGTCCCTGACTCACTGCAGTTCTTGACTATTTTTGACAGTTTTATGCAACAAATTTATTGTCAAAACCAGGGTATTTCAGCCCTTTTACTGCTCAAAAACATCCACAAACATGTGGTCCCACCTGTAGATACATTTGTCAATACATATGCTATGTAGTTGCTTCAAGTCTGTAACATGCAGCCTTACTGCCAGGGTTCATACATGCAATCTGAAAACTGTAAACTGACCAACAGCTTATTCAAAGCCAAAACTGAGTCATATACATATCATATATATCCCAAACCTTCATAGACAGCTGTTAGTACATGTAGAAGTCCAAACATAACCATACGGGCACAAATCAGTGCATAGACAGTAAGTATAGGTGTCAAACTTCCTGCTCATAGATTGCAGTCAGCAAATGTTCAGTAGAACCTAGTCTATCCAGCTCCAAAACATCCTCAAATCATGTCATACATTCACTTTGAGGTGTTAGGTTCAATACATGAGCATTTAGAGCAACCATAGACATCCTGTCTTCACAAATCCAAGTCATAGATTACATTTACAGTTAGCAACCAGCCAAGACAGTGTCACTGCAGTAATTTCCAGGTCCAGATTTCAGTTTTTAAGGGCCTTCAATGCTTATTTTAATCCTCAACACATTCAACATCCATATCCCATACCATACATCTCCCTGAAGCTAACAGAAGGCATGTATTTCTTCAAAGCCAATGTGTATATATTGATGACAGTTTATGACAGTTTTCAGCCTATCATAAACTCACAGATCTCAAATAATTCCAGCTCCAATGCATGACATCAAGTCTATATGTCTTCCTGGCATATACCTGTGCTTCAATGATGCTTCTGAGCATGTTTGAATGCTCTTGTCTCATGTTAGAGATGCATACCTGCTGTATGTTACTTGTATATAGCGGTCCATTATTTATTCCAAATCTGTGATCAGTCCTTCAAGCTCATTAATGAGTCCATGATCAAGTACTGACATATTCAGAACTTCAATGACCTTCCAAAGAGCATAGACAAGCTGTGTTCAGTCTATGGATGATGGAGATGATGATTTGCAGACCATGAAGGTATCAACACAAATAGGCGCAGTCACGCTGTTTTTAAATCTTGGAACAGTAGCTAATGTTGATGATAATGATGATGATGAGCACTCAAATGTGCTCAAGGATGCTCCCAAAGAGTCCCAGCCCCACTGCCATGAAGCATAGAATCTCACATGAACAAATGCATACCTTGGAGAAACAATGGCAACCTGTTTGGTCTTTGAGAAATCCTGATCTTCAACTCCTGCAAGTCCTCTTGACTTCCTCTTGCTCTAGAGAGCCCGCCTAGCTAGCTCTGATACCATGTCGAGATTGAGAGAGGCAGAGACAGAGTGAAGAGCAAGCATGCTCTCTTCTTCTTCCATTCAATATCTCATAACCACACACATAGCATAAGTGTATACAATAGTACTAAGGTCCGTAGGACCATTCACACTGGGTCTAAGACCACCGACTTATTTAATGTCCCACACTTGCTGATACAGCTGGACAAGGCTAATATCATTCATACATACTAACAGGAGAATAATATGAGCTTGATATTCTAACATTAGGGGCATTGCCCCCAAATTCCCACCGAAGGCGCTACCCCCGCATCCCCACTGAGGGCGTTGCCCCCAAACCCCCACCGAGGATGCTGCCCCGTGGACCCCTGTTGGGGGCATTGCCCCCAAACCCCCATCAAGGGCACTGCCCCCAACCCTCGGCTAGGGGTGTTTCCCCTAGACCCCCACCACAGGGGGCACTACCCCTCAAACCCTCCATTGGGAGCATTGCCCCCAAATCCCTACAAGGGGTGCTATCCCCAAACCCCGACTGGGGGCATTGCTCTCAAACCTCCACCGAGGAGGACGTTGCCCTCAAACTCTCAGCAAGGGCATTTCTCCTAGGCCCGCTCCTTCCCCGTCGCCCCTCCTTAAGAACCCATCGTTGGGATATTGCCCCTATTTCCACAGCTAGAGATTTTGCCTACATACTCTCTATCTTACCCTGCTAGAGATTCTACTCTCGAACTATCATTGAGGTGGTTTCAAAATCATCAATGATATTACACATTACATATTAGATACATTAAATATACATAATCTTATAAAATATGATTAAATATATTTTAATTATATTTATTAATTATTAATAAATTAAATTAATATATATTTTAAATATATTTTGATACTATATTCCATAATCTGCACATAGTACAATATACTAATATAACATGATTTAGACTAAAATAGAATAACTTAAAAATAATATGTAATATGATACATTTTACTATTATCAACAAGTAGGTAGTATAAGATTTATAAATATTTAACCATGATAAAAATTACATTTTCTTCTCAAATAACTTCTAATTGATGTTGAAATTCCCTCAATCTTTATAGCTTTGTATCATAGGGAATGAAATCTCCTATTCTTTAGAGGTCCTTGTGGTTTCAACATTTAAGCACGAGGTCAAAGTTTCTCATAAAATATCTTTATCCTTGTTGTCATGTGGAATACATGAAATAAAGGTTTTGATCATTTGATCAAATATTTTCTAATGGAGATCACAGAGATTATTTATCCTTGTTGACATGCAATAAAGGCTTTGACCATTTGGCTAAATCTTGTTCTATGGACATCACAAACAATTATTATCCTTGCTATCATCTAGGTTACATACAATACATGTTTTGACCATATGACTAAATCTTTTCTTGTGAACATCACAAAGAATTTTAATCCTAAGTCTTGTATAAAATACTTGCAATAGAGGTTTTGACCATCTGGCTAAATCTTTTTCCATAAAGATCACAATGAACTTTTATACTTGTTGTATGTATTTTGCTTGAGGTTTTGACCATTTTGCTAAATATTTTTCTATGGAGACCACAATGAACTTTTATCCTTTTTGTCATGTGAAATACATACAACAAAGGTTTCAATCATGTGACTATGTTTTCTCCTATGGGGATCACAAAGAATTTTTATATTTGCTATGGTACGGAATACATACAATAGATTTTTGACCAGGTTGCTAAATCTTTTCCTATACACATTATAAAGAATTTTAATACTTTCTCTCGTGTTGAATAGATATAGTACAAGTTTTGAACATATGCTATATCTTTTCCCAATGAGAACACACAAGGAAGGTTTTGCTTACTAAAAGAGTAGCTAATAAGATAAAGTAAAATCAAGGGCAAATAAAAATAGTAGAAGAGACTTTTCTTCTTTACTTTAGGGCATAGTTTATGAGAAAGCTTGTTTTTGGCCATATGGTCAAATCTATCCCCTTTTTGTATGAT
The DNA here is from genome assembly GCF_053477565.2 of Lygodium microphyllum. Taxonomy (NCBI): domain Eukaryota; kingdom Viridiplantae; phylum Streptophyta; class Polypodiopsida; order Schizaeales; family Lygodiaceae; genus Lygodium; species Lygodium microphyllum. The sequence goes on from NC_141139.1 coordinate 32,698,890, forward strand.
GTTTCCATTAATACTTTCTATTATGGATGTTGGACTCATTCTATCTAATGTTTCAGTGTTTTTTTCGTTTCAATGAAATTTGATACTTCATTATATTTAGCAATTTCATTACTATTTTCTTCTTTCTGAGAGGTGACAACATACAAATGATAAAATCTCCATTTTCTCACTTGTACAGGTATCATGAATAACGAATTTTATTTTGAAGAAATAGTGAATTTGCTAGTTGATCATGAGATTATTGCACTTAGGAGAGTGCATGCAATACATCCAAATGAGACATGCCATGGAGAAACACTTGAAGATGGATATATTTCAATGGCTATTGATAAATGTCTAAATGTAGCAGCATATTTGCCATTCCCAACAATTGACGCAATGAAGGTTCATGAAGCTGTAGGTGGTTTTGCAAAATGGGGAAAGAATGATGTAGTGGTTGTTTCAAACTCAATAACAATTCATGACGAAGGATATGATTACGAATCAAACCATGTCCTACCTTCTAAGGATATTGATATGCTTAGCATTTGTGAAAGTTGGAGAGATCGTATAGTGATGCTATGGATAAAAGGCAACACAATGTGTATTGGGATAGGGGTTATATTATTGGCTTTTCCATATGATGTGATAAACTTTGAATTGCTAGGAGAAGAGGATGTTGGTGTGGTGGTAGATAAAGCCCTTGATCAAACCATAAGAACATACATAGATGACAACCTCCACTATGTCACTTTGGAAAGATAGCCTATTAAACAAGTCACCTTTGATGATGGAACTCTGTTGCTACAACAATAATCATACATGCAATTTATCTCTACAAATGCTTGTGCAAAAAACATGGAAGATATCAATGAAGATTTTGTTTCTGCAAAAAATCAATTTTTGTTCTGAAGAGATCATATTCTATGGTCAATAGAAAGCCTTGAATTATTGCCCCTAAAGGTGCAAACTTGAGGACTTCTATGGACTCCATTTCATAGGTTTCCATGATTGATTGTTGCCAAGAAAGTGTTGTGAGCTTGCTGATAGAGAAGTAATGAAACAATTACGTAAATACTTTTGGGGGTTGCAATTTGAAGACCGCAAAAACTATGTTTATGACAAGTTTGAATCATCATGCAGGATCGATTACTTGGGAACAAGTACAGTTTCATCTTCAATGGACAAGTGGTATGTGGAAGGGCATGGTATGAGATTCATGGAATCCCAAAGACATCTTTTTACAGGTACAAAACACAATTTGATCATGGCGTGAGGAGCGCAATTCATGGAAACAAGGGGGTAATAAGAGCAGCTTGGGATCACACATAGATGGGAAGAGCCATCCTTAGAGACTTTGTTAAGAAGAATGCAGAGAAAATTCCACACAAGAGTAGAACAATGCAAGATGGATCAAGGGAGACACAATTGGTCATCCCAAATGTTTACAAGCAGGTAGATATATGGGCAGAAGTAAATACAACATTGAATGGTATTGGATGTAAGAAAATGTCCTTGTCCACCTTCAACCATATTTGGAACATAGAGTTCAAGCATGTAACCTTAGCAAATACAAGTGAGTTCTCCAAATGTAGTATTTTCTCAGAGATCAAAGAGCAACTTCTAGCAACAAAGTGTCTTCAAGAGTGAAATGTGCTTCTAAAAAAATGTCAATGTCACATGCTACAACAACAAAGTTGTCGGAACATATACTACAGTCGGCACTTGGCCTCAACATTAGATCCAGATAAAAACTTGTGTATCATACATGGGAAAATGGACCAACAAAAGACAACTATCCCTAGGTTAAGGCTTCGATCAAAAGAGATTGAAAGATCTACTCAACTACCAATTTCTTTAATAGACATGATTACACATGGACATGTAAAAGGCAGATTTGGACATTTCTCACTTGATCTATGGCCTCACGATCCTAACTTCACAATTGTCTCATTCTCGTTGTGATTTAAGAACTTGGAGTGACTACACAGGCATGCAAATGGTGATCTACAAGTAGATGGAATGCCGAGATCAACCTTTGTGCAAGTAAATGCCCTCAACTCAAAAAAAGCACTGGACCACCATCAAGGTGTTGCACAAAATAAATCATGCATGGAAGATAATACACCACAAGATGGCCATCGTCATTTTCAAACGATTGGCAGAGAACTTTCTACTTCAACTTGATAATTTTTTATTAGAAAATAAAAATCGCTATCTCTTTGCGTATCTATCATTGCTTGTTGCACGAGGAACATTCAAGATGATCCAGCTTGGGTTTCTCATGGTGGGTCATACACATGAAGACATTGATGCAATGTTCAGCAAATTTTTAGAGAAGCTAAGGACAAGAATGACCTTCACTTTTCCTCATCTTATGCAACATTTTGAATCATGCCAGATGACAAGTCCTACACCTTTCTTATTAACACGTGTGCCTGACTTTAATAGATACATTGAGGGATACTTGTGTGATTCCAAAGATACACTTGTTGGTCACTCAAAACCTCTTCAATTTCGGTTTTATATGCAAGGAGATACACATGTCATGTGATACAAGATGCATCCAAAGTCCCCAGACTGATTACCAAGAGAAGGTGACATTGAATTATGGAAGAGAGACCTTGCAGAAAAGCCTACTCTTCCAAAGGGTGTTCCAATGTTGTTGCCCATGTTTAGTACGTTAAGGATCATCAAGAAGTAGTAAGTGGAGTTAAAGATTATTTGAAGTATTGGAAAAGATGGTCAAATGTACAAGGACCTAAAGCAGAGTTCAGAAATTTTATAACACTAGTGGTTGATTATTGAAATATATGATCTACGATCTTCAAACTCCAAATGTCCAAGAAGATTTATTTTTCATAGAAATTTGGCCAAGAACACAAAGTGATGTAACCAATATAGATGTAGATAATGCAAATGAATTTATTGGTTTGGAAGAGTTGAATGATCACTATTGTGGTCCTCTCAGCAAAGGACCCAAACATGCATTTGAACCAATGCTTGATGTTAAGAAAGATGACTTTGTGCTTGTTAGACCTTCAGATCCAGTATATCTAATATGGCTTGGTGTTGCACAAAGTGAGGTGAATATAAATAGAAACTCCAAAAACTTCAACAATGTATGTATACAATATTGGGCACCAGTTTGTAGTCATCAAAATGCTACAGATGCAGAGGTGTATTTTAATTGTTGGGATAAATATTGGATGTGCAACAAAAAAGATCTTGAACGATGGGAAACAATAGATGGCATCGTCTTCTCTTGGATGAAGAAAGGTACAAAATTTCCCAAAATTTTTAAAATTCCCCCAAAGGTTGTATTGAAGGCCAAATAAAGTCTACAAGAATCCATCAATTGAAGATTTTCCTTCAAGATTTCCAAGGATATTAAAACTAAGGTGTTTATTAACACCACCTTTTTGAGTTTTTTCCAATCCCTTGGAAACAACCATAAGTAATAATATGTTCCATTGCACCAAGTTCCAAATTAATAAAATTCTCAAAATTCACGAAATCCATTTTGATTTGGAATTCCCATATTGATGGGAAATTTCCAAAATCCCGAATATGGAGTTCAAACTAGAAACTCATCAAATGTCAACATCAAGTTGTCAATGCTAAACAAACCAACATGTCAATACCAGACTGTAATGAAAGCAATCAACCATGGAATGAAATTTAACTGAAATTGAAAATTAACTAAGCTATAACAAAGAATTAACAAATCTATTGCACCAAGACATCCTCATCATGTATTAATGGTTGGGGATTCAAGAATACATGACGGCCATGGCCGAGTGCTTCATAGGCTAAGAAGAAGCTAACTCCAAGAAAATGGTAAAGCCAAGATTATTGAATGATCAAAAGATGTCTTGCCTTTGGCCTCTAGTCCCTTTTATTCTAACCCTCTTCCAAACTTAAGGGCTGTTCACACATGTACACATAGGCTAGGGCTAAATTTACAAAGGCTGGAATTAATCCAAGGTGCAAATATTAATGTTGTATTTTCCTTCATGACAAACCATCCCGTCCTGAAGATGGTTTTGTCCTCAAAACCAAGAAGTAATGGCCTAAATCCAAGTCAAGGATGATAGTAATCTAGCCCATTCATCTTCCAAATGATAAGAAAGCACTATCCATGAAAAGAAGACCTTTTGCATGCCAAACTGTGAGAAAACTGGCTGCTGTCCAAACAGGGCTGATTCACTAAAACTGCCATAACTTTTGATATATTGGTCCAAATAAGGCATATGAGGTGTAGAAACGAAGTATACACTCCCAAGCATCACCCCATAACATCAGAATCAAATTTTGATGAAGTCAGGACAGTTTTATTGTCTGTAGAAATTTCATACAGCAAGCTGTCTCTGCATAGTCATTGCATACTGCATCATATATCATCCTGTAATAACCAAGGAAAGTTACTGACATAAGTGGATGGTTGCCAAGAAGACTCTTCAATGGGCAAATTCTTCCACTTAATGAGATACTCAATGAGAGTACGATTTCTGAGAGCTTTCTCTCTCTTTCCAATAATGCTTTCAGGTTCATATATGATCAGTCCTGCCTCATCCAATGGTGGTAACTCTTCCAATACTTGTACATCGGGCCCAACATACTTCTTCAGCTGTGAAATATGGAATACATCATGTATTCTAGTGGAAGATGGTAGCTGAAGTTTATAAGCAAGCTCTCCAATTTTGTCCAAAATAAAATGTGGCCCATAAAACCTATGAGCAAGCTTGTTATTCCCACCCTTTAATGAAGCATAATGCGTCTTGGGCACTTTGAGAAATACCCAATCTCCAACCTTGAAGTCTAAATGTCTTCTTTTCTCATCAGCATATACCTTCATTACGTCTTGTGCTTTCCTTATGCTGTCCTTGCATTGTCTCATGAGCAACTCCATTCTTTCCAACTCTTCCTTTGCTTGTGGGTTGATGTCTTCATGGAATAAAACTGATGGAAGTTGGACTTTATACCCATAAAGAGCTTCAAACGGAGACATCCCAATGCTCATGTGATGCGTGTTATTATAGCAAAATTCAGCAAGGTGGATCCAACGATCCCATGAAGCTTGTGTGTCATGACAATAATGCCTAAGGTACACTTCCACCCAATGATTGACTCTCTCCGTTTGCCCATCAGTCTGAGGGTGATAGGCCGTGCTAGGAGTGAGGAAAGTACCCATAGAGGAGAATAGACTTTTCCAGAAGTTGCCCATAAACTTCGAATCACGGTCTGATACTATTCTCATAGGCATACCATGTAGTTTGAACACACCTTCCATAAATTGCTCGGCGACTTGCCTTGCTGTTGGACTTTAGTTGGGATAAAGTGGGCTGATTTGGTCAATCTATCAACTACCACATAGATACTGTTCCATCCATGACTGGTAGTAGGCAATCCCGTTATGAAATCCATGGAAATATCTGTCCATTTGCCCGTAGGTATGGGTAAAGGCTGAAGTAAGCCGGCTGGTAATAGAGTGGAATCCTTATTTTGCTGACACTCCAAGCACCGAGATACATACTCTTTAACATCTTTCCATAGACCTTTCCAATAAAAGCTTTGATGAAGTCTATCAAACGTCTTGAAAAGGCCCAAGTGACCAGCCATTGGCGATGAATGCATCTCTTGAAGCACCTTCAGCTTGAATTTACTGCTGGGAATCAAGTACACTTTACCCTTAAACCATAAGAGGCCATTATGCACTTTAAAATTAGGAAATTCAGCATCACACCCTTGCTGTAATTTCTGTAAAATATGGGTAGTATGCTCATCAAGCACATATTCCTCTTGAATGTCTTCAATCCAATCCTTATAGATGGTAGACACAGTAGATAGACTGCATGCCCACATTCTTGATAACGCATCAGCCACCACATTATCCTTGCCAGCCATGTATGATATTTCAAAATCATATGATTGCAAAGTGGCCAACCATCTCTTTTGCTTGGGAGAAAGATTGGGCTGCGAGAGAAAATATCTCAAGACCCTGTGATCGCTTTTGACTTTGAAGTGTCCCATAGAGGTAGTGGTGCCATTTCTTGATTGCATGTAAAATAGCAAGCATCTCCTGCTCATAAACATGCATCTCTCTCTCTTTGTCATCAAATTTTCTGCTCTCAAATGCAATGACACCATGCTCCTGTACCAAAACTGCTCCCAAACCTCTACCACTGGCATCTACATAAATGGTAAAAGTCTTGGAGAAGTCAGGGCAAACTAGTATGGGTGCTGAAACAAGCAATTGCTTCAGCTCATTAAAGCTCTTGTCAGCAATCTCATCCCAAAAGAAGGCCTCCTTTTTCAGCCGATCGGTAAGAGGAGCTGCAACATGAGCATAGTTCTTCATAAACCGTCGGTAAAAGGATGACAAACCAAGGAAACCTCTTAATGAAGTGGCATTGGTTGGTGTAGGCCATTCTTTGACGCACTGAACCTTCTTAGGATCCACTTTGATTCCAGCTTCTCCCACTATATGACCCAAGTACTCAACTTCCTTTGTCATAAAAGAGCATTTAGTGGCCTTGGCAAACAGTTTGTGTATCCTCAATATGTCAAAGACCTCTTTTACATGCTGCGAATGGTCTTCTTTATTCTTGCTATAGATCAAAATGTCATCAAAGAATACCAAAACTGTTTTAAAGAGCAATGGCTGAAGTATTTTATTCATGAGAGACTGGAATGTGGCTGGAGCATTTGATAACCCAAAAGGCATAACCATAAACTGATAAAGACCCCTCTCCGTCCTAAAGGCTGTTTTGAATTCATCCCCTTCCTTCATGCATATTTGATGATATCCCGATCTCAAGTCAATTTTGGAGAACACCTTGGCATCCTTCAATTCATCTAAGAGATCATCTATTCTAGGTATTGGATACCTATTCTTAATAGTGACCTTGTTGAGATCGCGGTAATCAATGCACATTCGAAAGGAGCCATCTTTCTTCTTCACAAGAAGGACTGGAGAAGCAAAAGGTGATTGGCTTGCCTTAATGAGACCCATTTCCAAAATCTCTTTGACTTGGTGTTCTACCTCTTCTCTTTCCACTTTGGAGAGGCGATATGGTGGTTTGTTGATGGGCTTTGTATTGGGCAACAAGTCAATGGGATGATCCACTTCTCTTTTGGGAGGAAGAGAGGTAGGTGGCTGAAAAATATCATCATATTCTTTCAGCAATTTACAAAGACATGGGTCCATATTGTTGGTAGGAGAAGAGGGCTGATCCTCTTCAATCTTGGAAAGAAGAATGGTGAACATACATGCCTTTGCATTTATCTCTTTCTTAACCTTCTTGGGGCTGATCATCTCCATTCTTTTCTTTTCAGCTCCATGTAGTGTTACTTGTTGTCCACACCATTTAAACTCCATTTCCATGTTGTTGAGATCCATGGTAAATCTGCCCAAAGATTTTAGCCAGTTGCAGCCAAGTATTATATCAATGGGACCCATTTCTAATGCAATTAGGCTCACTGATGTAGTGCACAATGGGGAAAGGGTGATAGGTACATTTGGACAGCATTGATTGCTCCTCTCAAAATTTCCATTTGCCACTTGGATTTTGAGTGATGTAGGCATTTCATGCGTATTCAATTTCAGCCCATTGAGTGACTTAGCATTAATGAAACTATGTGTACTTCCCATATCTATGAGTATATGAGCGGTCCTTCCCTTGATTGACCTTTAAGGCGTAGGGTATTATCCCCTCTTGAACCACTCCATGCATCACTTGATATGGCACATAGCGATGGATGTAAATCAATCCATGAATCATCCAAATAATGACCACCCGGGTCGAAAGGAAACCCATCCATCGGATCATAGAACTCATCATGGCTAACCGAGAGACCACGTTGCTCAAGTGCATACCACTTTTTCTCTAACCGCTCTTTTTCAATAGGGGAAACAAAGACTTAAATCATAGCATTTTTCAATGCATCCCAAGACAAGAAGTCATGTCCCATCCTCGCCATATATCTCCACCAAGTGTGAGCATAGCCTTCTAGATGAAGGGCTGCAAATTTTACTTTGGCATTCTCGGGCCTTGGGTAAAGGGAAAAATACATCTCTAACTTGTCAAACCACTCCTCCAACTCCGTGGGTGAAGGGTTCTCTCCCTTGAAGTTTGAGATAATTATTTTCTCCTTGTACTCTCTCTCGTATTGAGGAGGTTGTCCATTAGGGTTTTGCTGCCCACTATGGTGTTGTGGCCCAAAAGAATTGCCAAAAGTTCCTTGCCTAGGATATTCATTATTTCCATGCACTTGTGCATAAGGAGTTTGCAGTCCATAATGCATACCATGACTTTGTGGCTGGAAACAATGTCCTTGAGGCTGAAAGTATGTGTTGCTCACATTGGGAGGTTGTCCATGCATCAGTGAGTTGAAAGGTGGTTGCTGCCCATTATTTTGCTGATTCCAACCATGATTTAACATGGGACTTGGCCTATTGGGCTGCACTTGAGTAGAGAAATTATGTTGTGGCTGTCCAAAAGCATTTGGGGCTGAATTCACATGTCCATGTGGCTGCCCATAAGAGTTTGGGGCTGAATTAACATGCCCTTGCTCATAGCCACCAACATTTGCTTGAGGGTAAAATTGCTTGTAGAAAGAGTTGCACCCATGGATGTCTTCATCATGCTTTGAGTTTGTTTGCACTCTTTCTTGAAGATCCTGCCCATGTGGCTGAAAGTGACCCTTTTGTTGATGGAATTGTGGCTGAAGTGAAGTGGGATGAACAAAATCCTTAGCTTTAGATGACTCTCCAACTTCAAATTGACCTACCACCTTAGGAGTAGGTGGTTTAGGTGGTTCTTCAGCCCTATGAGGATGTGGGATATTAAGACCAGCTGTAGGCAACATTTTCTCACCAAGAAGTGCTACAAGCTTGTCAATACCCAACCTCATACCCTCGAAATCTGATTTCATATCCTTTATGTCATTTGACAATTGTTGAAAACTGTTTGAATTCATTGAGATATGAGACGTCTCTATGGGTTGATTGGTAGGGGAGTGGGTGGAACTTGCATCGACCTCATCGTTCTCATAATGCATTCGGTAAATGGCATCTTGAGAAGTGTCATGTTCACCCCTTTCCTGTTGATGTTCATCCCTTTCCTATTGATATTCCTTCAATTCTTCATTGATAGTATCCAAAACAGGGTCTCTCTTCTTATTCCTAGCCATGGGTTGATTTCTGTCCTGAATTTCCTCATTTGATTGATTGGAGAAGAGTATTGTTGATGGAATGACCTTCAATCCATAATGCTTGACATAGATGAGTTGAGCTTGATAATCCTTCTAAAATCAGCCCAAGAGATCTTCAATCTTCAAGACTAATCCCTTCCTTGATAAGCTTTAGCATCATTAATCCCATGAAAGCTCCATGACTCCATGAATGCTCCAAATGAGGGTTGATGAAGACCGATTACCTTCTCTACTTGAAGTAGGTTGCAATAGGTAATAGAGAGGGCTTCAATGTGTCCAAGAGATCCCGAAATTTAAGAGGGAATGCCAAAATTTAATGGCATGAAAGCTTCATGCTGTCCATTGAACACCTAGACCTCCATTGGCTTCAATCTCCTTCAATGTTGGTCCAATGTTGATGGATTTTTGAGGGGAAATGGTTGAGGAAGCTTCAGAGATGCTTTGCCCACAAAAGCCCCATGATTTGCTTTAAAAATTTCAGGAATCTTTAATGCTGTCCCAAACTGTTATACATAGAGTTTGCAATCTCCATATCCATGCTCCATCAAAGCTTCAAGCTTCAAGATCAATCAATGTTGGTACTAGGATGTATGTAGAAGCCTCAGGGAGTATAATAGAGCAAAAGCCCTTTGATCTTGATGAAGAAATTTGAGAAATTTTAGTGCTGTCCAAAACTGTCATGAAACTCCATACCTAGGGTTTGAGAAAGCTCCCATCTTCCAAAAGAGTGAAAGATCAAGTAGAATATGATGTATACTCCATAGTTGCACTCCATTTAATCATCCCATGAAGAGTATAACCTCTGATTGCCTCACGTTTTGCTGATCAAGGGGGGGAGCTGTAAAAACAATGCAAACTACTGCAGGACGTCTTCTTACAGCACGTGATGAAAACGTGGTGGCTACGAAGCACATAGGTATTCAATGGGTAGCTTAAGACCCATACAACATTCTTACATAAGCCATTTGAGCACTAGAGGTCATGGGAAGAAGATCTGAGAAGAAATGTCCATGGCAGATTGTATGGAAGCTTGAAGGAATGAGGAAAGAGAAGAAGAAACCCTTCCTTCTCAAAAGTAACCACAGTTAAAGTGTCCTGTAACCATTAGTTTGTCCACTTACCCCAATTTTTGGCTCAAATCTTGATCACTCCTGCTATTTTGGCTAGAGGCCTCCATTTCTTCCATTATTAATGCCAAGAATCACCATCTTCATCCCTGTTTGTAGCAGATTTTCACATGTAACTCCGGTTTGAAGCCTTCATGTCCTGTCAAGTCCTGTCACTCAAATTTCTAACTATGGTTTGCTCTCTCTAGCCTAGGAAACTGAATCTAGTACTTGAAAATGACTTCTGCAAGGATCTAAGCTACAGCTCTGATACCAATGTAATGAAAGCAATCAACCATGGAATGAAATCTAACTGAAATTGAAAATTAACTAAGCTACAACAAAGAATTAACAAATCTATTGCACCAAGACATCCTCATCATGTATTAATGGTTGGGGATTCAAGAATACATGACGGCCATGGCTGAGTGCTTCATAGGCTAAGAAGAAGCTAACTCCAAGAAAATGGTAAAGCCAAGATTATTGAATGATCAAAAGATGTCTTGCCTTTGGCCTCTAGTCCCTTTTATTCTAACCCTCTTCCAAACTTAAGGGCTGTTCACACATGTACACATAGGCTAGGGCTAAATTTACAAAGGCTGGAATTAATCCAAGGTCCAAATATTAATGTTGTATTTTCCTTCATGACACAGACTCATCAACATCAAACCCATCGACATAAAAATTAACTGGCCAAAATCAATTGACACAATACTTATTAACCTTGAACTTACCAACATCAAACTTATCAACAAAGGGAAAACTTGTCAACACCTATCTTGCGAATAGAAAGAGACTCGCCAATGTGAAAGGTTGTAAAAGTTGTCAAATAAGAACATATCAATATCAACATCAACATGTCAACTCCAAACTTGTCACCCAAAACCTCTCAACATCAAACTAAAACTTTTCAACATCAAATTTGTTGATAATGACAAACTTGTCAAAAGATACAAACTTATCAATGTTCAAAATTCCTCAATGGTCAAAAACTCATCAATGGTGCAAAAGTTATTGATGGGACAAAACTTGTTAGCAAAAAATTTCAACACTGTAAGTTGTCATTGCGCCTACTTGAGGAAAAGTTGTCAATTTTAGAAACCTCTCAATTGATAGAAAGTCATCAACTAAACAAAATTTTTGAAACTTGTCAATAGTTTGAAACTTATCAATGTCAAACAAATTCTTCATAGAAACTTTCCAAATGCACGGGAGGAAACCCATCAACATGACATTGCCAACAAACATAAACTTTGTGATAGAACATCATGATTGGGATTTATTGAGCAAAAGGAACTCTTGAGACCCATCACATGTGGAATCTTACAATACCACAAGGGAAAGCACAAAACAAGAAAAATCAAGTAATAATAAACATACCAATTCCAAAAGTGATGTGATTAAGACTTTAAAATGCATAACTAGAGACTAGCATGATGGAAGCTTTCTTGAGACATACACCCAAAGATTTGAAAGAGGCACTTGCAAAATTTAGGACTATGGCCAATAATGATGTAAGCGAGGTGTTGTTTAACTAGGCTAGAGGATCATTATAGCACCCTAACGTAGACAAAGAAAAAGAAAGGATACACTCAATAATACCTTGGACCTAACCCTAGCTATGCAATGAGAAAAGGAAGACATGGAGAGAGAGAGATATTAACAAAAGGAGACTATTGATCAATGTGAATGTCCCTGGGTCCCACTCTAACTCAATGATGACTAACCTAAAACAACAGAGGTCAATAGACAATTTGTTTGTCATCCATGTCGACTTGCAAGTACCCAACACTCTACTGATAGGTATAGGAGTTGTGCTAGGTTCTAGAGACCAAGCTTAAATCCCATTGGTCAATAAGAAAATACACAAACATAGAGCAATTGATGACCCATATATCTTTGTAGAGCAATTTGAGCAGGTGTGCAAGGCACACAACCTTATTAGCCATGACAAGAAGGCCTAGGCCTTCAGCCTCTTGTGTTGAGTAATAAGCATAGGACTAGGCCTTCAGCCTCTTGTGTTGAGTAATAAGCATAGGACTTGGTTCATGGGACTCAACATGAATAAGAAAGCATACTTTTCCACTCTCAAGGACCTATTCATCATGTGGGTCACCAAAGCTAGATAGAAGAACAACCTCATTGAATGGCTCATGAACCTATAGCAAGAAGATGAGGAAAGCATATGCAAATATGTATGAAAGGTCCAAAGCTTGTACAAGTGAATCCCTCTTGTTGAGAGGCCAAATACCAAGGCCATATCCAAAGCCCTTGTTAAGGGGATACGAGATGAGGAACACATATAGGCTATGCTCAGTAATTTGACACTTGATAGGGTGAAGCTAAACACTATGTTAGATGAGGCTATGCATATAGATGATATTCATAGAGAGAAGAATACATATAGGAAAGATATAGCCCAAAGTGATGCTTCATCGTTAAAAAATAGTGTTGAGTTGAGTGTAGCATAGGAAATGCTCACCCCATTTAAGCAACATTAAATTGAGCTAGTAAGATTGACAGATGCCTTGAAGCAACCAAACCCTTATTGGTCAAACATCCAATGCATGCATTGCAAGGGAGACCGTCTCCCATCTGAATGCTCCAAGCCTCCATGCATTTGTATAAACTATAGCCATGTGGGGTGTGACATAGCTTACAACCAAGCTCCAAGGTGCCAATCCTATGCACAATAGTATAGTAGCAACCCATACCAATAGAAAAATAGGAGACTATACTACCTTAGGCCAAAAAAATAGCCTTGCTAACCCCCAATGAGCAAAAGCTAGTAGGTCAAAGAGTGGAAACTAACCAATTAGAATTATCTCGATCTAGCCTTGGTAGTTACTCATCCTTTGAACAACAATCCCACGTACTATAGTAAGGCATTGATTGAGAAAGAGGAATATTCAAATCCCTATGTGACTTATGTTAAGGATGGTAACATAGTCCTCATGGACTACTAACCCATTTTGGTCATGATATTAGTGTAAGGAAGAGGTAGAGCATCAACCCAATACAAGGATCCCATTGAATGCTAGAATTGTGGCCAGTCATAACATGTTTTATTGAGATGTCCCCAAAAAATAGAATCTTCTAAGGTTGGTCAACTAGGTTAGTGATGCCTCGAATAATGCGGGATAACCCATATGTACCTTGACTATCATAGGAGAAAGTTTAAGAAGAGTAAAGTTGCCATCCCATCTGTGCCTCTCATGCTTTTTGAGGTAGAGATGAGTCATGATTAGGACACTATCCCCATGCATGTTAATTCCATTACAAGAGCTCACAACAAAAATGCTAGTATCAGCATCCCAAGCCCATCCATCGCCAAAAAATATGTGATTGAAAAAAGAGTGCCAACAAGAGAAGTAAAAAAAATCATGTTGTAAAACAAAGGGATTACAATAGAATCGATGAAAAAATTCATGTCTAGTGTTGAGAGCACAACCACTACTCCTCACATTGACGAGGTGAAAGCCTTCAAAATTAAGGAATATCCCAATGTTGAATGTCATTTAGAGATAATTGACAAGGTCAAGAAGTGGGTACAAGAAGCTCAATATGTTGAGCAAGCACCAAAACCTAGTTTTGACATGAGTGGTATGGGGCTGTCAAGCACTGTATCACAATTTGATCCAAGACTAGGAATTGAGATGAAAGTAATGCCTATGTGGAAACAATTGGACCTTCTTTATGAGCTCTTGGGGCCAATACCTTTTGGGAAGGAGTTAAGAATTAGGATGTTCTTCTCATGGGGCTTGTAGGCAACTTACCAAGGTGAGGGATCATAGACACTGGTGCAAAAGTCATCATAGTCAATCAATCAGTGCTAAAGGTTTGAGAAAACCCAAAACATGCATTTCAATCTAACAATGTGGTTGGATGGTTACAAGGTTAGACCGCTCAACACAATGAAAGATTGGCTAGTTAAAATCACAAGTATAAACTTCACAATAAACTTTGTAGTGATGAAGGGATTTGACTATAACCTACTTCTAGGTGGCCCTTGGATGTAGACTACCCAACTCATTGAGAACTAGGGAAATGGATTGATCTTCTTGGGAAACTAGTGCGATGCACCTAGGATAGAAATGTAAAGTTTGAAAACCAACCCCGACAATCTCTATGTCATATTGACCATACATAAAGGAGATGTAGAATTCACTCCCATGGTGGTAAAGTAAATGAACAAATACATTCCATGCTGAGATGACTAGAAAGGTTGGATGAACATCCTAGCCTTGCTTGACTTGTCACTTATGGAAGAAGAGGATTACATAAAATCTAATGAGACACTAAGTTAAGATGGAGAGGAAAAGCCTATTGCCCACCTAATCCATCCTACTGACTCCAAACTTACAAAACCTATCCTCATGATGACCCCAATAATTTTTTAACATAATGTCATGGGCTTCAACATTTGTGCCACAACCATTGGGAGTTGAGAAACATTCTCACTTATGAGTGGCACTGGTGTTTGAAGGGTGTTAACCCTCAGATGAACAAGGTGGAAAATCTGAAAAATCTAAAGCAGAAGACAAAGGCCAAGGAAAAATTAAACGGAAGACGAAGGGGCACCAAGAAAAATATGGAAACACAAGAAGTGCAGAAAAGTCCTAAATAAAGGAAAAAGGCACACAAGAAAAAGTGCAGGTCAACACTTTTGTAAAAGAGTGCAAGCGCATCATGATTTAATTTAAAAAGTGATGGGCTCGTGCAACTTGTAAAGGTAGATGGGCGGTAGGAAGGAAGCTAGGAAGATAGGAGAACAATGGGAAAAAGGGCCTAGCCATGTAAAAAAAGGGGTAAGGGGATGACCGCCCAAAAGGGATTTAGTGTTTTGTATATAAAGTTGAAAAGTGAATGGGAAGCTCATTTCTTATGTGTGGCAAAAAGTGGCTCTCTTCTTCTTCTTCTTCTTCTTCTTGTTCTTGCTAGCTTGAGCTTGTGCTTGAGAGAGGGAGTGTGAGAGTGTGAGGGAGTGAGTGTGTGAGGGTGAGAGACCGGGGAGGAGAAGCTCTCAATCTTCTCCTCTCTTCTTCTCTTCTCTTCTCTTCTCTTGTCTTGCTCGCAAAAATGGAGCTTGGAGCATGGAGCTTTCTTGAAGCTTGCACTTGGATCGTGGAGCTACCGAAGTGCACGGGAGAGGAGGTAACTCGATCAGCATGGAGGTAAGCTCACTACACCCATAGATATGGATGGTGTGTCGGCTATGTAAAAGGTAGCCACTAGTGCTCAGCTTGGAACACTTGAAGAAATAAGCGGTCTATGGGTCTTGGCGGTTGAGCAAAAGCTCCCACATTTTGGTTTTGTTACCAGGACCAATGGATTCAAGCCTTGAGCGCTTGCGCGCTTTGAATCGAGCATTGAAGTAGGGTTTTCCCCAAACCAGTGCTTGAGGTAGATAGGTAGGAAGCGAGGGAGTTTGAAGAGGTATTCGATCTCCTTAGCAAGTAGGCTTTTGTTGTTTTAGACTTGGGAAAGCATCATGGAGTAGTGTAGGTATTTACCTTATGATTTTTTCTTGCATTTAAGAATGCTATGTGCCTACCCTTAAGAATGCTCCTCTACCAGAAGGCTATGTGCCTACCCTTAAAAGGTATGCAAGGAAATGAGGCCCCAAGCAACAATGCCTGAATGTAGGCCAAAAACTTCCCAGGCCAAGAAAATAGAAGCTCAGGGGAATGCCTGGGGAGTGGCAACCTAGGTCGTGTGGGCCCTCCCCAGAAGCTTGGGCACTAGGTGCTCAAAGGAGGAGAAGGAAGCTCGACTCAAAGAGGAATTTGATGAATTGTTTAGAGGCATTCTTGAAATCGAGGCAGCCAAGGACTATACTTTTTGGGTCCCAACTGATGTCTTCCCTGCCCAGCCTGCCAGGAGCCCACCACCGGCATAGCCCCAATCACCTGACCATCCAAATTCACTCCGCCTCATACAAATCGAGTAGGCCCTATGTATGAGCTGCTCGCCAAACACCATCCTGCCACAACTTTTTGTTTTAAGTGGTTAAAGGGGCAAGCCTCCCCCAACTGTACAAACCTTTCTTACTACTAATGCATGGCACGTCTTTAACAAGCTCAGATGAGATGCATCGCAATCAACACCATAGGATTTAGATGAAGTAATATATTTTTGTGTTGTAGTTGTTCATCATAATTGATGCATGTGATTTACATATACTCTCATGAAGCGTCAAGTGGATGTAGGACAACACAGGTCTTTGTATGAAAGTGTTCAACGCTCAAGTCACCGCAAGACCACCAACCTCACAAGAACCATGATGGAAGCCTCACCACCCTTGCAATCATCCACATCGCGTGGCCCACAGCGTGATCAGTAGCAACTCTCGCCTTTTGGGTCAAACTCTACACCTGGCACTCATGGCAATTGTTACCTCAATTGTGCCAACATCGCGCGTCACAAAGAGGTTTTATAAAATCTCCAGTGTATCTCCCCATCTCAACAACGGTTTCTCTAGCAACGAGGCTAGGGCACAATCATCACTGTAATATCCATTTCTAGAGCCTTCGAATCTCAACATTTTCCAACCCATGGAAAGGCTGTTGCCTCAACATATTGCAATGGTTGTACTTATGTTATTCTTTTAAAAAAAGAGCATGGGAAAAAAAGGAAAGAAAAAAAGAAAATAAAATAGAAAAAAGAAAAGAAAAGAAAAGAAAAGAAAAGAAAAAAGCACTCACAATCACAACACGACACCTAGGGGCCCTCAAATTAGGTACGCCCAATGACCTTGGTTGGCTGGCTCCGTCCCTAGTCCCCTAGCCCTCTACACATCCCCCACAATTTTTTAGGGCACATCATGGGTAGGACATACCTAGGGAGCTTGTCTCGCCTATAGTTAGACCTGTCACCCCCTGACCCATTTGCACGATTCTTTTTTGCACTCTGCCTTAGTACCATTGCAATCGATCGTGGTAAGCACCGCATGAATGGCCATGAAAAGTACACCGTACTCGTCGAGCAAGACCAGTAGCTACCAGCTACCAAAAGTTCAATGTCAATGTGTTCGATTATGCTACATTGTGCTGTCACAACGCAAAGGATGTCTCATATTTTTCATTTGTACTTCTCCTCAACACGGACAACTTTGCTTCATCCACACGTTGTTACGAGGAACCAAACCGTGGCCTTCTAACTACGTAATATCTAAGTATGCACGAGCACTCACATAAATATTTACACCGAAATACATACATAGTTTGGGTCCTCAAGTGCAGGACAATACTCTCAGCTTGCTTAGAGTTTGACCTGTCTCCCAAACTAATCAAACTAAGTCTTGTGCACGATAAGAAAACTAGCACTACCCCTAGGGAGAGACCACATATGAGAGGTTTTCAATCGCAGGTACTGACGACTCCATCAAATGCATCGTCAGCTCTTCATCATCATTCAATTCTGACCTCTTTACCATTCCTATCATGCAGGCCCACCAAACACATGGCTTGTGCGAAATCCCCACAAACCACCACCTGTACCCGCCCCCAGCGCAATTCCCAACAACAAACAAATCTTCCCCCAACTCCAACCACCCTACCACCAGCCACCCATGTCAATAATGTGGCCCCAACGACCTTCATCTGCCCACCCCCAGAAATCCTCCAAGGCAACCACAGATGTCCCTTCCACCCACGTCTTTGATGCATGCTAAAGCTTGCTACCCACGACTGTGAGTGCCATGGGACTTGGCACTTGTCTAGCAAGGGGGTAATGTTAACCCTCAGACAAACAAGGTGGAAAATCTAGAAAATCTAAAGTAGAAGACAAAGGCCAAGGAAAAAGTAAATGGAAGACGAAGGTGCACCAAGAAAAATATAGAAACACAAGAAGTGCAAAAAAGTCCTAAATAAAGGAAAAAGGCGCACAAGAAAAAGTGCACGTCAACACTTTTGTAAAAGAGTGCAAGTGCATCATGATTTAATTTAAAGAGCTCAATGAATTATTTACAAGGAAGAATTAGCCAAAGGTTATGAATGGTATAGTCGTCAAAAGAATAACATTAACATATTGGGCATATAAGTGCTAGATTAAAGTATAGTCAAGGGTTACAAATAGCATAATTACTAAAAGAATATGACATTGAGAATCATGAATAGAAAGTACTAGTTAAAAGTTTAGATACTTCAAAAGTACTTAGCCCAAGAGCCCAAATATTAAGAAAAACTAGATTCTAGCTCAATGCATGGCCTATTGGAGTCTAATTACTTGAGATCATCTCGCATTTATCTTATCACGTATTTACACGTTATGCCTATAACATGTTTGATATATGAGGATAATTTTCTAGTTGCCTCATGACTTGACTAAGAGCTAGTACAAGAAATTGATCATAGGGGTTAAAACTAGGATGTCTTGAGATCCGTTGGATAACAATGACTTTTGCCAATCCAAATTCAGGGTTGGGTTATCAATCAAGGTAAGTGACCTATAGAACTTACATCATGAATAGTGTTTGAACCCTTAACATATGCCCTAGCCGAGGAAAGGAAGTGTTAATAAACATTTTTGCATAGTATTGCTCTTAGATCCCAAGGGAGAGAGCAAATATACGATGAAAATGTTATATAGTCTATTTTTGCATTGGTTGGAAAGAATGCAATTGGTTTTGTTGATTGATCGAACAACATCCTAAATGCTTTTACATTCAACTGGTTGTTAGTTGTTGTTTGGATGATTATTCCAAGTGCTTGTGATTTATGGTAAATGCATGGCAAGGGTCTGTGATGACAACTCACCATGGGAATAAAGGAATGTTTTCTTGGAAAATGATATTAGGCTGAATGCCTTGTTTGTGCTTGATTCTTAAAGGATTTAATTAAGGAAGGATATATTGTACGGGTGGATCATCTCCATGGTCGCACCGCGTATTAACCAGAGAGGGCAATGATCGATTCATGGGCCGAAGGTCGAGTGGTGAAAAGGCCAACGACGGGAATGATGTTTTGCTCCTAGACAGCTTGCGGGTCAGTTGGAGCTCTGGACACCCCTTGCTAGGTCTAGAATGGAGTTGAAGACCTCCGTGGCCCCCAACATCTGGGCATGTTGGGAGATCCTATTCTAGATAAAGGATTGAGTTTGTGGTGCCATGTGAATTGGACCAGTTACTTCTGCAGGGCAGAAGGGATACTTCTGTTGGACAGAAGCGACACATAATTTCTTCTGTATGGGCAGGAGACAAAGATTAACTTGAAGATAAGTTAAGGAACTTGTTTGAACTTGTTTGTCAATAGATTGCTTTGCTTTGTTTTCGTGTCTGTGCTATAAGTTATGCGAATGAACCCTATTCCCTAAAAGGCTTAATTAATGAAGCTGACTTTAAGTGTCACACATAAATGTGGTAGGACCTAATTAGAAAACTAAAGCTTTTAAGGGAAGTGGGTGGGCGGAAACCCCAACGGGTCCATCCTACGATAGGGTGGTCCCAGAGAACGGGGAGGCTTCTCATAAGTTTTTATCATCATTTGACTTTTAGGTATTGTTAGGTTAGAACCCGATTCATGCTATTTTAGGAGACCGGAATGGGACTATGCCCTATGGGCAGAGAGGTTGAGCAGCGCATCCCTCTCGTTTCCCATTCTCTTTGAACCAAGTGCGGCATGGGTCTGCTTCGGATTGGGTATCTCTACGTAAAGTAGGATGTCCAAAACCTGACGCTAGAATGCTAATAGGAGACTTTGACAACTAGGAACCCGAATTTTAGGTTGATCCTAGTGGGTTCAGTCGTGAATGTTCCGTTGCGAGATGGATTCGGGAAACCCTAGGCGACAAAACTCGAAACATTCACTGGGAGTGTTGGGCAGCGACGCTTAGATTCGTTTCTCGATAGACCGCTAAAAGAGTGCCTGGAAAGCCGATGGGCGGGCACCTCACATTGTGACTGTTGGAGTTCCCATTTCTTGTCTCTCTTTCTTGCTCTTGCTCTCCCACCATAGCTCTCGAGTGCAAGCTTCGATCCTTCTCACCTTTCAGATGGAAGCTAATGCTCCATGTTCACATTGATACATCAAAGATTGCTAGTGGAGGTATGGTCTACTAGCCAAGAGAATATAACACAGATTTTCCAATAAGATTTGCTTGTCCAATAGCTCACAAAAATAGAAATGAAATATTCAACCATAGAATGAGAGGGACTTGGCATGATGTATGCAGTGAAGAAATTTCACTATTATTTCCTTGCCACCCCTTTCACCTTTTTTGTGGGCCATCAAGCCTTGCTATATTTGGTATACAAGCCTTGTGCTACATAACACATTGCTAGATGGCTCTTGTTTTTTCTTGAATTTGACTTCAATATTATTGTAAGAAAAGGCTTTACATCATAGACAACATGTCACGAGTGACAAATGGAGAAAAGGAATGAGGATCAACAACCAGCTCCTAGATTCTCAATTGTTTATCTTGCAATAAGAGGCTCAACTCTTCAAGATAGACCTAACACCTTATTGGAAAGATGACATTATTGATATACTAGTGAACAAAATACTTGAACGCCAATAGAGAAGGCATGCCTTGCACACTTATCGATTAAAATGAGGACTTATTGGTTGTTTACAAGACAACTATATGAGCTAGGACAAGACGGTTTACTAAGAAGATGTGTGTGCAACCACAAAATTAAAGGACTACTCAAAGAAGCTTACGCTAGAATAGCTGAAGGTCACTTTGATACTACAACCATGATATGCAAGGTTTTGCAAGCACAACTATGGTGGTGGCTGACACTATACAAGGATGATGAAAGCTTTTCAAACATTGTATGAATGTTAGTGCACTAAAGTGCCCATTAAGAAGGATAGAGTGGAGCTAGTGCTAGTACTTGCTCAACAACTCTCAAGAAATGGGGGATCAGATTTATGGGACCCATCAACGACATAATTTTCACAAGCAAAGTATATCATAATTGCCAATTACTACATGACTAAATGGGTTGAAGAAATTGCCACAAGAAAGACTAATGTAAGGATGATGACCAAATTCTTATGGGAGCAAGTGATATCTAGATTTAGGTGCCCTATAGAGATCGCAAGTGATCAAGGAATCCACTTTATTAATGAGCTGATAAAGCACCTAATCTCCACATTTTTTATCATTCACCACAATTTAGCCCCCCAAAAAATGACTAAGTGAATCAAAGAACAAAACCTTGATCAACATATAGACCAAAACTAGGTCAAGAAGCCAATGGCAGCACTATGGGCATACCACACTGCTTTGAAGATGGCCATAGGACAAACCCCTTTTGGGCTATCCTATGGTGCAAATGCTATCATACTTGTACAATTTCTTATTTTCGGCCTTCACATTCTAGTTCAAGAACATTGAGAAGAGAAGAAATCTTAGATCAAGTGTTTCTTAGAGATGAAATGGTTGACAAAAACTAGACTTTTAGCCACTCATGTGCTATCATGGAAAAATCCCAAAGGAAATAATGATTTTGACTAAGGAGGCTTAGTTCTTCTCTATTCTCTAAAGAGGCATAAATAACAGTTGCAGTTTAGGGGATTAGGGCACCACCATGTGTGTTCTATTAGCCAAATAGGAAACTAGAGCTCAAAACTCTTGATGGGAAGGGAAATGGTCACTTAATGGGAGCTGAATGAATAAACATTACCTCAATCATCTCAACACAAGAATTAGCACCTCATGATGCTACAAATACTCAAAGTAAGAAAAAGAATCCCTCACTGCAAAAAAAATGCTGCATTATGGCAACCCTTCCAAGTTGGAGTAGTCTCAATCAACAACCATGATGAGGAAGAGGAGGATATCATACCACTAGCATATATGCACCTCAAGCTAGCTCCGCAGAGGAGATCCTAGTCAATACTCTCATTGATGAAGGATTTTATGTTTACATCTTACCTTATGCATTTTGGTAGCAACTTAATCAAGCCCCTTTAACACTATCAAATATAAAGATAAATCCCTAAGGAGGCTTGCCATAATGAAAGATATATACAAATTGATAGTAGCAATCAAGATTGAGAGCATACCAATCCTTTTCTATGTTCTTGTGAACCAAGACGATGTAGGGTGAGAAATTTTTCTTAAAATTAAAAAACACACATATCAAAACCAATGACCATCACACCTAGGAATCTCTCTACTACCACTTTGGGGGTAGACTCTAATGGCATATTAGAAATAGAAACTCTAATGACATGAATAGGATTTGATAAGATTTGAAATGACATGGAGTGACATTAATTTGAATAAACCAAAAATACATTGTCTAAATTTCTCAATTGCTTTGAGTTATGTAAAGGAGGTAAAATAGAAGTATGATGCAATGTTAAGTAAGTGTATTTTAGAATGGTGTTGTATTGTGGCAATGTTGTTTTTCTTTCCTTTTTTTCTCACAAGTTGCTACTATCCAAATGTGCAATTAAAAAAACTCTCTAGAAAAAGACTGATCTTGAAACCCGTATCCTAATAAATGAACCTAAAATGAAAGAAAAGATGGTCCTTAATGTGTTGAACACTTATGGAGCCTAAGGGATCTCAAACTTATTCTTAACAAAGTAATTTAGGAGCTAGTAAATGACAAAAAAATGAAAATGGAACTTTTCGAGTGTTATGGTCTACAATTTTATTCAAAACTATTCCATAAATCATCTCATCTATACATGTTTGAACTTCATCCTGAACTATGATCCCAAGACTAAAACTAGTATGCTGATAGACTAGACACATGATAAACAAGTGATTGGCAAGGTAATAGTTACACCAAAACAACTAACATATTTGACCCTAGGAGTACATTAAAAAAATGAAAATACAAGGGAGCCACTAGATTTCCCAATGTGCAACAATGATTTAAAAAATCGAGAGAGAATATAGAGCACAATGTCCAACTTGCAACCACCAAGGACAAAGAACTATGCACAATTGTTAGGGTCTTCCACCACATATTAATAAAATGTAAATGTTACACTTCTAGAACTAGAGTTTCCAAACATCCATTGCAAAACATCCTTATTGATGCGATTGTGGGAAAAGACTTAAGCAATCTTTAGTTAGAGAGGCAGCTCATGAAGCTAGCATAAAAGCACAGGGTGCACTTTTCTAAAATCCTAATGTAAGTTCCTTAGAAAGCAATTGAGTGATCATATGGTTTGCAAGTGCACTAACAAGGTTAATTAACATGGGACTAGGACTCCCACCTGATGCATCACCTATTATGGGTGTTGCTACACTTCCTGGAAGAATCATCATCCATGGAGATACCTCACTATACAACCATCGAACTAGAGGGTCAAAAGTACTAGTAGGAAAGGAAAACTAGGAAGGAATTGAGAAAGAAAAGAGGGGGAGAAAAAAAAGTGAGTTGAAAGAAGAAAAAAGGAATGAGAAAAAGGAATCAAAGAGAGCAAGAAGAACAAGAAAGAAGAATCCAGACATCTAGTAAAGGATAAAGTAGACAATACTAGAAAAAGATCTATAGAGAGGAGAGTGAATAAAATTTATCGACCTCAAGTTCCTGATGAAGATGACTCTCTTTAGGGGCATGATCTTTCCAAACCACCAAGAAAAGGAAAAAAAAAAGAAGTAATGATTATAGAAGCAAATATGAAAGAACACACCAAAACACTATATTAGGGAATTTTCATGCACTTTGGGAACCCCCTGTACCTTTATTATTTGACCACATGGTCAAATCTTGTTGTCTTACTTATAGGTGGAGTCTACCCTAAATACTATATAAGCTACCTTTCCAAATCCCACTTTCAAATGTGGATCAAGATTTAGCCACGCTGTCAAATATTTATCACTTATTGGAAACTGGGACTTGGAAAATTTCCAAATTCTCTAATATGGTGTTCCAAGAAGGTACAAAAAACAATTATGCAGTCCTTGGCAAAACAAAAGCAAGAGATGAGCCACATGATCATTCAACATATCCACACACTCAGGATTGAGAGGGAGAGACAAAGCTCAAGCAAGGGGAAGGAAAGACGTTCCAATAATTCTTATAGTGCATGGAACCAGGGATGTTCCAGTAGCCGGTATCTTAGATGCCATGCCTACATGTAGGGACCTACAGGCCCGACCCGACACTAGCTCTATGGCACTAGTTGGGCCTCTACTACTCACCTCAAACCACCCCACATGGCCTCCTGGAAGCCAAGAGCATCTAAATACTTTGTGTTTGTACGATTTTTAGTCCAAAGAATATCCTTCCCACCACTCCTCAGAGAGAGTCCCTAAACATATTGGTGTTATGCATCACGTAGGGACACACAATGGGAGCACCCCTTAGGCTTTCCATGTTAGGGATTAGAATGCCTTTTTGCACACCTCTATATTATTTTTTATATTTCAAGTATATTCAAAATATTCTCTTCTTTTTATTTTGGCAGGCTTCTCTAATTGCCTCACACTAGTAAGAACTCCTAGAACAACTGCCTAACAAGCTAGTAGAACATGGTCACTATGACTACCTTCTAAAATAGGACTTTAATGCCTGAAAATGTTTTGACAGGAGGTAGACAACTACTCAAACCTCCCCCACATATACCTAACCTAACCCTACAACTTCATACCTTGATTGCCGGTCCCTACAACCAAAAAGAAAATAAGCCCCACATACACATATAACACTAAATCAACTAAAGAAAAAACTCAAAAGGTGATGGCACCACCTGGAATGGCCACAAGAAGCTCCCGCGTAGCAAAGGCTCCCTCAAGGAACTTCATCAATCTTGTCTAATGTAGTCACTAAAATAGAAAATGATTAAATGTACTCACACGAAACAAATATATGGCCCTCTTGTCATAAAGGAATATAACATTGCACAACCAAAAAACTAGTCCTCTTGGCCTTATGAAACAAAACATTAGAACCTAATAGAAATGCCCCTCTTGGCCTAACGAAATAATCCACTTCAGGCATATGTCGTACTTTCTGTTGCACAGGGTGGCTACCTTCTTTTAAAGGAATCATATTCATAGCCAGAGGCTGGGAGGAATACCTCTTAGCTTGTCATAACTCCAAGCAAAGATGTCATGAAATTCCTAAATTAAGGACACATAGTCCTCTCTTTCTTCAGACTAAGCATGGACCCTAATTTGATTGGCCGTGAATCATTCAACATCCCAAGGTCTAGCTCAATTACATTAGCATCTCTTATCCTCTCCCGAGCCTCTATTGGCTCATTCAAAGTTACTTGACAGATATCCTTTGTAGTGGACCCCTCATTGGATTCAACACTTGATGATGACTCACTAGCAAAATGAGCATCTAATGTGTCTAAATTTGACGAGGATAAAGAAAATCTCTCACTGTGAGGAGATTCAGGATAGGCATCTACTACTACATGTCTAGCATCTCTGCCAAAGATCAACCAGCTAGTGGGTATATCAACCTAATAGTCTGCTTGTAAGATCCATGGCCTACCTAGCAATACTTGATATCTAGGTCACCCTACAAACCTAATGACCCTAAAGTCCAAAATGCATTCCACATTGGCAACGGTCACATGGACTTTAGTAATGCAACCTTTAGGTTGTCTTAAACTGTCGTCAGCCATTTGAAGAATTGTGGAGGCATCTTTTTTAATTTCTAATCCCAACCTCTCTATCAATTCCAAACTCATAACGTTGACGGAGGATCCTATGTCCACAATAGCATGATCCACTAATATTCCATCAACATATGATGCTACCCTTGGGCAATGCTTTTCAACATGTTCAAACCAATCATCTCCTACTTGCACTATGCCTAAGGGATCAATGATATACCCAATAGTGTGCAGAATGTTCTTAAATTCTTTATTCACTCCTAGAGAAAACTTAATAAACTACAGAAGGTTTACATCCGGCTTAATTCGCAAAGAGAAATTGCTAAATCAAATTCATGATAGCTAGCAAGAGCTCTCTTTTCTTGCCAGACCATTCTTTGTTTTGGTCTTTGAATTAGCTTTGGTCCCTCTTTCTAGGATTTTGCCTTCTTCTATCCTTCTTAGGATCGGCTTTACCATCTATACGTCCTTTAGAGGTTTGCCGTCCATATCGGGATTAAGGACTTGCATCCCCTTATCATCTTGCTTGGGGTTTCCCTCAATAGGTTCTACCTTGTCTTTATCATCTTGCTTGGGGTTTCCCTCAATAGGTTCTACCTTGTCTTTATCAGCTTCTTTACCCTTTTGACCTCTTGTAACAACCTGTAGATTAAAGGTTTAAGTGCAATTGACACAAACAACCTCTATAAGACTAACTCTACTACTACTAGGCAGCTCCTCTACCATAGCTTTCCCCTTTGTAGTATTTGTTTCGGTCCCTCATCTTGCTGGAGACTATTTCCTTGTGCTCGATGATTAATTGGACCTGGTTGTTTACTTCCTTTCTTGAGAGAGCTAATCTTGCTCCAATACGTACTAGCTAAATGACCAAACTTCTTGCATGTATCACATTTAACATTTGGACAATTTCTAGGAAAATGTTGACTGCCACACCACTTATAGCTGAATCTTGAGGGGGCACCCTCTTCAGGGCATCAACTCCCTATCAAATTCTATTGTTTCTTAAGGAAATTGACATCAATGGCTATTTGACTATATTGTTTGATGATCATGTCAGTATAGTGCTTCATCATATCATTCATTTTGCTAAGGACATTCAAGGCACTTGACTCATAGCCACGATCATCTACCTGTCGTTCCAATGGCCTAACTGTTGACTCCCTGGAACAACATTGGGGTTTATTGCTTGGTCTCCAACACTTGGTGGGTCCAATTGACTAGCCATAGGCATGGTCACACTAGGAGGAGCTGGCAACATGGACACATTTGGAATCATGCTTCCCCTCCCATTGGGAGTACTCATGGGAATCCCTTGACCTCCAATCATCAAGGCCAACGTATTTCCAACACCTAAACTTGGATTCCAGTTTGCCCTAGAGGTATAGGTCACTTGTAATCACAATTCTACCTCCTCTGCTCTTGTAATAGTTGTATCAATGTTGGCAAGAGCAACATTGCTCAGTTGCACTTGAATGTTAAAGTCTAGCCCATTCAAAAAGTATTGCAACTAAGTAGTAACTCAAATAGGAATATAGGCTCGCAACTTATGGAATCTCTACCCGTAGGGCACAATCCCATTCCGATCCCCTAAAATGGTATGAATTGAGTTCTAACATAACAATATCCAAAGGTCATGCATCGGTAAAACCTTGTGAGAAGCCTCCCAATTCTCTGAGACCATCCTGCCATAGGACAAACCCATCGGGTTCTGCCCACCTGCTTCCCTTGATAGCTTTAGTTTTCTAATTAGGCCCTTTCAGATTTATGTGTGACATTCAAAATCAACTTCCTTAATTAGGCCTTTTAGGGAATAGGGTTCATTCGCCTAATTTACAGCACCGACACGAAAACAAAACAAGAAAACCTTTTTACAAACAAGGTCCTTAACTTATTTTCTAGTTAATCTTTGTCTCTTGCCCATACAAGAGAATTATGTATCACTTTTGTCCAACAAAAGTGCTCATTCCAAATCAATTGGCACCACAAATTCCATCTAGTATCTAGAATAGGATCTTCTAATGCCCTAAACGTTGGGCTCGCGGTAGTCTACAACTCCGTTCTGGACTTGGCAAGGGGTGTCCAAAGCTCCACTGACCCCAAGTGACCTAGGAGTGAGACACACTTTCTGTGGTTGGCCTTTTCACCACTTGACCTTTAGCCTGTGAATCGAGCAGCGCCCTCTCAGGGTAATCCGCAGTGCGATCTTGGAGATGATCCACCTGTGCAAATATCCTTCCTTAATTAATCCAATTAAGAATCAAACACAATCAAAGCAATCAATTTAATATCATCTTTCTAGGAAACATTCCTTTATTTCCCATAGCAATTTGTCATCCCTTGCCATGCATTTACCATCAACATAGGCACTTGGAATAATCATCCAATTCACATCCCACAATCAGTTTAATGCAAAAGTATTTAGGATGTTATTTGACCAATCAACAAAAATAATGGTATCCTTTTCCAAACATTGCAAGAATAGTCACAATAACCTTTCCATAGTGTATTTGCTCTCCCCCTTGGGACCAGGAGTGGTTCTAAGTAAAATTTACTTAACACACCCTTTTGCCGACTACGGTATATGTTAAGGTTTCAAACATTGTACAAGACATAAGTTCTATTAATCACTTACATTGATCGATAAACCCAACCCTCTTCCCAATAGGTACAAAAGCATATGTCTTTCTTTTGACTAAGGGTTTCCCAATCCCTAGAGCTCTCCTCTTGCCTTTGAAGATTGGGATTGTATTTTGTACCTAGTCTAATCCCTAAGTCTGGTTGATGAAGGTGATAGTTACCAGATGAACCCTAAGGCATCTTAGTTTTAGCCCTTATGATTGTTATTTGTGCTAACTATGCATAACATCAAGGTTCCAATCTACCAAACATGAGCTATTAGTTCGTGTTGTTAGCAAGAGCTTGGGCAAAGCCTAAAGCTTCAAAAATGAATTTCCTTAGCCTAAATTGCTTATTATGCTTTCCATCAAGTGTGCTAGCTACATCATACTAATGGTGTGGTGGAAACACACCTATTGTTGTGAGGATGAGAAGACAGCAATGCTTGAAGCCTTACATGCTGTTTATAAGTTTATCGTATGGCATCCAAATACAATTAACTTTTCTTAATACACACATTTGGAAATTCAATCCTTCAAATACTTACGATGTAGTTTATCCTTTTCAATGTCCTATTCTTGAACGGCATAATACGGCCCTAATGTGTCTCATGCGATGATCGAGCAAGCATCCATTAATTTGGAAATACATTACTTATAACCAGTATCGCATGTGGATTGGCAGTGATGCCCTTGCCCGAGGCTTCGTTGCTTATTGAGGGACTTTCATCTGGGTGCAAAAATTTCCGCTTGGGTGCCATCTCTGATCTCTTTTCTTTTAGACATGCTACTTCGCATAGGAATTATGCATCTTGTACTCGATTAGTGAGGGTGAGTTGGGAAGTGAGATGAGCTGGCGGTCAAAGGATAATCACACGGAAATGGGGTATGGGTCCGCGGCGAATGGGAGAGAAGGAATGTGTGTATACACCCTCTTTCTTTTTTTCTCTTCCTCCCTCTTTCTCACCTTCTCTATCTATTTATATATATATATCTCTCTCTCTCTCTCTCTCTCTCTCTCTCCTTCTTCTTCTCTTCTTCTTCTCATTTCTCTCTCTCCCTTCTCTTCTTCTTCTTCTTCTTCTCTCTTCTCTCTTCTCTCTTCTCTCTTCTTCTTCTCCTCCCTCTTCTTCTTCTCCTCTTCTTCTCCCCTCTCTCTCTCCCTCTTATTCTTCTTCTTTTTCTCTTCTTCTTCTTCTTCTTTTCTTCTCCTCCCTCTCTCCCTCTTCTTCTTCTTCCTCTTCCCTTCTTCTTCTCCTCTTCTTCTTCTCTTCTTCTCCTCTCTCTCTCTCTCCCTTCTCTTCTTCTTCTTCTTCTTTTTCTCTCTTATTCTTATTCTTCTCTTCTTCTCCTCCTCCTCTTCTTCTCCTCTCTCTCTTCTATGGCCCGACACTTAGGGGGAAATAAGGTGGCCTTTCCTAAGGCTTTCTATCCACATTATTATTGAGGTAAATTTATATAGCCATTTTGGGTTTCATTATTAGGGGGCGTGGTATCTCCCCTAGCCTCCACTTGTCCTTGTGGTGCATGGCTGCGGCTTGCAATTGATTGATCGACATCGTCATCTCCTTCTCGGCTTCCTCCCCTACTGTTGACATCGTGCTGTTTCCACCTCCTTTCCATGTCGACTGCAACTACCCTCCCTCGTCATCTCCCGTTGGCCAACACCACTCCCTCTTCCTGTTGGTGCGATGATAGGGGGTGGTAGTATTTTGAAATTTTTTTGATTAAAATATATAGGGGGACTGTTTTAGGTGACGGGGTATTACATATTCTCCCAGTTGGAGAACTCCAGATGTCCTCATCTCGGAAGAACTGGGGAAGACAAGCATTAATTAATGAGGCTCGAGGCCTATGGGTTAGGACCCACCATGTGTCCACTGCGCTATTCTCATCACTCATAGGCATGCGGTTTTTTGAAACAACATCTTATTGTATTAAATCTATCAGAGTCTAGATTACAAGAGAAGAGTTTATTGTAGTTATATCTCATGAATATCTTTGAGGTTTTTCCTAAGTATTTAATATATTTTGGTTCATTAGAGCTTGTACAATTTCCTTCTTTGTAAGTTCAAGTTCTCTTCAAGTCATATTGGGACAATTGATGTAGTTATGTCCAATGTTGTGGCACTCGGAGTATCGGTGTTTAGGGTGCTTTAGACATTTCCTTTTGAAATGACATAGCTCCCTGCAATAAAAATAGCGCAGAGCTTTATCACCCACGATCACAAGATTCCTAGTCATCCTTGGTAGGATTTTCTTCATTAGACCAAATTTTCTTAGGATCCTTTTAATGGATCGGAGCGGTCCTTTATCTCAAAAACTTTGTTCCTAGATTGTCCTCTTCTTAGTTCGGGACTGAGCTCCATGGACAATCGGCTTAGAATACTTCCAACCTTCCACATTCTAGAAATACCCAATCCATATTAGTTGAGGAGAAACAACTTAAGAGAAATTCATTGCAAGTTATAACTGTCATTCCTTGCCAGAGTATCTCTAGTCATTTGCAAGTTCTAGGCTCAAAATAGATGCAACTCATATTACTCAGTTTAACTATAGTTACAAGAGTAAAGTTTATTCCAATACAAGTTGTATTTCATGTCGACAAAATTTCTAGGATTTCTAATCATCCTAAAGAGGTGTAGTGGGTTCTAGGTCTTTGTCTTCATCAGATTTCTCTATATATCCAAAGACTACTCTTGTGTAGCTTCGTTTCCTTGGAGGCTCCATGTCTTCTGGACTTAAATCAGGGAAATCTACTTGGATGTGCCCCAGCTCATTGCAATGGAAACATCGGTGGTTGGGACATCTCCTATGGATGTGTCCTATCTCTCTGCACAAGTGGCATCTCTTGTTTTGATCTCGAAAAACATCTTTGCTTGATCCAAGTTCTTGGATGATTGGATTTTCTCAAAGTAACGCGTCTTGGAAGTCTGTTGGACGCATTGCTTCAAGACTGTGGTTTAGAGGAATGTTCAGGCCATGGAAAAACCTGGATACTTGATGTGCAATATCCATAGATGGTGCATATTTTAGTAGGGTTACAAACATTGAGTAGTAGGCTTCCAAGGTTAATTCCAACTACTTGAGTTTGAAGAATTCATTCATCCTCAAAGTCTGGTAGGTTGGTGGAAGGTGTCATCCAAGTACAGCATCTTTTAGTTGAGCCCAAGTAACGGCAACTTCAGAAACACCTTGATCTTTACACCATTGCTTTCACCATATCCGAGCCTGGCCAACTAACTTAAGTTTTCCTATCATTGCTTGATAAGTAGAGGCAGTTCTCCCGAAGCAGAGAAATAGTCATCCATCAGCTCAATCCATATCTCCTTCTTTGCTATGACATCTATCCCTTCTCCATCAAACTTGGGTGCCTTAATTTGCTTGAGAAGGAATTTTTTCTCTTGCATGTCAGCATTCGTGGGTACCATAGGTGCTTGACAATCAAGCCATACCACTTAGGTTATTCTATTTAGGATATGTCTATGAAACATACATTAATCGATCATGTAACATTATGAAGTTTCACTCTGATACCAACTGTAATGTGCCTGCTATTGGCTGTCCAAGCATGTTTTTAGCATTCCATCGAGAAATGAATCTAAGCATTGCGGCTCGGCACTCCCATGGAATGTTCCGAGGTTTGTCGCCTAGGGTTTTCCGAGTTTGCCTTGCAATAGGACTTTTGCAGCCGAACCCACTAGGATTGACTTGAAATGTGGGCTCCTAGGGGTCAAGGTCTCCTGACAGTATTCTAGCATCGGATTCTAGACATCCTACTTTACGTAGAGATACCCAACCTAAAGTAGACCCATTCCGCACTTGGTTCAAGGAGAATGGAAAACGAGAGGGACACACTACTCAACCTCTCTACCTGTAGGGCACAGTCCCATTCTGGTCCCCTAAAACGGTATGAATTGGGTTCTAACATAACATTACCCAAAGGTCATACGTCGGTAAAACCCTGTGAGAAGCCTCCCAGTTCTCTTGGACCACCCTACCATAGGACACACCCGTCAGGGTTTTGCCCATCCGCTTCCCTTAGCTTTAGTTTTCTAATTAGGCCCTATCACATTTATGTGTGACATTCAAAATCAGCTTCCTTAATTACGCCTTTTATGGAACAGGATTCATTCGCGTAATTTACAGTACCGACACGAAAACAAAACACGTAGTTCTTTTTACAAACAATATCCTTAACTTATTTTCTAGTTAATCTTTGTCTCATGCCTATACAAGAGAATTATGTATCCCTTCTCTCCAATAGAAGTACCCGGTCCAAGTAACATGGCACCATAAATTCCATCCAGTATCTAGAATAGGATCTTCCAACACCCTAGACATTGGGTTCACGGCAGTCTACAACTGTGTTTTGGACTCGACAAGGGGTGTCGAGAGCTCCACTCACCCCAAGTGACCTAGGAACGAGACACACTTTCCGCGATTGTCCTTTTCACCACTTGACCTTCGTCACGTGAATCGAGCAGTGCCCTCTCGAGGTAATCCACAGTGCGATCTTGGAGATGATCCACCCATGCAAATATCCTTCCTTAATTAATCCAATTAAGAATCAAGCACAATCAAAGCAATCAGCTTAATATCATCTTTCAAGGAAACATTCCTTTATTTCCCATGGCAATTTGTCATCAGAGACCCCTGCCATGCATTTACCATCAACACAAGCACTTGGACTAATCATGCAATTCACATCCCACAATCAGTTTAATGCAAAAGCATTTAGGATGTTATTTGACCAATCAACAAAAACAATGGTATCCTTTTCCAAACATTGTAGAAATAGTCGTGATAATCTTTCCATCGTGTGTTTGCTCTCCCCCTTGGGAACAAGAGTGGTTCTAAGTAAAATTTACTTAACACACTCTTTTGCCGACTACGGCAGATATTAAGGTTTCAAACACTGTACAAGACACAAGTTCTATTAATCACTTACATCCAGCCCTCTTCCCAATAGGTACAAAAGCATTTGTCTTTCTTTCGACTAAGGGTTTCCCAATCCCTAGAGCTCTCCTCTTGCCTTTGAAGATTGGGATTGTAATTCATATGTAGCCCAATCCTCGAGTTGGGTTGATGAAGGTGGTAGTTGCCAGACGGACCCCAAGGCATCTTAGTTTTAGCCCTTATGATTGTTATTTGCGCTAACTATGCATAACATCAATGTTCCAATCTACCAAACGTGAGCTATTAGTTTGTGTTGTTAGCAGGATCTTGGGCAAAAGCCTAAAGCTTCAAAAATGAATTTCCTTAGCCTAAATTGCTTATCATTCCTTCCATCAAGCGTGCAAGCTAAATCATACCAATGGTGTGGTGGAAACACACCTATTATTGCGAGGACAAGAAGACGGAAATGGTTGAAGCCTTATATGATTTTTATAAGTTTATCGTATGGCATCCAAATACAGTTAACTTTTCTTAATATACCCATTTGGGAAATTCAATCCTTCAAATACTTACGATGTATTTTATCCTTTTCAATGTCCTATTCTTGAATGGCATAATACGGCATTAACATGTCTCATGCGATAATTGAGCAAGCATCCAATAGTTTGGAAATACATTACTTACGATCGATATCGCATGCGCATTGGTAGTGATGCCCTTGCTGGAGGCTTTGTTGCTTGTTGAGGGACTCTCATCTAGGTGCGACAATGTTCCGCTTGGGTGCCATCTCTGATCTCTTTTCTTTTAGACGTGCTTCACACAGGACTTCCACATCTTCTACTTGATTAGCAAGGGGCAGTTGGGAAGCGAGATGAGCTGGTGGTCGAAGGATAATCACGCGGACACAGGATATGGGTCCACGGCCAAGGGAAGAGAAGGAATGTGTGTATACATCCTCTTTCTCTTTCTCTCTTCCTCCCTCTTTCTCACCTTCTCTATCCTTCTCTCTCTCTCTCTCTCTCTCTCTCTCTCTCTGTGCCCCTTCTCCTTCAGTAAGGGGGGAAATAAGGTGGCCTCCCCTAAGGCTTTCTATCCTCATTACGATTGAGGGAAATTTATATAGGCATTTGGGGGTTCATTATCAGGGGGTGTGGTATCTCCCCTAGCCTCCACGTGTCCTTGTGGTGCATGACAATGGCCTGCAATCGACCGATCAACATCATCATCTCCTTCTCGGATTCCTCCCCTACTGTCGATGTCGCATCATTTCCTCCTCCTTTCCACGTCGATTGTAGCTGCCCTCCCTTATCATTTCCCATTCACCGATTCCACTCCCTCTTCATGTTGACGCAACGACAAGGGAGGTGGTAGTAATAAACAAAAAATTGATTAAAATAATTTGGGGGGCATTTCAAGCGATGGTGTATTACATCCTCTCCCATTTGGAGAACTCCAGATGTCCTCATCTCAGTAGAACTGGGGAAGACAAGCATTAATGATGCTCAAGGCCTGTGGGTTAGGACCCACCATGTGTCCACTGTGCTATTCTAATCACTCATAGGCATGCGGTTTTTTGAAACAACATCTTATTGTATTAGATCTATCCGAGTCTAGATTACAAGAGAAGAGTTTATTATAGTTATATCTCATGAATATCTTCTAAGTTTTTCCTAAGTATTTGGTATATTTTGGATCATTAGAGCTTGTACAAATTCCTTCTTTGTAAGTTTAAGTTCTCTTTGAGTCCTATTGGGACAATTGATGTAGTTATGTCCAATTTTGTGGCACTCGGAGCATCAGTGTTTAGGATGCTTTGGACATTCCCTTTTGAACCTAGCTCCCTGCAATAAAAACAACGCAAAGCTTGATCTCCTGTGGTCACAAGATTCCTGGTCGTCCTTGGCAAGATTTTCTTCATTATACCAAATTGCCTTAGGATCCTTTTTAGCGGATCAGAGTGGTCTTTTATCTCAAAAACTATGCTCCCAGATTGTCCTCTTCTTAGTTTGAGACTAAGCTCCATGGACAATTGGCTTAGAATACTTTCAACCTTGACATTCTAGAAATACCCAATCGATAAGAGAAGAAAAAATTTAAGAGAAATTCATTACAAGTTAGAATTGTCATTCCTTGCCAGAGTATCTCTAGTCATTTGCAAGTTCTAGGCTCAAAATAGATGTAACTCATATTACTCAGGTTAACTGTAGTTACAAGAGTAAAGTTTATTCCAATACAAGTTGTATTTCATGTCAACAAAATTTCTAGGATTTCTAATCATCCTAAAGAGGTGTAGTGGGTTCTAGGTCTTTGTCTTCATCTAATTCCTCTATATATCCGAAGACTACACTTGTGTAGCTTCATTTCCTTGCAGGTTCCATGTCTTCTAGACTTAAGTGAGGGCAGTCTACTTGGACGTGCCCTAGCTCATTGCAGTGGAAACATCGGCGGTTGGGACATCTCCTACATATGTGCCCTATCTCTCCGCACAAGTGGCATCTCGTATCCTGATCTCAGGAAATATCTTTGCGTGATCCAAGCTCTTGGATGATTGGATTTGCCCAAACTAACACATCTTGCAAGTCTATTGGACACATTGCTTCAAGATGGTGGTTTAGAGGAGTGTTCACGCCATGGTAAAACTTGGATACTTGATGCGCAATATCCATAGGTGTATATTATAGTAGGGTTACAAAATTTGAGTAGTAGGCTTCCAAGGTTAATTCCAACTGCTTGAGCTTGAAGAATTCATTCATCCTCAAAGCCTGGTAGGTTGGCAGAAGGTATCGTCCGCGTATAGCATCTTTCAGCTGAGCCCAAGTAACTGCGGCTTCAGAAACACCTTGATCTTTGCACCATTGCTTCCACCATATCTGAGCAGCCTGGCCAACTAACTTAATTTTTCCTATCATTGCTTGATTGGTAGAGGTAGTTCCCGAAGCAGAGAAATAGTCATCCATTGACTCAATCCATATCTCTGCCTCTTCTATGACGTCTATCCCTTCTCCATCAAACTTGGATGCCTTAATTTGCTTGAGAAGGAATTTCTTCTCTTGCATGTCACCATTCATGGGTACCAAAAGTGCCTGACAATCAAGTCATACCACTTAGGTTATTCTATTTTGGATATATCTATGAACCATACATTAATTGGTCATGCAACATTATGAAGTTTCACTCTGATACCAACTGCAACGTGCCCACCTATCAGCTATCCTAGCACATTTTTAGCAGTCCATCGAAAAACGAATCCAAGTGTTGCCGCCTGGCACTCCCATGGAATGTTCCGAGGTTTGTCGCCTAGGGTTTCTCGAGTATGCCTTGTAATGGAATGTTTGTAGTTGAACCCACTAGGATCGACCTGAAATGTGGGCTCCTAGGGTTCAAGGTCTCCTGACAGTATTCTAGCCTCGGATTCTGGACATCCTACTTTAAGTAGAGATGTCCAATCCTCCGAAGTAGACCCACGCCGCACTTGGTTCAAGGAGAATGGAAAA
The DNA here is from genome assembly GCF_053477565.2 of Lygodium microphyllum. NCBI lineage: Eukaryota > Viridiplantae > Streptophyta > Polypodiopsida > Schizaeales > Lygodiaceae > Lygodium > Lygodium microphyllum. Next base: position 32,735,741 of record NC_141139.1, read on the forward strand.
CTAGAGGGATGCATTGCTCAACCTCTCTACTCATAGGGCATAGTCCCATTTTGGTCCCCTAAAAAGGTATGAATCGGGTTCTAACCTAACAATACCCAAAGGTCATACATTGGTAAAACCCTGTGAGAAGCCTCCCAGTTCTCTGGGACCACCCTAATATTGGACATACCCATCGCGGTTCTGCCCACCCGCTTCCCCTCATAGCTTTAGTTTTCTAATTCGGCTCTATCACATTTATGTGTAACATTTAAAATCAGCTTCCTTAATTAGGCCTTTTAGGGAATATGGTTCGTTTGCATGATTTCCAACAATGACACGAAAACAAAACACGTAGTTCTTTTTACAAAGAAGTTCCTTAACTTATTTTCCAGTTAATCTTTGTCTCTTGCCCATATAAGAGAATTATGTATCCTTTCTGTCCAATAGAAGTAACCAGTCCAATTCACATGGCACCATAATTTCCATCTAGTATCTAGAATAGGATCTTCCAATGCCCTAGATGTTGGGCTCAGATTACCGTCTACAACTCCATTCCAAACTCGACAAGGGGTGTCCAAAGCTCCGCTGACCCCAAGCAACCTAGGAACAAGATGCACTTTTTGTGAGTTGGCCTTTTCACCACTTAACCTTCGGCCCATGAATTGAGCAGTGCCCTCTTGGGGTAATCCGCAGTGTGACGTTGGAGATGATCCACCCGTGCAAATATCCTTCCTTAATTAATCCAATTAAGGACAATTTCTGCTTGGGTTCCATCTCCGATCTCTTTTTTTTTAGACGTGCTATTTCGCATAGGACTTTTGTGTCTTGTACTCGATTAGCGAGGGCCAGTTGGGGAGCCAAATGAGCTGGCAGTTGAAGGATAATCACGCAGAAATGGAGTATGGTTCTGTGGCCAACGGGAGAGAAGTAATGCGTGTGTACACCCTCTTTCTCTTTCTCTCTTCCTCCTTCTTTCTCACCTTCTCTATCCTTCTCTCTCTCTCTCTCTCTCTCTCTCTCTCTCTCTCTCTCTCTCTCTCTCTCTCTCTCTCTCTCTCTCTCTCCCTCTCCCTCTCTCTCTCTCTCTCTCCCTTCTCCTTCTTCTCTTCTTCTTCTTCTCTCTTCTTCTTCTCCTCCTCTTCTTCTCCTCTCTCTTCTTCTTCTCCTCTTCTTCTCCCCTCTCTCTCTCTCCCTCTTCTTCTTCTCCTCTTCTTCTCCCCTCTCTCTCTCTCCCTCTTCTCCCTCTTCTTCTTCTTCTTCTCCTCTCTCTCTCCCTCTTATTCTTCTTCTTCCCTTCTTCTTCTCCTCTTCTTCTCCTCTCTATTTCTCCCTTTTCTTCTTCTTCTTCTTCTCCTCTCTCTCTCTCCCTACTCTTGTTATTCTTTTCTCTTCTTCTCCTCCTCCTATTCTTCTCCACTCTCTCTCTTCTACGGCGACAATAAGGGGGGAAATAAGGTTGCCTCCCCTAAGGCTTTCTATCCTCATTACGATTAAGGGGAATTTATATAGGCTTTTGGGGGTTCATTATTGGGGGGCGTGGTATCTCCCCTAGCCTCCATCGGTACTTGTGGTGCATGGTGACGTCCTGCAATGGACTAATTGGCATCGTCATCTCCTTCTCGGCTTCCTCCCCTACTATCAACATCGCACCATTTTCTCCTCCTTTCCACATCAATTGTAGCTGCCCTCCCTTGTCATCTCCCATCACGGAATCCACTCCCTCTTCCTATCAGCATGACGATAGGGTGGTGGTAGTAATTTTTAAAAAAATTGATTAAAATCATTAGGGGGCGTTTGAGGCGATGGTGTATTACATGACTATCTTCATCTTCATCATCATCATCATCATCATCATCATCATCATCATCTTCTTCTTCTTCTTCTTCTTCTTCTTCTTCTTCTTCTTCTTCATGGTCTTATTTGTCATTTACAGTTTCAAGGTAGACCTTTTGTATTATTTTCTTGGCATGAATTTTTTTTTTCAATGTGCCTAGTTCTTTTACAAAAGTCATAAACAATGTCTTTCTTCCCTTTGTACTTGTTGTTAAAATAGAGCACATGTTCTTCCTTTTTGAAGTGCTTGCTTTCTCTTTATCTTCGAGCTTTTTCTCTTCTTCAAAGAATGATGCTTTGATGTCTACCAGCTTTGAATTTGGCATATTAATTAGTGTGCTGGAGTCATTACCAAATTTTGGAGAAAGACTCTTAAGCAAGACTCCAATGCATATGTCTTCTTCCATCTTAAAGTTAATTCCTATAAGTTGAACTAGAAGACATTCCATATAATTAAGGTGAGTTGCAAATGATATATTATCCTTCATATCCAACCTGAAAAACTCAATCAACAATCCATATTTTGGAGATTTAGATTGGGCAAAAACAGTGTGCCCAACTATTCCCAAGTGGCATGAGATGTATCACATGTGTCTACATGGTGGATATAACTGTCATCAAGCTCAAGATTGATGATTGGTTGGGCTTTATCATCACTCTTTTTTCATACTATTGCAAGACCAACATCTCTAGGTCTCTTCTCATGTCCACTAGTTAACCACAAATTTTTCTTAATGAGAATTAGCTTTATCCTTGTTTGCCATGTGTGGACTCCTATTCCTTTGAAGTTGCATGATGGTGAATCTTTGCCAATGTTGGATGTTTGAGGAGCAACAAATAACTAGCAAGTGAGTTGAACTTGGATGTGTCAAGAGACACAAGAAGTACTAGTGCCAAATAGCACTAAATGAGTATCAAAATATACTATGCTTGTTGAGCTTGATGTTGAACTTTGATGATCATTGATGTTGAAATCATCTCCTCCTTGCTGATTTGATGTAGCAAACTTACCGAAGCCTCATCATACACCATATCAGAGTGGTAGTGACTTGTTTGAGCTAAGAGAAATGAGTAAATGAAGAGAAAAATGAGCTTGAAGTTGAGTGCCAATGGCTGGTAGAGTTAGGGTTTCTAAACCTGGCTGATCTTTGCGTCTATGTGGCTATGAGGAAGCGATTATTTCACAAAAGATTTAGTAAGAAAGAAGCTTAGAGGGTAGACTTAAAAAGCCCTAAAGTGTAGCTCAACATTGCACATGATATAGATTACGAGAGCCGTACGACTAGATAGGGGCACAATTTGAACAATGATGAGACAGGGAAAACACGTAATGCTGAAGAGAAGGGATACCAATGTTAGAGATTGAGGTGCCAAGGAGAAGCTTCAAGAGCAAAGTGAAAGGTTTCTAGAAGAAAGTTGATAAGCATATTTCCTAGATGAAGAGATCTAGCTACTCCAAGTCGTAAAATAGCTAATTCTCACAACAAGAAAAATAACTGGAAATACAAGAAAATACACCATATGTGCCAAGAAACCATAGCCAAGGTGGCTAGACATGAAATTATATTGTCATAGAAGGCTGAGAATCATAGATGAGTGCTGCATCATGAATACTCACCTCATGCCAAGGTGCGACATGGTCTCAAGGAAGTTACTATATGTATATCCTATACATCACGTGCGTTCAGGGCGTATTTAAAAATATCCTTATTTGTGAATTTTTCCTAAATAATATGTAATGCTTTTCTATTCAATCTGTGAATAACCCCTTTATATTACACCCTTTTGTATGTAAAAAATGTGTAAAAATGGTATTTTAAAAATACATTATTTTGAACCCATGTGACACACACATATATTCATGAGTAACTTACCCGAGGACATGGTATGCACCCCATGATCTTGGTGGCTAAGAGTATGCGCCCTCTTAGATGGTGGGAGGAAGAAAACCTCAAATCTTGTATTCTTCAAAATGGCAAAAAGATCCTTCATATGTTACATCTCCCTCCTTTTATACTTAATCCTAGGCTAAGGCATTTATGCTTTGTTATAAGCCATCCCAGCCTAAAAGAGCTTTGTCCTCAAAGCTAGAATTGGGACAATTTACAAGGAAAGATTACAAGGATAGCTTTGTAAGTAATGGATCCATGCTGAAATGAAACTCCAAGTTGAAGAAGATCTCATATGTCAATGAAGTACAAGTATTAAATGTGAATATACTGCTCGAAACTGTCCAAAACAGGCTGTTGAACAAGAATGGCTAGAACTTGAAGAAGAAATGTCCAATCACCATGTATGAGCTATAGAAATGTAAAGGACTGACAGATGATTTTTGACTCCAATAAGTGCTTAAAAATAGGCAAAAAATGCAAATTTTAGGGGAAAAATAGACTTCGTCGAAGGCAACAGCTGTAATCAGTACGATTTTAAGTGACAAGGCCCAAAAGTGCTTTAAAGACCCACTAAGTGGCGGTTGGGCAATTTTCATAATTTTTCTGACTGTCAAATGGGATGTTTGGAGATGCCTAGAAGTGCGGGACTTCGAGACAAATGCCCAAAATTTTTCACTGGCCAAATTCAAGGCAAGACACGGGAGATAGGCCGGAAGAGAGGCCAAGGGCCAAAAGAACCAAGTGTAAATGAGCTTTAGAAAGCCCAAAGGATGTGACCTTTGGGGGCTCCCTTTGGGGGCCCCTAACTAAAATCAATTTTGTGGGGGGAAGGTGTCGTTGGACTCTTATCCAGCTACAAACTCAATATTAGATGTATCTAGTGTGCATTTAGTTATTACAAACGCTCCTGGCCCGCGAGGCCGTGTGGTGGTGGAGGTGTCTGTTGTGCGCATGAGGTCTGGATAGTGCCATAGCCAGTGCTGACCCATTTTTGGTCCCATCAGTGGTGCATTTGCTGGGAGCCACCTCAAAGTGGTGGTTTCTAAATCTAGGGTCTCTTGGGACCTACTTGTTAGTTGATGTCCTTTGAAGAGATCCATCAAGCCAAACTCCAAAAAACGAGAGACTCGAGAGGGCTAGATGGAGGGCCGAAATCAATAGGCGTTATTCTCCTAAAAGGAGTAGTCCTGAACCTATTAAAGTGTGGGTTCTTAGTAACCTTAGCTTGAATCAAAGTCCATCAGGAGGTGGAAGTTCTAGTACTTCCCCCTCCCAATTAATCTACCCACTTCGAGTGGTGTGACAGCTTTGCGTGTCCCAGTTCCATTAGCAAATCCGATCATTGCCATGGCGCAACCTATTGCAATTCTTGCAGGAATGGCAAATTTTCCAGCCTTAGGTTTCCCCCTACTCATTTTTAATGGGTTAGTGGAAGAGGATGCATAGCTTCATATTAAGGAGTTCCAAAAGCTGATGTTTAACTGCCACATCCAAGAGGAAGGGCATCTAATGATGTTCTTCAACATGACCCTGAAGGGAAGGGCAGCTATATGGTATCATGGCCTTGAGGTCAGAACCATAACCACCATGGACTTATTCTATGAAGCCTTCCAAAGGGAGTTCACCCTATCAGCTGCGCGTGTTGAATTGGACATGTCAAGAACCGCATGAAGATATACGAGTGTATGCCAAGAAGATTAAAGAGGTTTTCTGTAAATTGGATGCCTCTATCCCTATCCCACTTGCTGCCCAGTTACAATACTTCTTGCATGGTCTTGATTTTAATATCCAAGTGCAGTTGAGTAGTGTCACCTTGGCGGATATAGACAATGCCATTAGACGAGCACAAGAAATAGAATCTTGACTGCAAGTGGCCTATGCTCCTTGAACCAATCCCCATATCGGTCTAGCATTGGGAAATAATTTGCAATAGATCAATGGTAGTGGAAGCCAAGGGATAGGAATGGACAACCCTAATGGGAGAGGGAACGTGGTGCTAAATGTGCCTTTATTGCCATCTCTGCCTAGTGTGACTACGCCTATGGCCAGTCAGAGGCCTCCAAATGTGGGAGGCCAAGTAGCGAAACCTAACATCATTCCTGTGGGTCAGCAACCAGTGCAACCAATGCCTAATCAAATTGTACGGCCAAGGGACCGACGGGTAGACGATCAGGGCTATGAGTTGAGTTTGTCAAATGTCCTTAGTGAAGTCAAGGACATGATGAAACACTACACGGATATGATCTTTGAACAATATCAAAAAATAGCCATTGACGTTAATTTCTTAAAGAAATAATAGAATCTGATAGGGAGTCGACGTCCTGAAGAGGTGCACCCTCTAGATTCAGTTGTAAATGGTGTGGTGGTGTAATATTTCCGCGTACTGCGTACCGTAAATATTAAACTTTCCGCACGCCGTGTAGACCCTGTGCAAGGGTATCACCTACATCGTATTATTGGTAGCTTAATCCATACCATTCACGAGGCCGCCACATTGTAAATTAGAGGCAGGGGTTGAGGACCGTAAAAATCGCAAGGAAACGACCGCTTGGGAAGGGGCAATTGGATAAATTCAAGGCAAATTTTTTTAATTATTATCCCTTCCCCCAGCCGATGCATGGCTGGAGGAGAGGGAGTGTGGGGGGGAATGGCCAAGGAGGAGTGAAGTCGGACTGCATGAGGGGGAGTCCTCCACGTGTGTGGAGGCCCTCTTCCCCACCCCTCCCAAGGCCTATATAAACACCCCCCTAGCTAGAGGGTGCTAGAGGGTGTGCCGGACGTGCTGGAGGAGGTCGTTGTGAGGGAGGAAACCGGGCTGTGAGCAGGAGGAGGTCGCCGTCGTGAAGCGCCACGCTGCCGCCAGTCCGCCAGCCGCCCAGTTCGCCAGCAGCCCAGTCCGCCAGCCGCCCAGTTCGCCAGCAGCCCAGTCCGCCAGTCGCCAGGCCATCTCAGACCGCCGCCGCTCTGGATTACGACTCCCCCCCCCCACGTGGCTGGAGGAGTCCAGAAGCTTCTTAGAAGCTTCTAAGGAGGGGGCTTCCTTAAGCCCCCTTCCCACCACATTTCCTAAAGGCCCATTCATACCCCTCCCCGGGACTGTGAAGAGGAGAAGGTGAAGCCCGTAAAGACTCCCACTAGACCCATCGAAAAAGGCTTTTCGCAAAAAGACTTTAAAGCCCTTTTTCCGCAAGCGCCATCCCGCAAAGGAATCTTCCGCATACGAGGAAAAAGGCAAAAGTCGGAAGGCCGCATTCCGAGGCAAGTCAATTCGTAGACCACAAAGGCAAATCAGAAGCCGAATCTACGCCTACGATGGCCCCAAAAAGATCACAAGGTGCGACCGCGGGAGGTTCATCTTCGAGTATACAAGTGGATATCTCCCCGAGCCCTCAAGTCCAGGTTCTTTCGAGTTATTTTCGCATAAAGAAATGATTAGGCGCGCTTAGTTCATAAAGGGAATTGCATTTTTACGCTTAATTTTAATGCATGTGGAAATTGGAAAAAAATACATTTGATAAAGTATCTCTTGAAACATTAGGCAAGATTGAAATATGTCATGAATTTGAAACGAGTTATCCACCTTAGAAGACTGGTTGCATGTAGTTTTTTTTTGGTACATTATCAAAGTAATGAGCCTAAACTTAGGGCAAAGAAATGGAATTTATAAGTGCATTCTCTTTCGTCCTAGACATGGTAGGAATAAGCGTGTGCCGCATGTTAGGTAACATCCTCCTCGTAATGATTTCATGAGGAAAGGTTAACACCCATAAGATATTATCCGAAAAGAAATAATAGAGTACGAAAATGATCTTATGGACCTGCAAATAGCATGTAAAATGGAATGAGTTAACACTAGCTTTAGTTTGGTATAAACTTCATTAACTACATTATAGCTAGGAGAATGTTGCGTATTGCATAGTCATCATGCGAAAACGTCATTCATCAGAAGCCGCATTTAGGAAAGGTTGCATGGTTCGTCAAAGCATAAGATTCGAAAGTATAGACTACAAGGTTGTAGGCATGATTAATAGGTCTTAGGAAAAGTTAGTATCCAGATTATCATGCATTTTTGCTACACCAAGGAAAGATAAAATTATCATAAACCATGTGATGCGTAGAAGCAATAAATTGCATGTTTACGCGTATTGGTGTAGTTGTAACTATTGTTCTCCATTAGATTTAGTTTATTACCTTTAGAAGGTTCATCCCTGTCGCAATACAAGTATATTGAGTTGTCTAAGTAACCTAAAACACAAGGGATTCACATGGGCATGGCTTAGTCGATATGATAGGTATCCCAAGTTCCAAGTGCAATAAGAATTCGACCTAGTTTTACACTTGTTGTCAAGTCTAAACCCGCAAACCCAAAGATCTTACACACGTTCACGAAATGTTGAATCAATTGGATGTTCATGCATAAAATGATCTAAGGTTTTATCCTAAGGATCATTCGTTCTAATGATGAAACTCCGACGGAGTTGCAAATTTCTAGGACCATGGGACAACATAATTAGGAATGGGTTGGAGGATACCCTAAACCCTGCTACTCGGCTAGAGGTAATTCCGTGGCCGGAGGACGCCATTCAATGGGTGGAATGATCCCGTGGAATGATGCAACACATGTGCAAAAAGGTTGTAACATCGTATAGACTTGAGATTTGTCCACAAGAGAGTTTTGTCATCTCTCGAAATGAGGTTGGCAAGTTATTGAAAGAATTTAACTTACAAGAGGATGAGTAATCATCCTGTTACTCACTTTTCTTGGGGGATAATTGCCAAGGAAAAGGAAAGTTAGGTATTTGCCTTGAAGCAAATGACCAGACAATAAACTAAAGCGACATGGTCGCTGGAATCTACCACAACAAAACCTAATGTATTGGTAGGGTATGACCCTAACCCAAGAATGATAGGAATCTTGCCAAGTTGCAATTGATTCCGGATCGAATGCGGGTTGCATTCGGAGAAAAGGAGTCACTCCTTAACAGTTTGCCAGCTAAACGACCACTGGAATTGATTGTGCTTGTAATAGTTTAGAAAGCACTGTTTGCATTGTTTGCTCAATGAACTAAAGGATGAGAATATATCTAAATACTTCAGGTTGAAGGCCTGAAGGGAGAGGCAGCTTCAGCTACCCCCGACTGCCTGCCTGACCCTAACCAAGGGGGTTGTTAACCGCGCCGGGAACGTGGACCGAACCTGCCGTGAGAGGTCTCTCCGTTGAGTTCTACTTGGAGCAGGAGGACGCTTGGGTGCCAGAGGGGGCTCTGGCCGTAAATCCCTCGCCTTCCGAGCCCTGCACAAGAGGCTAACGTGACTCGGGATTGGATCTCGAGGCCCGCATACTAGTCTACGGACGAAAACTTGGATTAGTGATCCCTGGTGGATTACTGGATAGCCTTCGGGCGGATTATGAATACGCCTACGGGCGGGAACTCCTTGTATTTCAAAGATAAAAGGATAAAATGATAATAAAGAAGTTGTTTGGCATTGTTTTCTTTATGTCCTGTGATAAGATTATGTGAAGGAACCGGTGCATAACAGGGTTAATCAAAGAAGCTGTTTGTAAATGTCAAACTAATGTGGTAGGTAATTACATAACTAAAACAAACCGAGGAAAGTGCGGAGGATGGACCATGGGTCCGTCCTATGGATGGGTGGTCCCGGTTAGCCGGGAACTTTTCTCAAAGTCTTCGACGGACAGAGGATGATCGTCATCTCCAAAACAAGTAGCGAGAACGATGACTTAGAATTAACTATTACCCGATTCACGTTGTTTTAGGGGAAGGGAATGGAACTATGCCTTATGGCAGAGAGGTCGAGCCTTGCATCCCTCTCGTTTCCCATTCTCCTTGAACCAAGTGCAGCGTAAATCCGCTTCGGACCTGGCAATTCTGCGTAAAGTAGTTCGCTCGGGTCTGACGCTAGTTGTTGCTAGCTAATGACCAAACAAGAAAACCCAAACTCAGGTCGATCCTAAGTGGGAACGGCCAGGATACTTCCGCTACGTGGCAGACGCGGGAAGACCTAGATCGCAAGTCCCGTAACATTCCATGGGAGTGACGGGCGGAGCTTTCTAGACATCCTTCCCGATGGACTGCTAAGACGTGTCCGGGATGGTTCTAGTGGACACGTTACAGTTGGTATCAGAGCCGACCAACAATGGAATTTTTTTTTCATGAGATTTCATTAATAATGAAGTAAAGAAATTGTTCCTGTCCAAACATTTCCTCATCTTCAATACTGTCTTGCAGAATTACGAAGCATGGAACAAGTTCTTAGTGTTCCGAGTCATGTTTATGACCGCGATGCATTCCACGGATTATCGACAAAGGGTTGAGATGATGAACATCCTAGACCGCATTTACAATCCATCGCCTGTGTACGTGGAATGGAGATGGATGGGTGTTATAGGGATCTATTACATAACTGCCTATCAACCTGCGTACCTTCAAATTAACTTGAAGAGAATCAAGTGGATGGAGGATTTGAAGATCGTAAAGCTGTTCATCTTTGTTGAGGCTCACGCAAACGCGACTCTACAGGTTGGAGGTCGAAGGGTTAACCAGAATAAGTATGTGTACGGAGAAGTAATTCAAAGAATCCCTGCCGACCGAATCAAGGTTTTGGGACGTCATGAGAAGAATGGATATCAAAGGAAAAGATACCCTAATCTTCCAATGAACTACCGATTCCTGAAGATCGATGACCCCAATCCGTACTACTACTCAGTTCCTGTAGCTGAATGCAACAACATCTTATTCTCCTCGAATTAATGTATTAACTTGTTCCATCGGCCCAAGAAATAATTATACCATGAAAGCGCTATGCTGATATGAATGGAATAAAAATTTTCCCCGATTGTCTTGACTATGAATATTGAAGTAAAGTGATTTGGTCACTTGGCTAAAGGAATACGGGGACGTAGTTCTGAAGAGTTAACAGAACTCCCGCTTTAAAGAGAAGTAGATCATGAGATCAAGCTAGTAATAGGAGCTGCGCCAATTGCGAAGAGACCCTATAGAATGTCTATATCGGAAGCTATTGAGTTGAAGGAACAACTCAAGCAACTGTTAAACCAAGGCTACATCCGGCCTAGCAATTCACCATAGGGAGCTCCAGTTCTATTCCAGAAGAAGAAAGATGGGACACTTCGACTATGTATTGATTACCGTGGGTTGAATCAATCAACGGTCAAGAACAAGTATCCTATTCCTAGAATAGATGAGCTTCTCGATCGCCTTCAAGGTGCAAAGATCTTCTCCAAAATTGATCTCAGGTCAGGTTACTATCAAATCAGGATCAAGGATGAGGATATTCCAAAAACAACCTTCGATACAAGATATGGGCACTTTGAATTCTTGCTTATGTCATTCGGTCTTACAAATGCACCTGCCACCTTCAATAGATTAATGCAGGATATTTTTAGACCATATCTTGATGACTTCGTGCTTGTCTTCTTCGATGACACTTTAGTCTATTTTAAACAGGAAGAAGATCATGAACCTCAACTACGGATTGTTTTGGAGACAATGAGGTCTCATAAGTTGTATGCAAAAATGAAGAAGTGTGCATTCTTCAAACATCAGATTGAATATCTAGGATTCATCGTATCATCAGAAGGAATATCAGTAGATCCAGCCAAAGTCAGAGATGTGCTTGAATGGCCAATACCAGTATCTGTCAAAGAGATACGTAGTTTTCTTGGCTTGACAGGATGGTATAGGATCTTTATCAAAAACTATGCTTTGATTGCAGCACCTCTTACCGACTTATTAAAGAAGCAGACTTCCATTACATGGTCAACTCCCGAGCAAAATAGCTTCGACCAATTGAAGCAATGTTTGGTATCGGCACCTATTCTAAAACTTCCCGACCTCAATAAGGAGTTCGAGGTAGTAACTGATGCCAGCATTCTTGCCTTGGGGTGTGTACTCATGCAGGAAGGTCATCCCGTAGCATATTCTTCAAGGAAATTGAAGAGTCATGAAAAGAATTATGCCACGCATGATCTGGAGTTATTAGCTGTCATCCATGCTCTAAAGCTTTGGAGACACTACCTGTTGGGTAACAAGTTTACTCTAGTAACCGATCATAAGAGTCTCAAATGGAATTTTACCCAGAACGAGCTCAACATGAGGCAACGTCGATGGATCGAAGTATTGGAGGAGTATGATTTTGAAATCAAGTATCGACCAGGGAAAGAGAATGTAGTTGCCGATGCACTCAGTCGCAAGGCATTCCTAAACTCCCTAATCTTGCAGAATCCATCAACGGCCAGATCTCTGGCTACAAAGGTATCTATGCCAAGCAACCCTATACTCGAACTAGCTAGAGAGGAAGCATGCCATGACTTAGCCTACCAAGCAATGATAAAAGAAATATCTACCAAGGATCAGAATCTGAAGTTACAGGCTAAGTATCATGAATTTTCTATTGACAATGGACTTATTTACTACAGAACAAGACTATGTATTCCAACAAGCCAGTCACTTAAGCAGAAGATATTATGGGAAGCTTATGACTCCCCTTTCGCAGGACATCCTGGCTATGCAAAAACTCTTAATGCAATTAGGAAGAGCTATCATTGGGAGAGGCTCAAGGGTGACGTTCTCAAATATGTCACTGAATGTTTGTCTTGCCAACGTATCAAGGCTGAACATGTCATGATGCCAGGAAAATTACAACCACTTGACATTCCCCAAATGAAATGGGAATTCATCAGTATGGACTTTGTGGTGGGCTTACCCCAAGTCCAAGGAGGATACAACTCCATTATGGTTGTAGTTGACATGCTTACGAAGGTTGCACACCTGATTCCAGTAAAGACAAACTATAAAGCCTCCGATATTGCAAGAGTGTTTATCAAAGAAATATTCAAGCTACATGGGCTACCTAGAAGGATCGTTAGCGATCGAGATTCTCTTTTCACTTCACACTTCTGGAGAGCTATCTTTGAAGCTATTGGGACTCAGCTCTGTTTTAGCACTGCCTACCATCCCCAAACGGATGGACAAACAGAGCGAGTAAATCAAATCATTGAGGATATGCTTAGGGCTTACTGCTGTCGTGAGCCGAAGAGGTGGATTCAATACTTGCCGTTAGTAGAATTTGCTTACAATGCTTCTTACCACCAGAGCATTCAAATGACGCCTTTTCAGGCATTGTATGGTCATGATTGTCGAAGTCCCCTAAATTTTTCTGATCCTACCCTAAGGGTGGAAGCTTGAAGACAAATGTTGGAGGACATGGATGACCAAATAAGGTCAATAAGACAAGATATACAAGCAGCCAAAGATAGACAAAAGGCATATACGGATTTGAAATGCCAAGAGAGGGTCTTCGGAGAAGGAGTCATGGTCTTCATTCGTGTACAGCCGAAAAAGAGTTCTTTATCTCTAGGTGAATGCAAGAAGCTAAGTCCAAGGTATTGTGGTCCGTGTAAAATCCTCAAATGCCTAGGACCCAATGCTTATAAATTGCAACTTCCTGATAACCTAAAAGTTCACAATGTATTCCATATTAGTCTCTTAAAAAAGTATGTACCCAACCCAAATCATGTACTTGATGACCAACAAATTGTAATGCCTAGTCAAGGAGTCCTTGAACTAAGACCAGAAAAGATTTTAGATGTCAGGGAGAGACAGTTGAGATCTAGAACCTTGAGAGAATGCCTTGTCCAGTGGAAAGATTATCCCAAAGAGGATGCTACCTGGATGGATGAAAGCTCTCTCAGTCTTCAATATCCCCAGTTTTTCTCGAGATGAGGACATCTCGATTCTTCTAAGGGGGAGAGGATGTAATATTTCCGCGTACTGCGTACCGTAAATATTAAACTTTCCGCACGCCGTGTAGACCCTGTGCAAGGGTATCACCTACATCGTATTATTGGTAGCTTAATCCATACCATTCACGAGGCCGCCACATTGTAAATTAGAGGCAGGGGTTGAGGACCGTAAAAACCGCAAGGAAACGACCGCTTGGGAAGGGGCAATTGGATAAATTCAAGGCAAATTTTTTTAATTATTATCCCTTCCCCCAGCCGATACATGGCTGGAGGAGAGGGAGTGTGGGGGGGAATGGCCAAGGAGGAGTGAAGTCGGACTGCATGAGGGGGAGTCCTCCACGTGTGTGGAGGCCCTCTTCCCCACCCCTCCCAAGGCCTATATAAACACCCCCCTAGCTAGAGGGTGCTAGAGGGTGTGCCGGACGTGCTGGAGGAGGTCGTTGTGAGGGAGGAAACCGGGCTGTGAGCAGGAGGAGGTCGCCGTCGTGAAGCGCCACGCTGCCGCCAGTCCACCAGTCTGCCAGCCGCCCAGTTCGCCAGCAGCCCAGTCTGCCAGTCGCCAGGCCATCTCAGACCGCCGCCGCTCTGGATTACGACTCCCCCTCCCCCCCCCCCCCCACGTGGCTGCTGGAGTCCAGAAGCTTCTAAGGAGGGGGCTTCCTTAAGCCCCCTTCCCACCACATTTCCCAAAGGCCCATTCATACCCCTCCCCGGGACTGTGAAGAGGAGAAGGTGAAGCCCGTAAAGACCCCCACTAGACCCATCGAAAAAGGCTTTTCGCAAAAAGACTTTAAAGCCCTTTTTTCGCAAGCGCCATCCCGCAAAGGAATCTTCCGCATACGAGGAAAAAGGCAAAAGTCGAAAGGCCGCATTCCGAGGCAAGTCAATTCGTAGACCACAAAGGCAAATCAGAAGCCGAATCTACGCCTACGATGGCCCCAAAAAGATCACAAGGTGCGACCGCGGGAGGTTCATCTCCGAGTATACAAGTGGATATCTCCCCGAGCCCTCAAGTCCAGGTTCTTTCGAGTTATTTTCGCATAAAGAAATGATTAGGCGCGCTTAGTTCATAAAGGGAATTGCATTTTTACGCTTAATTTTAATGCATATGGAAATTGGAAAAAAATACATTTGATAAAGTATCTCTTGAAACATTAGGCAAGATTGAAATATGTCATGAATTTGAAACGAGTTATCCACCTTAGAAGACTGGTTGCATGTAGTTTTTTTTTGGTACATTATCAAAGTAATGAGCCTAAACTTAGGGCAAAGAAATGGAATTTATAAGTGCATTCTCTTTCGTCCTAGACATGGTAGGAATAAGCGTGTGCCGCATGTTAGGTAACATCCTCCTCGTAATGATTTCATGAGGAAAGGTTAACACCCATAAGATATTATCCGAAAAGAAATAATAGAGTACGAAAATGATCTTATGGACCTGCAAATAGCATGTAAAATGGAATGAGTTAACACTAGCTTTAGTTTGGTATAAACTTCGTTAACTACATTATAGCTAGGAGAATGTTGCGTATTGCATAGTCATCATGCGAAAACGTCATTCATCAGAAGCCGCATTTAGGAAAGGTTGCATGGTTCGTCAAAGCATAAGATTCGAAAGTATAGACTACAAGGTTGTAGGCATGATTAATAGGTCTTAGGAAAAGTTAGTATCCAGATTATCATGCATTTTTGCTACACCAAGGAAAGATAAAATTATCATAAACCATGTGATGCGTAGAAGCAATAAATCGCATGTTTACGCGTATTGGTGTAGTTGTAACTATTTTTCTCCATTAGATTTAGTTTATTACCTTTAGAAGGTTCATCCCTGTCGCAATACAAGTATATTGAGTTGTCTAAGTAACCTAAAACACAAGGGATTCATATGGGTATGGCTCAGTCGATATGATAGGTATCCCAAGTTCCAAGTGCAATAAGAATTCGACCTAGTTTTACACTTGTTTCCAAGTCTAAACCCGCAAACCCAAAGATCTTACACACGTTCACGAAATGTCGAATCAATTGGATGTTCATGCATAAAATGATCTAAGGTTTTATCCTAAGGATCATTCGTTCTAATGATGAAACTCCGACGGAGTTGCAAATTTCTAGGACCATGGGACAACATAATTAGGAATGGGTTGGAGGATACCCTAAACCCTGCTACTCGGCTAGAGGTAATTCCGTGGCCGGAGGACGCCATTCAATGGGTGGAATGATCCCGTGGAATGATGCAACACATGTGCAAAAAGGTTGCAACATCATATAGACTTGAGATTTGTCCACAAGAGAGTTTTGTCATCTCTCGAAATGAGGTTGGCAAGTTATTGAAAGAATTTAACTTACAAGAGGATGAGTAATCATCCTATTACTCACTTTTCTTGGGGGATAATTGCCAAGGAAAAGGAAAGTTAGGTATTTGCCTTGAAGCAAATGACCAGACAATAAACTAAAGCGACATGGTCGCTGGAATCTACCACAACAAAACCTAATGTATTGGTAGGGTATGACCCTAACCCAAGAATGATAGGAATCTTGCCAAGTTGCAATTGATTCCGGATCGAATGCGGGTTGCATTCGGAGAAAAGGAGTCACTCCTTAACAGTTTGCCAGCTAAACGACCACTGGAATTGATTGTGCTTGTAATAGTTTAGAAAGCACTGTTTGCATTATTTGCTCAATGAACTAAAGGATGAGAATATATCTAAATACTTCAGGTTGAAGGCCTGAAGGGAGAGGCAGCTTCAGTTACCCCCGACTGCCTGCCTGACCCTAACCAAGGGGGTTGTTAACCGCGCCGAGAACGTGGACCGAACCCGCCGTGAGAGGTCTCTCCGTTGAGTTCTACTTGGAGCAGGAGGACGCTTGGGTGCCAGAGGGGGCTCTGGTCGTAGATCCCTCGCCTTCCGAGCCCTGCACAAGAGGCTAACGTGACTCGGGATTGGATCTCGAGGCCCGCATACTAGTCTACGGGCGGAAACTTGGATTAGTGATCCCTGGTGGATTACTGGATAGCCTTCGGGCGGATTATGAATACGCCTATGGGCGGGAACTCCTTGTATTTCGAAGATAAAAGGATAAAATGATAATAAAGAAGTTGTTTGGCATTGTTTTCTTTATGTCCTGTGATAAGATTACGTGAAGGAACCGGTGCATAACAGGGTTAATCAAAGAAGCTGTTTGTAAATGTCAAACTAATGTGGTAGGTAATTACATAACTAAAACAAACCGAGGAAAGTGCGGAGGATGGACCATGGGTCCGTCCTATGGATGGGTGGTCCCGGTTAGCCGGGAACTTTTCTCAAAGTCTTCGACGGACAGAGGATGATCGTCATCTCCAAAACAAGTAGCGAGAACGATGACTTAGAATTAACTATTACCCAATTCACGCTGTTTTAGGGGAACGGAATGGGACTATGCCTTATGGCAGAGAGGTCGAGCCTTGCATCCCTCTCGTTTCCCATTCTCCTTGAACCAAGTGCAGCGTAAATCCGCTTCGGACCTGGCGATTCTGCGTAAAGTAGTTCGCTCGGGTCTGACGCTAGTTGTTGCTAGCTAATGACCAAACAAGAAAACCCAAACTCAGGTCGATCCTAAGTGGGAACGGCCAGGATACTTCCGCTACGTGGCAGACGCGGGAAGACCTAGATCGCAAGTCCCGTAACATTCCATGGGAGTGACGGGCGGAGCTTTCTAGACATCCTTCCTGATGGACTGCTAAGACGTGTCCGGGATGGTTCTAGTGGACACGTTACAGGTGGGTAACATTATCCACATAATTGCCCAAATATCAAGTGCAATATTTGCGGGAAGTCTGGCCATTTAGCAGCCACCTGTTGGAGCAAGATTAGTTCCCTCCAATAAGGCAGTCGGCAACCAGGGTCTGTTAATCATCATGTGCAAGGAAACAATTTTCAGCAGGATGATGGGCCGAAACAAATACTCCAAAGGGGTAAGGCTACTATTGAAGGACTGCCATGCAGTAGTGGGATGAGCCTCATCCAGGCTCTGTAGGTTAATGGCACTGAAGCTTCTAGCCTACATGCCGTAACAAGAGGCCAAAAACATAGAGAAGGCGACAAAGATAATGTAAAACTTGTTGACGGAAACCCTAGGCAGGATGACAAAGGAATGCAAGTTCTAAATCCTGACAAGGAAGGGGGACCTCTGAAGCCTATAGAGAGTAAGGCTGACACCAAGAGAGATGAAGAGGTGTCGAGAAAGAAGGTGAGAGTTAAAAAAGAGGCAATAAAACCGGTGCAGCGTCCTAAAGAGCGGATGGTTTGGCATGAGAAGCAAGCTTTAGCGAATTATCACAAATTTGATTTAGCTAGCTCCCTTTGCGATGTTAAACCATACATGAATCTCTTGCAGCTAATCAAGATGTCACCAAGAGTACGCAAAGAATTTAAAAAGATCTTGCATATACGGGTTATATCGTAGAACCCTTGGGAATAGCGCAGGTAGGGGATGACTAGTTTGAACATGCCGAAAAGCAATGCCCAAGGGTTGCAACCTATATTGATGGGATTCTAGTGGATAATGCTATCATCGACTAGGATCCTCAGTTAATATTATGAGTTCTGAATTGATGGAGAGGTTGGGTCTTGTGATTCAGAAAGATGCCTCCACAATCCTTAGAATGGCTGACGATAGTCTGAGACAGCCGGAGGGCTGCATTACTAAAGTCCACATGGCAGTTGCCAATGTAGAATGTGTTGGACTTTAGGGTAATCTGATTTGCAGGGCATCCAAGCTATCAAGTATTGCTTGGTCGACCTTGGATTTTGCAAGTAGACTGTCAAGTAGATATACCCGCTGGTAGATTGATATTTGGCAGAGGTGCTAGACGTGTGGTAGTCGATGCATATCCTAAACCCTTGTCTTCTACAGAGTTAGAGACAATGGAAGATGTGTCTGCAAGTGAGATGTCATCGACTGACGAATCCAAAGAGGTATTGACCATAGAAGACATCTATCAAGTAATGCTAAACGAGCCATTAGAAGCTCAAGATAGAATAAGAGACACAGATGTTATCGAGCTAGACCTTGGTACGCCAGACGATGAGTGGCCAATAAAGCTAGGGTCCATGCTTAGCACGGAGGAATGGGAGGATTATGCCACTTTGATCCAAGAGTTCTTCGATAATTTTGCTTGGAGTTACGATGAACTTAGGGGCATTCCTCCCAGCCTCGCTGTCCATACAATTCCGTTGAAGGAAAGAAGCCATCCTGTGCAACAAAAAGTCAGGCGTATGTCGTTTGAACTGAGTGATGGGTTGTTTGAGGAGTTACAGAAATGACAAAAAGCGGGTTTGATCTTCCCTATGCAACACACTGAATGGTGTTCACCAGTTGTGATTAGGAAAAAGAAAAATAATCAAATCTGACTGTGTGTGGACTTTCGAGAGTTGAACATGCAAATAGTTAAGGATTACTACCCACTTCCCTTTATCGACTAGATTCTGGATCAATTGGTGGGTAGGGAGATATATTCATTTCATGGACTTTTTTGCAGGCTATAATCAGATGGTGATCGAAGAAGAGGATAAGCTCAAAACGACATTCATAACAGTCTTTGGGACCTTTGCGTATCATGTGATGGCATTTGGTCTATGCAATGCGCCTGATTCTTGGCAACAAACTAGCAGTAAGACCTTTGGTGACATTTCCCTTGAGGAGATGAAGGTATTTATTGACAATTTAGGGGCAGCCACCGTAAGAGAAAGGTAGTTGATTATTTTATGAAAATGTTTTGAGTGATGCAGACAATTTTTCATAGCTCTCAATCCAAGGAAGTGCATTTTTGGCATACCTTATGGGCTCCTACTGGGCCATGTAGTTAGCTTGGTAGGGATTGCGATGGATCCTAAAAAGATCAAAGCTATAGTCGCCATGAGTCCGCCATGCACCCCAAAATGAGTCCACAACTTTCTGTCATCAGTTGGATATTATTGATGGTTCATAAATGCTTTGGTAGAAAGAACATTGCCATTGACAAATCTGTTATCCTTCAACTGTTTGTTTATGTGGAGTGACCCTTGTAAGGTGGCTTTCAAGGATGTAAAGTAGGAACTCGCAAGAGCACCTGTCCTGAAAGCACTGAAGAGGGGCGAAATATTTTATATCTTTTTAGCAACTACCATGCATAGCATTACTTGTTGTTTAGCGCAGATGTGGGAAGAGAAGTGGTATCACCTGATTGCTTTTGCCAGTCGAAAGCTGGGTGTATCCGAAATTAATTATACTTATATGGAAACATTGTGCCTTGCAATGGTCTTTGCAACTAAAAAGTTCAAGCACTACATCCTTTATGAGAAGGTTGTCCTTTATATGAAGGCGGAATGGCTATGACTGTTGATGAATAAGCTACAATTGCCCGACCATTTGGCAAAGTGCTTAATCACTTTGCAGGAGTTTGACTATGAGGTTAAGAGTAAGCCACCCAAGTTGTAGGGTATCATAGAGTGCCTTGTGGACTTTGGGGAGCCAAAGGAAGCTCTGACTGAAGGCAGTGACTGGGACTCATTGTTCAAGATTGATCCAGCATCTATTCCCTCCTGGAATGCGGCAATAATGCATTATTTGTCGATGAGAGAGACTGGAACTGGTCTATCAAAGTCAAAAAAGCAAAAGATCAAGCAACAAGCTTTAAAATTCACAGTAATCGCATGCAAGTTGTATCTACAAGGGGTAGATAATATCTACCGCCAATGTGTAATGCCTGACAAGGTCCTTTTTATCTTAGAAGAGTGCCATGACTCTACTTGTGGAGGTCATTTTGCTGGGCAGCTAACTATGCAAAAAGCATTGAGGGAAGGATATTGGTGGCCGGCTATCTTTCAAGATGCATTTGAGTACGTTAAAAGATGTGACATTTGCCAACATGATAGCCGAGAGAATAGGAAGTGAACAACATGATAGCCAAGAGAATAGGAAGTGACCACTCACTCCTATTACGACGATCCTTCCATTCGAGAAGTGGGGGATCGACTTTGTGGGCCCTACTACTCCGTCATCCACCACATAGAAAAGATATATTATCGTAGCGACTGATTATTTTACTAAGTGATCGGAAGCATGTGCAACACGGAAAGACGATGCAAAGGAAACTATCAGTTTTCTATTAGAGCAAATAGTATGTCGATTTGGTCTGCCAATAGAAATAGTATTGGACCGAGGGATGCACACATCAAGCACAATAAAACAACCCCCTATAACCCACAAGCCAATGGGCAAGTCGAGAGTACCAACAGACAGCTTGTGGGCATTCTGTCTAAGGTAGTATCAAAAAAGAAACGAGATTGGGACAAAAAGTTGTACGTGGTAGTATGGGCATATAATACAACATTCAAACGAGCTACTGTTCACACCACATTCAAGTTAGTATATGGAGAGGAGTGCATCCTACCTCTAGAGATTGAGTTGTGGACGATAAGATTCGCGATCAATCATTCTTTACGTGATGAGGATACCTCTTAGAGAGTTTGATGACTTTGGCACACCTCAATAAGATTAAATTGCAGAGCTTGCTACATTAGGACATGACCAAGCATCAGATGAAGTAGCTCCATGACCTAAAAGAAGCAAAGAAATACACTTTTAAGAAGGTGCGGCTAGCGTTGTACTATGATGCGCATAGGGAATTATTTCCAGGAAAGCTAGAGCCCAAATGGGATGGTCCTTATAGGATTGTCAGGATTAGGAAGAATAAATCCACATCATTATTAGCAGATCTTGAGGGTGTGGAGTTTAAGAATAAGGTTAATCTTAATAGGATTAAACCTTATTATTTATGACTGTGCTAATGACATAAGTGCCTTGTAGGTCTATGCGCGATTGATCAAACATCTGCGAGGAAACAACGATAGAGGTTGATGGGTCGACTGATCCCTTATTTGGAGCACCCATACTTAGAGCAGCGATATCATCAGGGAAAGCTCATTTGGTGGAGTAAAGGCTATAAAGTGACTGAGCAAGACGACGAGACATTCGTTTGGGAGATTAAGGTCTTTTATCATCATTGTTTGCAGATTTTGACAAGCGTCCCTATAGTCTTTAATGATGAAGGTGGGATGGAGTCGTTAGTTCATCCTCTCAATGTGTTGAATTTTAACTATCATGATTACGAATAGGGGAGTTCTGGATGGCTGGTTGTGTAAACCCATTGTGGACGTACACATTATATTTTGATGGGGTGTCCAGGGGCCCTAATAAAAAAGGGAGTGTTGGAGTAGGTTATTCGAGATCCCAGACGTAGAGTTACAATGAAATTAGCTACTTATCTCGGGGTAGGATTCACTAACAACATATCGGAGTATAAAGCCTTGATTATGGGATTGAATATTGCCAAGAAAGGTGGTATTTGGTAGTTGTTAGTAAAAGGGGATTCCTAGTAGATGATCTTAAATCAACTCAATGAGACATGTACAGTATGTAATCCTATCCTTCGTATGTATCATCGAACTGCTATAACCCCACGTGACAAATTTGAGAGCGTATCTCTTCAGCTAATTCCACGTTCTTGGAATCAGTTTGCGGATTCACTAGCCAATTTTGCTTATGAAGAGGACCTCTTCTTCAATTGTGGTCCTAGTCCAGATGTAGCTCTTAATACTGAGATAGGACCTGGTCGTTTGTGGGGAATGTTATCAAACCACGCATTATATGGCAGGAAATGGTTGATATGGGTAATGCAAAGAGTGGCCGAGACCCATCTACCACTATTATCCTAGACCCATAGGTTGGTCAGACGACATGTTATGTGTACGCCTCTTGCTATATATGCAAGAGGTATGGGTCACAACTTGATGCATTTAGTTTAGGACTGAGAGCCCTATTTTTCCCCTGGAATAGAGTGTATTTTCATATATCTGCCTTCTTCCAAGGAGGGATCTATATGAGCTGGTTTGTTTGATTTCTTTAGGCCAAGAGGGCTAGTTGTCTTAAGTTTTTAATGTTTGATTTCTTTAGGCCAAGAGGGCCAGTTAGTTTGCAGTACAAATGTACTATTTCTTTAGGCCAAGAGGGCCAGTTAGTTTGCAATACAAATGTACTATTTCTTTAGGCCAAGAGGGCCCTATGTCTATTTGGTGCAAGTACATTTAATGGTTTGTTGTTTTAGTGATTGCATCATACCGGTTGATGAAGTCGTTGAAGGTAGCCTTTGCTACGGAGGAGCTTCTTGTGGCCATTCTAGATGGTTTCATTCCCTTTCCAAGTTTTTTTTCCCTTAAGTAAATAATGATACATGTGTAAGGGGGTACTTTCTTTTTGTTTGTTGGGGACCGGCAATCAAGGCATGAAGTCCCAGGTTTAGGTTTGGTATGTCTGTGGGAGGTCTGAGTAGTCATTGCCTCCTGTAAAGGCATTGTCAGGCACTGAAAGACCTATTTTCGAAGGGATTTCTATTGACCTTGTTCTATTGACCTACTAGGCGGCCGTTCTAGGAGGTCCTATTGGTGTGAGACAGTTAGAGAAGCCTACTAAAATGATGATATAAAGAAGTAAAACCCTACTAAATATATGAGAGAAAATCTATGAATATATAGAGGTGTGTAAAACGGGGTCTAACCCCTATAAAAATTATATATAGGAAAGGAAAGGAAGGAAAATCCTTGAGCAGTTGTTTATTGCCTTGCGAAGGCCTAGTAGGTTCCTGGGGACGAGTCAGGACCCGAGGCCGATGCCTTGTCTTCCTAGGGGTGGCATCTAGCTGAAAAAATAAGAATAAAAGAAGGTTGGAGTGAAAATAAAAGTGAGCGTTAGAAAAGGATTAAGTGTGGCCTCACAAGGGCTTGGTAGGTTCTTGGATACCAAGACAGGACCTGAGGCCGATGCCTTGTTCTCCTTGGGTCACTACGCTCATCTCTCTCCTTTTTCCATGCCTGAGTATGGAAAATAAGAGCCTAAATGACCAATGTGCTAAAAGATAATATTTGTTGATCAAGCTATAGGAATCCTTGCCTAGTAGAAGCTCCTAGTTAAGTTGTCATTAGGTAGGTAGTTCAAAACACCACTTAGGATACCCTCTTTGATAGTTATTTTTAGCTTGGCTGTGTTGGAACAGTTAGTTAGTGACTAGCTCTAGGTTTTTAATCAGATTATGCTAGGCCTACTCCTTATGGATTTCATGCCTTGGTTTTATCAGGGGGGATGTGTTTTGTTTCTTATATTTTGTATCAACTTGATGCTTTCTTTAGTTGTTTTTGTGCAAATCTGTTCGTGGGATTCGACGGGCTGAGTTGCCCTATTCCATGGTCGCCAATGACAGATGATTTTTTATGCCGAGAAGTGCTTAAAAATAGGCAAAAATTCCAAATTTTATGGAAAAAATAGACTTCGTCAAAGGCGGCAGCTGCAATCAGTACGATTTCAAGCGATAAGGCCCAAAAGTGCTATAAAGATCCACTAAGCGGCGGTTGGGGAATTTTCATAAATTTTTTGACTGTCAAATGGGTTTTTTGGAGATTCTTGGAAGTGCGGGACTTTGAGACAAATGCCCAAAATTTTCTAGTGGCCAAATTCAAGGCCGGATGCGAGAGATAGGCCGGAAGAGAGGCCAAGGGCCAAAAGAACCAAGTGTAAATGAGCTTTAGAAAGCCCAAAGGATGTGACCTTTGGGGGGCCCTAACTAAAATCGATTTTGTGGGGGGAAGGTGTCTTTGGACTCTTATCCAGCTACAAACTCAATATTAGATGTATCTAGTGTGCATTTAGTTATTAAAAATGCTCCTGGCCCGTGAGCCTGTGTGGTGGTGGAGGTGTCTGTTGTGTGCATGAGGTTCAGATAGTGCTATAGCCAGTGTCGGCTCATTTTTAGTCCTATCAACAAGGACAATCCCTAGTATCCGAGCATGCCATAAAAATCCAATTTTGATAACAATAGAGTAATTATTTTTATGACAAAATTTTAAACAGCAAGCTGTCTTGTTCAGATTTTACTTTGTTTCTTGCAAAAGCCATGGAAAAGAATCAACCTATGATGATGGTTTCCAAGTAGACTCCTCCATGGGCAAAACTCACCATTTAATAAGGTATTCTAGCAATGAACGGTTCATTAAAACCTTTTCTCTTTTTCTAATAATCTTTTCAGCCTCATAAATGATAAGACCATCTTCATCTATGAAAGGTAACTCCTCTAAAACCTTTATGGCTGAACCCACATATTTCTTAAGTTGGGAAACTTGAAAGGTAGAATGAATCCTTGTTGAAGAAGGCAAATCAAGCTTGTATGCAAGCTTGCCAACTCGTTTAAGGATTTGATAAGTCCCATAATAACGATGAGCCAACTTATTATGACTACCTTTGAGAGAATCATACCTAGATTTAGGCACTTCAAGAAATACCCAATCTCCTTCTTCAAACTCCAAAGGCCTCCTCTTTTCATCAGCATAAGCCTTGATAGGATCTTGTGCATTTCTAATGTTTTCTTTGCATTGATGTAAAAGAGCTTCCATTTTCTCAACTTCAATCTTGGCTTGGGGATTCACATCTCCATGAAAGAGAGATGAAGGTATTTGCACTTTATATCTGTAAAGTGCTTCACATGGCAACATGCCAATGCACATATTATGAGTGTTATTATAACAAAATTCAGCAAGATGTAGCCAATGATCCCACAAAGCTTGAGTGTCATGGCAAAAATGTCGAAGGTATAATTCCAACCATTTATTGACATGCTCCATTTAGCCATCTATTTGGGGATGATATGTCATGCTAGGAGTCAAAACTTTTCCCATAGAAGTGAACAAGCTCCTCTAAAAACTTTCCATGAACCTAGTGTCACGATCAGATACGATCTTCAATAGCATAGCATGGAGTTTAAAAACACTTTCCATAAACTGATCAGCCACTTGCTTTGCTCTAAATTAAGTCTTTTTTGGGATGAAATGTGGTGATTTAGTCAATAGATCTACAATGACATAGATATTATTCCACCCGTGCTTATGTCTGTCCATTTCCCTTGAGGAATGGGTAATGGCTGAAGCAAACCTCCGAGTAGAAGTGTGGATTTCTTGTTTTGTTGACATGGTAAATACTTCATGACATAATCTTTAACATCCCTCCAACAAATGCCCTTTCAATAGAAGCTCTTATGGATATTGTCAAATGTTTTGAACAACCCATGATATCCTGCTAAAGGAAAAGAGTGCATCTCATGCAAGATATTGTCTTTGAAAGAAGATTGTGGTGTCAAGTAAACTCTACCATAATACCATAAAAAACCATTGTGCCATTTGAAATTGGGATGCTCTTCTCCTTTGCCTTGCTAAAATTCTTTCATCATCTTTAATGCTTGCTCAACAAGAAAATATTCTTCTTGGATATCATGTATCCAATCCTTATGCACAATTGAAATTGTAGAGATGGAACATGCCCACATTCTTGATAAAGCATCCGCCACAATATTATCTTTTCCAGCCATATAGGATATTTCAAAATCATGCCCAATTGAAATTGTAGAGATGGAACATGCCCACATTCTTGATAAAGCATCCGCCACAATATTATCTTTTCCAAACATATAGGATATTTCAAAATCATAGCTTTAAAGAGTAGCTATCCACCTCCTTTGTTTAGGAGACAAATTTGGTTGGGAAAGGAAATATTTCAGCACACGGTGATCGCTTTCAACCTTGAAATGGATGCCATATATATAGTGATGCCACTTTTTAATAGCATGCAAAATTGCCAACATCTCTTGTTCATAGACTTATAGTTGACACTCCTTATCATCAAGCTTGCGACTTTCATAGGCTATAACTCAATGGTCTTGATATAGAACAACCCCAACTCCTCTCCCATTAGCATCCACATATATAATGAATTCCTTAGAGAAATCTGAGCATACAATAATAGGTGCTAAAACTAAGAGAGATTTCAGCTCATTGAAACTCTTGTCGGCTATGGAGTCCCAAAAGAAAGACTCTTTCTTCACCCTATCGGTCAAAGGAGCTACCACATATGAGCATAATTTTTTATAAACCTCCTATAGAAGGAAGACAATCCAAGGAACCCCTCAAAGAAATAGAATTCATAGGAGTAGGCCACTTTTTGACACATTTCACTTTGTTGGGATCCATTTGAATGCCTTGTTCTCCTACAATGTGACCCAAGTATTCCACTTCATCTTCTATGAAAGAACACTTTGACATTTTGGCAAAGAGTGTGTGTTTTCTTAATATTTCAAAGACTTCTCATACATGCATCAAATGCTCCTCCTTGGATTTTCTATAAATGAGGTTATCATGAAAGAATACAATGACTGTTTTGAACAAGAAAGGTTGCAATATTTTATTCATGAGAGCTTGAAAAGTAGCAGACGCATTTGAAAGTCCAAATGGCATGACTAAGAAGTGGTATAACCCTCTTTTAGTCCTAAAGGTTGTTTTATACTCACCTCCTTTCTTCATTCTAATTTAGTGATAACTCGAATGAAGATCAATCTTGGTAAAGACCTTTACATCTTTGAGCTCATCCAAAAGGTTATCAATGCATGGAATCGGGTATCTATTCTTCATGCTAGACTTTTTTAACTCCCTATAATCAATGCACATGCGAAAGGTCCATCCTTCTTCTCAACCAAGAGCACTAGATATGCAAATAGTGATTGACTTGGCTGAATTAAACCCATTTGTAGCAACTCTTTGACTTGTTGCTCCACCTCTTCCCTTTCAAACTTTGATAAGCGATAGGAAGGTTTGCTGATGCATTTCGTATTAGGTAGCAAATCAATAGGGTGGTCGATCTCTCTCTTTAGAGGCAAAGATGATGGTGGCTGAAATAAATCTTTGTATTTCTCCAATAGCTCTTCTAACCTTGGATCTCTTTACTTTGAAGAAGAAGATGGTTGATTTGGTGGCTACTCTTCATCTATTTTTGCAAGCAAAAGAGTGAAGATACATGATCTTGCATTGATTTCTTTTTGTAACTTCTTCATGGATATGAGTTCCAACTGTTTTTTACCAATGCTCTTCAATTCTATATGCTGTCCATTCCATTTGAATTCCATTTGCATGTTTTCCAAATCTAATGAAACTTTTCCAATGGACTTTAACCAATTATAGCCGATGACAACATCTATAGGTCCCATTTCTAAAGTAATCAAGTCCACTTATATGGTACATGAAAGAGATAAGGTGATAGAAGTATGTAGGTACACTTCATTGCTTGATTCATAAGCTCCATTGCCAACTTGGATCTTCAATGGCACTTGCATTTATTGAGGTAGTAATTTCTGCCCATGCAAAGATTTGGTATTTATAAAGCTATAGGTGTTGCTTGTGTCTATTAAAAGGTGAACCACTTTCCCATTGATCAACCCCTCAAGTCTAAGGGTATTTTCTCCCTTACAACTAGTCCATGCATAATGAGAAATTGCACATAAAGAACCACCCGGATCAAAGGGAAAAAATTCTACAATGTCATAGAACTCATCATTAGTTCCATCATCCTCATCATGCATGTCTTCAACCATAGGGCATCCACATGAAACCCATTTCCCTCTTCACCTTCATCTTCACATGTCTCATCGATGATGAAAATATTGAGCTTGCTATTTTTGGATTTACATTTCATCCTATGGTCTTGTATCCACTTTTCTCTACACTTGAAGCATAAACCTTTGGCCTGCATGTCCTTAATTTGATAATTAGAATGGACTTTACTGTAAGTGCTCTGCTTTGAGATTCCTTTTTTGCATTTTCAACCCTTGTAAAGTTTTGTTTTGCTTCAACCATTGGTCTAGAACCACCACCAACACTTGGTTTTGACCCATAAACCATTGGATAAGTAGGCACCTTTCTATAATTACTCTTGTAGGTATTAATTCACTTGCTATCTTGCCTATACACATCCCTTAGCTAACTCAAATGAGCTTTAAACTTAGAAGACTAATTTGGTGAGGAATACCCTACACTTTTAGGTTGAATACCCATTGAATCTCTTCTATATTTCTGCCCATACATTTCAGCATATTGAATAGCATCATGAATGCTCTTGGGATACATTGCATCTACTTCCAAAGAAAGGGTTGGTGGATCTAGACCAAAGATGTATTTGTTTAATTTTGCTGAATCATCAATTCCTTCAATGTACATAGAGAGATTGAGGAACATATTGGAGTAGTAATGAATGGACATGTACCTTTGTTGAAGTCCATACCATCTTCTTTGCAATCTTTCTTTTTCCATCGGAGAGATAAACACCTCTAACATTACCTTCTTAAAATCCTCCCAAGAACCAAAAGTGTGACTAACTCTTTGCATGTATCTCCACCATGTATGTGTGTAGCCCTCAAGATGGAGTACTGCAAAATATATCTTAACTTTAGCTTGGCGAGGGAAAAGTGTGAAGTACATCTCTAATTTATTTACCCATTCTTCCCACTCCATTGTTGGAGATGCATTATCCCCCTTGAAGTTGGAAATGGTGATCTTCTCTTCATACTCCCTCTCATTATAGGCTGGCTGAAATTTGTTAGAGTGATGCCCAAAAGATGATTGTCTCCAAGACTCTCTATACATTGAACCTCTTCCAAGAGAATTTGGTTTAGAAGCATTACCACCTTGATTTGGTTGACCCAATCCAAAAGAATGAGGCTGTCCATAAAATGAGTTCTTTTTGTTAATGATATCATGGAACGACCTTCTTTCCTCCAATCTTCCATTCTTATCATGCATCTTTGATTCTTTTCCTTGATGTAGATTGAAAAGTAAAGGATTTTTAGAACGGGTCACATCCATGAAACTCTTCATTATCATCTTCTCTTAAGTCCTCGTCCTCTCTTCATAAGTGGCCTCATGTCTTAAATTGAATTGTGGATGGGCATGATGCTTTGATGGTATCGGTGGCTAATAATAGGCACTCTTCAATGTTGATGGCTCTCCTTTCTCAAAGATTGACATTATTGGCTGGTCAATTCCTTTTCTCTTCATATTAGTTGGCTGGGGGGGCTGAAGTATTTCCAATATGAGAAGTGGATACATTTGGCATAGAAGATGTGGTTTGAGTTTTCAAGTCTTTGATGGCTGCTAATACATATTCAAATCCACTTTTCATAGACTTTGCTACTGCATTTTCAAATCCATTCTGCATAAACTTGAACAACTACTAAAGTCTCTCATTCACCGCATTGGATGTTTTCTCCATATTTCCCAATGAATTAGAAGTTGTTCATGAGTGTCATGCATCCCAATATTCAACATGCACAACTCTTTTGAAAGTATGGAGTCTTCAAAAGATTCATGAAACAATTGATTCTCATCATTGCCAAGTCATACACTATGAGCATTACCAACACTAACACCTTCATCTTGTTGTTCTTGATTACCATCTTCATTGGTGTTATTTTGATCATTGACATACTCTTTGATATCCTCTTGAATGGTTTCCATCACTTGGTCTTTTCTTTTGTTTTTGGTCATTAGGAATAGTTGTTGTCAAAGATGACTGTTATAGAGAAAACTGATAATATCTTGCTTAATATTGCACCAATCCCAATTATTTCTTGATCCAAAGGAAGCTCATATAGTGGTAATACTCCATATTTGTTAAAATATCAACTTGCAAGAGGGGTAATAGATGTAATGAGCTCAAACAATGCACCCCTGTCAGCCTGTCTAGGTGTAGTCCCACCATACTAGCTGTCAGAAAAACTATTATAACTTTTTCTCCCGATGTCCAATTACTAAAAATTTTGGTTCAAATTGAATCTTGACATTCCTCTTCAAATTAATATATCAAACTCTCAAGTCGAATCATGATAGAAAATTCTATAGCAAAAACTGTATACATGTCCTATGAATTCATGCACCCTGTAAATACCTTTGCGAATGCCCTATTTCACCCTAAATTGTCTCTTGGAGTACTTGTAGACACCCAAAACACTTTGTAGACCTGTGATGGACTGTAGGGCACGTGTAGGTATTCAAGAAACACCTGTAACTGATTGGTTACTTTTAGAATTGATCAGTAATTACCCTGCCACCTGTAGTAATCAAGAGGGCTAAATGACCATGTTCCCTTGCTATGTCTGTAACATCTGTGAATTACTGATCTTATTGAAATAACACTATCAAATTTTGGCTCAAGAGATGTATCTACACCTAAATTGAAAAAATGTGTGGGACCCGTGACTTGAAGGGTGTGCAAATTTCCCTCTCAAGTTGGTTTGTGCTCCCCTTCAGAGTCGTCGTCAGTAGGGGAGGGTCACCTCACTTTTGTCCCACCAACTTGCCCAGCATCCACTTTTCCTCATGGGTATAGACATGGAAAGGTACATGCTAAGGCTAAGAAGCAGTGATGATATCCAATAGGTTGAAAAGAATTCTTTCATCCCTTTAATGATATGCAAGTGGAAGTAGGAAATTGATCAAATGGAAAAGGATAGGGATAGCTATTGCCCTTTCTTGCAATGACTCACTGCATACAATGAATTCCACTTACCAATTTATTTTTACTTTCAACCATATTGCAATCAATCACATTCAAGCAACCAAAGTCAGGGTTGGGTATAGAATTCCAATAAATGAGAAAGATTAGCATTAGTTGGCCACTAAGTTTAAGTGGGTAGGATGAAGAAAATTTAGCATAGCCACATCTAGCCCTAAGTTGGTCCTATATGCACTTAGTTGTCAATTTCAAAATAGGATTACCCTTAATTCTCCCTTTTTTAATAAATGGATGGCTTTAGCAATTGGATTTAAAGGGAATTAAGAGAAAAATGTAGAAATACCTCTTTCATTGTTGAAGGTAGATGATCATGGAAGCTCCAACAACCATATGAGACTCGAAAAAATTGATCTCCAACTTGAGATGTCCAAGAATACCTTCAAATTATAATTCCCGGGATGAATATTCAGCTCATAAACTCCAATTCTTCTCCAAGAAATCTCCTATGACCATAAGCTTGATGGAGATGATCCTTATGAGCTCCAAATGTGATTGAAAATTGAAGGAGAATCAATGATGAGCCTTCCAAGAGAGTAGAAGACCAAATCTTGAAGAAGAGCTCTCCCATTGAAGTACTTGAACTTGCATAAGCTGTCCATATACTTGCAATATCAAAATCAAGCTCCATTATTGTAATGTTGAAGGAAGACCTTCAAATTTTGGCAAAATCCAATGCCTAGAAGCCTTAGGAGGCACCAAGAGCTAAAATCCCCATGATTCCAATCTTTAAAGACCAAAAATTTTGAAAGAATCAAGTGGCTGCCTTGTTTTTCCCAAATCAAGAGAAGGGGATGCTCCAGTCTTGCTTGAAATCCTCATTGTAGACCCAATGTGTGTTGTAGATGCTTCCCCTTGACCTTTGGAAGCTAAAAGGTATCAATAAGAAGTCAAATCTTCAAGAAATTGAAGGAATGCAAGGAGATGGATTCCAATATGCTAGGAATAATACCCAATGGCTAAGCAAGGAGAAGGAGGAGTGCCAAGAGCAAAAGATTGATGTTGTGAGCCTTCTAGAAAAAGCACCTAAAAGTGGACTACAAATTTTGGGTTGCTATCCCGAGACATGCCCTACTATGTTTGACCTCAATGGTCACTTGGCAATGATAAAAATGCCATCTTGACACTAGGAGAGAAGCTGAATAACATGGGGAGTTGTTGTTACCTCAAAGGAAAGAAGAAATCACTACCATGGAAGCTCTTTCGGATGCTAAAGTAGAATTATGGCTGAAGCTCATTGAATGCTCACTCTAATACTAGTTGAAATGGATGAGCAGGAGAGTGAGAGTGAGAAGAGCACAAGTGGAAGTAAAAAAGATTTGAAATCAAGAGAGAAAGATTGGTATGTGGAAACTCTAATGGTCACCCACAATGTGTGATCTACCTTCCCTTTTATTATTCTATAATAAAAGAATAAAAGAATAAAGATGATGGTGAGCGGTAGTTTCCACATGTAATGTATAGGTGTGTGGGCACTAAGTATAAGGTAAATATAGGCATCTAGGCATAGGAGGCTTTTAACCTCCAACATCAATATACTCATGACTCATTTGGATTGGAGGAGGATTGGAAATTCCAATGGTCACTTAGTTTATATCTTTCTTCTTGTCTAACTATCACAAGCATCTAAATTTAACTTTTATATGTATCTGCTTTCCTTACTATCATAACCATCTAAGTTCAATTTTCACTTGTAACTTCTCTTTAACTATTTGAGGATACTTTGCAACAAGTAATGTCATTAATTTTTCTATCTTAACATTTCAATTTATTATTCTATTTTCTCTTTACTTCTTTGAGATTTACTATTGCTTTTTATTTTCAAAAATGAGTTTCTAGGTCTTCAATCGTACTAATTTGATATAAACTTTCTTAAATTTTTGGGATTTTAAACTAATTTTTGTATAAATGTTAATGAATTTGTACTAATTATAGCCTTTAACATACGTATAGCTTGTGTTAAGATGAAATATTAATGCCATTATTTTCTTGTGTTCGAGCAAGAGGGGAGAGGCCCTTCTCAAAGTATAGAGCAAGAGGGAGGTAGAAGGATACCCCCCCCCCCGAGAGGCTGCGAGAGGGAGCTAGAGAGGGGGAGGATGAGAAAGAGAGAGAGAGAGGGAAGAAGATCCCAAGACGCTGCAAGAAAGAGAATTAGACAGGAAATGAATTAACTCAACCTCCCCCTGTCTCGGTCTTCAATTCGAAAAGCTGCTCTCATGCTCTCCCATCCCGAATTCATTCCACCTTCTCTATCTCTCAAACCTGCTCGCACACGATGGCTCCAAATCAATAAAGTGAAAAGACCATGAAATCCACCGTAACTGACAAGCATTGCCAAAGATACATGAATGCCTAAGATTGCCAGAATTGCCACTACCAATGGAACATTGGGTGTGGCGAATGCAAGCACAAGCAAAGACAAAATTCCCAATGATGTTATGCCAAACCAGGTTGTTCACAACTTAGAAATAGGCTATTATTTTCATATCACCGCATAAAATAATAAAGTTTATTCCAAAACTAAGTACATAAAATGTTAGCTTTTGCATTTTCACTTACACGAGATTTCAATTTTATCTACAGAGTGTATTAATACATGCATAAATGGTTAACTACTACCTATGATTTGTAGATAGATTAATCAAGATTATAATTCACAGAATCATGATAGAGATAGTTGCAAGAGGTTATTGCACAAAATGAGTAAATGACATTATGCGCACTCGAGATTAGTAAAATAACTCGATATATTTATTGTCAAACACGAGAATGGTTAGGAGTTGATTAACACTTAAAAAGTGAAATTCTATTTAAAGAATCTTGTAAAACATCTCATTAAATTATTGTCGTAATATTTTTAAGTACCAACTAAAGGAAATTCGCTTATGTTGGGTAAGTTATCCCTATACGGGAAATTCATGTCTTGCTTAACAATGTTGAAAGATTTGTACTCAATTGTAATGTCCTCGGCCGTTGCATAAAGCGCTCCCCCCTTTTTCATAAAATAACTAAAAAAAATTAAAATCCCCTTCCCCTATTGTCACCAATAGGTGGTGGGGGGGAGGGGGGAGGAAAAGGAGGATGACGGGGATGGATGATGTGAGGGGGGGAAGGAGAAGGACGATGACGCCACTAACATTGGGGAAAGACGGCGCGGACAAGGAAGATGATGAGGATGGCATGAAGGAAGATGAAATGGAGGGGGAGGCCATGGGCCTACCACCCCCACTACAACAAAAAGACCTCTTAGACGCACTTTTAGACGCAATTTTTGAATTGAGAGAAAATCTTACGGGCGCGTCTACCCACCCGTTTATTTGCGCGTCTACAAACTCGCGTCTATAGTCGCATGCATGAAGAAATTTACACGCAAAAATAGACGCACAATAGACGCGCATATACACGCGTGAATACAAGCGCATTAAAAAACCAAAATTGTTATTTATTTAATTTCTTTTGTGCATCTACCAGCGCGTCTATATGGAAAATTAGACGGGCATATAGACACGCCCATAGACGCGCTTTTACAAGCGCCCATAGACGCAAACGCAAAACAAAAAATCTCATTATAAAAAAAAGATATTTTTTTTTTCTAAATTTGAATTATGTAGCGCGTGTATGAGCGTGTGTACTCTACATTTTAGACACTCTTATAAACGTGTGTTTTCTGCAATTTAGACGCGCAGATAAACATGCAAAATAGAACTAGAAAAAAAAAACCAGAGAGCATGGTTGCTTTGCAACCACATGCTCTCTGGTTTATTTTTTTCCCCTCCCATACATCAAATTGTGCATTTGGAAAAAACACAATGGATCTGAAAGCACGAGAATTGAAAACAAAAATCTATCTATTCATTATAGATAAAACGCATTTACATGGGGAGTTTAAGTGCTTGTGACCTAAAGCATGGCCGCAAGCAGTAGGCTCAAAGATGGATAATAGATATACAAGAAAACAAGGCCATAGAGGAGGTATGGTGCTCCTCTACGAATCTGAAGAAGAAACATCTTCCCTAGCACCACCATGGCTACTAGCGTCACTATCCCCCTCCTCGCTATGCTCCACATCGGGGTTTGCCTACACACATAAAAGATCAAGGTTTCTTACATACAATTGCAAAGAAAAAGTTATAATTAGCTATACTTTTAATAGAAAAGTAAGAAAAACATACCTCCTCTGGCTGTCAAATCCTCATAGCCCGGTTGTATTGCTCCTCAGTGATGAGACCCTCCTCATAGAAGTGAAGCCATGTGGCTGCGCGGTTATGGCCTCGATGGTAACCTACCTCTCTAGGAGTAGGTATCCTACCAACGATAGTAGTCTGCAAAAAAATTATAATATATACAAACAATTATGAGACATAATGTATTAGAACAAATTATATAAAGAATTGAAAGAAATATAAATTTTGAAAAACTAGAAATCAAAATATACTTACAAACTTGATGGGACCTAAAACGGGCCGGCACTGGCTCATGCACTAGCCAGACCTCTATCATGCGCTCAACAACCCCACGGCCTCGCGGCTAGGAGCGTGGATGACACATACATCATCTTCCTAAACATCCTGCGTTTGTATCACGTCTTGTAGTCCAACTCTAACCCAATTAACACTCCTCAGAGGGATTCCCAACACATTGCCAAATAGCACGAAGTACAAACATAGGAGGTCCTCCCACGGCTGACTGCCGCTACCTCGCTGCGACTCTCCTACACCTTGGGGATTGGCCCCTCGATGCGTCGCTAAACATATATAATACAATATCGCACACATTTCCACTCAAGGTACCAATTGATCGTATCCAGGAATGTACCATTCCTCATTTTCTTTCCCCTTAGACCCAACGCCTAGCCTACAGCTTGGACAACCTTACTCACTCAACGTTGGTCACGATCTAGAGAAAGCAATTGCCATGCATCCAGGAGGTATTGTCTGATACCTTTTATCATTTTCATGCTTCATGCAAATGCTGAATGCCCACGTGCTCAAACAATTAAGAAAATCAGCATTGGTGCATATGCGTAAAAGCATTTTTTCAATGATTTTGACTATTGCTCGTATGCGGCGTTACATGAACCTAGCACCGAGAAACCCTCGTGCTACTAGATCCTTATTTTAAATTAACGACCAACCTAAATGGTATGCATAAAAACCAGCAAGATTTTCATCATTTCATTCAGCATTTAAACGCCTTTCATACACTCCATCCCCTCACCCGTTTAGGTTGTACATGGTGCATAGGTTTAGGGTTCATTTCCATGTTTTTATTTGTATAAAAAGTGATAAAAACTCACTAAAACATAAAGGTAGGGCTGAACTGAGGCTAAACCTCATACTTCAGACCCCCTATACATTCACAAACATGAATCTTATTTTTTCTTAATTTTCGGCACTCAAAATCCATTTTCCCTTATTTTTAGTGGTTTTTTCTTATTTTTCTTGTATTTTTTTCAATATTGAATAACTGAAAATTCAAAATGAGCTCCATTTATATCTCAAAAACACCCAGTTTTTCCATATTTCATGTGTTTTACGGGTTTTACACTATTAATTTCATCCACAACACTTATGATTTTCTGATTTTCTGATTTCAAACAGTTGGAAGACATTGCAAATAACATTATAATGCATAATCATCCCATGGGAACAAGTATTCATGAAGCAAATTGCATAAAACATCAATTTCCTTTGTAAAAATGAGATTACCGTTCTTTGCGGGTTGCGGGTTTTTATTTGCCATATCTCGGGACTGATTTCCAGCCACCATTAATGCTCATGACAGTCCACAATCAGTAATCTTTCTTCCTCTTGAACCACGGAGCAATCCGGTCTTCATTGGACAAGCAGCCGTCATCCATTCTTCTTCTTCTTCTTCACCACATGAATCTGCCTTTAGGGGAGAGAGAGGGAGGAGAGAGAAAGACTGAAATCAGAATTCTTCACAAAGACCACCATTTGACGGGCGAGAGGCGGCGATATGATCAGCAGGGAGAAGGTAGACAAGGCTAATGATCATTTGCATAGGTTGTTTGCAGCAGCCATGATGCCTTCTCCATCAACATAGTGCATTTTTCGATGCCTTTCTGCTCACGCCCTCCTTCTCAATCACGTTTTTTTTTCATGCTTTCTGTTGAGTGTTGAAATGACTTGTTTTTTGGCTGATTTTTGTTGTTTTTGAGAGCTGAATGGTTGATTTTATGAGATGATTGATTGATTTGGAAGTGGATTGAGAGTGTTTTGGATGATATTGATTGTGTTTTGGAAGATCATGATGTTTGTTGATGGTTCTATGATGTTCTGATAGGTTCTGAATGGTTCTGTATACCTTCTGTTTTGTTCTGTTTTGGTCTGTTTTGTTCTGATTGTCTTCTGTAAGGAGGGATGAGGTATTGATTGATGAAGATTGAGATATTGAGAAAGTTTAGTGAATGGTTTGTGAGAGTTTTGAATGGTTTGAGAATGAGTTATGAGGTTTTGATGACCTTCTGTAACCTTCTGTAGGTCTTCTGTAGAGCTTCTGCTTCTGTTCTGTTTCTGTTCTGTTCTGTACTGTCTCTGTTCTGGTACTGTTCTGTAGACTGTTCTGTAAGTGTTCTGTGGAATGTATGTGATTTTTGGGAAAGTTTTCTAGCCTTGGAAAGAGGTGAATACAAGTGCAAAAGAGCTGAAAGAAGTGGAAGAAGTAGCTGTTAAAGACTCAAGAGAAGACTAGAGTGAAGTGACAGTAGTGAGCTGTGAAGAGACACTGTAGTGGCTCTGGTGACCCTTCATATCAGACATACCTCTTGGGAGGGGTATCCACGACCTAAGAGTGATTATTGAGAGTGATTTTGAGAGATTGTAGTGAGGATATGATGTATTATTGATGGAGTGTGTGAGATAGAGAGAGTCAGAGATAGTCAATTCTATTGAAACAGAGTGATTGTATATGAGAGATTGAGAGAGAAGACTATGAAGATATTGAAGATGAATACTATGTGATGTATTTCCATTCAAAGATGGTGTATTTCTTTGCTTTCTTTGTTCTATTGATGGATTTTGTGAAGATGTTGAAGAATATGGTTGATTCTATTAAAAACCGTGGGAGATTTACATGATGCTGCATGAAGATTTGTTGTGCCTGGTATTCTTTTCTTCATTGTGATAATATGAAACATGATAAACAAGCTTGTTGATGTTACAAGATAGATTTTCTTGCAAGAGAATTCCTTTTTCCTTGGTGTTCCTTTCGGGGCTCCATGTTTTTGGTGCGCAGCCGGGGAACCTTGCCATCAACAAGCACTAGAAGAGGCTGAAAATGAAGGAAATGGCATTGCCAAGAAGAGAAGAATTCAATGGATGTTTGTAAAGTTCCTTCTTCCACTGAAGAGTTGGAATTCCTCATAATCAAAGCAACTTTCCATAAGAAGTTCATCCCACAATGGCGGAAACACATCACCATCATGATGCATGCTCTATGTGGTGGACAGTTTCCTCTTCCTATTGAAGCAGCAGAAACTTGCATCTTGGTGGCAAACTGTTTGGGAACAAACTGAAGAGCAGAAACAGAGAGAATGAACATCCATGGAAGATTTGGCATTCATTGAGAAGTTTCCAGACAACATCAAGTGGGAGATTGTGAAGAAGCTTCAGGAGTCTTGGTCTGTAGAGGTTCACAAAGACAAGAAGGAAAAGAGTTGGAATTTGTTCGTGGACGCTCAACAGCAAGATACA
Source organism: Lygodium microphyllum (assembly GCF_053477565.2). Lineage (NCBI taxonomy): Eukaryota > Viridiplantae > Streptophyta > Polypodiopsida > Schizaeales > Lygodiaceae > Lygodium > Lygodium microphyllum. The sequence goes on from NC_141139.1 coordinate 32,774,398, forward strand.
TGGGATGCTTGGTGTACTGATAATCTTCTGTTTGTTCAATTAGTAACCCACTGGAAGTTGGTAGACAGAGTGTTTTTCACAACATACACTATTGAAACCATTAGAAGCTGGCATTACTATGATGATGGTACCACCACAATGCTCAGACGTATGCATTTTGACACCTTCAGAACCGAATACCTTCCTCTGTGCAGTGGCATGAAAGCAGAATTCAGGGACGTTGAGAGGAAAGAAGTAGAAGAAATGTTGGCAAGAGAGTCCTCCAGAGACTGAAGCCTTCTGTTAACCCTCTGTGGAGCACTAACAACATAGTGGAGTCAACCCCTTGATGAATGACGCAATAAAAAGGCAAGCGTTGGAACGAGTCCAGAGGTACGTGAGAAGAGAGAAAGCAAAAATCAGAGCCGAGAGCGAGCTCGCAGCAGAAGCCGCATTTGATGCCCTTGCGGAACTCTTTACAGAAGTCCCAATGGCACATCAAGCCCTTCCTCCTCCTGCTGGAGGTCCACTTCCAAGCCAGATCCATCCTGGAAATATTGATGACAGACCAGCGAATGTAGTCCCATTGCCAGTTTTTAAGGGAGAGTACAATGAAGACCCCGATCTTCATGTAGCAGAGTTTATGGTAGCGTGTGTGGCTAACAATGCCAGAACCCCTGAGCATTGGTTAGCGATATTCCCCTCCACTTTCAAGGGCGCGGCGTTTCAGTGGTACGAGAGACAAGCAGCAGGAACTTTTGGCACATGGGACGACCTGAAGTTGGCCTTCCTCACTAAATTCAGGCGTGAAGGCTTTGAAGAGCGGATGAGAGAGGAATTTATGAACCTAAGTCAGTCCTCTGGAGAAAGAGTGGAAGCATATGTCTCACGAATGGAATCCATCCTGAAGAGGTGGACTAACCATAATCTAGATGATGGCATTCAGAAGGGAGTGTTTCTCAAAGGATTACAACCAGAAGTCCGTAAGTTTGTGGAGCTGCAAAGACCAGCCACCCTGCAAGCTGCAACAGAAGGTGCCAGACTGTACGATGAAGTGGAAGCTAGATTAGCAATGAATACAGGAAGAGGAGTCCTACCTCCTTTGATGCCAGGAATGATGTATCCACCAAATGCAGTCCCAGGGACTGTTCCCTATCCCTACCAACAGATGCCCCCGGTATCACAGTACAGTGCACCAAATCCACAGTGGCCACAATCCATGCCTCAAATGATGGTTCAACCACAACAACAATGGTCCCAACCAATTTCCTCATTATCAAATCAGCAGCAACAGTGGAACCCTACCAACTGGAGCCAACAGCCAACAGTTCAAACAGGAGCTCTGAATCAGAACCAGAACAGAGACCCCTCTGTACCAGCTCAACCCATTTATGCAGTGATTGCAGAGACTCCTCAAAACCCTCCTGCCAGTACGTCAGGAGGAGAAAGCTTGAAGGACTACTTATCCAACTCAGTTGCAAACATCAAAAAGGAGTTGATGGATGTGATTACAGAACAACTACAGACGTTGAAAGTGAATACCGCTAGCATATCCAACGTTGCAGGAGCAGGAAGGGATGTGATGCGGTCAAATACTTGGTGTGGTAAGTGTCATCAAGCAGGTCATTTAGCCACTGAATGTACACGGAAACCAACCATCCCTGGAGCCTTATGTTCCTACTGTTTGCGGAAGAATCATACAGAGGACATTTGCTCTTTGAAGGAGATGCATGATAGGAGAAGGAAGGAAGAAGATGCAAGATTTAACTTGCTAGAATCCAAAATGACAACACAAGATATTGGACCCAAACCTAGAGAGTTTGGTCCTAATTTCGGACCCAGACGATTTCCTTCTCAAAGTTACAGAGGAAGACAGTCTGGCGGTGGTCAAAGATCAGAAGTGGAGTGTTACAGATGCGGGGAAAAGGGACACATCTCACCAAATTGTCCAAATCCTCGAAGGTCAGTGGATTACAAGCCCTTATGCAGTCGATGCAAAGGAGAAGGCCACACTGCAAAAGACTGTCCAAGCCCAGCCCCAGTGAAAAACAGTGCTACTGATAGTCCAGCCAAGGCCCAAGAGCCTACCTCCAATTTAGTGGAATTGGAAGTTGCTGCCATCACGCGTGCAAAGCAGAAGGAACCACCTATCCAGAAAGAGAATAATCCCCCTGCCAGAACAGTGAAGTTCAATCTTCCACCAGAAGAACAGAACATAACAGAGCCTAACAGTGCCGTACAGAGCCCTACAGTGCCACAGAGAGTTACAGAGACAGTTACAGAGACAGGACCAGAGGTCCAGGATACAGAAGAGGAGGAAGTGCCACAAGTGGCAGAAGAAGCTCCTGTAATTCCTCTGATGGAAGAAAGAGGAAAAATGAAAATGGGTGTTGCCCCATTCCCTAACCGATTAGAAAAGCCAGTGGATCCTATTAAGGAATACGATCTAGTTAGAGATCTAGATACCTTTAGACCAAATCTCACATTCCGACAATTATTGATGTTGTCCCCCAGTTGTCGGAAAAGATTCAAAAGTATACTGACAAGACGACGTGGTTTAAGGATTGCTCCCTCAATAGTGACAAAGTCCAACAAGGCTCCAGAGCCTATAAAAGAAGTGGATGTGGCTAATGCTTTCCTAGATTCGGGTACTCCAGAGACTGGCGTATGGATAGAAGGTTGCTTTATTTCAAATGCACTGATTGATGGTGGTTCATCAGTGAACATTATGACAGATGTGACAATGAAGGATCTAGGCCTACAAGGTGTGCAACCCACCCAATGGCTCATCAGATTGGCGGATCAGAGTAGAATCAAGCCTTTGGGCATTCTTCCATATGTGAAGACTACAGTGGCTGGAAAAGATTATTGGCTGACCTATTTGGTGGTGAAGCCAAACTCTTATGGCATATCCTATTCTCTGTTACTGGGCAGACCATGGCTTTTTGAAGCCCGAGCAAGGACGGATTGGTTCAAAGGAACTTTGACCTTGGGTCGAGGACCCAACAAAGTGGTGCTGAAACTGTATGGTTCTCAAAAAGGACATGGATCCACCTCCTTGGAATTATCTTCTGACTCCCCTAATGAGGCTACAGATGGAACATCAACAGACGAAGATGCTGTCAAACAGATCCTTCCCAAGAAAATAGTGGCACATTCCTTAACAGTGGATACTGTAAGCCGACTTCCAAAAGATGCAAAGCCATTATCAATAGGTGAATACATCTTGCCTGAACCAGAAATGACTTCGGAAATCACTTCTGACAGTGAGATAGAAGCATGGATGTACTGCTCTCCCTGTTATATGGCCACAGCAGAGCCAGAGACAGAGGCAGAAGAGGAGACAGAGAATCTATTCTTCTGTTACAGAGCTCTTACAGAAGCAGAAACAGGAACAGAAGCAGAAGCAGAAGCAGAAGCAGAAGCAGAAGCAGCAACAGAGACAGAAGCAGAAGCAGAGACAGAGACAGAAGAGGATGGATATGATATGGACGAAGAAGATTATGAAAGTAAAATGGAAGGGTCTATCCCACCTGAAGAGGATACAATTGGGGACGAAGTTCCAGAAGTATCAGAAGCAGATGAGCTCATGCTATGGGACAGAATGGCAATGATACCATTTGGTCTGGTAAATGGATCTTCTCATATGCAAAACCTTTATAAGAAATGGATTAAAGAGAATAAGCCATCTTTCAAGTGTGGCTCCTGCCGTCCTAACCTATTTTTGCCAAAGAAAGATGATGATGATGCACCGTGCCAACAAGCACCACTCCAACTAATCCAACAGGCATCAGAGGGTTCCTGTTATGTGACGTTCTTGGATGTATCATCAGAAGAGGAGTCTTCAAGCCAAGAGGTAATTAATTTTGAAACCAAATCCGAAACGGCGCTTATCCCATTCCAACGTCTCAAGGAGCAACCTAAGTCTCCACCAAAAGAAAAAATTGGTTCTAGTGGGACATCAGAAGAGGACATCACTCCCTTGAAGGAGTCGGATCTGTATCCAGAAGCAGTCCGCGGGACCTTCATCCGTGAAGTAGAAGGTGAAAGGCAGTTAACCTTTGTGGATGCAGAAGGCACTGAACGCCACTTGAAGGTGGGTAGCAGTCTCCCAGAAGAGGAGTTGTTAACCTTGTACAACTTGTTGAAATAAAATTTGGACGTGTTTGCATGGTCTTACAAAGACCTAAAGGGGATTGACCCCACAATATGTCAACATCATATTGACTTGGAGCCTGATGCCAAGCCAGTACGACAACGACAGAGGCGAATGAACCCGAATTATTCCACATTGGTGAAAGCGGAGCTGCTGAAGCTTCTGGAAGCCGAGTTCATTTATCCAGTGGCAAATAGTGAATGGGTTTCACCCATCGTGGTTGTACCCAAGAAGAATGGCAAATTGCGAATATGTGTGGATTTTCGAAAGCTTAATTCCAAGACAAAGAAGGATCACTTTCCAATCCCTTTCACAGACCAACTGTTGGACACAGTGGCAGGACATGAGCTTTATTCTCTTCTGGATGGATTCAGTGGATACAACCAAGTCCAAATCGCAGAAGAAGACCAATCCAAAACAACCTTCACCACAGAATGGGGGACTTACGCTTATCGAGTGATGCCATTTGGGCTCTGCAATGCCCCTGCTACTTTCCAACGAGTCATGATGGCTGCATTTCAAAATCATCTGCATGACTTTATTGAGGTATATTTGGATGACTTCTGTGTCTATATTTTGATCAGTGAACACTGGGACCACCTGGAACAATGCTTTGACCGATGCCGGGAGTATGGGATTTCCCTCAACCCCGACAAATGCATCTTTGGGGTCTCTTCTGGAGTTCTGTTGGGCCACATTGTCTCTGCACAAGGGATATCAACAGACCCAGCAAAGATCGAAAAGATCGCAGCTCTGCAAGCACCCACCAACCTCAAACAGTTGAGGGGATTCCTAGGCCATGTGGGTTACTACAGAAGGTTCATAGCCCATTTTGCGACAAAGGCAACTTCCTTGCACAAGCTTTTGAGGAAAGATGCAGAGTTTACTTGGACGGAAGAATGTGACAAAGCCTTCCACACTCTGAAGCAGTGTCTGATAGAGGCACCCATCCTGCAACCTCCTGATTGGACGAAAGAGTTCCATGTACACACTGATGCATCAATTGAAGGCTTAGGCGCAGTCCTCTGCCAAAAGGGCTCCTCGAAGCTGGATCAACCGATCTATTATGCAAGCCGAAAAGTCACTGATAGGGAACGGAACTATATAGTGACAGAGCTGGAGTGCTTGGCAATGGTGTTTGCCCTGGAGAAGTTTCGCCATTACCTCCTATCCACCCACTTTAAATTTTATGTGGATCATGAGGCCCTATCCTTCTTAATGAACAAAGCCGATGTGAAAGGACGAATGATGAGATGCCTCCTTCTATTCCAGGAGTTTGATTTTGAGGTGATTACTAAGCCTGGTCGTTCCCATGTTCTGGCTGATCATCTGTCGCGTATCCCACAAACAACAGACGAGGAGCAGGATGATCCAGACATCCCTGATGCTTCCCTATTCTTGGTAGAAACTGTAACTCTCTGGTATGCAGACATTGCTAATCTGTTGGCAACCCAACAGTACCCTCCTGGTATTTCTAGTCGGGAAAGGAAGAAGCTCATGCTAGAATCAGCCCCCTACACCCTGCTCGGCGGTGCACTATACAAGAAAGGCAAAGATGAAGTACTCAGAAGATGTGTTGCAGGAGATGCGATTGGGATTGTTCTGAAGGCTTGCGACGACGAGCCATGTGGAGGTCACTTTGCAGGAGAAGCTACAGCCAGGAAGGCTCTGCTAGCAGGATATTGGTGGCCTACCATTCATAAGGATTCCTATGATTACTGTAAAAGATGTGATGCTTGTCAAAGAATGGGGAAACCAACCAAGACAAGTGCCATGCCACTGCAACCTATTCTTCCGTTGAAGCCGTTTGAGAAGTGGGGCATTGACTTTGTAGGTCCAATCGACCCTCCTACCAGAAGGAAACAGAATAGATACATCCTCGTATGTACGGATTATGTCACAAAGTGGTGTGAAGCTAAAGCCCTCAAGCGGGACGATGGTAACAGCGTGGCCCTGTTCATGTACGAGAATATCATCACCCGTTTTGGCAGTCCCTTAGAGCTGGTAAGTGACAGAGGCACTCATTTCCTTAACAAAGTCATGGAAGAGTTGACAAAGTTGTATAAGATCCGCCATCGCAAGTCCACTCCTTATTACCCCAGAGCCAACGGCCAAGTCGAAGTCACCAATCGCATCCTCTGCTCGATTCTGACAAGAACAATTGCTGCACATCGTTGTGATTGGGACGATCAACTTACAGAGGCCCTCTGGGCGTACAGAACCTCCCATAAAGCAGCAACGGGCCAGACACCCTTCCAGTTGGTGTATGGTACAGAAGCTGTTTTTCCTGTTGAATTGGAACTACCCTCTTTGAGAGTGGCGATCAAAGAGCGTTTGGGGGATGACGATTCACTGCAACGCCGTCTCTTGCACTTGGAATGTTTGGACGAAATTCGCAGGATGGCTCTACAGTGCATGGAAGCCACGCAAGCTCGACGTAAGGCTTACCATGACAGTTTCATCAAGCACAAGGAGTTCAAAGAAGGTGATTTGGTCCTAGCCTATGATTCACGCTTTGGCAAGTTTCCTCGCAAGCTCCAACAGCGGTGGATGGGCCCCTATAAGGTACTTGCAGTCAACCCTAATGGTTCTGTTCAAGTGCCGACCGTTGATGCCTCTGATGATCCCTTTCTGATCAATGGATATCGCCTGAAGAAGTACTTCCCTCCTTGGGGATCTTGACAATTACGGACACTTGATCCTTTCCTTCATTGGCGCGGCACTGTACTTGTTATGATGCTACTTCTCATTGCCGTTCTTCAATCACTCCTGATGAAGTGGACGCAACCCTCTATCTCCTTAAACCCCCCTTCCAACCTTGATCTCTTATCCTCTATTTTCCACCAGCGACAGTGGCGAGGTGGGTTCTGATAACTGGTCTCTCTACCATTCCCTTGCTCAATATTGAAAAAAAAACAATACAAAACATATCGGTCATGGGAGAAAAGGACTTAGGTCCCTGTCATGACGACCTCTTCTTCGAGAAAAGGTGGAAACACCCTCGGGAATAGGGGAAAATCAGAAAAAGAAAAAAAAACAAACAAAACAAATCTGTTATGAGAGAAAAGGAAGCAATTCCCTGTCATAGCGGGCCTCGTTCCAAGAAAAGGTGGTAAACACCCTTGGGCGAGAAGCTGGCTGTGGAAAAGGTGGTAACACCCAGCAGTCCAGAAAGTGGATTCATTTATTGATATCCCTCGGATCCAATTCCGAAGCTGCCTCCCTTGGTACGCTATGTCATGGGTCTCTTTGCAAAGTGACTAACTGTCCTCTAGCAGATGACATGTTCCTATCCAACACAATATTCGATTTGATGGCTACCTCCCTGGGTACGCCTCTTCAACAACTGATGACGCGATCTTCATCGACAACCCCTTGAGTGATGTGAGCTTTCATCCTAACCGGATGGGGAAGTGAGTATGGTTGCCCCCTGTATCTATCAACAGAGAGTGAGACAGCGGGAGGGGCGAGAGACCAATCTTTTCCCTTCAAATCAAATGAGAGGTGAGAAGTGTGAATGAAGTGTTGCACCCACGGGATGGGCCTCTCAATGCACCAAGCACAATTTGTTTCTGTGCACTGCACCATAAGGCTCCCTTGCCTTCCTTCTCGCACCGTATGCCGGCACAGGGCGGGATGCACGGTTGCACCATCAAATGCGCACAAGGCATACAACCTTTGCACAAGTGACTATGAGGATTACATTAATGGGTTTCAGGAAAAGGCTGCCCTCCTGTATCTATCAACAGAGAGTGAGACAGAGGGTGGGTTGAGTGTGACTCGAGTTTCTTCAATCAATTACCGAGAGGTGAGATTGAGGGACGTTACGACACTTGGAGTCAGGTATGTTCCCGTTTCCCTATGCACCCACAGGATGGGTCTTTGCTGTCATCACAAGACACATCACCTTGTTCTGTACACTGCACCATAAGGCTCCCTTGCCTTCCTCCTTGCACTTATGCCAGACGGGTTAGACGCACTAATGCACCATCAACTGGGCACCCTGGCATACTCCTTCTGCACCATTCCCCCTTGTTGATTCCTCAATCGGGTATGAGATATGGGTCTTAATCCTTATTCCTCAAGTGATATTAGTCATGGGGCGAGTGACTGATCTTTCATTCCAATTGAGTGACTGCGAGTTGAGTGTAGTATCTCTCATCATCGACGAATTTCCTACGATTCCTTCCATCAGCTACCTCCCTGGGTACTGCTGCGTGGTCCCTACCATGACGGACGTGTGCTGAGAAGATGTCTTGGTCCCTCCAGTGCCGACAACAACACCGGACGTGCCATCGACACTCAACCTTGATTCTGGACGAAATGGGCCAAGATTTTCTAACCCTACAAACTTATGTTTCTTAGTGATGGTCATGTTTTAAGTGTGGGGATGTTAGTGGATGGTCTATGGCGTGGTCCTAGGTCCTTGTTGCTCGGTTAATCCTATTCGTTAAGGTCTTAAGTGTGGGGACGCGTCCCTGCGCGTCTACCGTGGATACCCATCTGCATATGCCTTATCTTGCTCATGCATGAATGCCTTGCCTTGCTTTTACCCTCCTGGGGTCCCTTCCCACCCACCCGGTTATGTTCCACCCACCCTTGGGGCTATTCCCTTGCAGTTTTCCTTCATTCCCTGATTTTGCGGTCCTGCCATGTGAATGCACCCTACGTTCACCAAAATCCAAATCCAACCTTATAGCCTTGTTCCTCCCGTTGAACTGACCATTTTTCCTTTTTACCTACCCCTGTTCCGGTGCACGGTTTTCGAGTTATTAATTTTTGAAATATTTTGCGTAATTTCGCTGGTTTTCCATGTGAACGCGCTTTTCTTGCTTCGACACCGTGATCTGACGTCATAGCCCTGACCAACGCTTTTTCCCTGACATTTTTCCTTTTTACACCGCATCATTCCGATACATGGTTTGTCCGTTATTAATTTTCCGGGGTTTTCACGACTTTTTCGTGCGTATTTTTGACATTTTTCCATGTGAACCTGCCCTGTTTGCATCGGAATTCCAATTTGATTTGACAGCCGTGTCCCCCGTGCCTTCCCCTACCTTTTTCCTTTTTCCTCCACCCTTTTTCGACGTTCGGATTTTTACTTATTAATTTTTAAAAGAGTTTTTGGGAGTATTTTTGGAGTTTTTCACATGTGAGCCCCTCCTACTTCCGCCGGAACTGCGGTTTAACGTGATAACCCTGTGCCACTCCTTTCTGTGGACATTTTTCCTTCTTACTGCATGTCATTCCGGTGAATGGTTTGTTCGATATTAATTTCCGATCCCATTTTCGGGCTTGTTTTTTGGGTTTTTCCCATGTAAACGCGTCTTATCTCAGTCGGGATTATGTTTTGACGTGATAAGATTGTCGGGCACATCTTTCTGCACCGTTTTCCCTTTTTCTGAACTTCATTCCGATGCACGGATCTTTCGATATTAATTTTTAAATTGCGTTTTTGGTTCGTTTTTTGTGTTTTTTGCACGTGACCGCCCTTTACCCCTCCCGGAACCCCCGTCCCGTATTTTCCTTGTTTCTCCCCTGTCGTCTTGCCCCCTTTTTGTTTTTACGCTATTTCGTTTTGACGTCCGGATTGGGAGTTATTAATTTTTCTTTATTTTTCCGTTTTTTCTCGCGCTCGTTTTGCGCGTGAACGCGCCCTTTTTCGATTTTACGAATCTCCACGCGCCCCGGTCGTGTCCGCGCAACCCGTACCGTCTTCCCAGCGCCATTCTAATCCCGTCACGGCAAATTTTTTTACCCCCCCCCCCCTCCCCGCGCACGTGCGCGGGACGGGGATACGCCCCCTTTTAGACCCCGCCCATCCACCCTTCCCCCCGCCCATTGCCCTTGCCCACCCCTATTTCCACTACCCACCTCCCATGGGCCCCCACCCGCCCATTGCCCCTGCCCATCCCCTTTCCCCCTTTTTTCCACCCCCCCCCCCCCCCCCCCCCCCCCCACTTGCCCACCCCATGGCCCCCCCCCATGGGCCCCCCCCCACCCTTCCCCCCCAACTGCCCGTCCCTTCCCCCCAACCGTCTTCCCCCACTCTCTCTCTCTTTCTTTCTCTTCTCTTTCTCTCTCTTCTCTTTCTTTCTCTCTCTCTCTCTCTGTGCGTATTCTCCCTTCTCCCTCTCCTCTCCCCTCCTCCTCCTGCATTTCCCCCCTCCTCCTACTCCTCCTTCCCCTTCTTCTCCCTCTTCTCCCTCCATCTCCACCTCCTCTCCTTCTCTCTCCTCCCTCACGACACCCTCCCTACCTGCGACCTGCTCCTCCCCAGCGCGTTCTCCTCCCCCCTCCACGACCTCCTCCTCCCTTCCTTCTCCCTCTCCACCTACTCCTTCTCCTCCCCTCCTCCTCCTTCTCTCCCGCCTACCCTCCTCCTCCTCTTTTTCCCCTCCTTCCCCTCCCTCCTCCCCTCGTGTCGCCACTGCCTGCTCGTCCCACCCGCCTCCAGCCTCTGCTCCGGCCGCTCGCATCACCGACGTCGCCCGCCAGTACTACCGCCGTCGCCGCCTCCTGGACGCCCGCCCTCGTGTCGCCACTGCCACGTCGCCCCACCGCCTGACGTCACCACGACCGCCGCCCTCGCCGCCTCCTCGCCGCCCACCACCTCCACCTCCCTTCTCCTCCACCACCCCCACCTCCTAAGGTTAGATACTAACCTTAGTTAACTTAGGTTAAATTAATCATTAACACTAACCTAATCCAACTTAACTTAACAGACCTAACCTAACTTAACTAACTAGACTTAGTTAGACCTACCTTAACTAACCTAGGTAGACTTACCTTCCTAGACTTAGGTTGACTTACCAGACTAGCCTTAGGTAGACTAACCTGACTTACCCCTACTAACCTGACTAACCTGACTTATACCTAATGTGACTAATGTGATTAATGTGACTTACTTAATCACTACATTAATTTTTCCCTAAAAAAATTTCAGAAAAATTTCTAAAAATTCCTTTTGTCTGTTGTCCATTTTTGGAACTTTGTCTGCTAGGAATTGCATTTCCTATAATTTCTGAAAAATCCATCTTTCCTAAAAATTATCCCTAAATTGCAAAAAAATATGGAAAAATCATTTAAAAATTTGTAACAAATTCTAAAAAATTCTAAAAACATTATAAAAAATTTCCCTCACCTCCCTTGCTCATTTTCCATTTATTCCAACATAAAAAATCACAACTCAAAATAAAATAAAATAAATAAAAATAAAAACACCAACATAAACCAACTTAACACATCTGCTAAGGTGTTCTCATTGTTGTTTCATCAGTGCTTTTTGCTTTTCCTTTACTGGGACTCTTCCGTGCGCATTCCTGCATTACATACACACCCTTCCAGGTATTTATTTTCTGTGATTTATTTATTTATTTCCCCCCTTAATCACGAATTAATTGTTAAAATAAATTCTTTAATTCACCCACCGTTTCCACGCGCATTCGCGCTAAACACACATATTTTTTTTAAATTTAAAATCAACCAGCCGTTCACTTAGCACACGCTACGTGCGCTAAAGAGGCACTCTAAAATTTTAATTTAAAATCAACCAGCCGTCACATGAGCACGCGCTGGCAAAAAAACGCTCCACATCACCTTAAATTATAATCAATGAATTGCATTTAGAGACCCAGTCGGGAATCGAAGTCCGGGAATCAAATAAAAGCACCGGTTTAACCTAATAATTGGTAATTAAATTTATAATAAGGAACCGTCGTTTTCTTATTAAGGTTTATCACCTAATAAAAATTCACCCATTTTTAATAATTGATTAAAATCAACCCTTCATTAAATTAAATCCCCCCCTCACTGCACTTAATTTCCTTTTTAATGAAGCGTTTCGTGGGATGGGTATACGCAGTCCTTAGTGTTATTTTCCATGGTCCAGTCTTGGTTCTATCACAGATGTTGTATTGCTATGGTATGGTTTTGGTTTCCTGTCTTAGTTACGGTTACGGGTACGGTATGTAGTTTTTTTTTTCTTTTATTGCCTGATACGGGGTTCAGGGTGTTTGTTTGATGCATCGCATGAAGCTTTCGGTCGCATTTGTCTCGAGGTCATGTCAAATTTTTTCTAGGATGTGGTTTGCTTGGGGTTAGTAGGTCGTGTCACGTTTGATTGGTAATTCTCTTATCCTTGGTTTTTGTCTGTTGGTTTGCAGGCATTCACCTTGATTGTCTGTGTTTGTGGTGTGTGTGTAACCATCTGAATGGCGCCTTCTCATGCTCCTCCCCCTATCCAGTACGTTCCACTAGTTAGTAGGGATTACTCGTCCCTACTTACTTTTGAGCCCCTCACGAAGGCAGGACTTGCTGCTTTTGTGGCCACTCCTTTTCCATTACTTCCTGAGGATCCGTCCGTATGTGATGAGTTCCTGGCCTCTTACAGCAAGAAGACAGGAGTAGTCCAAGGCATGTCTATGACATTGACGTCTCGAGGCTTAGGGAAGGCTCTGTCTTTACCCTCCAAAGGAGAACCTTTTGTGACCACTCGTCAGCTCTTCTCTAATGAAGAGATTCTCAAGCTGTTGCAGAAGCAGACAAGGGAAGTCCTTGATGTTAAAAAAGTGATAAACTCTTCAGGAGTTTCGTTTTCTATGATTACTGATCCCGTATGGAAGACCATGTGCCAGTTCCTTCAGGACAGGTTCATGCCTGCCAAAACGCCATCCCACTATTTGTCCAAAGAGCTTTTCACAGCTTCCAGGATGGTGCTAAAAGGAGTTGCTATTGATTGGAGCACATACCTCCTTACTAAAATGGATCAGCATTTTGTTAAAGTCACGAGGGGTAATGTTACCAATGTTACCTATGGATCATATTTGTCTGCCTTCTTGACCTATTCAGGTTTACAGAAGACTGTACCTCCACCTCCTCCATTAGATCCAGTACCTCCTCCTCCACCTTCAGAAGAGTCAGCACCTATTGACATTGAGGATGATGATTCTCCGCCTCCCCTGGTCATACAGCGTAAACGCTTGAAGCGGGTAGCGGACAAAGCCCCTGCTGTACTTCCCTCAGTGTCTATCCCTGCTACTTCTGGCAGTGAACTCCCTCGGTATCTCACTTGCAATAATCTATTCCGCGCACATAGAGAAGGATCCTTGGAGATCTCAGTTCCTTCCCTGAACAGTCTCGTTTCAGGAGATGCCATTCCTTTCCTCTGCAAGGATATTCAAAGTTCCATTGAGTTGTCAGTGACAGCCTGTGTTCAACAGCTGTACGCATCTTTCTATGAGGAGCTCATGCAGTCCAAAGACCAGTTGCATAAGGCAACATCTGAGTTAGCTTCTGCTAAGGATACCCTAGCAGATCTATTTAAGCAAATGGAACAGCAAACCCAACTGGTTGCCACTCAAAGTGATGAGATTTCTTCATTGAAGACCCAGTTACTCGAGGCTCAGTCACAGGTTACTAGCCTTTCAGCAGAGAAGGAGAGGATGTCCAGTGAAGCGAAAGAATTCCAAGTTCTTTTAGATAACAAGCTTTCAGCTTTACAGACTGCTAATGACACAGTGGCCAACCAAGCCTTCCAAACCCAGCAGTTGCAAGATCAGCTTGCAACGTCCCGCTCTGTTCCTCCAAGCCCTCCTGTTCCATTAATTCCTTCTCTTTCACAGCAGGATTTGGCTGCCCTACAGAGGCAGGCTACTTTGTGCCCTCTATTCCAAGACAAAGTGGAAAGATTGCAGTCCAGAATGGACTTGTTATGGTCTACCTTTGAGCAATTTCAGGACTTTGTCTTACCAGACCATTCTTTCTTTGTCCACTACCACTTGCAGAAGTTGGTCTTCTATATGAAGCTTTCCACGATGGATTTACCTTTTCCAGAGGATGGCTGGAGTGGGGCTTGGTCTGCTGAGTTGTTGACAGAGGTATTCAGAATGCTCTTTGAAGATTCTGTCACGCCAGACACCATGTTGATGTCATACATGTATCTCCGAGGAGATTTGTTAATTCCAGATGAGGTAGATATGGCATGGTATGTGGGGGATGTGGTCTTACAGGCTGTTCTATATGTCAATCATTTGGAGTTGCGCATAGCTGATATGTTTCAAAGTTATTCCTCCAAAGTAGCTGATTGTCAGGATAATTCGTGGCATCCCATGATTGATTTGGTGATCCTCAATCAAAGACAAAACACAGCTCCTACCTTTGCCCAGAGTACTAACCAACTGAGGATGGATCTCTTAACCTATCTTTCCAAACATAATCCATTTGATGCTACCTTCTTTGATGCCTATCATAGACGTTCTCTTTTAGGACCTTCTGTTCCTACCCTCCTTTATTACCAACAATTGGCTCACCGCTATACTATATATATTTCCCTTTGTCAAACTAACTCCACAGTAATTTCACCCCTTCTTTTCCAACCTTCTAATTTCCCTCAAATTCCTATTTTCACTTACTGTTCCTTTATTGAGGATAGGGTATTTTCCCCTTCTCCACCCTGTCCTTCACCCCTCATTAATGTACCCTCCACATTTCCTATTTATCAATTAACACCGTTTCTTAGTGATTCCTTACAAATTTCTGCCACTCCTTCTTTAACCTTTTCTTCCTTTTATGATTTTTCCTATCCTTCCCTACATCCACTTTCCCTTATTCCATTACCCTCTCCTAACACTTCCATATCTCAACCACCTCAGTTGGTTAGTGACTGTGACGGTTTTGATACTCAGATTTCCAGAAGAAGGGGATGGAGTTCGGATGATTGCCTTACAGGACCGCAGATTAATTGGCCAGTTATTCCAGGGGAATGGACAGCTTCAAGTCAAGCTTATCAAAACTATGTTCATTTTGCCCAACAATATTCACAGTCTGCAGATCCCTCAGTGAGATTAACTGCTCACTTTGCTTGGTACCTGGCGTATATGCATAGGCACTCTCATACTGATTCAAAGCCTATTCCAAAGTTGTGCATGAATGTCAATGTTAGCATTGATTCCCAACAACTGGAGATATTGTATTTTCATGCCCTCTGTTTGCCTAGCAGATACTTGGTCCTGTTGGAAAGGATGTGCTGTCTCCAATTTTTCCAAAATCCTCCTAAAAACTTTGTAGATGAATCCTTATCTATGGATCGATTTCGACAACATCAATCTTTTAAGAGGGATCATCTTCATTGATGCCTTTCCAATGTATGGTGCAAGCTTTTTAATACCAAACTCTTCTTTTTGAAGAAGTCATTCAGATGGTTGTGTATTAGTGTTTGTGTTGTGAGTTCATGTATGTCCTACGAACGTGGTGGTTTCCTATTGGATCTTGTGTACGAGCTATGTTTTGGAGATTTGCCGAGATGGGGTCGTGGTTGGAGAATTGAAGCTGATGCTGATGAAGAAGAAGCAAACTCTTATATCCTTTACAAATTTGTGGTGATTTTTAGTTTGATAAGAGGTGTTAATTTCAAAAGAGTTTTCCTTTCTTTGTATTTTTATATATCAGAAACAAGTTATAAGTTGGGGTCGTGGTGGATGGATTCTTTGTAAAAAGATATTGAAGATTACAGTGAAGCTTTTCAATGAACTTGTATTACCTTTTTCCTGGGTCGCGAGGACGCTTCCTTATTAAGTGTGGGGATATGTTGAGTGTTGAAATGACTTGTTTTTTGGCTGATTTTTGTTGTTTTTGAGAGCTGAATGGTTGATTTTATGAGATGATTGATTGATTTGGAAGTGGATTGAGAGTGTTTTGGATGATATTGATTGTGTTTTGGAAGATCATGATGTTTGTTGATGGTTCTGTGATGTTCTGATAGGTTCTGAATGGTTCTGTATATCTTCTGTTTTGTTCTGTTTTGGTCTGTTTTGTTCTGATTGTCTTCTGTAAGGAGGGATGAGGTATTGATTGATGAAGATTGAGATATTGAGAAAGTTTAGTGAATGGTTTGTGAGAGTTTTGAATGGTTTGAGAATGAGTTATGAGGTTTTGATGACCTTCTGTAACCTTCTGTAGGTCTTCTGTAGAGCTTCTGCTTCTGTTCTGTTTCTGTTCTGTTCTGTACTGTCTCTGTTCTGGTACTGTTCTGTAGACTGTTCTGTAAGTGTTCTGTGGAATGTATGTGATTTTTGGGAAAGTTTTCTAGCCTTGGAAAGAGGTGAATACAAGTGCAAAAGAGCTGAAAGAAGTGGAAGAAGTAGCTGTTAAAGACTCAAGAGAAGACTAGAGTGAAGTGACAGTAGTGAGCTGTGAAGAGACACTGTAGTGGCTCTGGTGACCCTTCATATCAGACATACCTCTTGGGAGGGGTATCCACGATCTAAGAGTGATTATTGAGAGTGATTTTGAGAGATTGTAGTGAGGATATGATGTATTATTGATGGAGTGTGTGAGATAGAGAGAGTCAGAGATAGTCAATTCTATTGAAACAGAGTGATTGTATATGAGAGATTGAGAGAGAAGACTATGAAGATATTGAAGATGAATACTATGTGATGTATTTCCATTCAAAGATGGTGTATTTCTTTGCTTTCTTTGTTCTATTGATGGATTTTGTGAAGATGTTGAAGAATATGGTTGATTCTATTAAAAACCGTGGGAGATTTACATGATGCTGCATGAAGATTTGTTGTGCCTGGTATTCTTTTCTTCATTGTGATAATATGAAACATGATAAACAAGCTTGTTGATGTTACAAGATAGATTTTCTTGCAAGAGAATTCCTTTTTCCTTGGTGTTCCTTTCGGGGCTCCACTTTCCTTGTTAAGTGGCATAAAATGTTGGGCTCCCAAAAGGCATCACCCATTTGACCACTCTAATGTCCACCTCTTCGCATCTTGACCGGTTTCTTGGCCATTTCCCCGTCCGGACTCTGAATTGAGCTCTGAAAAATCCTGGGCGTTCGGCTCGAGACCACAAACTGACCGGAAACTTCCATCACTGGTACAAGCTTACGAAAAAATTACTAAAAATCCGCAAGTGTTGCACGGGTGTCCTTAGAGCACTTTGACGCTTAAAATCGTCCTAGATCGAGCCACCGCCTTCGACGTTGAATATTTTTCCCTTGATATTCGTAATTTTTAGCTATTTTTAAGCACTTCTCGGCACCAAAATTCTGCTCTCAAAACTCTGCCTTCCACGATTCTCTGCCGCTCGATCCGTAATGCGATGATCCCATGGTTTCCATTTGGATGCGTCGCGCCTCTGCATGCTGGCGACTCTTCACTTTCTCTGCTACTTTCTTCTTGGCTTTCTTCCACTCTATGCAGTGGCACATAGGTGGTTGGCTATAGGCTCCACGCCCCTCCTCCTGTCTCCGCAGTGACTCCCTAGTGCATGTTATGAGGTGGGATCTTTTGTTGTGAAGCAAATCCCTCACTTTTGTGCGTCCCCAATCATCCAAGAATCTTTGACCCTCTGTAATGAACGGGGATCACGGGAATGAGGCATGGGAACATACCAGTCACACTGACGGTATATAAGGTGTAAAAGGGTATTTTGAGACAACACAGAAATTATCAAGAAACTCTCTTTTCACCTTCTCAAGCTTCCATGGCTTCCTCTTCTTCTTCCTCTCTCCCTCTTTCTCCCTCTTCTTCTTGCCTTTCCCTCTCCTCTCCCCCTTCTTTTGTTGTCCTTCTCTCTCTCTTTCCCCTTAGTTAGGACAGTTAGGTCTCCTTCATTACAAGTGGTATCAGAGCTTTGTCCTTGATCCTTCTCTTTCCCCATAGATTTAGGGCTCTCACAGTTTCCCACAGTTAGAAAGCTCCAGTTATATCTCTTTCACAGGTACACAGGAGTACTTAGGCAGGCTGTCAACCCTCTTAAAGACTGTGGTAGCCTTTCTTAGAGCTTTCCCAAGAGCCATGGACAAATCTGGAGGCGGGCAGACAAATTTGACAGGTCTTCACTAATTTTCATGCAAGTTTTTTTAGGGTTTTGGGCAAAAAGGAGGGTAGCACAGTTAGAGAAGGCCAAAAACTCAGTTACTTTTCAAGAAGACCTTCTCTCTCCTCTTTTCCCCAAGTTACCATGGGAGCTCCAGCCCAAGAAACTCAGAAATCTTGCTCCCCCTCCTCTTCCTTAGTAAGATTGGCTTGTCCCAAGGTCTTCCTCTCAGTTGAAGCAGCACATTGAGCAGCGGTAACCTTGCCTTTCCCCTGCTTGTGGCCCCCCATGAGCAGCCCGAAATTTGCGACGCAAAAAACAAGCTGCTTCCTGGCCTGCAAGACACCCCTTCCCTCCTTCCTGGCTTCACTTCTGGCCCTTTGCAACTTTCTTGGGCAGCATCAGAGACATCTTCCTCAGCCCTTGGACTCCCCTTTTGCACTCAAGAAACCCTGGTCTGGTGCAGTCCATGGTAGCAATGTAACCTTGGCATCAAGCTCAGAAATCTTGAAGATTTTGGTCTCTCCTTGGTCCCCGGGAGTCCCTCTTCAATATAGCTCAAGATTTCAGCCATCAAGAAGAATGGGAAGAAGATCACAAGCAAGATTTGAAGGCATGCACTTGTGGGCAGGCATGGCTATGGAGTAGGACTTCAATTTCAGCAAGAACTCTTCATGGGAAGGTCTTGAACTATCCTGCCCCAAGCTTGACTTCATCCTTTCTTGACGGAGCACACCCATTTTGGAGCCATGGAGTATTCGGGATCAAATGGAGCTCTCATGAAGGACTGAGGTGGCATTAGTGGCTGTCTTCTTCTCCAAAAGACTCAAGGTAACCGATTCTTGGCTCTCATTCTCTCTGTTTAAGCCTCTTGTTGAATCCCATCCATTTGTTTGAGAGAATGTATGAGTCCAAGTAGATAATAGGAGGCCCAGACCTTGAATGCATGCTGAGTATTAGTCCCAGTCATTTCCCTTTGATCTTATAGTGCTGAAATGGATTCTACTCATGCTGAAGCTTCATTGTGATTATATTTCGCTTACCCATAACATGTTTGGCTTCTTGTGAATTGGCTGAGCCAAGAAGTGATAAAAAAATCCATTGTATAAGGGTGAGTAGGCAGTGAGTCACTGCCGGTAAGCTCTCTATCCCTATTCCCCATTCCAATTCCATGCACTTCATGAAAAGCCCAAAATTTTGATTCCTGAAATGCATCTCATGCTGGTTGTTTAATTAATAAATGTTTGCCATGTATATTCCGGGTGAGGAAAAGGCTGATGCCAGGCGAGGTGGCAAGACAAAAGAGGGGTGACCCCCCTTGCCATTAAAGACCCTAAAGGGGTGCACAACCCGGCCCGGGGGGAACTTTGCCCACCTCCCGGTGATCCAGAGCCCAAAGAATTATTGCAGGTGTAGGTACATTTGATAGAATAGCCCGAACCCTGATCACTTGATCCCACAAACCCCTACATGCATTGGTAATTTCATGAACCACTTGGTAATGTATGGTGGATGCAATGCAAGAAGGGCAGGGTATGCAGTTGTGGAATTGGTCTCAGCAATGAGCTATGGATGCAAAGGATGTATGGCTTTATGGGACATTGAGAGCCACATTGAGGCCCTGGATATCTGGGATAAGACCCTCACCATTGGGATAAAGTATGGTCCTTGAGGGAGTCTTTGCAAGATATTACAGACAGCCAGTCCTACACAGTCAGCCCGCAAGAACTGATTATAGCAAAGCATTCTTGTGTGATTCAGCATGATCTCTATAGCTTATTCGAATAGGGTATCTTTCCCTTTGATCTGAGCTAAAAACCTCCCCATTCCGCCCTACGATTTGGGAGGTACACTCAGTTTTGTGCTCAGAGGTACTGTGGGTCAGGCAGCAGTCCTACACAGTTAGCCCGCAAAAACTGATTATAGCAAAGCCTTCTTGTGTGACTGAGTGTGAGATCTATAGCTTGATTCAAAGAACACATCTTCCCCTTCGATCTGAGCTTAAAAAATCCTCATTCTGCCCTACGGTTTGGGAGATACACTCAGTTTTGTGCCCAGAGGTACTGTGGGACAGGCATCAGTCCTACACAGTCAGCCCACAAAAAGTGATTATAACAAAGCCCTGATCATTTACTGTTGGAGATGTTTTTACATAGCCTCATAGAGGGGGCTTTCATTTGAATTAGAAAGTTTGGCAATCGAAGTTCCCTAGCTCAAGTTATCGTCATTTCTGTAACAAGGGGTCTGGTGGACTGCACTTGGGATGGCAAGCCACAAGGGTAAAGCAAAGGCCCAGGAGGAATTTCAACGTGAAATAAGGGACTCCTGTGCCTCAATGAATGATCCTAGCTCAGCCCAGGAGGATCGTGAAGACTTGTTTGAAGAAGGTGCCCCCGAGATAGATCGCTTGTCTCTGCTCAACCAAACCTTATGCCAATATGAGACCCGTCATGCTGAATGACATCGAGAGATGGAGCAACGCCACAGGGAGATGGAAACCCGCCAAGATCATCGTCATTCCGAGATGATGGCCAAGATGGACTTACTCATAGAGCGCATGGGTGCCCTCATCCCCGCCATTGCCCCCCCCTCGGATTGACCCAAGGAGTATGTCCCTCCCTGTGAGGCTAACCGCCCTCCCCCCTTGGAGACCGGGCGCAGCCCACAAGGTCTTGGTGGTACCCATGGCATTCCCCATAGCACTTATGAGACGGGTGAGCCCTCCACTCGACATGATGAGCCCCTCCTTCCCTCCCCCATTACGAATCCTTCCAGCCCATCATTGGCACCCCAACTCCCCCATAACGGAAGCTACTTGCACACTCAAGGGAATGGCTCCAATGCAAATCTTGGGTAGCATGCATATGGCAATGGGCAACATGTACATGGCAATGGGCAGCATGCATATGGCAATGGGCAGCATGTATATGGTAATGGGCAGCATGGACATTTTGGACAGCAAGGTCCTAATGGGCAATTTGGTCCTCATGTAATGCACGGGCAGCATGGCCCCCATGGGAATTTTGGACAGCAAGGCATATATGGGCAGCATGTAGCACATGGCATTCATGGGCAGCCATGCCCAAATGAGCTGGGTGACAAGATTGTGTTTACAAAATTCAATGGGCAATCCTCATCCCCACCTGAACTAGAGGAATGAACCTCTAAATTGGAAGCCTATTTTCTCATCTACCCCCGTACCGATGAAGCAAAGATCATTTTTGCCTCCCTTCACTTAGAAGGTTTTGCCCACACATGGTGGAGATTTGTTCAACGAGAAAACCAACAGTTTCATTATTGGGAAGAGTTCAAATGCATGTGATCCAAGTTTTTGTCTCCCCGGTGGAAAAAGAACGCTTGGCTAGGCAATGGTATCAGTTTGATCAGCGAAATCTCACCGTGAGGGAGTACACCAACCAATTTATGAACCTATCCATGTATGTTGGAGGGAATCAAAGAAAATACAGATTTTCAGCCTATAATAGCAAGACAACTCAAAAATGAATTCAAGAAACACTCCCAAATCTTTGTCTTGCATTTGGATAAGGATAATGATGACCAACACACCTTGGGGAAGTAAAATGCAGCACTAAAAGCACTTTTGGTTGAATATGAGGACCTATTTCAGCCCCCCACTACCCTTCCCCCTCAAATATTGGTGGATCACCCGATTGACTTGGAGCCCCATGCCAAGCCCATCAATAAACCCCCATATAGACTCTCTAAATGTGAGAGAGAGGAAGTAGCAAAGCAAGTCAAGGAGCTCACTGAGATGGGATTCATAGAGCCTAGCTCTTCCCCTTATGCCTCCACGGTTCTATTGGTTAAGAAAAAGGACGGATCTTTCCGATTGTGCATTAACTACTATGATCTCAATAAGATCACCATCAAAAATAGATACCCCATCCCTCGAATTGATGACTTGCTTGATGAACTCAAGGGAGCACGCTACTTCACTAAGATTGATTTGCGATCCGGTTACCACCAAATCAGAATGAGGGCAGGTGATGAAGTCAAAACTGCCTTTCAAACTGACCGTGGCTTGTACCATTTCCTTCTCATGCCATTTGGGCTCACAAATGCACCCGCCACATTTCAGAGCTTAATGAACAAGATATTGCAGCCATGGCTTTTCCAGTTTGTGTTGGTATTCTTTGATGATATACTCATTTACAGCAAGTCAATGCATGAGCACTTGAAGCATGTCAGGCAAATTTTTGATGTACTGAGAGAGCACCGCCTCTTTGCCAAAGAAAACAAGTGTGTCTTTATGTAAACAGAGGTTGAGTACTTAGGACACATCATTAGTGAAAAAGGCATCCAAGCTGATCCTAAAAAAGTGCAATGTGTCCGGGAGTGGCCCACCCCCACTACCACTACCTCCTTGCATGGTTTTCTTGGTCTCTCCTCCTTTTATAGGAGATTTATTTGCCATTATGCCACAATTGCAGCCCCGTTAACAGACAAGCTGAAAAAAGAGGCTTTCCTATGGGATGAATTGGCTGCCCGCAGTTTTCAGCAACTGAAAGACTTGCTCATTTCAACCCCCATCCTCGTATGCCCCGACTTTTCAAAGGATTTTACCATCCAATGTGATGCTAGTGGATGGGGTATTGGTGTAGTTTTGCTGCAGGAACACGGGGTAATAGCATTTGAGAGCCAAAAATTGGATGATAAAGAGAGAGAGTTGCATGTCTATGATCAGGAGATGTTGGCAGTCATTCATGCTATCAAAAAGTGGCATCACTACTTGTATGGCAGCAGATTTAAGGTGAAAAGTGACCACCGTGTGCTCAAATATTTCTTGACTCAGCCCAACCTCACTCCCAAACAATGTAGATGGGTGGTGACACTACAAAACTATGATTTTGAGATTACCCACACTCGTGGCAAGCACAATGTAGTGGTTGATGCACTCTCTCGCATGTGGG
This sequence comes from Lygodium microphyllum, assembly GCF_053477565.2. NCBI lineage: Eukaryota > Viridiplantae > Streptophyta > Polypodiopsida > Schizaeales > Lygodiaceae > Lygodium > Lygodium microphyllum. The sequence continues at coordinate 32,797,294 of NC_141139.1, forward strand.
CATGCAAGGTTTCATCCATCACTGAACTCCACCATGATTGGATTGAAGAGCTCCAAGAGGCATACTTGCTTGATGCTGAATTCAATCCTCTTTTCTAGAAATTAGAGCAAGGTGTCATGGATGACAATTCCCAATATCAGCTCCATAATGGCCTCATTTGGATCCATGGCTGTATTGTGATTCCCCATGCCTCTCCCTTCACCCAAATGATCCTTGAAGAGATGCATTCTTCACCAATTGCTGGCCACTTAGGGGTCTTCAAAACATATGATCGAGTTTCAAAAAGCTTCCTTTGGAAAGGCCTATGGCGGGATATAAAAGACTTTGTGTCTAGATGTGTGCCTTGCCAACAAAATAAAGATAGCTCTCTTAAATCGGGTGGCTTGTTGTAGCCTTTACCTATTCCCGAAGGAAAATGGACCCACATCACCATGGATTTCATCACTGGTTTACCTACAACCAAGAAGGGTTGGGATAACATATACGTGATAGTTGACCGACTCACTAAAGCAGCCCATTTCATCCCTACAAAATCCCAGTTTACAGCATCCCAAGTTGCCACTCAGTTTATGGAGCATGTTTTTAAGTTGCATGGCTTGCCCCAAGTCATAGTACATGACCAGGACACCAAATTTATGAGTCAATTTTGGCATACCATTTTCAGCTCCATGGGGACCAAATTGGCTCCGTCCACAGCCTATCATCCCCAAACGGATGGGCAGACTGAAAGAGTCAATAAGTGGCTTGAAACTTATTTGCAACATTTTTGTCATGATGTGCAGAATTCTTAGGACGTATGGCTGCACTTGGCTGAATTTTCTTACAACAACTCCACTCATTCAAGCATTGGAGTCTCTCCCTTCGAAGCATTGTATGGTTATTGGGTGCCCCTTCCTACCGTGATCTTCAATGAAAAGCTCAACCCCTTGGGAAAAGAAGAGTTGGACCGCATGCAAGCTCTACTTCAACAATGCAAGGTAAACCTCAAAAGGGCTCAAGAGCACATGAAGCTCCATGTTGATGCAAAAAGAAGACCCCTTGACTTTCAAGAGGGTGAAATGGTACTCCTCAAGGTTCCCAAGTCCCATTATGACACGCTAAAGGATGGCTCTTGCAACAAATTGGCACATCGTTACTATGGGCCCTACAAGATCATTAAGAAGGTCGGGGACTTGGCTTACTATCTCCAACTCCCTCCCACCACTAAGATCCATGATGTCTTCCACGTGAGCCAATTGAAACCTTTCATTGGCACTCCCAAAGATCATGTAGAGGAGCTCCCACCCATAGATGAGGAGGGCCTTATTCAGTACATTCCGGAAGTGGTCATTGGGTAACGTGAAAAGCAACTCTGCACCCGTTCCATACATGAATACCTGATCAAATGGCAAGGCCTACCAATAGAGGAAGCCTCTTGGGACCCAGCATCTATATTGGATGAATTTCCACACCTCAAGGAGCCTGTGTTGGCTGACACTTCACCATGACCCCTATTTTGGGCTGCAGTCTGTATCTGGACAGCCACCTATTTTGTACTAGATTTGGTCCTGGTTCATTCTCAGCCCCATCCTCCATACATGGGCTAGAATTATACCTCGAGGGCTTCGTGCAGACACTTTACTTGCCCCGATCGGAGTTCCCTAATGGAAGTTATGGCTATTTTTCTCCAGCCAATCCACCTTGGACTGCACACTAGAAATTCCTGGAAAGCCCTTTATTTTGTACTAGTTTTGGTCCTAACCTGATTGCAGCCTTGCCTCACCCACGTGGACTGAAAGTATACCTCATGGGCTCTGTAATGACACCTCAATTGTCCCATTCGGAGTTTCCCACACAAAGTTATGGCTGATTTCCTACAGCACACCCTTACAGTCCATGACTACATCCCTTGTTTTTTAGGACAAAAACTTTATGAGATGGGATGGTTTGTAATGAACGGGGATCACGGGAATATGGCATGGAAACGTACTAGTCACACTGATGGTATATAAGGTGTAAAAGGGTATTTTGAGGCAACACAGAAATTATCAAGAAACTCTCTTTTCACCTTCTCAAGCTTCCATGGCTTCCTCTCTCCCTCTTTCTCTCTCTTCTTCTTGCCTTTCCCTCTCCTCTCCCCCTTCTTCTGTTGTCCTTCTCTCTCTCTTTCCCCTTAGTTAGGATAGTTAGGTCTCCTTCATTATACCCTCAGGATTTGGGTACCTCCTATGGACTACCCTCAACATCTCCTGCCACAAGCCGCTTTTCTGATTCTTGAAGTAAATGAAACAATCTTTATACGTTGCATGCACGACGCTCCTCATGTATGCCATTACATCCCTTCCTTCATCATCATGGAAGATGCCACCAGTATTTGTAACTCTATAGTACTGGCATACAGGCTCCTCTACGTGATCTTTTGGTGAGGGTGATCACTCACCATCTCCTAGGCAACCCCCACACAAGCCTCATCCTCCCCCTCGACTCTCCCTCCTCCCTCTCTGTCAACTATCCTCTGCCTCGCTGGATGCACGTGCTTTTGCAAATGCACGTGCGTCGGCTGACACTTGTGCTTCAGCCGATGCATGTACAGGTGCTACACGTGGAGTACCTACAATTGGAGTTTGGATATTTGGTATTTGGGAAGTAGTGCTAGGCAAAGACGTCAAAGGCGTTCCAGACATGACGCTGAATACCTCGTTTGCTGTGGGAGAGCGGCCAAGGTGTCTGGTCATCTCTCCCATGAAGTCTTCCTTACTAGGAAAACCTCCAAAAAATGCATTGATCCCTCTGTCGAACAAACCCAATGTATCCTTCATGAGATCCAAATCTGGGTCATTGCTAGATGAACCAGGATGCAACATCTGCAAAAAAAAACACAGGAAAAAGACAAATTCGTACAATTCTAGAAATAAAAAATTATTTTTTAGCAGAGCTGGCTCGTGTATAATCGCGTCTAAAATGTAGGATAGACGCGCTCTCAGACGCATCCCTGAAGTCAACCCTCTGGTCAGAGCGCGTGTATACCCGCAATCTGAGATGCAGCATAGACGCGCTATCAAATGCGATTCTAGAGTCAATGCTTCTGGGTGCGCGTATATCCTCGCATGTGGAATGCAGAATACACGCGCCTGGAGATGCGACTCTGAAGTCAAAGCTTCTAGGCAGGGCACGTGTATTTCCGCATCTCACATGCAGGATACACGTGCCTGGAGACGCGACTCTGAAGTCAAAGCTTCTTCTATGCATAGCGCATGTATTCTCGTGTCTCAGAGACAGAATACATGCCCTATGAGATGCGACTGCAGACACAATGACAACAAACATAGCTTCCCGTCTATCCCTGCGTCTGTACTGAAATGTAGACGCATTGGCAAATGCGCTCAGTCGGCTGATTTGAGTCTGACGACCACCATTCATGATTTATTTGTGCTATACAAAATGCAATCATAGATCCTAATACACAGAGAGAGAGAGAGAGAGAGAGAGAGAGAGAGAGAGAGAGAGAGAGAGAGGACTCACCTTGGGTGTTTGGTGTGGCAGGTGGTGGTGCTTCTTCCTTCTCCTTCTTCCTCTCCTTGGTGAGTTACTCTCCCTTGATGCTTGCTTGCTGCTTGTTGTCTCCTCCCTTTGCTTCTTCTTCCTCTTGTTCTCCTCTCTCTTGTTCTCTCTTTCTTCCTCTCCTTGGCTTTCCTTTTTCCCCTCTTGTCTCTTTGAAGTGAAAGAAGAGGTGAGTCATGAGGAGATGAGGCATGAAGAGACTGCATTTGGCTAAACTCGAGCTTCAAAATGCACAAAAAACGTAGGAAAGGAAAGGCGCAGTTTGAAAATAAATGATTCAAGTATCTTTTGAATTTTGACGTTTGCGTCTATTTTCGCGTGTATATACGTGTCTAAGTTTACGTAAACGCGTGTATAGACATGAAGTTAGACGCGCAAATAGACGCAGATTTAGACGCGTAGGTAAACACAGATATAGACGCACATTTAGCTTTTATCATGAATTTTTATCTTTAAGATAAGTTTTGATAGTAAGTTCTTATCATAAGTTTTTATGTATTTATGATAAGTTTTGTGCATTTAAAATGAGATCTTAGAATAATTAATACGCCAGCTTGAAGTTTTTATGTAAACATATGAATAACAAATTTGATGTTGTCATGAATTAGGTTTAATCATGTCGTCGTCATCACCTAGTGCGGTGCATGCTAATGAGTCAATGAGTACATCCTCAAGTGAGGATGAAACATTACATCTTCATAATCGAGATGCATGGCTATGATGAAAAATTAAATGCATGTGTGATCGTTGTCGAGGGTGTATTTTTCGAGTATGTCGAGTTGCAATGTCACATCTCAGCATGTATGGAGAATGGGACTGAGAAAAATCACCGGTATTCATTGTTTTTTTTTAACACTAAGATTGCTAGTCTATGTTACTCAATATATATCAATGTACATGAAACTCCCTTTTGTGGTTGAGCAGGATGCGGTGCCACATCCTTAGATGCTCCCTCCCAAGTGTCGAGAGGCTGCAAAACGTCGACGCGAGGAGGCAGAGTCTTCAAGAAGAGTGGAGACTGACAACCATGATAGTAGCCCTCACGAAATGCCCCATCAAGTTATAGAGGAAGAGATTTTGGACAATATGGTACACCATCTATTTTTGCAACCGGTTCAGGGAGAAGGTAACTCTACGAAGCCAGATGATCCACTATACGTAGCGTCATCTACTCTGTTGTATGAAGGTTGTACGTACTCCGTTCTTCATGCGTCCCTTGAGATACTTAACTTGCAAACAATTTATGGATGGAGTAATGTCAGTTTGAATGCGTTATTGAAGTAGGTATCAATTTAGTTTCATTTATGAATCATAACATTAATTGTTCTATTTTGAAATCTGACACAAAGATATGTTGGTGGTTTTTTAACTCACTTTTAAAAATATATGTAGGTTATTATCACAAATGCTTCCAAAAGGAAACAAATTGCCAATTAAGAGAGAGCAAGCAAGACATTACTTGACATCTCTGGGAGGCCTCGATTATGTCAAGATCCATGCATGTGTCAATGATTATGTCTTATTTCATGGGATTCATGAGTTCGCACGAGAATATCCTGTTTGTGGCGAATCAAGATACGAAGTGGAGATGAAGTCAATGGATGTGCCTCGTAAGGTTTTGCGACATTTTCCAATTGTTCCACATATTCAACTTATGTTCATGTGTAAGTCTATTAAAAAGCTCATGTCATGGCATGCTAGTCATCGTTCAAGTGATGAAAAATGGAGGATCCCTACAGACACACCGGCATGGCAACATATAGATAATTTGTGGCCCGTTTTCAAAGAAGAGCCAAGAAATTTGAGATTTGGTTTAGGTATGGATTGAATCAATCCATTTGGCATCAAAAGCACATCATACAGTGTATGACCAGTGGTATTGGTGAACTATAATATTCCTCCATCCATGGCAATTAAAAAGGGACATGTAATGTTGTCCCTTCTGATTCTTGGAAAGCACAAGGTAAAAAACATGGACATTTACTTAGAGCCTTTGATTGAAGAGTTAGAAATGTTATGGAAAGTTATTGAGGTACAAGATACAAGCGCATGCATTCTCTAGAGATTTCACGTTGAAGGACATGTTGTTGTGGACCATGCATGACTGTCCAGGATATGGAGAGTATTCAGGTACATGTATATAACTCTATATTTGAAATTCAAGACTTGAATCAATTGCATTTTATTAATTCACTTGTTTGTTCAGGTTTAACCACATCAAGATATCATGCATGTCCTATTTGTGGTCTCTCTCTAGTTTCCTCTAGGCCGGCATGTTTAAAGAAGGTTATCTATGACAATCATCATCGATCTCTTCCTATTGACCATCCCAAATATGTTCTCCCTACTAATGGAATGACTCCACAATCTCTAACCATTCGAGATTGGAAGGAGAGATGGATTAATGCTGACAGCCACCCTCCACTCAGCATGAGTCGGTAAGAAGTGCATTTCTCTCGATTGACTTTAAAGTATTTAGCATGATGAATTGTTTACATAATATATATTCAAAAATATTGTATCTACATTATGGGATCACTTGATAGGGGCTCGTGATTCAGTCAATGTAAGGGAGGATTTACGTAACATTGGTCGCATGAGACGAGCCTGCCATGCATTGGACCTAGAGGAAAGATTGAGCTACCCCATGCACCTTGGATGTTGTCAAAGAATGATGAAAAAATAGTGAAGGAACAAATATGTAGCTTTCGAACACCCACAGGATGTATGAGATGTCTCAAGGGAGCCTTCATAAAGAAAAAGAAAAGAGGTGTGGAGCAACTATCTGGTTTGAAGTCCCACGATTGGCACAAAATGATTCAAGTAAGGGTATCTCTAACCATGAATATAGTAATTAGTGGAGTAATTATGTGTAAACTTTGGGATATGATGACTTTTTCCTCAACTAATCATTTGATCTATGAATATTGTTTACATTCAGTTTGTACTTCCTACTAGCATATCCCATTGTGTATCCAAAGATGTACGTGATATCATTTACAAGATGGAAGAGCTTGTGAGGTATGTATACATTGTATTTTTTCATTATATATCTTTGAATTTCTACACAAAAGTAAACAATTGTTAAATACATCCTCACATATATGTGAGCTTGAAGGAAATAGATCCAAACACATTGCAAGATGCTCGAGTATTATCTGTTGAGGTGGTTTGTTTGGTGGAGGAAATTTTTCCTCGATCAATTTTGACTACTCAATTACATTTACTCGTACATTTGATTGATGAGATTGCACTTTGTGGGGCAGTTCATGCAAGGTGCATGTTTTTTCTTGAGCGCTTCATGAAAACCTTGAAAGATTTTGTGAGGCAAAAAGCACGGCCTAAGGGAAGCATGGCTGAGGGTTGGTTAGTGCAATCATCCCTTATTTATATATTTGAATATCTTGCTAAAGTGGACCCCTCTCAACCACGACTATGGAAAGATGATGAAGACTTGAGGATGACCTCTATAATACCTCAAGGAAAAGGAATGAGTAAAGTGCTAACAAAAGAAAAACTTCGTAAGTTAAATAGTTTTTGTGTGCTCAATAGTGATGTAATGAGCAAATGGGTGACACTATATAATGAAGCAAGGGCAAGAAGAAAAAGCGAAAGACAAGCATTTTACACCAGATATGGACGTAATGTCTCATTTTCAGATCATCTAAATGCGCTCCCACGTCATATTGATATAGATTGGTTACATGAGGAAATGGAGAGAATGGAAAAAGAGGAGGAAATTAATATATCTCAAGAAGACTGGGAATATGCACGAGGTTGCTTATCAAAGGTGAGACATACTATCAATTAATTTGTTTCTATAAGTTATATTTTATATAAAAAATTGACATGTTTGATCTTAATCTTTTACTACTAGTGCACATTATTCAATGCTATTTGGTGTGAGGGTAAACATCTTCGAACTCAACGTATAGATGAAAAGAGAAATACCCAAGATTGTGGTGTCCTTGCTCACTTCGAGGATGCCAATGGTACCATGGAAGGTTATTGTGGCTTGATCCAAGATATTCTGAAGCTTGACTTCAGACAATTCTTTATATATGTACTAGATGTGAAGTGGTTTAAAGAAGTGGTAACAAATGGTGAGCATTGCACAATCAGATGTCATCCAAGTGGTTTTGTAATCATTGACTCTACAAAATTTCACCAAAACAAGAATGACACATTAGTACTACCTCAAGAATGCAAGCAGGTATATATGCAAAAGCTAAATTTTTTATATGTATACATGTGATACATATACACAATATAATAAGTATTTAAGTTTCTTGCTTTTGTTTTTCAAATACAGGTTGTGTATCATCCAATGGTAAACAATAACCGATGGCGGTATGTCATCCCTATATCTAATCGTTCAAAACCAATATATGGTAATATTACCGACATAGAGATAGCAGATGACAATCCAACAATTAATGATAATGTACATGAAGACACCATAATGGATGATATGCATGATATAGTACAAGATGAACCTCGCGAGGATAATCAAGGAAATGCAGAAGAGGACAATAATGTGATTGATGATATTGATGAAGTTATTGAGCAATATAGCAACACATCTGATAGTGGGATAGACTTATTTGTTTCGTTACCTCTTGGTAACACAGACCTAGAAGTAGATAGTTTAGCAAGGGCTGATCTCATTGAAGATGAGATGGATCATTCACTGTAACATACTTATTTTTCTTAATGATTCAATGTGTATTCTTAATTCTATGGAAAATATCATGTGCTCACGTGCATACTCAAGAATCAATAGTCAAGTTTAAAGCTAAATTGAATTTTCCATAATAAAAAGGAAGTATTTTTTATCATCTTCAAGTAGAGAAATTACGAGATACATGCAATGCTTGCTACTAATTGTATAATAAGGTTTCTGTCGCTTGCCGCTAATTACTTATATCAAGCTTGTCAACTAGAGGAACTGCCATTCATTAAAGAGCAATGCAAAAATAATTATTAACTTTGGTTTTTTTATTATATTAAGTCCAATTTCAGGTGGTTAAATAATTACGTGTCTGAAGACGCGTCTATATTCGTGTCTATTTGCGCATATATATAGACGCAAAATTCGCGTCCATTTACACGCTCTTTTGCACGCGCATATAGACGCAATGATAGACGCGCCCGACTTTGTGCATCTAACATGCGCGTCTATGCCTCGTTTCTGTTGTGGCACCCTCCCTAGGCCCTCGCCTATTCGCCATGTGGTGCGATAGGTGGTGGGTGGTGAACACCACCACTCCACCTCCTCTTTGTGTTCCCCCCTTTCCCCCCCCCCCCCCCCCCCCCCCCAATATTACCCTTCTCTCCCGTATGTAAACCTCCCTATCACGGAAGGGGCTGAGGAAACCTTGAAGGCCGCAATCTGCTACTACAATGTGTGTGTGTGTGTGTGTGTGTGTGTGTGTGTGTGTGTGTGTGTGTGTGTGTGTGTGTGTGTGCGCGCGTGCATGTGTGTGTGTGAGGAGAAGAAGAAGAAGAAGAAGAAGAAGAAGAAGAAGAAGGAGAGGGAGAGAGAGAAGGAGAGGAAGAGAGAGGGAGAGAGAGAGGAGAGAAGAAGAGAAGAAGAAAAAGAAAAAGAAGAGGGAGATAAAGGAAGAGAGAGGGGGAGAGAGAGGAGAGAAGAAGAGAAGAAGAAGAAGAAGAAGAGAGGGAGAGAGAAAGGGGAGAGGAAGAGAGAGAGAGAGAGAGAAGAAGAGAAGAAGAAGAAGAAGAAGAAGAGGGAGAGAGAGGGAGAAGAAGAGAGAAAGAGAGAGAGAGAACAAGAAGAGAAGAATAAGAAGAAGAAGAAGAAGAGGGGGAGAGAGAGGGGGAGAGAGAGAGAGAGAGAGAGAGACTCTCCAAGGGATCCCATTTCTCTTCCCCTCCTAAGAGGGTGGGCATCCTTTTTCCCCTTTGCCTGCAAATCACTATACCTTTTCCCGCAAGATTATTGTCCACCTGCAAGCCTAATTCTTCCCCCCCAATTAGCCCCACTGATCAATCACAAGGTGCAAAATTCTTATGCGACTCACATGTAAGGAAGACGAAGTTTGAGAATGGCTCCCAAGCAAAAATTAACACGCTTAGATGGCAATCCCTCAACGAGCAACAGAGCGTCGGGCAAGGACATCACTACCAATCCAACTGCGGTACCAGTCGTAAGTGATGTATTTCCAAATCAGTAGATGGTTGTTCTGATTCCTGCATTAAGTACATTAGTTGCCGCACGAGAAAAGGTCATGGGAAGGGATAGGCTTCATCTCTTACATTCGAAAGATAAAGTTGCAAAGTGCAGGTAGTATCAAGAGAAGTTAATTGAATTTGGAAATATGCGACAAACTTGCACATAGCATAATAGCATTCCAAGGTATTGTCGACTCTCCTTTCCTAGAAATTAATGAATAAAGTATATTATCACACTAAAAGTACGTTGAGCTTGCACTCTTGACAGATCACATTGTAAGTAATCTATCCTAGAGGAAATTCAATCTCAAGACTCTAGTGCATAGTTAACACAAACAACGACCATAAGGGTTAGGACTTAGGTGCCTTAAGATCCCTCTGATAGTGACTATGTTTATCAATCCTATTCTGGGTTGGCTAGATGCAACAACAACTCCAGGGCAAGCAAAGAGTTCAAGGATTAGGAAACCCTAAGCCAAAGGAGAGACCGATTCTTTTGTACTCGTTGAGAAGAAGGTTAGGTTATCGATCAATATAAATGCTTCTGCATTAAACTAATTGTGGGATATGATTTGGATGATTATTCCAAGTGTTTGTATTTGATGGTAAATGCATGGCAGGGGTCAATAATGACAAGTTTCCATGGGGAATAAAGGAATGTTTTCCTAGAAGATGATATTAGGCTGATTGCCTTGATTGTGCTTGATTCTTAATTGGATTAATAAAAAAATGATATTTTTTGCAGGTGGATCATCTCCAAGGTCAGGCTGCATTTCAACCCGAGAGGGCACTGCTCGATTCACGGGCTGAAGGTCAAGCGGTGAAAAGGCCAACCACTAAAATTGTGTCTCCTTCCTAAATCACTTGGGTTCAGTGGAACCCAACGTCTGGGGCATTGGAAGATCCTATTCTAGATAAATGATAGAAATTATGGTGCCATGTGATTAGGACCGGGTACTTCTGTTGGATAGAAGGGATACATAATTCTCTTGTATGGGAAGGAGACAAAGATTAATTGGAAAATAAGTTAAGGAACTTGTTGTCAAAAGGATTGCATGATCTATATTTGTGTTTGTGCCGTAAATTACACAAGCAATCCCTACTTCCTAAAAGGCTTAATTAAAGAAGCTCATTTTGAATGTCACACATAAATGTGATAGGATCTAATTAGAAAACTAAAGCTATCAAGGGAAGTGGGTGGGCAAAACCCTCAATGGGTCTGTCCCACGGTAGGGTGGTCCCAGAGAAAGAGGAGGCTTCTCATAAAGTTTTATGTCATTTGATCTTTAGGCAGTGCTAGGCTAGAACTTGATTCATGCCGTTTTAGGGGACCGGAATGGGACTATGCCCTATGGGCAGAGAGGTTGAGCAACGTGTCCCTCTCGTTTCCCATTCTCTTCGAACCAAGTGTGGCATGGATCTACTTTGGATTGAGTATCTTTGCGTAAAGTACGATGTCCAGGACTTGACGCTAGAATGCTGTCACGAGACCTTGACCACTACGCACTCAAGTTTCAAGTCGATCCTGGTGAGTTTGGCCGTGAACATTATATTGCGAGGCGGACTCTGGAAACCCTAGGCATTAAAACCCTGTGACATTCCATGGGAGTGGCGGGCGGTGACGCTTAGATTCGTTTCTCGATGGACTGCTAAAATGTGCTTGGACAGCCAATAGGTGGGCACATTTTAGTTGGTATTAGAGCAAACCTCGTAGTAATATGGGATTGATTTATGTATAGGTCATAGACATATCTTAAACAGAATAACCCATATGGTATAGCTTGATTGTCAGGCACCCTTAGTACCCATGAATGATGCTGACATGCAAGAGAAGAAATTCCTTCTTAAGAAAATTAAGGCACCCGAGTTTGATGGAGAAGGGATAGATATCGCAGAGGCAGACATATGGATTGAGTCAATGGATGATTATTTCTCTGCTTCAAGTACTACTTTCTCCAATCAAGTAATGATAGCCAAACTTAATTTAGTTGGCCAGGTTTAGTTTTGGTGGAAGCAATGGTGCAAGGATCAAGGTATTTCTGAAGCTGCTATCACTTGGGCTCAGTTGAAAGATGCCTATACACGGATGATACCTTCCACCAACCTACCAGACTTTGAGGATGAATGAATTCTTCAAGCTCAAGCGCGTCCAAAAAACTTGCAAGATGTGTTACTTCGAGCAAAGCCAATCATCCAAGAACTTAATTTAGACAATTGTGACAAAGAGGATTCTCAAGAAAAGGCCAGGAGATTCCACATGTGCGGAGAGATAGGGCACATCCATAGGAGATGTCCCTACTGTCAATGCTTCCATTGCAATGAGCTAGGACACATCCAAGCCAACTGCCCTAACTTAAGTTCGAAAGACATTGAGCCTCCAAGAAAATGAAGCTACATAGGCATAGTCTATGGATATATAGAGGAATCAAATGAAGACAAAGATGAAGACCTAGAGCCTACTACACCTTTCCAGGATGATTAGCAATCCTAGAAATTTTATCAACATGTAATACAAATTATATTGGGAATAAACCTTGCTCTTGTAACTACAGTTAACCCGAGTAATATGAGTTGCATCTATTTTGAGCCTAGAATGTGCAAATGATTAGAGATACTCTAGCGAGGAATGGTAGCTATAACTTGCAATGAATTTTCCTTAAGTGTTATTCTCAACTAATATAGATTGGGACTTGCTAGAATGATGAAGTTTGGGAGTATTCTTTAATACTACGAGCAAAGCCGATTGATTGTAGACCTCAGTCCAGGTCTAAAAAGAGGACAATTCGAAATTAAAGTTTCTGAGATAAAGGACCACTTCGATCCGCAAAAAGGATCCTAGGGCAATTTGGTCTAATGAAGAAAATCCTATCAAGGATGACCAGGAATCTTGTGACCACAGGTGATAAAGCTATGCGTTGTTTTTATTACAAGGAGTTAGGTCCTTTCAAAAGGGAATGTCCAAAGCACCCTAAACATCGATACTCCGAGTTCCACAACATTGGGCATAACTACGCCAATTGTCCCAATAGAACTTAGAGGAAACTTGAGCTTACAAGGAATGAAATTGTACAAACTCTAGTGATCCAGAATATACCAAGTACATAGGAAAAACCTAGAAGATATGCATGAGATGTAACAATAAGAAACTCTTCTCTTGTAATCCTGACTCGGATAGATCTAATGCAATAAGATGTTATTTCAAAAGACCACATGCTTATGAGTGATCAGAGTAGCACAGCGGATGCATGTTGGGTCCTAACCCACAGGCCTTAAGCCCCATCAATGCATGGTGGGTCCTAACCCATAGGCCTTAAGCCCCATCAATGCTTGTCTTACCTAGCTCTTCCGAGATGAGGACATCTTGAGTTCTCTAAGGGAAAGAGGATGTAATGTCCCTGTCCGCTGCATAAAGAGCCCCCCCCCTTTTTCATAAAATAAATGATTTTTTTAAAAATCCCCTCCCCCTATCGTCATGGACAGGTCGCGAGGGGGGGAGGGGAAGGGAAATGAGGATGACGACAAAGGATGACATGAGGGGGGAAAGAGAAGGATAATGATGCCATTGACATGGGGGAAAGATGGCGTGGACGAGGAAGATGACGAGGATGACGTGAAGGAAGATGAAGTGGAGGGGGAGGCCACGGGCATACCACCCCTCCCTAGGCCCTCGACTAGTCCGCTTGTCCACTATGCAGTGTAACAAAGTGGTGGGTGGTGAACACCACCACTCCACCTCCTCTCTAAATTCCCCCCCCCCCCCCCCCCCCCCGCCCAATATTACCCTCCTCTCCCCTATATAAACCCCCCTATCACGGAAGGGGCATAGGAAACCTTGAAGACTGCGACCTATTGCTACTATGAGAGAGAGAGAGAGAGAGAGAGAGAGAGAGAGAGAGAGAGAGAGAGGAGGAGGAGGAGGAGGAGGAGGAGGAGGAGAGGGAGAGAGAAAGGGGAGAGGGAGAGAAGAAGAAAAAGAAGAAGAAGAAGAAGAAGAAGAAGAGGGAGAGAGAGGGGGAGAGGAAGAGACAAAAGAAGAGAGAGGGAGAGAGAGTGGGAGAGGAAGAGACAAAAGAAGAGAGAGGGAGAGAGAGAGGAGAGAAAAAGAAGAAGAAGAATAATAATAATAAGAGGGAGAGAGAGAGGGAGGGGGAGAGGAAGAGAGAAAAGGAGAGAGAGAGAGAGAGAGAAGAAGAATAATAATAATAAGAGGGAGAGAGAAATGGGAGAGGAAGAGAGAGAGTGGTGCGCAGATCAGATGCTATATGCTCGCGTAGTGAATGCCGAAAGGTCCCCAAGAACAAAAGAACTCTACTTTTTGCACAAAACTCAAGGTAGAAAGCATGCACGACATGAACAAGAGACCAATTGGGTGCAATCTCTCCCCATGCCTTGTGTGAGCACTCCACAAAGCATGTATTTTATGTATTAATCATCTTCAAGCTCAAATAATAGCCCAAATTACAAAATAGCACGCTTTTGGCTTTTGAGTTTGCTTTAGCAAAAAATAGAAATAAAGCTAATGGGCGGGCGCCCAAAGAGTCAAGCATACCCAATACAATGTCCAAATACAAATATCATAATCGTGCACCCATGTACATACAAAATAATAAATAAATATCTAATGCCTCAATAAATAGGCGCAACAAAATATAGGTGCCATGCCTAAGGTATGCGCCCATCAAAATATAAGTGATAACTTGAATACACGCTATCCTCCAATGCTTTCCTCCACCACTGCTGCTATCTCTACACATCAACTGAAGCATTCACAATCATTAGTAAAATAATACAATTAAACCGACAAAAGTGAATACCTAGCAGTCTTCAGCTACATAAATAAATCAACTGGTTAGAAATCAATCCTAACCTTAATTTATCACGAGTGTGCACTCTAAACTCATAAATGTTTATTAATTTAATATGTATTTTGTGGAATCACCCGCTATGGAATCACCCATGTACACACTAAATTAATGAAACGCCCGAAAAGGATAGGCGTCCCCATCAACTTCTCACACAAAGAATCCACTTTGTGTATGAGCCCCGGTCAACAAAGTTTACGGAATCCACCGTAAAACCTCACGGAATCCACCGTGAAATATGCCTCCTGGCATCATAACCCCGGGGTGGGATTGCAATTTTCCTCAATTGCTATTAGCTCAATGTGGAGCTAACAGAGTGGGGAAAGCATTTAAGTCTCTAGCGTGCATCTATTGGGCTTCCTCAACAGGATGGTTTTTAAACTTGACCAAATATCTAGAATATCTACGTCCAGTTCTAGTGGTCATGAAATCAATATCTATGATAGCTTCAGGTTCAAGTATTTCATTCTCTTCATCTAACAAAGGTGGGTTTTCATAAACAGGGTGTACAGGTAATTGGCCTCTAAAGGGTCGTAATAAACTAATGTGAAATGTGTTGTGAATTTTTCAATGAGGTGGTAGTTCTAACTTGAATGCATTGTCATTGATTTTGTGAATGATCTTAAATGGTCCATAGAATCTAGGTACTAATTTCACAACCGGGTGTTTATCTACACTTTGTAATCTACGTTTTTCTATTCTCAACCAAACATAGTCATCAACTTTGAAATTCATGGCCTGTCTTTTCCTATTGGCTTGTTTTGTATACGATTGCTGGGCTTTGGCAATCATGTCTTTAACCTCATCAAAAATAGTAGCGTGGATATTAGCAATATCATCAGCACTCTGACTTCTATTTGATAAAGATGCAACAGGTGTAGACAATCTATAACCATAAATCACTTCAAACGGTGCTTTCTTTGTAGATGTGTGTGGTGTATTGTTATATGCAAACTGCAGTAAATGCAAATGTATGTCCCATGTCTGTGGTTTAGAAATAGTGTAAGCATGTAAAAGATCTAAAATAGTACTGTTAGTGGCTTATGTTTGTCCATTAGTTTCAGGATGAAATGCAGATGAGAAATCAATCTTTGTTCCTAGGTTAGCAAACAAAGTAATCCAAAAGTTGTTACAAAATCTAGAATCACGATAAAAAATAATAACTTTTGGTAATCCATGATTAGTGAAAACAGTTTTCAAAAACAATTGTGCTGCCTGAGATGCTGTTAAAGTTTTCTTACATGGAATGAAATATGCTTGTTTACTAAACATGTCTACTACTACAGTCCAAATCATGTCATGGTTAGCTTTAGTATTAGGTAAACTAGTAATAAAATTCATAGAAATCTGTTCCCATGGTCTTGATGGAATAGATAAAGGCATAAGTAATCCATACTGTTTACCATGATGTCTCTTAACTCCTTAACAAACCAAGCATTCAGAAACAAAGTTAGATACATCAGTGTCCATATGTGGCCAATAAAAATCTTCAGTCAATGTACGCAAAGTAGATATGATAACTCTATGACCTTGATATGGAGGACAATGAATCTCATTCAAAACAAAAGATCTAAATGGAACTGTAACACATAATCTCTTTTCATAAAACATGAATCCATCATACCTAAAATAATATCACTGGACTGTAATGGTACAACTAGAAAATTCTTTCTTTCAGTGTATTCACCAATTTGAATTTCTAAATCATGCACCGCTTGTGTTCCATTATACCTTGTGTCTAAGAATGCTGCTTTAATACGATAATGCATAGGAACAGTTTGTAATTTCAATTCTTTCACTAACTTTGCAAAAATAAAATCATGTGTACTACCATCATCATGCAAAATAATATTTTCTTTTCCATGCACTAAACATTTCATTGTCAACAAAGAATGTGGAGTTGGTATACCTGCTAAAGTATCCGAAGGAGTAGTAATGTCGTCCTCATCTTCCGTAAAGTCAGGCATTTCTTCATGTTCTTCATCTTCCATTGCTCCAAGATAGTTGATATGGACAGGTGGCTTCTTCGATTGGCAATTGGCTGCTAGACGTCCATGTTGATGGCATTTGTAACACACTATAGGTTTGGCTTTAGATACATTGTTTGCAATGGCAAGAAGTCTAGGAATATTAGGATTTGGCTGTGAAGATGGCTTAGGGTTTTGATTGGTATTTGATGGCAAAGCACATGGTTTTGTCCAAGACTTACGAAAAGATGATGAAGGAAATCGACTTTGATTGAATCTTCTAAAATTTGAATTGAATTGCTTAGAACCATAGTTACCATTTGCTTGAAATTGTTGTGGATGCTTGTCTCTTCCTCGAATCTTGTCTTCAGTGTCATGAGCTAAAGAAATTGCATCTTCAAGAGTTGCAGGCTTGAACATATTGACTTCAACGTAGTAATGCCCAAGTAATCCAGACATATACTTGCGCTTGTGAGTCGCTTTAGGTACGTCTTCAAGCATGCGTAATTGGAGTAAGGCATTCTAAAAGCGTTCGGTGTACTGAGAAATAGGCTCATGATCTTTTGCTGAAGAAGGTCCCATTGCTTTATGGCTTTTTCATGGAATTGGGGAGGAAGGAAATTCTACATAAACTTCGTCTTGAAACTCTCCCAGGTAGTGGGACAATCTATGCTCTTACGAACCACGGTCCACCAAAGAGATGCTCTATCCACTAAATGATTAGTGACACACTTGATTTTATCTTTTTCAGCGTATGTTTCCTCATGAAAATAATCATCAAACTGATTGATGAATGCAAGAACAGTTTTTCCATCTCGAGTGCCATTGAAAGTACGGAATTTGAAATTTCTTTTACTTATCTTTGTTTCTTTACGGATAGATTGAGCTTCGCGAGTCGCATCAATGGTACGTCGGATAAGATCTTCAGATTGTGGTTCCTCTTTGTCGGTAGTCAATCTTTGTAAATTGGCCAATTGAACTTGCAATGCTTGCCGAGCTCTTTGTTCTTCGTCCAACTGCATCATAATTAAATCCAACTTTTGTTCCACTGTAGGTTCAGGAAGATCGCCTTCAGCCATTAAATCATCCATATTTTGTTCCGTCATCCTGCAAAACTTTCAAAAGACCTCACACTCTCAAAATCCAATTAGCGGGATGAGCGTAGCTCAAGATCGGGTATACAAGGCTTATATATTTTTGTTTGGCTTTCACGGTCTTTGTCTTTGGCAATTGCGGGATTTGAAATCTTTGTAAAATCTGCGTTTTGACCTTCTATCTGTGTTGAAACTGGTTCAGCAAGTCTGCATATGCGAACAGAGTCTTCCAGGGAACAACTTTGCAGCTCGATGCTTCTGTGCAGGAACAGTCCTTATGGAAGTTTTGGGCACAAGTCAGTTCTGATTTCTGGTTACTTGCCGGACTTGCAGAGTACTAAAACTTATGAAACTTGAGAAACCTGAAGTTTGTTGTGACTAATGACTTGGATAACTAAGCTTTAAGCTTAGTGGTCAGAAATCTTTGAATTTTAGGGGGAGGGGGGGCCGTTTTCTGACGCAAAAATCACGGAGAAGGGCCGCCGTGCTGGCCGAATTAAAAATTTGAAGCTTCTTATTAAGCTTTATAAGCTTTGAACTCAAGCTTTTAATCTTTATGAAAGATATGGCTTATCTCTATTGACCGTGAGAAGACGACTTGAAGAAGAAGATGTTGGAGTGGTCCTCCGCCGTTACAGGCCGGTCCTTCACGATCAAAGTCTGTAAACAGAGGTTCTTAACTGCCAGGAATCCACCCATTTTGACCGTTCGCGATGAGACTGATGGTAGAGCTCGATCGTTCCAGGAGCTCCGCCTTCGCACAAGATGGGTAGCGATTAGAAGCTCTCGATCTCAGCTTCGCTCTGATACCACTGGTGCGCAACTCGGATGCTATATGCTCGCGTAGTGAATGCCGGAAGGTCCCCAAGAACAAAAGAACTCTACTTTTTGCACAAAACTCAAGGTAGAAAGCATGCACGACATGAACAAGAAACCAATTGGGTGCAATCTCCCCCCATGCCTTGTGTGAGCGCTCCACAAAGCATGTATTTTATGTATTAATCATCTTCAAGCTCAAATAATAGCCCAAATTACAAAATAGCACGCTTTTGGCTTTTGAGTTTGCTTTAGCACAAAATAGAAATAAAGCTAATGGGCGGGTGCCCAAAGAGTCAGGCATACCCAATACAATGTCCAAATACAAATATCATAATCGTGCGCCCATGCGCATACAAAATAATAAATAAATATCCAACGCCTCAATAAATAGGCGCGACAAAATATAGGCACCATGCCTAAGGTATGCGCCCATCAAAATATAAGTGATAACTCGAATACACGCTATCCTCCAATGCTTTCCTCCGCCACTGCTGCTATCTCTACACATTAACTGAAGCATTCACAATCGTTAGTAAAATAATACAATTAAACCAACAAAATTGAATACCTAGCAGTCTTCAGCTACATAAATAAATCAACTGGTTAGAAATCAATCCTAACCTTAATTTATCACGAGTGCGCACTCTAAACTCATAAACGTTTATTAATTTAATATATATTTTGTGGAATCACCTACTATGGAATCACCCATGTACACACTAAATTAATGAAATGCCCGAAAAGGATAGGCGTCCCCATCAACTTCTCGCACAAAGAATCCACTTTGTGTATGAGCCCCGGTCAACAAAGTTTACGGAATCCACCGTAAAACCTCACGGAATCCACCGTGAAATATATCTCCTGGCATCACACAGAGAGAGAGAGAGAGAGAGAGAGAGAGAGAGAGAGAGAGAGAGAGAGAGAAGAAGAAGAAGAAGAAGAAGAAGAAGAAGAGAAGAAGAAGGAGAAGTAGAGGGAGAGAGAGGTAGAAGAAGAGAGAAAGAGAGAGAGAGAGAGAAGAATAAGAATAAGAAGAAGAAGAAGAAGAAAAGAAGAAAAAGGAGAAGAAGAGGGAGAAGAAGAGAGAGAAGAAGAAGAAGAAGAAGAAGAAGAGAGAGAGAGAGGGAGAGAGAGAGGAAGAGAGAGTGAGAGAGAGAGAGAGAGACTCTCCTAGGGATCCCATTTCTCTTCCCCCTCCTAAGAGTGTGGGCATCCTTTTTTCCCTTTTCCCGCGAATCAATATACATTTTTCCGCAAGATTATTGTCCATCTACAAGCCTAATTCTTTCCCCCAATTAGCCCCACTGATCGAGCATCTTGTGCTACTCACATCTAAGGGAGACAAAGTTTGATAATGGCTCCCAAGCGGAAATTAACGTTCTCGGATGGCAATCCCTCAACGAGCAACGGAGCCTCCGACGAGAACATCACTACCAATCCAACTACTGTACCAGTCATAAATGATATATTTCCAAATCAATAGATGCTTGTTTTGATTCCCGCATGAAGTACATTAGATGCCGCACAAGAATAGGTCATGGAAGGGATAGGCTTCATCTCTTACATTCGAAAGATAAAGTTACAAAGCGCAGGTATCAATAAAAGTTAATTGAATCTGGAGGGCTATGGGACAAACTTGCACATAACATAATAGCATTCCAAGGTATTGTCGACTCTCCTTTCTTGGAAATTAATAAATAAAGTATCTTACCACACTGAAAGTAGGTTGAGCTTGCACTCTTGACAGATCACATGGTAAGTAATCTATCCTAGAGAAAATTCAATCTCAAGACTCTAGTGCATAGTTAACACAAACAATGACCATAAGGGTTAGGACTTAGGTGCCTTAAGATCCTTCTGATAGCAACTACGTTTATCAATCTTGTTTGGGATTGGCTAGATGCAACAACAACTCCAAGGAAAGCAAAGAGTTCAGGGATTAGGAAACCCTAAGCCAAAGGAGAGACTGATTCTTTTGTACTTGCTGAGAAGAAGGTTAGGTTATCAATCAATATAAATACTTTTGCATTAAACTCATTGTGGGATGTGATTTGGATGATTATTCCAAGTGTTTGTATTTGATGGTAAATGCATGGCAAGGGTCAGTAATGACAAGTTGCCATGGGGAATAAAGGAATGTTTTCCTGGAAGATGATATTAGGCTGATTGCCTTGATTGTGCTTGATTTTTAATTGGATTAATTAAGGAAGGATATTTTGTGTGGGTGGATCATCTCCAAGGTCACACCGCATTTCAACCCGAGAGGGCACTGCTCGATTCACGGGCCAAAGGTCAAGTGGTGAAAAGGCCAACCACGGAAATTGTGTTTCATTCCTAGATCATTTGGGGTCAGCAGAGCTCTGGACACCCCTTGCCAAACAAAGTTGGAGACTACTGTTAGCCCAACATCTGGGACATTGGAAGATCCTATTCTAGATAAAGGATAGAAATTATGGTGCCATGTGATTTGGACCGGGTACTTCTATTGGATAGAAGGGATATACATAATTCTCCTGTATGGGCAGGAGACAAAGATTAACTGGAAAATAAGTTAAGGAACTTGTTGTCAAAAGGATTACATGCTCTGTATTCATGTTTCTAATGTAAATTATGCAAACAAACCCTGTTCCCTAAAAGGCTTAAGGAAGCTGATTATGAATGTCACACATAAATGTGATAGGACCTAATTAGAAAACTAAAGCTATCAAGGGAAGCGGGTGGACCCCGATGGGTCTATCCTACAATAGGTTGGTCCCAAAGAACTGGGAGGCTTCTCATAAGGTTTTATGATCCTTTAGGCAGTGCTAGGTTAGAAATCGATTCATGCTATTTTAGGGGACCGGGATTTGACTATGCCTTACAGGCAGAGATGTTGAGCGACATGTCCCTCTCTTTTCACATTATCTTTGAACTAAGTGCAGTATGGATATGCTTCGGATTTGGTATCTTTGCGTAAAGTAGGATATCCAGGACTCGATGCTAGAATGCTATCAGAAGACCTTGACTACTAGGGACTCAAGTTTCAAGTCGATCCTAGTGAGTTCAGTCGCAAACATTTCGTTGCGAGGCGGACTCGAGAAACCCTTGGTGACAAACCCCATGACATTCCATGGGAGTGTCGGGCGTCGACACTTAGATTCGTTTCTTGATGGACTGCTAAAATGTGTTTGGACAGTCAATAGGTGGGCACGTTATATCAACACTTCTTTATGAGAAGAAGAATCCTCATTAGAATGTAGGGTTATCTTGGGTTAAGGATCTACCTTGGCTATGTGAAGCTGTGAACTGCACGATGGTGTAATTGTCATTGTTTGAAAGAATTGTTTGTGTTTGCTAGAATCTAGATCTCTGATTAAAAACTTTGACTAATAGGATAAAAGGAAAGATCGCGCTAGGGAGACCCTACTCCAAGGGGGTCATGATTATCACTTTGAGAGGCTTAAACCGGCTTCATAGCGGAAAGGTCTGTCCATAGGGATAGTCTCAAACAGTAGGAAATGTGGATTTCTAGGGAGGACTCTGGCCGTAAATTCTGCATTACTCCTAGAATCTAACAAGCCCCTTCGTGACCCAGGATGGGATCCTAGAACCCTAATACTAGTTACAAGGGAGAAATCTTGGTGGACAGAATACCCTTGTGGAATTCTCTATATCTTCTACACGATCGAAAAGATGGAAATTGTAACTAATTTCCAACATTATAAAGGAATTTGTTTTTTATTCAAGGGTTGTTTGAATTGTATGCGTGTTCGTAAAATAAATTGCGTGAAGGAACCTGTGATTTAACGAACTAATTAAGGAAGCTAGTTGTATATGTTTTAATAAATGTGTTGTAGGTAATTTAAAAAACTAAAGATGATACTGTTATCAAAGAAAAGCAGGTGGATGTGACCCTTCACGAGTCCATCCAATAGTAGGATGGTCCCGGTTAGCTGGGAGATTTTCTAAATCGATTATAGAAATAGGATGACAATAAATTGACCAACTAGTCATTAAGTAAAACAGACTTGCATTGTTTTAGGGGACTGGAATAGGATTTTGCCTTTGGTGGGCAGGAGAGTTAACGTACCACACTCCCCTCCATCTCCCATTCTCTTTGAACCAAGTGCAATGGCAAGTCCGCTTCAATTCGAGTAATCTTGTAGGAAGTGAAAACTCAAAATTACTGATACTAACTAGTTGTTAGGAAATCCGTCTAATTTTAGGAACCCAAAAATTCAGGACAATCCAAGTGGGTTCGACTGGAACTCTTCCGTTGCTACTATAGCAGTGCCCTTACTCTACTTCTATACTCAATAATGTAACTGATGGACTATTTCTTACTTCTCTAAGTCATAGCTTCACTCCCAAAGGAAAATAATATTATGACGGCTTGATTGTATAATTTTTTCCGCATTATATTTGATTTGGCATTCCCGATTCCAGTTACTGTGTCAAGGATCATATTGATTTCGTAATCGCAAGATAAATTGTAGAAGCCTCAATCGGTAGACGAAGAACATGCAAGAACCAGCATGATATTGAGTAAGTTAAGTATCAAAGAGTATGGCATGAATTTATGTACTAGATAAGTCATGAAGTAACTAGGCCAAAAACAACCATATGGAGTTGTTTTGAAAAGAAAAATACGTTTTTGAAAAAATAAGTCAAAAAACATGACGTTTTTGATACCTGGAGAGAGGAAGAGTATTAAATAATCATTTCCATGCCACCATCCAACAAGTAAGCAATCAAAATGAGTACTTAATAAAGCTCAATTGGCTCTTGACACAAGTAACCAAAAGAATCAGTCGACTGCATACTCTCCCTTATGCCTATAAATAAATTCCCTCTCCTTCACAAAAAAAGCAAAAAGGAAGACCTTTTGATTATAGAAAAAATTCTCTACTTCTCTTATCCATTGAAGCTTGAGCCTTGAAAGAGAAAAATATCCCCCTTTTTACCTCATTTTCATTTTCTCTATCCCCCCTTGCTATGCCTTCGTCCCATATGACCATACCGCTAAGCAAAATGCTGGTGAAATTTTTTTGGATGACCACAACTCTCCCTGAACTACCACGTCAATTTCGCCTAACATCCATGGCTCCGCAAGGTCGCAGAAATTCAAAAAGCATATTTGAAGCAAGGAACGCAGCCGATGGAGAAAATGACATGGTAGGAATTGGGGAGACCCCCGTTATAGTAAACCTAAGAGAGGTAATATCTCATTGGTTTGGAAAAATGTAATGTTTTATAAGCTTATTGCTTTATTTGGCTTTAAACGATTATAAATACATTCTAATGAAAATTCATATAAACCGTCGCTTAGGAAAATAAACTAAGTAATATAATAATTAAATATTCAATGAAAAGACTCTTTCACTTGGAAAAGGATTATTTTCTTGTCATTAAGAAAATATCTTATTTATGATTTATTTCGCTATATTTATTGTTATTTAGTTAAAGACGCATATGATCATAATAAGAAAAAAATGGTAGATATTGTTAAGGAAGGGAATATTTTATAATTTTTTCTTAAAATTGATTATCTCAATTTTATTTTTCTAATGATAAATAGATATATATGAATTCTATAATAATCTATGAAAAATCATTTAGATAATATCACAAATTAATCAATGCATTAAATCAACGAAAACATATATAAGAAAATATATACTAGACTCGTAAAAATTAGGTGTATGGAAATATAATTCGATATCTAAAAGATAAAAGAAAATTTTCACTTATGATTTTTGCATTGCTTGGAATAAAATTTTCAACAAAAAAAAACAGCATTGCACTTAAGATATAACTAAATGAAAATTGATCTTTCTAGATAACGTTGAAAGTTTGCCAAATGGTCAAATATCATTGATTAAACCATATAATATGATTAGAATAAAATAAAAAATATTTTTTTACTGAAAACACATGCGATGTTAATATTAATGATTATATTAGCGAGAGCATCAATATCATGAGTTGACCCATGTATGAATTTGCGAGAAAACCTAACCTAAAATATGAAGAATGTTGAAGCAAAAATAACTATGAAATACTCGACAACCTTGAAACTATCAGTATCAATAAATTAAACAAATATCAAAAGTCTGTAGGACTTACTAGACATTGATAATAATTTGTCAATACAAATTCTAAAGTCTAAACAGACTTGGAAAAGCATTTGAAATCATGCCAAGCGTGGGTTAGGGCAGTATTCATTAGCAATCAACATTGTGAAAGTGCATTATCGTGCTACCAGGCCCTTCTAATTAGACAACAACGAACCCTATGTCAAGCATCATAAGCTAATATTGAGCATTCACGTGCTACTAGGCCCTTCTAATTTTAGACAACAATGAATCCTACATGTTAGGCATCATAAAACATCAGAATTCAGTGTATGACAAAATCCAAAAATTGCATAATTTTTCTTAAACCGCAGAGTTGCGGGTTTTGCGTGTTTAGCATAAATTATTATACAACTAATTTTTCTTGATTACTTCAACATGGCTGATAAATCAGAACATTGGTAGCCAAATACAATTAATTCTAATCATTTCCAACCAAGATTTATCATAAAAAGACAAAATCTATGACTTACTCATGAAATCGCACCTTATGATGTACCTATTTCGAAATTGGAGGCCCGTTGACACTCCCCATGTAATACTTCCACGCAATTAAAAGTTAGTTGGTTAGTTTTAAAGTTAGTTACTCAATTAGTAAGTTAGTAAGGTTACTAACTAAAGTAAAAAATTTAACTAATGTTAATAAGTAACTAACTAACTATTATTTTAAAAAATCGAGGATCGTAACGTGATATTTTTTTCGGGATTGACAAGGATTGTAGTCACCCATCATGGAAGTTACCACGTGAACGAGAGTTATGAGCCATATTAATCATTAATATTAGTGCGTATAGTATGGATGGTCCAAAAAACTAGATTTTTAGACAATACTAGCATATTTTTTATATTTTAGATATTATTTATTGTAAATATCATTAAAAACTATGGAAACTTCTAGAAAAGTGTGTCATGTAAAAAAAGTAAGTGATTTTTTTCAGCCAGTTTTAGAGACTTAATGCAAAAAAAGAATGATTAGCGAAATCATGTGCGTCGCCATTGCAATTTATAGGCAGCAAACACAACTTTGAAAATAGGGAGAATAAAGAGAGATCTAGAAGAGGTCTGACCAGGTGTCCTAGAGCTTTATCCCCGTTTCGGAGCCAACGGAATCATCAAATTTCTGATTTGAGCATCAAATTGCATCTTATAAGTTTTAGATTGCTGATTTTGCCAAGATCCCCTCCATAAAGAGCTCTTTTTCTCAGCCACAACCCTTCTTCTCTAATTCAACTATCATCTACTATAGATTAGAGGCATGGGGAGTAGTTAGAGAGGCACAAGAGGCACAAGGAGACCCCAAGAGGCTGTGAGAGGGAGGTAGAAGGATATCCCTCCAAGAGGCTACGAGACGGAGCTGTAGAGAGAGAGAGAGAGAGAGAGAGAGGAGTTACCCCGAGAGGCTGCGAGGGAGAGAGTTAACTCAATCCCCCCTATCTTGGTCTTCAACTAAGCCATCTTCTCTTACTCTCTCCCATCTTGAATTTATTCTGCCTTTCCTATCTCTCGAACACGCTTGTGGACAATGGCTCCAAAGCAATGAGGTAGAAGGACCATGGAACCACTGCAACAGGTATTGCCAAAGATACGAGAATGCCTCAGGTTCTGGAGTTGCCACTACCAACAACGAAACATTGGGTGTGGCGAATCCAAGCGTGAGCAAATAGAAATTCCTAATGTCAATGTGCCAAACTAGGTTATTCACTCCCAGGTTATTATTTCGCCACATAAAATAATGTGGTTTATGCCGAAATTTTACATAAGATATTAGCTTTCATATTTTTTATTTATATGAATTGATAATTTTATCTAGAGAGTGTATTAATACATGCTTAAATGGTTAACTACTAGTTAGATTAATCAAGATTATACTTCGTGAGATCATGATGGAAATAGTTATAGGAGGATATTGCACGAAATGAGTAAAAGACTATATGAGCACTTGAGATTAATAAAATAACTCAATACATTGTCAATGCAACAAGGTTAAGGTTGATTAACGCTTGTTATAAAAAGTGAATGTCTATTTAAGGGTCTTGTAAATCATCTCATTAAATTACTATCACAATATTTTTTCTAAAGGAAATTCGCTTATATTGGGTAAGTCGGCCCCAAATGGGAAATTCATGTCTTGCTTAACATGTTGTAAGAGATGTACTCAACACTTCTTAATGGGGAGGAGAATCCTCATTAGAATGTAAGGTTACCTTGGATAAGGTCTACCTTGGCTATGGAAGTTATGAGCTGCACAATTGTGTGATTGCCATTACATCATTTGATATACGTTTGAAAGGATTGTTTATGTTTGCTAGAATCTAGATCTCTGATTAAAAACATTGACAAACAGGATAAAAGGAAAGGTCATGCTAGGCTACCCCCAAGCTAGCTGCGAGTCCCTACTCCAAGGGGGTCATAGTTATCGCTTCGAGAGGCTTAGACTGGCTCCATAGAGCGAAAGGTCTATTCATAGGGATAGTCTTGAGCAGTGGGAAAGGTGGGTGCCAGAGGGGATCTGGCCGTAAATTTTGCATTACTCCTAGAATCTAACGAGTCCCTTCATGACCCAGGACGGGATTGTGGAACCCTAAATACTAGTTACAAAGGTACAATCTTGGTGGGCAGAATACCCTCGTGAAATTTTGTATATCTTTCGTAGGGTTAGAAAGATGAAAATTGTAATAAACTTCCAATATAATAACAAAAATTGTTTTACTCAAGGGTTGTTTGAATTGTATACATATCCATGAGATAAATTACATGAAGAAATATGTGATTTAACGGACTAATTAAGAAAGCCGATTGTATATGTTCCAATAAATGTGCTATAGGTAATTAAAAAACTAAAGATGATTCCGTCATCAAAGGAAAGTGGATGGACATAACCCCTAACGGGTCCGGTAGGGTGGTCCCGGTTAGCTGGGAGCTTTCTAAATCAGCGATAGAAATAGGAAGATGACACTAGTCCTTAAAAGCTAGAATCGACTTGCATTGTTTTAGGGGGCCATAATGGGATTTTGCCTTATGGGCAAGAGGGTTGACGTACCGCGCTCCTCTCCATCTCCCATTCTCTTTGAACCAAGTGCAATGGCAAGTCCGCTTTAAATTGAGTAATCATGTAGAAGTGGGAACTTGAAATTACTATTGCTAGCTAGCTGATGTTAAGAGACCCATTTGATTTTAGGAACCTAAAAATTCAGGTCGATCCTAGTGGGTTCAGTCGGAAAACTTCTGTTATGATATAGACTCAGTGGGGTCTAAGTGACAAATCCCATGATGTTCTAAGGGAGCGTCGGGCGGTGGCATTTGAAGAACCTACTAATGGACTACTAAAAGGTGCACCTTGGAATGAGCCTTGTGGACACCTCACACCCCAACAACCAGTGATGATCCTTCCAACCCCAATCTATTTTCCTTTGTGCTCCTACATCATTGCACGATCAAAATCTTTCATCTCTGTCCAACCCCTTCTCTCATACATTAACCCATAGAAACATACAACAAGAGGAGAGAGAAGAGAGGAGAGAGAATAGAGGAGAGAGAAAGACTAAAATCAGATCTTTCCATAGAATGCATCATTTTTACTCATTCCTATAGTGATAAATGGCAAAGAAATTTAAGATCTTACTACTCGGAGCATTCTTGCTAATTCAACCAGTTAGAAAATGCATAAAAAATGGCAAATTTGGGGGCGTTAAAAAAACTACCCACCCCTCCCCCCCACATTTCTTAATCTTCATGTCCTTTCATTTCTCCAAGCCAACACACTTGTTAAGTTTAAAATAAAAAAACTAGTTCATTTTCTTAAGTTCACACTTGGCAAAGTGATTTTTTTTGTCAAACAAAGGAATTAACTCTAATTTACAAATCGATGATTGAACGACCAACTTCATGATATCAAAATCTACAAATCTAGTCTCCTTCATGCACTTTTTGACTCCTGGATCACATAGCTGCTATATAACGCCAAACCTTGTGGGGATTAAATGGAGGGATCAAAGGAACTCTAATCGACAAACCAAGACTTGCATTGGGTTCTTAGCATCGAACTCCATCTAGAAAAACTCTAGCTCATCGATCCACGACCATTTATTTTCATGAAAAATTGGTCTTTTACGACCTCCCAGGCTCTTTTCCGCTTCAAAAACAAGCTCTAAAATCCAGCTCTCAAGTTGTGCTTAACAATCTTATCACTAACAATGTAATTAAATCCCTCAGACATTATGTAGCAAAATTTGCAAATCTACCTTTATCAATAACCTATTAATTCAAGTAAAGTATTACATGTACTAAAGTCGGTACATCAGCATATCTTGAGCAATAGAGAGAGAGAGAGAGAGAGAGAGAGAGAGAGAGAGAGAGAGAGAGAGAGAGAGAGAGAGAGAGTATTTTGGATAGAAGAGAATATAAGATTAGAGCCTAATTAGGATTTGATTCAAAGATAAAAATTAGAGGCTCACTAGGGGTTGATTAGGGTTTATCATGGACTGAAATCAAGTGAAAGAGTCAATATCCAATTGGATAAAAAAGAATGCAAATATAGTGAATCAAAGGGTTATAATTATGTGATTTGAATGTTAATCCAACTTAAAATTGTCATACATTTTTCTTTGAAAAATGGAGGTATAGGACGTACTTAGAGAAAGAGAGATATTCACTTCCAATTGGAGGATGAACATGCAACACTATTCAAAAAGACCTATGGAAAGGGATGATACAATAAGATATAGGATGCAATAAGAAAGAAATGTAGGGAAAAATTTTCTGAATCTCTGGGTTGATGGGTGCATTTATCCACTTGATCCACTAACTCAAAGGCCACCACAATTTAATGGGCTTATATCATTTGTAAAGTTTGTTTGTGAAGACAAAAGATTGTATGGATACACATGTATACTTGTGGCACAAGGATCAATAGGGGTTCATCAAGCCCTCACAAATATGCAAACAAGATTACAAGGGTATGTGCAATCTTTGATGGAAAAAGATAGATTGTTGGATGAGAATGATAGGGAGAATCAAAGCCTACAACAAGCAATGTCTGTCGTTGAAGATACTATGCATGTTATGCAGATACAAAATATTGAGTTATAGTCTAAAATTATGGAGTTGGAGAAGGAGAATAGAAACTTAAAGAGAAAGCTCATAAAAACTTTGGAGATTAGACCTACTTTAAAAACCAAAGAAGCACGTTAGCGTATCCGATTAGTTAAACCAATTCACTAATTAACCAAGAGAAGTGGACAATATCATAAATGGATATATGCTCAATCTACTACAATGAGAAATATGTTGATTAGGGTTGATTAGGGTTTATCATGTGACAAGGTGAGACTAAGTTTCAAGTCATACAATATGCTCTATCAACAATTGGATATGAGTTTTAAGCAAGTCTTCAAAATTAAGCGAGTAGTGCCTCTGTCAAAACCATTTCATGTGAAGAAGGCTAAAAAACAATTAAATGAGAAAGTTGGTGAGCCTACGCATCTAGAACACACACACACATATTGAAGTATAGCTCCAAACAAGTTACCTTTGTATTGAATGCATCCAATCACTTTGTATTTGATATATATAGGGTGCATGTGACTATGGTCAAGTTCTAGAATATGTCTTTGAAAGAATGTAGAGGCAAGCTTAAGTCCTCAAACTTGACAAGGGTGAGATTATCAAAGGGCAAAAACTTGAACGTGTGAGTATAACACTTATGAATCAATCATTGGATAGCGATATCAATGAAAACCATCCTTTATACTTCAATGTGATAGAATGAAATATGGTGGCTTATAGTATTTGAAGTACCAAAGGAGGACCATGAAGTACTTAAAGTTTTTAAACACCTCATTAATATACCCAATGTTATTCAATAGCAAAATAATGGAGCAACTTTACATGTTGAAGGATTTGGAAATTGTTAAGTTGAATGGTATCTTGCAGGCGATTTAAAAACAATGAAGTGTATGTTTGGTTTATCGAATGTAGCAAATGTAAAATTTCCATGCATATATTGTTTGCAAGCTAGAAAGAAAGGGAAAGATGGAGAGAAAGAATGGCTTGCCAAGAGAGGACAAGGTACTCCAACACGTAATAAAAATTTCATGAGAAATGGAGTGCTAGTCTCAATGGATCCAAATTGGCACCCTATTTTGGAAATACCATTGACAAGGGCTCACTTTTGCGCATTGCATTGTTTGGTTAGAATAATTGAGAAGCTAGTATATGAATATGTATGCTTCACATACAAGATGTAGAATGCGTCAAAAGCTCATGCTACATGCAAGAAGGTAGAACATGTCCTCTCTAAAGTTGGATTGCACGAGGGCCAAGTAGAAATAAAAAAGAACGAGAAAAGATTGAGCAAGAGTGGAAACATTCCTTGCAAACCATGCTTTGGTAGACCTAAGGGTGGGAAGTTTGTATCTCCACCTCAAGAAGAGAAAGGCAATATACTCGTGAAACAACTAGAGAAGTATAAAACAAGGAAAAAGTTGCACCTTACCGTTCTAGATTGGAGCAATGGGGGAAGAACAAGGATTGAAAATGCAGAAGCGTGGATACACCTAGATAGATCAATGGCTCTCTTACAAATGCAGAAGCGTGGATACACCTAGATGGATTGGAGCAATGGGGGAAGAACGAGGATTGAAAATGTAGAAGCGTGGATACACCTAGATAGATCAATGGCTCTCTTACAAAATTTGAGATTTAGGGATGGTGATACCAATACATTTAAAGAGATAGTTGCTAAATTTCACAACTCTATGGTGGAGGCATGGGCTTCCAATAGCATAATACACTACATGGTCAGTATTGTCACCATTACAAAAATATATTATCATTGTAAATTAGTTTTTGTTTCTAATATCTCTTTCTTATGCAGCACATACTTGAGGCACATGGTCCATACTTTGCAGATCAAGGGAATTCAGCAGTATGGCCAACTTCAGGTATGAAACAATCTCACTCGCAAGCCCGTTGTGCTTTTCAAAAGGCAATTGATCATGGAGGTGGCATCAATGATTCCAATTCTATGAGGCAATTATTCCAAGGGTGGTATAGGAGATTAGAGATACAATACAAGGAAAAAAAAAGTCCAAAACCTCTCAAGAAAATTTTGTAAGTAGGGTATTATATGAAGTAAGAAAAGCAAGATATGAAAATAGCACAACTAGACAATGCCATGCAAAATGGTTGTCAACAAAAGAGAGAGATGGCAAGAAATGGAGACCTAGATAAAGAGTACAATTTTGATGCATTTAGAGTCCAAGAGAAAGTACAAATACTAAGAATATGACTCATCAATAATCCTATCTTGAGTATGAGATGTCTTTAACACTCCTATCTTAAGCTTTAAATAGTTTGTCTATTTGAATTTTGCTAAAAGAGCATTTTGTAAATTTTGTTTGAAATTTCAAAGGTTCAAACTATGTTTTTCAATGTTTTGATATCAATTTCTTTACATTTTGGGTCTATTAATCTTAAACCACACTTCTTGGGAGAAAGGACAATGTGACAATACCTATCTTAGAGAGTGAAGTTTAAGGTTATCTCTATTTGAGTCCTTTATTTAACTATAGATACAAGATATTGTTGAAACTTTTAAAAAATTAAATTTAAATTATGGAAATTCAATTTTCAAATCCTAAGACAAAGATTTGAAAATTCCAAACCTTGGAACATTCACTAGACTAGAGAGAGAGGGGCATGAGGGGGTGGCAAGAGACAGAGAGAGGGAGGGATAGGGTGAAGAGAGAGAGAGACAGAAGTTCATTTATACTTTAGTAAGTTTGAAAGTTTATTTCATTAGGAGAAACATAGAATCTCTTTTTTCCCCTCAAGGAGTAAATAAACAAATATAGACCTAATCAATGAGAGAGCTGGGATTCCAGATTCATGTAACATGAATCTTCTAGCCATATCTTGGCCAAAATCTTCCCTTAACATTAAAATAAGGGAAAATGTGGGCAATACAATGCTGTCACTTCTTCGAAGTTTGTGACTCGAATTTTCATTTTCTTGTTTTTTTATATTTGACTTTTCATTTCTTCCCTTTTCAGTTTCCCCCTCTTTCTTAGGCGAAACTCAAATTTATAATATCTCTTTCCCCGCTTCTTCTTTCCTAATGAAATTTTGCAGCCTCATTGTTGCTTGCCCTATTTGTAACCCTGTGAAATTTCATTTCCTCTACACAAACACAGGGTGAGTTTCACATGTTTTATGAGAGCAAAGTTTGTTTTACCAAATCTCTAAGATTCTTCATAAAACTTTAGGTATATTGTTCTCTTCCATGGATGTTCTATGGTAAAGTTTTATCTCATTTGGATAAAACCTGTGCAAGTTATGTGCATTCTCTAACATGCAATTTCTTTTGTTTTAGTACTCTACGAGTCTCTTATAGTCAAGAATAATGATATTTTGAACACTCAACTTCTTCTTTAACATCTTAAGGTTTCTCTGTAAACAAAGTTACATGTATGTTGTCTTGTTCTTTTGCTGCTCTGTAGTTAAATTTTATCTCGTTTGGACAAAATGTATGCAAGTTATATGCATACTGAGCTTTCTTTTGTTTTTTTACTCCAAGAATCTCCCAGGGTGGATAACAATGATTTTTTTAAAACTCAACTTCTTCAACATCTTTGGGCTTCTTTGCAAAGAGAGCCACAAGTATATTGTCATTTTTTTCTATTGCTCCATGATTAAGTTTCAACTCATTTGGACAAAGCTTATGTAAGTTATATGTATGCTTTGACTCGAGATTTCTTTTATTTTTATACTCTAGGAATTTGTCAGTGAAACAATAATGGTCTTATTATAAGTCAACTTCTTGTTCAATATCTCTGGTCTTCTTTGTGAAAAGAATTACAATTACAATGTTTTTTTCTAAATTACTCCATTTAAATTTCATTTCATTTGGAGAGAACATTTGTAAATTATACACATGCTGATAAGTAACTTTTCTATCTAGTTATTATAGATGTCTTCACAGAGGAAAAACATCAGTAACATACTTGCAGTGGAGGTCTTCAACAAGAAAGATAGTGGTGGTAATTGGATTTGTGATAAGTACTATAAGTTGGATTGGATTTCGATGCACCCAAGTACTCGAGGGAGTTTCATGGTCAGGTATAAGGATGTTGCGAACCCTAGCAAACATTAGAAAGGTAGAATTTTAGAGTTCAGAAAAGTGTTTAATGGAACAAGTACAGTAACAGAAGTGTTGATCCAACATGTTTATAGACACAAACAAATCTCTGTACACGACGAGAACTACATTGAAAATTATAAACAAAATAATAAGTTTTTAAATTTATCATTGTTTATTCTTTTGCATCAAAGTTTTTTTTGAAAATCTCTGTAGTGTTCTAATTCAATCTTGTTTTACTGATAGCTCTATATCCATTAACTTTGCATGAATGGCAGAATGTGGAAAGTTTGAGCGGAAAAATACATGTTTGGCATGAAGGCATAGGTTCTTTGATCTATGATAATAACTCTGCAAGTCAACTTGCAACTCAAAATATCTTTTTTTATAATTCATTGTATGTAGTAGAAAGCCATAGATTGCAACATGTCAAATTACCACCACTATCTAGTAGGGAATGGTTGATTGGTAGCTTGGAGTTGTCAAAAGCATGTAAGTCCAAGATAAAATTTGACATCAATAGTGCTATGAAAGTCACCACAGGCTCCAAAGATCTGCATCTTAGTTGGTTTATTCCATTCTCATTGTTTGCACATTTGTTTGGTTCATGTGATATTTTGAAGAAAAGAAAGATTACTTATCAATGCAAGTGTCCATCCAAGGAATGGATGAGTCAGCTATTGGATGAGTCTTGGCAAGTCAAAAGAATACCTTTTGATGAGATGATTGAGTGCAAGGTCAACCAATCTGATCTCACATTCAGGTAAACCTTTTTTACTACTTTGCATGCCTTGATTTAATTGACATAGGTCTTGCTTGGATGAATTGTTGTGTTAGTCACATTTACTTACCATTATTTTTATGTTTATTACAGGTATTTCATGGCTAGATAAACTCTATGCGTTCACTTTTTTTATATAGAAGATGGCGACTTTTGCAAGGGGAATGGATAAACTTAGATCAAGATACTTGAGATAAGACACATACAGCTCTCATAGATGTGCATAATCCTTTTGTCGTCAGCGTAGAGAGTCATTGGCCCATTTCTTTTCTGAGACAAGAAATCCAATTAATTCCCAATGAGTCCCTCTGAAACTTCTATTTCAAGTTAGGTAATAGAAAAGTCATGATTCGTAGTGAGCAATCCATGACATGTGAACAATATGCTTCTCCACCACATATCCTTGAGATAGTGGAATCCTTGTAAATTTTTTTAATAAAAAACAAATACAAACTTTTTTAAAGATTTTGAGTACTTTCAATCTTGATAATCTTAGTTTACTGTGATCCAAGCATGCGACAATACATATTGTAATTAGTTGATCATGCTAGTTAAAATAATAACTAAATTGCAGGCTGGAGTTCTATAATCTATGGAATACTGTCTTTGCATAATGATAGATTATAGCTCATCTCTTCTACTCATTTCTTAAATTTAAATATTAAATTAGATCCAAAGGAATTTTGAAGGTCTTTTAGATTCCTTTTCTTAAAAACTTTCTTTATTTTAGGATGGTAAGAAAGTGGGAGTACTAACCCTCCACTATCAAACCTTGCTACCTCAAGCTAAAAGACTCATCCATCTTCCAAATTTTGTAAGATGGAGATAAGTACCTTCCTTGGACTACCTCTTTAGTTTTTCCCTAGGTTTGGGAGATCTCCATAATGGCTTTGTCATGGCACCATTATTTCCATGAGACATGGGGTTTTTTGTTAAGATGAAGTCAAGCAACGGTCTTAGTAGTAGCAAATGAATAATCCTCCTTTTTCTCACTTCATGTTTCAACTTTGGCTTCTGTTTTGGGTTCCTTGCCATTGAATTCAAGAGCCTTTATTTTCTTCAATAGATTTTTTTTTTCTCTAGTTGGACTTGAATATACTCAGGGATCCAAGCATATTCGTGTCAAGATTGTGGGAGAGAAGGAAGGAGTCTCACTTGTAGCTTTCTTGCTTGCACAATGGGGGAATACACACAAAGGTGGAGGCTGAAAAACAGTTTTCCTCTTCTTAGTAGTGGAAGCCAAAAGAACTCTAGTACAAAGAAATAGAAGAACCCTATGTATGGGTCTCAAACCAAACTCAACTAACTAAGGTGGCATACAAACTAAGCCACGAACTAGAGTAGATAAGGATAGCTATCATGTAGCTATTATTCATGGGCGGTGTACCAACCGCGTTTGACTGACAAGTCGGTGACATAAATACACAACGGTCACCCTGGCGTATCACGAGTGGAGCTCGATATCTCAACACTCCCCCTCGAGCTCAATCCCAATTCCTACACACCAAGTAGGTCTCTGAACTTGCACAGCTTCTCTGCACCCAATGCCTTCGTGAATATGTCAGCTACCTGATCCTCTGTGCTGACATAAGCTAGATCAATAAGACCTAGTAAAACCCTCTCTCGCACATAGTGATAATGCACCTCAATGTGCTTTGTTCTAGCATGATAGACTGGGTTATTTGCCAAGTGTATACTACTCATGTTGTCACAATAAATGACAACTGGCCCATCTGTAGACTGATGCATATCATAAAGAAGCTTATGCAACCAAGCTACCTCACATGCAGCCATTGCTGCACCCCTGTACTCAGCCTCTGTGCTCGACAAGGCAACTGTAGGCTGTTTCTTGCTACTCCAAGTGACTGCAGCACTCCCAAAAGAAAACACATATCCACTGGTAGATTGTCTATCAGAAATACTACCAGCCCAATCAGCATTAGTGTATCCATGCAACTGTATCTGAACCCCAGTCTCATAAAATAGTCCATACTGCAATGTGGACTTCACATACCTGAGTATGCGTCTAGCCGCATCCAAATGTGGTTTCCTTGGAGCCTGCATAAACTGACTTACCAATCCAACAGCATAGCTCAAATCTGGCCTGGTAATAGTCATATAAATCAAACTTCCTACTATGCGTCTGTACATAGTAGGGTCTTCTAGAAGCTCACCTGCATCTGTGCTCAGCTTCACATTCTGCTCCAAAGGAACTGAAATAGGCTTACAGCCTGTCATCCCATTTTTGGACATCATGTCCAATCCATACTGCCTCTGCAAGAGCTATATCCCACTTGGTGATCTAATCACCTCAATGCCCAAGAAATAACGCAGCTCTCCCAAATCCTTCATCTCAAACTTCTGCTTCAATAGCATTTTCACATGAAGGATATCTTCATCACTGTCACCTGTCATAATCAAATCATCAACATAAATGACAAGTAGCATAATACCTTTCTCTGTTTTTCTCACATAAAGTGAGAAATCTGCCTTGGAAATCTGAAAGCCAATAGTGACAAGATACTGTCCTATCTTGTCAGACCATGCTCTAGGTGCTTGCTTCAAGCCATACAAGGCTTTCTTCAACCTGCAAACAAACTCAGGATAAATAGCATGCACATAACCTGGTGGCTGCTCCATATAGACCTCTTCTTGTAAATCACCATGCAAGAAGGCATTCTTTACATCCATCTGATGTAAAGACCATCCCTTTGATACAGCCATAGCAATGACTGCTCTTACGGTTGCCATCCTTGCAACCGGACTGAATGTTTCTTCATAGTCAATGCCATATGTTTGTGCATACCCCTTGACTACTAATCTTGCCTTGTATCTGTTCACAGAACCATCTGCATTGTGCTTTACCTTATAAACCCACTTACAGCCAATTGCATTTTTACCTTTAGGCAAAGGTACCAATTCCCATGTACCATTTGCTTTCAAGGCATCCATTTCTTCATCCATGGCTTTCTCCCATTTTTCTTTTCCCATGGCTTGCTCAAAAGAAGTGGGTTCTGGTTCCTGTATCACTTTGACCATCTATGCATAGTGAATGGCTGTAAATCCATCATATTTCAGCCTATCCACAGGATACCTAGCTCTCGTAGACCTGCGCAAAGTAGGTTTACTCCCAGGTGCTCTCAAAACATCCCTGGTCTTCCTTACTCTAGGTGTAACAATAGAAGGAATACCCAACTCATCATCAATGCTCTGTTTTGAGCCACTTGATTCACCATCCACATAAGAGTGACCTGCATTCACATCAAACATGGGCTGATCAACCTTCTCTTTTCCTTTTCGTGATACCTGCATACCACTATCTGCATTACTTTGAGAAGATTCTCCTGATCTCAATCTGCCTGTCCATGGCGAAGAATGTGAACCACTGCTAGAGGACGCTCCAGGTCCACTAATATTTTGTGACTGCTGCTGTGAATTCTGTGCAGCATTACCATTTTGTGCATCTACATCATCAATCACATTTACTGGTTTATACCAGCTACTCATCTCATCAAAAACAACATCTCTGCTCACTGTAAACTTACGAGTAGAAGGGTTATAGCATCTATACCCTTTTTGCTGCAGAGAGTAACCAATAAAGATGCACTTCTCAGCTTTTGGATCCAACTTGGATCTCAACTCATCTGGCACATGTACATAGGCAATGCAACCAAAAATTTTCAAATGAGAAATATCTGGTTTCCTACCAGTATACCTCTCCTCTGGAGTCATTCCATGTATTGCTGCAGTGGGAGTCCTGTTCATTATGTAGATTGCTGTAGCAACTGCTTCAGCCCAATAAAAATCTGGTAAGTCTTTTTCATTGAGCATGGCACGAGATACCTCTCCAATATGCCTGTTTTTCCTTTGTGCAATTCCATTTTGTTGTGGGGTATGACTGCATGAATATTGCTTCTTTATGCCATGCTCCTGCAGGAACCTTGCAAACTCATTTGAGAGGTACTCTCCCCCTCCATCTGACCTTAGGCATTTTATCTGCAGGCCTGTTTCTTTTTCAACCATAGCTTTAAGAGTTTTGAAATGCCCAAAAACTTCACTTTTCTTTTTCATAAAATACACCTAAACTTTTCTGCTATAGTCATCAATAAAAGTGACAAAATAATGACAGCCTCCAAGAGATGTAGCTTTAGTAGTCCACACATCAGAGTGGATTAATTCCAATGGCTTCTCACTCTCTTGAACATGTCTAGGAAATGGTTTCCTTGCCTGTTTTCCAAACTGACAGGCTTCACATATCTTATGCATTTCTGCAACCTTGAATTTGGGCAATCCTGCAACAATATTTTGGGCATGCATTGATTTAAGTCGCTGTACATTAACATGACCAATGCGTTTATGCCAGATATCAATATCTGCAACTACACCGGTCCCATGTGCAAACATTGCTGCACTCAATTCAGACATGTCTGCATCCAATGTAAACATTTTGCCCTTCTTCTTTCCTTTTGCTATCA
This sequence comes from Lygodium microphyllum, assembly GCF_053477565.2. Lineage (NCBI taxonomy): Eukaryota > Viridiplantae > Streptophyta > Polypodiopsida > Schizaeales > Lygodiaceae > Lygodium > Lygodium microphyllum. Next base: position 32,836,273 of record NC_141139.1, read on the forward strand.
AGCGACCTTTATTTTTCATATCCTCAACAAAGCATCCATGAGGATTAAATCTAACCTGCAAGCCTTGCTCAACCATTTGATCGACAGAAACCAGATTCTTGGTGATACTCGGGACATGAAATACATCGGACAGGTATTTCTTTTTCACATCCTGCATAGACAAAGGAATTTTTCCAATCTGCACAATAGGATGTGCAGTATCATCACCAGTCTCCACAAATCCTGGTTTTTCCATTTTCCTTGCATCCTCCATCCATTCTGCATGACTTGTCAGGTGGTTTGATGCACCTGAATCAACATACCATACATCATTGCTTTCTTTTGCACTTGTCACAGAATTGTTCATGTGCTGCACCATAAACAAATGCTCATTTCTGTCATCACCCTGTCTACTAGAAGATGCATAATTCCCTTGTTGCAGTTTTCCATTCATGATGTCATTCTGCTTTTTATAGCAGTCTTTAGCCATATGACCCATTTTACCATAGTAGTAGCATTCAACATTACTGTTTGCATTTTGGCCTCTTTGCCATCCACCACGACCTCTTTGGCTCACCCTGCCTCTAGAGTTACCACGTCCTCCTCCATAGGACTGGTTTTCTTGAGTTTGCTGCATATTCTGATTTCTACCACGGCCTCCAAATCGGCCTCCTCTACCTCTGCCTCTACCTCTTCCAGCATTTGAGTAGAAGACAGCTTCTTTTGAAGTTCCTCCTGAAGAAGATGCACCACCATTTCTCTGCTCCTTAGAAATTAGAAGAGCAATCAACTCCTTAAAATCAAGAAATCTTTCACGAACTGAAATGGATGTCCGAAACTATGCATAATCCTTTCCTAGACCATTCAAGGTCACAGAAACTAAATCATCATCTTCCACTAGCGACCCAATGGAAGCAAGTGCATCTATAATCTTCTTCACCTTCATGTGGTAGTCGTTGATGCTCATATTTTCTCTTTGCACATTGTGCAACTCTTGCTTGAGCTGCATTTTCCTGGCTTGCGTATTTGTACTATACATTTTTGACAAAGTATCCCATGCCTCCTTTGGCGTACTTACATCTTGAATATGCACAATCATAGAGTCTGAAATGCTGATAGACAGCCAGTACATAACTTTCCTGGCTCTCTCATGCCATGCTTTAAATGCCTGCATTTGCTGTTGATTGGGAATATCAGGAAGAACTGGTTCTTCTTCATTTCCTGCAACAAATTCCCAATATCCTTTTCCCATAAGGAAATTTGTCATTCTAAACTTTCATGCTTGGAAGTTGTTCTTGTCAAGCTTTTCAGTGACAATCTGTGAAAGAGAATCAGACGCCATTACAGAACACTGCAAAAAATTCTGTCACTGCAAAGAACACAGCTTCAGCCTCACAAGGGCAAATCTGCAAAACTGGCGAAAGTGGTATTTGACCACACAGTCACTTCCTAGTGATAATTTTGCATATACAGAAACCAAGGATGATTCTGTAACTCCCAATGTCTCTGCACACGAGCATACGATGCAATATCTGTGGTAACTTTTCACTGACCTGTAGAACAGTGGTCGCACAGCATAAAACAGGGCTTTTTCCTGAGTGCGTGCAGAAAACTTCCGCCTCCAAAACAGGCCCTGAAATGGCCTCAAATCAAAAAAACAGGGTCGCCAAGGGCTAAAACCCTTACCCGCAGCATATACTGCCCTCTTGCTTCACCGCGAAGGGCGTCTCAACCTGAGACAATGCACTCCTGCAATTTCCGGCTGTGCTACCTGCAGAGATCTACTCCCAAAACAGAAAATGAAAGCAACATTGCTCCTCTTACTAGAACATCGCGAGCTTGGCTTGCTTTCTTGAGCTCCTTACCACGAACAAGGCTCTGATACCATGTCAAGATTGTGGGAGAGAAGGAAGGAGTCTCACTTGTAGCTTTCTTGCTTGCACAATGGGGGAATACACACAAAGGTGGAGGCTGAAAAACAGTTTTCCTCTTCTTAGTAGTGGAAGCCAAAAGAACTCTAGTACAAAGAAATAGAAGAACCCTATGTATGGGTCTCAAACCAAACTCAACTAACTAAGGTGGCATACAAACTGAGCCACGAACTAGAGTAGATAAGGATAGCTATCATGTAGCTATTATTCATGGGCGGTGTACCAACCGCGTCTGCAACTGACAAGTCGGTGACATAAATACACAACGGTCACCCTGGCGTATCACGAGTGGAGCTCGATATCTCAACAATTCGAGGATATAATAATGTAGAATGAAGTGTTTGTCTGTATGAGTAATTTTAACGGTGACTTTAAAGTATTGAAATAAAGAAACTAAGGTAAGAGTTTCAATTTGAAACTTTAGGGTTAAAATTTTTATAAGAACCTTTATTTAAAACCCTAGATACATAAAGGCTATATCTCTAAACTCATTTTCACTTTCATTCTTTGACTTCACTACACTTGTCCTATCCTTCCTTCTCTCTTTGTGTGCCATGGCTACCACTCCCACCTTTTCCGCGCATGGATTAGCTCTACATGCTACACACACATAGGAGACAAGATATACCCTAGGTTTTGCATGACCTTGAGTCTAGAGAGCTTGCTTTACATAGTAAACCCTAGCTCTAGTATAGTGGCATCCTTTTGTGATGCGACAAATCCTCTCACTTGGTCCATTTTAGACTCTACTCCTTAGGTGGGTCCATATAGATTTCTTGTATAGTTTACGTGTGCCGGATCGAGCCATGCAAAGGTGATAAATCAAGCCTTGGTGCATGTGGGGCAACATCTCCAAGCCAGAGTAGTGCCCACCTCATCCCAGGACCACACCACCATGGATCTCATCAAGCATGATGTAGCATTTTCCATGTATGTTTTGTGCACTGAGGTGCAAGAGAACAGTGAGGAAAACATCGACGCACCATGTTGGCCATAGCCTGAAGAGATCAGATCACACTTGATCAGTGTAGAGGCAACACAGAGCTTAGCCATTGTGCACCCACCTCCATGCCCTGATGAGACACTAACAAGCGATGAGCCACCCCTCGCTTCTCTCCATGCTGTCACTATCGAGGGGGTGGAATGTCTACTCATGTAGGATGTATTAGAAAATTTGGAGTTAAGAGAAGAAGAACTATACTGTATCATGGTACGTGATACATCTAATGATTTAATGGATTTTGATATACAGGATGCCCCAGCACATGTTGATGAGGTGGCTTGTAACGTGTCCGCTCGTCCACTTGTGGGACACATCTTAGCAGCCCATCAGGAAGAGAGTCTAGAAAGCGCCACCTGGCACTCGCAAGGAATGTCACAAGGTTTGCGATCTAGGTCTTCTCGAGTCTGCCTCTAGCGAAAGTATCCGGCCGTTCCCACTTAGGACCAACCTGAAGTCAGGGTTTCTTTCCTATCAGCAAAGTCTCTAGGAAGTAGCTAGCGTCGAGCTCCAGATGACCCACTTTGAGTAGGAACAACAGAGTCAAAGTGGATTTATGCTACACTTGGTTCATGGAGAATGGAAAATGAGAGGAATGCAAAGCTCAACCTCTCTGCCCATAAGGCATAGTCCCATTCCGCTCCCCTAAAACAACATAAATCGGGATTCTAACTCAGCTGACTCTAGGTCTTCACAATATCGTTATCACGTCTTTTGAGAAAAGTTCCTAGCTAACTAGGACCACCCTTCCATAGGAGGGACCCAAGGCACATCCACCGCACTTTCCTTGGGTTGCTTAGTTATCTAATTACCTACCATATTATGTTTGACATGTAAAAGCAACTTCCTTAACTAATCAATTTAAACACATGTTCCTTCACGCAACTTAGGCACTGACATAAAAAAAGCGATGTCAAGCAAGTTCCTTTTTCAAATATCTGATCTTTATTTATCATAGTCTTGGAATACATCAAGTATCATGCCCGAAGGTTATCCCAGCAATCAATAGGATTGCTGATCCAAGTTTCACCCGTAGACTAGTACACGGGCCTCGAGATTCCATCTTGATTCACGTTGGCCTCTTGTGCAGGATTTGGAGGCAAGAAATTTACGACCAGAGCCTCCCTTGGTACCCAAGCGTCCTCTCGCTCCAAGCAGCACCCACGAAGAGACCTCTCGCGATGGGTTCGGTCCATGTACCCAGCGTGGCTAACAACCCCCTTGGATAGGGCCAGGCGGGTAGTTGGAGGTAATTGAACCTGCCTCTCCCTCCAGGCTATTAACCTGAAGCATTAAGTGTTTGGCCTTGAATTAGTTCCTTGAGCAAAGAAGTTCAAACAATGTACCTAAATGTACAATCACGATCATTTCTGTGGTCATTCGTACGACCAACTGCTAAGGTGTGATTCCTTCTTTCCGAATGCTCCCAGCATTTGGTCCTGGATCGTTCGTGACTTGGCGAGATTCCAGGGGCTTGGCAAGCTAGGTTGCTTGTTTCCCCTCTTTCTTTGGGTTAGGGTTTGTACCCTACCGACCCTAATTATCCTTACCTTAGGTCTCCTTGTAAAATAGATCATGAACAACCCCGTCGTCCTTGCTTGCTGGTTATCTCCTAGATCCCTTGAAGTACCTATGTACCTTTATCTTTGATCTTAATTGATCAAGATTTTCTATCCCGTTGACCATGGTTGGTCAAGATGGTTCTGTTTACAATAGTTCCTACTCTGTCTTAAGTATAATCTTCTTAAGCCCTCTTAATAATGCTCACATGCATTAAGCTTTTACCTATCCCTCTTGAAGTCACCAAGGACTTTGACATGGGACTCATGGATCTCAATCCCATTTGGTAAATTACAAACAATATTTAATTTTCCCAACAACTTTAATGCACGCAACATAATGCCATGCCTTCATTTTAATGCTTACAATTTTGATATAATCCATACGATATTTTATGCCACACATGCGAAGATATTTTCTATGCATGCAATCTTAACATTATCCTCTATGTAATTATTTACATGATCTATAACCTTCTTGAATGATCTAATCTTTATAACTTTATGTGATTATTATATGATTCTAGTTGCACTTTAATCTTTTCTGCAGTTTATTACATGTACCTTAGAATCCATCTTGCGATATGGAGATGCACTTTGCTTCTTTTGATGTCCTCTGAAATGTATTTTGCAAGAACTTGTGCAAGGAGCAATGCACTTTATGCCAAAATTCATGCAAGAATTTTTTGGGTAATTTACGATGCAATTACCTAATCAATTTCACCTATTATGATGTCATCTTACAATGAAATTTATCTTATTTGTTACAAAGATCACAACTAATTTCATATCAAGGCAATTACCCATCAATCGCGCAATCAATGTGATGCATGTGAATATGATTTTCACCATGATAATTATAATCTATGATTTAATAATAGAGCAACCTGGGTTTGGAGTGATGTCTTGACTCCATTGGTATTTACGCTTGATAAACCGTTCGCGGTTGCGGTGCCATCTTGATTTGAACCACCATCCACACTTGCAAGGTTTCCGACCATCCTTGTGGATCTACGCTTCGAGGCCATACTTGAAGACGTGTGTATGAGAGATAGAATTCTCGCACTCTCCTATGCAACTGTAAGTAAATTCTTGCAGCCTCTCCTTGAGTGGAGAAAAGATAATGAAGGGGAGGGCTGTATTTTTGAAAATATTAGAGGGGTGTGTGACCTCCCATTAAGAGGAGGAGAAAGAAGAAACTTCAAGAAACTCCCCTCTCTCTCTCTCTTCTTGCCATCAGAGCAGCATGCCAAGGCATCTCCCTTGCAATGATGATGAGGAGGGGAGGGGTGTTTCGTTTCAGCCCCACGAGGGGGGACATGATGTGTCAGGCAACGAGGGAGGGGGGCTATTGAAGAGGACGAGGGGGGGGTTGTCTGTCCACGAGGGAGGGGGGGCTCCCCTTTATAATGGGGGAGGGGGTGGTATATGGGGGGGGAGACGGCTGTCTAACGGCCGCCACCCCTCCACCTGGGGGACTGCATGCCCCCCTTCTCTCTCTTTACTCCCTCTCTCTCTCTCTCTCCCCGACATGCTGTCGGCGGGGAGAGAGAGGAAAAGTAAAAAATTTTATGTTAGTTTTAAAAAATTTTAAGAAGGGGAGTGAGTTCTTATGCATGAGGGGGGGGATATAACCTCCTCTCCCCCTTAGAGGAATCGAGATGTCCTCATCTTGAGAAGACATGGGGGTATTGTTGGTTGAGAGTTTTTTCATCCATCTAGGTGGCATCCTCCTCTGGATAATCTTTCCATTGGATGAGGTATTCTCTCAAGGTCCTTGATCTCAAATGCCTCTCCCTAACATCTAGGATTCTATTAGGCCGTAGCTCAAGGACTCCTTGGCTAGGCATTACAATTTGTTGATCATCACGTACATGATTCAGGTTAGGTAGATACTTTTTTAATAGGCTAACGTGGAACAATTATGAATCTTTAGAGTTACGGGCAGTTGTAGTCTGTAAGCATTAGGCCCTAGGCACTTGAAGATCTTATAAGGTCCACAATAACTTGGACTTAGCTTCTTGTACTCTCCCAAGGACAGTGAACTCTTTTTAGGGTGTACATAGATGAAGACCATATCACCTTCAACAAAGGATCTGTCTTGCCGTTTCAAGTCAGCGTGAGCCTTTTGTCTATCCTTGGTAGCTTGAATGTCTTGTCTTATTGATTTTATTTGATCATCCATGTCTTCTAGCATATGTCTTGAAGCTTCTACCCTCAAAGTTGGATTCGAGAAGTTCAAAGGGGTACGACAATCATGCCCATACAATGCTTGAAAAAGGGTCATCTGAATACTCTGTTGGTAAGAAGCATTGTAGGCAAACTCAACCAGTGGTAAGTATTGAATCCACTTTTTGGGTTCGCGATAGCAGTATGCCCTAATCATATCTTCAATGACTTGATTGACTCGTTCTATCTGACCATCAGTTTGGGGATGGTATGCTGTGCTGAAACATAGTTGAGTTCCAATAGCCTCAAAGATAGCCCTCTAGAAGTGTGATGTGAAAAGAGAGTCACGATCACTAATGATTCTTCTGGGTAATCCATGAAGTTTGAATATTTCCTTGATGAATAATTGTGCGATGTCTTTATAGTTCGTCTTGACAGGGATGAGATGTGCAATCTTGGTGAGCATATCTACTATAACCAAAATAGAGTTATATCCTCCCTGAACTTGGGGTAAGCCAACAATGAAGTCCATACTAATGAACTCCCATTTCATTTGTGGAATGTTAAGTGGTTGCAATTTCCTAGGCATTTTAACATGCTCTGCCTTAATGCATTGACAAGACAAACATTCCGTGACATATTTGAGTACGTCTCCCTTGAGCCTTTCCCAATAATAGTTCTTTCTGACCGTATTAAGGGTCTTGGCATAACCAGGATGCCCTGAGAAAGGGGAGTCATGGGCTTCCCAAAGTATCTTCTGCTTGAGAGTTTGGCTTGAAGGGATACATAATCTTGTCCTAAAGTAGACAAGCCCACTACTGATGGAGAATTCTTGATACTTCATCTTTAGCTTCAGGTCTTGCTCCTTGATGGGGATCTCCCTTAGCATTTTCTGATAGACTGGGTCATGATATGCCCCTTCTTTTGCTAGCTCAAGAATCGGGTTGTTTGGCATTGATACCTTTGTGGCTAGAGACCTTGTTGTTGATGGATCTTGCAAAATAAGAGAATTTAGAAATGCTTTGTGACTGAGTGCATCAGCAACTACATTCTCTTTTCCAGGCCTATATTTGATTTCAAAATCATATTCTTCCAGTACTTTGATCCATCAACGTTGCCTCATATTGAGGTCATTCTGGGTGAAAATCCATTTAAGACTCTTTTAGTCCATTACTAAGGAAAATTTGTTACCTAGAAAGTAATGTCTCCAAAGTTTGAGAGCATGGATGACAGCCAACAGCTCTAGGTCATGGGTAGCATAATTCCTTTCATGGCTCTTCAATTTTCTTGAAGAATATGCTATGGGATGACCTTCTTGCATAAGTACACATCCTAAAGCAAGTGTGCTAGCATCAGTTACCACTTCAAACTCCTTACTAAGATTAGGAAGTTTCAAGATGGGTGTTGATACTAAGCTTTGCTTTAGTTTGTCAAAGCTGGTCTGTTCAGCAGGTGACCATGCAATTGCTACTTGCTTCTTTAGTAGATCAGTCAGAGGTGCTACAATCAAAGCATAATCTTTGATGAAAATTCTGTACCACCCTGTCAATCCAAGAAAACTACGTATTTCTTTGACAGAAGTTGGTGTTGGCCATTCCAAAACATCTCTGACCTTAGCTGGATCTACTGAAATTCCTTCTACTGATACAATGAATCCCAGATATTCAATCTGTCGCTTGAAAAATGCACACTTCTTCCTCTTGGCATAAAGCTTGTGTGCTCTCATTGTTTCAAGGACAATGCAAAGCTAGGGTTCATGATCCTTTCCCTTTTTGAGTAGACTAGGGTATCGTCAAAAAAGACGAGTACGAAGTCATCAAGATAGGGCCTAAAGATATCCTACATTAACCTATTGAAGGTAGCAGGAGCATTCGTCAGCCCGAATGACATCACTAGGAATTCAAAGTGTCCGTACCTTGTACTGAATGTAGTCTTCGGAATATATTCTTCCTTGATCCTTATCTGATAATATCTAGATCTGAGATCTATCTTTGAGAAGACCTTCGCTCCTTGAAGATGGTCAAGTAATTCATCTATTCTTGGAATGGGGTATTTATTTTTGATAGTTGCTTGATTCAACCCTTTGTAGTCAATGCATAGGTGAAGCCTTCCATCTTTCTTCTTTTGGAACAACACTAGAGCTCCCCATGGAGAACTGCTAGGTCGGATGTAGCCTTGATCTAATAGTTTCTTGAGTTGCTCTTTCAGTTTGATAGCTTCCGGAATGGACATTTTATACGGCCTCTTTGCGATCGGTGTAGCTCCTGGCACAAGTTTGATTTTGTGGTCGACTTCCCTTTGGGAAGAAAGTTCCGTCAGATCTTCAGGGAATACGTCTGTGTATTCCTTTAACCATGAAGGTTCTTCTTTGGATTCCTGATTCTGATCTAGCTTATTTAGCTTAATCAAATAGACAGGTAGAACCTTTTGAACACCTTTTATTATCCGTGTTGCTTTTGCCAACCGTATTTTTGGCTTAGCAGCCTCACCTTGAGTCGTGACTAGTTTCCCTTCAGAATTTCGAAAGGAGACTTGGCCCTTCCCACAGTGGATATGGGCATCATTGGGTAGTAGCCAATTCATTCCGAGTAAACATTCATGGACACCTAGGTTAATTACCCTGAATCTCACAGAAGTTGGCTTCCCACCTAGTAGGAATTTCACCTTAGCAGTTTGCCTAGTATAAGTGACCTCACGACCATTTGCTAATTCCAGAAGTAAAGTAGGTGCATCTATAGTGGCTATCCCTAATCTTCTTGCACAAATTGGTGAAATGAAGAAATGTGTATTGCCACAGTCAATCAAGGTTTTGAAGCTTTTACCTTGATATTTTGATGGAGTTTGAATCACCGAGAATTGGCGATTTGGACCCTTCTTGTGAAGAGTGGCGTGAACCGTTGCCCTCTCAATGTCAGCATCCATGGATGGATCTTCTTCATTGTCCAGCTCCTTGTTGGAAACACTGGAGGTTCTCCCTCTGGCCATGAAGGTGGTTCCTTGGCCATGAGTGGCTTTGTTTTGACCTTGAAATTTTCCCTGGTGATGTCCTCTACCAAGATTGGGACACTCCCTCTTGAAGTGTCCGGGCTCGTTGCAATGGAAGCAATGTGAGTTGTGATCATTGCTTTGTATTGGAACAAAGTTGTTGACAGCATTGACCCTAGCTTTCTTTCTTTGGCCCTGATTCTGACCCTGTGTTCTCTTAGTCTAAGCCTTAGACATGCCCTTATTTTGATCTTTGTAAGGCCAAATCCTGTTGTTCCTTGGTTTGGTCTGCACCTCCTGTATTATTGGAATAGCTCGAATGAGTGCATCTTGTAGGTTCATTGGGCGCATTGATTCCAATCGAGTGTTTATGGGTGGATTTAACCCAACACAGAATTTTGACACCTACAGTGTCATATCCATTGGGGGTGCATACTTTAGGAGTAAAAAGAACTTCGAATAATATGCTTCAAGTGATAATCCTAGCTGCTTCAAGTCATAGAATTCATTCATCTTTTGTGTGCGGTAGGCAAGTGGCAGATACCTCCATTGCACAACGTCCTTAAGCTTATCCCAAGTGATTGTCCCCTCCGAGATCTCTTGGTCTCTACACCACTGTTTCCACCAAAGTCTCGCTTCGCCTGTAAGCTTAAGTTTGGCAAGCATGGCTTGGTTAGTAGGTGCAGTTCCTGCTGCCTCAAAATAGTCCTCCATGGACTCAATCCAAATCTCCGCGTCAGCTTGAACAGTCCTTTCCTTGCCATCAAACTCGGGTGGCTTAATTTGTTTGAGAAGGAATTTCTTCTCTTGAGACACAGCTGGACTTATTGCAGGAGTCGGGTTTGGAACTTGCGCTTGGGGTTGCGTCTGAACAATAAGATTCTTTATGTTAACATCTTACCATAAGTTCCCATGTAATCTTTAGATCTCATTGGTTCGCTATGATACCAACTGTAACGTGTCCACTCATCCACTTGTGGGACACGTCTTAGCAGTCCATCGGGAAGAGAGTCTAGAAAGCGCCACCTAGCACTCGTAAGGAATGTCAGAGGGTTTGCGGTCTAGGTCTTCCCGAGTCTGCCCCGAGCCGAAGTATCTGGCCATTCCCACTTAGGACCGACTTGAAGTCAGGGTTTCTTTCCTATCAGCAAAGTCTCCAGGAAGTAGCTAGCGTCGAGCTCCAGATGACCCACTTTGTGTAGGAACAACAAAGTCGAAGCGGATTTATGCTGCACTTGGTTCATGGAGAATGGGAAACGAGAGGGATGTGAAGTTCAACCTCTCTGCCCATAAGGCATAGTCCCATTTCGCTCCCCTAAAATAGCATAAATCGGGATTCTAACTCAATTGACTCTAGGTCTTCACAGTATCGTTATCACGTCTTTTGAGAAAAGTTCCCAGCTATAACCGGGACCACCCTTCCGTAGGACGGACCCAAGTCATGTCCACCACACTTTCCTCGGATTGCTTAGTTATCTAATTACCGACCACATTATGTTTGACATGCAAAAGCAGCTTCCTTAATTAATCAATTTAAACACAGGTTCCTTCACACAACTTAGGAACTGACATTTAAAAGCAAGTTCCTTTTTCAAATATCTGATCTTTATTTATCGTAGTCTTGGAATACATCAAGTATCATGCCCAAAGGATATCCTAGTAATTAATAGGATTGCTGCTCCAAGTTTCGCCTGTAGACTACACGGGCCTCGAGATTCCATCTCGAGTCATGTCGGCCTCTTGTGCGGGATTCGGAGGCAAGGAATGTATGGCCAGAACCTCCCCTAGCACCAAGCATCCTCCTGCTCCAAGCAGCACCCATGAAGAGACCTCTCGCGCGACGGGTTCGGTCCATGTACCCGGCACGGCTAACAACCCCCTTGGATAGGGCCAGGCGGGCAGTCGAAGGTAACTGAACCTGCCTCTCCCTCCAGGCTATTAACTTGAAGCATTAAGTGTTTGGCCTTGAATTAGTTCCTTGAGCAAAGAAGTTTAAACAATGTACCTAAGTGTACAATCACGATCATTTCTATAGTCATTCGTACGACCAACTGCTAAGGTGTGATTTGTTCTTCCCGAATGCTCCCAGCATTCAGTCCTAGATGAGTCTAGCTGCACTTTAATATTTTCCACAGTTTATTACATGTGCCTTAGAATCCATCTTGCGATATGGAGATGCACTTTGCTTCTTTCGATGTCCTCTGAAATGTATTTTGCAAGAACTTGTGCAAGGAGCAATGCACTTGATGCTAGAATTCATGCAAGATTTTTGTTAAGGTAATTTACGATGCAATTACCTAATCAATTTCACCTATTATGATGTCATCTTACAACGAAATTTATCTTCTTTGTTACAAACATCACAACTAATTTCATACCAAGGCAATTACCCATCAATCGTGCAATCAATGTGATGCATGTGAATATGATTTTCACCATGATAATTATAATCTATGATTTAATAATAGAGCAACCTGGGTTTGGAGTGATGTCTTGATTCCAGTGGTATTTACGCCTGATAAACCGTTCGCGGTTGCGGTGCCATCTTGATTCGAACCGCCATCCACACTTGCGGGGTTTCCGACCATCCTTGTGGATCTATGCTTCGAGGCCATACTCGGAGACACGTGTATGAGAGATAGAATTCTCACACTCTCCTATGCTAGTGTAAGTAAATTCTTGCAGCCTCTCCTTGAGTGGAGAAAAGATAATGAAGGGGAGGGCTGTATTTTCGAAAATATTAGAGGGTTGTGTGACCTCCCTTTAAGAGGGGGAGAAAGAAGAAACTTCCAGAAACTCCCCTCCCTCTCTCTCTCTCTCTCTCTCTCTCTCTCCCTCTCTCTCTCTCTCTTCTTGCTGTCAGAGTAGCATGCCAGGAGCATCTCCCTTGCAATGATGATGAGGGGGGGAAGGGGGGGGGGCCTTTCGTTTCAGCCCCACGAGGGGGGGGCGTGATGTGTCAGGCGACGAGGGAGGGGGGCTATTGAAGACGACGAGGGGGGGGGGGGGGGGGTTGTCTGTCCACAAGGGATGGGGGAGGGGGGTGGTATATTAGGGGGGGGGAGACGGCTGTCTAACGGCCGCCACCCCTCCACCTGGGGGGCTGCATGCCCCCCTCTCTCTCTTTACTTTCTCTCTCTCTCTCTCTCCCCCCGACATGTTGTCAGCGGGGAGAGAGAGGGAGAGTAAAAAAAATTAAGTTAGTTTTAAAAAAATTTAAGAAGGGGGGGCGTTCTTATGCATGGGGGGAGATATTACATGGCTTGATATGATCGCACAAGCATCAATGATATCTCTGCCATTGTGAGCATGCAAGAATAGATTGAGGATGCAACACCATAGTATGAGATCTCAGATGAGGAGTTTGAGCAATTGCAACAAGAAATCCTTTTTGGTCCTCGACTCCAACTGCACACAGTACCTTCCTAGGAGGGAGATGGGAGTGGTCCAATTGCAGGAGCAGACCTGGATGCTCCATTACAACAGCAGTAGCCAGATAGATGATGTACAGAAGGTAATGTTCTCATATTCACACGCAACTTCACCAATAGGGCTTCTAGGGCATTGAGACCCTTGGAGTAAATTTTTGTCAAGATCGGGCCCCCATAGCAGCAATCTGGAGGCTCACATCTAGGGCCCCAGAATTAGCATTTGTATCTATCGATTGGAGATTCCGTCAATTTCTTATCAATTTATATTTAAATTTTAACTACTTAAATATTTCTTATTGTAAAAATCATAGTCCTTGAATCTAATTATTTACAATTCCTACTCGATGTAATAAAATCACAAATTCTTTTCATATAGTATAGTAATTTTCATACAACCTATTCCTAATAAATCTCATGCAATCTAAATTAATTCTTTTGAATTTGCAATTATCAAGACAAAAATTCTCTTCAATAAATTTTCTACGCTTGAGATTATACGTAAAATTTTACTTTCATTACTATCATGGGGATATAAGTTTCCTTTATCATCATAAGATGATCATCTATTTGTCGTATTTAATATTTAAAATATTAGTCAAATATGACACCTGGGGATTCACAACGAGTGCTTGTTTGTTGTTGATATTTTGAACCAATCCATCCATGTTCTTACTTCAAAAATCCATGGTCTTCAAGTAGCAAAGAATATGAGGTCCCATAGGAATTTAGTTTTACCCCTAGATAGGTTAGCCAATAATCTCCTCCTTGCAAGGGTTGTCTTCACATATGGGAGAATGCCCCAAAGGCTTAATTCAGCTTTGTTCTGCTAGTCAAATAAGCCACTATGTAGGCTGCATACCTTGTAGGCCTGAATCCTTCATTGCCACATTTGTCATTATATTCACTGATGAACCATCATTAATCAATGCGTCTACAATAAAGCATCCTTCAATCCACAATCTTTGGGGTAGCAAGATATCCAAGAAGGCGTTAACCACATCCACTCCAAGTGAGGTAGGTCCTGCTTTGGCTATGGTAGACTCATGGTCAAGATGAAGATGAAGTTTGAGACCAAGTTCATACACTCAAATAAGTTTGGACTTTAGCTAAGCTAAGCTGAGAGGAGTGAGAGAAGACTGTTCACATCTAGATTAAAGTAAGATTGACATATGAAACACAATTTTATTAACTCGAAGCATTTTAGATCATTATTGTCGCATTTCATGCATCATGAATATAAAACAAAACTTGATCGATGAGATGCGAAATTGCATTCCTCCTCTCTGTTGGACATTATTCTGTGTTTGTTGGTTTAAGAGGAGGAAGATAGCATTGTTTTGTGTTTGTTGGTTTAAGGAGAGGAAGATAACATGAACCCTTGCTCAAAATTTGTTAGTGAGCATGTCATATATTGGGAGGGTAAACTTTAAAGCTAAGAGTGAGTTCTTGACAAAATATCAAGAAGTCAAAAATTTTATGAAGGGTTTAACTAAATTTTTCTAGCAATCTTGCTTTAATGTTTTCATGATGACCAAAAGGAAGTTTTCCTTACAAGGAATGGAGGAAGAGGATCTGGAGGATACATGTGGTGAAAAGCTCTTTGATTTTCTCCATGTAACTAGAGAATCATCTAGATTTGTTTACATCAGAGATATGCTTAATTTTTCCTTTGATTTGCAAGATCTCTTGAAGGATCTTGAAGACAAACTAAAGGATTTTAGGGAGTTTTATGATAGACATGTGGAAGGCCTAGAGATTGAGGGATTTGTCCATTATAGTGATGTAATGGAAGCTACCAATGTTGTAAGAACAACTTTGCAAACAAGGTTTAGCCTTATTGATGAGGAATTCAAGAACTGGAAACAAATTGTCCTTTTCATCAAAATCAACATCAATGTCTTCTTGTACAAAAGGATGTTGGATTTCTTGTATATCTTCAATATATGGATAGTTGTTCATTAGATACAATACAAGAGAAGAAGATAGAGGATATTGGAAGCAAAGATAAAGAGGTTGAAGAAAAAGGGGAAATGTATCAAGAGGATATTGAGAACTAGTTCGTGCAAGGATTTGATGATGCTTTGTTTAAAAGTGAGAACATTACAAAAGTGGAAGAAAAGGAGATAGAGTTGAGTGCAGAGATTGAAACAGGTCCTCTTGAATGTGTCCCAATATTTTTCAGTTATCTCATCAACAAAAAGAGATATGTATTGCTAAATGATATTCAACACCTTTTTTATCTCAAAGAAGATTATTGCGTGGCAATCCTTGCAGCATGGGGTCAAAATGATAAGAATTTTATAGGTTATGAACATGAATTGCTAGCAAATCTTGATGTTGAGGAAGAGAATATTCAAGACAACTCTGTAGCCTTACGTTCATGTATTAATCAAATCATGGAATATGACAAGGGGGAGATACCTACAAAGAAAGAGTTCTTACAAATTCAGTAGAGACTTGGTATTGATAACATGGGGTATGAAGAGAAACTGAAGCCTCCATTAGAGAAGAAACCAAAAAGTTCAATAAATCTTTATGATGATAGTCTTCTTGAAGAAGATGAAAATCCTAAGGTATGAAAGATAATTCTAAGATATCCATTATGGTTTATATTAGAGTATGTTATGCATTATAGACAAATATTATTGGATATTTATCTACTGATATCTTACACTATTGTGCTTTATTTAAGGCCTTGGTCATTATATTGGAAGCTTAAATAATCAAACAATTACAATTTATCATACCAGGTTGTCAAGCTCTCCAAGCTTTCCAATGATGGCTTTGAAAGCTATCTCCAATGTGATTGGATTCCAAGTTTTTAATAGAGGTGAAGACAAGATAATTTTGGTGGAGAGATAAGAAACTATAAGAGTTTTTTGCTTCATGGCTAGATATAGTGGATCTAGGGCAGGATACTTTGGAGTTATTGGCTCTTATTTGTTCTCCCATGTAGAAGATTCCATGAATTTTAAGGTCCTTCTAGGCTATAGGAAATAAGAGTTCCTAAAATGTAGAGGTCTCATTGAGTGGGATAAAATAAAAGAATCCTCTAGAGGACCTAGTGAATTGCTTGAAACTAAAGACTCTTTTGCAATAGATTCAAACTAAAAGATGTTAAGGGTTTATTGAAACCCATCTTTTTCCATCTCTTTTTCTAGTTTGTAACCATTTTGAATATCTTTGCTTTGCACAAGAGTTTAAATATCCCTCTTTTCTTCTTTGGGTAACAGTGGATATAGTCCTTGCCAAAGATGATGTATTACATAATGGGATTCTGTCTTTGAACTTGAATTTGTGCCAAATTTGTCTGCAGAACCATTGAAAGACTTCTAATAAATTGTTTGCTTTATATCTTCCACCTCCATGTCTTGTGTGTCTAAAGTATTTTGTTCTTGCCTGATAATGTGATTTTTCCATACCTTGGGTTGACCAGATAGATAGAGATCCTTATTTCTTGATAAAATTTGGAGCATGGTTGTATAAAATATGTTGCATAGTTAACAAATAAAGAAAGTCAATTAAAAAACCTTATGTGGGTCAAACAATAAAGAGACCTACATATGCAAACTTCTTACCATATAGTGAGTGAAGTGTTGATTATCCCAAGATTTTGTCATTGTCTTTTTTAAAAATGTGGCTTTTGAAGTCTTTGAGATCATCATCATTCCACTTAGTTTTATCACAATGGAAGAATAATTTCTCTAGTGTTTCTCAAACATTGGCTTTTCTATTCCAAGCTTGTCCATTATCAACATGATCCTTAACTCCATTATGTAAGGACTTCCAATGATATTGTATCTAATAGTTGAGCCACCATTCCTAGAGTTTATCTTACCAAGTCTCTCATGAAAGCCTAGGAACCTTCTAGCCTTCACTCCACTAATAGATGGCTTTTTGGGAACATAATTGCCATCCTTATATTTTGAAGATCTAGTTCAATAACAACATTACCACCATGTAGACCAATTGCAAATAAAACTTTTTCAATATTTGTTATAGCATCTATTCTAGCTGATAATGGCTTGAGCTTCCATGCAAATCCTATATAAAGATAAACAAGCTTATCAATTATCCTACAAATTGCATGAAGTGTACAGATATGGGCATTCACTAAAGGAATATCTAGGACTAGCTTAAACTGTGGTTCCTTGTTGTGCATAAAGGAAGCTCTATTCCGATTGCTTGAGTTCAACTCTATGACTAGGGACATGCAATATAAGCAAGAAGATTTGGAGTTGGCTCCCTTTGATACATTATACATACATTTGAGTGTCTTTAAGTCACCGACTATGTACCACTGAATCTAATTGTTCCCAAATCCTTCAACAAATAGCTCTTCTCCTACTTATTTTCTCTTAATAAAATCAAGTATTGGTGTTTGATCAAAAACCCAATACAATATATCAAAATCCTCTATATCTACTTCGAATACTCTTAGACACCAGATGTTGTATTCCGATTTAATACTAAATGACATTGAGTGATTGCAATGATTTGATAAAAGTTCTCTATTCATCAAGGTTTGTACATTTAAGAATCTCACTTTCATTAAGTTTAACCACAAATATAGCCACTCCTTGTGCCTCTTCTAGTGACAAGTCATAGAATCTGATCATTAAATATTGTAGGGTGGGCAAGTCAAGGAAAATGTTGTTAAATTCATTGAATACAACGTCCTTTTTCTTGCCCTTGAAGCTAGCCTTGATATGGAAAGGCTCACCCACAATCTCCATCACTTTGTTATTCACTCTTTGTCTAATAGTTCTAACCACATATGGCCTTGGAAGTATGCAATTGTGTACTTGTCATTGCTTCATATTTGATTGTAAAAGCTGAAGAAGTTGTATATAAGCATCTCGACTGATACCAATATTATCTAGTGTCTTCTGTACTAACTGAGTATCCAAAGAATGATCCTTTATAAATTACTCCAAGCATTGTTTCTTTGTCTTTTTAAATTTTTTATTCTCCAAAATATATTTTGAAACTATTGAAGGAAGAAGATGACAATAAAACTAAGATGCTTTTAAAGAATCTCTTTCACTTGCATTGGGTTGAGACCTAAACA
Organism: Lygodium microphyllum; assembly: GCF_053477565.2. Lineage (NCBI taxonomy): Eukaryota > Viridiplantae > Streptophyta > Polypodiopsida > Schizaeales > Lygodiaceae > Lygodium > Lygodium microphyllum. The sequence goes on from NC_141139.1 coordinate 32,854,398, forward strand.
AAATCAACATAAAAAATCAATACAATTAATTATAAACGAATTCATATTTAATATTTTTAAAGTTAAAAAAATGTGCCTTACTACTTGAATTCTTTTACTACAACCACCTCCTCTTCATCTAAGACTCTCAATATTTTTAAGAGGGTTTTGTCAATTTTGAAAGCCTAAAATAGTTTGCTTTCTTTGATAAGATTTGATGCGTTTCTCCAATAAATGTATCCTTTGTTGTTGATAGCCCTCTAGCTTTTTGTAGCAACTCATTTTTATCTTTTGATAAAAGATGGTTCTCTAATGTGAGGACATCCTTTTCTGCAACAACGAAGTGTATAACCTAGACATCCATTATAACCATCACCAATGAACCTCAATAATGAAGAGCTATTATAGAAAGGCAGAGTGCTATTTTTGCTAGGATCTTTGGGTTATATCCTGCCATCTAGCCAAAGATCAAGATTCTTCTTTCCTTCAAACCTTTGTATATGTTTTGTAGACTATGTAATAGTAATGGGTTTTATTCTCCTCCTTATTAGTTCATACTCACTATCCAACTCAATATGAAGATGATAAAGAGGTCTTTTACTAGAGCTACAAAGATCATTCGATGATTGATCCATAGTTAAGGATATGATTAGAATATTAGATTTAAAAGCTATGCAAATTATAAACAAGAAGGAAAACGAAGAAGAAACTAGTAAGGATGGAAAAGAAAGAAAAGAGTGAGAATGGAGGGAAGTAATTAAACGTCGAACAAAATTCAAATTGAATATTAGTTTTCACTTTAATGAGGATGAGTAAGATAATTAATGGGAGGGGGGGTTAGGGGAATGACTAATGGTGGGTGGGGGGGGGGGGGGGGGGGGTTGCTATGAATTAGATTAAGGGGAGACACGGGTGGGCAGCACGGGGACCTATGGGGGTGGGGGCGGGCAGCCTGGGTTGGGGTAGGGGAGCTGTTGGGGAGCAGGTGGGGGATAGGGAGGGGACAATGGGAAGCACTAGTGGCAAGGCTTCAGCAGCATAGCGTGGACACTCGATGATGGCTGGCAAGTTCCTTGTGGTCGTGGTGGCAGTGGGATTTTCTACTGGCATGGCGGCAACATTTCTTGCTCATGTGGTGGTCGATGGTGAACGGCATGATAGGCGACTGACTGGTCACAGCAAGGGAGAGGAAAGGAGGAGGAGAGGGAGGAGAGGGAAAAAGGAGGAGGAAGGAGGGAGGCGGGAGGAGAATGGGAGGAGGAAGAGGAGTAGGGTGGGAGGAGGAAGAAGAAGAGGAGGGAAGGAGGTGGGGGAGGAGATGGAGGATGGAGGAAGGAGAAGAAGGGAGGATGGTGAGAGATGGAGGGAAGAGAAGAAGATGTTGGAGGAGGAGAATAAATGTAGAAGGAGAAGACGTAGGAGAGGCACAGAGAGAGAGAGAGGGAGAGGGAGGAAAGGGGTGGGTTGGGATGGCTAGGAAGAGGGGTGATTTTTTTTAAAAAATTTGTTTTTTTTGTTATTGGTTTTTTTTTTCAAAATGAGGATCCCCCCACGTCCCGCGCATGAACACGGGCGGGGGAGGGGGGGATTTTGCGTTGACGGGGACAATCGGCCATGTGACTGAGAATTTGAATGCCTAAATGCGACACCACGAAGGCCAGACACGCATGCCAAAGCAAAACTCGATCATTTACGTGACACTTGGGGGATGAAAATTCCAAATTAAATGAAAAAAGTAATTCAATGATATCTCAGCATTGGATAAAGATGCTCTAAAAAGAAAAATCAGGCATGGCAATGGGGGAAAGGAAAGGGACAACACATCCGGCAAGTTTGGCAACAAAATATGTGTTTATGTGGAAAAATATAAAAATCGAGCATGAAAACTCCTATGAAAATTAATTTCACAAAATCCGTCAGGCAAAATGAAATGCAAAAACAAGAAAAATCATCTGGATTGAAGAGGCACTGCTAGGCCTATCACATTGCAATGTAGTTCCGACAAGAATAAGACCCATTCATAAAAACACACTCAAAAATCTGAACAAAAATTAATATCCAACAATCCATAAGTCAAAAGACTAGGTAACAAAAGGAAAAATATCCAAGGGATGGTGATTGAGAGGCCAGCTATTGGATCAAAACACAATTATGGTGCAAGAAAGGCACATTCACATGAAAAAAGTAGGAAAAACAAGCAAAAAACACACACAAAATTTAATAATACAAAACTGGTGGGTCGGAACATGATGGAGAAAAAAGAGAAATTGTGCAAGGGAGCATCTTAGACAAGGCTAGTGAATTAGAGTTGAATTCCGAGGAGATTAGGGTAGGTTCACATGTAAAAGAGCAAAAATCATACATGAGAATACTTGAAAACACGCAATAATTAATAACTGATAACTCGTGTATCGGAATGGCAAGCAATAAAAAGGAAAAATATAAAGGAAAAGGTGTAGGTTAGGACTGTCACATCAATCGTTGCTCTGAAGTAAAAAAGGTGCATTCACAGCATGGAGACACATCTAATTGGCAGAAAATTCTTCAAAAATTAATAGCTCACGAATCATAGCTTGGAACATGTCCGAAAAATAAAAAGTGGCCAATTCAAAGAGACAAATAGGGTTGTAAGATTAGATTTTACTTACAATGAATGTGGGATGTGTTCACATGGAAAAACAACAAAACAAAGGATAAAGACAAACGGACAAGGAATGACCTCAAGGATGGGATGAAAATAGGATGGGTGGGTGGGGAAGGACCCCATCAGGAAAAATCAGGACATGGTATTCATGAATGATCAGATTAGGGGTGTTTCCGTGAGGGTATGCAAAATAGACGTGCAAGGATGCGTCCCCACACTTAAGGCCTTAATAGATCAATTTGACTAATCAACAGGGGCCTAACACTTGACCACGATCCATACATGTACATCTCCACACTTAAAACATGATCGATTCTTGTAAACAAAAGGGATACGGTTAGAAAAACTTGGCTCTTTGCAAATGGTTGAGATGAACCATCGCTAACACGTGAAGAGTTGTAGTCATCGATAGCAAGAGGTACCATGGCTTGCCACATCACACTCGTCCAACATGGCAGGGACCATGCAATAGCACCTAGGGAGGTAGCATTGTCTATTAGGACCACTAGAAGCTTCTTCTTCTCATAGTTGGAGATACCATGGAGATACTGTTGGGTTGCCAACAAGTTGGCTATGTCTGCATACCATGGGGTTTCACTTTTGACTAGAAAAAGGGAAGCATTAGGAAGGTCTGGGTCATCCTCCTCTTCTTCATCACTCTAAGGGATTCTCGGCAAATGATTAGCTAGGGAGTGATCGTGTTTGGTAACCACTTCAAAGTCAAACTCCTAAAATAGAAGGAGCCAACTCATCATTCGTGCCTTCTACTTTGTTCATTAAAAAGGACAAGGCCTCATGATCCACATAGAATTTAAAGTGTGTCGACAGTAGGTAGTGTCAGAACTTCTCCAAAGCAAACACCATTGCTAAACATTCGAGGTCTATCACTGTGCAGTTTCTTTCTTGATCGTCTTGCATAATAAATAGGTTGATCCAACTTCAACGAGACCTTTTGGCATAAGATTGCACCTAGGCCTTCAACAGATGCATTAGTGTGCACATTATAGAACTTCTTTATCCAATCGAGAGACTGCAGGATGGGTGCTTCAATCAGATGTTGCTTCAAGATGTTGAATGCCTCGTCACAATTAGTAGTCCATATAAACTTTGCATCTTTCCTCAAGAGCTTATGCAAAGGGGATTCCTTTGTCGCAAAGTGTGTAATGAATCTCTATAATAGCCCACATGGTCAAGGAATCTCCTCAATTGTTTGAGGTCTGTTGGTGTTGTTAAGGCTACAATCTTCTCGATCTTGGCATGGTTTGTTACTATCCCTTGTGCAAAAATAGTGTGGCTCAAAGAACTCTTGAAGAGACTTTGAAGATACATTTGTTAGGGTTGAGAGAGATCCCATACTCTCAACATCTGTCAAAGCACTATCCACGTGTTCCCAATGCTCATGGATTAGACTATAGACACAAAAGTCATCTAAGTATACCTCAATGAAATCATGCAGATGGTTTTGGAATGCAGCCATCATCACTCGTTGAAAGGTAGCATGAGCATTATAGAGCCTAAATGGCATCACTTTGTAAGCATAGGTTTCCCATTTTGTTGTGAAGGTTGTTTTGGATTGATCTTCTTCTGTGATCTGGACTTGGTTGTATCCACTGAATCCATCTAAGAGGTAATAGAGCTCATGGCTTGTCATTGTGTCCAATAGTTGGTCTATAAAAGGGATAGGAAAGTGATCCTTCTTAGTCTTGGAATTCAACTTTTGAAAGTCCACACATATTCGCAGGTTTCCATTCTTCTTGACCACAGTGGGTGAAACCCACTCACTATTTGCCACTAGATAGATGAACTTGGCTTCAAGAAGCTTCAACAATTCCACTTTCACTAGGGTAGAGTAATTTGGATTCATGCACCTCTGTCTTTGCCTCATGGGCTTGGCATCAGACTCTAGGTTGATGTGATGGTAACATATAGTGGTATCAATCCCCTTTAGATCCTTATACGACCATGCAAACATGTCCAAGTTCTCTTTCAGAAGGTCATGTAGGACTGACAACTCTTCTTTTGGAAGACTGATACCCACCTTCAGGTGACGTTCAGTACCATCAACATCCATAAATGTTAATTGCTTTCTCCTTTCATTTCGCAGATGAAGGTCCTATGGATTTCTTCTAAGTATAGATTTGACTCCTTCAAGGGAGTAGTCTCCTCTTCTGATACTCCATTGGAACTGACTTCCTCTGTCAATGAGGGCTAGGATGACTTCTTGGGATGCTGAAATGGTATCATTGTTGTTTTGGGTTTGGTTTGGAAATCAACTACCTCTCTTGGCTTGAGAACTCAACTTCTAAAGTCATATCCAGGAATGCTACATAACATGACCCTTTAAAGTTCTGTTTGGGCTATAGAACTGGTGGTTGTTGTCAAGGTGCATTGTCATCATCCTCTCTTGAGAAGGGTAACTTCAGAAACAATAACCACTATTGAAGGAAGGCTTATTCTACTTAATCCATTTCTTATAAAGTTTTGCATATGATGTGACTCATTAGCTAGTCCAAAGGGTACCATAGTCATTTTGTTGTCTAATTGCATGGGATCTTTAGCTTCTATAGCCACTGAAACTTCTTTCTTGTTTATGTCTTCTATGAGTAGGATAGATTCTTCCAGCTCGCTTTCATAGTCTTCTTCTACTCTGTCATCTTTGTCCTCTTTAGACTTTTTCTCTGCCTCTGTAGTAGGGGATTTGTAAGAGAAGAACAAATTCTTTGTCGTGTCTTTTGCCTCTGCTTCTGTGTCTATCTTTGCTCTTGTCTCTATCCTTGTTTCTGTATCTATTTCTATCTCTGTTTTACGACAATGTAACAGGGAGAATAGTACATCCATGCTTCTATCTTGCTGTCAGATACAACATCAAAAGTCATTTTGGGTTCAAGAAGGAGATATTCACCCATTTGACAAAGACTTTGATTCTTTTGGGAGTTGGCTTACAGCGTCCATTATCAAGGACTGTGCCTCTATTTTCTTAGGAAATATCTATTTGAGAGCTTATTTGCCTCCTAACGTACAACTTGTTATCTCATTGGAAGAGTTTGTTAGGACTTCAATGGAAGTGGATGCATTACCTTTTTGCAATCCATACAACTTCAACACCACTTTGTTGGGTCCTCTGCCTAGGGTTATGGTTCCTAACATGATTCATTGTTAAGCAAGTGTAAAGTAAAATTGATAGTAGAAACTCAAACCATTCCAATCTCCAATGTTTTAATAAGCAAAGAAGGGGCTAGAACCAAAACCCTAGTGGGCCACTCATTCAAATTCATCATAAATTTCTATGTCAACTACATTAACAAATGCATTCACTTAAAGTTCCATGGCACAAGGGTCATCTCAACCTTCAGCCTCTACATTCTCACTCTATGGCCCACCCCAAACTAGTACTTATACACCACTATCCTAGCAAACTGCTCCTATAATGGACACAAGTCTCCTCTTGTAGTTGCTAGTTACATAAGCTCAAAACCAACTATTTATGCCAACACCAATGCCTAACCACCTGAAACCTTTCAAAATTCCTAGTCTACCTCTTAAGAAAGTTTCAAATCTTCCAAGACCACTACTAGTTCTAGATGAATATGTAGTAAGCATTGTCTTAATTGTTACATGCCACATGCAATATATTCCTGGGTATCCAAAGCCTTCTTATGCACCAAAGGGTATTATCAAGACCACACATACCTCAAGCTTCATGAGCAAACCGCATGAATATACTCATATCATCATGAGCCATTGCCTTGCCCTAGGCCGGGGTCTGCACAACCACTCCAAATCAAGAACCATAGCACCAACAACCTTGTGTTACTACTACATCTCATTAGAGATTATTATTGAGACATTGTCTATCCTCCCTAAGGCACCTATGTCAATAGAAGCCATGGGCCCAGATGATGACCTAATACCTCACAAAAAACCTTAGACTAACACACCACCCTCAACTGCTCTATCCACCACTTTGGAATTGATGGGCTTCCCTTTAGAATTAGTGTGACCATTCATTACTTTTCCCCAGCCATTTAAAGAAGAGTCGACACTAGCTTATGAATGTACAAAATGACATAAGAATTAGTCCATCAAACCAATCACAACCCATAGAATGTTTCTTATAGCTATATTCCATCCTTGACACCTTTGCAAATATTTTTTCCATGATAGATATTGGTCTAGTTGACAATCATACAATTGCACTTGCATGCCAATGGCACCCCACATGGGAGGAGCTTGAGCACCTATACTATTAGGCTAGACACAAAGTTTAAAATTCAAGCATGATACATCTGAAGGAAATTTTTGGAAAATAAATGTGCCTCAAAGAATGGAGCTAGGTACAAAATGTGCACAATCAAGACTAATTTTTTAGCTTGGACATTGAAAGACCATTACTTTGTTGGCGATGAAGGTGTTGTTGTGCCCATTGATTAAGCATTTAGCAACTTCTCTCCGAAAGAAGATGAAATTGGCACCTTGTGGTTGATGGCCCTTGATGTCTTGGTTATGGATTTGAGGCTTTATATCCAATATTTTTCCATACCATTGAACCTTTAGAGATCTTCTATTATTTAGGATATTGTCTAGAGTTTGGCATTACTATCATGTGTCACCATTTGTCACCTCTTGTTATCCTACATTCTCTTAGTGAAACTTTAAGAGGACCATGGAGTGGAAAAGGTAGAAGTAAATGACTATAACTTTGTTGTTTTGTGCCACCATATCTAGAACAAAATTTTAGAGCTTGTATATTGTATATCCTACCCTCACATAAGATGTAGCATTGCTTTGAAGTTCAAGGGATTTTGGCTATTGTCAATGAAACACATTGAGCAAAAAAATAAAGAATTTGCAGGCTATTTAGGGTTAGCTATTTGAAGAAGTTGATGTTTAGTAGTTTTGAGAATCACCGCTCATAGAAATTTGGATTGTACTCTTGTTCAACAAAGCATCCAAGTCACTTGGTCTGTTAGCCAATCCACCAAGGTAACTAATCATATTACAAAGTAAAGAAGGTCGTGCAAAGTGGCTAGCTATATGCAATTCCTCTTCATTCAAAATCTTATCAATCAATGGGAAATATTGCAGCTATGATGGCATGTCCTCATTCTGAGCCCAAATGATAGACCATAGTAAACTAGTCATATAGTAAGTTTGGTCAAATTGAAATGAAGAGTGTTGACTGTACATCATTGGGCAACCATTATCACAAGAAGGCAACTACCATTTCAAGAAATCACAAATTGAGGAGAAAGCCAGTTCTTTAAGAATGGGCTTAAGGAATGGTAATTCTACTCAAGTTGATCCTGTACTGAGACTAATCTTTGATTTTGGTCACAAAAGCATAAGAAGGGATAAGTTGGCATGACTACAATTTCTCCGATGGTCTTAGGATACCTAGACAAAATTAAGAGGCTTTTGCAAAAGAGATGCTCTCTCTCATCCCAAGTGGCATGCCAATTGGAAGCGATCTAAATGACCTCATCATTGGTAAGGCCCAAATCAATCATTACATACATCTTGGCATAAGTCCTAAATATGGAATCAAATTAGATTAGCTATTCTACTTTAGAGGAATTGTCTTTTTTGCCAAATCAATAACCATACCTCTCAAAGACCAATTTAGGAATCAAATTAGATTAGCTATTCTACTTTAGAGGAATTGTCTTTTTTGCCAAATCAATAACCATACCTCTCAAAGACCAATAATCTAGCAAAGACTTCATATGAATAGGTGGATCATATTGTATTGCACTTATCCGTAGTAGTTGAGTCTAGGAAACCTTCTTTGAAGTAGTGTTTCATCTAGTAACTTCGGGCTCTTAGCCACCAAGCTTATTGCTCCATCTTTTCTAACTCCTCTTATATAGATTTCTTGATTGGCTTATACTTCAAATACTTTGAAGCTTTTGATTAAAAAATATAGGACTTGTGAATCATTGGATTCATTGTATACTCTATGCCCAATTTTGTGTCCTTTTGTGAGGTGGAAGCGCTAGAGGCTTGTTAATCGGTTGAATTGAGAGTATTCTCATAACTAAAAGTTGTGACTATCTAGGGGGCCACCTCAAAATTGGAGAAAGATGTAGAATAGCTATACAAGCACTTGATTGATATAAACCAAAAATTGATAGATACATCCCTCAAGTTAGCTTAAGAAAAAGTTGAAATGAACTTCCACAAAAAATAGAAAAAATGACATATGTTGTTATAAGTCTAATGAAAAGTTGCATATGCAAGATTACTAAAAATAATCATTGCTAGCTTGAGAGTGGCTATTGGCCAAGTGAAAAGTGAAACACAAAGATTATGTAAAAAAGCCTTGATGAAGCTGTTGAATGACCAAGGTGCAACACAATACAGCAAGGGCCATCATACGATACCAATTGGAAGCTTATAAGCTTGTCATAATCAAGCAACCCTAATGAAACTATCGATTGACCTAGGTGCAACACAGTACAGTAAAGCTAGCATAAGACAAAATTGGAAGCTTACATGTTTCTTATAGACAACCAAAAGGAGCTATTTAGAGAAGAAATATTGTTGGCCTACACCCCACATATAGATGATCTTGAAGGCTCAAGTAGGTTTGATTTAAATCTTAGTGAGCATGGAGCAAATCAAAGATGTCAATCTAAAGAATGAAGAACTAAACAAGGAAGACTTACTTCACCACTTGAGGAAGAAGGGATACCATATGCATAAATTGAAGGTAACATGTCTCGTATAATCCCACATACTCTTAACCTCTCCCATCACCCTAGATTTACCCATAGTCATGACCCCCTATCGATATGCTAGAGCTACTATAATTTCATACAGATGAGTTAGAAGAGTACTCAACAAAAGAAGAAGAAGACCTGGAGTAGAGGCATATATAACTACGATATAAACCTTAAGAGCTTAGCCATAGAAGGTAATAGAGCATCCTATCCCCCATGAACTCCTACTATAGGAAGAGAAAGAGAATCTAGAGAAAAATGTGCAAATATACCAGAAGAAGTAAGAATCCATCACTATATTAATGTTTGACTTTAAATTTAATGAAGAAAGTATGTTTAGAAGGCCACTCCCCTTATGCACAATATGGTTACTTATACAAATAGTTGAATGATGAAGTGGCTAGACCCCTTGGATATCACAAAGTATCAGAAAGTAGAGGTAGATACTTAAAATTAAAGCCCATTGAAGCATGGATAGGTCTACCAAAATAGCATTATCCTATCCTAGAGAATAATAAGAGGGCTTGGCAAGCCTTCTATTACTTGCAAGGAGAAGGATAGGCAGATCTACTCTATTGCCCTTACCCACAATGGCATATCAATGAGTACTAAGAGAACAAACATGGTACACATATCTTCCCAAAGATTCCCAACATAAGAGCCACCACACTAATAAAACCTACCTATTCCACCCCATAGACCTAGTTCTCTTCTCTAGACATATCATAAAAGAGTTTACAAACTACCTTGATCCCTCCTTTGTCACACCACGTGCAATTATCTTAGACTCCTCATCAAGCTATTGCAACAAGCAGTGATACCCTATAAAGATTAAACCCGCCACTATTCTTTGATATAAATGCAAGCACTCGGGTCTAAATCAAGTCCGAAGAGATCACTATTTATAAAAATGTGTATCATGTGAGTTCAAAAAAGGGAAATATAAAAAAAGATCATATTACAAATGTATATTCACAAAAGGAAATATTCTAAAATGTGAAAATTCATTCACATTAGGGGTCTTTTATATTTCATATGATTTTTAAAATAGAAGGATATAGTTCAATCATAAAATCGACTAGATTTTTGTGACAAAAAGGTATGATGAACCTCAAGAAAGGTGGGATATGATGAACCACGAGGTAAATAATATCCATTTATGTCCCATGGAGTTCACCATGGATAAATTATGGAATCACATAAGTGCAAGGGAGGGGTTTTTTTTCAAAAATTGCAGAATCATATACATTAGGGGTAGGCTCCCATTAATTTTTCCCTCAAATCTTAAAAGCAAAGGGGGGGGGGGGGGCGAAGAGGTTTTGTGGGGTAATTGCACAAAGACTTATATACTTATATAGCCTTTTCTTTCAATGTCTAAGAGCTTATATATTGATAAATTCATGGGATCGCCATTGGTTATATATGTATCTTCATTAACTGTAACGTGTCCACTAGAATCATCCAGGACACGTCTTAGCAGTCCATCGGAAAGGATGTCTAGAAAACTCCGCCCGGCACTCCCATGGAATGTTACGGGTTTTGCAATCTAGGTCTTCCCGTGTCTGCCACGTAGCGGAAGTATCCTGGCCGTTTCCCACTTAGGATCGACCGGAATTTGGGTTTTCCTGTTTGGTCATTAGCTAACAGCAACTAGTGTCAGACCCAAGCGAACTACTTTACGCAGAAACGCCAGGTCCGAAGCGGATTCACGCTGCACTTGGTTCAAGGAGAATGGGAAACGAGAGGGATGTAAGGCTCAACCTCTCTGCCATAAGGCATAGTCCCATTCCGTTTCCCTAAAACAACGTAAATTGGGTAAGATGTAACTCTAGGTCATCGTTCTCGTTATTCGTTTTGATAATGATGATCATTCCGCTGTTCTTCAAGATTTTTGAGAAAAGTTCCCGGCTAACTGGGACCACCCATCCGTAGGACGGACCCATGGTCCATCCTCCGCACTTTCCTCGGTTTGTTTTAGTTATGTAATTATCTAACACATTAATTTGACATATAACAATCAGCTTCTTTAATTATCCCTGTTAAGCACTGGTTCCTTCACGTAATCTTATCACGTGACATAGAAAAACAATATCAAACAACTTCTTTATTATCATTTCATCATTTTATCTTTGAAATACAAGGAGTTCCGCCCGTAGGCTTGTCCATAATCCGCCCGAAGGCTATCCAGTAATCCGCCAGGGATCACTATTCCAAGCTTCTGCCTGTAGACTAGTATGCGGGCCTCGAGATCCAATCCCGAGTCACGTTAGCCTCTTGTGCAGGACCCGGAAGGCGAGGGATTTACAGCCAGAGCCCCCCCTGGCACCCAAGCGTCCTCCTGCTCCAAGTAGAGCTCAACGGAAAGACCTCTCACGGTGGGTTCGGTCCACGTTCCCGGCGCGGTCAACAACCCCCTTGGTTAGGGTCAGGCAGGCAGTCGGGGGTAACTGAAGCTGCCTCTCCCTTCAGGCCTTCAACCTGAAGCATTTAGATATCTTTTCATCCTTTAGTTCCTTGAGCAAACAATGCAAACAGTGCTTTCTAAACTATTACAAGCACAATCAATTTCAGTGGTCGTTTATTTGGCCAACTGTTAAGGAGTGAATCTTTCTCTCCGAATACATCCAGCATTCGATCTGGGATCAATTGCGACTTGGCAAGATCCCCAAGGGTTTGTTTGTTCACCCTTTTGTCCTTGGGTTAGGGCCATACCTTGTTAACCCAACTTAACCAATACCTTAGGTTTTATTAATAGTAAAACCTGGCGACCATGTCGCTTCAATTTATTGATTGGTCATTTGCTTCCAGGCAAATACCTAACTCCCCTTTTTCTTGGCAATTATTCCCCAAGAAAGGTGATGTAACAGGATGATTACTCATCCTCTTGTAAGTTAAATTTGTGCAAGAACTTACCAACCTTATTTCAAGAAATGGCAAAACTCTCTTGTGTACAAATCACAAGTCTATGCGATGTTGCAACTTTTTGCACATGTGTTGCATCTATTCCACGGGATCATTTCACCCATTTAATGGCGTTTTCTGGTCACGAAATTATCTCCAGCCGAGAAGCAGGGTTTAGGGTGTCTTCTTATCCAACCCATTCCTATTTATATTAGATCGACAACGTTTGGTCCTAGGGGTTCCAACTCAATTTCGAGTTTCATCATTTGAACGAGTGATCCTTAGGGTAGAAACCCTAGATCGTTTCTTGCAAGCCCGTCCAATTGACTCAACATTTCGTGAATGTGGGTATGATCTTTGGGTTTGAGTGTTTTGACTTGGCAACAAGTGTAAAACTAGGTCGAATCCTTAACGCGCTAAACCCTAGTTAGCACTTGGGATATTTATCATATCGACTGAATCATACCTATATGAATCCCTTGTGGGTTAGGTGATTTAGACAATTCAATATACTTGTCTCGCGACAAGGATGAATCTTTCCTAGAGATAATAAACTAGATCTAAGGGAAAAAATAGTTGCAACTACCACAATACATGTAAACACGCGATTCATTGCTTCTACGCATCACATAGTTCACAATAACTCTATCTTTCCTTGGTAAAGTAAAAATACATGATAATCTGGATACTAACTTTCCTAGGACCTACTAGGACTTACATCAAATAATCATGCCTACTACCTTGTTATCTACACTTTAGAATCTCATGCTTTGTTAAACCATGCAACCTTTCCTAAATACGGTTCCTGATGAATGGAATTTTTTTGCATGACGACTATGCAACTTTCTCCTAGCTACAATGAAGTTAATGAAGTTCATACAAAACTAAAGCTAGTGTTCATTTTTCATACCACTTGCAAGTCCATAATATTAATTTCGTGCTCTTCTATTTCTTTTCGGATAACATCTTATGGGTGTTAACTTTTCCTCATGAATCATTACAAGGAAGATGTTACCTATAAATGCAACATACTCTTAATCTTTCCATGTCTAGTCAATGGTGCACTTTAACAATTCCAACCTTATAATGATAGGCAATAGGTATTCTAGGCTCGTCACTTTGAAAAAAACATGACAAGGCGACATACTATTAAGGTCGTAAGATGGATGGACAATTTGCGTTTATATTGAAAATACCAATTTTTCCAATTGCATTTAACTAGGCTAGGTGAATTTGAACATGCACTGGTGCTTCCTAATCCATGGAGTTGTCATGCTTAATGCATTACTTTTGTATGAAATCACAATAGTAAAAACCTGGGTTTGTGGGCTCGGAGAGATGTCCACGTGAATGCTAGGAGAAGAACCTCCCGCAGGCATGCCTTGCGACTTCTTGGGGGCCATCGTAGGCGTGATCACAAACTCTGTGGATTACCCTCGCTTCTACGCTTTCTCCGAACAGCCTTGAGATGTGCCTTCTCCCTTGTACGCAGGAGATTCCTTTACCGGAAATCGGATCTTTGAAAGGCCGGGGCTTGTGGACTTTGGGCTTATGGGGAGGCTTGTGGGAAAGGAGCTTTTACAAGAAGGCTTGTAGGATTTGGGCTTTTACGAATAGTCTCATGGGAAGGAGCTTTATGAGCTTGGTTTTAAACCCGAGAAGGATGCGTAGGAACAAGGCCCAAAGCCTTATCCTTTGGAAGCTTCTTAGAGAAGCTTCTGATTGTCCAGGATCATGTGGAAGGCCCCAATGATTGGGAAGAGTTAAAAGGATTGATGTCGGGGGGGGGGGGGGGGGGGGGGGGGGGAAAGCAATGATTAATGGCGCTGCTGGCGAGGAGCATGGGAGGTAGTTCAGCGCTGGGCGCAGTAGGGGCGGGCTATGGCAGCTACAGCATGACAGGCGGCGTCTTCTCACGGCACGACAGCCTTTCTCCTCCCTCAGCGCAGCAGCCTCCACCTCAATAGCACGTTCCTTATTCCTCACGGCAGCATCTCAGGCTCCTCCTCCTCCGATCCTCCCCTCTTCTCCACTTGACCACAAGGGGGGTCTCGTGTGAGATGATGACGCCAGGGTAGAACGTCTGAGCCTCCCTTCATCAGCGCAGTAGCCTCCACCTTCACAGCACGACCGCCTTTTGTCAGCTCCTCCCCCCTTCAACACCTTAGAGGGTGTATTTATAGGACAAGGGGGGGGAGAGGAGAGCTCCACCACGTGGCCACTGCATGGGTTCCCCCCTCCTCATGCAGCCCACGACTCCACCAAGCCCATCCCCCCACACTCCCTCTCCTCCAGCAGTGCATCGGCTGGGGGAAAGGGATAAATATTAAAAAAAACTTGCTTTAATAATATCCATTTTGCCCCTCCCAAGAGGGTGTTTACGTGTGAATTGCGGATTTGAACCCTCGGGCTTGCTTTGCCAATGCGGATGGTCTCGATTTCTCGCGTGCAGGTTACACATTATACTGCCGGTAATTCCAATATGAAAGATAACCTTTGCATGAGGTTTACGCAGTGTGCGGGAAGTCAATATTCACGAGTGGGAATATTACATTAACCTACCCTTGGCCTCAATGATTCATGCAAAATAACACTCAATGTCATGTCTTATTAATGTTGGTATGCCTAATTTTATTGTAGCACTAGCATGAATGACACTAATAATCACTCTGAGCCTAGATTCTTTCGATGCTTTGCACTAGGTTTGGGCCAATGCTTTGCACTATTTGGCTACTATAATTGATTTATTGACTTCTAACCTAGCCCATACACATGCTATATGGAGCCCTCGTTAATTTGTAGGAGCATCCTCATAGGAGAACCCATCACAAATCAAGTTACTCAAAAATATAGTTGGACCTCTTTGCATCTCTACACAAACAAGAAATGATTTAGGCAAGGTCCAAAATTGGACACCACATCTTGATTGGTCTTGTTGGAGGATGCACAAGGAGTTTTTAGAAGTCTAATTGTGTTTGTATGCATGCACACTTGAGGGGGCTAAGAGTAATGGTAAACTTCCTTTATCTAGAACACATGTATGCAGTTTTGGAAACTCTTTCTCTCTAGATAGGTGAAATAAGATAAATTCATAGAGAATATGAAACTTTTTCATACCCAAACAAACTTACTCACTCGAAACAATCTCCATGTGCACAAAGTAGGTGTTGTTATGCAGTTTTGCTAAACCTAAAAAATTCCTAAGTTTGCATAGGATGGCTAGGAATTTGGACTTTTTTTGTTTGTGTGATAGCAGCATTTGAGTTTTGATCATTGAAAAGAAATCAATCTCTAGTCGGCTAAACCTTGTTTTGGATTTGAATTTCCATAATGCATGCAATGTTGTATGCCAAGATTGGTCATGTGTATAGGCTCAAAGGAAGCTTGATGCACAAGGCTAAGGAATAAGAGGATAAGGTAAATCCCACTTGACCATTAACTCATCACTTCACTAGGGTCAAAGGGTCACAAGCGCTTACCTACACATTGTTTTTTAGCACATCATTGGGATTTCATATACCCCTACTTCACAAATGACTTCCATGCTAAGGGGAAGATGCACTAATTGCACCTTCTTTTATATACTTGTTCAAATGCATTCATCTTTTCCTAAGTGAACATTGTGTGCCTAACACACACACACACACACACATCTATATATGTGTGTTTTTGGTATGTGTGAGCTTGCTTACATATATATATATTATTGGTATGTGAATAGGGGCTATGGAGGAGTCAGGCCAATCAAAAAAGTGAAAAAAAGAAAGAGAGAGGAGGCAAATTTGAGCCTGATTTAGGTAGAAGATGCTAAATCAAATGGTCAAAATTGGAGCTTCGAGTTGCATTATGAGGAGAGAATGTGGAGATTGCAAATAGAAGAGGATTGGAGCAATTTCTAGGCTATAGAGGAAGAGAATGAGCGAGAAAAAGAAGTTGAAGCTGAGGAGGAGGAGTACAAGGTAGAGGGAGAGGAGGAAGTTGAGAAGAGGCTAGATAAAGAAAGTTAGAAGAAGAGGAGACTTGAGGTATTTATGACAAAGAGGCTACAGAGGACAATGTGACGGTAGCATTTTAGATTGTTGCCGAGGTGGTGGAAATACAGTGCAAACAAATAAAGTGCCAAAATGAGGTTATGATTTTTTGGAATTCTCTACTCATATCATGTTGAGAACACATTCAAAGGATTAAGTAGATGTAAGGCTCTCTTGGGTATTGACCAATATCCTCAAGGGGTCCACATACTATAGAAAATCATCTATATAACATGTGTTCAAAGGATATTAAGAAATAACCTTTCTTTACATGTTCTAAGGCCTTAAATGACCCCTTTTACTTTATTAAACTTATACTTTTTTTAAATTGGAATTTAAAAACCCCTTTTGTAAATATAATCTTGTAAATTTACTAAATATAATACTCTTTCTTTTGAACTCATGTGGTATCTTACATGATCTATAAGGTGGATTGCCTGGGCCAATCTCATGGAGAGACTTCTTCAATGCATCATATGAAGCATTTGAGTGTGTTTCAACTCTTTCAAAAGATCTCATTCTCATGGGTAGTTGCAAGAGTAAGTGAGTAGTAGGTTCATATGTTAGACAAGAGGTGAAGGGAATCAACAACATCTAAATGGAAGAGGGATGGTATTAAGCTTCCTCTTTAAAAGATGAATTTTTTAAAAATATCACTACAATTAAAAATCATTGGGATTGTAATAAAAAGAAAGATGGGAGATTTTGTATGATGCTGAGAGAGCTAGCAAGAGTGGAGAAGATCATGGAGCCTCAAACCATGAAGGAATGAAGGGAAGCAACATTTTAATAGGTCTTTGTGGCTACAATAAGAGTCCCTCCCATTCTAGTTTTGATGTATCACATGTATAGCACTGAAAGGAGGAGCAATCATAAAAAAAGAGCAAGAAAAATGATATCACATGTATAGAAGAGGGATAGCATATCTTTCATGGAGATCTTTTCAAGGTAGGCATGTAGACTATGTGTTTCATCCATCATACATATGTTGGGGTATGAATGAAGTGGACAACTAACTTGCCAGATTCCAAGGGTCACCACATAAAACACCAAAGGATTCAACTTTGAAGTAAGACCTTGATTTCTTCTTAGACAAGGGCTTCCAGAATCTATCTGTCTCCTCAAAGGTACTAGCACATATGCTATGGTCATTAGGGGAGTCTTGAAGTAGTTCAAGGAAGAAGAGAAAGCTTGAAAAGCTTTTCTAGAAGAATCCTATTGTTGGTTCAATGTTGAGGAGCTATCCATGAAGGATCAACCCATACTATAACTAAAATGTCAATTTCATGATTACCTTTTATCATGCTACTATTGTGTGGGATACTGACTACTTTATTATATGGAATTAGATGGCTATTTAGGTGTCTGGGAAGACTACCATGTGATGCCATGGAATTGATGGAAGCAATGGCTACCTGAAGATCATCTATGCAAAGCATCAAGTTGATATTATGGGCATTCTGTAAACAACCTTAGCCAACATGAGGACTACAAAAATCATCCATTGTCCATAAAATTCAATGCGGTAGCATACAAGCTTCTTCAAAGGGAGGATTGTCATCCATCTATTGTAAGGTGCAATCCAAAGTGAGCTATGGGATTATATTGTGAAGTTTCTTTCAGTTTATGTTTGTGTTACTTCTAAATATTTTTAAAGTTCTCACATTATGTTTGGTTCAATGCAGTGAAAAATTTTCATTGTATGGTTTCAAGTAATGGAAGGAAGAAAAGAAGGGATTCATCTTCATGATTCTACATTTGCACATAGAACTTCGTGCTTAAGAAACTTCTTATGAGCGTTATATGTTGAGTTTCCTTTTTTCATGAGCTTTTAAAGGTTTTTTTTTCAATTGCAACGTATTCATTCAAGATAGGATGTTTTTTTGTGGAGACATTACTTGCAAAAAGTAGCCACCAAAGAGTGACTATTTGGATGCTACCTTAATGATAGTCATGCAGATCCATCTTATTGAACTATATGCAGATAGATTGTTCTTGACTAGCTTGTCCCAAAGGTCTCTAAGGAGGGAAAGCCCTCATCATTATGGTCTTTAAGTTATACCTCATTTCCTTAAACCTCAAGAATGTAGCATTTTGGTATGCCATCCCTCTCTCAAGGGCATGTAATTTTTTACATGCAATCAAATTTGATAAACATGCAAGCACACTTGATGCCAAGTTGATGCAGCAAGATAATGATACAAGTAGGATAAACATACTATCACAATTAGTTAGTAGTCTTGTGTCGACGTAGAGCTTGGCAAAACATTTTGGAGCCTCAGACATGCTTTGCTTGAATTTGCAAATAGTCATTTCATCATCAGTAAAGCATAGAGGAATTCCCTTCTCTACATGTATGAGATTTAATATAGTTCATCCTTGATCATCTGCAATTATGGAATAGCCTACTCAACCCTTGATCAGGTAATTGTACATGATGACTAAAAAATTATCATGTAATGATAAGTTCAATGAGTTATGGTTGCTACTTGTATAGTTAAAAGTGCCATGATAATGGGCTATAGGAGTAGTAGGATCTTGGAATAGGAGCACTCCAAGGGTTTATGGAGGATGGTGAACACCGACCAGCTAGCTTGGCAAGAGAGTTTTCAGATTCATTGTCATGGTAACAATGGAACCTTAAAACTCTATATGTATAGAATGTTTTTCCTCCTTCTCTACATGAAGGAATCTAACCATCTCTACTTGTAGGACCTCAAAATTTGGCAAAGCATGCTGCATATTCATATTTCATTAATGAGTTTGTTAATTGATGAAACTATTGATTGATAAAACTATGGGTAGCTTTGATTGATGAAGCTATTGCAAGGTGTTCTTTGGATGGTGTTGAAGAACCTTAATGGCTTGAAGGTATAACTCATTTTGGAAAATTGGACTTGCAAAAAGATTTATCACCTCTTGTCATATCTTAATTTTTGCAATTTTGCAAGAAAACCTCAAATGTTGATTCACAAACTGAGAGTGTACTCTTATGATTGCAAGCATGTACTGCTTTTGCTCTAATAGGAAGGACCTAAATGGTGTTGAAGGACCTTAATGGCTTGAAGGTATAACTCATTTTGGAAAATTGGACTTGCAAAAAGATTTATCACCTCTTGTCCTATCTTAGTTTTTGTGATTTTGCAACAAAACCTCATATGTTGATTCAAAAATTGAGAGTGTACTCTTATGATTGCAAGCATGTGCTACTTTTTCTCTAATAGGAATCAAGAACTTTCTATTATGATACAAAGGGGTAAATGTAGGTGAGTCCCTTCTCCACTTCTCCCTTGTTTTGTGGCTAGTTAGTGTGCAATGATTCCATGAAAACAAATTGCTACTTTATTTGAACATTGGACTGCCTTAGTGTGCTCCAATTGTATGGATGAATATGAGTGGTAACAAATTGGTACTTGTTACTTGACCCAAAATTTTTGGATTGATATAGGAAAAGGGTGTTGCACAAGCATTGATCTCCACATAGAAGGTGATTGCTAGTAGCTGAGAATAGAATGGGAAAGGAGGGTTTAAACTTTAATGAAAGGTAGATAGCTTGTATTGATACTAGATATATATAATTCTATAGTTGCTAGCAAGGAAGTCACATTACATTGAAGATTGGACATTGTAAAGGAATGCTCAAACTTAGAAAGAAAAAACAATTTTATAACAAACGCATAGGTTGAGAAAGAATACAGTTAGGTTTAGGGTAACTAAAGAGACAATGAACACAAAAGAAGAATGATTTAGGGTAATTAAGAGACAACAATGAACATAGAAAAAAATAAGAATGAATAAATGCTGAACATATATGTTGTTCAATGCAACAAACACACTATGTAGGGTGAATATTGAACCTCGAACTCCCATGTCTTAAGGATTAAAGCAAAGAGTATGAGGTGAAGAGTGTGTCACACTCTAATGGATCCTGAAACACAATTGAAAACTTTTGAAGATGTCAATAGGCAACAAATGCATTTCAAGAAGGCTAGATCAATGTCTAATGGAGCAGTCAGGGTAAAAATTAGCAAACATAGCAGTGGCTAATGACATGAAAATTTGGCAATGATGTAGACTAGTAAATCACAACAGATTGGGTGGACATGGCTAGTAGATGCTAATGTATGCAACAAAAATATAGGTGCCAATTGGTCATATAGTTGCAAACTCAAGTAGTAACACACATGGTAGTATGTGCCATGTCGAGATGGCTGTAGACAACAATTGCCAATTGGACAATAGCACAAATCAAATTGAAAACAATTTCCAACATTAGTAGGGGGACTGGACAACAAGCATGTGATGATGGATAGTAGTGGGAAGCAACTTGAGCTAAGATATAATCTTTGAATGGGTGTGGACATAATAGAGATATGGAACCTTCAAACTATAAAAATGAGATTGGGATGAGTGGAGGGTAGCTTGCCTATTTATAAAAGTTTGGATCATTTCAAATAAGGGTGCTTATGGATTACAAACACTTTAGGAAAGCATTTATTTTTAAGGAAGTTTGGCAGTTTTGGTATTTTATATGTTTTGGGACCATTTTAATGAGCTAATCAAGTTTAGAATGCATTTTAGCTCAATAGACATCCAATGGCACGTTGTGTCCAAATTTATCATATCTTCTTTAAACATGTCCTTCATGCCATTTGGTGGTGAGGGTCATCAATATGCATTGGTAAATGATGATTATCATAGCGTCTTGTACCCTAGCCTTCCATAGGATAGCCTAAAGTCGTGCCTCAACTAGTTTGTGATCAAAGTTATGATTAAAGTAGTGTCACACACACACACACACACACACATAAAACATAAGGATTTATTAAACTATTTTATTTAAAAAATAATCTTAAAGTAAGGGATTTATAAATTATGATAAAAAGTCACAAATGGGTCAAGAAAATATCATAAAATAGGTTACATATGAATATATAAAACATGCCATGAATGCATGCGATATATAAGATTTACATGTAGTGATCTCCTCGGGCAATTGAGTGTGGTGATGGTCTAGCTTTACCTTTGAGCTCATCAATAGGGTCTTCTCTTCATTGTGGCAACACAAAAGCAAGATTGATGGTGAAGGAGCATATGCATAAAATACGACGACTTCGACTTGGTAAGTATCTAGCACTCTCTCTTTTTGTTTTAGTCATGAATCTGGCATGTGGGTAGGCTAGGTGAGAGATGGTTGTGAGTGTGTGGATCAAAACTATTAAATCAATAAGAATATATCCTATGGTTTTGACATCAAGCTCATACATTTTGTGAAACCAAGAATCATACCAACTTGATGTAGCTAGTATAAAATTAATTACAAGGTCATATTAACTGATGTATTGCATCAATAAGAGAATAAATTGTTACAACTTTCAACTTCACTTGATGCATTGCATCAAGTGGGTGATAAAATTGTTAGAATTTCTAACCCTGCGTGATGCACTATATCAAGTACAGAATGAAAATCACATAAGTCACAATGTGACTTGATGCACAACATGAAATACCACTACATTAAGGGTATTTGGCAAGGAAAGTTGATGTGATCACTACAACAAAAAGGCCTCATAGACGCACTTTTAGATGTGATTTTTGAATATAGAGAAAATCTTACGGGCCCGTCTATCCGCCCATCTATTTGCGCGTCTACCATGTCACGTCTATAATCACATGTATGAACGAATTTACACGCAAAAATAGACGCGCAATAGATGCACATATACACGCGTGAATACATGCGCATAATAAACCAAAATTGCTATTTATTTAATTCATTTTGCGCGTCTATTAGCGCGTCTATTTGGCAGTTAGACGGGCATATAGACACGCTTATAGACGCACTTTTACAAGCACCCGTAGACGCGAACGAAAAATAAAAAATCTCATTTTTTTAAAAAAGATATTTAATTTCTTTTTTAAATTTGAATTATCTAGCGCGTGTATAAGCACGTGTACTCTACACTGTAGACGTGCGTATAAACGCACATTTTCTGCAATTTAGATGTGCGGATAGACGCGCAAAACAGAACTAGAAAAAAAAACTTTGCAACCACATGCTCTCTGGTTTTTTTTTTCCCCCTCCCATACATCAGATTGTGCATTTGGAAAAAAAAATGGATCTAAAAGCATGAGAATTGAAAATAAAAGTCCATGTATTCATTATAGATCAAAAGCATTTACATGGGAAGTTTAAGTGCTTGCGACCTAAAGCATGGCCGCAAGCAGTAGGCTCAAAGATGGATCATACATATACAAGAAAACAAGGCCATAGAGGAGGTATGGTGCTCCTCTACGAATCTAAAGAAGAAACATCTTTGCTAGTACCACCATGGCTACTAGCATCGCTATCCCCCTCCTCACTATGCTCCACATCCGGGTTTGCCTACACACACAAAAGATCAAGGTTGCTTACGTAGACATGGTGGAGAAAAAGTTATAATTAGCTATATTTTTAATAGGAAAGTAAGAAAAACATACCTCCTTTGGCTGTCGAATTCTCATAGCCCGGTTGTATTGGTCCTCAGTGATGAGACCCTCCTCATAGAAGTGAAGCCATGTGGCTGTGCGGTTATGGCCTCGATGGTAACCTACCTCTCTAGGAGTAGGTATCCTACCAACAATAGTAGTCTGCAAAACAATTATGATATATACAAACAATTATGAGACACAATATATTAGAACAAATTATATAAAGAATTGAAAGAAATATAAATTTTAAAAAACTAGAAATCAAAATATACTTACAAACTTTGCCTCCCACGACTCTCTGCCGCCAGATCCATAATGCGACGATCCCATTGTTTCCATTTGGATCCGTCTCGCCTCTGCGTGCTGGCGACTCTTCACTTTCTCTGCTACTTTCTTCTTGGCTTTCTTCCACTCTATGCGGTGGCACATAGATGGTTGGCTATAGGCTCCACGCCCCTCCTCCTGCCTGCGCAGTGAGTCCCTGGCGCGTGTCATGAGGTGGGATCTTTTGTTGTGAAGCATATCCCTCACTTTTGTGCGTCCCCAATCATCCGAGAATCGCTAACCCTCAGGATTTGGGTGCCTCCTATGGACTGCCCTCAACACCTCCTACCACAAGCCGCTTTTCTGATTTTTGAAGGCAATGAAATAATCTTTATACGTCGCATGCACGACGCTCCTCATGTACGCCATTACATCCCTTCCTTCATCATCATGGAAGATACCACCAACATCTGTAATTCTATAGTACTGGTGTACAAGCTCCTCTATGTGATCTACTGGTGAGGGTGATCACTCGCCACCTCCTAGGTAACCCCCACATAAGCCTCGTCCTCCCCCTCGACTCTCCCTCCTCCCTCTCTATCGACTATCCTCTGCCTCGCTGGATGCACGTGCTTCTGCAGATGCACGTGCTTCTGCAGATGCTTGTGCTTCAGCCGATGCACGTACAAGTGCTGCACGTGGAGTACCTGCATGTGGAGTACCTGCAATTGGAGTTTGGGAAGTAGTGCCAGGCAAAGACGTCAGAGGCGTTCCAGATATGACACTGAACACCTCGTCCGCTGTGGGAGAGCGGCCAAGGTGTCTGGTCATCTCTCCCATGAAGTCTTCCCTACTAGGAAAACCTCCAAAAAATGCATTCACCCCCTACCAAATGAGGCCAATGTATCATTCATGCGATCCAAATTCAAGTCTGCAAAAAAAAACACAGGAAAAAGACAAATTTGTTTGCATACAAAAAATCATATATTACCTACATTTTCAAAGAGCTTTCTTTAGACATTGAGCATAAAACTTAAGTGCTAATGCTTCTCATAAACAATAAAACTGATAAACACAAACATGGGATTAGTCACATTCATCATTGCAAAAATATATTGTTTTTTATCAGAGCTGGGAGAGCTGGCGCGTGTATAACCACGTCTAAATTGCAGGTTAGATGCGCTCTCAGACGCGCTCCTAAAGTCAACCTTCTATTCAGCGCGTCTATATTCGCATCTGAGATGCAGTATAGACGCACTGTCAGACGCATATTCCAGGTCAATCTGCGTGCACGTGTATCATCGCGTGTAGATTGACCTGCACACGCGCCAACACATGCGCTCTAAGACACGCCCTCAGACGCAATGACAGGAAATACTTTTTCGCGTCTATACCTACATCTACACTGAAATGTAGATGCGCTAGTAGACGCACTCAGTCGGCTAATTTTAGTCTGACGACCGCCATTGATGATTTACAAAATGTAATCAGAAATCCTAATACACAGACAGAGCAGAGAGAGAAAGAGAGAAACAAAGAGAGAGAAAGAGAGAGAGAGAGAGAGAGAGAGAGAGAGAGAGAGAGAGAGAGAGAGAGAGAGAGACTCACCTTGGGTGTTTGGTGTGGCGGGTGGTGGCGCTTCTTCCTTCTCTTTCTTCCTCTCCTTGGTAAGTTACCCTCCCTTGATGCTTACTTGCTGCTTCTTCTTGTTCTCTCTTTCTTCCTCTCCTTGGCTTTCCTTTTTCCCTTCTTGTGTGTTTGAAATGAAAGAAGAGGTGAGTCATGAGGAGGTGAGGCATGAAGAGATTGCATGTCGGCTAAACTCAAGCTTCAGAACCATAAAAAACGTAGGAAAGGAAAGGCGCAGTTTGAAAAGAAATGATTTAAGTATGGTTTGAATTTTGACGTGTGCATCTATTTTTGCGTGTATATGCGCGTCTATTGTTCATGTAGATGCGAGTATAGATGTGAACATAGATGCGCAAATAGACGCTAATATAGACGCGTACGTAAACACGGATATAGATGCGCATTTAGACTTTATCATAATTTTTTGTTTTTAAGATAAGTTTTGATAGTGAATTCTTATCATAAGTTTTAATGAATTTATGATGATTTTTTGTGTATTTAAAATTGAGATCTTAGAATAATTAATACGCTAGCTTTAAGTTTTTATGTAAACATATGAATGACAAATATTTTGATGTTGTCATGAATTAGGTTTAATCATATCATCATCATCACCTAGTGCGGTGCATGCTGATGAGTCAATGAGCACATCCTCAAGTGAGGATGAAACATTGTGTCTTCATAATCGAGATGTGTCTTCATAATCGAGATGATTGTATCTTATTTCGTGGGATTTATGAGTTCTCACGAGAGTGTCCTGTTTGTGGCGAATCAAGATACGAAGTGGAGATGAAGTCAATGGATGTACCTCGTAAGGTTTTGCGACATTTTCCGATTGTTCCACGTATAAAACTTATGTTCAAGTGTAAGTCTATTGGAAAGCTCGTGTCATGGCATGCTAGTCATCGTTCAAGTGATGGAAAATGGAGGATCCCTGCAGACACACCGGCATGGCAACATATAGATAATTTGTGGCCCGTTTTCAAAGAAGAGCCAATAAATTTGAGATTTGGTTTAGGTATGGATGGAATCAATCCATTTGGCATCAAAAGCACATCATACAGTGTATGGCCAGTGGTATTGGTGAACTATAATATTCCTCCATCCATGGCAATTAAAAAGGGACATGTAATGTTGTCCCTTCTGATTCTTGGAAAGTACAAGGTAAAAAACATGGACATTTAATTAGAGCCTTTGATTGAAGAGTTAGAAATGTTATGGGAAGGTATTGAGGTGCAAGATACAAGTGCATCTGCATCCTCTAGAGATTTCACATTGAAGACCATGTTGTTGTGGACCATGCATGACTTTCCAGGATACGGAGAGTGTTCAGGTACATGTATATAACTCTATATTTGAAATTCAAGACTTGAATCAATTGCATTTCATTAATTCACTTGTTTTTTCAAGTTTAACCACATCAGGATATCATGCATGTCCTATTTGCGGTCCCTCTCTAGTTTCCTCTAGGCCGGCACGTTTAAAGAATGTTATCTACGACAATCATCATTGATTTCTTCCTATTGACCATCCCAAATATGTTCTCGCTACTAATGGAATGACTCCACAATCTCTAACCATTCGAGATTGGAAGGAGAGATGGATTAATGCCGATAGCCACCCTCCACTCGGCATGAGTCGGTAAGAAGTGCATTTCTCTCCATTGACTTTAAAGTATTTAGCATCATGAATTGTTTACATAATATATTGTTTGTTTGTTAGATTCTCTATATTTTTTTGTCTTCCGTACTGGACTGAACTCAAGATCAATCACCTGTTGGACCCCATGCACATATTCAAAAATGTTGTATCTACATTATGGGATCACTTGATAGGGGCTCGTGATTCAGTTAATGTAAGGGAGGATTTACGTAACATTGGTCGCATGAGACGAGCTTGGCCACGCATTGGACCCAGAGGAAAGATTGAGCTACCCCATGCACCTTGGATGTTGTCAAAGAACGAGGAAAAAATAGTGAAGGAACAAATATATAGCTTTCGAACACCCACAGGATGCATGAGATGTCTCAAGGGAGCCTTCATAAAGAAAAAGAAAAGAGGTGTGGAGCAACTATCTGGTTTGAAGTCCCACGATTGGCACAAAATGATTTAAGTAAGGGTATCTCT
Source organism: Lygodium microphyllum (assembly GCF_053477565.2). Lineage (NCBI taxonomy): Eukaryota > Viridiplantae > Streptophyta > Polypodiopsida > Schizaeales > Lygodiaceae > Lygodium > Lygodium microphyllum. Next base: position 32,881,163 of record NC_141139.1, read on the forward strand.
AACCATGAATATAGTAATTAGTGGAGTAACTATGTGTAAACTTTGGGGTATGATGACTTTTTCCTCAACTAATCATTTGATATATGAATATTGTTTACATTCAGTTCGTACTTTCTACTAGCATATCCCATTGTGTATCCAAAGATATACGTGATATCATTTACAAGATGGGAGAGCTTGTGAGGTGTGTATACATTGTATTTTTTCATTATATATCTTTGAATTTCTACACAAAAATAAACAATTCTCAAATACATCCTAACAGATACGTGAGCTCGAAGGAAATTGATCCAAACACATTGCAAGATACTCGAGTATTATCTGTTGAGGTGGTTTGTTTGGTGGAGGAAATTTTTCCTCGATCCATTTTGACTACTCAATTACATTTACTCGTACATTTGATTGATGAGATTGCACTTTGTGGGGTAGTTCATGTAAGGTGGATGTTTTTTCTTGAGCGCTTCATGAAAACCTTGAAAGATTTTGTGAGGCAAAAATCACGGCCTAAGGGAAGCATGGCTAAGGGTTGGTTAGTGCAATCATCCCTTGTTTATATCTCTGAATATCTTGCTGAAGTGGATCCCTCTCAACCACGACTATGGAAAGATGATGAAGACTTGAGGATGACCTCTATAGTACCTCAAGGAAAAGAAATGAGTAAAGTGCTAACAAAAGAAGAACTTCGTAAGTTAAATAGTTTTTGTGTGCTCAATAGTGATGTAATGAGCAAATGGGTGACACTATATAATGAAGCAAGGGCAAGAAGAAAAAGCGAAAGACAAGAATTTTGCACTAGATATGGACGTAATGTCTCATTTCCAGATCATCTAAATGTGCTCCCACGTCATATTGATATAGATTGGTTACATGAGGAAATGGAGAGAATGGAAAAAGAGGAGGAAATTAATATATCTCAAGAAGAGTGGGAATACGCACGAGGTTGCTTATCAAAGGTGAGACATACTATCAATTAATTTGTTTCTATAAGTTTTATTTTATATAAATAATTGACATGTTTGATATTTTATCTTTTACTACTAGTGCACATTATTCAATGCACTTTGGTGTGAGGGTAAACATCTTTGAACTCAACGTATAGATGAAAAGAGAAATACCCAAGATTGTGGTGTCCTTGCTCACTTCGAGGATGCCAATGGTACCATGGAAGGTTATCGTGGCTTGATTCAAGATAATTCTGAAGCTTGACTTCAGACGATTCTTTATATATGTACTGGATGTGAAGTGGTTTAAAGAAGTGGTAACAAATGGTGAGCATTGCACAATCAGACGTCATCCAAGTGGTTTTGTAATCATTGACTCTACAAAATTTCACCAAAACAAGAATGACACATTAGTACTACCTCAACAATGCGAGCAGGTATATATGCAAATGATAATTTTTTTAATATGTATACATGTGATACATATATACAATATAATAAGTATTTAAGTTTCTTGCTTTTGTTTTTCAAATACAGGTTGTGTATCATCCAATGGTAAACAATAACCGATGGTGGTATGTCATCCCTATATCTAATCGTTCAAAACCAATATATGGTAATTTTACCGACATGGAGATAGCAGATGACAATCCAACAATTAATGATGATGTGCATGATGACACCATAATGGATGATATGCGTGATATAGTACAAGATGAACCTCGTGAGGATGTTCAAGGAAACACAAAAGAAGACAATAATGTAATTGTCGATGATATTGATGAAGTTATTGAGCAATATAGCAACACATCTGATAGTGGGATAGACTTATTTGTTTCGTTACCTCTTGGTAACATAGACCTAGAAGTAGATAGTTTAGCAAGGGCTGATCTCATTGAAGATAAGATGGATCATTTACTGTAACATACTTAATTTGCTTAATGATTCAATGTGTATTCTTAATTCTATGGTTTTTATCATGTACACACATGCATACTCAAGAATCAATAGCCAAGTTTAAAGCTAAATTGAATTTTTCATAATAAAAAGGAAGTATTTTTTATCATCTTCAAGTAGAGAAATTACGAGATACATATTGCAATGCTTGCTACTAATTGTAAGGTTTCTGTCGCTTATCGCTAATTACTTTTATCAGGCTTGTCAATTGGAGGAACTGCCATTCATTAGAGAGCAATGAAAAAGTAATTATTAGCTCTATTTTTTTAATTCAATGATTCAATGTGTATTCTTAATTCTATGGTTTTTATCATGCGCACCCATGCATGCTCAAGAATCAATTTCAGGTGGTTAAATAATTATTAACTTTGGTTTTTTAATTATATTAATTCCAATTTTAGGTGGTTAAATAATTGCGCATCTGCTAGCATGTCTATATTGGTGTCTATTTGCGCGGATATATAGACGCAAAATTCGCATCTATTTACACGCACTTTTACATGCACATATAGACGCAATGATAGACGCGCCCGACTTTGCACGTCTAACATGCGCGTCTATGCAGCCTCGTTTCTGTTATAGTGGATGCATCAAGTTGGGGATACAATATACATTGTATGGTAATGTACATGTACTAGATATATAGATTAGTTATGTATCAAGTATAATCTACGAATTAAGATGAAAAAAATCTCGAGAGGATCACTTATACATATATGTGTATATCACGTGAATTTAAAATAAGAGGTTTTAAAAATATCATATTTTTATCTTTTTTTAATATACAAAAGAGTATCATATAAAGGGATTATTTATATATTGAATAAAAGAGGATTGTGTTTTATTTAATAAAAATTCATACATAAGGATATTTATAAATAAACCTTGAACACATGTGATATAGAGAATATATATGTACATAGTGAACCTCCTCTCTCAAGAAAAAATACAAAAGTATCAAGCTAGAATAAATATTTTAAGCAAAAAATCCAATATTTTTTATGATACAATAAATTACATATTTTTTAAATTATTTTGGTACTTCTTTAAAATGCAATTACCAAACCATTAGATAAAGTTTACCACAATAATGTAGAAATAAATATCTAATATTTAAAAATATACATAATAATAACTACTTGCATGAACTACAATTAGTCAAAGACAAAAGACAAAGTGTACCTCATCTCATGCTCCTATGTTTGTTGCTTTGCCCTAGGTTGTCTATGTCCTTTACTTGGTACAACAATGGGCCACATGATAGTAAAATAGTCATAAAAAGCAAATACCTTGTTTGGAATACTCTCATAAATCAATACAATCATAAATAGAAGAGAAATGATCTCGAATAGTTGAGGCTACAATAATCGAAATCTTTAGAAAGAATATTAATATAAGATAAAGAGTTATCAACTTTGAGATCATTATATTTGCAATTGCAACAATTTATATGCCAATCACACTCACAGTCATCGATGTCATAGCAAACGTTTTGAAAGTTCAGAAGGATGATACTTTAGGTAGAATTCATCCTAAGATAAAAAGAAAGCGAAAAAAGTTAAGTTGATGCATTAGCATATTAAAACTTGATAAGTGGATAAATTAGCATATGATTTTTCCCTTATTAAAACTTGATAGCTTAGGAAGCCAACCATTCTAATTCTTAAAGAGAAAGTTTCTAGTTCACAGAAAGATCATGATAATGATGCTAATCGTGATGATCCTAGGAAAAGAAGATGTACTAGAAGTAGCGCCATAAGGAGGCCAGTCATAAATATATGTATGCATCACACTTGGGTTCAACATAAGGGATTTTTAAATTACACATTTTTTACATACACAAGAGTCCTATATAAAAGAGTTATTATATATTAAATAGAAAAGGGTTATATTTTATTAAGAGAAAATTCACTAATAAGGATATTTATAAATAGGCCTTGAACACACATGATAAGCCACACATAATATAGAGAGTACACATATAATGAATTACTCGAGAGTAGCCCTGAAGACTCGAAAAAAGCATGGCCTATATTCAAATAAAAGCAAATTATGCTCTTGTTGATAATTGAGAAGAGGATACATGATCTATTTCAAAATATGAATGGAGAAAAGCCAATGATATAGATGCTGGAACACAATAGCAAACAAATGGAGAAAAAATGCCTTAAAAGAATGATATTTAGCTTTGTTTTTAGACCTCTTCTTGTTGAAACTTTTATCTTTTTTTCAACTTGTATAAATTTAGCAATTGTTTTCAAATCTCAACAAGGTGCGTACACGGAGTCTCATAGTGAATAGCAAGTTTCATACGATGGATAAAATTAATATACTTTTATTAACACAACGGTTTGCATGTGAACGTTGTCTAGGGTGGTGACCTAATGTTGAAAGCGGTATTCGAGCATAGGGATTGGCGAACCTTGTGGGAAGAATGAGGTATTATAAGATATAGATGTGCATCAGGCCTGTGATGTTGGTGATACGTAAGGCCCGTAAGGGACGGCACGCATAAAATAAAGGGGCCTAGGAGGGATGAGCCTGAGGAACTTCGTTCGTTGGATGGAGATCATGAGCTGCATGCATTTGGTGATGAGAGAGGCGGTGGGTAGCATGGCAGGGTGGTACTGGTAGGAACTTGGAACTTGGAACTTGGAACTTGGAAGGAGTCAGGACCTATCTATTCTATATGTAAGCCAGCCATGCGCCGCTACCGAGGCCGTTAAGCTGGCTGGCCGGGCAGCCTGCAGGGACACACACAGACACTGCCAGCACAAATGAGACGAGACGTCACGAGAGAGAGAGCGCTGCTGCGTTGCGTGCAGCTTTCTGCCACAACTCGCCAGCTGAGATAGCTTCGACTTCGAGGATAGCTTTCTCCCGGCCACACCTCGTCAACTTCGCGTATGTACTATATATATGCGGGTAGTCTCTCTCTCTCTCTCTCTCACTGTGGTGACTGGTCCTTCCCTTTCATTCGTGATGTCACCGACTTAGACAGTATTCGGAATCCACGGTCCTGAGAAGCCCCTTGCTGCTCTAGCTAGTGCGGAGTCCGGACCTCTCTCTCTCTCTCTCTCTCTCGGATCAGTCTGTGGGAGACTCTCTCTGTGTGAATCGACGAGTGTACTTTTCTTTTGGATGCAGATCCCAATTCCCTATAAGAGCCTACGGTCAGTAATCTCGTCAACCACCCACCCACCACGCGTGCCATACCTACGTACCCTGAGCATTGAAATTTGATACCATCCAGGGGGGAAAGGAATCGCTTGAATGCTGTCAGCTATAAAGAATTCTGGACCGGTTTGGCTTTCGTGATCTCTTTTTCTATATGATCCTTTTATTGATTTCTCTTTGTTTTCCTCTATGCTCTCTCTTAAAACATGGGACTCTTCTAAGGTATTAGGCACACCGCGCATGCTTCCTCTCATCTTTCTCCACTTCTTCTTGTTCTCACGTCTCAGTGCTCACTCGTGACTCCCAATAATGAGTTAAATTTCCTATCCCCAAGGTGATCGACTAGTTAAGCTTTTGCGGATTCAAGTCCCAAAGTTTACATGATGGGTAGGGATACCTATAGCCTATATTCATATGGAGTATTTTTGTAGTCAAAACTCTTGTCCTTGGAACACATGCGTGAACCCTCCTACCTCCGGGTTGTGTTTGTATTCCTATTCCACATACTCTTTACCCTCAATCCTTATTTCTTTTTTAAAAATGCAAACGATAAGTTCTATTAGTAAAAGTAAGAGTAAAAAAGGAGTATTACAAAATGTGAGCTTAAGCAGGAGTCCACCCGAGTAGATTAAGCAGAGTACCTTCTATTTGGTTCCTAAGTAGGCTACCTTCTATTAACATTGCTTAGCTTTTCGTTTCCTGACTTGAGTTTCCATTACATCAAGGGTATTGGCAAGAAGCTTTTCATACATTGCAATAAACCATGCTTCTCTTCACTCCATTTTCTTTCTCTTTTCTTCATGAGTGAGGAACTTCTTCATCTCGATGGCCAATCCTTCATATGGGTCTTCCCTTTTCTTCTTTCGGGTTGAGGGATGCTTGCTGTAGTCTTTAGCCAGCTGTTTTCTTTGAGTCTTGGCCTAAAACAAAAACTCCGAGGCTTTAAAACTATGCATTGGATCCACATTGAGCTGTTCAAATCCTTTTTTATTCAGAGAAATCCATATCTACCACCCAGAGAAATAAATTGCGCAGCCAGTTCCAAATGACTGGATACACTCCATAAATTTCACAAAGAATTAATTATTTCCATGTTATGGTTGAGGGATGAAAAGGGGAAATCATTTTCTGTAGAAGATTCAGGGCATTTCGATTAAATTGACACAAAAAGAAAAGATGGGGGATAGTTTCCTCTTCTTTGTGACACCGAGGACATATACAAGTGCCAATGCCTAGCTTTTTGGCTCTGGAGCATGTCCAGACTACTTTCATCTGAATCAGCCATAGTAGGCTAGATGCTTGAAATCCAAATCATATGGAATTTGTAATTCCATTGGTGATGACCCCAATTGATGTGCCATCTCTTGTTCAATTTATTGACTAGCTTGTTGGGTGACTCCTTTCTCTCTTGAATAGGTAGAAGTGGTTTATCATTTAACCAATTGATCCCTTTGAAGTTAAATTTTTGAATAAGCTGAATCGTACAGTAAATATGTGGCCCCCAAGAGTTCCTTCTCTGCAATATCAGGGTGATTTCTTCCTTTGACAACAGGCTGAAACTGGTTATTTAGAGTGTCTAGATCTTTCTAATCCCCTTGAGAGTAGTCCCAGATGTCTGACCATTGTTTGATTCCTTTCTTGAGCATCTTGTATGCGACTAGAAATTGCTCTTCCTCCACCAAACCATGAAATATGCTGAGCCAGATAGAGTCAGAAGCACTCCATGGAAGAGTGAAATTGCTGATTGGAGAAAGATCGAGTACTTGATCTTTGAAAGAAAGCCATGAAAGCTAGATGTTTCTCATCAAGTCTAAACACCCTTTGACTTTGACTTTTGCTTGACTGAAAGCAATTGTTAAAGGATCCATCTCTTTCCATCTTGGATAGTTCAAGACAAAGAAATTCCCACAATAGCTAGCCGCCTTGATGAGCACAGTACTCTAGTCTTCATTTTCATGTTGGAATGCTCTTGGAGTCCATTTTGCTACCATCTTGTTAGCTATCTTTCCTAGGTTTGGGAGTCCTAGTCCTCCCAAATCCTTTGGAAGATTGTAGTCCTCCTAAGCGACCTTGGGAATCTTAAATTGCTCACTACTACCAGACCATAAGAAATTTCTAGCAAGTGTTTCCAGCTTCATGAGTCCAGGTTTTGAAGGCCTCCAGCATGCTAAGAAATATATTGTGGAAGGTATCAGAATGTGCTTCAGAACACCCATTCTACCAGCAAATGGGCATTGGAGTCCATTGAGATCATCTAGCTTTTTTAAAACTTTTCTCAGCATGCATTCCCATCGTTGTTTCAATGAGACCCCAAACCCCATTGGGATTCCCAGAAGTCTAAAAACTTTGCCTTCTTCCAACTCCTTGCGTCTTGCATCATCAGCCATAAAGAAGGGGGATTAATTAATGTCTTAATGCTATTTTTACTAGGATTCACAATAGAGCTTGATGCCTGACAGAATTCCTGTATGCATCTCCAAAAGCTTCTATGGAAGATGGATCATTGTTAATTGTGCCATTTGTGTCATCTAAGAACAAGTTGAGCACCAGATCCCTATTATTGGGTAGTTTGATTCCTTTAAGTCTGCCCCATTTAACTTGCTCCTCAATTAACCAGCCCAATGCATTAGATGCTATTGCAAATAGTAAGGGGGCAAGTGGACATCCCTATCTAATGGACATGTAGAGGGGGAATGCTGCTAACAACTCTCCATTAATTGCTACTTTAGCACTTGCATTACCAAATAAACTGCTTTTACAAATCTGATAAATCTTCGTCCCATGCCCATATCTTGCGAGGAGTGTAAGACCAAACACCAGTCTAGTCGATCATAGGCCTTATCAAAATCAAATTTAAAGAATAGGAAGTCTTGTTTTTTTTTTTGTTGGGCATGTTCAAGTCCCTCCCACAAGCTGATGATAGCATCTAGGATAAATCTACCCTTCACAAATCCTTTATGTTCCTTTCTAAGCCATCCATCTAAATGTGGACTGAGTCTTCTTGCCAGAGCTTTTGCAAATATTTTATATGCTGATGAGAGACAGGTTATGGGTCTCCAATTGGATAGATTAGTTTAATCATCTCTCTTATGTATAAGTTTGATCACTCCTTGGTTAATATCTGCAACAGGAAGAGCACCAAACTTAATCGATTCCTTCCAGACCATCAATAGACGGGTCAATATTATTGAGTTCTTAAATTCTTTAAAGACTTCATTCGGGAGTCTTGCCATTTGCTAGGCTGTCTATGGTATTTGAAAGTTCTACCTCTGTGATGTCAACATCTAGTATTTTTGCTAGGGATTGTGGTACTACTTTCGGTCTTATTCTTGCTATTTTGGCTCTAGCCAATATTACTTCTGGAGACTATTGACAAGGAGAAGAGACGATATCTTTAAAGAAAGCCCTAGTTGCTTCTAGATTCTCCTCCTTGGTTGAGGAAACCACACCATCCTTTTTCTGGAGCATAGGTACTAGACCTTTTTCTTTTTTCATCTTCATTATGTTGAACATCTCTTTAGTGGGTTTGTCTAATTTGCCAATCCACCATGTTCTAAGATATAGGTGGATTGCTTTTGATTCATCCTCTTCGAGCTTCCTCAAGCTTCTTTTAATTTCCAGAATTTGGTCTTGAGCCTTCTCATTACCTAGATCTACTTGGTTTTCTAGTTCAATGAGAAGAGCATACTTAGAGCTTCTCTCCAGTTTCCTTTTGTTAATCCTCTCTTGTTTAGCAACTTTAAGGAGAGTTTGTGTTTCTCTAATTGCTTTAGCCCAAGCTTTTTCTTGAAATTTGCAGCTAGATAGTATCCCAAATTTTTCTTATTTGCCCTTTGATTTCTCTATCTTTAAAAAGGGTAGGATTTGAATGAAACCATCCAACCTTAATAATTTCAATGTTTGAAGAGAAACATGAAGACACTGGGTAATGATCTGAAAGGACTAGGTCTTTGCTTACCTTACAGCTAATGTTTGAAAATGTTGAGAGAAAACCTGAAGCCATAGAAGTTCTATCCAACTTGGCTTTCCTTAGGGCAATACCTTTTTTATTGTTTTCCCATTTGAAGCATGTGTTGCTACTAACATCAATCACTCCATGGAATGTGACCATCTTCAACCAAGCCTCTTTTTCTTGTCCATTTATAACCTCTCCTTTTTGCAAATACATGTATGATATTTTTTCAACCATATTACAATCACCAACCATGATTAGTGGACAATGAATTTGCATAAGAGAAGTCCATAGCAAGGTACATTCTTGAGAAGAGCAAGGATCATACACAGAGACAATAACAAAATCTTCATGCGTCTTAAAATGGACTGCAACCCATCTATTTTCTATATCCACAGAAACTCTACTTACCAGACTTGATAATCTTGTATTGTAACCCACTATTGTACCTCCACTCCTTGGTGCGTGGTTTGTGGTGCACCATTCAAAGTTTGGGAGGATTTTCTTGAGGTTATTAGTGAGGTTAACATCTGCTGCTTTAATTTCTTGTAATCATAGTAGATCAGGAATAGATTTTTTATCCTTGAACCACTTCCTAATAATATCTGCTCGAGATGGGTCAGTGAGACCTTTACAATTTAGAGAGACAATTTTGATTGAGTTTAGTGACATGGCAGTTATTTTTTATTTTTGTTCTTCTTTAGCCCTTGGTTGAACTTTCCAAATGGATTGTTTTCACTTTGTCCCACTTTAGAAATCCTTGGGTTTCATCTCAGGGCAATCCCTGATGTAGTGACCCACTTTTAGACATTTAAAACATGCATTCCATAAATTCATGTACGTCAATGGTTGCTTGATGAGGACTTGGCCTTCAAAATTCTTGATTAATAGAAAATCAAGGATATGTTTGGATAGATCCATTTCAATAAGAACTTGAGGAAATTATCTAGGGGTGATGAGACCCAGTATCCTACCTAATGGAGCAGTAAGAGCTTTGACGAATGGCCAAAGGTTTCTTAGCAAATCGGTAAGCTCTACCCATATAGGGATTTTGAAGGTTTATTTGTTATGATGTTAAAGTCGGTGTCCATTTAAATAGGGTAGCGGGGCATTCTTAACCATCCATTGCCCTATATCCAATACATTTAGGGCCATTTCTTTGGTTTCAAATAGGAAGGAAAAAAAATTATTTGGCATGTAATTGATCTCGCTAACCCTACAATCAATGGCCTCTAAACTGTTTCTAATCCAAGATCTCATGTACTTAGTTGGGGAGCGAGGTCCATGACAATAGCCAACAAGTGCTTTCCTTTCAAATTCGTTATTCCACACATTAAGACGCAGTAGAAACAGATACATGTATAATCACCTCATCTTCTTTGTTTGCAACCTCTTCACCTTTTTTTCCAGATTGCGGTGTTCCATTTTCATTCGACGAATACTTTCTTTATTCATTTCCGTACTAATTTGATGAAGGCACTCTATAAGGACCCTGCTTTAGGATTTTGATGATGTTGCTCCACTTCTCCTTGGGGTGAAGAATCCACTCCACAAGCTTGAGCTCCTCATCGTTGAAGTTCCTCATTTGATTGCTAGTTTCCATTTACTAGGTGCCAAAAAACTTGCATGAGTGACTTGTTCAATAAGCTTGTGTTATAGAGGGGATTGAGGGAGGCCTTCAAAGAGGCTGCAATTCCCATTCCCAAGCCTTCATGGTTAAAGATGACTCCTGAAGAGCTCATTAACCTTGCAGGAATTATCTCGAACTGTGGCACATGTAGAGGGATATTGACATTTATTACTCAATCCTTATTTCTATTCCTCTTCCACACACTCTTTACTCTCAATCCTTACGTTGCATTTGTGTGCTTTTATGTATTTGCTCTTCTCCATTCGTCATTGGTTTGCTCTCTCGGTCTTTCACATTTGAGCTCAGATCTTACATTCCAACTATTATTTGAGCATTACATTCCTTATATGGAACTATTACCTTCGATGTAACTTATATTAAATGCTAGTAGAAACTTTCAAATCATAAACGAAACTATTATCTTAGCATAAGCAACCATAATTGTGAAGGGAGTGAGCTTAAAGTAGAAGCATGCGAGTGGAAGCAAGAGTTATGATACAGAAGGAGCAAGAGCAAGGGAGAGAGAGACACAAGATATGGGAACTCTAACACTCACAATGTATAACCAATGTTTCCTTTATTCAAATATCATTGAAATAATAAAGAATGAAGTGATAGTGATGGGTGCTTGCCACCTCTTGCAGTATATAGGTATGCAGGTACTGTCAATGTAGTAATACATGGGTAGCTAGACACATGCGCCTTTACCTCCAACAACCTTCCACTTAAAGGCGAATGTGTCCCTAGTGAGGAGAGGACAAGAAAAAAGTGACAAAGTACAAATATACATAATTACAATAGGATGATGAAAAATTTCATCTCATCCAATGCTTATCAACTACTAAAGTAAGGCAAAACACTCTGGTGAGACAATTTTCATAAGCAGATCTATATTACTTTGGTCAGTTGAGATATTGATGAAGTTAATAGACTTGTCCTCAATGACCTCTCTATTGAAGTGGTAATGCACCTCAATGTATTTCGTCTTCGCATGGAAGAATGGAATCTTGGCTAATTAGATAGCACTCACAGAATCTGAATATAGTATAGGAATCACATAAATAATACCAAGGTCTACCACCAAACGGCCTAACTAGAGAGCCTTCTTGCAAGCCTCAGTAGTTGCAATATACTCAATCTCGGTTGTAGAGAGGGACATGCGTTTCTGCACCCCTTGGACATCTAAGAAATAGTACATTTAGCAAAGGTAAAGACATAGCCTGAGGTAGACTTCCTAATATCTACATGTCCTGCATAATTAGAGTCAGTGTAATCCACAACTCTTGTATCGTGGCCACCATAACATATGCATATAGTTGTTGTGCCCTTCAGGTACCTCATGATACCCTTGATAGTATTCCAACCCTATCTATGAGGAATAGCTATATAGAGTGCCACAACTTCCATTACAAATGCTATGTTAGGACGAGTGGCTATCATGGTATACATCAAGCTACCCACATTAGATGCATAAGGGGACCTTGGCCATCTTAGCCTTTTTCTCATCAAACTATGGATAATCGACATGACTAACCTTCACATAAGGTAGAGGACAACCAAAAGGCTTACCATCCTACATATGAAATTGCTCAAGGACTTTCTAGATATACTCGTGTGTGATAGAGAAAAGAGCCCCTTAGAGTGATTACATGTGATGTGCAGCTAAGAATATGTGAGGCTTGTCCCATGTCCTTTATCTCAAAGCTCTTCTTGAGCCAAGTTTTCAAGGTATCCAACTCATCATGAGCTCTCCCAACAATAAGCATATCATCCACATAGAGTACCAAAATCATAAGGCTACCATCATGAGTCTTGTTCGTATATAAACACACATCCATAGCACTACAGCTACATCCCTGTGAATACATAAAAGCATCAAACTTGTGGTACCATTTCCTAGGTGCCTACTTAAGGCCATAAAGGCTTTTTCTCAAATTGCACACTAGGTGTTCCCTGCCTTTTTCTTCAAAGCCCTTAGGCTGCTGCATATAGATCTCATACAAGTCCCCATGTAAAAAAGCCATCTTTACATCCATATGATAAAGGTCCAAATCTAGCTAAGTAACCAATGTTGGTACCAAGTGTAGGGTCATCATTTTGACCACAGGAGAAAAAATTTCATCAAAGTCAATACCATCTTGCTTCTTAAAATCCTTAGCTACCAATATAACCTTATAAGCGGGCTTGGAGCATCCAAGGATACTTTTCAGCTTATATATCCACTTTGCATAATGGCAGTTCCTTCTTGCTACTAAGCAAAGGAACCAAATCCCACATATGATTAGTTTATAAGGAGTCAAACTTTGACTGTATAGCCCTGTCGTATGAGTGACTATCATCTTTGTGCATGGCCTCATCATAAGAGAGAGGCCCACCTGCATCAGTCACCACAACATAATCCATGGAAGGCATAAAGTTCTCAGGTGGTTGATGTCTAGCTCTAGTAGAGCATCTTAAAGCATATTGATCACAAATACAAATGCAAGGAAAATAATAATAAACTAATACTTGTACTAAGTTTACTAATGAAGAGGAAGACTGAGGAAAAAATGAGTTAGTTATCAACCTTGACTACTTCAAGCCATGATAGGAGCAGCTCATTAGGGTTTCATAGTTATCAACCTTGACTACTTCAAGCCATGATAGGAGCAGCTCATTAGGGTTTCATGAGAAGAAAAATCATGAGTTTGTTTCATTCTAGTCATTTTACAAATAGCTCTTTATTTTGGGATAGATTTGATTTTGCTTTAATGACAAAGATGCACATCCAATGTCTATATTGAGAAGGAGTTTCTAATTGAAGAATTTGTGACCAAGATGTTATCTTTAAGATTTAGTATAGATGTATATACATATGGCACTCAGTCTTCAGCTTGTGATTCTTCAATTTTCAATGATATTCTTGAAGATCAAGAAAATTTTTATTCTTTCTAAAGAGAGTATTACTTTGTTTATATCCACCACTTGGAAAAACACTATAATCTTTTTTTTTTTTGGGAAAAAAACATCTAAGTGAGGATGGAATGTAAGGAACTAAATTAGGGGTATATTTGAATAAATACTTAGTATCACATTGATGTAAGGATAAGAGGTGTAAATGAAACTTATATAGATACTATCTTTCTAAATAATACAACTTGTCATTTCACCTTCTCACGCTTCTCTCTTATCCTTTTATGGTTGCTAGCCATCTCCCTCTCTTCTTTCTCTCTCCTTTTAGGTCCATTCATTACATAAGAGCCATGTGCCTATCTGATGAATCTTTGATGACATGATTTCAAGTCCATCAAGAGATATACCTAGGTGACTCCATTTGGAACTCCCATGGAATATCCAAACTTTGTGGCCTAGGCTCACTTGAGTTTATTCTTCAAGGGGAAGCTCTACTCCATTTCCACGAGAATTGACATGCAATTAAGATCCCTAATTGACATAAGGTCTTCCAACAAGTTTTCCAATACCTTTGGTAGTCGCTTATGGGATATAATCTAAACCAAAGTGGACCCTTGTCAAACTTGGTTCAAAGAGAGTGAAAAACAAGGGGGAGATAAATACATCAATCTCTCTACTTGATAAAGTCTTTGCTTGATGAGAGCCAATTTTAAGGTAGAATTTAAAGCGTAAAAGTGGCCTAGGAGTTGTAAAAGCGATGGTTTTAGTGGAAAATGTGTCGATCACAAATCGAGGAGCTGGAGTTTTCCTAGGTGCATTTTGACGCTAGGAATCCAACACAAGTGTTTGTTCATCAATTAGATTTTACTTTACACTCCATTTAATGGTCTCAAGCTTTGGCGTTATAAAGTAGCTACTTGATTCTGAAGCTGAAAATAGTATCCAAGAGGCCAAGGTAGTAGTTTTTGATGCCAGGAATGTGCTTGTTTTCTAGATTTCAATTCTAAGTTTGTTTCAACCTTTGATTTTAAGCAAAACACTTGCCGGTAGTGTTAACACAATAAAAATGAGCCGATTGCTTTGTAAGTTAGTATTGATGAGGATTAAGAAACCTCTGAAAATGAAGAAAACTAAACATGATTGGGGGATGCATTTTTCAGTGTACCCACCCCTTCATGCTCCCAAAAATGGTAATTTGTGTCCAGTGAAAGCATAAGGATTAGGCTTTTGTCCATGGCTTTGTGTGATTTTTCACTCTATTTCACCACGACAAGCAAGTGAAATGATGCACTAAATAAAAAGATCAAAATCTGGTATTTCTCACTCATCTTTTTCTCTCACCATAATTGTTGTTCATATGGGCCGAGAGGATGAGGGGGAATGGGTGCCGATTCATGGCAAGATGCAATGGATGGAGGGAAGAAAAGTAAAGGTAAGCATCAATGACTATGTGATAGCATTAGTGGCTCTATTTTTTTTTGAAATACAATGCATTACGTTTGGAAGATTTAGCACAAGTGTCGATTTATTACATATTATATTGTATCTCTTGTATCTATCATAAAAATGGTTGAAAATGCTTTACTTATGTTTGCTAATATTTGAAATCATAAAGCACCCGATCACTTTCACTCGTTTATATATTAAAGATTAAAACTGCAAAATCTGAGATGTGAAATTTAACACAAAAATAGAGATTTTGTTGAGTTTTGAGGGTTTAATGTTGTTCCCATGGAATAATAATTCATATGTTGATGACCATAGTACTAGTCACATAAATAAAAAAGTAAGAAAAAATCAGTAATTTGTGTTCAAATAAATGAAAAAAACTATAAAATTTTAACTTTTTGAAGAAAAACTTAAAAAATTGGTTTAATGCATTAAAATTTATAAAAAAATTAGAGCATATTTGTGGATATATGATAAGGGTAGAACATGAGGATTTGCCTCAGCCTTTAACTATATTTATATATGAAAAGTGTGTATTTATTGCTTTTTTATATAAAAATGATGATAAAATCCATTTACACTTATGCATAAAAGCAAAACCCAAGTGGTAGGAGAAAAAGGGCTAAAAAGAGATAAGATTTGAATAAGTTTTGATTTCATTACATATTATGGCATATAGGCTTTGATTTATTTAAGTTTGAAGAGGAATAGTAACACAGGTTAGCCCGGTATTGTCTCTTTGCAATGTAGCGTAACATTAGAGGAAAGGACTTATGAAAAGTCTATTTTCGCATAACACTTGGCTGATTTATAGTTAAAAAACTTTTAGCACGATGAATCATACACGTTGCATTTGCATTTAAGCATAGTATCAAATGGAAAACTCTTGGGGATGCATAGCATCTATATGCCTAGTTATGATCAATGCTAAGTATGTGAGGTTCCTTTGCTGTAGGGGGTAGTACGATGATCTTTGAAGGGGGTAGTTATGATCAACGCTAAGTATGTGAGGTTCCTTTGCTATAGGGGGTAGTACGATGATCAACGCTAAGTATGTGAGGTTCCTTTACTGTAGGGGGTAGTACGATGATCTTTGAAGAGACATTATGTGAGGTTGAAATATTACTAGATCGTTATGTATATCATGAGTGGATTTTTTCACGATTGTTCTTTAATTTTAGATGGTGTATCTTCTTGGGACCAATCTGTGGGGTGTAGG
Organism: Lygodium microphyllum; assembly: GCF_053477565.2. Lineage (NCBI taxonomy): Eukaryota > Viridiplantae > Streptophyta > Polypodiopsida > Schizaeales > Lygodiaceae > Lygodium > Lygodium microphyllum. The sequence goes on from NC_141139.1 coordinate 32,897,380, forward strand.
AGAGTCCTAGGAGCCACAACAATCAGCTTTTGGGGGATGTTGTATTTGTGTGTATAATGAGGTGTTAGTCACCTATATGTATGGAATAGTCCCTCTACTTCATTAGAGTTACCATTTTGTAGCATCTAGATGCTCTTGGGCCGCGAGGCCATGGGGGCTTAATTGGTGTGTAGGAACCAAACTAGAGCCTTAGAGCCAATGTTGAGCCTGTTTTTGATCTCGACAAGTAGTTAATTTGTCAAGAGTTACTAATAAGTGGCAATTTTCAAACCTTGGCTAATAGGGACCTAGTTAGTTAGTGTATGCCAAAAGTATTGAGATAGATCCAATATATCCTGATAGAAACCATCAACCTAAGATTCAATGTCAAAAAAGAGCTAAAAGGGCTAGACGGAGAGTAGAGATCCTTAGGAGATATTCTCCTAAGTGCAACTTGCCAATATCTCTAAGATGAGAGGTTTTGACCCAATTAATATCTCGGTTAGTCCAACATAGGAGAAAGCTCTAGCATTTTCCTTTTCCCAAAAAATTAGTTTACTCCAAGTGGGAGTGTAACCCCCATGTAGAAATCCCTAGAGAAAACCCGATTGTTTTGATGATACAATCAATTGCGATATATATAGAAATGACGAATTTACCAACATTGGTTTTTTCCTATCCATTTTTAATGGGTTAGCGGTGGAGGATGATATAGAGCTCCATATTAGGGAGTTCCAAAAGTTAATGTTTAATTGCTAGATCCACATGAAGGACATCTTATGATATTCTTTGATATGACTTTGGAAGGAAGAGCTACAGTGCGGTATCATGGCTTGGAAGATGGAACCATAACTATGATAGATCTATTTTATGTGGCCTTCTAAAGAGAGTTTGTTCCTGAGAGAGGTGTTTAATATTGACTACGCGTTTTTAAATATAACACGTTAAAAGCCTCATGAGAATGCTTGATATTTTGCCAAGAAATTGAAGGAGGTGGTGTTTTATAAATTGCAAGCTTCTATTCCCATTCCACTTGTTGCCCAACTACAGTACTTTCTACATGGATTGGATTTCAACATCTAAGAGTAATCCAATGGTGTTCCCCTTGCTACTAGTATAGATACAGTCATTACATGAGCGAAGAGATAGATTCACGACTACAAGCGCCTATGCATCTAGGGAAAATCTTTATTCAAGTCTAGGTCCTAAAAATAATTTAGCATTATCTATAGCAGGTCAAGGTGCAATAAGTCCACCTATAACAAATCCTTAATGCAAGAGGAGGCATCATGCAAAATAAAACTATGCTACGAGCTCCTCCTAATGCTACTATACCAATGGCTACCCAAATGGGCTTGTTAAATAATGGAAGTCAAATGATGAATCCCAATGTAATGCCAACTAATTAGCCACCAATATCTAACTAGGTGGTTAAGACATTGGGATGACAAGTGGATGATTATACTTATGAGTCTAGTGCATTCAATGTTCTTGGGAAAGTTAAGGACATGATGAAGCATTATACTAACATGATGACCAAAAAATATAGACAAGTAGCCATATATGTAAACTTCCTGAAGATGCAGCAAAACTTAATAGGAATTTCATCAAGATTTAGTTATAAGTGGTGTGGTGGTCAGTATCTCTCATAGAATTTCCCTCATGTGAAGCATGATATATGTGGAAAGCCAGAACATATGGCCAATACATGTTGGAGTAGAGTTAGTTCACTCCAACAAGGCAGTCAACAGTTTGGGCTAGTGAATCATCATCCAAATGATGCAAATCCTCAAGGGGAGGGCCCTAAGAAAATCTTGCAAAGGGGAAAAGCCACCCTAGAGAAAGTCCCCAATAGGGTTAGTCTAGTAGAGGCACTTTCAATTGATGGGAACACAACCTCTAACAATGTAAAAGTGGTCACTAAGGGCCAACAAATGAGAGAGGTTCAGAATGATGACCCTAGTAAAAGCAATGCTACCCCTAAGTTTATCGTGGTTGATAAAGAAGGTTGCAAATGCCAGTACCTAGGTAGGTCCTCTTAAATCTGAAGATTTCTTAGAGAAGCCGTGGTTAAGAGCAAGCATAAGTCAAAAGTAAAGGAGGTTGTTAAGGCTATCAAAAGACCGAAAGAGAGGATGGTGTGGCAAGAAAAAACGACTGCTCTAAATTTCATGAGTTCAACCTAGTGAATGCTCTATGTGAAGTCAATGTGCACTTGCTAAAATTTATACGGTTGTCACCTAATGTTTGCAAAGAGTTCAAGAAAATCCTATGAACAAGTTATATTGTAGAGCTTGTTGGTGTCAATTGAGTGGGCACTAAATGGTGGAAACATGTGAAGAAACATTGCCCTAGGGTGCAAGTGTATGTTGATGGTATCCTAAGAGAAAGTAATGTGGTAGACTCGGGCTCCATTTGCAAACATCGTGAGTATGGACTCATTGGAGAGACTTGATTTTCTCATTTAAAAGTTTAAGATAGCTAGAAGGAATAATATCTCAAGTATATGTAATAATAGCACATATTGACTGTGTTTTTGACTTTCATGTTATCCAATTTACTAGGAGGCCAAGCTATCAACTGCTTGGATGTTTATCCTAAATGCCCATTGAATGAAAGGGTCCCCCACCTCCCACTACAGAATGGGAAACACTTGAGGGCACCTCTTCACTGAAACTTTGAGCTTTAGTGACTTTGATGAGGGTTCCACAATGGAGGATGTCTATGAAGTGTATTTGAATGAGTCGATAGGGGCAAAAGATCAGATACACGATATAGAATGCGATCTTGAGACTCCCAATGATTCCCATCCAATCAAACTTGATACTATATTATGTGATGATGAGTGTGCACACTATATATCACTTCTACAAGAGTTTGGGATATATTTGTATGGATCCATGATCAATTGAAGGGGATTCCCCCTACTATTAATGTCCACATGCTCCCATTGAAAGAAGGTAGTAAGCCAATAATAAGACAAACGGTTAGCCAAATGTCTTTTTAGTTGAGAAAGCCTATTTTTGAGAAATTGATACATCTAACAAAGGCAAGTCCGATCTTTCCTATTGAAAACAATGAATGGTTCTCACTAGTTTGTGATAAGAAAGAAAAAGAACAATCAAATTTGTTTATACATAGATTTAAGGAGCTGAACAAGCATCTAGTAAAGGACTACTATCCTTTGCCCTTTATTGTCTAGATTTTAGATCAATTAGCAAGGTGAGAAATATGCTCCTTGATGGATTGCTTTGTGGGCTATAATCAAGTGGCTATAGCTAAGGAGGATAAGTTGAAAATTACATTCATTACAGTCTTTGGTACCTTTGCATACCATGTCATGGCTTTTGGAACACTGGTGCCATTAATAGTAGGCGGAATATCTGGAAACATAAGTAGATATTTATCTTGTATTTCCCTCATCTCGAATCCATGGCTGAGACAAAGAAAATCCAGAGCACAACATGTCTCCCTAAGGATGTGCTCTAGTAGCCGCATTAAGGTGAATTTGTTGGTTGCTCTGGGTCCCTATATATACAAACTGAAAGCAAATCGGAGTTTGGTCTATGAAATGCTATGGTCTTGGCAAAGAACGGCTGACAAGAGATTCACCAATATCTCCCTTCAAGAACTTAAGGTTTTTATAGATGATTTGGGGATAGCTACCGTAACCCATGATAGATAACTCATTGTTCTACGTAAGTGCTTTGATGTTGTCATGAGTATTGCATAGCGTTAAATCCTTGAAAGTGTGTATTATGGCTTATTGTTGGGTCATGTTGTGAGTGTAACTAGGATTGCCATTGATCTTGAGAAAGTAGTAGTAATTGTGGTCATGAACCAACCCTCGAGCCCTAGGGAGGTTCACAACTTTGTTTCATCTATGAGCTATTATCGTCAGTTCATTAATGCATTGTCCAAGCACTCATCATTACCTTTGATGAATCTCCTAGCACATAGTCATGTTTTTGAATAGATTGAACCATGTGCACTGGTGTTTGAGGATGTTAAGATGGAATTATCCAAAGTACAAGTGTTAAAAGTTCCAAAAATGGGAGAGTTTTTCTATATCTTTACAGCTACAACAAGTCGTATATCAATTGTTGCCTATCATAGATTTGGGAGGCACAACTTTAGCATTTGATCGCTTTTGTGAGCCAAAAATTAGGCATTTTGGAGGTTTTTTATAGTTATTTAGAAAAATTATGTTTGGCTATAGTGTTCGCTACCATGAAGTTTAGACATTGCATTCTTTATGATAAGGTGGTGGTTTTCACCAAGGCTAAGGGTCTACACTTATTGTTGAACAAGCTTTTGACCCCCTGATTGCCTAGCCAAGTGATTAATCTCTTTTTAGGAGTTTTGACTATGATATTCGAAGTAAGCTACCAAAATTGCAAGGAATTGTTGAATGTTTAGTGGATTTTGGTGAGCCTAAGAAAGAGTGGGCTCATATTAGTGACTACGAGGATCTATGCAAGATAGATGTAGCCTCAATCCCATCATGGTATGTAGCTATTACACATTATCTGCCCATAGACAACCTGGCAGAACTCTTTCTAGATCTAAGAAGAGGAAGATTAAGCAACAAAAACTTTGTTTTTCCACTATAGGTAGTGTTTGATACAGAAGAGGAGTGGATGAGTGTATCATTGTTGCATGGTGCTTGATGAGGTACCTTTCATTTTGGAGGAATGTCATGATTTAGCATGTGGGGGTCATTTGGTGAGATGGCTTACTATTGCCCGGAAAGCTTTGCGTGTTGGTTATTGGTGGTTGACGGTTTTTGAGGATGCTTTTACGTATGTTAAGTATTGCGATATTTGTCAAAGACAATGCTAGGGAAATTTAGAAGAGACCGTTGAATCCCATTCTAGTAACCTTGCACACTAAGGAGTGGGACATTAACTTTGTTGGACATGTGCATCCTTCGTCTACTACAAAAAAACATTATATCATTGTGGTGATAGACTATTTTACAAAGTGGTCTAAAGCATATGCTACAATGAGGGATAATGCCAAGGAGACGTCTAATTTCATTTTGGAGTTGGGACACATTTTTTGAAAAATTTCATTGAGGCTTTGACGGAAGCTTTGAAGATTAAGCAAAATAAGGCCACAGCTTATAACCCCCAAGCAAATAGGAAAGTAGAGAGTATTAATAAGTAGCTTGTGGAGACTTTATCTAAGATGGCATAAGCAGCTTGTGGAGATTTTATCTAAGATGTGATTGGGATAAAAAGTTGTGTGTGGTTATTTGGGCTTATAATACGACATTTAAAAGAGCTACAGTCCACACCCCTTTCTAATTAGTATATGGGAAAGAGTGCATTTTACCTTTGGAGATTGAGCTTCCTACAATAAGGTTCACTCTAAACCATTCTTTGGGTGAAGAGAAATCATTGCAAGAAAGAATTACCTCCCTTGCACAACTTGATGAGATTAGACTACAAACCTTGTTACATCAAAAAATAGGAAAGAAGCGAATGAAAGTGCTTCACAATCTTTGTACTAGGAAGTATAAATTTACCAAGGGTCAATTGGTTCTATATTATGGTGCCCATGATAAGCTATTCCTAGGCAAGTTAGAATCTAAGTGGAATGGCTCTTATAGGATTGTTCATACTACAAAAAAGAATGGCTCTGCAGCTCTTTTAGCGGATTCACAAGGGGTAGAGTTTAAATCTAAAGTAAAACTTCAATAAATTAAAGCACTATTATATATAGGGACTGAGATTAAACTTGGTGCCTTTGTAGGTCCTTCAGGATTTAGCTTAAACTTGCAGAGGATACCAAGGCTATTTAATGGAAAAAGTCATTCCTTATCCTGAATATCCATGTTTATCCATGTTATGAGTAGCTTTACTACCAAGGCAAAGTGATCTGGTGGAGTATCAGTATCACATTATTGAGTGGTAAGACGGATCCTTCACATAGGACATTTGAGTCTATTGTTATCATTGTCATCAGATTCTTACTAGTTTCCCCTTTGAGTTTACTAAGGAAGGAGAGATTGTACCTGTTCTTACACCACTTCTCTAGGTTAGACTTTGACTATTATAAGTACGAGTAGATCAATCATTATTGTGAATTATATCAAAGAAGCCTTGGTTTATACATTATATTTTGATGGAGCTTCTCAAGGACCTACTAAACATGTGAGTGTAGGGGTTGTCATAAAAGACCCATGTCATCAAGTAGTTTTAAAAGTGGGAGTATATTTAGGCACCACTTTAACTAATAATATGGTAGAATACAAGGCTTTGCTTATGGGGCTAAGGCAGTATTTGCCAACTATTGGTGAAAGGTGACTCGTAGTTAGTGATCAAATAATTGAATGGGACCTATAGTGTGAGGGATCCCATTGTAAGGATGTACCATCATGCAACCTTGGACATCCTTGAGATATTTGAGGCAATGACTTGCCAACTGATTCCCTATTAGCGGAACCACTTTTTAGACTCCCTGGCTACTTATGCCTTCATTGAAGATGTCTTTCTCAATTGTGGCCTTGAGGGGTTTTTACAATTGCTTCCTGATATCAACCTAGGACTACTATGGGGAGTGCTTATTTACTGATATATCCTATTTCAACTGTTGATGGTTAATATGGGTTATGAGTGAGGTAGCGATTGAACACCTTCCTATTCTTTCACGGACTCATTGAATCATTCAATGGTGTATTTGTCGGACTCTCGTTTCCATTTATGCAACAGGGAGCTTAGCTAACAATTTGATGCATTTAGTATAAGGCATGATAAATCCATCCCCTTGGTGTAGTTTTATACTTCAATAGGTTTATGTGAGTGTAAGAAGCTGGGAAGAATAAGGATTTAGTGTAAAAATAATATTGATGTTATGCCATGTCACACTGACATTGGTATAAAAGGAGAGGACATGTAACTTTTCACATCTTTTTGACATATTAATACAATTATTGTCCTTCTCTGCCATCTTGCTCATAGCTTCTATGGCTTCTATCTCTTTCGTGTCTTTCTCTCTCCTCATCACTCTCTTTCTCTCTCTTCCTACAATATTTCTCTCTTTTGCAGTCTTCTCTCTCCTCTTTCTCTCTCACTAGTCCACTCTTTGACAAGTGGTATCAGAGTATTGGTCTTTGATCCATTTTTTCCTTCTATTTCAGTCCTATTTTCTCCATCAAAAATCAATTTCAGACAAGTACTTGGTTTAGACAGTGACTAGTAGAGGGTTGTAGACCATCTACAGTTAGTAAGAGGCTACTTATGGAGATCTCCAAGGTCAGATATGGCAGAGGATGGTTGAAGTAGTATGTCGTCATCAAATTTCATGCAAAATTGGGGGTAACTAGGGTAAAGGAGAGTTAACCAGGCTTAGTTTGGGAACAAATTGTGGTTACTTTGAAAAGAGGGAGTTCTCTTTCCCCTTTCTTGGAGTTTCTTGTAGGTTTCATGGAGTTTCTAGCAAGATCTCTTCCTACCACACAAACTTGTACTCATAGACTTCATCTTAGCTGAGAATCTATTGCTTCAGCTCTCCAGCTTCAAGTCCATAACCATTGTGGAGGATCATTGTTGCCCAGATAGGTCAAAACAGTCCCGAAAATTGCAACGTAATTTTTGGGCTGCATCAGGCTTCATTTCTCTTCTCCCTGACTGATTCACACCAAATCTTAGCTACTCCAATCTTCAGCAAGTTAAATCCTTTAGCAAACTCTCAAGCTTGTACTCCTATTGTGAACCTTCGGCTCTCCTGCAAACCCTAGATGAACAGTCCATGGCAGCCATGAAAGCTTCAGTCCAAGCTTCCATTTCTCAAGAATTTCTTGAAGATTCTTCATCAATCCAGCGTGTGGGATCAAGACAGTAAGTAATCTTCACAAAATTGCAAAGATTTCAGCTCATGGAGGACATTGGAGCTCATATTGAAGGTTTATTTTGGGGCTTTTATTCAAGAGGCTTGAATCTTTGGTATTCAAGTGTTCAAGCAAGCTCGGGGCATTGATTCTTCATGGATTTGAGCATATTGGAGCTCATATGGACTGATTTAGTGGATATTTCAAGCTTCATGGTGGATTCATGGTGGATTTTGAAGAATTCTTCCATCAATAGGATTGGAACTGACATCTATCATCCTCTTGAAGCTCAATCAAGGTATTTCTCTTGCCTAATCTCTGAAAACTCTCAATAATCCACTTGCTAGTGCTTTTCCACTTGTTGATGAGATATTATTAATCAATTAATTCTTTGAATTGATCAATAGATTAGAGATTAGTATTATTTCCATTAATCTCAGCCTATTCCACTGAATTTCAGTATTGATTCAATCATAACCTCATCATAGGTATCATTTGCCAAGTTTGATGCATAACCTTGACTTGTTTGGTTGAATTCTTTTGCCCAAGCTGAAATATTGTAAAAGAGTAAGTAATAAAGCAATCAGTGAGTCACTGAATCGCATTGGTAAGACCCTTTCCTTATCCAAAATTTTCAAATTTCATTTAATTGAATTTCATGAAAGGGGTTGAATGAATATTTCAGCAATGCATTTCATTCTGGTTGATTAGAATAGAATGCCATTGCCATGTTGATATACCCACCGAGGAAAAACGTGGATGTTGAGGGAGATAGCAGGACAAAAGAGAGGTGACCCTCCCTCGCTATCAAAGATCCCAAAGGGGTGCAACCAATCAACCCAAGGGAAACTTTGCCCACCTCCCGGTAATTCGGAGACTGTGTAGAGAGCCTATCATACCATTTTATCCCTCACATAGGTACAACAAGTCGAGAATTGAAGATTGAAGAGTTTCCAAAGGCTCAAGTATCTTCAGGATCAAGTCAAGGTAAAACAGGGATTTTACAGGGCACTACAGGGTATTTATAGGTTGTTACAGGTACACCCTTAAAAATTGAAGTATAGGTACATGTACTACAAGGTACCCACAAGTCCTACTCAGCCTTCTATAGGGTTTGGTAACCATTTGGGGTTACTATTTTACCTTATAGGGTCAAAACAGGGCATTCACATGTCAAAACAGGGTGTAGAGCTAGCCAGTTCTCAGACTCAGAGATTGAGCTGCAAAATTTTCTGTCCTAAAATTGTTATAGCGTGATATAGCTCATCTTGAAGAGGGCATTCTTTCTTCAATTTGAACTAAAAATTTTTGAAATCAAAGTTCCCTAGCCAAAGTTATAGCCATTTTTCTGACAGAGGGTATTGCAGGACTATACTTGGTAGGGCATAAGGGTAAAAATACGGTCCATGATGATTATGCTCAGCAAATTAGAGATTCCATGTTGGATAATGTACCTCAAGAGATCCCTAAAGAGCCTCAAAAACAAGGGGAAATCAGTGTACTCAATGATACCTTGTGCGTACATGAACAAAGGCATAGAGAACGTCATGAGGCCCTACTATCAAGAATGGAACAAATGGTTTTGTCTACTGATCAAACGAAGTCTTTCATTGAGAAATTAGTAGATTCAATGACTCAAACAAAGGCTTGCATTGACAAGTTGGTGGAATCGAATGCTCAAATTATGGCTCAATTCTCCCAGTGGATGCAGATGCAAATGGGATCTAAAGAAGCCAAGGAGAAAGCTTAGCCAAACAGCGAGCCTTCAGTTCCACTTGAGCCATCTAACCAAAATGGTAATAGTCATGGAATTATTGGACAAAGAGGCATTCCAAATAGCCAATATGAAGTAGGTGAGACTTCACAAAGGCATGATGACTATCTGGGCAGTTTGAATGGAGCCAACTCTCAATCTTTTGGTCTGAATACTCAACTTCCTAGGGGTCCTCTACCAACGGGAAGATTGCATAGTGGTTCTCAGCCACCTATTGGGAGATTTCCATCTCAATTTGGGGGCTCAATGCATGGCACTCATAATCAGTCTATTTTGGGACACCAACCATTCCATGAAAGAGAGCTGAAGGAAAAGATCATTTTAGCCAAGTTTAATGGTCAGTCATCTTCACCATCTGATTTAGAGGAGTGGACCTCTAAGATGGAATCTTACTTTGACATATTCTCCAAAAATGATGACATGAAGATTCATTTTGCTTCTTTGCATTTGGAGGGATTTGCCCATACTTGGTGGAGGTATATGAAAAGGGAAAACATACTTATAGAGAATTGGGAAGCTTTCAAGGCACTTATGACTAAAGTATTTGTCTCCCCTCTTGAAAAAGAGAAATTGGCATGGAGATGCTATGGTTTGGAACAAAGAGGCCTAAGTGTAAGAGAGTCTCGAGGGGTTCACTATATATATATTCTCTATATAACGTGCGTTCATGGCCTATTTATAAATATCCTATTTTGTGAATTTTTCTTGAATAAAACACAACCCTTTTCCATTCAATCTGTAAGTGATCCGTTTATATGACACCCTTCTGTATGTTAAAAAAAATGTATAAAAATAGTGGTTTAAAAACCCCTTATTTTGAACTCACGTTATCCATACATATATTCGTGAGTGACTCCCCCCGAGAAGAGAGTACACTAACCAATTTCTCAACCTAACTATGTATGTAGAAAGCATCAGTGATGAGGCTAAGCTCCACAAGTACATGTACGGTTTAGAGCCATCTTTATCAGCTGATCCATTATGGACAAGCTGAATTGTATTCCCACAGATTTACAACAACCCATTAGAGTTCAAGTGGCCAATGGTGAAGAAGAAATCAGCACACAGATATGCCCACATGTTTCTTTACAGCTGACTGAAAATTTTGAAGCAAAAGTAAACCAGATTACTTTGTAAATGGAGCTTATAGACATTGTACTCGGTTGTGAATCCATTTATAAGGATTTTTTAGTAGATCATATTTTCAGCTTATCACCATTCAACAACTCAAAAGGGAGTACAAGAGGCATTCACAAATATTTGTTTTGCATTTGAATAAAGAGATGCAAGATCAGCCCAATAATTCAGCAAGCCATCGAGCCTTGACAGCTCTTCTTGAGGAGTACAGGGATTTATTTGAGGTGCCTACTTCATTGCCTCCCAAGAGAGCTGTAGATCACCCTATTGATTTGAAGCCCAACTCAAAGATAATCAATAAGACACCTTACAGATTATCTAAGTGTGCATGAGAGGAAGTAGCGAAGCAAATCAAGGAGCTTATTGAGATGGGATTCATTGAACCAAGTTCTTCACCACGACTGATCGAGGGCTCTATCATTTCTTAGTGATGCCATTTGGGCTTACAAATACTCCAGCTACCTTCCAAAGCCTGATGAATAATATTTTTAGCTTTTCCTCTTTCAGTTTGTCTTGGTGTTCTTTGATGACATTCTGATTTATAGTAAGACTTTACAAGATCACTTAGCATATATGAGGAGGGTTTTTGATGTATTGAGACATCACAAGATTTTTGTTAAGGAGAAGAAATGTTCTTTCATGCAAACTGAAGTGGAATACTTGGGACATATTGTCAGTGAAAAAGGGATACAGGTTGATCCCAAGAAGGTGCAATGTATAAAAAATTGGCCCAACACCCACTACTACTACCTCTCTTAGAGGATTCCTTGGTCTATCTTCATTCTATCACCGATTCATCAAGCATTATGTAGCTACTCCAGCTCCTTTGACTGACAGGTTGAAGAAGGATGCTTTCTTTTGGGATGCTCGTATAGATAGTATCTTCAACCACTTAAAGGGACTCCTTACTTTTGCTCCTATCTTAGTATGCCCGGACTTCTCCAAAGAATTTACCATACAGTGTGATGCCAGTGGCCCGTGGAATTGGGGTTGTTTTGTTATAAGAGTATGGAGTGATTTCCTTTGAGAGCCATAAGCTTATAGATAAAGAAATGGCCATGAATGTTTATGATCAGGAGATGTTGGCTATCTTGCATGAAATAAAGAAATGGCACCATTACTTGTATGACAGTCAATTCAGAGTCCAGAGTGATCACAAGGTTCTTAAGTATTTTCTTACTCAGTCCAATCTTACTCCTAAGCAGCATTAGTGGGTAGCTACACTACAAAATTATGATTTTGACATCACTCATACGAGGGGCAAAGACAATATAGTGGCTGATTCTCTTTCTCGTATGTGGGCTTGCAAAGTTTCATCCATGACTAAACTACATAGTGATTGTATTGAAAACTACAGGAGGCTTATCTTTTGGATGAAGAATTCAGCCATATTTTTCAGAAATTACAACAAGGTCTTATGGAAGAAAACTAGATAGACTTACCAAGGCAGCCCATTTCATTCCACAGTTTATTGCCTCTCAAGTGGCCAGTCAGTTTATGGAGTAGATTTTTAGAGTACGTGGATTACCACAGGTGATTGTTCATGATAGAGACTCAAAGTTTATGAGTAACTTTTGGTAGGTGGTATTTATATCTATGGACACTAAATTGGCTCCATCTATGTCCTATCATTCACAAACTGATGGAGAGATAGAAAGAGTTAATAAATGGTTGGAGACTTATCTTCGTCATTTTTGCTATGATGTCCAAAATTCATGGGATTCTTGGTTACACTTGGTTGAGTTTGCTTACAACAACTCTACCCATGCTAGTATTGGAGTTTCACCCTTTGAGACTATGTATGGCTATAAGATGCCCTTACCCATAGTCATCTTTAATGAAAGGATCAACCCTCATGTGAAGGAAGAGTTGGAAAGAATGCAAACCCTTCTTCAACAATGTAAGATGAATCTTAGGAAAGCTCAAGACTAAATGAAGATGTATGCTGATGAGAAGAGGCAGCCTTTAGAGTTTCAAGAAGGAGAGTTGGTCTTACTGAAGGTGCCCAAGTATAGATACTCTACATTAAAAGATGGATTTAGTAATAAGCTTGCTTACAAATTTTATGGCCCCTACCGCATCCTAAAGCGCATTGGCGACTTGGTATACAGATTCGAGCTCCCTTCTTCAACAAATATTCACAATGTCTTTCATGTTAGTCAGCTCAAGCCTTTCTATGGTGATCCAGTGTATATAATTGATGAGTTGCCACCTATTGATGAAGAAGATCTTATTCAGTACATCCCAGAGGTTGTTATAGGTCAGCATGAGAAGAAGATTTGATCTCATTCTATCATGGAATATTTGATCAAATGGAGAGGTTTACCACTTGAGAAAGCTTCTTGGAGGTGAGATTCTATATTGGATGAGTTTCCTTTCTTAAGGGATACATTAGTGACTGAAGCCTATTGATTATGGAGCTAGTTTTGGTGCAGACAGGATCATGATAACACGCTATTCTAGAACAGTTTTTATTATGCCTAATTTTTAAAATTAAGCTATCTACATGGGCTTAAATTACTCTTCAAGAGCTACGTTTTGATATATGTCACGTCTCATTTGGACACTTCTACTAGAAGTTATGGCAGATTTCATCCAGCAAGGTCTATTTACACAGAAAGCTGTCTACTTTATTTTGAGATTATCTATTGAAGATTTTATGGCTCCATATACTTTTGAAGTATTCTAGATAATGTATATAGTCGATATCTACTCTTGTTCTTCCATTTTAGTCCATATGTTGGTCATTTTTCCATTTGTAAAGCTGTAAAAACAGACTAGTACTCTGTTCTATCCATCCTTTTCTAGTCTTTCAAGTTTGTTTTTGAGGGCAAAGATCTTTGAGAAGGGATGGATTGTAAGAAGCTAGGAAGAATAAGGATTTAGTGTAAAAATAATATTGATGCTATCCCATGTCACATTGACATTGGTACAAAAGGAGAGGACATGTAAATTTTCACATCTTTTTGATACATTAATACAATTACTGCCCCTCTCTCCCATCTTGCTCAGAGCTTCTATGGCTCCTATCTCTTTCCTATCTTTCTCTCTCCAATTCTAGTCTTTCTCTCTCCTTGTCACTCTCTTTCTCTCTCTTCCTGCAATATTTCTCGCTCTTTTGCAGTCTTCTCTCTCCTCTTTCTCTCTCACTAGTCCACTCTTTGACAGTGGGACCAAGGGTGTGCTTTCAGAGTAGGTTGGTAAATTATGTGCTTTTTAATTTATTTTGCTAGGCCAAGAGGGCCATTTCTTTTGTAGTGAAAATTTATATTTCATTAGGCTAAGAGAGTCATGCATTTGTTTGGTGCGGATGCATTTGATGGTTATTTGTTTTAGTATTGCATTAGACAAGTTTGAAGGAGCATCTAGAGGGAGCCAATTGCTATGTGGACACTTTTTGCCGCTAGTCTAGGTGATATCTTTCCTTTCCAAGTTCTTTTCCTTTAAGAAGAGTGTGTTATGTATATTTTGGAAAATTTTCTTTTGTTGGGGATTGCAATCAAGGCATGAAGTCCCAAGATTAGGTTTGGTATGTTTGGGGAGGTTTTGAGTAGCAGTTGTCCACTTCTTGTGAAGACATTGTCGAGTATACAAGATTTGTCTTAGTGTTAGTTCTAATGACCATGTTCTTCTAGCCTATTGAGGAGCTAAATCTAAGAATTCATGTTAGCTGTGAGTAGCTAAGTAAGCCTACCAAATAAAAGAGAAAATCAATAAATATATTTAAAATATGTATAATACGGAGATATGTAAAAAGGGGTTCTAGCCCTTGCAGTAAGGAAAAAGAAAGAAAGAAAATTTTCAAAGAGATGATGTTTATCACCTTGTGAAGGCCTAATAGGTTCTTGGAAATGTGGAATTGAGGCTGATGCCTTATTTTTCTAGAGATGGCATTTTGTCAAAAAGGAAATAAGGATGACTGGAGCAAAAATAAAAGTGAGTGAAAATAAAAAGAAAATCTTGTCACCTCTCGTGAGAGCTCGGTAGGTTCTTGGGTACCAATATTGGACTTAAGATTGGTTCCTTGTTCTCCTTGGATCATAATATGCTCAGCTCCCTTCTTTTTACACATCTGAGTACAAAATGATAAAGAATAGCGATTGATCATTATATACATGAGACAGGCTATAGGAGTACATGCTTAGTAGGATGTGACATGCCCATCCCCGCTTCCTCGTTGGCACGTTCTTAGTAGTCTATCAAAAGATATCATAGACAACGTTGTTTGAGACTCTGTGGAATACCTTGGAGTTTTCCATCTAGGCTCACTTGAGTCTACCTCGTAGTGGAAGTTTTTGACTGTTCTCACGAGGATCGACTTGAGTTCTGGATTCCTAATATTGGTCAAGTTGTCTATCAACCAACTACCATCAATATTTTGAGTTCTCACTTATCATAGAATTATTGAACTAAAGTGGACTTGCATTGTACTTGGTTCAAAGAGAATGGGAGATGAAGGGGAGTGCAACATGTTAACCCTTTTAGCCATAAGGCAAAATCCCATTTTGGTCCCCTAAAATGATACAAGTCATGTTTTTTCTAATATCTAGTGGCCATTCAATTTCCTATTTATCAATGTAATTTTCTTTTTGAGAAAAGATCTTAGCTAATTGAGACCACTTGGCAGCAGGGGCCCTTCCACCCACTTCTCTCAATAGAGTATTTTTAATTACCTAATTACCTACCACTTTAGGTTTGACATGTAAAGATAGCTTCTTTGATTATCTCTTGATACAAATTCGTTACACATCTTTATTTTATTATATAAAAACACTATAAATCAATTCTTTCTCAAACCATTCCTTTAAGAAGAATATCCTTTTACAATGCTTCCTGTATTGACTAGACATAATATTAACCCAAAGGTATCATTTCCACTAAGATTAGTCCCTAGACTAGTATTGGGACTTCTAGAGTACTATTTGGGTTCAAAGGGTAATTGACAATTCGTAAGAGTCTAAGGAATTTGTGACAAGAGCCCCTTAGTATCCTCATCTCCTCCTACCAACTAGAATTCCCTACAACATGACCTTTCACATTATGGTCACTCCATACTCATTGGCGTGAAAACAAAAACCCCTTGGAGTGGGTTTTATTCATGCTAACCTTGGGGAGGCCTAGTATCATCAAGGAACATTGCCCTCATGGAAGTTACTATATGTATATCCTCTACATCATGTGCGTTCAAAGCCTATTTATAAATATCCTTATCTATGAATTTTTCATGAATAAAACATAACCCTTTTCTATTCAATCTATAAATAACCCCCCTTTATTACTGTCACCCTTCTATATGTAAAAAATGTATAAAAATGATATTTTAAAAATACCTTATTTTGAACCCACGTGATTCACACATATTTTCATGAGAAGCTTACTCGAGACACTGCCTTAGTCGGCAATCTGTGCCTTGTTGTACATTCTTTATCCCAAAAATGTTAAGAAAAATCAAAATCTAATTTACAACCATAAACAAGTTACTTCAAATGTATCACACACAACAATTTTAGTAAATTTTCTTCCAAGATAACTTGTTTCCTAGAATGATAATATCAAGGCTAAACTTAGTGTGAGTGGCAGTATCCTCCAATAATCCTCTCGGATTACTCTTTTCCTTGGGATTTAGCCCAATATAAGTTTTAATAAGGAGTTGATTTTTCAAAATTTCTATCTTTGAGGATTTAGGCAATCCATCAATCCTTCCAAGATTGCTAAGGATTTTCATAAGCAAAAACTTTTCATGATTATCTTTTTTTTGTTCTAAACGAAGTTCTGTTGGTCCTTGTCTAGTGATAACTCACTAGATTCAAAACCCTAGGATATTTTATTATGAAAAGTATTCTAATAATTTCATCTTGATATTTTTTCAAGAAATAGTATTCGTATTTGTCGATTGGAGGTTCCATCCAATTAGTATAAATTGGATTCAAAAATTTAACTAAAATACTTCTTATTGCAAGAATCATAGTCCCTAAATCTAGTTCTTGATAATTCCTACTCGATACAATAAAATCATATATTCTTTTTAGGTAGTGCAACATATTTCTAATAAGTATTGTGTTACCCAAATTAATCATTTTTGAATTTGTAATTATGAAGGTAAAAGAATTCTCTTCAATAATTTTTCTGTGCATGAGATTATATGTAAAATTCTACTCTTTTTGCTATCATGGATGCAATTTTCCTTTGCCAATTCATTTTGACCTAGAATAGTGGGTAATAATAAGTGCTAACATGAACTTAGGCTAGATTGAATTAAATTGACAAGAAAATCAAGAAACAATAATTAAATAAATTGGCCATAGGCATGCCTTTGATGAAAATGTACAAGATCTATAGCACAATGAAGTTATAACTAGAAAAAATCAAAAGTACAATGAAAACCACAGATGAGAGACTATTGTAAGAAATTCACCACTTACTAAGGTGGGCATTGAGTATTCATCGTCAATGTTGGTGGGGAAGGCAAGAACCCTCAAGATCCAAGAAATGAAGAAGTTTACAAATGTGCTTAAAGATATTTACAATGACACACTCTTGCCTTTTATACTCTATCCTAATTAAGCTAATTTTCCCTACGCTAAAGGATACAAAAGTTATTTCACTACAATCCATCGCTACCCAAAATTTTTGTCCTCAAATCCTCAGTATAGAAAAGCTAAATGAGAAATGAGTAGAGAAGGCCCAATGCTGTAGTAGTCTTATGGAAGCCTCATCAAGATCAAACAGTGAATTTATGAAATTCTATCTTGAACAAGATAGCTATAGAAAATGGCCTATAACTTTGGATAGACGTGTAAGATTGGTGCATATGAGGTATAGAAATGAAGTATACGTCAATAGATATCCATCCATGCCTTCAAAATACAATTTTGACATCAGTTATGTGATATCTCAACTTTTCCAACTTCCCATACATTAAATTTGAAATGATTAGACTATCAAAAGTAGTATCTTGAATAAAATAATCTATATCCCGTACTTCGACACCTTTCGAGATCAATATAGCTATAAATACCTCAACATGGAGAATATCATGTGTGTGGCCGTTATGGCTAGATAAGTCTAGTTTAAACTAGACACGTTAAATAACTTAGGAAAGTCAAGCAAATCAAAACTTGACTTGAAGAAGATTAAGGCAAATATTAAAAAATCTTCAAGCTTTCAAAAAGCTTAAGAAAAAGAAGGACAAGGTTAACAGGATGCGGCATCCCCTTCTTTTCGAATTTGTTGCCATCTTCCTCCCCTCTCTAAATTTGGAAATTGAGAAAACAAAAAAGGACATAAGATTTTCCTTCCCTATCTCAGCAAAAGACTCAAGCTATCTCCCCCTTTTCTGAGTTTGACAATAGGTCTGAACTACAATGCCATACTTTTCTCCTAGCTTACTGATAGTGGTTACTCTAACATTGAAGTTTTGAAGGAGAAGATTGATTGAGGGTTGACTCATGAGTTGTGTGGGTTGTTCCAAAATTTTTTCTTATCAAGTTTGCTTAGTCTTGCTTGGATTTTCTATTATGAGTATTCAATACTTACACTCACACTGCAATACTCCAAAGACTAAGTTAGATTGTGGTTCTTGTAGTTATGTTATATTAAGGCTTATACTCACACTCATAATACAAATGATAGACTTGTACACTTTGCTGTTGGTAGTGTTATCACCACTCATTTCAATCACCACACCTCAATAGCTCAACAACTATCATAGTTAGACCAAGCACTTGAGTCAGAGATTTATTGCATATTATATGACAAATTTAAGGTTTAGGAAATTTTTTCTTATTCTATATTTGATCATACTTAAAATTAAATAAAATTTATTTATTATTTGTAAAAGTTGATTCAACGAAGATAGTGGTTTTACTATAGAATGCTCATGTAGAGATTATTGTTTTTTCTTTAGATCATGGTTGAAGTTGATGAATCTCTAGTAGGGGCCTAATGTGTAGCTTGCTGATCTAGATCTAATGAAGCACAATGAATCCTTAACAAAGAGAAAACAAGATGTGAAAATCAAGATATATCGAACATAGCACATATTGAGGAGGAAGATAACATAAAAGGGGAGTCACTCTCCCTAAAGGAGGTTAGAAAACTTTGCCCAAATTGGTTTGTGTGAGGCACAATATTTCACATATCAAGTAGGGAAATAGAGATTGCTCCTTCAAAACTTCCAAATTTTCCACACATGGGACTAGTTTGAGCCCTTTTAGCTAAGTTCATTTGATAACAAATAAGTATTCTAAACAATAATCGGATAGCTATCTGCTTTGTCTAAGGTACAAGCACAAAGAGGAGATGCTCCACAACCTCTTGGAAAGAGATCTATTATGCTACATCTCAAAGAGCACGAATATATTTTTTGGGATGGCAACATAAGGACTAGATAAGTGTTACAAGGACAAACTATCAATGAGCTATTGGCATAAAATGAAGAATTAGAGTAAGAAAATATTCAACTTTGACATCTTATTGATGATTAAAGAATGTAAATTATAAAACTAGATGGTGGAGTATCCGGTTGTAACTCTCCATTAGAGTCAAGGCCCTAACTACTTGCCCCTTTGATAGATTCAATTTGGCAAATTTTAAAAACTTGTAAATGCAATGCTATGTAACAATGCAATTATCTCACACATGTAACACCATAATACCATCATTGAAAAACACTTTATCAATGAATGACTAAGCTTAATTAGGATAGAGTTGTGTTTTAAATGCTATTGATGATAACTTTTCTATTGTGTTCATCATATACAAGCACTACAAGTACAATGTATTATGTGTGTCAACTTCAATGCTTTACACGTATCACTTATAACTTATGTGATTATATTTGTTGATAGTTTATATGGAGTATCTAGTACAAGTACTTTCCCCTTATAAAGATGCATACAATTATGTAAGTGTAACCTTTGTCAAAACTATAGTTTCTTCCATACGTGTCCATACTACAAATACATACAAGTACAAAGTATGATCGGGTTATTGTTTAGCCCTTGAGACTAGATTATACACTCTCCTCTCCTCTCTCTTTCTCTACTCTCCTCTCTCTATTTTCTCTACTCTCTATATCATCTCTCTCTCTCTCTCTCTCTCTCTCTCTCTCTCTCTCTCCCTTTTACTTTCTTTCTCCTCTCTCTACTCTTTGCTCTAGTTATACTCTCCTTTTTCTCTCTAGTTTACTTTTCTATCTCCTCTCTATACTTTTTTGCTTTAGTCATCCCTCCTTTCTCTCTTTATTTTGACAATGGAATAACCCAAAAATTTAAATTTTCCATGAGACTATTTTGAAGTGTAAGAATATATCTAACACACAAAATAACCTATTTAAATATTATAATTACTCTAACGTGTGAGATTTTTTATAACATAATAAAATGATCAAACTTTGAATATGCACATATAGACACATAGTTTAATTTACATATTTCTAAACTATCATTAATATTAAAAAACCATATTTAAGAAGATCAAAATTCAAAATCTAAATTCAATTTTTAAATCATGTGCAAGCTTCATGCTAATTCAAGCTAAAAGCTCAAATAAAAGCACTTGTAGGAATGGAAGAACATGAGAGATCTTGACAATATAAAAGAAAGCTCTTTGATGAAAACCTTTTTGATCTAAAAGTCGATTGAAAAGCTTTGGATTAAAAAGCCTTCCACTATACGGTCATTTCCTCAAAAGTTAGCATAACATTGAATAATATGGCCAATTTTTTTATGCTAATATATAATTTGACCATTATTGATGTAAAAAACAACTGTTGAATAATGTAAAATGCAACCTAGATGATAGGATTCTTGATCATGATAGCATCATGAGCATTATTGAAGAGACTATTATTTGTAAGAAAGACGGTATAATGATAATTGATAATTGCATCCTTATCTTTTGTGTATATTCTCTATTCATTTTTCATTATAGATCATTATTCCCATTTTATGCTCTCGCTACATTGTTCTATAATGATGTTATTTCTTTGGTACTACATTTGGCACCAGAAGGATGTTATGTGTGATGATGCTAGTGTCAATCCATTTAAGTTTCTCCATAGACTAGGAGAACACATCCTTAAAATCTTAAGAGAGGATCATCAGTTGGCCTCCTCATCCAAATAAAGTCATCAATTATGAATATAGTTTGAGGCTTTCATACAGATCAAGGCTTTTCCCCCTTGTTGGTCAAATTGAATTCCTTTATGTTAGCAAGTCCCTCTATTAGCTTAGTAGTCCGTTCTTGATGTTCCACTCCTAGCAACACCATGATTCAATCTCCTTTCTTGAGTTGTGTGAAGTATTTGGGGAAATATTAGGGTTTTTTTAAACCTCTTATCTTCAGAACCCTTGGTAGTTTTTTGTCTTTTCTCCTTCAACTTTATGCTTTTTTAGGTGGATTGGAAGGTCCCCTTTGGTGCATTGAGTCCTAGGTGGCAATGGAATTTTTGGGTCACCATCTAGAGTTTATTTCCAATTCAGAGTTGTAGTCACATCCTTATTATTCAAGGTATTTTACTAGGTAGTCACAAGTGAGATTTGATTCCAACTTCATCTACTATAACTAGTTCTTCTTGGTTGAGTCCCGCCTATTTGTAGTCTAGCACCTTTAAGTACTCAATTCAAATTCAACTTGACTGTTTCATCAACTAGTAATGTAGATGCTTATCTACACTTAGAATCAATGATGATTTTCTCTATGTATGCACATTAGTGTCCATTCCTTTCTTTTTGGAGTTCTGGTCTTCTTCATGTGGTTGGTATGCCTTGTGGTTGATGTGCCCTTGCTTGTTCCTTCTACCTACATGATGTGCCTATCTAGTGGACCCTTGAATACACATTTTTGGTAGCCTATAGACCTAAAATATTCAATTCAAAACTCACTCAAAGTATCTAGACCTTGTTGCCCAGGGTCGCTTGAGTCTGTCTCACAAGGAAGCTTTTCTCCATACCCCATGAGGATCAACTTGAAAACATGGTTCCAAAAAAATATCTAAGATGAGTTGATAACTTATTTAGTGTTTTTTATGGGCTAATACTTGTGCAAGTCAATTGAACCCTTTACCTATGAAACAACATAAGATTAGGATCCATGATAATTTCCTATGATAGTTAGTGATTAGCCTTCCTAATATCTCCTAATTTATTGCTCATGAGGTAGTTTTTTTGGCTAATTGAGGCCACCTTACCATAGGACAGTTGGGATTTGCCCTTCCACTTCTTTTTCATGATGGGCTTTCTTAGTTGTTTGATTACCTATCACATTTATTTTGACACATAAAAATAGTTTCCTTAATTAATCCATTAGAAATAGGTTCATTCACATTAGTCACAATACAAAAATAATTTTAAAAATCATTTAAAAAAACATTTGTTTCAAGTAAGGTAACTTTGTTTTATTACATCAGATCATCTATGTATGGGGCTTCATCCAAAGGAAAGATAATCCACCCTCAACTAGCATTAAGGCCTTCTAGGAGAACCATCCTTAGTTTATAGAGGGCTAGATTAATCCTAGATATTGAAGGGATTTATGGGGCGATTGAAGCCTCGGGGAAGTTACTATATGTATATCATCTACATCACATGCATTCAAGGCCTATTTATAAATATCCTTAGTGAATTTTTTCTAAATAAAACATAACCCTTTTCTATTCAATTTGTAAATAACCCCTTTATATTATACCCTTCTGTATTTAAAAAATGTATAAAAAATGGTATTTTAAAAATACTTTATTCTGAACCCACATGATGCACATATATATTCATGAGTAACTTACCCGAGGCTGAAGCCACCCTAGCATCCTCATCGTCTCCTAACTAACACCATCTAATCCTTATGAAGCCTCTCATGTCTAGTGTTAGTCCCAGCAACAAAATATCCCCTTGGTGAAAGGATTCACTACAAGATATAGGCCTCATACTGACGTTCAAAGAGACAAAAATGTTCATTTAAAAAACTACCCCCATCATCGCTAAATGCATCGGTATTAGCATCTCCATAGAACTGTCGCTATTGGCGTCGCTATTAGTGTTGGAATTTGCATTGCAAATGCGATACAAATAACAACACACATACCAATGCCAATAGTGACGATTTGCAATGCATATTGCAACATCAATAACGGCACATGCAGATAAATTTGTGATGCTAATAGTGACGGTTTTACAAAGAAAATAATTTTTTTGTGGCAGGGTAGCAAGCACTATGTGCTATATTTACATTCTACAAATGGAATACATGATGTTAAGTGTACAATGGTCGTCAAAATGAGCGCAAAATGTACTAGAATCCACAAGACCGAAACATAAAATAAATACAAGATCGCTGATGAAAACTCATGGAATCATGGCAAGATACAAATGATGATAATAACATCGTACATAGAAGATGCCTACATAAATCACAAGACCAAAAAGGAAGAGGATGTATAACTCGTGAGAGCTATAGATCCTCGCCATCCGAAAGCTCATCCTGATGCAAAGGAGTATCAAATGAAGTCTGCAAAAAAAAAACAACTGCACATCAATCCACCATACATAATGCATTTTAATAAAAATAGTAACCAGGGACAAAAAAGATGAGTGACTTATTGGGCCGTTGTGTGCATACAGTCTATTGATCAATGCAGTGAGATCGTGTCTCTCTACATATCGAGTCTCTAGGCCGATAGGATCGCAGTTTGTAATGGAGTGCTGCAAAGAAAACAAAATACAACGGTTAGAAACATGATTGTTAGTAGAAGTAATATTGCAAAAAAGAACGCAAGAAGAACAAAAGAAAAACTTACAGAGTCCTCCACATAAGTCCTGTGGCTGCCACTCCCAAGATGATGGACCACCCCCTGCCTCCAATCATGCCCTCATTGTTGTCTCCAATGTCCCAGAGAATCTATAGCCTCCTTCTTGACAGTCATCTATATCGAGCCACTCAGGCTTCGAGGCACTACTGTTGAGTGCCTTGCATGTGTCTAATTGTCTATGTGACATGCGCGCATGCATGCACTCCATCATCCAGCCTGTGGAAAACCTCTCTACCATAGTGGGTACCAGAAACTCCTCATGCAAGGATGCTACAATGTAGTCCTTGCTCCTCTCGGGTATGTTCTTCTAATGGTCCAAAATGTTGTGCTGAAAACCTTGTTGGCACAACTCTCTCATACAAGCCATCATCCTCCTCCCCTCATCATTCATGATCATGTCTCATGTCCTGTCATCTACAAGGTATCCATACCTCTCTGGGGTATGTCTAAGATGTGTCCTCTCCCACCTACGACCGTACTCCTTGGCATAACCAAGAGACCCTTGTACATCTAGTGTACCCACGAGGGTGGTATCTCTTGGAGTAGTACCCATAGGGGTGCCACCTACGGATAGTTGAGCAAAAGCTAGAGTCACTAGAGTAGATGCCCCCACAAGTGTGACAAATTCTACGGGTGACACAACTCCACCAAAACGACGAGACGAAGACACTTCATTGGTGCCTCCACAACAACCACCTAAGCCACTCTCTCTCGAACCTGCATGAGAGCAAGGAGTAGCACCTGTATCTCGAGCTGACCATGGGCGATTGTGGACTCACCACATCCACATCTTCGCAGCATCCCCTGGAACCACTTCCTTCATCTGACTGAAGTTTGGAGCATCAACCTCATCTATTGAAAATCGAAGCATCAGAGCGCAGCAATGTAGATCTAGCGGAACAGCCTGATGGTGTCCGAGACAGCTCTTGGTCTACCATATCTTTGAATCGAGCCATCTAATTTGGAGACATACATATAAATATATCGTGCAACTCCTCATGGCTCATCTCTCGACTCATCCTGCACTCCAAAATATCATCAAAGGTCACCTGCATAGACAAAAAGTGATGTTAGCATAGTCAATATAAAGATTCAAGCAAAGCACGGTAATATAACTTTGAAAAAAATGATGTTACCTAAAATGCATATTCTAGATTACCCTTATAAGTGATTCATCAATGAATTGTGGTGGATGCTGCAAGTATGTTGTAGCCTAGGGTCCCATGTCAATCTCTTGGTA
Source organism: Lygodium microphyllum (assembly GCF_053477565.2). NCBI lineage: Eukaryota > Viridiplantae > Streptophyta > Polypodiopsida > Schizaeales > Lygodiaceae > Lygodium > Lygodium microphyllum. Next base: position 32,922,149 of record NC_141139.1, read on the forward strand.
CAACTCTGTATAGACTGGAAGGTTGATAGATAGGTCACCACAAAAGGATGAGTCCACCTCGTTCTCGAAGAAATCTTGGCCTCTTGTTTTTTCATTATCGTTACTCGATTCTGCCTCCTCTACATGCTCTATCTTCGACCTCCACCCCTTGCAATATCGACTCCTCCATCTGTATATTGTCCTCATCTACACTGGGAACATTGCTTTCATCATACACTCTTGCACTTCGGGGAGGTGAAGGTACAACATACCACCATTGAGGTTGTCAGGGGTTTAGATAGAAAATTACATGTTCAATATTACATACAAGAGAGCTTCAACATTTGTGACATATACCATGTCATAATAAAATTTTAAAAAATAGTTTATGCACCTATTCACAATGGGTCGGTAATACAAACCTATTGTGTAGATTTGTCCATATTTTTTTGGAATCTATTTCAAGAAATCTAGATGAACCTCATCGAATGGTTGCCTTAGCTCCTTTCAATACCACTTTGAACCACTGCAAATCAAATATGATAATGGAGAAGCTATGATAATCCACCGTGATAACACTTTGTAAGTTCCCAAAATACTCCATCTCATTTATAATGGTGCTTGGATCCATGGCTCGTCATCAGCTCTCTTGCTCAAACTTTTCCATGACACCACAATCTGTTGTGGAGCGCATTTTGTCAGTGTGCTCAACACAGAAATGTTGCCCACATGACCATGCCGCACTATATATTTTGTACTGTACATTGAAACGGTTAGATTAGTTGTCACATATAAAATCTAGATACGACGACTTATAAAACATGTGGTCACCTTTGGACTACATCCCCTCGAGAATTCCCACACTCCTTAGTAGAGACCTCCATCCCTTCGCAAGAGACTACAATCAAAGCTCCATCTAACCATCGCATAGATATAAACCATGGTATCTCCTCTATGCCCTCGGGATATCAAATCGATCGATGACACATACTGCATCAAAATTCCGATTGTGGTTCTTCCTGATCTTTCCTGGATTGCTCGTACCTAGCAAGCCACATCTCCATGGATGCATGGTGCAACATACAAAAATGATTCACTTTCTCCTCCATTGCAGCTTCCATTATTTTTTCTATCCCATTTCCAACCACCACATCTTTGGTTAGTCTATAATCATCCTTCAGTAACCATAGCATACTGTTGTCTAAATCCACCGTTGGTAGCTATTGTGAAATATGCACTAACGCCTCAGACACCAACCAACCTTCAGCCATGCTACCTTCTGGCCGAGCTCATTTTTGCACAAAGCCTTTTAGGGTTTTCATGAAGTGCTCCAAGAAGAACATCCATCACGTATGGATAGGTCCCACAATCTCCACTTTATCTACAAGATGCACGAGGAGGTGGGTTTGTATCGTGGGCATACTGGTGGGCAGGTACTTCTCAAAGAGACAAACCATCTCCACTGCTCCTCGCCTTGCAAATTCAATAAAGAATGACTTGATTTCTTTCTGTGAGATCCATTGCACTAAATTTGACAACTTGTAATCGCCCCGCGTATTTCTGGACTAAGGCATCCTGCGATCACGATCGGTAGTATAGATTGCCACAAATGAAGAAGCATTACAAACATTGACTAGAGTCCAAATAGCAAAATATGCAGGCCACTTACAATCCATTCGTAGTACAAATCTGACATATCTTATGCCAATCATGGGATTTTAGCCCTGATAGTTTATCGTCTTTATAAAAAGTGGATCTAAGAGAACGCATCATACCTATCGGAGTGCGGATATACATGATAATTTGCTTCACAATGCACTCTTCTTTAGTGGAAAAAACCCAAGAACGCGAGGTAGTTGCAAGCAAACATCAACACTCATCTATGGCCAAAGCACCTCCATCTTTCCTACCTTCTTTAAATCCATTCGTGCCCCTATAGTGTCTCTCTTTCCTATGATGTGGTCCCATAGTAAGCTACCCACATTCTTGAAAATATGCATAGGATCCAACAAGTGGTTGATATGCAAGTGGGTCCAATACAGCAACTCATAGAACATCGAGAACCGTCACATTCCGTTTGGATGAGACTCTGTGTGGACCATTTTCAACTCATACTAGCTTTGGGCGTTCATTCATGCTGGAGGTTGTCCAAGAAAACCTTCCCTCAATTCATGACCCTCTGGCAAGAAAGAGGCGTATCTTTGATATACCATCTTCTTTATGGTTTGTGACCTTTGGGAGTCTTAACTTTGGCCCATACAATGGACATGCATGATAACCTCAGGCAACGTGACCTGTCTCAACACCTCTATTAAGCCTACTTACTTGAGCACTCCCCGAATCCCAAAAAGTCATGCATGGTCCACATGAGAATGGCTTGTATATTGATAGGACCGTTGACCATCACACTTGCTCATATCTTCCACAATGACCCTCTCCTCCCACAAAATCTTAAGCTCATCGAATAATGGATGGAGATAGACATCCATATTCTTGACTTTGTATCGGCTAGGAATGAGCAAGCTAAGGATCAGGTGTTATTTCTTTGTAGAAAGCCATGGCGGGATATTGTAGTTAATAAGGACTATGGGCCACACACTGTAAGAAGTTGAGTGGAGACCGAATGGGTTCATGCCATTTATAGCAAGAACGAGCCGAAGATTCCTTGGCTCTCGTGCAAATCCAAAGTCAATGTGGTACCATGCATATGAATCCGCTGATATTCGTTGGACTTCATCTGTGGATCTATTATGCACATGCCACATTGTCAAGCTCGCCATGCCCAACGTACGAAACCTGTGACATATACATGGGATAAGTGGAAAGTGTCTAAGAACTTTCTGAGGGATGGTTTGCCCTTGCAAGTATTGTCGATACTTGTGAGCACCACACTTTGGATATGTCTCCATAACCTCATACTCTCCTCAGAACAGTACATAATCGTTGACATATGTATGGATGCTATTGTAGTCCATGCTAAGATTTCGTAAAACATGTCACATATCATCACGAGACTCAAGCATGGTATTTCCAAGTGGCAATATATGATACTTTAGCAACCTTAAAAATAAATCATAAAACACCTTGAAAAAGCACAATTTTTTTTTTATAATGGTGTCAAAAAGAAATCAACGAAGCATACGTAGAATGCACATGAACAACTCGGTTACGCTCGCATCGCTCTACTTGTATTTTGCTTGCACACTTAAGAGTGCAAGTGGTATCTTTAGATGAGATACTTGGCACCCATCATATAATGGTATGGATGATTTCTCTCTTAGTGGATCAGATGTCTCGGCATCCATGGGTATCAATGCATCGATCATTGCCTCCATCTCAAGCTCTAAGACTATAGAAAATTTTGAAAGGATACCTGTCTCCTTTGGTATATTGACGGTATAGAATCGGTAATGCCTTCCAAGTGGTGGATTAGCTCAGGCACTCCATCCATCGCACTCCCATGATAACTAGCTGCAATAGGTGCATTCCTCCTTGGGATGAGACGTCATCTCCCTGTATAAATATTACAACAATGTCTAATGTTTTGTATATGATATTCAATTAGTTTGTAAAAATAATATAAGGCATGATTGATACACATTTTTCTTACCGTTTGCTCGAAGTCTGAGATTTCTTGATCAATGATCTCCAATTGAAACTTGTCAAAGCATCGTATGTGTTCTATAGAACAAGCGACACTTTCGTCTTATTGCTAGCTTGCATTGAGAGCAAGGACACAGGACTGTTGAGATATCGAGCTCCACTCGTGATACGCCAAGGTGACCGTTGTGTATTTATGTTACCGACTTGTCAGTTGTTGTAGACGCGGTTGGTACACCGCCCATGAATAATAGCTACATGATAGCTATCCTTATCTACTCTAGTTCGTGGCTCAGTTAGTATGCCACCTTAGTTAGTTGCCTTTGGTTTGAGACCCATATATAGGGTTCTTCTATTTCTTTGTATGTGAGTTCTTTTGGCTTACACAACTAAGAAGAGGAAAACTATTTTCAGCCTCCACCTCTGTGTGTATTCCCCCATTGTGCAAGCAAGAAAGCTACAAGTGAGACTCCTTCCTTCTCTCCCACAATCTTGACATGGTATCAGAGCCTTGTTCGTGGTAAGGAGCTCAAGAAAGCAAGCCAAGCTCGCGGTGTTCTGGTAAGAGGAGCAGTGGTGCTTTCATTTTCTGTTTTGGGAGCAGATCTCTGCAGGCAGCATAGTCGGAAATTGCAAGAGTGCATTGTCTCAGGTTGAGACGCCCTTCGCGGTGAAGCAAGAGGGCAGTATATACCTTGTTTTTTTTATTTGAGGCCATTTCGGGGCATGTTTTGGAGGCGGAAGTTTTCTGCACGCACTCAGGAAAATGCCCATTTTATGCTGTGCAGCCACTGTTCTACAGGTCGGTGAAAAGTTACTATAGAAATTGCATCGTATGCTTGTGCGCAGAGACATTGGGAGTTACAGAATCATCCCTGTTGCCTATTGATGCAAAATCGTCACTAGGAAGTGACTGTGTGGTCAAATACCACTCTCGTCAGTTTTGCAGATTTGCCTTTGTGAGGCTGAAGCTGTGTTCTTTGCAGTGACAGAATTTTTTGCAGTGTTCTGTAATGGCGTCTGATTCTCTCTCACAGATTGTCACTGAAAAGCTTGACAAGAACAACTTCCAAGCATGGAAGTTTAGAATGACGAATTTCCTTATGGGAAAAGGATATTGGGAATTTGTTGCAGGAAATGAAGAAGAACCAGTTCTTCCTGATGTTCCCAATCAACAGCAAATGCAGGCATTTAAAGCATGGCATGAGAGAGCCAGGAAAGTTATGTACTGGCTGTCTATCAGCATTTCAGACTCTATGATTGTGCATATTCAAGATGCAAGTACGCCAAAGGAGGCATGGGATACTTTGTCAAAAATGTATAGCAAAATTATGCAAGCCAGGAAAATGCAGCTCAAGCAAGAGTTGCATAATGTGCAAAGAGAAAGTATGAGCATCAATGACTACCACATGAAGGTGAAGAAGATTGCAGATGCACTTGCTTCCATTGGGTCGCCAGTGGAAGATGATGATTTAGTTTCTGTGACCTTGAATGGTCTAGGAAAGGATTATGCACAGTTTCAGACATCCATTTCAGTTCGTGAAAGATTTCCTAATTTTGAGGAGTTGATTGCTCTTCTAATTTCTGAGGAGCAGAGAAATGGTGGTGCATCTTCTTCAGGAGGAACTTCAAAAGAAGCTGTCTTCTACTCAAATGCTGGAAGAGGTAGAGGTAGAGGTAGAGGAGGCCGATTTGGAGGCCGTGGTAGAAATCAGAATATGCAGCAAACTCAAGAAAACCAGTCCTATGGAGGAGGACGTGGTAACTCTAGAGGCAAGGGGAGCCAAAGAGGTCGTGGTGGATGGCAAAGAGGCCAAAATGCAAACAGTAATGTTGAATGCTACTACTGTGGTAAAATGGGTCATATGGCTAAAGACTGCTATAAAAAGCAGAATGACATCATGAATGGAAAACTGCAACAAGGGAATTATGCATCTTCTAGTAGACAGGGTGATGACAGAAATGAGCATTTGTTTATGGTGCAGCACATGAACAATCCTGTGACAAGTGCAGAAGAAAGCAATGATGTATGGTATGTTGACTCAAGTGCATCAAACCACATGACAGGTCATGCAGAATGGATGGAGGATGCAAGGAAAATGGAAAAACCAGGATTTCTGGAGACTAGTGATGATACTGCACATCCTATTGTGCAGATTGGAAAAATTCCTTTGTCTATGCAGGATGGTTTTCTCATTTAAATTTTTTTTGTTGCATTGCCTATGTACATGTGCCAGATGAGTTGAGATCCAAGTTGGATCCAAAAGCTGAGAAGTGCATCTTTATTGGTTACTCTTTGCAGCAAAAAAGGTATAGATGCTATAACCCTTCTACTTGTAAGTTTACAGTGAGCAGAGATGTTGTTTTTGATGAGATGAGTAGCTGGTATAAACCAGTAAATGTGATTGATGATGTAGATGCACAAAATGTAATGCTGCACAGAATTCATAGCAGCAGTCACAAAATATTAGTGGACTTGGAGCGTCCTCTAGCAGTGGCTCACATTCTTTGCCATGGACAGGCAGATTGAGATCAGGAGAATCTTCTCAAAGTAATGCAGATAGTGGTATGCAGGTATCACGAAAAGGAAAAGAGAAGGTTGATTAGCCCATGTTTGATGTGAATGCAGGTCACTCTTATGTGGATGGTGAATCCAGTGGCTTAGAACAGAGCATTGATGATGAGTTGGGTATTCCTTCTATTGTTACACCTGGAGTAAGGAAGACCAGGGATGTTTTGAGAGCATCTGGGAGTGAACCTACTTTGCGCAGGTCTACGAGAGCTAGGTATCCTATGGATAGGCTTAAATATGATGGATTTACAGCCATTCACTATGCATATATGGTCAAAGTGATACAAGAACAAGAACCCACTTCTTTTGAGCAAGCCATGGGAAAAGAAAAATGGGAGAAAGCCATGTATGAAGAAATGGATGCCTTGGCAGCAAATGCTACATGGAAATTGGTACCTTTGCCTAAAGATAAAAATGCAATTGGCTGTAAGTGGGTTTATAAGGTGAAGCACAATGCAAATGGTTCTGTGAACAGATACAAGGCAAGATTAGTAGTCGAGGGGTATGCACAAACATATGGCATTGACTATGAAGAAACATTCAGTCTGGTTGCAGGGATGGCAACCATAAGAGCAGTCATTGCTATGGCTGCATCAAAGGGATGGTCTTTACATCAGATGGATGTAAAGAATGCCTTCTTGCATGGTGATTTGCAAGAAGAGGTCTATATGGAGCAGCCACCAGGTTATGTGCATGCTGTTCATCCTGAGTTTGTTTGCAGGTTGAAGAAAGCCTTGTATAGGTTGAAGCAAGCACCTAGAGCATGGTCTGACAAGATAGGACAGTATCTTGTCACTATTGGCTTTCAGATTTCCAAGGTAGATTTCTCACTTTATGTGAGAAAAATAGAGAAAGGTATTATGCTACTTGTCATTTATGTTGATGATTTGATTATGACAGGTGACAGTGATGAAGATATCCTTCATGTGAAAATGCTATTGAAGCAGAAGTTTGAGATGAAGGATTTGGGAGAGCTGCGTTATTTCTTGGGCATTGAGGTGATTAGATCACCAAGTGGGATACAGCTCTTGCAGAGGCAGTATGGATTGGACATGCTATCCAAATATGGGATGACAGGCTGTAAGCCTATTTCAGTTCCTTTGGAGCAGAATGTGAAGCTGAGCACAGATGCAGGTGGGCTTCTAGAAGACCCTACTATGTACAGACGCATAGTAGGAAGTTTGATTTATATGACTATTACCAGGCCAGATTTGAGCTATGCTGTTGGATTGGTAATACTCAGGTATGTGAAGTCCACATTGCAGTATGGACTATTTTATGAGACTGGGGTTCAGATACAGTTGCATGGATACACTGATGCTGATTGGGCTGGTAGTATTTCTGATAGACGATCTACCAGTGGATATGTGTTCTCTTTTGGGAGTGCTGCAGTCACTTGGAGCAGCAAGAAACAGCCTACAGTTGCCTTGTCGAGCACAGAGGCTGAGTATAGGGGTGCAGCAATGGCTGCATGTGAGGTAGCTTGGTTGCATAAGCTACTTTATGATATGCATCAGTCTACAGATGGGTCAGTTGTCATTTATTGTGACAACATGAGTAGTATACACTTGGCAAATAACCCAGTCTATCATGCTAGAACAAAGCACATTGAGGTGCATTATCACTATGTGCGAGAGAGGGTTTTACTAGGTCTTATTGATCTAGTTTATGTCAGCACAGAGGATCAGGTAGCTGACATATTCACGAAGGCATTGGGCACAGAGAAGTTGCGCAAGTTCAGAGACCTGCTTGGTGTGCAGGAATTAGGATTGAGATCGAGGGGGAGTGTTGAGATATCGAGCTCCACTCGTGATACGCCAAGGTGACCGTTGTGTATTTATGTCACCGACTTGTCAGTTGCAGACGCGGTTGGTACACCGCCCATGAATAATAGCTACATGACAGCTATCCTTATCTACTCTAGTTCGTGGCTCAGTTAGTATGCTACCTTAGTTAGTTGTCTTTGATTTGAGACCCATATATAGGGTTCTTCTATTTCTTTGTATGTGAGTTCTTTTGGCTTATACAACTAAGAAGAGGAAAATTGTTTTCAGCCTCCACTTCTGTGTGTATTCCCCCATTGTGCAAGCAAGAAAGCTACAAGTGAGACTCCTTCCTTCTCTCCCACAATCTTGACAAGGACATGCTGATTAAGATACGCCTTGCGATCTTGAACATCAGGGCTATCATTGTTTTCCATTTTGTCTATGTTACGACAAACAATTAGTTTTTGTTCTCATTCTCTTTTTCTTTCTTAATTTGTTTGAGAAGGGATTTCTTCTCTTGTAACTCAACAAAATTAATGTCAACTAAAGTCTTAGTTTTCTCTCCCTTTCTTTACACTCTTCATTTTATGTTCTCTCCCCCTTCTCTTTCTTTCTTTCTCTCTCTCTCTTTCTTTTTTGCCATTCTCTTTGTTTCTCTCTACCCCCTCGTGTTTTCTCACTCATTCTCCTCTCTCCCTCCCCCCTCTCTTTCTCCATTTCTTTGTTATCTTTCATGTTTACTCTCTCTCTCTCTCTCTCTCTCTGTCTCTCTCTTCCTTTTCCTTTCTTCTTCTCCCTCTCTCATTTCCTCTCTTTCTCCCTCAATGCATCTCATTCTCAAGAAAAACAAACAAAAAAAATAAAGAAATAACAAGAACAAACTAAGATTAGGATGGACAGTTCGTCTCCTCTTCGTGACAAACCCTCTCTTTGTTTTTCTCTGCCCCCTCGTGTTTTCTCACTCATTCTCCTCTCTCCCTCCCTCTCTCTATCTCTTTAAATCAGCTAGAAATCATGGCTAGAAATCTATAAATCTAAAATTACTAATTGTAAACAAACCTACTAACTTACTAATCAATTATTTAAATAGATAACAATTTAAACAATACAAACCTCTCTCTGTCTCTTTGTCTCTCTCTCTCTTAATCATTGATTAGTAATCTAAACAATTTAAAGCAAATTATCTAACTAAAATAACCAACTAATAGATAAATCTATAAATCTATCACCCTCTCGTGTTTTCTCACTCATTCTCTTCTCTCTCTCCCCCCTCTCTCTTTTTAAATCAGCTAGAAATCATGACTAGAAATCTATAAATCTAAACTTACTAATTGTAAACAAACCTACTAACTTACTAATCAATTATTTAAATAGATAAAAATTTAAACAATACAAACCTTTCTCTCCCTCTCTCTCTTTCTCTCTCTCAATCATTGATCAGTAATCTAAACAATTTAAACCAAAGTATCTAACTAAACTAACTAACTAATAGATAAATCTATAAATCTATATCCCTAAACTATACAAACCTCTCCCTCTCTCTTGTTCTCTCTTCCTTTTCCTTTTTTCTTCTCCCTCTCTCATTTCCTCTCTTTCTCCTCAATGCACCTCATTCTTTAAAAAAACAAAAAAAGAAGAAGAAAGAATAAGAACAAACCAAGAGGAGGATGGATTGTTTGTCTCCTCTCGGCAGCAAACCCTCTCCTTTTTTCTCTCCACCCCCTTGTGTTTTCTCACTCGTTCTCCTCTCTTTCTTACATTCTTTGTTATATTTCATGTTTATTCTCTCTCACTACAAGGAATTGGGCAATTAGCGACGCCGATTAGCGACGGCGGATATCGGCGTCGCTATTGGCGTCGCTATTTGCGTCGCAAAATAGCGACACAAATAGCGATGCCGCAGGAAAAAAAGCGCGGCCGAAACCCAAGCGCCGTTTTCATTTCTTTTGCTTCGACTTTTGAGAACGAGAGCGAGGGAGAGAGCGAAGGCTTTGTGAGAAGGAAGGAGAGGAAGAAGACTTGCTGCCGCCGCCGCCGTTGTTCGCGAAGGAGATGAGGAGCCCTCATTGCAAAGAGAAGCCGCTCCATGCTCGCCATATCTCATTGGTGAGTCTCCCTCTCTCTTTCTTTTGCTTGTTGAAGGTTTAAATCGTTATCTTTTGCTTGTTTAGGAGAGGAAATGAAAGAGAAGGAGAGGGAGAGGGAGAGGGAGAGAGAGGGAGAGAAAGAGAGGGAGAGGGAGAGGGAGAGAAAGAGAAAGAGAGGGAGAGTGCATTCTCTCTCTCTCTCTCCCTTTTGCTTGTTTAATGTTTAAATTACTTTCTTTTTTGCTTGTTTAGAAGAGGAAACGAGAGAGTAAGAGAGAAAGAGAGGGAGAGGGAGAGGGAGAGGGAGAGGGAGAGGGAGAGAAAGAGAAAGAGAGGGAGAGGGAGAGGGAGGGGGAGGAAATGAGAGAGGGAGAGAAAGAGAAAGAGAGGGAGAAGGAGGGAGAGTGCATTCTCTCTCTCCCTCTCCCTTTTACTTGTTTAATGTTTAAATCACTTTATTTTTTGCTTGTTTAGGAGAGGAAATGAGAGAGAGAGAGCGAGAGGGAGAGGGAGGGGAAGGAAATGAGAGAGGGATAGAAAGAGAAAGAGAGGGAGAGTGCATTGTATCTCTCCCTCTCCCTTTTGCTTGGAGGATGTTTAAATCACTTTATTTTTTGCTTGTTTAGGAAATGAGAGAGAAAGAGAGATAGAGAGGGAGAGGGAGAAAAAGAGAAAGAGAGGGAGAGGGGGAGGGAGGGGAAGGAAATGAGAGAGGGAGAGAAAGAGAACGAGAGGGAGAGAGAGAGGGTGAGAGAGAGTGTGTGCATTCTCTCTCTCATGACGGGTTTGGTTGTTTTTTGTTTGAATCACTTTCTTTTTTGCTTGTTTAGGAGAGAGGGAGAGGGAGGGGAAGGAAATGAGAGAGTAAGAGAGAAAGAGAGAAAGAGAAAGAGAAAGAGAAAGAGAGGGAGAGGGAGAGGGAGGGGGAGGAAATGAGAGAGGGAGAGAAAGAGAAAGAGAAGGAGAAGGAGGGAGAGTGCATTCTCTCTCTCCCTCTCCCTTTTGCTTGTTTAATGTTTAAATCACTTTATTTTTTTCTTGTTTAGGAGAGGAAATGAGAGAGAAAGAGAGGGAGAGGGAGAGGGAGGGGAAGGAAATGAGAGAGGGATAGAAAGAGAAAGAGAGGGAGAGTGCATTGTATCTCTCCCTCTCCCTTTTGCTTGGAGGATGTTTAAATCACTTTATTTTTTGCTTGTTTAGGAAATGAGAGAGAAAAAGAGATAGAGAGGGAGAGGGAGAAAAAGAGAAAGAGAGGGAGAGGGGGAGGGAGGGGAAGGAAATGAGAGAGGGAGAGAAAGAGAACGAGAGGGAGAGGGTGAGGGTGAGAGAGAGTGTGTGCATTCTCTCTCTCATGACGGGTTTGGTTGTTTGTTGTTTGAATCACTTTCTTTTTTGCTTGTTTAGGAGAGAGGGAGAGGGAGGGGAAGAAAATGAGAGAGTAAGAGAGAAAGAGAGAAAGAGAGAAAGAAAGAGAAAGAGAGGGAGAGGGAGAGGGAGGGGGAGGAAATGAGAGAGGGAGAGAAAGAGAAAGAGAGGGAGAAGGAGGGAGAGTGCATTCTCTCTCTCCCTCTCCCTTTTGCTTGTTTAATGTTTAAATCACTTTATTTTTTGCTTGTTTAGGAGAGGAAATGAGAGAGAAAGAGAGGGAGAGGGAGAGGGAGGGGAAGGAAATGAGAGAGGGATAGAAAGAGAAAGAGAGGGAGAGTGCATTGTATCTCTCCCTCTCCCTTTTGCTTGGAGGATGTTTAAATCACTTTATTTTTTGCTTGTTTAGGAAATGAGAGAGAAAGAGAGATAGAGAGGGAGAGGGAGAAAAAGAGAAAGAGAGGGAGAGGGAGAGGGAGGGGAAGGAAATGAGAGAGGGAGAGAAAGAGAACGAGAGGGAGAGAGAGAGGGTGAGAGAAAGAGAGAAAGAGAGGGAGAGGGAGAGAGAGGGAGAGAAAGAGAGGAAGAGGGAGGGGAAGGAAATTTAAGATAATAGACTTATTGATAATGGTATGCAATGTGCTTTGCCATGGGCCACGTACATTGGTAACTCTTTAAGATGGCTTAAAAATGGTCAATTCCTTCATAATGTCCAAGTAGGGGATCTAATTGTGATATGCATAATTCATTGTTTTTGTATTAACTTTATAGGCATGCCAAATTAGAAATCATGCCAACTAGTCAATGGAAGGACTAAAAGAAAATGATACCCTAGCTAATGGTCATTAAGGTACTTCATCAAAATGAACCCAAAAGTATTGTTATAGAAGAAGAAACCCTTAAATTGAGTATAGGATAATTTCTCTCAGGTCTTATGACTATGAGTAGAATTGATTGAAATAAATTTTATTACTATAGTTATTAAATTTCATAGATGGTGCGCATTAATTTTAAAATGGATTACTTATACTCAAAGCCGAGATATAACAAATAATTATCTACCGGGACAAAAAAATCCTTGAGCATGATACAAGGCCGAGATATAACATCGGAATATCTCTCAACTACTATATACAATGCAAGATTTATGGTCAACTTGCAACTTGACGTACATCTCCATAAAGCTATCCATTTAAGCCTCGTTTGCTGTAATGTAGATAAGATGGAAAACGAAGAAGGTCTTATTGTTCAAGACCGCGAGACATATCTTAATCAGCGTGTCCCATGTCATTGCTCTCAATGCAAGTTGGCAATTAGACGAAAACACTGATTGTCTATAGAACACGTACGACGATTTGGCGAGTTTCAATCTAAGATCATTGATCAGGCGATTGCGGATTTTCAACAAATGGTAATTTGAAGTTAATACTAATCATGCATTGTACTCTCAAGCTAATTGAAAACCATATACAATAAGATTGGGTCTTGTTGGCAAATTTTCTATCCAGGGGGGTGATGTCTCGACCCAAGGGGGAGTGCACCCTTTGCGGCCAATTAGAAGAGTTCGTGGACGTGCGATGGATGGATTGCAGGAGCCAAGGAATCTTCAGCTTTGCGTGAGAGCCAAGGAATCTTCGGCTCGGTCTCGCCATGGATGGTGTGAACCCATTCGGTCTGCGCTCGACTTCTTACAGTGTGTGGCCCATAGTGCTTGTCAACTACAACATCCCTCCATGGCTTTCTACGAAGAAAGGACATCTCATCCTTAGCTTGCTCGTCCCGGGCCGCTACAAAGTAAAAAATATGGACGTGTATCTTCGTCCATTAGTCGATGAGCTTAAGATTTTGTGGGAGGAGGAGGTCACGGTGCAAGATATGAGCAGGCGCGATGGTCGACGGTCAGCCAACATTCGAGCCATTCTCATGTGGACGATGTATGACTTTCCGGGATTGGGAGAGTGCTCAGGTGAGCAGACCTTTGTTTTTGCTAGTAATATCTATATTTTATTTCATTCAATCAAGTATTCACTAGGTCGTGGATCGCCTTACAAGTCTGGTTACTTCAGGTTATCATGCATGTCCATTGTGTGGACCATAGTTAGACTCCCGAAGGTCATGAACCATGAAGAAGATGGTATATCAAGGACACGCCACTTTCTTACCGGAGGATCATGAACTCAGGGAAGGTTTTCTTGGACGACCTCCAGCACGTATGAACGCTGCGAGCTAGTACAAGCTGAAAATGGTAAACCCAGAATCACATCCAAATGGAATGCGACGGTTCTCAGTTTTCTACGAGTTGCCATATTGGACCCACTTATAGGTCAACCACTTGTTGGATCCCATGCATATTTTCAAAAATGTGGGCAGCTTACTATGGGACCACATCACAGGAAAGAGAGACACTATAGGGTCACAAATGGATTTAAAGAAGGTAGGTAAGATGGAGGCGCTTTGGCCACAGTCGAGGCTGAAGGGGGAGTGCAGCTTCCTCGCGCTCCCTGGGTTTTGTCTACCAAAGAAGAGCGCATTGTGAAGCAAGTAATCAAGTCTATCCGCACTCCGACGGGTATGATGCGTTCTCTCAGATCCGCATTTTCTAAAGATGACCAAATGTCTGGGCTAAAATCCCATGATTGGCATAAGATATGTCAGTTTTTTGAACAGAATGGATTGTAATTAGCGTGGGCATTTTGCAATTTGAAAAGTGGCCATTATTCATAATGCTTTCTCATTTGTGGTAGTTTATCCTACCGATCGCGATCGCAGGATGCCTTACTCCAAAAATTTGCGGGGCCATTTACAAGTTGTCGACTTTGGTGCAATGGATCTCATAGAAAGAGATTAAGACGTGCTCTATTGAATCCGCAAGGTGGGGAGCAGTTGAGACGGTCTGTCTCTTTGAGAAATACCTACCCACTAGCATGCTCACGATACAAGTTCACCTTCTTGTGCATCTTGTGGACGAAGTGGAGATTGCTGGACCTGTCCATACGCAATGGATGTTCTTTCTGGAGCGCTTCATGAAAACCCTGAAAGGCTTTGTGCGACAACGAGCTCGTCCAGAAGGTAGCATGGCGGAAGGTTGGTTGGTGTCAGAGGCGTTAGTGCATATCTCACAATGGCTACCAACGGTGGAACCAGACAATGAAATGCTATGGACGCTGAAGGACGATGATAGGCTGACTGGAGATGTGGTGGTTGGAAATGGGGTAGAAAAAAGAATGGATGCCTCAATGGAAGAGAAGGTGAATAGCTTTTGTATGTTGCACCATGCCTCCATGGAGACGTGGCTCGCCAAGTACCAGATTGCAAGGCAAGATCGAGAGGAAGCACAAGCTGAATTCCGACGTAGTACGCGTCACCGATCGATTCGATATCCCGAAGGCATGGAGGAGATGCCGCGGTTTATGTCAACAAGATGGTTGCATGGAGCCTTGACCGCAGCATCCAGCGAAGGGACAGAGGTCTCAATGGAGGAGTGGGAGTTCTCGAGGGGATGTAGTCCAAAGGTAATGAGGGGTTTAGAATGTGTCGTATCTAAATTTTCTTGCTACATCTAATTTGAGTGTTTCAATGTGCAGTACAAAATATATAGTGCAGCGTGGTCGTGCGGACGGCATTTTCGGGTGGAGCATATTGACAAAATGCGCTCCACAATGGACTGTGGTATCATGGCAAGGTTTGAGCAAGAGAGTCGGCGACGAGCAACGGATCCGAACACGGTTGTGGATGAGATGGAGTATTTTGGGAACTTGCAAAGTATTATTACGGTGGATTACCGTAGTTTCTTCATGATACTATTCGATGTACAGTGGTTCAAAGTGGTACTTGGAGGAGCTGGAGCAATAGTTCGACGAGATCCATCTGGATTTCTCGAAATAGATTTCGAAAAAAAATGGACGGATTTGTGCGACACCTTTGTGTTGTCGGCCCATTGTGAACATGTATAAATAGTCATTTGCTTGCTAATTGTAATACGACATGGTTTATGTCACAATGGTTTGAACTCACTTTGTAAGTCTTTGTGAACAGGTAATCTTCTATCCAAACCCCCGACAACCTCGATGGTGGTATGTTATACCTTCAACTCCTCGAGGTGCGAGAGTATATGATCAAAGCGATGTTCCAGGCATAGATGAAGAAAATATGCAAATAGAGGGATCGATATTACAGGGGGTGGAGGCCACCGCAAGCTTGGAGCCCGCATCAGCTAACAATGATGGAAATACAGAAGTCATAGAATTTTTTGAGAACGAGGCAGACTCGTTCTTTTGTGGTGACATGTCTATCGACCTTCCAGTGTATGCAGAGTTGTGTCAGGAGATTAACATGGGACCATAGAATACTTCATTCTTGGAGAATTGTATTACTCAATTCGTTGTTTAGATCTTCCATAAAGGTAGATAAGATATGCATTTTAAGAGGGATTTTTCAAAAATGATTTATATTAATGTGCTTTGTATAGTTTAAATTGATTATTCTAACATCATTTTTTATCTGTGCAGGTATCGACATTTTCAGGATCAGTCGAGGGATGAGCGATGAGGAGTTTCACGACATGATGGCACACATGTCTCCAGATCAGCTCGCGAGATTCAGAGAGATGGCAGATCAGGAGCTGTCTCATTCTTCGTCAGGGCGCTCTGCTAGATCAGCTTCGGCGTGATCAAATGCTTCAGCTTCGAGCAGACGATCTCGACGCTCGCGACTTGGGCCAGAGGGAGGGATTGCGACTGCAGGAGGATCAGGGGGGTGCTGCTGTGGAGACACGGATGTGGTGTCTCCGTCTCGTCGTTCAGCTGGAGCTGCGTCACCACCAGGATTTGTCACACCTGTGGGAACGTCCACTCCAGTTACTCCGGCTTTTGCGCAGCCATCGGCAAATGGCACGCCTTTTGGTGGCACTCCTTTTGCTGGCACCCCTTTGAGTGGCACTCTGGGAGAGGGTACCCCCGTCGGTACACCGGATGTATAGGGGTCTCCTGGATATGCCCAGGAGCATGGACGGAGATGGGAGAGGGCCCATCTTAGTCATACTCCTAGGGGTTATGGATACCTAGTGGATAGTAGGTCAGGAGCCATCATCATGAACGATGAGGGGAGGAGGGTGATGGCTCGCATGAGGGAGTTGTGCCAACAATTTTTCGGCACAACGTCCTGGATCATTGGAGGAACATACCGGAGGGGAGCAAGGACTACATAGTAGCATCCTTGCACAAGGAGTTCCCGGTGCCAGCCGCAGTAGATAGATTCTCTACGGGATGGATGATGGATTGCATGCGTGCATACATGTCACATAGACGATCCGACGCACGCAAGGCAATCAAGAGTGGGGCTCCAAAGCTCGAGTGGTTAGATGCAGACGACTCGCGCCGACTGAGGGAGGAGGCTACAGATTCACCAGGACGTTGGAGTCAGCAGCGGGAGGTGGCGAGGGCATGAATCGAGGCCGGATCGGTGCATCATCTTGGGATTGGCGGCCACAGGATATATTTGGAGGACTTTGAAAGTTTCTATTTTATTTTGCTTATTTGTTTTTTTGAGATATTCTTTGTACTGACAATCATGTTTCTAACAGTTAGCATTTTGTTTTCTTTGCAGCACTCCGTTACAAATCGCGATCCGCAAGGCCTTGAGACTCGATATGCAGAGAGGCACGGTCTCAGGGCATTGATCGACCGATTGTATAGATGCGGCCGCCCTGTAAGTCACTCATCTTTCTTGTCCGTAGTTACCATGAGATATTTGAATGCATTATTGTATAGTGGATTGATATGTTGTTTCTTTTTCTGCAGAATCCGTTTGATGCTCCTTTGCAGCGGGACGAGCTTTCGGGGGACGAGGATTTGTAGCTCACCCTTGGATTCTTAGAGCTCACACACCTTTAGTTTTTAGTCGCCTGATCTATGTAGACATTTTCTATGTATTAGTGATATCGTTTCATGATTGTACCAATCGCATTTTATGCGATCATGCATTTATTTCATATATCAGTTTTATGATTTCAGTATACATTCTTTTTGTTTGCAAACGCTTTGTATGCAGCAGTGCAGAAACTATTTTGTATGGCTCTCATACAGCACACAGTGCTATACCACAAATTTTTTTTTTCTCTGTTACCGTCGCTATTTGCGTCGCAAATTTACTGCTCGCGTCGATATTGGCGTCGCTATAAGCATCGCAAATTCTCTGTAACCGTTGCTATATGCATCGCAAATGCGACGCATATAGCGATGGTTCTATGGCGTCGTCAATAGCGACGCTTTTTGCGACGACGGGGGAAAATTTTGTAGACATTTTCTATGTATTAGTGATATCGTTTCATGGTTGTACCAATCGCATTTTATACGATCATGTATTTATTTCATGTATCAGTTTTATGATTTCAGTATACATTCTTTTTGTTTGCAAACGCTTTGTATGCAGCAGTGCAGAAACTATTTTGTATGGCTCTCATACAATACACAGTGCTTGCCACAAAATTTTTCTTTCTCTGTTACCGTCGCTATTTGCATCACAAATTTACTGCTCGCGTCGCTATAAGCATCGCAAATTCTCTGTAACCGTCGCTATATGCATCGCAAATGCGATGCATATAGTGACGGTTCTATGGTCTCGTCAATAATGACGCTTTTTGAGACGACGGGGGCAAATTTTGTTGTTTGTATTTTCGTCGCTTTAAATGTCGCTATAAGGTCTATATCTTGTAGTGTCTGTCTCTCTCTCTTGTGCTCTCTTCCTTTTCCTTTCTTCTTCTCCCTCTCTCATTTCATCTCTTTCACACTTAATTCACCTCATTCTCAACAAAAAAAAAAAAAGAAAAGAAGAAAGAACATGAACAAACCAAGAGTGGGTAATGTACTCACCTCAAAGGCATAAGGATGGATTCTTTGTCTCCTCTTTACGACGGCCCCTCTTCTTCCTTCATACACTTCCTCCTCTTTTTCACGAGTGGCGACAGTGGCGGCAAGGCGGTGAGAAGCTCTCCTTCTCTCTTTCTCTCTTTTTCTCTTCCTCTCCATCTCCCTCCCAAAGGCACAATCTCTTTTGCTCTCTCTTTTACTCTTTGCGGAAAAATGTCGTGCTCAGGTTTTGCCCACTTTTTTTCTCTGAGTACCGTTGCTATTTGCATTGCATTTGCAATGCAAATAGTGACACCGCTAATATGCATTGCAACTGCCCGTTGCTATACCTCTATATCCTTGTAGTGATTTGAAACAAGCCTTACAAAAGACCTAGCATATATCCAAGGTCAACCTGATTAGTATAAAATTTAATCAAAATTCATAATCACAAATCATCATTTTTAATATATTAATAATTGAGAAGTAATCTATGCCATTCCAAAGTTGTTCTAAGTATTGTCCTTCTAACTTCAAATTAGGAAAGGCATTAACTTGAACCTTCATAGGAAATTCGATCCTTCAAAAATTTTTGGCATCCTAGATTGGGTTTGATCTTCCTTCCTTAGGAATCATTAAATCTTTTAACTTATGTACTTAGACTTAAGGGCCTTTATGGTTTACTTGAACTATAGTCCCCTTTTATGGACACAAAAAGTTTAGGATCTACTTATCTATTCTTTATCTTGAGTTTTGGGAGTAGTTTTAAATCTTACTCATACAAGGAAATGACATCCCTTTCGTTAGTTTATTCTTACTTTCTCTAACTTATCCTTTTATGACTAATCCTTGATTGAAATAGATACATAGACAATGTTTAAGTGTTCTTTACTCTAGCCAAAACTAGCTATGTTTCTTCCTTTGCTTAGGTAAATTTATATAATACTTAGCTTATTGATCATATATTTAAAAGTTATCTATTAATATCCCAATCTAGATTCAACTTAATATCATATTACTTGAGATTCAAAATAAGTACAACCTAGCAATCTATTTAATGTAAGGAAAAGAAGGGATTTTAGAAAAACTGTCTCTTAATCATAATATTTCACCTACTTTTCTTTCCATATCTAGCATTTATACTATCATTTTTTGGTGCCGAACTTATGCTAATTTTTAATGCTAACTATCATAGAATTTATCTCATAATACTAGATTAAAATCCCATCATAGGAGGGATACTCCTTTCATAAATTCCCTCCTAGGTTGTAAGCTTTAAAATCTACCTATCAAACTCTATAGCTACATCAGTCGTCCTAATCTTTTTAGCTTTCATTAGTCTTAAAACTCAAACATCTTTTGAATCTGAAGCTTTGTAGGGAGGATAGAATGATGATTGATAGATAATAAGGATAGATTAAATGAAAGACTTGGTTATGAAATACATGATCTTGTTGTATGGTGTGATGATTATGCAAAAGGATACAAAGTATAAAGATCTTTGAAGAATGGGCCTCCTTATATGTTAGAGGAAAAAGATGTAGGACTTGAGCATAGGATATATATTAGATAAAGTGATTAGGGGATAGGGCTCAAAGGGGAGGGAGAATTTGCAGAGAATAAGGATTGATGGTGAGGATTTGGATGTGGTGATAAGTATGGAGAAGGGGAGGAAGATGGGGAACACTAAGGGGTATTGGCATGTCATCATGCCTTCTTTGTCCTTGATTTCTTACTTTCTCTCACCTTGTCCTTCTCTCTATGTCTCTCTCTCTCTCTCTAGACACACACACACACACACACGCACACGCATGCTCACTCACTCACTCACTCACCCCTCTATCCTCTCTATGTAACATGTCCCCCCCTGTCCACTTGAAGGACACGTCTTAGCAGTCCATCGGGAAGAGATTCTAGAAAGCGCCGCCCGGCACTCCCAAGGAATGTCACGGGGTTTGAGATCTAGGTCTTTCCGAGTTTGCCACGAAGCGGAAGCATTCCAGCCTACTGCACTTGGTTCAAGGAAAATGGGAAATGAGAGGGATGTGAAGCTCGACCTCTCTGCCCGTAAGGCATAGTCCCATTCCGATCCCCTAAAACAACATAAATTGGGACTCTAGCTCTCTAGATTCTAGGTCATTGTTACCTCTCTATCAAATCCTTTGAGAAAAGTTCCTGGCCAACCGGGACCACCCTTTCGTAGGACGGACCCAGGGTCACATCCAATGCACTTTCCTCAGGTTACTTTAGTTACTTAATTACCTACCACATTTAGTTTGACAAGTAAAAACAACTTCCTTAATTAACCATTTAATCACTGGTTCCTTCACGTAACTTAGGCACTGACATAGAAAAACAATGTCAAACAAATTCCTTTTCAACATTTAATCTTTCTTTATCAGTCTTTGGAATACATCAAATAATCCACCTGAAGGCTAATCCAGTAATCTTCAGGGATCGCTATTCCAAGTTTTTCCCGTTGACTAGTATGTGGGCCAGACTCGAGATCCCATCTCGAGTCACGTCGACCTCTTGTGCAAGATTAAGAGATAAGGGATTTACAGCCAGAGCCCTCATTGGCACCCAAGCGTCCTCCTGCTCAAAGTAGCACCCAGGGAGAGACCTCTCGTGGCGGGTTCGATCCACATACCCGGCGCGATTAACAACCCCCTTGGATAGGGTCAGGCACACAATCGGAGGTAACTGATACTGCCTCTCCCTCCAGGCTTTTATCCTGAAGCATTAGTTATTTTTCAGCATTAGTTCCTTGAGCAAAGAAGAACAAACAGTGCTCCTAAGTGTACAATCAAGAACATTCCAGTGGTCGTTTGTACGACCAACTGCTAAGGTATAATTCATTCTCCTCGAATGCTTGCAGCATTCGATCCTGGATCAATCATGACTTGGCAAGATCCCAAGGGTTTTGTAAGCTGAGTTGCTTGTTTACCCTCTTTCCTTGGGTTAGGGTTTATACCCTGTTAACCCAAATTGTCACTACTTTAGGTTTCCATATATTATGATCAATAAATCCTTGACAACCTCGTTGTCCTCACTTGATTGGTCAATTGCTTGCTAGGTAATTCATAATTATCCTAACTTGGCAAATCAGCCCCAAGGAAGGATGATGTAGCAGGATGACTACTCATCCTCCAAAAAATTAGACTTGTACTTAGAACTCGCCAAACTTGGTCTAAGGAGTAGCAATACTAACCAAGTTCGTATGGCGTTGCAGCTTGTGTTGGTATCTGACTTGTGGGATTATATCTTCTTCGTATGGTCTTTCTTGATCAAGAATACCTTTGATCAAGATAAGGACTTGGGAGTCCTCTTGACCCAACCCAACCTTAACCCTACTAGGCCGATAACGCTTTAGCCCTAGGGTTCCTAAATTTATACGGAAGTCTAGTATTTGGTCAATTGATCCTTAGGGTGAGAACCCTAGAACATTCTTGCATGGGCATTTAGCTAACCCTAACATTCAGTGAATGTGGGTAGGACCTTTAAGATCAGAAATATTAGGTTGGAAACCCAAGTGCGAGGCAGAATTTTATCATAGCTTAACCCTACCTACACATTGAGGTGTTCATTGTACTTACTATTTACGCCTTTATGAATCCCATGTGAGCTACACAATCACAAGTGATTTACCTAATTGATCTAATTGTCCTATGACAAGAGGTGATATTTCCTTAGAGATGCAAATACTTTCCCTAAAGATGTAAATAACTGCAAGATATAACATTCCATGCAATTATGCGATTTCAAGATCATAGACCTTTTCCTTCTATGCAGCTATAAGATCTGCAATGATCGTTACTTTTCCTTGCCCTAAACTATAATGATTGAAAATTCACAGCTAACTCCTATAAACCTTACGAAATCAAAGCTTTAATATTTTAAATGAAGATGCATTCAAGCTTTGATAAAAGAATTCCATGCATGAGCGAGTGCCATGAGTCCTTCCTTGATTTAATCCTTCCTTTTATTACTTAACCCGACCTAAGATGTAACCATCTTCGCATGCAATTTGCAAAGTTCATAATTTCCTTTCCATGCATTGCGACTATTTGGACATCATTCAATGGGTGTCTAAGATTATCTCATACATGAGTCACAACTAGGAAATTATTACCTAAGTGCATTATGTATTATATGCGATGTTCTTTTCGCGAGGCAACAAGGATGCCTTTAGACAAATCCACCTTTTAACTTATGCAATATGCATTCAAGAATGCAACTACCCTTGACCATGCAAGTACTCGTCATGCAACTTAACTTGGTAATTCGATGCAAGTATATGAATTTTCCAATGTGTTCAAACTTGCCTACGAGAATTAAAGACATGCTTAATGCATCCTTTCATGCGGGAATTAATTTTAGGAACCTGGGCATTAGGAATCAGGGTGTTGTCCACTCGCGTACTCGGGTTGGAAGCTCCCACGTGTGCTCCTCTCGCCTTTTTCTTTGGAGCCATTGGTGCAGTGGACTTGGACTCCACGAACTCTCCTTGCCCTTATTCCGGATTCCAAAACTGCCTACTAGGCCGATATTCTTCCCCTCGTGCAGAAATTGGGCCTTACAAGATCGGTTTTTTAAAAACCGGGGAAGGTACATGTGAACAAGGCTTATGGAAGCCTTAATGGAAGCTTCCAAATTAGAAGCTTCCTAGCTTCTGTCAGGCAGATGACGTGGAGAGAGAAAATGATTGGGAGGATGAAGACGATGATGAGGGAGATGAAGAAGATGATGATGATGCTGATAATGATGGGGAAGGTGGAGGCGGCAACAAATGACGGCGGCGGCAGCTTCCTCCATGGCAGTAATGGTTTGCATGACTCCTTCCTCTCTCCTCCAAGCTTGGGGAGGGGGTGTTCTTATAGGTAGAAGGGGGGAGGGGTAGCCACACACGTGGCAGGCAACATGTTCCCCTCCCCATGCTCCTCCTCCACTTAACTCCTTCTCATACTCAACTCTCCCCCTCCCTGCCATGCAATGGCTGAAGGGGAGGGGAGTTCCAATAAAAAAAATTTGCCAAAAATTTATCCATTATCTCTTTTTCGCCCTTGAAGGTGTGTTCCTATGTAGGCTTACGGTGGCTCGCGGTTTTCAAGCCACGGCTTACTATACGCGACAGGAGCTGGAGTTTGCTAGCGTGCGAGCATGGAGCACTTAGCCCAGGGTATTTTTGTTGCGGGAAGTTGCTTTGAATTGCTTTTGAGTGAGATTTAGGATCTTGAATGTTTCGTAGCGGAAATATTACACTCTACCTCTATCTCTCCTTCTCTCTCTATCTCTTTTGCTCTTTGTATTTCTCACTCTCACCCTCACTCTATAGCATTTGTGAAAATTTTCCTTTTCTATTTAAAAAAATGAAGTAATAAGGAGATCCTTAGCCTTTAGTCTAAGGATAATATATAACCTTTAGTAGTGCTTCATTGGTTTGGTTGTCTAACCACCCCTTCCTTCTCATAATTTATGGTTTTAGATCTTTCTCGATCAATTCGTCAAGTTGGTGTGAAGGAGATGTTTGATTCGAGGATGTAGACAAGGATGTTCAATCAATTATGTCACTCAAAATATGACAATGGTTGTAGTGAATGATTGTAGAATATATGAGTAATTCCTTGTCCCTTCCTTGGGGAAGTCACCTTATAGAAGCCCTCTATATAATTGCATTCAAGGGATAATTTAAAAGCCTCTTTTAAAAAAATTGCGCCCCCTTTTTTGAATTTCAAAGATAATAATTTGATTTCTTATATAAATTTAAAATGCAAAGACAAGGTGCATTTTCATGGCCACTTCTATAAAAAAAATTAAAACATGATACTACAATATTTTAGCCTTGGAATTTTCACTATGATCCAAGATCAATATCCCAACATGATGTCAATATTATGAACATTTTACAAAAATAGATACTAGAGAGAATACAGAGAAAGCTTTACGATCCACATGCCCAAAGCATGTCCTATACATTTGGATTGTGTACTATGATAAGGACTATATATATACTATAGAAAAGAATAGTACATAAGTATGTTGACTAGGTTTCCCTTTAAGAATCGATCTATAATTCTATAATATAGAATATGTGGTGCAAGTTCTAGCTTATACTTTAGAAAGTGACGTGATTTTTTTTCTAAATTAAAAAAATCTTATGTTCGATCTAGAAAATACTTTGTATGAGACTCATAAATAAATAGAACTTTAAAAGTGTTATTTTTAGATTAACAATAGTAAAGTTTTCTCAATAATAATATAGTGAAAGCATAGAATGAAATATAGTTCAAACATGTTAATGAAAAAAAAAACAGTATGACTTAAGTAAGTTAAATCACGAAATACAAAATTATCAAAGCAAGGACTGGGACATTGATACAAAGCTAAAAGGAAAAGCTATAAACCACTTAAGTGAGATGCACGACTATGCTAATTACAGTCTCCCTTTAGTACTAAGCCATGATGGCATTGCACCTAGGCATTATGATGAGTGCAAGCATAAGAAAAGCCTTATGTCTCTTGCACCAAGTAAGGCTTGTGATTATGACATAAAGCTAAAAGTACTATGTATAAGCCATTTAAGTTAGATGCACGACTGCATGACTACTCTAATTATGGTGTCCCTTTAATGCTAATTTGTGAGAAGATGGGATCTAGACATTATACTTAGTGTAGATCTAAGGAAAGCATTGTGTCTGTTTGTGCTAAATAGGGGACATCAACACAAAGATGAAAGTATAAGCTATAAACCACTTAAGTTAGATGCAGGAGCACACTAATTATAGTGTCCCTTTAGTGCCAAACCATGAGGATGTAAGATTTATACATCTATTGACATATATGGTGCACATGATACCAAGCTATATCCATCAATTTATACATGATAAGGCAGAGTAATGTATATGGTAAATAAAGGGGATACATTGCACCATGATACTCTACACTATCAACTATAGAGAGAGAGTGTGTGTGTGTGGTGCCCACATATAAGGCATTCTACTTAATGATTATCAATTGATAGAGTGAGAACACACTAAAAGAAATAATAGAAGAAAGCTAATCCCAAGAAGCTCCCTTCCACCATATCTTTTGTGCATTGTATGAATGCATGATACATGCATTACATTCTTGACATGGTGTTAGAGCAGCCCATTATAGGCTAAGTGGATTTGAGACTTTTTTTCTATTGTAGAAAATCTATGTTCAAAGTGATTGAGTAGTTGTGCAAACAAAGAACTCAACCATTGGAGAGCAAGTAGTAGCCATATCCAAGAAGAATCCTTGGAGGGTAGAAAGAGGCACTTGCTTTCATAAATAAGGACAAAACTAGGATAAATAACTCATTGGAAGGGAAGAAATTGCAAATCATGCCATACATCCATATTTGCACCTTTTAAGCTCAAGAGAGGTAAAACAAGATTTTGGATTCATCTCTTGATTATTGGATCAATTTTAAGGCTTTAAAAGCATTGCACTAGAGCCCTAATGAAGATTAGGACAAATAAAGTTGTGGTTATGCTAGATTGCTAGACATGAATGCTATATTCCTACCATAACTTTTGATAGAAAAATCAAAATGAGGAAATAAAAATCAATCTAAAAAGCTGACTTTAAGCTCTATAATATTGCAAGAGAAGTAATAACCAAGATCCAAGTGGTGCAAGATAGAGAAAATTGCATATTACAAACTGTTTTGAAATGACATTATGCTGAAAGAGGTAGTGTCTAGGGTTTCAAAAAGCAAGAGTAACAAGCTCTTAGTCACATGAACTTTGTTGCAAAAAGTCACTTATAATAATAGTATTTATGAATTTAGAGGCCTATTCTTGATTTTTTTGTAGAAATTCTTTATGATGACATTCATAGACATTGTATGTATGTATACTAAGAAACTCGTGCTGATTGCAATCTAGCATTGTTTGCTCATCAAATCCATACATTTTGGATTCTATTGGACATTCTCAGTGTTTATTATCTATGATAGACTTGTAATTATGAAAATTCCAATCGGTAACACATATTACAAATGCTTTTGATGCTTAGAAGTGATGAGCAGTTGTATATACCATTCTATAGTGAATGCTTAATATGCAACGGGTACATTGTTTGACTAGAAGCCTACATATAATGCTTTTTTTCGTTTTTTGGGCTTACTTTGCTAAATTTAAATTGAAAAATATATTTTTAGAGAGCATGAACATAAGTGTGATCATAAGCAAAAGCCTTGGAAATAATAATTGTCATGCATGGAAGTTTTGCATAAGGAATTACCTCATTAGTAGACTTCTAGGATGCACTTAGATGGCACAAAGACTAGCATAGTGAGAGATGATGGAGCAATAAAAGCATGGATGAAAAAGACACATCAAGACACTCATTATGCATCCATCATAATTGAGGATAGAATATTGGGCCATAGATAGGACAAGACTATTGCAAAAGAGGTATGGGACGCAATGGCAAAATTGTTTGAGATGAGCACTAAGGCTCGAAAGCTACAACTCAAATAGGAATTGCACTAAGATAGAAGTCAAGTTGATGCTGAATTTATTGCTTTGGAACTTGAGAGGAGCTTGTTAATACGGTCTTCCCCTTGTGTTAGAGCTTTTGTGCCCACCTTTTGATTCTTCTTGCATCTATAATAATATTATGGCACCGTAACCCTACTTCTTTTTCCTTTGAATCTATTCTTCTTTGCACTCCCATTTCACTTGTATGTTAATCTTCTTGAATATGATATCTATCTTGTAATTTCCCATGTTCCACTACTATTTCAACAAGAAATTTATAGTTATTTAATGGAAACTAGTTTATCTAGTGTTGTTGGTCAATCTACATGCAAATTACAACAATAGGCATTTACATTAGTAGTGGTCTAATGGAGCCCAATAGGTATATCAGCATTGAAGCACAATATCTTATTAACCCATTGACAAGAAAAACCAGTAAAAATGTTTAAATTATAGAAAATACATCTAAAATAACATTAGCATAATTGGAGAAGCAACAAGAATAATAATATTTTCTTTCATGGAAGTAGTAGTTATTGTAGGTATTCACAACTTCGTTTATAATTCCAATACTTGCCATTCCATCTATAGTGGTCATACCCACAATGCTATTAGTATCTCTTGCTTCCATGGCCTTTTTAAAATTTCTCATTGGGTCCATGGTCATTGATAAAGAAATTGTAAAGAAGACTTTGCTAATAGAGTCATAGGTCATCTCGATTTGATCGATAGAAATGGCAACAATAGGATTTGAGAAGAAATTGAGTAGAGCCTCAATTCTACAAGGGAATGAATATAGAAGAGATAGGATTTGACTTAAAAAAATGGCAAAGTATCCCCCTTATCTTTGCAATAAGAATTATCTCTCTCACTCTCCTCTTGCCTCTCTCTGTCATGCCCTTCTCTCTTGATTCGAGAAGAGTCCCTTCCCTTGATTTGAGCTAATGTCCTTTGTGGCTTCTCATGACCCCATATTTATAATATAATTGAAGAGAGATGGGTCTTCATGAGTTGTACCCAAGAAAAGGAGTTCTTTATGGAGGGTATCTTGCCAATTCAACTACTTGGAAGCTTTTCATTTGGGATCTAATATTGGAATTCTACTCTTTGAGGTCTAGAGAGACTGTTAGCGGTGTCATGACTGAGTTGCCAAGCTTTCGAGTGATCTTCTTTCAATATGGGCCTCTTGTTGAACTAAGAAAAGAGGGAGATTGTTGGAGTATTTTGATGAGATTGGGAAGGGAGATCTCATTCTTTTTTTTAATTTGGAGGAGAGGATGATGGCGACAAATTGTTGAACAAAAGGGAAGGGAAGGGGCGGCGCATTCAGATCATTGTCTCCTTCCTTTTGTAAGATTTTTTAAGAAAACAACTTAAGCTTTTTTTTCTTGGCCTTAATATTCCTTAAGTCAAGTTTAACTTTCTTGACTTGCCCAAGTTATTAAATGCGTCTAGTTTGAATTGGACTTAACTAGCCATAATGGCCATACACATGGCATTTTTTGTGTAGAGGTATTTGCAACCATATAAATCTTAGAAGGTGTCGAGGTACGGGATATAGATTATTTTATTTGAGACACTACTTTTGATAGCCTAAGCTCTTGAAATTTAATGTTCTAGAAGTCAGGAAAGTCAAAACATCACGTTCTCTTCCCCTTGGAGGAATCAAGATTTCCTAATCTCAAATAAAATTAGGGGTGTTGGTTACATAGTGATTTTTCATCAACCCAAGTGGCATCCTCTTCAAGATAGTCTTTCCATTGGTGGATGAGATACTCCCTAAGGTTTTTACTTCTTAGATACTTCTCTTGCATGTTAAGTATCCTATCTGGTTGAAGTTCGAGGACCCCTTGAGTTGCATCACAAAGTTTTGGTCTTTAAGTACATGATTAGGGTTAAAAACATATAGATTGACATGGAATATATTATGCACTTTCAAGTAGTCAAGGAGCTATAGCTTATAAGCATTAAGTCCTAGACACTTTAGCACCTTATATGGTCCACAATATCTAGGACTTAGCCTCTTGAATTCCCCCCAAAAAAAGAAGCTTTTCTTTGGAAGAACTCAAATGAAAATCATGTCACCTTCTTTGAAAATGTGTTCTTGTCTTTGTTGATTGGCATATGCTTTTTGTTGATCCTTGGCAGCTTGAATGTCTTGCCTTATAGCCTTCATTGTTGATCCATTTCTTCCAACATTTACTTATATGCTTCTATCAGTAGGGCAAAAAAAACTTAGTTGCATAATACAACCTTGCCCATACAACGCCTGGAAATACTTTGATGATATGATGCATTGTAAGAAAATTCAACTAATGGTAGATATTGGATCCACCACTTAGGTTTCCTTGTTGCAATAATTACACCTTCAATAACTTGATTAACCTACTCCGTTTGACCATTAGTTTGGGGATGGTAAGCAGCATTGAAGCAAAGCTGAGTCCCTAGGGCTTCAAACAAACTCTTCCAAAAGTTTGATGTGAAGATACAATCATGACCACTGACGATGCCCTAGGGTAATCCATGTATTCTAAAAAAATTCCTTAATGATAAGCATAGTGATATTCGTGTTGGGAAATAACAAATGATGTATGCTCCAAGAAGAGATATCCTAAATCCCATATGCATAGTGAGGAGAATGGAACAACTTAGCTATGGAATGAATACAATATCATGATGGTTTGTACTTTCACTTAGTGTCTTGTCAGTGCCAATTCATTACACAAGATTGTCTTTATGATTCCAAGCTAATCTATCTTGGAACCTAATTCACTTGTGCAAGAGTTGGTCTATCTTGGCCTATGTGGGGCCTATGTGAACATGAGTCTTCTCTTTGTCTTTCATCCTCCATAGCTCCTGCCATGCTCTAGATCCGTGTTTTTTAACATGGTATCAGAGCTCAGCTGAGCATGGCATAGCTCCGTACACTACTCTCCTAGTTCCTCCTCACCTTTGGTCATCTTTGTTCAGTTCACAGTCGGTTCATGAATCCAATTCCAGCTTCACCTTCAGCTTGACTTTGTGGTTGCCATAGCCAACCTGCACCCACCTCTTGTTGAGCTCTTATATCTCCTCAATTAGAGCCTATCTCAACCTGTTCTCTTCATGAGATTTGTTCCCGAGCTTCAAATGCTCCTCCTTGTCACATCAAATGTCAACATTGTGTGCCCCAGCACCCGACATTGCATAGATTGCAGCTCGCTGCTAGAAAGATGACAATAGACTGTCATATAGTCAAATCTCCTCATGCACGCTACTGGATGCCCTGTAACCATAGGGATTTGGAAGCTTGGGTTATAAGCTTCCTCCTCATCAAACGATTCTCCATATAAGTGTGTCTATGAGATGCCCCAAGTGGAAAACTAGTCACTTGTCTGATTAACCCTAATTCCACCATAGCCACTTCAACTACAAGCTCATTCTCATCTCACTCCCTCACTATCTGTAGTACACTAATGCTATTGCCACTCTAGTTGCACTAAATTTGAAAGTTTCAACAAGAATCGGGATACTTTGAAGATTCTTTTTAAGTCTTGAAGACCTCAAGCAGTAGCATCAACACCAAGGCTTCTTTCTTTGCCTCATTCTTCCTCCATTTGGCAAGGAAAATACTGTCACTCTGATCTCAGTGTTTACTCAGTGATTTTATTAGTAAGGAGGGGACTCAAGTTGAAGGAAAAGACAAGCATCAAATAATCACCATCAAGAAGGAAGAAGAGTTAAGCTTAAAGACTAGACATAGTATCTCTTGATACTACTAAGTGTGCATTCACATTACCTTGCACTTGTGTCTCTTGACACATTGAAATACAACTCTTTTGCTGAATAATTAAAGTTTATCAACATGGCAGAACTTGAGCAAATAGCAAAGCTTAATGGAGAAGGTTTCCATGCCTGGAAGGAAAAGACCATGTACCACCTCATGAGGAAAGACCTCTAGGATCTCTTTGAAAATGATGAAGCTGATGCAAATGACAAGGAAGAAGATTCAAAAAGTGGGATCCTTGCAGTAACTTCATCAAAAACCAAAGAATGGAAGAAGATGAATAACAAGACACTAGGCCTCATTTCTTGGGGACTAAGTGATGATGTGCTACATCATATCTGTGGCATTAGAGATGCTAGAACCGCTTGGGAGGAACTTGACAGGATGTTTGGTACCCAAACAAAGAATTCAAAGGTAAAATTACTCATGCAATTTTATAAATTGGATATAAAAGATAATACTTCCATGGCCATACACATTAACAAGTTCAAGAGCCAAAAAACCCAGCTTGCAACTTTAAGAAGAATATTGATGAAGATGAAGAAATAGACATACTGCTTGCAAGTGTAAATAAGGATCCATATGAGAATCTTGTATCCACCTTAAGTAACATTCCAAGTCTTTCAATTAAAGATATTGAACACTCTCTTCTTGATGAAGAGAACAAATAGAAGAATAAGAATGCAAAAGATGGTATTCTATCTAGGGAAAATCTCTTATACACCAAAGGAGCTGCTGCACTCAAAGGAAGAGGTCAAGGACCCAACATCGACAAAAAAAGTTGGATGACATATCATTATTGTGGTAAGACTGATCATATAGCTAGTGAATGTTTTCACAAGAAAAGAGCACAGCAGATGCAGAATGATCACCACCAGAACTAATTCATGAATGAAGAAGAAGATGCTTCCGCTACCATCAACAACTCTGATAGATCCCATATGCACACTGAGGAGAATGGAACAACTCAACTTCTATAAAGCATTATATTTGACTATGGAATGAATACAATATCATGATGGTTTGTACTTTCACTTGGTGTCTTGACAGTGTCAGTTCATTACACAAGATTGTCTTTATGAGTCCAAGCTAATCTATCTTGGAACCTATTTCACTTGTGCAACAATTGGTCTATCTTTGCCTATGTGGGAGCTTTTGCTCAACCGCCAAGACCCATGGATCGCTTATTGTTTCAAGCATTTCAAGCCGAGCACTAATGGATACCTCTCACATAGCCGATGCGCCATCCATATCTACGGGTGTAGTGAGCTTACCTCCATGCCGATTGAGTTACCTCCTCTCCCATGCACTCCAGTAGCTTCACGATCCAAGTGCAAGCT
This sequence comes from Lygodium microphyllum, assembly GCF_053477565.2. Classification (NCBI taxonomy): domain Eukaryota; kingdom Viridiplantae; phylum Streptophyta; class Polypodiopsida; order Schizaeales; family Lygodiaceae; genus Lygodium; species Lygodium microphyllum. Next base: position 32,953,979 of record NC_141139.1, read on the forward strand.
TCAAGAAAGCTCCATCCTCAAGCTCCACGCTCCAAGCTCCATCGCCACGAGCAAGAGAAGAGAAGAGAAGAGAAGAGAAGAGGAGAATATGGAGAGCTTCTCCTCCCCGGTCCCTCACCCTCACACACTCACTCACTCACACTCTCACACTCCCTCAAGCACAAGCTCAAGCAAGAAGAAGAAGAAGAAGAAGAAGAAGAAGAAGAAGAAGAAGAAGAAGAAGAAGAGAGCCACTTTTGGCCACGTACAAGAATGAGCTTCTCATTCACTTTTCAACTTTATATACAAAACCCTAAATCCCTTTTGGGCGGTCATCCCCTTATCCCCTTTTTTACATGGCCGGCCATGGCCTAGGCCCTTTTTTCCATTGTCCTTCTATCTTCCTAGCTTTCTTCCTACCGCCTGTCTACCTTTACAAATTGCACGGGTGAGAGCCCGACGCTCCTTAAATTAAATCATGATGCGCTTGAGCTCTTTTACAAAAGTATTGACTTGCGCTTTTCCTTGTGCGTCTTTTTCCCTTATTTAGGACTTTTCTGCGCTTCTTGTGTTTCTAGATTTTTCTTGGTGCGCCTTTGTCTTCCGTTTCACTTTGCCTTGGCCTTTGTCTTCTGCTTTAGCTTTTCCAGATTTTCCACCTTGTTCATCTGACGGTTAACATTACCCCCCTCCTAGACGAGTGCCAGTCCCATGGCACTCACCGTCGTAGGTAGTAGGCTTTGGCATACACTGAAGACATGGGTGGAAGGGACATCGGTGGTTGCCGTGGAGGAGTGTTGATGGTGGTGTGGATGAAGGTCGTTGGGGGCACGTTAGTGGCCTGGCTGGCTAGTGGTAGGGTGGTTGGAGTTGGTGGTAGGGTTGTTCTTGTTGGGGATTGCACTGATGGCCAGCACAAGTGTTAGTTTGTGGGAGATTCTGCACATGACGATTCTTGGTGGGCTTGTAGGATGATAAAGGATAAGATTTTAGAGTTGGGTGTCGATGAAGAGCAAATGACACTTTCGTTGGAGTCTTCAATACCTGCAATTGAAAACCTCTCATAGGTGGTCTCTCCCTAGGGGTAGTGCTAGTCTTCTCTATCGTGCACAAGACATAATTCAATTAGTTTGGGAGACAGGTCGAACTCTAAGCAAGCTAAGAGTATTGTCATGCACTTGAGGATCCAAACTGTGTGTATATTTCGGTGCAGATATTATGTGAGTGCTCGTGCATACTTAGATATTACGTAGTTAGAAGACTGCGGGCTGGTTTCTCGTAACAATGTGTGGATGAAGCAAAGTTGTCCATGTTGAGAAGAAGTACATGTGAAGGTGTATGAGACATCCTTTGCGTTGTGACTGCATGACGTAGCATAATTGAACACATGGACATCGCACTTTCGGTAGCTGGGAGCTATTGGACTTGCTTGATGAGGACGGTGTACTTTTCGTGGCCATTTGTGCGGTGCTTACCACAATTGATTGCAATGGTATTAAGGCAGAGTGCAAGAGGGAATCATGCGAATGGGTCAGGGGGTGACAGGTCTAACCATAGGCAATAACCATAGGCAAGACAAGCTCCCTAGGTATGTCCTACCCTTGATATGCCTTGAACAATTGTGGGTGATGCTAAGGGGCTAGGGGACTAGGGACGGAGCTAGCCAACCAAGGTCACTGGACGTACCTAATTTGAGGACCCCTAGGTGTTGTGCTGTGTTCGTAGGTGCTTCGTATCTTTTCATTCTTTTCTTTTATTTTCTTTTCTTTTTTTCCTTTTCCATTTTCTTTTTCGTTTCTTTTTCTTGTTCTTTTTTCTTTCGTTCTTTTTTTTTTTGGGACTTGCCTGAGTACAACCATTGCAATATGTTGAGGCTATCAGTCTTTCAATGGGTTGCAAAATGTCAAGCTTCGAAGGATCAGGACAGGGATATTACAGTGATGACTGTGCCCTAGCCTCATTGTTAGAGAAATAGTTGTTGAGATGGGGAGATACACTTGAGATATTGCAACCCTCTTTAGAACCTGTGATGTTGGTACAATTGAGGTAACAGCTGACATGAGTGCTCGGTGTAGAGTGTAACCCAGAAAGAGGAAGTGGTTAAGATCATGCTTTGGGCCATGCGGCGTGGGCACTCACATGGGTGATTTTTACTTTCGGCACATTGTGACTTTGTCACGGCTCTTTGTGGGGTTGGTGGTCTTGCGGTGACTTGGGCACTGATCACTTTTGCACAAAGACCTGCGTCATCCTGCATCCACTTGTTACTTCATGAGAGTACATGTACGGCATATGCCGCAACTATAATAAACCAGTGCAACGCAAGGAGGCATCACTTATCTGAATTCCATGGTGTTGACTTAGATACTTATCACCTGCGCTTGATTAGCTTTTTCTTTTACTAAAGACGTGAAATATATTAAACACAAATATGAAAAGTTTGTACAATTGGGGAACATGACAACACTTAACCATCTAAAGACAAAAAGTTATGGCCAGGTATCATTTGATAAGCCTTTTATACAACATGGGGCTACTCTATTTGTACGAGGCGGGGCAAGTTCGGGTGGTCGGGCGATTGAGGCTTTGCTGGTGAGGGGCTCCTGTGAGATTGGGCAAGGAAGACGTCGCCTGGGACCTGAATGGTGGAGTCCCTGGCCGCAATTGTTTCCAGAATACTTTTAAACAATGCATCAAATTCCTACTTGTCTTGAGCTGCCCTCTCCTCTTTTGAGTACCTGGTGCGCGAACGTCTGTTGGGGCCCGCACGATCGGTGTTGTCATGCCCTGTGTGCTCCCTTGAGCTTCTATTCCCCTAGCCTGGGGATTTTTCGGCCTACATCCGGGGCGGTTTTGCTTGGGGCCTCTTTTCGGCGCATACCTCTTTAGATTAGGCACGTAGCGTTCTGGTGGGGGCGCTAGTGCCTTATGCTGTTTCCGACGGCAGAGAGCTTCCTTGCATGTCAGCTGCACTATGTGGTCCATGACTCCTACCGTAGGGGGACTTGCAAAATGCGAACCAAGGATTAGGCCCTAAGGCAGGATAAAACTATTCGCATGGAAGGGATTATATAGTGGGTTATCAAGCGCATATGATGAGAAGGGGAGAGGTGAGGCATGTAGTGTTTGTTGTAGAGGGATGGCCCCCATGATGATGTTCGTTTTGCCTCTAGCCATTAGCAGATCTTGGCTTATGCTAAGTTGCGTGGACTGGTTGTCATGGAGTGGAGCAGGGCTCATCCCTGGAAGGATAGACCGAAAAAGGGAAAAGGTGTATAGAAAGGGACGGTGCCCCATCCACACCCTCAGAGATGTTGGTCAGGGCTTCCTATGGCGATAATGAGCATGCCCTCCTCCTGGAGGTGGGAATGATCACACGACTTCTAAATGCCCTCCTCCTACATGCCCTCCTCCTGGAGGTGGGAATGATCACATGACTTCTAAATGCGTGGTGAGAGGAGGACCTGAGGAGCTCAACCTATCAAACTTAACTCTTCTCCCTGTGCTTGACTATCATTACTTGTGTGTGTTGATCTTATCTATATAGGGTCACAAAAGTCATTGTTTATTTATATGCATATTTACGAATCCATGTCACTTCACGAGGATAAAAACCAATTGTAGAACTTGGGATTGTACTGGAGTGTGGCACATGCATCTAGTACTCGTGGTAGCCTTCTTAATAACATCAGTTATTTTGCAACATCAAGTATCATGGTACCTTGTCCGAGTCTACTTGCAACATGTAGCTCCTCCTCAGTGAGAACCTTATCAGCCAAAGAGTTCTCTTGGCTAGTTCCAGCTAAGTCCATACCCCAAATGGCAGTTAGCACTCAAAAGGAAGTTGGCGCCACATAGGTTGGGTCTCTTTGAGACCGCCATTTGGCCAATCTCTCTTCTAAGACTGTTATAATCTGGGCTCCTAGTTCCGGCCATTGCAATGCGGCTTTCAAACCAACGTTTTTCAAATTGACTTCGGCCCTTTGATTGTCTCTTTAGTTGCTTTATCTCTAAGAGATTTGGTTAGTAGAGCACATCATTGAATGTTACAGTTAAGCATAGTTTGTCGGCTTCCTCGTTAGAGATGAGTCACATGCGTTCATGCAGCAGTTTGTCATAGTGCTCGTTAAGATGTTCTTGCGCTTCCCAGGATAAGGAAAATGGTAAGTATTCCCCAAGCTGATTCTTGGGGAATGCACCCATGTCTGCAAGGATATAGACACGTGCAAATACTTTGAGTTTAGCATCCAAATCGGTTAAGCATTCTACGACACTTCTATATTTAACGAGGGCTTGCTCGGTTGCTATCTCATGCAAGGTTCTAGGAGTTTGCCTAGGCTTTAGCGTAGCTGGGGGCTCAAGCCTAAATGAGCAAGATTGGTCAACGTTAGGATTTCTTATGCTCTCAGGGTTTCCATGTTTCTCCTGAGGCATTGTCATTACATCATGGTTCTCCTTGGATGTGACTGGTATAAATTTGTCACCCTGTTGTAATAGCGTTGTATCCACTCTTGATTGGTCAATGCGAGTTCTGTTGTCGATGGATTGAGTGTTGCAAGCAACCGTTGATGGTAATGATTGCTTTGATTTTTCAGAGCACACAGATGTGTCTGAGGTTTCACCACTAGGAGAGACATCAATGGGTTCATTGGTGGATGGTCTTGATGCTTTATTCCTCAGCTCTTTGGCACTCTCGGTTTCAATCTTCTTGGTGTCTACAGCCACTTGCAACTACCGTTGTTGTTTTCCTTCTTTTCTCTTCTTTTTCTTAGGCAATCGAGGTGTATCCCTTGAAGATTTGGGACCTTGAACTAGGTCAGTCTCGTTGATGTGCTTGGTTGGGCCTTAGCATTCTCTTTCTCTAGTGTGTCCTCATGGGGAATAGTCGTGGCCTACTAAATAGCCTCGCTAGGTTGTGAGGGTACAATTGCCTCTCTTTTTGGAGAGTCTAGCTCTTCAGCCAATTTCCTTCTGTTTAACTCCTCCAACCTAGGCTTTAGGCGCTTTGGAAGTGCTAGAGTTGTCAAGGAAGTTGGTTGTGACACCTCCTCCGCAGGTGAACTACTAAGGACACATTCCACAAGGGGCATTTGCACGGCCAAGGGCTGTGACTGCTGTGATCCCTGATTGGAAGTAGTAGCAGCTATTTACTGCTAGTAGATTGCAGTGTCAAGTCCCCAGGGCGATCGGAAGTGGTCGTATCTTTTGTTTCCCTTTGAGCATTCACTTGTGTAGATCGAGCATGAGTTGATCTAGTCACATTAGGTTGCACATGCATATCCTTGGTCCGAGAGCTACGGATGGTGTCATGTCCCACCTCTTAGACATTTGGAAGCTTGGATGGAGATAGAAATTGGGATTGAGCAGTTGCGCTTGATGACTGCTGTTGTGCTTCCTGTGTCCGTTTAGGGAAAGAGGGTGTAGGAGACTTGGGACTCTTAAGTGGCTCCAACAGTGGCTGGAAGATTTGCTCATGACTGTTAGATGATTTTACCATTTTCTTTATTGAGCATTTAACCTTGCCATGAGCAATGTTGTGCCTATGATGCCTACTATTCTCTTGGGGAATCAAAGGCTCCTTAGGCACTAGTGGCTTTTGCGTATCCTCAATGATTACATTTGATATCTGCTTGTCAAGTACGCTAGACTGAGGATCTACCCTCTGATTGGTCCCGTTTGGTTTCTTGATTTTGGCCGTGAGGGGCTCAGTCACTCCATTGTTGTTGATTCAAGACTTGGTTTTTCGTTTAGATCTCCTCCTACGCTTCTTTGCTCTTGATACGATTTGGCCTTTAGTCATGACAAAGGAGGTTTAGCAAGGGGTTTTGGCACCCAAATCCATCGGTTACCTGCATAATATCCTTGAGCATGTAGCAACGCTTTGGATATCCATCGCCGTGTTGTGCTGACCCTCCATCGATGCCTTTGTCTATAAGGCTTGGGCTTCTTTTGGGGTCTTCTACAATATTTGTAAGTCCAAAGGCCATCCTTGGCATTGTCTCTGACCTTGTTGTTTCAGGCATGGCCTCATTCACTGGTTCTCGTTGTTCGACCTATGCTTGTATCAACTCTTCCAACAAGTCCTTGCTCTCTTTAGTAGGCTTGACTATTATTTCAACACCTTCCTTGCCTTTCCCTCGAGGTTCGATAAGGTCACCCTTGCTAAAGGTCGTGACTATCCTCACACCCAATAGTGTCAGGTGTATCCTCTGTGCTACATAGTTGGCCTCACACTTGGTCGCCCTTTTGAAGGGTCTTCCAAGGAGGGTTCCCTTCTCGCAATTAGAACTATTTGGAGGAACATGAAATAGGATAGGCAAGCTTTTAGTTTCAATTGTCGCAAGGATTTTGCACTTCCCTATGAGTGCTTGTGGGTGTCCCCCGTAAGGGCTAAGAGTTGCATTAGTCAGTGTGAGCTCTGCTTGGCCTAGTAAGGTCCATGCTTCATAGGTCAAGACATTAAAATTTGCTCCTTCATCAATCAGAGCATCGATAGTATGCTCTCTTTTCGTAGTGATTTTGACCCTAAGATAATCAGGTGGTACTATGTCTTCATCGTCCGGGTCTTGGCTTGTAAATTGAAGCCTTCTGAAAAATGCCCTTGAGTCCCCAACTGCACGACCAGATGTGGATTCTGCACTGGTGTCTTGAATCGTCAGTGCAGTGCTATTCAAGGAGCATCTATCGTCAGACCTATCACGGTGCGCGTTTTCTCTCCAACCTACTTGGGGAGGTGCAGAGGGGGCAAAGCCCCCTCTGTGGGGGTCTAGGGGGGTAGTCCCTCCTGGCCCGCAGGGCCGTTATGGTAAATGCCATACTTGATTTGAAAGACCATTTATAGCCAAATTTTGAACTACTTGCTCTAAGTTTCAGCCCAGTGATCGATCTATGATATGATTTCGGCTCTATATGGTCTCTTGGTCAATTTTAGGGTATACAGGTTAAAATTTGAAAAAATCTAAATTCGACCCAACAGGTCCAAATTACAGGGCCGAGTGTCCAATTCAGACCGTCCGAGGGCCAAGTAGAAAGGGCCGAATATAACTGGTCCAAATGTCAAATTCAGCCAGTCTGAGTCTGGTTGTCTGCGGGCCGAGTGGGCTGAGGGCCGAGTCCAGTGGGCCGAGCCCAATGGGCCGAGGTCGAATTTTGAAGTTGATCAGAATGATCAATTCGGACGGGCCGAGCAGTGGGTGTCCGAGTTGAGCGGGCCAAGTCAAGTGGTTCGAGCAGTAGTGGGTTGAGGGCCGAATGGCCGAGCGGTCCGGGGGCCGATTCTGGGACTCGGCCTAGAATCACCCGTCACTTGGACACGCCGAGTGCGGCGTGTTTTTTCGTCGGACTTCACGAAATTCGCCGCGCCGAGCATTGGTGGCCTTCCCACTGGTCGAACGACTCCAGATCCAACCTACTCATGTAGGGGAAGGTGTAGAATTACCTGGGCTGGGCAAATAACTCCCGGATGGCCAGATCGAAGCGGATCTACGTGACGAAGCTTTCTCCCTCTCTTCTGCTCTCCTTAAACCCTGCAATGCATAATGTGGCCTTTCTTGCCACTCCTGGCCCCTTATCACCCTGCCCAAGCATGTACTCACCTTAGTCTTGCCTCCCTTACTAACATTTAACCCAAAATTTTATTTTTAGCCCTTCTTTTCCCTATTTCAGCCTATTATACAACAATAGAAAACCCTACTGTTTGCTCCAATATTTTGCTCCTATCCTTCCTAAATGCAAGAAAAAATCATAAAGAAAATACCTACACTACTCCATCATACTTTCCCAAGTCCGAAACAACAAAAACCTACTTGTTAAGGAGATCGAATACCTCTTCAAACTCCCTCGCTTCCTACCTATCTATCTCAAGCACCGGTTCGGGGAAAACCCTACTCCAATGTTGGATTCGAAGCGGGCAAGTGCTCAATGCTTGAATTCGTTGGTCCAGGCAAACGGAACCAAAATGTGGGAGCTTTTGCTCAATCGCCAAGACCCACGGACCACTTATTGTTTCAAGTGTTCCAAGCTGAGCATTAATGGCTACCTCTCACATAGCCGATGCACCATCCATATCTATGGGTGTAGTGAGCTTACCTCCATGCCGATCGAGTTACCTCCTCTCCTGCACACTCCAGTAGCTCCACGATCCAAGTGCAAGCTTCAAGAAAGCTCCATCCTCAAGCTCCACACTCTAAGCTCCATCGCAAGACAAGAGAAGAGAAGAGAAGAGAAGAAGAGAGGAGAAGATGGAGAGCTTCTCCTCCCCGGTCCCTCACCCTCACACACTCACTCCCTGACACTCTCAAACTCCCTCTCTCAAGCACAAGCTCAAGAAATCAAAAACAAGAAGAAGAACAAGAACAAGAAGAGGAGAGCCACTTTTGGCCACACACAAGAATGAGCTTCTCATTCACTTTTCAACTTTATATACAAAACCCTAAATCCCTTTTGGGCGGTCATCCCCTTATCCCCTTTTTTACATGACCTATTGTGGCCTAGGCCCTTTTTCCCATTGTCCTCCTATCTTCCTAGCTTCCTTCCTACCGCCCATCTACCTTTACAAATTGCACGGGTGAGAGCCTGGTGCTCCTTAAATTAAATCATGATGCGCTTGCGCTCTTTTACAAAAGTATTGATTGGCGCTTTTCTTTATACTCATTTTTTCCTTATTTAGGACTTTTCTGCACTTCTTGTGTTTCTAGATTTTTCTTGGCACGCCTTCGTCTTCCGTTTCACTTTGCCTTGGCCTTTGTCTTCTGCTTTAGCTTTTCTAGGTTTTTCACCTTGTTCGTCTGACGGTTAATAGCCTATGTCAACATGAGTCTTCTCTTTGTCTTTCATCCTCCATAGCTCCTGCCATGCTCTAGATCTGTGTTTTTTAACAATTTGAAGTCTTGTAATTGGTTTTTACAAGAATAAGGTGTGTAACCTTTGTTAGCACATCAACAATAACTACCATAATTGAGTTACATCCTCCTTGTAGTAGTGGGGGTTGAAGTCTATACTAATATATAGGGATGTCAACTGGCTGGAGCTTACCTAGCAACATGACATATTCAGCTTTAATTCACTGGCAATTTAGGCACTTGGTAACATACTTAAGTACATCACTCTTAAGTATCTCCCAAAATAGAAGTTTTTTCTAACTACATTAAGAGCCTTAGCATATCTAGGATGACTCAAAAATGGAGAATCATGAGCTTCCTAGAGTATTTTCTTCCTGAGCTCCTAAGTTGCAGGAGTATATAGCCTTGTCTTGAAAAAGACAACCTTCTCATTTGTGAAAAAATCTTAATACTTAGACTTGAGATTTGGATCTATATTCTTAATGGTTATTTCTTTTAGCATTCTCTGGTAGCATGGATCCTTCATTGATTCTTCTTTGGTCATTTCTATGATAGGATTACTAGGCATTGAAATCATTGTGGCAAGAGTTCATGCTCCAAAGGGTTCCTCTAGGATTAGAGTACTGAGAAATGATTTACGGCTTAAGGCATTTGCAACCACATTTTGTTTGCCAAGTTTATATTTGATTTCAAAATCAAATTCTTGTAAAATCTCGATCCATTGACGTTGCCTCATGTTGAGGTCCAGCTGAATGAAAATATAGGCTTTTGTGATTAACTAAGGAAACCTTGTTACCAAGCATATAATGTCTTCAAAGCTTGACATGCATTACAACAAGTAACTCTAGATCATGTATGGCATAGTTCCTTTCATGGATCTTTGATTTCCTTGAAACATAGACTAGTGGATATGCTTCTTCCATAAGCACACATCCTAATGCAAGGGAGATTGTGTAAGTGACTTCAAACTTCTTGCTTAGTTGAGGTAGCCTTAAAATAGGGGCGGCTACCAAACTATGCTTAAGATTTTCAAAGATGGATTGTTTGATAGATGTCCATATAATGGTGACCTACTTCTTGAGTAGGCTAGTGAGAGGTGCAACAATTGGGGCATAGTCTTTGATGAATACTTTATACCAACCCGTTAGCCCTAGAAAACTTCCCACTTCTTTGACCGTTGTTGGAGGTGGCCAATCTTGTCCGTCTTTGAACTCGGTTGGATCCATTGAAATGCCATCTATTGATACTATGAATCCTAGATATTCAATCTACTTCTTGAAAAAAGCACATTTCTTCTTTTTATCATACATCTTGTGAGTTCTCATTGTTTCGAATTCACAATTGTGGTTCATGGTTTTTTTCATCCTTGGAATATGTTAGGATATCATCGAAGAAGACAAGGATGAAATCATCAAGATAAGGTCTAAAAACTTCTTGCATCAATCTGTTGAAGGTGGTAATAGTATTCATTAGTCCAAATGACATCACAATAAATTGATAATGATCGTACCTTGTGTTAAAGGTGGTTTTGGGGATGTTTACCTCCTTTAATCTTATTTGATAGTAGCTTGACTTGAGGTTGATCTTTGAAAATATATTTTCTCCCTAGAGTTAATCAAGCTACTCATCTATCTTTGGGATTGATTTTTTTTTTTCACTATCACCTGGTTCAACCCATGGCAATCAACACAAAGGCGAAGTGTTTTGTCTTTCTTTTGTAAAATTATATTAGGGCGCCTTATGGTGAATTACTTGGGCAGATGTATCCTTGGTCTAATAACTGTTTGAGTTGTTCTTTTAGCTCAATGGCTTTAGGAGTTGGCATCTAGTAGGGTCTTCCACTTGGCACCTAGAATGAGTTGGCTAGAATGTGTTGGATCTCATGATCTACCTCTCTTGTCAGTTGAAGCTTTGTTGGGTCTTCCAAAAAAATATATGCATAATCTTTTAGCCAAGATGATTGATGGTCCTTGGCTTCACTATGCTGCTCAGCCTTATTGAGTTGAATTAGATAGATGGATAATCCTTTGTTGAGTCCTTTCACTATTTGTGAAGCTTTAGCCAACTGAACTTTAGGATTTCCCACCTCTCCATGAGTAGTTACTTATTCTCCTTCTAAGTTTTGAAATATTATTTGATCCTTTCCGCAATGAATATGGGCATTTTTTAGAATTAGCCAATCCATACCTAGGAGGCATTCATAAGCTCCAAGATTCATAATTCAAAAACCCATTTTTGAAGAATTGCCACCCAGACTAAATTCTACCTTGCTATTTTATTGTGTTGAAAGAACTTCTTTACCATTTTTCTAACTCCACAAGCAAGCCAGGTGTAGGAATAGTGCTTATGCCTAGCTTTTTTGCACATTTGGTGATATGAAAGAATGAGTACTCCCATAGTTTCTCTCTCCTCCCTCTCTCTCTTCTAAGGGGGAATTCATGTGGAAAGAAGAAGGAAGAAGAAAGAATGATGGAGGCTTGTCCAGCATGGATCGGATTGCTCCACGGGCTGGAAATGGTGATTTGTGATCGTCATGAGCATGAAGTGCTACTAATTTTCAGATTTGCAGCCATGGACATGAAACCCGAAACACGCAAATAAGCGGTAATTCAATCTTTTCAAAGGAAATTTGAGATTTCATGGTTTTTGATTGATAAAATGTTGTTCATGTGGGCTAAAAATTGTTTATGTTGTTGTTTTCCATGAGTCCTTGCTGATCATAATCAGAAAATCAGAAAAATATGCATCTTGTGGTTCAAAATAATACACTAAAACACGTAAAATATGGAAAATCAAGGGAAAATGATATTTTTGGGCATAAAAATGGGAAAATGAATAGGAACACCAACTAAATTTTCAATTTTGATGCAAGAAGGAACTAAGGGCCACAGTCCATAACCTATTTTGAATTTTTAGTAATAAAATAATACGAAAAAAAAGGAAAAATACAAGGAAAATAGAAAAAAACACCAAAAATAGGGAAAAAATGCATTTTGGGTGCGGAAAATTAATGATAATTAAGAACAATGTTTGTGAATGTTTGTGGGGTCTGAAGCATGAGGATTTTCCTCATTCAACCCCACCTTCTCGTTCTAGTGTGTGTTTCTCGCTTTCTATACATAAAATGATGGCAAAATGCTCTATAAATCCATACAACAATGCAACATTTGATCGATGGGAGGGTAGACTGGTTGAAATGTGTCTAAATGTGAAGTAAGATTATGAAAATGTTGCTGCCTTGTTTGCATGCCATATAGGTCGGTGAATAATTATAAAATAAGGGCCTAGTAGCACGAGGGTTTCCTCGGTGCTAGGTTTGTGCAACGCCGCATAAGAACGGTAGTTGAAAATCATTGAAAGGATGTTTTGCAAATGTGCACAATATTGATTTCATAATTGTTTGAGCACTTAGCATCCACAATATGCACAAATCATGGAAATATTTAAAGGTATCAGAAATCCTGGATGCACAGCAATTGCTTTCATTAGGATCTTGACCCACGTTGAGTGAGAGACAGGACATCCTAAGCCATAGGCTAGTCGTGGGGTCTAGGGAAAAGAGGAGTAAGGACAATGGTACATTCCTGTATACGATTAAATGGTACCTTGAGTGGATTTTGTACGAAATGTTTATATGTTGAGCGACGCATTGAGGGGCCAATCCCCAAGGTGTAGGAGAGTCGCAGAGGGGTGGCGGCATTCAGCCGTTGGAGGGACCCCCTATGTCTGTGCTTCGTGCCATTAGGCAATGTGTAAGGGACTCCCTCTGAGGAGTAGTGGGTGAGAGAAGAGTGGACTACAAACGACGTAATACAAACGCAAGGTATTTAGGAAGGCAATGTATGTGTCATCAACGCTCCTGGCCGCGAGGCCGTGGGGTTATTGAGCACGTGTGATAGAGGTCTGGCTAGTGCACAAGCCAGTGCCAGCCCGTTCTAGGTTCCATCAGTGGTGCGTCTGCCAGGAGCCGCTTAAAAGTGGCGGTCCTCGAATCCTGGTTGTCTAGGGACCAACTAGCAGTTTATGCCAAAGGATACTGAGATTGATCCGTTATTTATTGATAAGCATCGTGTAGCAGAAATCCAAAAGCAAGAGAGAGACGAAAGAGCTAGGCGACGTGCTGAAATTTTTAGGAGATATTCCCCTAAGCGTAGCGGTGCTGAACCCTTACGAGGGAGTGGATCTAGTGGTCTTGGGGCCACAAGCAGTAAGTTAGGAGAAGGTGGAAGCTCTAGTGCTCCCTTCCTTCCATAAGCCAGTCTACATCAAGTGCGGGAGGTGTAACCCCACCGACCCCTATTCCTAGTGCAAATCCAATCCTCGTCATGGCGTAGCCTATTGCAATTCCAGCAGGAACGACGGATTTGCTGGCTCTAGGTTACCCGCTACCAATTTTTAATGGGCTAGTTGAGGAAGATGCGGAACTCCACATTAGGGAGTTTCAAAAGCTGATGTTTAACTGTCGCATTCAAGAAGAAGGACATTTAATGATGTTCTTCAATATGACTCTCAAAGGAAGAGCCGCTATATGGTATCATGGTTTAGAAGCCGGAACCATATTGAATATTGATTCATTTTATGGAGCTTTTCGAAGGGAGTTTGCCCCTGAAAGGGGTGGGCAATATTGGTTGCGTGTACTCAATGTGACCCGCCAAGAACCACACGAGGATATTCGTGCTTATGCGAAGAAAATAAAAGAGGTTTTCCGTAAGTTGGACACCTCTATTCCTATCCCCGCAGCTGCCCAATTGCAATATTTCCTACATGGTTTGGACTTTAATATCCAATTGCAGTTGAGTAGTGTCCCCTTGGGGGATATAGATACTGCCATTACACGAGGACAAGAGGTGGAATCCCGACTACAAGCAGCCTATGCTTCTCGAGCCAATTCGAATATGGGTTTAGTATTGGGAAATAATGTGGCAATGGCCAATGGCAGTAGTGGCCAAGGGATAGCGATGGCTAACCCTAATGGGAGAGGGAACATGATGCAGAATGTCCCTTTATTACCAGCTCCCCCTAGCATGTCGATGCCTACGGGCAGTCAAATGGCTCCAAATGGTGGAGGCCAGGCAGTCAATTCTAATACCATGCCTGTGGCTCAACAACCAGTGCCTAATCAAATTGTTAGGCCGATGGAACGACATGGTAATGACCAAGGCTATGAGTCGAGCGCTTCCAATGTTCTTGGCGAGGTTAAGGACATGATGAAGCATTATACCAACATGATTACGGAGCAGTATCGACAAATAGCCGTTGATGTCAACTTCCTTAAAAAATAACAAAATTTGATAGGAAGTAGATACCCAGATGAGGGTGCACCTTCGAGGTTTAGTTGCAAATGGTGTGGTGGGCAACACTATCCAAGAAATTGCCCAAATGTTAAGTGCGACATTTGTGGAAAATCCAGCCATTTAGCAGCTACTTGCTGGAGTAAGATCAGTTCCCTCCAGCGAGGTAGTCGGCAACCAGGGCCTGTTAATCATCATGCGCAAGGAAATGATTCCCAGCGGGAAGATGGGCCTAAACAAATACTTCAACGACCAAAGACTACAGTGGAGGAGCTACCAAGTGGTAGTGGGGTTAGTTTGATTGAGGCTGTACGCATTAATGATGCTGAAACCTCTAATCTGCGAGCTGTTCTTACAAGAGGTCAAAAGGGTAGAGAAGCCGACAAGGATAAGCCTATCGACGGAAACCCTAAATAAGGCGACAAAGGAACACAAGTTTTGGATCCTGCCCTGGAAGGGGGACCTTTGAAGCCCGTGGAAAGTAAAGCCGATAAAGAACCACCAAAGAAGAAGGTGAAAGTTAAAAAAGAGGCAATAAAGCCGGTTCAGCGACCTAAAGAGCGGATGGTTTGGCGTGAAAAGCGAGCTCTATCGAACTATCATGAATTCGATTTGGTGAGCTCTCTTTGCGAAGTCAAGCCGGATGTGAATCTCTTACAGCTTATTAAGCTTTCCCCAGGAGTACGCAAGGAATTTAGAAAGATCCTACGTACCGGGTATATCGTGGAACATTTGGGTGTTGCGTGAGTTGGTGATGACTGGTTCAAGCATGCTGAGAAGCATTGCCCAAGGGTTGCAGCCTATGTCGATGGGATATTAGTAGATTATGCCATTGTCAACACGGGATCATCTATTAACATTATGAGTTCTGAACTGATGGAAAGGTTAGGTCTTGCGATCCAGAAAGATACCTCCACAATTCTCAGAATGGTGGATGATAGTTTGAGACAGCCAGAAGGCTGCATTACTAAGGTCCATGTCACTGTTGTAAATGTAGAATGCATGTTGGACTTTAGGGTGATTCGTTTTGCAGGCCGTCCAAGTTACCAAGTATTACTCGGACAACCTTGGATCTTGCAAGCGGACTGCCAAGTGGATATACCCGTCCGTCGACTAATATTCGGCAGAGGTGCGCAGTGTGTGGTGGTTGATGCTTATCCTGAGTCCCCGCAGAGTGAGAGAGCTCCTCTATCTTCTACAAAATTGGAGACATTAGAAGATTTATCTGCCAATGAGACATCGTCGAGTGACGAGTCCAAAGAGGGATCCACCACGGAAGACATCTATCAGATCACTTTGAACAAGCCGATAGAGAGCCAAGATCGTATAAGAGATGCAGATGTTATCGAGCTAGACCTTGGTATGCCTGATGATTCGCGGCCAATCAAATTAGGTTCTATGCTCAGCACAGTAGAAAGGGAGGACTATGTGGCCTTGATCCAGGAATTCCATGATATTTTTGCCTGGAGTTATGATGAGCTGAGAGGCATTCCTCCTAGTCTTGCTGTTCATACAATTCCGTTGAAAGAGGGCAGTCGTCCTGTATGACAGAAAGTAAGGTGTATGCCTTTCGAACTGAGGGACGGGCTGTTTGAAGAGTTACAGAAGCTTCAAAAAGCGGGTTTGATTTTTCCTGTGCAACACACGGAATGGTGTTCACCAGTTGTGATAAGAAAGAAGAAGAATAATCAAATCCAATTATGTGTAGACTTTAGGGAGCTGAATAAGAAGACAGTTAAGGACTACTACCCGTTGCCATTTATTGACCAGATTTTGGACCAATTAGCGGGTAGGGAGATATATTCGTTCATGGATTGCTTTGCAGGATATAACCAGATGGCAATTGCAGAATAGGACAAGTTAAAAACAACTTTTATCACTGTATTTGGTACTTTTGCGTACCATGTGATGGCCTTTGGTTTATGCAATGCGCCTAGTTCGTGGCAACGAACATCAGATAGGACATTCGGTGACATATCCCCTGAAGAGTTGAAGGTGTTTATTGATGACTTAGGGGCCGCCACCGTGAGAGGAAGGCAGCTGATCATTTTAAGGAAATGCTTTGAGAGCTGTAGACAATTCTGCATCGCCCTAAACCCACAGAAGTGTGTTTTTGGAGTACCTTATGGGCTATTGCTAGGTCATGTGGTCAGTTCGGTTGGAATTGCGACAGACCCCGAGAAGGTCAAAGTTATAGTTGCCATGGGTCCACCACGCACTCCGAAGGAAGTTCATAGCTTTCTGTCTTCGGTTGGTTATTACCGTAGATTCATAAAAGCCTTGGCAGAAAGAACGTTGCCGCTTACAAATTTATTGTCCTTTAGCTATTCGTTTGTATGGGGTGACCCTTGTAAGGTAGCATTCGAGGATGTGAAACAGGAGCTAGCAAGAGCGCCCGTTTTAAAAGCACCTAAAAGAGGTGAGGCGTTCTATATATTTTCGGTAGCCACCATGTATAGTATCAGCTGCTGTTTAGCCCAAATTTGGGAAGAGAAGTGTTACCACCCGATTGCTTTTGCTAGCCGGAAGCTGGGGGTATCCGAAATCAAGTGTACTTACATGGAGAAGTTGTGTCTAGCGATGGTCTTTGGGACCAAGAAATTCAAGCATTATATTCTCTATGAGAAAGTCGTGCTTTATACGAAGGCGGAGGGACTTCGACTATTGATGAATAAGCTACAGCCGCCTGATCGTCTAGCGAAGTGATTAATCACTTTGCAGGAATTTGATTATGAAATCAGGAGTAAGCCACCAAGGTTGCAAGGCATCGTGGAATGTCTTGTGGACTTTGGGGAGCCGAAAGAATCTGTGGCTGAAGGTAGTGACATGGAGTTGTTATTTAAAATAGATACGGCATCTATTCCCTCCTGGTATGCTGCAATAACGCATTATTTATCGACAGGAGAGGCGGGATCCGAATTATCTAAAGCTGAGAGAAGGAAAATTAAGCAGCAAGCGTTAAAGTTTGCCTTGATTGTCGCAGGTACATTATATCGGCAAGGGGTTGATGACATGTGTGATGCCTGACGAGGTGCCATTCATCTTGGAAGAGTGCCATGATTCTGCTTGCGGTGGCCATTTTGCTAGACAACTTACAGCACAAAAGGCTTTAAGAGCAGGTTATTGGTGGCCTGCCATCTTCCAGGATGAATTTGCGTATGTTAAGAGATGTGATATTTGTCAACGACATGATAGTCGAGAGAATAGGAAACGACACTCCTATTATGGCGATACTTCCATTTGAGAAGTGGGGAATAGGCTTTGTGGGTCCTATTACTCCATCGTCGACTGCGCAAAAGAGGTACATCATTGTAGCAACTGACTACTTCAAAAAAGGGTCAAAAGCACATGCAACAAGGAAAGATGATGCTAAAGAAACTGCTAGTTTCCTTTTAGAGCAGATAATATGCCATTTTGGTCCGCCGAAGGAATTAGTGTCGGACCGCGGAACCCATTTCCTGAATAAGATAATCAAAGGCTTGACAGAGACTTGGCAAATCAAGCATAACAAGACAACCCCATATAACCCACAAGCCAATGGGCAAGTTGAAAGCACCAACAAGCAGCTTGTGGGCATCCTGTCCAAAATTGTGTCGAAAAAGAAACGAGATTGGGATAAAAAGTTATACATGGCAGTGTGGGCCTATAATACGACCTTCAAACGAGCCACTGGCCATACCCCGTTCAAGTTAGTGTATGGGGAGGAGTGTGTCTTGCCTTTAGAGATTGAGCTGCCGACTATTCGGTTTGCCATCAATCATTCTTTGAGTGATGAAGACACACTTTTTGAGCGCTTGACAACACTGGCACATTTAGATGAGCTTAAGCTACAGAGCTTATTGCACCAAGAAGTGGCGAAGTGCCGAATAAAGCAGCTACACGACCTTAAAGCCAAGAAATACACCTTCAAGAAAGGATAGCTTGTTCTGTATTATGACGCACGATGTGAATTATTTCCAGGCAAGCTAGAGCCCAAATGGGATGGGCCCTATAGGATCGTTAGAATAGGAAAGAATAAGTCCATAGTTTTGTTAGCCGACCTTGAGGGGATAGAATTTAAAAATAAGGTTAATCTTAATAAGATTAAACCTTATTATTTCTGATTGCACTAATACTATGACTGCCTTGCAGGTCTAGGAGAGATCGATCAAATATGTGCAAGGAAATCGTGGTAGAGGTTGATGGGTTGTCTGATCCCTTATTTAGAACACCCATATTTAGAACAGAGGTATCATCAGGGAAAGCTCATTTGGTGGAGCAAAGGATATAAGGTGACTGAGCAAGAAGGCGGGACATTTATTTGGGAGATCAAGGTCTTCTGCCATCACTGCCTACAAATGTTGACGAGCATCCCTGTTGAATTCAATGATGATGGAGGGATGGAGCCTACAGTCCACCCGTTGAATATGCTGAATTTCGATTACCATAATTACAAGTAGAGTTCCGGATGGCAGGATATGTAAACCCTTTATGGATGTACACCTTGTACTTTGATGGGGCATCCAGGGGTGCATGCAAAAAAGGAAGTGTAGGAGTTGTCATCCGAGACCCCCGACGACACATTGTCATGAAGTTAGCTGCTTATCTCGGGGTGAATTTTACCAATAATATGGCAGAATACAAAGCCCTGATTATGGGTTTGAATATTGCAAAGAAGGGTGGTATCCGCCAGTTATTGGTGAAAGGGGACTCTCAATTGGTTTTAAATCAACTCAATGGGACGTACATGGTACGAAACCCCATCCTTTGCATGTACCATCATACTGCCATAGCCATCCTAGACGAATTTGATAGAGTGTCTTTTCAGTTGATTCCACGAAATTGGAATCAGTTTGCCGATTCATTGGCTAATTTTGTGTATGAAGAAGACCTCTTCTTTAATTGTGGCCCTTGTCCCGATATATCTATTGATGGTGAGACATGACCTAGTCGTTTGTGGGGTATGCTTTCTGAACATGCCCTCTATGGTAGACGATGGTTGATCTGGGTAATGTAGAGGGTAAGCGAGACTCATCTGCCTTTATTATCTTGGACCCACAGACTGATTAGACGACATGTGATGCGAACACCTCTTGCGATATACGCAGGAGGGATGGGTCATAATTTAATGCACCTAGTTTAGGGCTACGAGCCTCTGTTCCCCTGGGAATGGTATGCTTTGATGTCTATCATAGTTGTTTCCAGGAGGATGTTATGAGTAGTATTGTTTGATTTCATTAGGCCAAGAGGGCGGATTCAGTTTTGTGGTGAAGTGTTTTATTTCATTAGGCCAAGAGGGCTATTTCCTTGTCTAGTGCGGGTGCGTTTAATCGGGTTTTTGTTTTAAGTGTTGTGCTGGACAGGTTTCGTGATTTGTGGAATTTGGTGGAGCCTGGAGGAGCCTTTGCTGCGATGGAAGCTTCTTGTGGCCAATCCAGGTGATACCTCTCCTTTACGAGTACCTTTCTTTCCTGCTATATGTGTCTTTGTACTTGTCGAGGGGATATATTTTTGTTGGGGACCGGCAACCAAGGCATGAAGTCCCAGGTTTAGGCTAAGTATGTTTGAGGGAGGTCGTAGTAGTCATTGCCTCCTGTAAAGACATTGTCAGGCCTCGAAAGACCTGTTTTAGAAGGAAGTCCTAGTGGCCCTGTTCTGCTAGCCTGCTAGGCAGCCGTTCTAGGAGTGCTTATTAGTAGTGAGGCAGTTAGAGAAGCCTGCTAGAAGATAATAATGATGATGCCAAGAAACCCTGTACATCCTAAAAGATGAATATAAATACGAAGGTGTGTAAAAAGGGGTTCTAACCCCTATCAAAGAAAAGAAAAGAAATAAAAATGTATAAGCAGTTGATCATTGCCTTGCGAAGGCTTGGTAGTGATGGACCTAAAAACGGGCCGGCACTGGCTCATGCACTAGCCGGACCTCGTCACTATGCGCAAGACAACCCCTCGGCCTCGCGGCCAGGAGCGTCTATCAAAATCTCTGCCTTCCTAAACATTGCATTTGTAATACGTTGTAGTCCAAATGATCCTAACCCAATATTGCTCCTCAGAGGGAGTCCCTTTCACATGGCCAAAAGGCTCGAATCACATACACATATGGGGTTCCTCCTACGGCTGAATGCCGTCAACCCTCTGCGACTCTCCTACACCTTGGGGATTGGCCCCTCGATGCGTCGCTCAACATTTAGACATTTCGCACAAACGTCACTCAAGGTACCAAATAAACGTATCCAGGAATGTACCATTGTCCTTACTTGACTTCCCCTATAACCCTCGACTAGCCTACAGCATAGGAACCTCACGCTCTCAACGGTGGGTCAAGGGCCTACTGAAGACAATTGCTATGCATATCCAGGAGCTAACTCTGATACTTTTAATTTCCTCTAAATGATCATGCAAAGAGGTGGATGCCTAGTGCTCAAACATTTTAAAAAACCAGCAGCGTGCAAGTGCAAAACATCTCTTTCATGCTTTTCTTTCTAACCGCTTTGTGCTTCGCTGCAACACCTAGCACCGAAGTGATCTTCGTGCTACTGGGTTTTAATTTTTATCATTATTATTCCGTCCTAGATGCAATACATATAAAATCAGTAAATTATTCATCATGCTCAACGGCATTTAACCATTTTTTCCACAACTCTACCCTTCCTCGTTTTGATAGTGCATCATTACATTCATTTCTTTTAGGGTTTCCTTGTCATTTTATGTGAAGAAAGGAAGGAAACACGCACTAAAACATATAAACAAGGCTGAACTGAAGCATAACTTCATGCCCCAGCCTTGTTATACATCAACAAACATAAATCCCATTTTTCTATATTTTTCGTAGCCTCAAATGTATTTTTCCCCTATTTTTCATGGTTTTTTTATCATTTTCCCCCATTTTCTTCATTTTCTTGTATTTTTTAAATTGCTGAAAATGAAAACCAGTTTGTGGGCTGTGGCCCTTAGTTCATTTGCAACAAAATTGAAAGATTAGTTGATGTGTATCGACGGTTTTCCCCATTTATATGCCCAAAACCCTTGTTTTTCCCCATTTTTCATGCGTTTTCGGGTTTCTTGACATTATTTCGAGCCATGAAATGCATGTTTTTCATAATTTCTGGTTATAAACAGTAAGAACTCAGAAGAATCAGCAGCATAATCAAATCTTAGTCCATATGAACGGCATTCCATCAATCAAAAGCATAAAACACTAGATTTTCTTTGTAATTTTTTGGTTTACCGCTTAAACGCGTGTTTCGGGTTTTGTGTCCATGGCTGTAGATCAGGAAAACAGTAACACTTCATGTCCAGCAACATCACAAATCACCATTCTCAGCCCGTGGAGCAATCCGGTCCATGCCGAACAAGCCTCCATCATTCTTTCTTCATTGCTCCTTCCCACACATGAACTGCCTCTTAGAAGAGAGAGAGGGAGGAGAGAGAAAGACTAGAATCGGAAATTCCAAACCAGGCCATCATTCGACGGGCTAAGGGCGGCGATAGAGTCAGGATACGGAGGGGAATGAGGGGCCATTGTCAAACAGGGGGGTTGTTTGCAGGCAGGGAGAAGCATGATCAACATCATGGCGTGAATTTCGGCGCCATCTGCTCACGTTTCCTTCCCACGATTTGTTGCATCTCTTCTCTCCCAAACTTTCATGTGACATTTAAATTTGGGCTCCCAAGGGTCACTTGCCCATTTTGGCCAAATTTTGTCCACCTCTTCAAATCTTGACCGGTTTCTTGGCCATTTCCCCGTCCGGACTCGGAATCGAGCTCTGAAAAATCCTGGGCGTCCGGCTTAGCATCCCGCATTGGCCAGTAGCTTGTGTCAACCCGCACGACTGTCTGAAAAATTATGAAAAATCACCAAGTGTCGCTCGGGCGCCTTTAAAGCACTTTGGCGCTTAAAATCGTCCTAGATCGAGCCGCCGCCTTTGACAGTGAATATTTTTCCCTTGATCTTCATAATTTTTAGCTATTTTTAAGCACTTCCCGTCACCTAAATTCCGCTCTCATTGGCGACCACGGGATAGGGCGACTCAGCCCGTCGAATCCACGAACATATCTGCACATAAACAACCAAAGAAGCATCAAACTGATACAAAACAATTATCATCATAAAACTCAGCACAATGCTCCCCCTACCCCTGGACAAAACCAAGGCATGACATCCACAAGGAGTAGGCCTAGCATCATTTAATAGAAGATCCGAAGCGAGTCACTAACCAGCTGCTCTAACACAGCCAAACAAAAAAAACTATCAAAGAGGTTGCCCTAAGTGGTAGTCTGAACTACTGACCAACTAAAGACAACACAACTAGGAGCTCCTACAAGGCGAGGACTCCTATAGCCTGATCAAAGAGTAGTTTCTTTCAGTACATATCTTCTTTTAGGATTTTTATTGGATGAACATACTTGGGCATGTAAAAAGGAGGGAGCTGAGCGTAGTGACCCAAGGAGAACAGGGCATCGGTCTCAGGACCTGTCTCGGCACCCAAGAACCTACCAAGCCCTCGCAAGGCGACACTTAATCCTTTTCTAACGCTCACTTTTATTTTCGCTCCAACCTTCCTGGTTGTGATATTATTTTTCCAGCAAGAAGCCACCCCTAGGAAGACAAGGTATCGGCCCCGGGTCTGACTCGTCCCCAGGAACCTACCAGGCCTTCGCAAGACAATGATCAACTGCTTATATATTTTCATTTCTTTTCTCCTCTTCTTTGATAGGGGTTAGAACCCCTTTTTACACACCTTCGTATTGATAGTCATCCTTTAGGACAGTCGGGATTTCTTGGCATCATCATTATGATCTTCTAGCAGGCTTCTCTAACTGCCTCACTACTAACAGGACCTCCTAGAACGGCTGCCTAGCAGGCTAGCAGAACAGAGCCACTAGGGCTTCCTTCTAAAACAGGTCTTTCAATGCTTGACAATGTCTTTACAGGAGGCAATGACTACTCCAACCTCCCTCAAACATACTTAGCCTAACCCTGGGACTTCATGCCTTGGTCGCCGGTCCCCAACAAAAATAGATCCCCTCGACAAGTACAAATACACATATAACAGGAAAGAAAGGTACTCGTAAAGGAGAAATATCACTTGGAATGGCCACAAGAAGCTTCCATCGCAGCAAAGGCGCCTCCAGGCTCCACAAAATTCCACAACCCGCGAAACCTGTCCAGCACAACACTAAACAAAAAACCCAATTAAACGCACCCGCACTAGACAGGGAAATGGCCCTCTTGGCCTAATGAAATCAGACATGACTTTGCTACAAAACTAAATCGGCCCTCGTGGCCTAATGAAATAAAACAATACTATGCAGAACATCCACCTGGAAACAACCATGATAGACATCAAAGCATACTATTCCCAGGGGAACAGGGCTTGTAGCCCTAAACTAGGTGCATTAAATTATGACCTATCCCTCTTGCGTATATCGCAAGAGGTGTTCGCATCACATGTCGTCGAATCAGTCTGTGGGTCCGAGATAATAAAGGTAGATGAGTCTCGCTTACCCTCTGCATCACCCAAATCAACCATCGTCTGCCAAAGAGGGCATGTTCAGAAAGCATACCCCACAAACGACCAGGTCCTGTCTCACCATCAATAGATATATCGGGACAAGGGCCACAATTAAAGAAGAGGTCCTCTTCATACGCAAGATTAGCCAATGAATCGGCAAACTGATTCCAATTCCGTGGAATCAGCTGAAAAGACACTCTATCGAATTCGTCTAGCAGGGCTATGGCAGTGTGATGGTACATACAAAGGATCGGGTTCCGCACCATGTACGTCCCATTGAGTTGATTTAAAACCAACTGAGAGTCCCCTTTTATCAACAACTGGCGGATACCACCCTTTTTTGCAATATTCAAACCCATGATCAGGGCTTTGTATTCTGCCATATTATTGGTAAAATTTGCCCCGAGATAAGCAGCTAACTTCATGACAATGCGTCGGCGGGGGTCTCGGATGACAACTCCTACACTTCCTTTTTTGCATGCACCCCTGGACGCCCCATCAAAGTACAAGGTGTACGTCCATAAAGGGTTTACATATCCTGCCATCCTGAACTCTACTCGTAATTATGGTAATCGAAATTCAGCATATTCAACGGGTGGACTGTAGGCTCCATCCCTCCATCATCATTGAATTCGACAGGGATGCTCGTCAAAAGTTGTAGGCAATGATGGCAGAAGACCTTGATTTCCCAAATAAATGTCCCGCCTTCTTGCTCAATCACCTTGTATCCTTTGCTCCACCAAATGAGCTTTCCCTGATGATATCTCTGTTCCAAATATGCGTGTTCTAAATAAGGGATCAGACGACCCATCAACCTCTATCACGATTTCCTTGCAGATGTTTGATCAATCTTGCCTAGACCTGCAAGGCAGTCATAGCATTAGTGCAATCAGAAGTAATAAGGTTTAATCTTATTAAGATTAACCTTATTTTTAAATTCTATCCCCTCAAGGTCAGCTAACAACACTGTAGATTTATTCTTCCCTATCCTAACGATCTTATAGGGCCCATCCCATTTGGGTTCTAGCTTGCCTGGGAATAATTCACGTCGTGCGTCATAATACAGAACAAGCTGTCCTTTCTTGAAGGTGTATTTCTTGGCTTTGAGGTCGTGTAGCTTCTTCATTCGGCGCTTCGCCACTTCTTGGTGCAATAAGCTCTGCAACTTAAGCTCGTCTAAATGGGCCAATGTCGTCAAGCGCTCAAAAAGAGCGTCTTCATCGCTCAAAGAATGATTGATAGCAAATCGAATAGTCGGCAGCTCAATTTCTAAAGGCAAGACACACTCCTCCCCATATACTAACTTGAACGGGGTATGGCCAGTGGCTCGTTTGAAAGTCGTATTATAGGCCCACACTGCCACGTATAACTTTTTATCCCAATCTCGTTTCTTTTCCGACACAGTTTTGGACAGGATGCCCACAAGCTGCTTGTTGGTGCTTTCGACTTGCCCATTGGCTTGCGGATTATATGGGGTTGTCTTGTTATGCTTGATGTTCCACAACTCTGTCAAACCTTTGATCACCTTATTCAGGAAATGGGTTCCGCGGTCCGACACTAATTCTTTCGGCGGACCAAACCGGCATATTATCTGCTCTAAAAGGAAACTAGCAGTTTCTTTAGCATCATCTTTCCTTGTTGCACGTGCTTCTGACCACTTTGTGAAGTAGTCAGTTGCTACAATGATGTACCTCTTTTGCGTAGTCGATGACGGAGTAATAGGACCCACAAAGTCTATTCCCCACTTCTCAAATGGAAGTATCGCCATAATAGGGGTGAGTGGTCGTTTCCTATTCTCTCGACTATCATGTCGTTGGCAAATATCGCATCGCTTAACATACGCAAACGCATCCTGGAAGATGGCAGGCCACCAATAACCTGCTCTTAAAGCCTTTTGTGCTGTAAGCCGTCCAGCAAAATGGCCACCGCAAGCAGAATCATGGCACTCTTCCAAAATGAATGGCACCTCGTCAGGCGTCACACATCGGCGATAGATATCATCAACCCCTTGCCGATATAATGTACCTGCGATCAAGGCAAACTTTAACGCTTGCTGCTTAATTTTCCTTTTCTCAGCCTTAGATAGTTCGGATCCCGCCTCTCCCGTTGATAAATAATGCGTTATTGCAGCATACCAGGAGGGAATAGATGCCGTATCTATTTTAAATATCATCTCCATGTCACTACCTTCAGCCACAGATTCTTTCGGCTCCCCAAAGTCCACTAGACATTCCACGATGCCTTGCAACCTTGGTGGCTTACTCTTGATTTCATAATCAAATTCCTGCAAAGTGATCAATCACTTCGCTAAACGATCAGGCGGCTGTAACTTATTCATCAATAGTCGAAGTCCCTCCGCCTTCGTATAAAGCACGACTTTTTCATAGAGAATGTAATGCCTGAACTTCTTGGTCCCAAAGATTATCGCTAGACACAGCTTCTCCATGTAGGTGTAATTGATTTCGGATACCCCCAGCTTCCGACTAGCAAAAGCAATCGGGTGGTACCACTTCTCTTCCCAAATTTGGGCTAAACAGCAGCTGATACTATACATGGTGGCTGCTGAAAATATATAGAACACCTCACCTCTTTTAGGTGCTTTTAAAACGAGCGCTCTTGCTAGCTCTTGTTTCACATCCTCGAATGCTACCTTACAAGGGTCACCCCATACAAACGAACAGCTAAAGGACAATAAATTTGTAAGCGGCAACGTTCTTTCTGCTAAGGCGTTAATGAATCTACGGTAGTAACCAACCGAAGACAGAAAGCTATGAACTTCTTTCGGAGTGCGTGGTGGACCCATGGCAATTATAACTTTGACCTTTTCGGGGTCTGTCGCAATTCCTACCGAACTAACCACATGACCCAGCAACAGCCCATAAGGTACTCCAAAAGCACACTTCCGTGGGTTTAGGGTGATGCAAAATTGTCTACAGCGCTCAAAGCATTTTCTCAGAATGATCAACTGCCTTTCTCTCACGGTGGCGGCCCCTAAGTCATCAATAAACACCCTCAACTCGTCAGGGGATATGTCACCGAATGTCTTATCGGCTGTTCGTTGCCACGAACCAGGCGCATTGCATAAACCAAAGGCCATCACGTGGTAAGCAAAAGTGCCAAATACAGTGATAAAAGTTGTTTTCAACTTGTCCTCTTCTGCAATTGCCATTTGGTTGTATCCTGCAAAGCAATCCATAAACGAATATATCTCCCTACCCGCTAATTGATCCAAAATTTGGTCAATAAATGGTAATGGATAGTAGTCCTTAACTGTCTGCTTATTCAGCTCCCTAAATTCTACACATAAACGGATCTGATTATTATTCTTCTTTCTAATCACAACTGGCGAACACCATTCCGTGTGTTGCACAGGAAAAATCAAACCCGCTTTTCGAAGCTTCTGTAACTCCTCAAACAGCCCGTCCCTCAATTCGAAAGGCATACGCCTTACTTTCTGCCGTACAGGACGACTGCCCTCTTTCAACGGAATTGTATGAACAGCAAGACTGGGAGGGATGCCTCTCAACTCATCATAACTCCAGGCAAAGATATCACGGAATTCCTGGATCAAGGCCACATAGTCCTCCCTTTCTGCTGAGCAGAGCATAGAGCCTAATTTGATTGGCCGCGAATCATCAAGCGTACCAAGGTCTAGCTCGATAACATCTGCATCTCTTATACGATCTTGGGCCTCTATCGGCTCGTTCAAAGTGATCTAATAGATGTCCTCCATGGTGGATCCCTCTTTGGACTCATCACTCGATGATGCCTCACTAACAGATGAATCTTCTAATGTCTCCAATTCTGTAGAAGATAGAGGAGCCCTCTCACTCTGCGGGGACTCAGGATAAGCATCAACCACCACACGCTGAGCACCTTTGCCGAATATTAATCGACCGGCGGGTATATCCACTTGGCAATCCGCTTGCAAGATCCAAGGTCGTCCAAGTAATACTTGGTAACTTGGCCGCCCTGCAAAATGAATCACCCTAAAGTCCAACATGCATTCTACATTTGCAACAGTGACATGGACCTTAGTAATGCAGCCTTCCGGCTGTCTCAAACTGTCATCTGCCATTCTGAGAATTGTGGAAGTATCTTTCTGAATCGCAAGACCCAACCTTTCCATCAGTTCAAAACTCATAATGTTAACAGATGATCCCGTGTCGACAATGGCATAATCTACTAATATCCCATCGACATAGGCTGCAACCCTTGGGCAATGCTTCTCAGCATGCTCAAACCAGTCATCACCAACTCGCGCAATACCCAAAGGTTCTACGATGTACCCGGTACGTAGGATCTTTCTAAATTCCTTGCGTACTCCTGGGGAAAGCTTAATAAGCTGCAAAAGGTTCACATCCGGCTTGACTTCGCAAAGAGAGCCCGCCAAATCGAATTCATGATAGTTCGAAAGAGCTCGCTTTTCACGCCAAATCATCCGCTCTTTAGGTCGCTGAGCTGGCTTTATTGCCTCTTTCTTAACTTTCACCTTCTTCTTTGGTGCTTCCTTATCGGCTTTACTCTCTACGGGCTTCAAAGGTCCCCCTTCTAGGGCAGGGTCCAAAACTTGCGTTCCTTTGTCGCCTTGTTTAGGGTTTCCGTCGACAGGCTTATCTATGTCGGCTTCTCTACCCTTTTTACCTCTTGTAAGGACAGCTCGTAGATTAGAGGTTTCAGCATCATTAATGCGTACAGCCTCAATCAAACTAACCCCACTACCACTTGGTAGCTCTTCCACTGTAGTCTTTGGTCGTTGAAGTATTTGTTTAGGCCCATTTTCTGGCTGGGAATCATTTCCTTGAGCACGATGATTAACAGGCCCTGGTTGCCGACTACCCCGCTGGAGAGAACTGATCTTACTCCAGCAAGTAGCCGCTAGATGGCCGGATTTTCCACAAATATCACACTTAACATTTGGGCAATTTCTTGGATAGTGCTGCCCGCCACACCATTTGCAACTAAACCTCGACGGTGCACCCTCCTCCGGGTATCTACTTCCTATCAAATTTTGTTGTTTTTTAAGGAAGTTGACATCAACCGCTATTTGTCGATACTGCTCCGTAATCATGTCGGTATAATGCTTCATCATGTCCTTAACCTCGCCAAGAACATTGGAAGAACTCGACTCATAGCCTTGGTCATTACCATGTCGTTCAATCGGCCTAACAATTCGATTAGGCACAGGCTGTTGAGCTGCAGGCATGGTGTTAGAATTGACCGCCTGGCCTCCACTACTTGGAGCCATTTGACTGCCCGTAGGCATCGACATGCTAGGGGGAGCTAGTAATAAAGGGACATTCTGCGTCATGTTCCCTCTCCCACTAGGATTAGCCATCGCTATCCCTTGGCCACTACTGCCATTGGCTATTGCCATATTGTTTCCCAATACTAAACCCATATTCGAATTGCCGCGAGAAGCATAGGCTGCTTGTAGTCGGGATTCCACCTCTTGTGCTCGTGTAATGGCAGTATCTATATCCCCCAAGGGAACACTACTCAACTGCAATTGGATATTAAAGTCCAAACCATGTAGGAAATATTGCAATTGGGCAGCTGTGGGGATAGGAATAGAGGTGTCCAACTTACGGAAGACCTCTTTTATCTTCTTCGCATAAGCACGAATATCCTCGTGTGGATCTTGGCGGGTCACGTTGAGTACACACAACCAATATTGCCCACCCCTTTCAGGGGCAAACTCCCTTCGAAAAGCTCCATAAAATGCATCAATGTTCAATATGGTTCCGGCTTCTAAACCATGATACCATATAGCGGCTCTTCCTTTGAGAGTCATATTGAAGAACATCATTAAATGCCCTTCTTCTTGAATGCGACAGTTGAACATCAACTTTTGAAACTCCCTAATGTGGAGTTCCGCATCTTCCTCAACTAGCCCATTAAAAATGGGTAGCGGGTAACCTAGAGCCGGCAAATCCGTCGTTCCTGCTGGAATTGCAATAGGCTGCGCCATGACGAGGATTGGATTTGCACTAGGAATAGGGGACGGTGGGGTTACACCTCCCGTACTTGACGTGGACTGACTTATAGAAGGAAGGGGAGCACTAGAGCTTCCACATTCTCCTAACTTACTGCTTGTGGTCCTAAGACCACTAAATCCACTCCCTCGTAAGGGTTCAGCACCGCTACGCTTAGGGGAATATCTCCTAAAAATTTCAGCACGTCGCCTAGCTCTTTCGTCTCTTTCTTGCTTTTGGATTTCTGCTAGACGATGCTTATCAATAAATAACGGATCAATCTCAGTATCCTTTGGCATAAACTGCTAGTTGGTCCTTAAACAACCAGGATTCGAGAACCGCCACTTTTAAGTAGCTCCCGGTAGACGCACCACTGATGGACCTAAAAACGGGCCGGCACTGGCTCATGCACTAGCCGGACCTCGTCACTATGCGCAAGACAACCCCTCGGCCTCGCGGCCAGGAGCGTCTATCAAAATCTCTGCCTTCCTAAACATTGCATTTGTAATACGTTGTAGTCCAACTGATCCTAACCCAATATTGCTCCTCAGAGGGAGTCCCTTTCACATGGCCAAAAGGCTCGAATCACATACACATATGGGGTTCCTCCTACGGCTGAATGCCGTCAACCCTCTGCGACTCTCCTACACCTTGGGGATTGGCCCCTCGATGCGTCGCTCAACATTTAGACATTTCGCACAAACGTCACTCAAGGTACCAAATAAACGTATCCAGGAATGTACCATTGTCCTTACTTGACTTCCCCTATAACCCTCGACTAGCCTACAGCATAGGAACCTCACGCTCTCAACGGTGGGTCAAGGGCCTACTGAAGACAATTGCTATGCATATCCAGGAGCTAACTCTGATACTTTTAATTTCCTCTAAATGATCATGCAAAGAGGTGGATGCCTAGTGCTCAAACATTTTAAAAAACCAGCAGCGTGCAAGTGCAAAACATCTCTTTCATGCTTTTCTTTCTAACCGCTTTGTGCTTCGCTGCAACACCTAGCACCGAAGTGATCTTCGTGCTACTAGGTTTTAATTTTTATCATTATTATTCCGTCCTAGATGCAATACATATAAAATCAGCAAATTATTCATCATGCTCAGCGGCATTTAACCATTTTTTCCACAACTCTACCCTTCCCCGTTTTGATAGTGCATCATTACATTCATTTCTTTTAGGGTTTCCTTGTCATTTTATGTGAAGAAAGGAAGGAAACACGCACTAAAACATATAAACAAGGCTGAACTGAAGCATAACTTCATGCCCCAGCCTTGTTATACATCAACAAACATAAATCCCATTTTTCTATATTTTTCGTAGCCTCAAATGTATTTTCCCCCTATTTTTCATGGTTTTTTTATCATTTTCCCCCATTTTCTTCATTTTCTTGTATTTTTTAAATTACTGAAAATGAAAACCAGTTTGTGGGCTGTGGCCCTTAGTTCATTTGCAACAAAATTGAAAGATTAGTTGATGTGTATCGACGGTTTTCCCCATTTATATGCCCAAAACCCTTGTTTTTCCCCATTTTTCATGCGTTTTCGGGTTTCTTGACATTATTTCGAGCCATGAAATGCATGTTTTTCATAATTTCTGGTTATAAACAGTAAGAACTCAGAAGAATCAGCAGCATAATCAAATCTTAGTCCATATGAACGGCATTCCATCAATCAAAAGCATAAAAACACTAGATTTTCTTTGTAATTTTTTGGTTTACCGCTTAAACGCGTGTTTCGGGTTTTGTGTCCATGGCTGTAGATCAGGAAAACAGTAACACTTCATGTCCAGCAACATCACAAATCACCATTCTCAGCCCGTGGAGCAATCCGGTCCATGCCGGACAAGCCTCCATCATTCTTTCTTCATTGCTCCTTCCCACACATGAACTACCTCTTAGAAGAGAGAGAGGGAGGAGAGAGAAAGACTAGAATCAGAAATTCCAAACCAGGCCATCATTCGATGGGCTAAGGGCGGCGATAGAGTCAGGATACGGAGGGGAATGAGGGGCCATTGTCAAACAGGGGGGTTGTTTGCAGGCAGGGAGAAGCATGATCAACATCATGGCGTGAATTTCGGCGCCATCTGCTCACGTTTCCTTCCCACGATTTGTTGCATCTCTTCTCTCCCAAACTTTCATGTGACATTTAAATTTGGGCTCCCAAGGGTCACTTGCCCATTTTGGCCAAATTTTGTCCACCTCTTCAAATCTTGACCGGTTTCTTGGCCATTTCCCCGTCCGGACTCGGAATCGAGCTCTGAAAAATCCTGGGCGTCCGGCTTAGCATCCCGCATTGGCCAGTAGCTTGTGTCAACCCGCACGACTGTCTGAAAAATTATGAAAAATCACCAAGTGTCGCTCGGGCGCCTTTAAAGCACTTTGGCGCTTAAAATCGTCCTAGATCGAGCCGCCGCCTTTGACAGTGAATATTTTTCCCTTGATCTTCATAATTTTTAGCTATTTTTAAGCACTTCCCGTCACCTAAATTCCGCTCTCAGGTAGGTTCCTGGGGACGAGTCAGACCTGGGGCCGATACCTTGACTTCCTAGGGGTGGCTTCTTGTTGGAAAAATAATACCAAAACAAGGAAGGTTGGAGCGAAAATAAAAGTGAGCGTTAGAAAAGGATTAAGTGTCGCCTTGCGAGGGCTTGGCAGGTTCTTGGGTGCCGAGACAGGTCCTGAGACCGATGCCCTGTTCTCCTTGGGTCACTACGCTCAGCTCCCTCCTTTTTACATGCCCAAGTATGTTAATAAAATAAAAATCCTAAAAGAAGACATGTACTGAAAGAAAATACTTCTTGATCAGGCTATAGGAGTCCTCGCCTTGTAGGAACTCCTAGTTGTGTCGTCTTTAGTTGGTAAGTAGTTCAGACTACCATCTAGGGCGACTTCTTTGATGGGTTTTTTAGTTTGGCTGTGTTGGAGCAGGTGGATAGTGACTCGCTTCGGATCTTCTATTAGATGATGCTAGGCCTACTCCTTGTGGATGTCATGCCTTGGTTCTGTCCAGGTGTAGGGGGAGCATTGTGCTGAGTTTTATTATATATTTGTTTTGTATCAGCTTGATGCTTCTTTGGTTGTTTATGTGTAGATATGTTCGTGGATTCGACGGGCTGAGTCAGCCTATCCCGTGGTCGCCAATGAGAGCGGAATTTAGGTGCCGGGAAGTGCTTAAAAATAGCTAAAAATTATGAATATCAAGGGAAAAATATTCACCATCAAAGGCGGCGGCTCGATCTAGGACGATTTTAAGCACCAAAGTGCTTTAAAGGTGCCCGAGCGACACTTGTTGATTTTTCATAATTTTTCAGACAGTCGTGCGGATTGACACGAGCTACTAGCCAATGCCAGATGCTAAGCCGGACGCCCAGGATTTTTCAGAGCTCAATTCCGAGTCCGGACGGGGAAATGGCCAAGGAAACGGTCAAGATGCGAAGGGGTGGATAAAATTTGGCCCAAATGAGTAAGTGACTCTTGGGAGCCCAAGAATAAAAGTCACATGAAATGTTGTTGTAGGAATTGTGGAGAGAGAGAGGAGGACATCAACGCCAGAATGCGCCGATTTTTTCGCCCTTCTTGATGGAGATGGAGCTGTGGGGCTGCAAACAACCCCTGCAACTGATCATGGGCCTTCATTCCCTCCTGTCTGTGGATCTTATCGCCGCCCTTCACTCCTCAATTGATGGCCTGAATGCTGAGATAGAAATCTAGTATTTCTCTCTCCTCCCTCTCTCTCTTCTAAGGGGAAATTCATGTGGGAAGAAGAAGGAAGAAGAAAGAATGATGGAGGCTTGTCCGGCATGGATCGGATTGCTCCACGAGCTGGAAATGGTGATTTGTGATCGTCATGAGCATGAAGTGCTGCTGATTTTCAGATTTGACACTACAAGGGACTGGGGCAATAGCGACGCCGATTAGCGACGGCGTTTATCGGCGTCGCTATTGGCGTCGCTATATGCGTCGCTATTTGCGTCGCTATTTGCGTCGCATTTGCGACGCAAATAGCGACGCATATAGCGACGCCGCAGGGAAAAAAAGCGCGGCCGAAACCAGAGCGCCGTTTTCATTTTGTTTTCTTCGCCTTTTGAGAGCGAGAGCGAGGGAGAGAGCCAAGGCTTTGTGAAAGAAGAGGAGGAAGAGACTTGTTGCCGCCGCCGCCGCCACCGCCACCGCCACCGTCGTTGTTCGCGAAGGAGAGGAGGAGCCCTCGTTGCAAAGAGAAGCCGCCCACGCTCGCCATATCTCATTGGTGAGTCTCCCTCTCTCTTTCTTTTACTTGTTGAAGGTTTAAATCGTTCTCTTTTGTTTATTTAGGATAGGAAAAGAAAGAGAAGGAGAGGGAGAGGGAGAGAGAGGGAGAGAAAGAGAGGGAGAGGGAGAGAAAGAGAGTGAGAGTGCATTCTCTCTCTCTCTCTCTCCCTTTTGCTTGTTTAATGTTTAAATTACTTTCTTCTTTGCTTGTTTAGGAGAGGAAACGAGAGAGTAAGAGAGAAAGAGAGGGAGAGGGAGAGGGAAAGGGAAAGAAAGAGAAAGAGAAATAGAGGGAGAGGGAGAGGGAGGGGGAGGAAATAGGAGAGGGAGAGAAAGAAAAAGAGAGGGAGAAGGAGGGAGAGTGCATTCTCTCTCTCCCTCCCTCTCCCTTTTGCTTGTTTAATGTTTGAATCACTTTATTTTTTTCTTGTTTAGGAGAGGAAATGAGAGAGAAAGAGAGTGAGAGGGATAGGAAGGGGAAGGAAATGAGAGAGGGATAGAAAGAGAAAGAGAGGGAGAGTGCATTGTATCTCTCCCTCTCCCTTTTGCTTGGAGGATGTTTAAATCACTTTATTTTTTGCTTGTTTAGGAAATGAGAGAGAAAGAGAGATAGAGAGGGAGAGGGAGAGGGAGAGGGAGAGGGAGAGGGAGAGGGAGGGGGAGGGGAAGGAAATGAGAGAGGGAGAGAAAGAGGGAGGGGGAGGGAGAGGGAGCGAGGGAGTGAGGGAGAGGGAGAGGGAGAAAGAGGGAGAAAGAGGGAGAGGGAGGAGGAGGGAGGAAATGAGAGAGGGAGAGAAAGAGAACGAGAGGGTGAGGGAGAGGGTGAGAGAAAGAGAGGGAGAGGGTGAGGGAGAGGGAGAGGGAGAGGGAAGGGAATGAAATTTAAGATAATATACGTATCGATAATGGTATGCAATGTGCTTTGCATACGGCCATGTACTTCATCAAAATTAACCCAAAATTATTGTTATAGAAGTGGAGATCCCTTAAATTGAGTATAGGATAATTTCTCTCAGGTCTTATGACTATGAGTAGAATTGATTGAAATAAATTTTATTACTATAGTTGTAAAATTTCATAGATGGCGCGCATTAATTTTAAAATGGATTACTTATACTCAAAGCCGAGATATAACAAAAAATTATCTACCGGGACAAACAAATCGTTGAGCATGATACAAGGCCGAGATATAACATCGGAAAATCTCTCGACTACTATATACAATGCAAGGTTTATGGTCAACTTGCAAGTTGACGTACATCTCCAAAAAGCTATCCATTTAAGCCTCGTTTGCTGTAATGTAGATAAGATGGCAAACGAAGAAGGTCCTATTGTTCAAGACCGCGAGTCGTATCTTAATCAGCGTGTCCCATGTCCTTGCTCTCAATGCAAGTTGGCAATTAGACGAAAACGCCGATTGTCTATAGAACACGTACGACGATTTGGCGAGTTTCAACCTGAGATTATTGATCAGGCGATTGCAAATTTTCAGCAAACGGTATTTTCAAGTTAGCATTTTTCATGCATTGTACTCTCAAGCTAATTGAAAACCATACACAATAAGATTGGGTCTTGTTGGCAAATTTTGTGTCCAGGGGGGTGATGTCTCGACCCAAGGGGGAGTGCACCCTTTGCGGCCAATTAGAAGAGTTCGTGGACGTGAGATGGATGGATGGCAGGAGCCAATAGACCACTCGCAAGGCCCATCTATATCGTCAATGCCAGAGGAGACAGACAACCTTCCCGACTTGCCTACAATCTTGGAGCCTGAGATGGAGGCAATGATCGATGCATTGATTCCCATGGATGTTGAGACATCTGACCCGCTTAGAGAGGAAGCATCCATACCATTATATGATGGGTGCCGAGTATCTCGGTTGAAGACATTGCTTGCACTCTTAAGTGTGCAAGCGAAATACGGTTGGAGCGATACGAGTGTGACTGAGTTATTCAGGTACCTTGCATACAGACTTCATTGTTTTTTTTTAAACAGTATTATTGTAAATATGGATGGATTTTTCAAGGTGTTTTATGATGTTTTCAGGTTATTGAAATATCATATATTGCCACCTGCAAACACCATGCCTGAGTCTCGTGATGATGCACGACATGTTTTACGGAAGCTTGGCATGGACTACAATAACATCCATGCATGTATCAACGACTGCATATTGTTTCGAGATGAATACGAGACTATGGAGACATGTCCAAAGTGTGGTGCTCACAGGTATCGACAGGACTTGCAAGGGCAGACCATCCCTCAAAAAGTCCTCAGACACTTTCCGCTCATCCCCCGCATAAACCACATGTTTCGCACGTCTGCCATGGCAAGCTTGACAACGTGGCATGTGCAGAATAGGTCTACGGATGGAGTGCAACGAATATCAGCAGATTCGCGCGCATGGAGCCACATTGACTCTACCTTCCCAGGCTTTGCGCGAGAGCCAAGGAATCTTCGGCTCGGTCTCGCCATGGATGGTGTGAACCCATTCGGTCTGCGCTCGACTTCTTACAGTGTGTGGCCTATAGTGCTTGTCAACTACAACATTCCTCCATGGCTTTCTACGAAGAAAGGACATCTCATCCTTAGCTTGCTCGTCCCGGGCCGCTACAAAGTAAAAAATATGGACGTGTATCTTCGTCCATTAGTCGATGAGCTTAAGATTTTGTGGGAGGAGGGGGTCACGGTGCAAGATATGAGCAGGCGCGATGGTCGGCGGTCAGCCAACATTCGAGCCATTCTCATGTGGACGATGCATGACTTTCCGGGATTGGGAGAGTGCTCACGCCGGTAATATCTATATTTTATTTCATTCAATCAAGTATTCACTAGGTCGTGGATCGCCTTGCAGGTCTCGTTACCTCAGGTTATCATGCATGTCCATTGTGTGGGCCACAGTTAGACTCCCGAAGGTCACGAACCATGAAGAAGATGGTATATCAAGGACACGCCACTTTCTTGCCGGAGGATCATGAACTCAGGGAAGGTTTTCTTGGACGACCTCCAGCACGTATGAACGCTGCAAGCTGGTACGAGCTGAAAATGGTAAACCCGGAATCACATCCAAATGGAATGCGACGGTTCTCAGTTTTCTACGAGTTGCCATATTGGACCCACTTACAGGTCAACCACTTGTTGGATCCCATGCATATTTTCAAAAATGTGGGCAGCTTGCTATGGGACCACATCACAGGAAAGAGAGACACTATAGGGTCACGAATGGATTTAAAGGAGGTAGGTAAGATGGAGGCGCTTTGGCCGCAGTCGAGTGCTGAAGGGGGAGTGCAGCTTCCTCGCGCTCCCTGGGTTTTGTCTACCAAAGAAGAGCGCATTGTGAAGCAAGTAATCAAGTCTATCCGCACTCCGACGGGTATGATGCGTTCTCTCAGGTCCGCATTTTCTAAAGATGACCAAATGTCTGGGCTAAAATCCCATGATTGGCATAAGATATGTCAGGTTTGTGAACAGAATGGATTTTAATAAGCGTGGACATTTTGAAATTTGAAAAGCGCGGACGGCATTTTCGGGTGGAGCGTATTGACAAAATGCGCTCCACAATGGACTGTGGTGTCATGGCAAGGTTTGAGCAAGAGAGCCGGCGACGAGCAACGGATCCGAACACGGTTGTGGATGAGATGGAGTATTTTGGGTACTTGGAGGAGCTGGCGCAACGGTTCGACGAGGTCCATCTGGATTTCTCGAAATAGATTCCGAAAAAAAATGGATGGATTTGCGCGACACCTTTGTGTTGCCGGCACATTGTGAACAGGTAATCTTCTAGTCATTTGCTTGCTAATTGTAATACGACATGCTTTATGTCACAATGATTTGAAGACGGTTTGTAAGTGTTTGTGAACAGGTAATCTTCTATCCAAATCCCCGACAACCTCGATGGTGGTATGTTATACCTTCAACTCCTAGAGGTGCGAGAGTATACGATCAAAGCGATGTTCCAGGCATAGATGAAGAATATATGCAAATAGAGGGATCGAAATTACAAGGGGTGGAGGCCACCGCAAGCTTGGAGCCCGCATCGGCTAACAATGATGGAAATACAGAAGTCGTAGAATTTTTTGAGAACGAGGCAGACTCGTTCTTTTGTGGTGACATGTCTATCGACCTTCCAGTGTATGCAGAGTTATGTCAGGAGATTAACATGGGACCATAGAATACTTCATTCTTGGAGAATTGTATTACTCAATTCGTTGTTTAGATCTTCCATAAAGGTAGATAAGATATGCATTTTAAGATGGATTTTTCAAAAATGATTTATATTAATGCGCTTTGTATAGTTTCAATTGATTATTCTAACATTAGTTTTTATCTCTGCAGGTATCTTTATTTTCAGGATGAGTCGAGGGATGAGCGATGAGGAGTTTCAGGAGATGATGGCACGTATGTCTCCAGATCAGCTCGCGAGATTCAGAGAGATAGCAGATCAGGAGCTGTCTCGTTCTTCGTCAGGGCGCTCTGCTAGATCAGCTTCAGTGCGATCAGATGCTTCAGCTTCGAGCAGACGATCTCGACGCTCGCGACTTGGGCCAGAGGGAGGGACTGCGACTGCAGGAGGATCAGGGGGATGCTGCTGTGGAGACACGGACGCGGTGTCTCCGTCTCGTCGTTCAGCTAGAGCTCGGTCACCTCCAGGATTTGTCACACCTGTGGGGACGTCCACTCCAGTTACTCCGGCTTTTGCACAGCCGTCGGCAGATGTCACGCCTTTTGGTGGCACTCCTTTTGGTGGCACCCCCTCTGGTGGCACTCCTTTTGGTGGCACCCCCTCTGGTGGCACTCCTTTTGGTGGCACCCCCTCTGGTGGCACCCCTTTCAGTGGCACTCCGGGAGAGGGTACCCCCGTCGGTACACCGGATGTTCAGGGGTCTCCTGGATATGCCCAGGAGCGTGGACGGAGATGGGAGAGGGCCCATACGAGGCACACTCCTAGGGATTATGGATACCTAGTGGATGGCAGGTCAGGAGCTATCATCATGAATGATGAGGGGAGGAGGGTGATAGCTCGCATGAGGGAGTTGTGCCAACAAGTTTTTCGGCACAACGTCCTGGATCATTGGAGGAACATACCGGAGGGGAGCAAGGAGTACATAGTAGCATCCTTGCATGAGGAGTTCCCGGTGCCAGCCGCAGTGGATAGATTCTCTACGGGCTGGATGATGGATTGCATGCGTGCATACATGTCACATAGACGATCCGACGCACGCAAGGCAATCAAGAGTGGGGCTCCAAAGCCCGAGTGGTTAGATGTAGAGGACTGGCGCCGACTGAGGGAGGAGGCTACAAATTCGCCAGGACGTTGGAGTCAGCAGCGGGAGGCGGCGAGGGCACGAATCGAGGCCGGATCGGTACATCATCTTGGGAGTGGCGGCCACAGGACATATTTGGAGGACTTTGTAAGTTTCTCTTTTGTTTTGCTTATTTGTTTTTTTGAGATATTATTTGTACTGACAATCATATTTCTAACAGTTAGCATTTTGTTTTCTTTGCAGCACTCCATTACAAATCGTGATCCGCAAGGCCTTGAGACTCAATATGCAGAGAGGCACGGTCTCAGATCATTGATCGACCGATTGTACAGACGCGGCGGCCCAGTAAGTCTCTCATCTTTCATGTCCGTAGTTACCATGAGATATTTGAATGCATTATTGTATGGTGGATTGATATGTTGTTTCTTTTTCTGCAGAATCCGTTTGATGCTCCTTTGCAGAGGGACGAGCTTTCGGGGGACGACGATTTGTAGCTCGCCCTCGGATCCTTAGCGCTCACATACCTTTAGTTTTTAGTCGCCCGATCTATGTAGACATTTTCTATGTATTAGTGATATTGTTTTATGATTGTACCAATCGCATTTTATGCGATATCATGTATTTATTTCATCTATCAGTTTTATGATTTCAGTATAGATTCTTTTTGTTTGCAAACGCTTTGTATGCAGCAGTGCAGAAACTATTTTGTATGGCTCTCATACAGCACACAGTGCTATATGTGGCAGGCAGCTTGCTGCCCTGCCACAAAATTTTTTTTTCCTCTGTTACCGTCGCTATTTGCGTCGCAAATTTACTGCAGGCGTCGCTATTGTCGTCGCTATCAGCGTCGCAAATTCTCTGTAACCGTCGCTATATGCGTCGCTATATGCGTCGCTATTTGCGTCGCTATATGCGTCGCAAATCCGAATATAGCGACGCAAATAGCGACGCATATAGCGACGCAAATAGCGACGATTCCATGGCGTCGTCAATAACGACGCTTTTTGCGACGACGGGGGAAAATTTTGTTGTTTGTATTTTCGTCGCTTTAAACGTCGCTATAAGGTCTATATCTTGTAGTGTGAAGCCATGGACATGAAACCCGGAACACGCAAATAAGCAGTAATTCAATCTTTTCAAAGGAAATTTGAGATTTCATGGCTTTTGATTGATAAAATGTTGTTCATGTGGGCTAAAAATTATTTATGTTGCTGTTTTCCATGAGTACTTGCTGATCATAATCAGAAAATCAGAAAAATATGCATCTTGTGGTTCAAAATAATACACTAAAACACGTAAAATATGAAAAATCAAGGGAAAATGATGTTTTTGGGCATAAAAATGGGAAAATGAATAGGAACACCAACTAAATTTTCAATTTTGCTGCAAGAAGGAACTAAGGGCCACAGCCCATAACCTATTTTGAAATTTTAGTAATAAAATAATGCGAAAAATAAGGGAAAATACAAGGAAAATAGAGAAAAATCACCAAAAATAGGGAAAAAATGCATTTTGGGTGCGGAAAATTAATGATAATTAAGAACAATGTTTGTGAATGTTTGTGGGGATTGAAGCATGAGTATTTGCCTCAGTTCAACCCCACCTTCTCATTCTAGTGTGTGTTTCCCGCTTTCTATACATAAAATGATGGCAAAATGCTCTATAAATCCATACAACAATGCAACATTTGATCGATGGGAGGGTAGAGTGGTTGAAATGTGTCTAAATGTGAAGTAAGATGATGAAAAGGTTGCTACCTTGTTTGCATGCCATATAGGTCGGTGAATAATTATAAAATAAGGGCCTAGTAGTACGAGGGTTTCCTCGGTGCTAGGTTTGTGCAACGCCGCATAAGAACGGTAGTTGAAAATCATTGAAAGGATGTTTTGCAAATGTGCACAATATTGATTTCATAATTGTTTGAGCACTTAGCATCCACAATATGCACAAATCATGGAAATATTTAAAGGTATCAGAAATCCTGGATGCACAGCAATTGCTTTCATTAGGATCTTGACCCACGTTGAGTGAGAGACATGACATCCTAAGCCATAGGCTAGTTGCGGGGTCTAGGGAAAAGAGGAGTAAGGACAATGGTACATTCCTGTATACAATTAAATGGTACCTTGAGTGGATTTTGTACGAAATGTTTATATGTTGAGCGACGCATCGAGGGGCCAATCCCCAAGGTGTAGGAGAGTTGTAGAGGGGTGGCGGCATTCAGCCGTTGGAGGGACCCCCTATGTCTGTGCTTCCTGCCATTAGGCAATGTGTAAGGGACTCCCTCTGAGGAGTAGTGGGTGAGAGAAGAGTTGACTACAAACGACGTAATACAAACGCAAGATATTTAGGAAGGCAATG
This sequence comes from Lygodium microphyllum, assembly GCF_053477565.2. Classification (NCBI taxonomy): domain Eukaryota; kingdom Viridiplantae; phylum Streptophyta; class Polypodiopsida; order Schizaeales; family Lygodiaceae; genus Lygodium; species Lygodium microphyllum. The sequence continues at coordinate 32,995,442 of NC_141139.1, forward strand.
TATGTGTCATCAACGCTCCTGGCCGCGAGGCCGTGGGGTTGTTGAGCGCGTGTGATAGAGGTCTGGCTAGTGCACGAGCCAGTGCCGGCCCGTTCTAGGTTCCATCAAGGATGGTTACATTTTAGGTCGGTTAAGTGCTAAAGGACGGGTTAAATCATAAATGGTCTCATGGCATTAGCTCATGCATGGAGTCCTTTTATCAAAGTTTGTATTTAGGAAAGGATGCATTTTCGTATTAAAGCTTGAATTCAATGCATTAAACGAAGGATTTATAGGCATAGTTCTTGATGTAAATCAACGTAGGGTTTATACGAGTTAGCTCCAAATTGTCAATCATTATAGTTTAGGCAAGGAAAAGTAACATTCATTGTAGAACTTATAGCTGCATAGAAGGAAAAAGTCTATGAATCGCATATTTGCATGGAATGTTATATCTTGAAATTATTTACATCTTTTAGGGAAAGTATTGTATCTCTAAGGAAACGTCACCTCTTGTCGCAAGACAATTAGATCAATTAGGTAAATCGCTTGTAATGGTGTAACTCAAATAATGATCACCTCAATGCGCTAGGTAGAGCTAAGCTGCATTAAAATTCTGCCTAGCATTGCATTTGGAATGTCGAGTCAAGACTTTCGATCTCAAAGGTCCTACCCACATTCACGGAATGTTAGGGTTAGCTAAACGCCCATGCAAGAATGATCTAGGGTCCTCACCCTAAGGATCAATTGGCCAAATACTAGACTTCCGTTTGAATTTAGAAACCCTAGGGCCAAACGTTGTAGGGCCAAACATTGTCGGCCTAGTAGGGTTAGGGGTGGGTTGGGTCAAGAAGACTCCCAAACCCTACAGCTTGACCAAAGTATTCTTGACCAAGGAATACTGTCTGCCGTGAGAAATAATCCCACAAGTTAGATGCGACACTTGTCTCGTGCAACAAGTTGCAACGTCGCATGGTTTTGTGTTTAAATCACAAAATAGTATTGCCACTCCTTAGAACAAGGTTGGCGAGATCTAAGTACAAGTCTAATTTGCAAGAGGATGAGTAGTCATCCTATTACATCACCCTTCCTTGGGCTGATTTGCCAAGTTAGGGGAGTTACGAGTTGCCAAGGAAGTAGTTGACCAACCAAGCTAGGGCGACGAGGTTGCCCGGGATTTATTGTCTTTAAATTAAGGAAACGTAAGGTGGAAACAATTTGGGTTAACTAGGTATAAACCCTAACCCAAGGATAAAAGGGTAAACAAGAAACTTAGCTTACGAAACCCTTGGGAACTTGCCAAGTCGCAATTGATCCCAGATCGAATGCTGGATGCATTCAAAGAGAAGGATTCACACCTTAGCAGTTGGCCGTACAAACGACCACTGGAATGCTTGTGTTTATACACTTAGGAGCACTGTTTGTACTTCTTTGCTCAAGGAACTAATGCTGGAAAATAACTAATGCTTCACGTTGAAAGCCTGGAGGGAGAGGCAGCATCAGTTACCCCCGACTGTCTGCCTGACCCTATCCAAGGGGGTTGTTAGCCGCGCTGGGTACGTGGACCTAACCCGTCGCGAGAGGTCTCTCCGTGGGTGCTACTTGGAGCAGGAGGACGCTTGGGTGCTAGGGGGGCTTTGGCAATAAATCCCTTGCCTCCGGGTCCTGCACAAGAGGCCAACATGACTCGAGATTGGATCTCGAGGCCCGCATACTAGTCAACGGGCGGAAACTTGGAATAGTGATCCCTGAGGATTGCTGGAATTGCCTTCGAACGGATTATGGATTAGCCTTTGAGATGGATTATATGATGTATTCCAAAGACTGATAAATAAAGATCAAATGTTGAAAAGGAACTTGTTTGACATTGTTTTTCTATGTCAGTGCTTAAGTTACATGAAGGAACCGATGATTAATTGGCTAATTAAGGAAGCTATTTTTGCTTGTCAAACTAAATGTGGTAGGTAATTAGAAAACTAAAGCAACCTAGGGAAAGTGCGCTAGATGTGACCATGGGTCCGTCCTACGGAAGGGTGGTCCCGGTTGGCCGAGAACTTTTCTCAATGGAATTGACAGCAAGGTAACGATGACCTAGAATCTAGAAAGCTAGAGTCCCAATTTATATTGTTTTAGGGGAACGGAATGGGACTATGCCTTACGGGCAGAGAGGTCGAGCTTGGCATCCCTCTTGTTTCCCATTCTCCTTGAACCAAGTGCAGTTTAAATCCGCTTCGACACTGATGTTTCTGCGTAAAGTAGTTCGTTTGGGGCTCGACGCTAGTTACCTTCTAGGAGCTTGACCATTAGGAAAACCATGATTCAGGTCGGTCCTAAGTGGGAACCGCCGGAATGCTTTCGCTTCGTGGCAGACTCAGGAAGACCTAGATCGCAACCCCGTGGCATTCCATGGGAGTGCTGAGCGGCGCTTTCTGGACTCTCTTCCCGATGGACTGCTAAGACGTGTCCTACAAGTGGAAAGGGGGACACGTTACACGTCCCTACAATTGAAACAATTCAAATGGATCTAAGTGTCAAGTTTTCGAACAAAAGTTATGGTCATTTGAAGTCTTATCCTATGTACAAGAATGTTGCATGTATGCTACATGTGAGCATGGATGGTTAACATTTTCATTATTTTTACTCATTTTTGGGAAAAAAAACATGGTATCTCCTAATTTTCTAAAAAATCACTCAAGTTCATGTTAAACTTAAAACAAGCCTATAAATCCATCCTAAAGATCAATAGAGATAAAATAGGAATTGAACCAAGAAAACAAAGAGGTCTCTCCCTCTCTATCTTAGGTAGGTTACTCAAAGAAAATGTGAGAAGTATGTCTATACGTGAAATGATTCCTAATCATTTTTAAACCTATCATGAAATTCTACACTTAAAGCTAATTGTTAAACTTATGCACTTACATTATAAATTCAAAGCTGTGTAGAAACAGTTTTCATCACTTCCTCATGCTAGAATTACATCAATATCTTGCATGAGAGGTCAAGAGGAGAAGGTTAGCCTCATCAACTTTAGCATTATCTATCATTATCTTTATCGATACCATTATCCCCACATCCCTCTCATCTATAGTCATGAAATCATGTACCCTACCACTCCATCATTTTAATCTTTGGATTTCCTCACACTTCTAGCTTGCCTTATTAACATCCCTATTTTAAGGATATATTTCTATTAACATATTCATTCCTACTCCATAATAAACCATAATAGCACATCACTACAATATTACCTTATAACTAGCCTCTAGTAATTAACTTTGCTAATATCTTTGAAATCATCTAGTTAATACCTACTTGACTTCATAATGAAAGGTACAACTCTCTACTATCCATCAAGGCCAAGGGGTGCAATAATGAAATTCAAGGAGTATAAAAAAATCAAAAGAATATAGGGAGGAAGCATGATGAATGAGAAGTAGAAAATGGCACCCCCATGGGGAGGACTCAAGCAAACTTGCAAGGGAAAATTCTTATCTCTTTCACGTGTGCAAATGCAATGGGGCCACATCATGTGAGGAATTCTAGGTGCTGTTCAATTTGATAAATACTATTGGCTTATTAGAGAAATCCTTGGGTGTCTTAAATATATTTAAGTATTATGCTTGAGATAATACCAACTTAATAATATTGTTGGAGGGGGGAACCCCTCCAACAACATTATACACACACACACACACACACACATGTATATACATATACATATACATATGCATGCATGCATGCATGCATACATACATACATACATACATACATACATACATACATACATACATACATACATGTATAATTTTTTTGAATAAAACACGATCCTTTTCCATTCAATTTGCAAATGAATCCTTAGTATGGCATCCTTCTATATGCAAAATATGTGTATAAATCATAATTTACAAATCCCTTATATTGAACACATATGATGCAATATATATTTATTATGGTGATCCCTTGAGGAATATCAGATTGTTATAGGATTTTTTGTCTATACTTTGAAAGCATTTGATAAGTTGTATACTAAAATCTTCCATGGTTTACATGCACGATAGTAAAAGGTGAGATCTATTAGTTATTTCCTCATTATAATGCCTTACCAATGCATGAAAAGATAGGTGTTGAGCATGTCAAGGCCAAGGTTAAGTGGAAGGTCTGAGTTAAGTCACTTAAGTTGGGAAGAGGAAGGAAAATTGCATATGGCTCACGTTATGGAAAAAAGGGACTTACTTTTACCTTAATATGCCTGAATAGTAGGAGAGAGGATGTGAGGGCTATTGAAGAGGAAGAAAAAAGTGCAAAACAAGGAGAGAAGAGAGCATATGATTGTATGGCATTGGAGGGGGAGAGAGGAAAGGCCTACAAGATCATGCATGATAACTATGGTTGAGAGAGAAACAAAGAAATCGTCTAGAAGGGAGAGGAATTGATCTTGAGTGTAGGAGAAGAGTTGGGACTAATAACAAAAGGAGGTATGGTGTCATAAATAGGGATTTCTAGTAGCAATATCTTTTCTTCTTCTCTTTTGTTATAGGCATCAAGCTTTGGGCTAGAGATACCTCTCTCATATACCTCCAACACTTGGTAAGGTATTGTAGCATTAAGGGAAGGACTTTGTGGCTCTCTTGGGGATAGAAAGAAGAGTAAAAAAAGAGTATACAATAGCATATGTGTAATAAAATTTCAGCATACTACTTAAATTGCATGTTGCTACTATTATTAATGTATTTTGCTTGTTGCTTACAAGAGAAAAAGTCTTGATAGGTATGTAGAGCTCTCTTTTGAATGAATTGGGGATGCAAATAAATGATTTTTCATTGTTATCTAATATCATGCTATGCATGGACTAATCCCATCACAAGAGGGAATACTCCTTTCAGAGATTCCCTCCTAAGGTAATTAATCTTATGTCCATATGTTAAATTCCTAAAGTATCATAAGGATGCTCAAATTCCAATAGTTGCATTACATGATGCACCTAACATTTAAATACTAATAATTTTTGTAACCAACATTTATTGTAATAAAAATTCTTAAAACATAGGAAAGGGCATGGAATCTTGATTTAGAGTGATAGGCATCTCTTGCACATGCCACATCTTGTCCAACCCAATGTTCCTTTTCTTTGAAGGCATTACGAGTGCATAAACAATTCTAATGTGTCACTTGTCTTTCTTCTCTTTGGTTCTTTATTATTTACTAACATAACCCTACATTACATAGGGTTACTCAAATGATTTTGGCTCCAAATCTATGCATAAATTTCCAACCAATGTCATATATAGCAACCCCTAGCAATTGAGCATATTTCTAGGCTTCAGCCTACATTAGATCTTGCTAAAACCTTGAAACTCAAGAAAAATGTTAAACAAGGTAGATTACCTTTATGAATATTTAGTGGACTATACCTATCTAAATTATTTTTCTTCAAAGGTCCTTGCGGAGGAAACTTTCCATATCCTTAAATAAGTCATGTAGTTAAACATATATATCCAAAAGAGAGGATAATGGTTTGAAGAGACCATAAAGTCCCTTATAATTTATGTCTTTCCGAAGTTCATGATAACTTAAACAAAGTCAACTAGAACTTCAAGGTGGAGGGGAATGGCACCTATAATGGATTCTAATGCATAGTCTATATTTCAAGGATTGTTTGGTGCATTAGGAAAGATTTCTTGGATGATTTTGTATTCTAATTTAAGTTTTTATCAACACATGTTATGTTTTGGATACGTGCTACATCTCCCCCAAGGCAAGTCACAAAGCTTTTCACCAAGGAGTTGTTTTATCTACTTTAGACAATAGGGCTAGTCTGTGAAAACTAAGCGGTTCCTCCATAGAATGAGGTGTTATTTAGGAGGCACCAAGGGCCAAGGGGGATCTAACCCCTTACGAGCCTAGGATGGTTCTCTCCAAAGGCCCCAATGCTAGCTAACAGCAAATCAATGGTTCTTATCTTCAGTTAGAGTTTATATATAGAATTAAGTGAATAGGTACATGATTATCCAACTTGGAATAAGGATTATTAGTTTTGGAAAGATTTTTTTCTATAGTTTTTGTGTTTGTCAGTAATATTCTTAAATAAATCTAGTTTTTGGGAGATTAATTAAGGAGGCTTCCTTTATATATGAAAAGTAAACTTAGTAGATAATTAGATAACTAAGCAAACCATGTCATGAATGGAAAGTGGAAGGGTGAATCTCTAATGGATCTAACAAATGCACTTGTAGATGTAAGTTTGAAACTATAGTCTAATGTACTGTCCATCTTGACTCTAAGTAGAGGGAGTATCCTATACATTTAGATTACTAACTCCTCATTAAATACACAAATAGAGCACCCCCAACCTGATTCTCATGCCTCCTATAGCTCTCCTACACATGAAGGATTGGCCTTAGGATGCATCGTCTCAAACATAAAGAACAAGCATGAAAAAATCCTCTCATGATGTATATAGCAATCCATGAATATTTCAGCCTCACATAACATCTCCCCAAAGATCACCGTACTACCCTACATCAAAGGAACCTCACACACTCAAACATTAGTTACTATAACTAGGTATACAAGTGCTATGCATCTAGGAGTTTTCCTTTTGGTACCATGAATGCAAATGCAATGTGATAACACATTGTGCTAAATTTTTTTAAACTATAAATCATCCAAGTGTTATGCGAAAATAGTCTTTTCATGATTTTTTCCTCTAATATTATACTCTATTGCAAAGAGACAGTACTATCGAGCTAACCGCTGCTACTATTCCTCTTCAAACTTAAATAAATCAAAGGCTATATGCCATAATATGCAATAGAATCAAAACTTCTTCAGCCATTTTCTCCCTACCACTTAGATTTTACTTTGGTGCATAGGTGTAAAAGGTTTTTTTCATCATTTTTCATATAAATAAGCAATAAATACTAAGCAAAACTATGTGGATTGATTGAAGCAAAATTTTTCATTCTATATCTGAGCACTTCATCTTTCCATAGCATTTATTCATAACCCCCTCATCTTTTTGCAAAAATTTGTTTCAAGTAAACTAATAGTGAGTTGTTGGATCATGACAAGAGCCCGAGATGGTTAGTGGCGACAAAGGTAGCAAACTCCCATTCATAAAGGAACATGACAAATACGACATAACAATGGAAACAAGGGCCTTCAATCAGCTGAAATTCAGAAGCATGAGAAAAGCATTCAAAACTTAGAGAGTGTGATGATGAAAGAGCAACCAGTAAAAGAGAAGGTTGACTAGGGTAACCTTGGTAAATATATGGAGAAGGTTGGCCAAGCCATTGACTATAGCAAGTGCACAAAATTCGTGCAAATTTTTGATGTGCAAAGAGGAACCGTGACACTATGAGAGTGAGACAAGGAGGAGAGACTTGCAGAGTAGAAGTGGAGTTGATCCTTGAAATAATGGAAAGAGCTCTAGGGCTGGTCAACAAGCCCGAGAGGCAGCCCACAAGTAATGTTTATAGTATGTTAGGGATGGGTAAGGCCCAAGTGTACAAAAATGATGGAATTAGCTTAACAAACATCCTTGACCTCAACATCAGGTTGCAAGCAAAGACATCCCATGCTCTATTCTCTAGTTATAGGTACAATGTCTTGATGAGCAGGATTGGAGTGCCACTATGCAAGAGCCTCACAGCCAAGCCTCTATATGAGATCAATTGGAATGGCTACGTGTGAAAGATCATGGAATCTTGAGCAAAAATGCTAGCCACAGGAGCCAAACTAGTAGGTGGGGAGTCTTCGGCTAAGGCCTCCATCATGGGTTTTGGAGATGTGCTCACTGCCATCATCTAGGAGGCCATGGGGGACTTGGAAAGATAGGAAGTGGCAAAAGAAACCCTTGAGCACTCACTAGCCCATTGATCTCCCATGTTGTCACTCAAAAAGAGGGAAGCTCCATGTATGAGTGATGTGAGCCTCTCAAGCCCTTCCCTCACCCACGGTGTCCTGTTGTGTTGGAAAGATGTTGATAGCACCAACCGCTTGCCCGTGAACCCTATGCCTTGCATGTTTTGCACCTTGTAAAAGCTTCCGTGCCTTTGTGCCATCATGCAATACAACTCCGAGCCCTCAAGAGGGGCCCTTTGTTTTTAGCCCCCTCTCACTTATTGTATCCTCATGCCGTGTCATGATATGCTTCCACAAGCTTGTGAGTACACCGAGTGGTGGGTGATACCCCATGATGTGGGCTTCATAGGGCGGGTCTCCCCTATCCCTAGACAGATCCATGGCGGGTTCATCACACTCAAAAAGAGGCCTTGAGGGAGAGAACCATTAGTGGGGAAGGGAAGGAGGGCTCAGTCGTCCCATTGAGCCAAGGTGCAAAAAGAAAACTCAAGATGAACATTCCAGGGAGGAAGAGGAAGAAAACCGTGGTAGAAGAAGAGAAGGAAGTAAAAGCCGCACAAAAGCAATCCAGAAAATTAGAAGATAAATGAAGAAAGAAGCAAGAAGAGGAAGAGGAATGAGTAAGAAAGGTGGAGGAGGAGTCAAGAAGGGAGGAAGAGGAATGAAGAAGGAAGCAAATGGGAAATGAGGAAAGGTTGAAAAGAGAAGAAGACAAGCAAATGGTGCTAGCTTTTTAGTTGTCGGTAGAGCAAGCCTCCTGACCCAAAGAGCTCATGAGGAGAAGCCCAAGTAATGAGCCAAGCTCCAGTGTTGCAACGGAAGAAAGAGTTTTAAGGGCCCACCATAAGCCCATCACCTTTGGCCCTGATTGCCACGCTAGTCACCACCCACCAAGAGACCTCAAAAGGGGGAGTGGACCAAAGCAATGTGGTGGCGTGGGTGCAATGCTAAACTTGGTGAAGTAGTTTGGCCTAGCACCCAATAGTGTGGTAGAGCTCTAACAATAGGGACAAAGAGGCCAACTACCATGGATGCCAAATCTAAAAAGTGAAACAAAAAAGAGAGAGAGAGAGGGACAAAGGGGGCAAGAAGGAGAGCAGCCATGCTCTCTATCAAACTTCCATTATCTTCCACACTCTAACTTGTATATATACAACCAAACATACAAAAGCAAAGTGACCTAGATGTAACCGTGGTTGAGTCAGTGTGACCCAAAGCTTATTCAACTAAGATAATTTTTGTTTGTAGCAAATTTAGCATACAATTGATGAGTTTAGACTAGCTCAATACTTGCCAAATCAAACTCTAGTGGTTGCTCCACTTGTTAGACCAATTTCAGGCTAATTTTTAGCCATTCAAACTTTGTTGAATAATTAAACTATCTTAGAAAACTTGTATGTCTTTCCATCCACCTATTTTGAGCTTATTTAAATGGAGTTTAGTGATGGATATTACCTACTCTATGTCTACAATTCCAATATCAGTTGATGATGTGGAATGCCCAGCTCAATCTTGCTTAGTTTGGTCACTGCAGTGGCTCTAGTGCAATCCACTCTAGTTGAGGACTGTTTTGCTTTGTTTTGCAGCTTCAATGGTTTCCTCTAAACTTATTGTAAATCAGCATTTAATAGCTCATTTGGAAGCTATTTGAGTGAGGGATTAGATGCTCCCACTTGGTATTCAATGTTAGTAAGCAAATGAGGTAGATATCCTTTAATTCTGAGTGACACAGTAACTGCTGCAGAATTTTCCAGATGATTGAAAACAGGAATAGTTTTTTATGATCCAGTGATTGATTTTGTGTGGATTATAAACAATAATTTAGCTCCAACAAGTGTACTCACCTTGTTCCTTGTGAGATGAGACACACTTTTTCAATTTACTTCACCTTAATCCGATCCCCTGTAGCGATCGCAATGTCCACTCCAATGTGATGCTATTTTTGTGGCTATGGCAGCACAAATTTTTTTTTCTCATAGACTTTTTCCATAGGACTTCAGTCCTCTCAAATGACAACTTGATGAACAATCTTTGATACCATGAAACAAAACAAAGAGAGAGGGACAAAGGTTATGCAAGAAGGAGAGCAGCTATGGTCCCTATCAAACTTCCATTATCTTCCACACTCTAACTTGTGTGCATACAACCAAACATACAAAAGCAAAGTGACCTAGATGCAATCATGGTTGAGTTAGTGTGACCCAAACCTTATTCAACTAAGATAACCAAACCAAACCAAAGGTACATGAACTTGAATCTCAACAAAAAGGATCCAAAGAAGTCCAAGGTTGAAGCATCCACAACATCTATGCCATTGGCCATGCTGGTAGTGACCAACTATAATGAGTATGTGCAAGAGCTCCTAGGCCAACTTGAAAGGATGAAGGAAGACATGAATACCACCATGGAAGAATTGGAAGAGGAAAAGGATGCATTCGCTGCCTACCAACAATAAGAGAAGACAAAGAAAATAACCATCTATTAGAGGTAGGTGAATGACCTAAAGGAGGAATTAGAAGCAAGGAAGAAAATGGAGTGGAGAGGGAAGGCAAATGTGCAAAAGAGCTACAAGATGGAAAATATAGGAGATGAGACAAAACAAACAACTACTGAAGGAGCTGCAAGAGGTTAAGGCCCAAAAAGAGCTACAAGATGGAAAATATAGGAGAGGAGATAAAACAAACAACTATTGAAGGAGCTGCAAGAGGTTAAGGCCCAAAAAGACACTTAATCAACAAAAAATCTATTGGAGGCAAAGAACTGACTCCTCGAGACCCTTCAAGACCAAGAACGGCTAAAAGAAGAGCTAAATCACCACAAACATGGCAAGGAAAAGATGTTGTCAATATGGAAAGAACAAGAAGAGGTGGTGACAACACTGTCATAAGAGCTGCAACAATTGAGTCAAGGTAAGATGGAGAAGAAGACCAAGGCCTGGGAAGAGAGGAACCTTGGAAGAGTCAAGGACCTGGCCAAACACCTTGCCCTAGCAGAAAGCAAGAGAATCATGGAGGAAGCAAGTGCAAAAGCAATGAAAGTAGGTCTTGAGGTTCAACAATCAGCCTTAGTGAACATAGCCCTCCATGTGACTCAAGTCGAGGGTGAAGATACCATGGAAGGGCTACGGAGGAAGCTAGAACTTTACAAGACAAGCACTGAGATATGGCCTTCATGAAAGAGTATTGAAAGAGAGCACTAGCCTAAGCACATAGCAACAACAACAATACATGAGGCATGCTGGGCTCTCGACAAAGGAGCTGGAGGATTTAGGGCTTAGAGAGCCATAAGAACCAACTCAACCACCTATTGTAGCTCCAAAGGAACCAGCAAGAGAAGAAGGGCTAGACTTTGAACAAGGCCAATATGAAGAAGAAGAACAACAAGTGCCAAGCCTAGCACAACAAGTGCAATCACACATGGAAGAGCAAGGTGAGGAAGCTGACCCTGAAAGGGTTGTGGAAAGAAAGCACAGGTAGAGAGAGCAAGTAGATCTAGCATGAAGGAGACTCCAAGCAAGGCTGTAGCAAGTTCCTGAGATCTAGGTCCCACAAAGAGAGGAATGCAACCCTGTAAACTAGGCCCAGGAACTGGCTATTTGGGAGCAATGTGAAAATTAAAGCTGACTCTTCGAGTTCTCTTTTCAATATCCTCTTTCTTTAGGTAGAGTTCTATCTCTAAGGGTGGTGGAGCAAGTGATCAGGCTTGTGCAATGACTAGGAAATAGGTGGATAGAGGAGAGAAGAAGACGCCCCACAAGGTGGCAAAGACAGACTGTAGATTATTGGCAAGACAAGGTTTGGGAGATTTTGAAGACCGTCAGCGGCAACCTTGATGCTTGGATGGCCTTCTGCAGCGCCATACTAGATGAGCACAACAACTCTACCTACATGCCATATCCATGGAGAATAGGGGTAGATTACAACTCAAAAATGCATGGCAAGTATGACTTCCCAAGGATCTACAATGTGAATGTAGAAAGCCCACAGGAGTGCCTAATCTTCACTGAGTGGGACATCCGCCCATCCATTATACGTTTTCTTGACCAATTCTCATCCTGCCCCGACCCTGCCTTTATTATCACATATAATTATCTTAGGATACTTAGGATTTTTCTCAAACAAAAGCCCATGGTAGAAGAGGCCCGACTCCCACCACTCTTTTTTGATCTAAATGCATGTATTGATAGCTACATGATGGCCAATCTAATGATGAGGGCCATGTTCCCACATTCCTTTTGTATGGCCATCTAGAAGATATGAATGATAGCCACTTCACCAGGTGTAGCCCCTTCCTATCAACGACACCGCTAAATGTATGTGTTAATATAAAAGGCTGCTTCCAAAGAGGATCAAGCTTGCTTGAGCTTGCACCTTGGATCATGGAGCTACCGGAGTGCTTAAGGGAGGGGGAAACTCAATCGAGCATGGAGGTAAGCTCACTACACTCGTAGGTGTGAGAGTGTGTATGGTTATGTGAGAGGTAGCCACCATTGCACTTACCTTGAAATGCTTGAAACAATAAGTAGTCATCTGTGGGTCTTGGCGGTCAAGCGAGAAGCTCCCACATTTGTAATAAGGAAGGATGCATGTCTACATCAAACTCATACAATGCCCACTAGCACCATGACAAGGCAAATCCTCTATTTAATCTTCTAGATTCTATAGAGATAAACCTCCTACATTATTCTTTCATATACAACAAACTCATACAATGCCCATCAGCACCATGCCAAGGTGGCTCCTCTATTCAATCGTCTAGATTCCATGCAGATAAACCTCATGAATTATTCTTTCATATCTCACTCTTACCCATTTAGGAATGGCCTCATTTTCCACGTATCAAAGTATGCCATAAGTGCTTTGGGGCCAACAAAATCAGTCTTTATCAAATGCATAATCGCTCCATGAATCATCTGATGTGGAGCTTCCTTAAGGATGGTAAATCCTTCAAAGTATACATCTTATGTGTGCATGTGGCATCTCTGAAATCATCTCTTATTTTCCTTGCCAAACATTTCCATAGCCTTGGATTTTCATTGTATGGTAGTATGAGAACTTCACCCATGAGAGTTGGGGTTAACTCTATAACACTATCTAATCAACCTTTTGACTCTTTGAGAGAATACATTTGCAAAGGTGTGTACAAGTTCCACTACCATTTTACCTAGGGAAGATTGGCATAGCACCAGTAAAAAGACCCATCTTCTTGAGCCATGCTTGGGTCTAAGTGGTAGGTAAATCGACCACATTACCTTAAAATCCTAAAATGATAAACGAATAGAGGGAGAATTAATAACTAGTAGCTCTTGACTTTTTTGAATCCTCCTCATCCTTTGTATTGGAATATGCAGAGGTTGCATCCACATCCTACTCACTCTCCATCTCTTTCACAAGAGGCAGATCCTACCACCTAGCTTTTTCTCGTGGGAGTTGATTCTTCCTCATTTTGGATCATGCACCAAATTCCATAGCCAACATGAGATCTCTTAAGTGATTCAAATGCTTTAAAGACGAAAACACAACCCTATGCAAAGAAGATAATGAGCTATGCTTCATTTGAGAAGATAGGTGACTCAAGACATCATGCAAAAGCACTTTAAAGGAAATCTACCTTGATTTGGAAAAGTTTTTTCTCAATTTGTGACCCCTCACACAATGAGTTGGAATAGATGGTGGGACTACTTTTTTAAGCCCAAATCCGTTAAGAATAGTCTCTAGGAGTCTACCTACAAAATCCTACAAAAGATATGTACCCTAGCCCACATCCTTAGTAATGATATAAGGACAAGAATAATGCAATTAGAGCTTACCAAGATGCTTGCCTAGCTTGGAATTGTACATCACTACACAATGACCCTTCTTAAAGTTTTTCTTCTTAATGTATTGATTCACACAAGCCAACATCTTGCACTACACCACTCTAGACATGCAAGCAAAAATTATCCAATCCTCATCAAGCTGTAGGAGCTTTTTTTTCATGGTCATATACATTCATAGCAATTTTCTTCTCTATAAGTTTGCAACTCTCAAAAGCAATAACAACATATTCATGTAACAATACAACACATATGTCTCTGCCAACTAGCATCACACTATATAGTAAACTCCTTAGAGAAGTTTAGGAAAACTAAAGTAGGAGCAAAAGTGAGTAAATCCTTCAACTCATTGAACCTTTTACCAATGATAATGTCCCAAAAGAAATCTTTCTTCTTCAATATATCAATCCAAGTGGCTACAATGATTGCATAATGCATGATGGATCTGTGATAGAATGATGACAGACCAAAAAATCCTCTAAGGGAAGTAGTATTTATAGGTTATGGCCAATCTCTAACACATGACATATTTTTAGAATCAATCTTAATACCCTCCTCATTGAAAAAGTATCCTAAGTATTCCACCTTTTTTTGCATGAAACAACACTTCTTCTCCTTAGCAAAGAGCCTATGGTGTCTCAACACATCAAATACCTTTGTCATGTGCAATAGATGATTCTCTAATGATTTGCTAGAAACAAGGATATCATCAAAGAATGTTAAGAAAAATTTGAAGAGAAATGGTGGCAAAATCTTATTCATTAAGCTCTAAAAAGTGGCTAGGGTGTTAGTCTATCCAAATAGCATAACCAAGAAATGGTAAAGCATGTAATCAGTCCTAAAGGATGTTTTCACCTCATCACCCTCTCTCATGAAAATCTAGTGCTAGTCTAAACTCAAGTCTATCTTTATGAAGTACTTCACCTCCTTGAGCTCATCCAATAAATCATCCACTCTAGGAATGGGATACCTATTATTCATTGTGATCTTATTAAGATCTGTAAATTCTATGCACATCATGAAAGAACCATCTTTCTTCTTTATCACAACAAGACCAATGAAGTGTAAGGTGAAGAACTAGGTTCAATGACTTCCATCTCCAATAGGTCCTTGATTTTCTTGGCAACCTCTTCATGCTCACATTTAGACCACCTATAGGGTGGCTTATTTACTAGTTTTGAGTGAGGCTCCAAGAGTCAATGGGGTGACCAACTACTCTCTTAGAAAAGATAATGTTGTAGGTAGCTAGATTAAAACCTTATACTCCTCAAGAAGAACTCTTAATGCTGAATTATTTGTCAACTGACTTAATACCTCTTTGTTTAGGTTCAATAATTTAAATATTGTGAGCACTTTTTGAACTCCTTTGTGAGCTAGTTTGTAGTAATAAGCTGAAAGTCACATTTATTATGGATTTCATGTAAATGAACAAGATGTCCATCACTAATAAGCTTCATATATAGCTTTGAGAAATCCACAATAATCTTGCCCAATTTCATTAGCCAATCACATCATAATACCACATCTATGGGTCCCATTTCCAAAGCAATCAAGTTCACTTTTGCCTCATAATTTTCAGCCAACTATATATGTGAAATTGTGAATACATTTGGATGATAATTTCTTAATGGGATGTTGTAAATATGGGAAGACATCTCAACCTATTGATGGCAGATGTATTCACAAAACTATGGGTACTACGATAGTCAATAAAAAAGATTTTTTTCCCCCCATGGATGCTACCCTCCATACCATGTGTATTTGAACTTCTAGAACCTATCCATGCATCCATATAGATAGAACAAAGTGTACTGGTAGTAGGTGCGAGTTTATCCCACACAAATCAAATGGGTACATTCCCACTTGGGTCAAAAGGAAAGCCATCCGATGGTTCATAAAAGTGATCTTGATCAAAATCCTTTTCATGATCTTCATTTTTAACATGCACTACAACATTTGGATCCTCAACTTATTCCTCTTCCACATCCTCAAGGTAAATCATATTATAGTTCTTTGTCTTTGCATTCTTGAAAGTACACTTTGAAGTATAGTCAACCCTATACCTTTCCCTATATTTAAAGCATATGCCATTTTTTTGTCTCTCTAAAGAGATCCATGGGTATGATTTTTTGTCCACCACTTGCAATCTTTCCAACCATTAATCCATTTGTTTTCTTTCTTCATATATCTCCAACATATGAGCAAAGCTCTCTAGGTGAAGAGTAGCAAGGTAAATCTTTTGATCATCTAATCTAGGATGTATATCAAAATAGGACTCAAGTTTGGATGTCCATTCATCTAGAAGATCAAAAGGGGAAGATTAATGCCCACTATACCTAGTCAATAAAATCTTATCACATAATTCTCTTTCGATAAAATATTACTGCCCATTAGAAACTTGGGGATGAGTGTCCAAATAAATTCCATTGGGGATAGGTTTCTCATTTGTATGAGATTGTTCTTCTATTTCATAGTCATCATTTGGTATCCCCTTGTGTCTAATAATTCCTAGACATGAATTCAAATTGGGGGGTTGAAATTGCAATTTTGGTTTAGTTTTTTCCCTAGTTTCTCTATCAACCATTTGCATAGCCACAAGCTATGAAATTTGGGCTATAAGCTTGTCCAAAGCATCCTTGGTGGATTGAGATATGTGTTCGATTTCCTCCTTCATTTGGACACCTGAGTGAACCATTTGCTCCACCATATGATCAAGTTTGGATAATCAATCAAGGTGCTTGAATGAATGCCTTGTTTCATGATTGCATAGAGTGGCATTAAGTATGTTATAAGCTGCATATTCTTGAGACTCACCATCCTCGTGTGGTCTCTTAGTCAATGCATCTCTAGAACATTTTATTTGATCTTGAACATCATCATTAGCTTTAGTTTTCCCTCTATTTCTTGCCATTTTTGGGTGCATCTAGATAGATCCCTACTAGGAAAATAGTGTTATCTTTTGAATCTAATATGTAAATTAATTTTTTATTTAAATCAAAGCCAAGGATGACATCTTTGATATGAGCTAATATATATGTAATTAAAATTAGCAATGAATATTTTGGAAATATTCTTTTGTGGCTATGTAGAATAGTCTAACAATATGTAATAGCCTTGGTTCAAAGATTTAACCACCTATGGGCCATATAAATAGTGTCTAAACCCTATAAGGATTATTGTAGGACCTTGGCGTGCTAAAAGTAACCTTGCATGACTTGTACCCAATATGTATATGCTCAAAAATATCATGTAGCACTTGGAAATGTCTAGAAAATACCCCTAAGAAGGTCTAAAAGGCCATGTTTCACCTATATCTCTTATGACATGTTATCCAAGGTTATGGCAATATGTAAACCACACATACATATTGGAAAAAACCATGTCTCTTCACTTCAACTTGTGTCTTCAATGCTTCTCTTACTATATTTACGTGAGAGACAAAGTAGTACTCAAGGCCTCCCTACAAAGGCATCAAATCATCAAGACATAGGAAAAGTTGCCACCACTAGGCCAGATTGTCATGCCCCTTTGGGTTCTTTGATAGTGAGGCAAGGTCATCTCTCTTTTGTCCAACTATCTTCCCTGTCATCATCCACCTTTTTCCTTGGTGGGTATCTTCCACATGGCAAGAGAATTTGCTTAAAATGAGGATTGGATTAGGGTCTTAATCTTGTAATTTAGTGACTGATTGCATTATTTTACCCTTTATAGTATATTTTGGGATCACACAACATTCCTTGCACTTAGGTTATCAAATCAATGCATAAGAATTTTGAAATGTATCTTAATCCAAATGAAAATGAAGCTAAGAATTGATTTAAAAGGTTTTAACAATCTAAGAAGAGGTATTTCTCTGATTCAATACGAAATCAAAGCCTATGGATGTAACAATACCTCATCATTAAGTGGATTAGGCAATTGGAATTAGAGTGATTTCAGAATTAAATGTATTAGATTATCTCTTCAAAGGATTGATGAACCATAAAGAATCAATCGTAATCCATAAGTATTAAGAAATTTCCCCCAAATTACTCCATATCCTCCATTGCTCTAATGTCAAGTGATCAATGAATCCCATTGCTTGTAGATTTAAAGAACTTCAAGATAGAAAAGTCTCTGGCATTATGGAACCAAGCCAAAAGACTAAAAAATCTTTAAGAAATCAAAGCTTCAAACTATTGACTATAGTTACCTTATTGTGTATTTAGGGTTTGAGAGAGAAATATCTCAAAAGGATGAAGAAAAAAGCTCAAAAGCTTGGAGAATAGGTGTCTTTTGCTTGTTTAATGCCTCAAGAAGCTTGCTTGCTAACTAATTAGAGCTATACTGGACTCACTTATACCTCCTATCCAATGCAAAATGTGCTAAAAACCATGCTGAATTGGCTGCTAGTCAGCTTCATTCAAACACTATAAGATGTGCTATCTACATTTTTAGGATCCTTGAGAATTCTCGCCACAAGGTTTGGAAGGAAGAAGAACCCTCTATTAAGCACAAGAAGAGATTGAAGGATTTCCACCATCAAGGCCACCATGGAAGCTTTGTGAAAAATCTTGAAGAAAGAAGAGAAAGAAACTCTTTCCAAAAAGTAAGTGGGACTTAGACCATTACATTGTAACGGAATACGACCCTAGTGATGGAGGGTCGCAAGACATTTTTCAACATCGCTATGGCTATTGTTATGATCATTGGTATTACCATCGCTATACGCATTGCTATATATAGATGGTGATACTAATTCTCATTCAATATGCATTTTGATGCACATTCCAATAGAAATAGAAATGGCATATAGTGCAAAACAAAAGCACCAAACATAGAGTGTGACAGTTTTAGCTTTGCAAACCGAGCATGAAGAAAAAAAGAAAGAGGGAGAAAGCATGGAAGAAACTAAGGAAGGTTGAGAGAGAGAGAGAGAGAGAGAGAGAGAGAGAGAGAGAGAGAGAGAGAGAGAGAGAGAGAGAGAGAGAGAGAGAGAGAGAGAGAGAGAGAGAGAGAGAGAGAGAGAGAGAGGAGGAGGAGGAGGAGGTGGAGGTGGAGGAGGAGGAGATGACCACAAAGGAGAAAAAGAAGAAAAGGATAAGGAAGGCCACGAAGGAGAAGAAGAAGAAGAATGTGAAGGGGTGCTTCTTTGAAACTTGAGGTAAGTCATTTCCTCTCTTCTTTCTTTTCTTCTCTTTATGCATTGTGCTCAAGGGAGAGAGGAGGAGAAGGGGAGAGGGAAAAGGATATGGAGACGGAAAGAGAAAGAGGGTTTTATGGTGCTTGTGAAAGAGAGCTTCAAAAGGATTGTGATGATGGAGAGAGTGAGAGAGGGTGGAGGGAGAGAAAAACAAAGAAAAATAGATATTGAGAGGGAGAGAGAGAGAGATGAGAGATGAGAGAACTAGAGAGGGAGGAAGAGAGAAATAGATATATATGTAGGGAGAGGGAAGGAGGAAGAAAGAGAAATAGAGATAGATAGATAGATAGATAGATAGATAGAGAGAGAGAGAGAGAGAGAGAGAGAGAGAGAGAGAGAGAGAGAGAGAGAGAGAGAGAGAGAGAGAGGAAGAGAGAGAGAGAGAGAAATAGAAAGAGAGAGGGGGAGGGCAAGAGAGCGGGAGCGGGAGGGAGGGAGAGAAATAGAGAGAGTGAGAGAAAGAGAGAGAGAAATAGAGGAATAGAGAGGGGAAGAGAGAGCGAGAGAAATAAAAAGAGAGAGGGAGAGGGCGAGAGAGGGGGAGGGAGAGAAATAGAGAGAGTGAAAGAAAGAGAGAGAAAGAGAAAGAAATAGAGAGAGAGAGGGTGAGAAATTGAGAAAGAGAAATAAATAGAGAGAGAGATAGAGAGGGGGGAGAGAGGGAGATAAATAGAGGGAGGGAGGGAGGGAGGGAGGGAGGGAGAGAGAAATAGAGAGAGGAGTTGATTACTCATGCATGAGCTTTAGAGGGTGGGGAGTGTGAAGCTAGGAAGTTGTTAACTAACAAGATTGACCAAGGAGATCGATGGAATCGACCAATGGGATCAACCTTAGGTTGAAATTGGGCTTTAGGCTAGAAATTTTGATTTTATCACAGTCCATAAACTAAAAATACTAAAAAATTAAAACACTCACTGGTCTATAAAAGGAAACACCCACTTTTCTATTATTAAATTTGAAAGTTTTTGTTGAAAATCTATTGGATTTCTTGAGTTTTACTTGGTTTAAGATGGATGATCTAATCATTTAAATAATTTATTACTCATAATATAGCAAAATTGACAAACAATGATGGCCATAATGTTGGAGATTGAGAGGCATATCTTAATCAATGTGTCCCATGTCCTTGCACTTAGTACAAGCTTGCAATCCATTGAAAATGTCATTTGCCTAATAGACCATGTGTGACACTATAGCAAGTTGCAACCAAAAATTATTGATCAAGTAATCATGTACTTTGAGTTAGAGGTAAGAAAAGTGTGATTTAATCATGCTTTACAATTAATATTTCATTGAAATAATTTTCAATAATATTATTTTTCTATCAAAAATCTCCATAGGGGGATGTCAGTATATCCCAAGCAATGGATATTTTTCATTTGATAAGAAGAGTTCATGGGCATATAATAGAAGGAGTATCTAAAATGATAAACCCTTTAGAAGTTTCTTCATACAGTGTGCCCTATGTTGGAGAAGATATTGGGGATCTACCTAACCTTCCTCAAATCTTAGAGACTAAGATGGAAGCAATGATTGAGGCATTACTATCCATGGGTGCTAAGTCATTTGATCCATTGAAAGAGGAGGCCTCCATACCATTATTTAATGGATTGTGGGTATCCTGCTGATGATACACACTCGCCTCCTAGTATATATTGTAGAAAAAGTGGGGATTTTAGGATGCCTAATGGATGTTAATTTTTTGAGCACTTCCATGAAAACCCTAAAAGGCTTTGTGTGATAGTGGGCTTGTCCAAAGGGTAGCATGTTTGAATAGACAATAGGATTCTATGGATGTTGAAGTATGATGATAGAATAACTAGTAATGTGGTAGTTGAAAATGGGATAAATAAGAGGATGGATGGAGCCATGGTGAAGAAGAATTTTTTTTGTATGATGTACCACGCATCCATGGACAAGTGGATAAATAGGTAGAATGTCACTAGAAGGCAATGAGAGGCAATGATGGGAGTTTTGATGTAGTATATGTCAACGACGTATTCAATACCTTAAGGGTATGGAGGAGTTTTCGTGGTTCATGCCTCTGAGGTGGTTACATAATATACTAACAACAACTTCACATGAAGGGAGGAAGTTACTAGAGAGAAGTGAGCCTCAAAGGGAGGGATGCAATCAAAAGGTAAACACGTGAAGGAGAGGAAGTCATTGCAGAGAAGTGAGCCTCCAAAGGATGTAGTCAAAAGGTAAACACATGCTTTCATTGTTGTTGTCTATGGCAGCTATAAGTGACATCTAACCCAAAGGTTTCAATGTATAGTACAATGTCATAGTGTAGCATGATTGTGTGGGTGATACTTTTGAGTAGATCGTATCAATCAATTGTGTTCAATGTTGGATTGTGGTGTCTTGGAAAAGTTTGAGTATGAAAGTCTACAGAAGGCCACATATACAAATATTGTAGTGGATGAGATGGAGTACTTTGACAACTTGCAAAGTGTGATTGTAGTAGATTATCATAGCTCCTCCATGATCATATTTGATGTACAATGGTTTAAAGTGGTAATAGAAGGAGTAGGGATAACCATCAATGAGGACGTTCTAGGTTCTTGAATGTAGATTCATAGAAAATATGTAACGATTTGCAAGACATGTTTTTCTTACGAGGTCATTATGAGCAAACACATGGTCTTTCTTAAATTTTAATTTAGCAAAATGAAGACCATAAATACATTTTATTTTGTAACAAGATCTCAATTGATACCAAATAGATGTTCTTCTATCCTAACCCACAACAACCTTATTAGTAGTTACATATTGTGCATGTAACACCACAGATGGCTCAAGTGTATAATAAAAGAAATGTCCCTAGCATGGACATGGAGAGTGTATAGGTAGGGAAGTCATTCTTGCAAGAAGTGGAGGATGAGGAGGGCTTGGGGCATATGGAGGAGACAAGTACAGGAAATCGAACAAAGGAGACAAGCATATAAGAATGCTTCAAGAGAAAAATAGACACTTCTTTTTGGAGACCCTTACATAGACATCCCAATGTATGTTGAGCTATGCCAAGATCTTGTTATGGAGCCATAGAGTTAATCATATTTATGTTCACTTATTATTGGAGTCATTAGCTATTCACTTATGTTGGTACTTTATTATATGTTTTGTAACTTGCCTACAAATCTATGGATATATGCTATTATCATGCTTCACTTTTACCTTTGTATTGCATATCCCAACATATAATTTTGGTTGTGTATGTCACTACAGATATTGTAGAGAGTAGGATGAGCCAATTTGGAGTTGATTTCTCTCAATTGACATCTAGGAATTTTGATAGTAGGATGAGCCCACGCAGATTTGAGTTCTCTTAACTAACATCTAGGAATTTTGAGAGCTCTACCTTAGCATGCTCTAATGCGTCGCTCTCCAATAGGTGGAGTTGATGCTCAAGGTTGGCTATGGAGAGTGGAGGCTTAGGTATGCCCACTCAATTGGTGGAGCTGGTGGCTAATTTGGGGACCCACAAACTCTCTTCTCCTTGTTCTAGTGGTGGTTTTGGGGGATATTACCAAGATACGTATGTTGTGACCCTCCAGCCATTACTCCTCGCTCCTATCACAGTTCCAGAGAGGGTGGCTCTTGTGCTTGCTAAGAAGACACTGATACAATGCCCCCCTCCTATTGATTGAGTGAATGTCCCTATCACCTATTGGGATGGCTACACCTGTAGTTGTTTACGCTCCTGTGATGCTAAGGTTTACACAGTCGCTTGTGGATACCACTCCTATGAGTTATATTCCAGAGGTGCCACTTGTGTAGGTATACTAGATGTACAAGGGTCTCCTAGTTATACTTTAGAAGCATAGTCATAGGTGGGAGATAACATACATTAGACCCACTCCGTCAGGTTACGAGTACTTGGTAGAGTCAAGCACTCATGCCATATACATGATTAATGAGGAGAAGAGATTGATTGAACTTATGCAAAAGTTGTACCGGCAAGTTTTTAGGTACAATACATTGGATCACTGGAAGAATGTACCACAAGATAGCAAGAACTATGTAATAGCATCCTTGCATGAGGAGCTTCTAGTACTTGCAATGACCAATCATTTCTCCACAAAATGTATGATGGAGCTTATGTGCACCTACATGTTCCACAAACAGGATCAAGTGCACAAAGGGAAGTGAAGATGAGTGATGTAAGGAAGCTTGAGTGGCTAGACCAAGAGGACTAGAGAATAATCAAAGAGAAGGTTGCGGACTCTTCAAGGAAATCATGAAAACAATAAGAGACAATAAAGATGCACTCGAAAGTGGGAGTTAAGCACCACCTTGGGAGTGGTAGCCACTAGATCTACCTCGAGGACTTTGCAAGTTCTCTATTAATTATGTTCACTTTCTTATTTTATGTGTTACTTGTAGTAATAACCTAATTTTAACAATGATACTTTGTCTTTTCTTTTTGTAGCACTCCATTATAAATCGTGATCCTATAGGCTTGGAGACACAATATGTAGAAAGACATCCTTTGACTATACTTCTCAACAACAAGCTATATGCACATGATGATGTGGTAAGTCATGTGTCTTAAATATTTCCAATTTTTAGTTCTTGTGAAATAATATCTACTCTAGATTCATCTTTGATTATGTTTCAAAATCCTTTCAATGGTTTGTTGTGTTAGCATGAGCTATTAGTTGTTGGTGAGCTTTGATTCATGAAGAACCCCTCTCTTTTTTGGCCTTGTGCTCCACATATAGTTTTGTGATTGATTGTATCTAGATTTATTCACTATTGTTTGTTCCCCTTTCCTATCATTTGATGTAGTACTATGGAATGTGATGTTATTATTATACTTATTTCTACATCACCTTCTTCATTGAATCCAACTAAGAGGCTTGTCAAAATCCTTAAGCAGTGATAGCAGAAGACTTTGATCTCCAAAACAAAGGTCCATTCCTCTTACTCAATCACTTTATAACCTTTTCTCCACCAAACAAGTCTTCCCTGATAGTATATTTGTTCCAAGTATGGGCATTCTAAATAGGAAATTAGCCACACCATTAACCAACTTTTAATCTCTCTTGTAGATCTCAAATCAATCCATCCTTGACTTGTAAGACAATTATCTCATTAGTATGCCTAAAGATAATAAGGTTTAATCTTATTTAGATTGACCTTGTTTTTAAACTCCACTCCCTGCAAAGCTGCTAATTCTTTGGACTTATTTTTCATGATTCTAAATATTTTGTAGGGACCATCCCACTTAAGCTCTAAATTCAAGAAACATCTCCCTACATGCATCATAATATAAAACTAACTACCCTTTCATGAAGGTATACATCTTCACTTTTAAATCATGAAGCTACTTAATTCAATGCTTAGCTATCTCTTGATGTAATAGGCTTTGTAATTTGAGCTCATCAAGGGTGTGCTAAGTTGTAAAGCACTCAAAGAGTGTATCTCCATTCCCCAAGTAATGATTAATTATAAATCATATAGTCCGTAACTTGATCTCTAGAGGTATTACACACTCCTTGCCTTAAATTAACTTGAATGGGGTATTGCTGGTAGCTTTGCTTAAAGGTCGTATTATACGCCCATACAACTGCACATACCTTCTTGTCACAATCTCTGTTCTTCTTTGATACTATCTTTAATAGAATACCCACCAGTTGTTTATTTTACTTTCAACCTACCCATTTTCCTGTGGATTATAAGGTGTCAATTTATTATGTTTAATCTGCCATGCTTCGATTAAACACTTAATCACTTGATTCAAAAAATGGATTCTGTGGTCCGACCTTAACTCCTTTGGCATACCAAATCCGCATATAATTTGCTCAAGTAAAAAGTTAGGAGTCTCCTTTTCATCGTCCTTCCTTGTCGCTCATGCTTTTGACCACTTTGTAAAATAATCAGTTGTTGCCAGTATGATATACCTCTTCTATGTAGAGGATGTCAGGGTAATAGGACCACAAAATCGATGCCCCACTTCTTGAATGGTAGTATATCCATAATAGGATTTAGTGGGCACTTTCTATTCTCCCTGCTATCATGTCTTTGATATATACCAATATCGGGCTCTTAAATATTTTTGTACACTCAACCGTCTAGTAAAATGTCCTCCACAAGCGAAGTCATGACACTCTTCCAAGTTAAACAAAACCTCATCATGCATAACACATTGGTGATAAATATTAACCACCCCTTGTCGATATAATGTTCCTGCAATCAAGGAAAATTTCAAAGCTTGCTATTTGATTTTCCTCTTCTTATCCTTCAACAAGGTGGCTCCAATCTCTCATGTGGATAGATAGTGCATTATAGCAGCACAACAAGATGGAATGGAGGCCGTATCAATTTTGAATAGACCCTCAAGGTCACTACCTTTAGCTAAAATTTCCTTTGGCTCCCCAAAATCCACAAGACATTCAACGATGCCCTACAACTTTGGTGGCTTACTCTTGGTTTCATAATCAAACTCCTACAAAGTGATTAACCACTTTGTTAGGTGGTCAGGTGGCTGCAACTTATTCATCAATAGTCTCAACCCCTCCACCTTTGTATAAAATCCTACCTTTTCATAGAGAATGTAATGCCTAAATTTCTTTGTCACAAATACTATCCCAAGACACAAATTCTCCATGTAGGTATCAGTAATCTCGGATATCTTCAATTTATGCCTAACAAATGCAATTGGATGATACCGCTTCTCCTCCCAAATCTGGGCTAAAGAGGAGCAGTTGATGCTATGCATTGTGACTATTAAAAATATATAGAAAACCTCCCCTCTTTTGGGTGCTTTCAAGACTAGTGCTTTCACTAGTTCTTGCTTTACATCCTCAAAGGATACTTAGCATGGGTCACTCCAAACAAACCAACAAATAAAAGATAGTAAATTTGTCATTGGCAATGTCCTCTTTCCCAGTGCATTGATAAATATTTGATAGTATCCCATTGATGAGGCAGAAATCTATGTTTTTCTTTAGGAATACATGGCGGACTCATAGCGATAATAACATTTATCTTTTTAGGATCAATCACAATACTAGCCGAGCTAACCACATGGCCTAATAGCAATTCATAGGGCACTTTAAAGACACACTTTCTTGGATTAAGAGTAATGCAAAACTACCTGCAACTCTTGAAACATTTTCTTAAAATAACTTGCTGTCTCTCCCTTGTGGTGGCTGCCCGCATCATCAATATAGTTTTTTAACTGTTCTAGGGAAATATCACCAAAAGTCTTATCAATTCTCTGTTTTCAAGAATTTGGCACATTACATAACCCAATACCATAACATGATATGCAAAGGCTCCAAATATAGTAATAAATATCATTTTTAACTTGTCTTCCTCTGCAATAGCCATTTGGTTACATCCAGCAAGGCAGTCTATGAATGAATAGATATCTCTACCCACTAACTAATCCAAAATCTAGTCAATGAATAGCAGCGGATAGTAATCTTTGACCTATCTATTTATTGAGCTCCCTAAAATCTACGCAAAGCCGGATTTGATTATTCTTCTTTTTCTCGATAACTACCAGTGAACACCACTCTATGTGTTGTACATGAAATATCATGCCGGTCTTACACAATTTTTGCAACTTCTCAAATAGGTCATCCCTTGGCTCAAAAGGCATATGCCTTACTTTTTGTTGCACATGGTAGCTACCTTCCTTTAAGGGAATGGTGTGCACAACTAAACTAGGAGGGATACCCCTTAGGTCATCATAGCTCTAGGCAAAGATATCACAGAAATCTTGGATCAAGGATAGAAAGTCCTTCCTTTCTTCCAGACTGAGCATAGGCCCTAATTTAATTGGTCATGGATCATTCAACGAATCGAGGTTCAACTTGATCACATCCACATCTCCTATTCTATCTTGAGCTTCTATCAGCTCATTTAGAGTCAGCTAGTAGACATCCTCCATAGTAGACCCCTCTTTTAATTCGTCACTTGATGAAGTCCCACTATTAGATGAATCCTCTAATGCATCTAGTTCTGAGAAAGATAAAGGTACTCTTTCATTTTGAGGAGATTCAGGATATTCATCCATTATCACACATCTGGGACCTCTACCAAAAATCAAACAACCAGTGGGTATATTAGCTTGGTAGTCGGATTGCAAGATCCATGGCCTTCCTAACAAGACTTGATAGCTTGGCTGCCCTACAAACCTGATAACCATAAAGTCCACAATGCTTTCCACATTAGCAACAATCACACAAACTTTGGTGATGTAACCTTCATACTGTCTCAAACTATCATCAACCATTCAAAGAATTGTGGAGGCATCCTTTTGAACTCATAATGTTGATGGAGGATCTCGTATCCACAATGGCATATTTCATTAATATGCCATCAACATATATTGCTACCCTTGGGCAATGCTTTTCATCATGTTCAAAACAACCATTTTCCACTCAAGCTATTCCCAAGGGATCAACAATATACCTAGTGCAAAGAATCTTCTTGAACTCTTTACGCACTCCTAGAGATAACCTGATTAACTGCAAGAGATTAACGTCAAGCTTTACCTCACAAAGAGAAATCGCTAAATCAAATTCACGATAGCTAGAAATGGTTCTTTTTTCCCACCAGACCATTCTTTCTCTTGGTTGTTGAATAGGCTTTGGTTCCTCTTTCTTAGCGTTTACCTTCTTCTTTAATAGTACCTTATTGGGATCCACTTTTCCTCAACTACTTTTAATGAACTGGCTTCCACATCAAGGTTAAGGACTTGTGTCCCCTTATCATTCTATTTAGGGTTTGTCTCAATAGGTTTTACATCATCCCTATCACCTTCTTTAACCTTTTTTCCTCTTGTAATGGCTCACGAATTGGAAGCCTCAGTGGCATTAACATGCACAACTTTGATATAAGGCTGATACCGCTACCACTGGGCAACTCCTCTATGGTAGCTTTTCCTCTTTGCAATATTTGTTTTGGTCCTTCATCTTGCTAAAGATTATTCTATTGTGATTCATGGTTCATTGGACATGGCTCCTTACTCCCTTGTTGAAGAGAGTTTATCTTACTTCAACAAGTACTAGCTAAATGGCCAAAATTCTCAAATATGTCACATTTGACATTAGGGCAGTTTCTTGGAAAGTGCTTACTACTACACAACTTACGACTCAATCTTGATGGACCACCCTCTTCAGGGCATCAACTTCCTATCAAGTTCTCTTGTTTCTTTAGGAAATTAACATCTATGGCTATTTATCTCTACTATTCTATTATCATATTAGTATAATGCTCCATCATGTCCTTGACTTCGTCAAGAACATTTGATGCACTAGACTCATAACCATGATCATCTACTTGCTACTCAATTGGTCTAACCAGCTAATTAGGGATCAGCTGCTTTGGTGATTAATTGGAATGTCATTAGGGTTTGTCATTTGACTTCCATTATTTAATGGATCTATCAAGCTAACTATCGGCATAGTCACATTAGAAGGAGCTGGTAACATAGGCACACTGCATTACACTTCCTCTCCCATTCAAATTGGCCATGGGTGTTCCTTAACTTCCACCAACACCATATTAGAGAATTTGGGAATCTCCCAAGTCCTACTTTCAAATAAGGGGTAAAGATTTGGCCATGTGGCTAAATCTTAATCCATGCTTTAAAGTGGGACTTGGAAAGACAATCTATATAGTAATTAGGGTAGACTCCACTTTCAAGTTGTCATGAAGGAAAATACAACATTAATATTTGCACCTTGGATTAATTCCAGCCTTTGTAAATTTAGCCCTAGCCTATGTGTACATGTGTGAACAGCCCTTAAGTTTGGAAAGAGGGTTAGAATAAAAAGGGACTAGAGGCCAAAGGCAAGACATCCTTTGATCATTCAATAATCTTGGCTTTACCATTTTCTTGGAACTAGCTTCTTCTTAGCCTATGAATCACTCAGCCATGGCCGTCATGTATTCTTGAATCCCCAACCATTAATACATGATGAGGATGTCTTGGTGCAATAGATTTGTTAAATTCTTTGTTGTAGCTTAGTTAATTTTCAATGTCAGTTAGATTTCATTCCATGGTTGATTGCTTTCTTACATTGGTATCAGAGCCGTAGCTTAGATCCTTGCAGAAGTCATTTTCAAGTACTAGATTCAGTTTCCTAGGCTAGAGAGAGCAAACCATAGTTAGAAATTTGAGTGACAGGACTTGACAGGACATGAAGGCTTCAAACCGGAGTTACATGTGAAGGTCTGCTACAAACAGGGATGAAGATGGTGATTCTTGGCATTACTAATGGAAGAAATGGAGGGCTCTAGCCAAAATAGCAGGACGTGATCAAGATTTGAGCCAAAAATTGGGGTAAGTGGACAAACTAATGGTTACAAGACACTTTAACTGTGGTTACTTTTGAGAAGGAAGGGTTTCTTCTTCTCTTTCCTCTTTCCTTCAAGCTTCCCTACAAACTACCATGGACATTTCTTCTCAGATCTTCTTCCCATGACCTCTAGTGCTCAAATGGCTTATGTAAGAATGTTGTATGGGTCTTGAGCTACCTATTGAATACCTATATGCTTCATATCCACCTCATTTTCATCACATGATGTAAGAGGACGCATTGCAGCAGTTTGCGCTGTTTTTACAGCCCCCCCTCTTGATCAACAAAACGTGATGCAATGGGAGGTTATACTCTTCATAGGATGATCAAATGGAATGCAACTATGGAGTATACATCATCTTCTACTTGATCTTTCACTCTTTTTGAAGATGGGAGCTTTCTCAAACCCTAGGTATGGAGCTTTATGACAGTTTTGGACAGCACTAAAATTTCTCAAATTTCTTCATCAAGATCAAAGGGTTTTTTCTCTATTATACTCCCTAAGGCTTCTACATACATCCTAGTACCAACATTGATTGATCTTGAAGCTTGAAGCTTTGATGGAGCATGGATATGGAGATTGCAAACCCTATGCATAATAGTTTGGGACAGCATCAAAGATTCCTGAAATTTTTGAAGCAAATCATGGGGCTTTTGTGGGCAAAGCATCTCTGAAGCTTCCTCAACCATTTCCCCTGAAGAATCCATCAACATTGGACCGACATTGAAGGAGATCGAAGCCAATGGAGGTCTAGGTATTCAATGGATAGCATGAAGCTTTTATGCCATTAAATTTTGGCATTCCCTCTCAAATTTCGGGATCTCTTGGACACATTGAAGCCCTCTCTATTACCTATTGCAACCTACTTCAAGTAGAGAAGGTAATCGGTCTTCATCAACCCTCATTTGGAGCATTCATGGAGTCATGGAGCTTTCATGGGATTAATGAAGCTGAAGCTTATCAAGGAAGGGATTATTCTTGAAGATTGAAGATCTCTTGGACTGATTTTAGAAGGATTATCAAGCTCAACTCACCTATGTCAAGCATTATGGATTTAAGGTCATTCCATCAACAATGCTCTTCTCCAATCAATTAAATGAGGTACTCTAATCACTTTTAATTTCTCTTTACATCCAATTGCTGATCTCATTTCCAATTGTTGAAGAGAAATAAGAGGAGTAATGAAGCTTTCATTCATAGCTTAATGCATTACATGAAGCCTATAGGTTATGTCAGTCATTGTCTTTACTAAACCTCTTCAGTTTACTGAAATGGCCATCCCTAAATGTCTCAAACTCTTCCTTAAAGAATGCGCATTACCCATCTACTTTCATTCACTGAAATCAGTAATTTCTTGAGCTTCATTACTCAATCTTTATTGCCTAACCCTGACATGAAATTGATTGCCTATTTTGCCTCTTGATCATAAGAAAATCATTACCCAATTGGTAAGTGAGAAAAGCTTTGTAAGCAGTGAGTCACTGCTGAGGTAAATACC
Source organism: Lygodium microphyllum (assembly GCF_053477565.2). Taxonomy (NCBI): domain Eukaryota; kingdom Viridiplantae; phylum Streptophyta; class Polypodiopsida; order Schizaeales; family Lygodiaceae; genus Lygodium; species Lygodium microphyllum. Next base: position 33,026,105 of record NC_141139.1, read on the forward strand.
TCTCCATTTCTCATTTACATTTCAGCCTTTTCAATTCCAATCTTGCATACCATGAAAGGGAAAATGAAAGGCAATTGTATTTCCTTCCTATTCCATGCATATCATACTGATTTTTAGAGCTAGAATTCACTTGCCATGTACATGCCCACGAGGAAAAGTGGATGCCGGGCAAGTCGATAGGACAAAAGAGAGGTGACCCTCCCCTACCGACGAGGACCCTGAAGGGGAGTGCAACCCGGCTCGAGAGGGAACTTTGCAAACCCCTCGGGTCTCGGATCCCACGCATTTTCAAATTTAGGTGCAGGTACAAATCTCAAAGGCACTTGAAATCAGCCTACAGCATGAGTTTATGGGCAGTGAGTTCTTGAGATATTTGCAAATGTATGGTACTCATGAATGTATGGCAAATGTATGAAGACATATGGCTACAGTAAAATGTATGCATCCTAAGGTAAAGACACTATGGTTCAACATTAAAAGTTTGGGACAGAGTATGCATGCATTCCCTCATTAAAGATTGCAGTCTACATTGAGTTAGACAGCCATTTTACTGATTATAGAGGTCATTTTCAGTATGGGCAGATGTATGAGACTTTCCTACAGGGTTATGAAGTTGGTACATGCTGGTTATTGATGGTACAAGTCATTAATTGACTAGAATAGGGTATTCACTACCTGCAGGAATTTTCAAACAGCAACAGAAAATCCCTTACAGAAATTTCTATACTCATCCATTTTCTGCACTTGATAGCTCGTTGGATAGAGGACTCTTCAAACTTCGAACATAGCCAAAGACCTCGTAATTTGGAGCTCTAGAAGTGAAGATAATCAAGTTTTTCTACTGCAGGAAATTCAGGACATAAATCAACCCATGGCTAGGAATAAGAAGAGAGACCCTGTTTTGGATACTATCAATGAAGAATTGAAGGAATATCAACAGGAAAGGGGTGAACATCAACAGGAAAAAGGTGAACATGACACTTCTCAAGATGCCATTTACCGAATGCATTATGAGAACGAAGAGATCGATGCAAGTTCCACCCACTCCCCTACCAATCAACCCATAGAGATGTCTCATATCTCAATGAATTCAAACAGTTTTCAACAATTGTAAAATGACATAAAGGATATGAAATCAGGTTTCGAGGGTATGAGGTTGGGTATTGACAAGCTTGTAGCACTTCTTGGTGAGAAAATGTTGCCTACAGCTGGTCTTAATGTCCCATATCCTCATAGGGCTGAAGAACCACCTAAACCACCTACTCCTAAGGTGGTAGGTCAATTTGAAGTTGGAGAGTCATCTAAAGCTAAGGATTTTGTTCAGCCCACTTCACTTCAGCCACAATTCCATCAACAAAAGGGTCACTTTCAGCCACATGGGCAGGATCGTCAAGAGAGAGTGCAAACAAACTCAAAGCATGATGAAGACATCCATGGGTGCAACTCTTTCTACAAGCAATTTTACCCTCAAGTAAATGTTGGTGGCTGTGAGCAAGGGCAAGTTAATTCAGCCCCAAACTCTTATGGGCAGCCACATGGACATGTGAATTCAGCCCCAAATGCTTTTGGACAGCCACAACATAATTTCTCTACTCAAGTGCAGCCCAATGAGCCAAGTCCCATGTCAAATCATGGTTGGAATCAGCAAAATAATGGGCAGCAACCACCTTTCAACTCATCTATGCATGGACAACCTCAAGGGAACCATGGACAACCTCCCAATGTGAGCAACACATACTTTCAGCCTCAAGGACATTATTTCCAGCCACCACAAAGTCATGGTATGCATTATGGACAGCAAACTCCTTATGCACAAGGGCATGGAAATAATGAATATTCTAGGCAAGAACCTTTTGGCAATTCTTTTGGGCCACAACACCATAGTAGGCAGCAGCACCATAATGGACAACCTCCTCAATACGAGAGAGAGTATAAGGAGAAAATAATTATCTCAAACTTCAAGGGAGAGAACCCTTCACCCACGGAGTTGGAGGAGTGGTTTGACAAGTTAGAGATGTATTTTTCCCTTTACCCAAGGCCCGAGAATGCCAAAGTAAAATTTGCAGCCCTTCATCTAGAAGGCTATGCTCACACTTGGTGGAGATATATGGCGAGGATGGGACATGACTTCTTGTCTTGGGATGCATTGAAAAATGCTATGATTAAAGTCTTTGTTTCCCCTATTGAAAAAGAGCGGTTAGAGAAGAAGTGGTATGCACTTGAGCAACGTGGTCTCTCGGTTAGAGAGTACTCAAATCAGTTTTTGAACCTTTCGATGTATGTTCATGGGGTTTCCGATAGTGCCAAGTTGAATAAATACATATTTGGTTTGGAAGCTATTCTTTCTTCTGAAGTTGGAGCCATGAATCCTACATCCCTACAAGCTACCATTCAATTGGCTGAACGTTATGGGCAGAAATACAAGGGTTTTCAGCCAAAAACAGGGCATTCTTTTCAGCCTATGCAGTTCCCAAGGACATCAGGCCATTATGGGCATGCTAAAACTGATTTTCAGCATATTGGGAAGCCATCAAATACTTTCAGCAATACCTACAGCAAGATACCCACTTTTCCTACTGTTTTTGGGTCAAAACAAAGCAGTAATTTCAGACCTAATGCTGAAAATAGATTTGATGGAAAGAGAACTGATATAAGTGCCAAAACTTTAGCCCCTACTCAAGGCAAACATGTATCGAATGACAAGCTCAAAGATATGTATGCTAAAGGACTATGCTACAAATGTGGAGAGAAATGGTCACCCGATCATAAGTCCAAATGCAAGGCAAAAATTTGAAGATTATCATCGAGGATGATTCCGATGTTGAATCTATTGAAGGAAGCTTGGCTCAGCTTGATGTCACAACAACACAAGAAGAGGCGCATGAAAATGAAGAGAATGTCCATGATGAGTTCTATGATCCGATGGATGGGTTTCCTTTTGACCCGGGCGGTCATTATTTGGATGATTCATGGATTGATTTACATCCATCACTATGTGCCATATCAAGTGATGCATGGAGTGGTTCAAGAGGGGATAATACCCTACGCCTTAAAGGTCAAATCAAGGGAAGGACCGCTCATATACTCATTGATACGGGAAGTACACATAGTTTCATTAATGCTAAGTCACTCAATGGGCTGAAATTGAATACGCATGAAATGCCTACATCACTCAAAATCCAAGTGGCAAATGGAAATTTTGAGAAGAGCAATCAATGCTGTCCAAATGTACCTATCACCCTTTCCCCATTGTGCACTACATCGGTGAGCCTAATTGCATTAGAAATGGGTCCCATTGATATAATACTTGGCTGCAACTGGCTGAAATCTTTGGGCAGATTTACCATGGATCTCAACAACATGGAAATGGAGTTTGAATGGTGTGGACAACAAGTAACACTACATGGAGTTGAAAAGAAAAGAATGGAGAAGATCAGTCCCAAGAAGGTTAAGAAAGAGATAAATGCAAAGGCATGTATGTTCACCATTCTTCTTTCCAAGATTGAAGAGGAACAACCCTCTTCTCCTACCAACAATATGGACCCATGTCTTTGTAAATTGCTGAAAGAATATGATGATATTTTTCACCCACCTACCTCTCTTCCTCCCAAAAGAGAAGTGGATCATCCCATTGACTTGCTACCCAATACAAAGCCCATCAACAAACCACCATATCGCCTCTCCAAAGTGGAAAGAGAAGAGGTAGAACGCCAAGTCAAAGAGCTTTTGGAAATGGGTCTCATTAAGGCAAGCCAATCACCTTTTGCTTCTCCAGTCCTTCTTGTGAAGAAGAAAGATGGCTCCTTTCGAATGTGCATTGATTACCGCGATCTCAACAAGGTCACTATGAAGAATAGGTATCCAATACCTAGAATAGATGATCTCTTAGATGAATTGAAGGTTGCCAAGGTGTTCTCCAAAATTGACTTGAGATCGGGATATCATCAAATACGCATGAAAGAAGGGGATGAATTTAAAACAGCCTTCAGGACGGAGAGGGGTCTTTATCAGTTTATGGTTATGCCTTTTGGGTTATCAAATGCTCCAGCCACATTCCAGTCTCTCATGAATAAGATACTTCAGCCATTGCTCTTTAAAACAGTTTTGGTATTCTTTGATGACATTTTGATCTATAGCAAGAATAAAGAAGACCATTTGCAGCATGTAAAAGAGGTCTTTGACATATTGAGGATACACAAACTGTTTGCCAAGGCCACTAAATGCTCTTTTATGACAAAGGAAGTTGAGTACTTGGGTCATATAGTGGGAGAAGATGGAATCAAAGTGGATCCTAAGAAGGTTCAGTGCGTCAAAGAATGGCCTACGCCAACCAATGCCACTTCATTAAGAGGTTTCCTTGGTTTGTCATCCTTTTACCGACGGTTTATGAAGAACTATGCTCATGTTGCAGCTCTTCTTACCGATCGGCTGAAAAAGGAGGCCTTCTTCTGGGATGAGATCGCTGACAAGAGCTTTAATGAGCTGAAGCAATTGCTTGTTTCAGCACCCATACTAGTTTTCCCTGACTTCTCCAAGACTTTTACCATTTATGCAGATGCCAGTGGTAGAGGTTTGGGGGCAGTTTTGGTACAGGAGCATGGTGTCATTGCATTTGAGAGCAGAAAATTTGATGACAAAGAGAGAGAGATGCATGTTTATGAGCAGGAGATGCTTGCTATCTTACATGCAATCAAGAAATGGCACCACTACCTCTATGGGACACACTTCAAAGTCAAAAGCGATCATAGGGTCTTGAGATATTTTCTCTCGCAGCCCAATCTTTCTCCCAAGCAAAAGAGATGGTTGGCCACTTTGCAATCATATGATTTTGAAATATCATACATGGCTGGCAAGGATAATGTGGTGGCTGATGCGTTATCAAGAATGTGGGCATGCAGTCTATCTACTGTGTCTACCATCTATAAGGATTGGATTGAAGACATTCAAGAGGAATATGTAATTGATGAGCATGCTGCCCATATTTTACAGAAATTACAGCAAGGGTGTGATGCTAAATTTCCTAATTTTAAAGTGCATAATGGCCTCTTGTGGTTCAAGGGTAAAGTGTACTTGATTCCCAGCAGTAAATTCAAGCTGAAGGTGCTTCAAGAGATGCATTCGTCGCCAATGGCTGGTCACTTGGGCCTTTTCAAGATGTTTGATAGAGTTCATCAAAGCTTCTATTGGAAAGGTCTATGGAAAGATGTTAAAGAGTATGTATCTCAGTGCTTGGAGTGTCAGCAAAATAAGGATTCCACTCTATTACCAGCCGGCTTGCTTCAGCCTTTACCCATACCTACGGGCAAATGGACAGATATTTCCATGGATTTCATAACGAGATTGCCTACTACCAGTCATGGATGGAACAGTATCTATGTGGTAGTTGATAGATTGACCAAATCAGCCCACTTTATCCCAACTAAAGTCCAATTTTCAGCAAGGCAAGTCGCCGAGCAATTTATGGAAGGTGTGTTCAAACTACATGGTATGCCAATGAGAATAGTATCAGACCGTGATTCGAAGTTTATGGGCAACTTCTAGAAAAGTCTATTCTCATCTATGGGTACTTTCCTCACTCCTAGCACGGCCTATCACCCTCAGACTGATGGGCAAACGGAGAGAGTCAATCATTGGGTGGAAGTGTACCTTAGGCATTATTGTCATGACACACAAGCTTCATGGGATCGTTGGATCCACCTTGCTGAATTTTGCTATAATAACACGCACTACATGAGCATTGGGATGTCTCCGTTTGAAGCTCTTTATGGGTATAAAGTCCAACTTCCATCAGTTTTATTCCATGAAGACATCAACCCACAAGCAAAGGAAGAGTTGGAAAGAATGGAGTTGCTCATGAGGCAATGCAAGGACAGCATAAGGAAAGCACAAGAGGTAATGAAGGTCTATGCAGATGAGAAAAGAAGACATTTAGACTTCAAGGTTGGAGATTGGGTATTTCTCAAAGTGCCCAAGACGCATTATGCTTCATTAAAGGGTGGGAACAATAAGCTTGCTCATAGATTTTATGGGCCATAATTGATCTTGGACAAAATTGGAGAGCTTGCTTATAAACTTCAGCTACCATCTTCTACTAGAATACATGATGTATTCCTTGTTTCACAGCTGAAGAAGTATGTTGGGCCCGATGTGCAAGTATTGGAAGAGTTACCACCATTGGATGAGGCAGGACTGATCATATATGAACCTGAAAGCATTACTGGAAAGAGAGAGAAAGTTCTCAGAAATCGTACTCTCATTGAGTATCTCATTAAGTGGAAGAATTTTCCCATTGAAGAGTCTTCTTGGCAACCATCCACTTATGTCAGTAACTTTCCTTGGTTATTACAGGATGATATATGATGCAGTATGCAGTGACTGTGCAGAGACAGCTTGCTGCATGAAATTTTTGCAGACAATAAAATTGTCCTGACTTCATCAAAATTTGATTTTGATGTTATGGGGTGATGCTTGGGAGTGTATACTTCGTTTCTACACCTCATACACCTCATTTGGACCAATATATCAAAAGTTATGGCAGTTTTAGTGAATCAGCCCTGTTTGGACAGCAGCCAGTTTTCTCACAGTTTGGCATGCAAAAAGGTCTTCTTTTCATGGACAGTGCTTTCTTATCACTTGGAAGATGAATGGGCATGATTACTATCGTCCTTGACTTGGATTTAGTCCATTACTTCTTGGTTTTGAGGACAAAACCATCTTCAGAATGGGATGGTTTGTCATGAAGGAAAATACAACATTAATATTTGCACCTTGGATTAATTCCAGCCTTTGTAAATTTAGCCCTAGCCTATGTGTACATGTGTGAACAGCCCTTAAGTTTGGAAAGAGGGTTAGAATAAAAAGGGACTAGAGGCCAAATGCAAGACATCCTTTGATCATTCAATAATCTTGGCTTTACCATTTTCTTGGAACTAGCTTCTTCTTAGCCTATGAAGCACTCAGCCATGGCCATCATGTATTCTTGAATCCCCAACTATTAATACATGATGAGGATGTCTTAGTGCAATAGATTTGTTAAATTCTTTGTTGTAGCTTAGTTAATTTTCAATTTCAGTTAGATTTCATTCCATGGTTGATTGCTTTCTTACACAAGTAAGCTAACAAGATTTGCTCATGTTGCCAAAAATTAACTATATTGGGAATTCCCAAACTATATGAGAATTCCCAAATTCTCTAATATAGTGTTCATGACCAATAAATTCTATATTATTTCCAAGCCCTACACTCGAATTCAAGTCTACCCAAGAGGCATAGGCCGCTTGTAATCATGAATCTACCTCCTCCGCTCATGTAATAGCCATATCAATGTTGGCAAGAGCAACATGCTCAACTACACCTAGATATTAAAGTTGAGCCCATGCAAAAAGTACTGTAGTTGAGCAAGTTGAAATGGGAACATAAGTCTATAATTTACAAAGTACTTCTTTCAATTTCTTGGCATATCTTTGAACATTCCCATGAGGTTCTTGACATGTTACATTGAGAATACGTAGCCAATACTGAACCACTCCTTTAGGGGCAAACTCTCATACTAAAAACATTATCAAATGTCCTTCATCTAGGATTCGATAGTTGAACATTAACTTTGGAAACTCATTAATGTGGAGGTGTGCATCTTCCTCTGCCAACCCATTAAAAATGGGAAGAGGGAATCCTAAGGCTAGCAAGTTTAGTGTCCCTACTTGTATTGCAATGGGTTGCACCATGATGACAATTGGATTTACTAAAGGTATCTAAACTATTGGAACTTTAACCCCACTTGAAGTGGGCTAACTGACTAGGAGAGGTGAAGTACACCACCACCAATTATTAGCAGCTTCGGACAAACAAACCACCTATCAGGATCAAAAACGGGCCTGACAGTGGCTCTAAGACTCTACTATGACCTCTATGCTCAACCGAAACACCTCGTGGCCTCATGGTCAGGAGCATCTGGAGAATATACACATTGATATGACTTATACACGTGTTTATATCGTTCATAGTCCAATAAATCCCTTCCCAACTCCTCACTGTTAAGAAGTGAACTGGAGAGAGAGAGAAAGAGGAGAGAGAATACTACAAAAGAGATAGGAGTGTAGAAGAGAGAGAAATAGAGTGATGAGGAGAGAGAAACACTAGAAATGGAGATAGAAACACATGAAATAGAAAAAAGCCATTGAAGCTGAGAGCAGCAAGAGGAGAATAGTAATGTATTAATGTATCAAAAGATGAGAAAAATTACATGTCCTCTCCTTTTATACCAATATCAATGTGACATGGCATCAATATTATTTACTCACTAAATCATTATTCTTCCTAGATTCTTACAATCCATCTCATTCCAAATGTTTATGCCCTCAAAAATAAACTTAGAAAGACTAGAAAAGAATGAATAAAATAGAGTACTACTTTGTTTTTCAGCTTTACAAATGGAAAAATGAATGAAAGATGACAAACATATGGACTAAAATGGAAGAACAAAAGTAAGCCTCTACTATATACATGATAAAAAATGCTTCCAAAGTATTTGGAGCCATTAAGTCTTCAACTGATGAGCTCAAAATGAAGTAGACAGCTTGCTATGTAAACAGGCCCTGCTCGATTAAATCTACTATAACTTTTAGTAGAAGTGTCCAAATGAGGTGTGCCACATGTCAAAATGTAGCTTGTGAAGAGTAATTTGACCTTATATAAGTGTCATAATTTTTAAAGTTAGGTAGAATAAAAATTATTCTAAAACAACTTGTTGTCAGGTCCTTGTTGTCTGCACCATAACTAGCTCCATAGTCAGTAGGCTTCAGCCAACCAATGCATCCCTTAGGAAAGGAAACTCATCTAATATAGAATCAGACCCCCAAGAAGCTTACTCTGGTGGTAAACCTCTCCATTTGATCAAATATTCAATGATGGAATGAGATCAAAGCTTCTTCTCACATTGACCTATGACAGCCTCTGGGATGTATGGAATAAGACCTTCCTCATCAATAGGTGGCAACTCATCAACTATATCAATAGGATCACCATAGAAAGACTTGAGCTGACTAACATTGAATATATTATTAATCTTAATAGAAGAGGGTAGCTCCAATCTGTATGACAAGTCTCCAATGTGCTTCAAGATTCGATAAGGCCATAAAATTTGTGAGCAAGCTTGTTACTGGATCCATCCTTCAAAGTAGAGTACCTATACTTGGGCATCTTCAATAAAACCAATTTTCCTTCTTGGAACTCTAAAGGTCACCTCTTCTCATCAGCATATATCTTCATTTGGTATTGATATTTCCTAAGATTCATCTTACACTATTGAAGAAGGGTCTGCATTCTTTCCAACTCTTCCTTCCCATGAGGGTTGATTCTTTCATTAAAGATGACTGTGGGAGGGCACCTTATAGCCATACATAGCCTCAAAATGTAAAACTCCAATGCTAGCATGGGTGAAGTTGTTGTAGGAAAACCCAAACAAGTGTAACCAAGAATCCCATGAATTTTGGACATCATAAATAACAAAAATGGTGAAGATAAGTCTCCAACCAATTATTTACCCTTTTTGTTTGTCCATCACTCTATGGATGATAGGCTATAGAAGGAGCCAATTTAGTGCCCATGGATGTGAATACTGCCTCCCAAAAGTTATTCATGAACTTTGAGTCTGAAATGGGCTACCTTGGTGAGTCTATCCACCACCACATATATACTATTCCATCCCTTTTTGGTAGTAGGCAAGCGAATAATGAAGTCGGTGGTAATGTGCATCCATTTGCCTATAGGAATGGGTAATGGCTGCAACAAACCACGTAGCTTATGGGTGATGTCCTTATTTTTTTGACAAGGCATACACTTCATGACAAAGTCCTTCATATCTTTCCACAGCCCTTTCCAATAGAAGCATTTGTTGATCCTGTCATAGGTCTTGAAAACTCCAAGATGTCTAGCTAAAGGTGAAGGATGCAACTCCTCCATAATTTTCCATGTAAAAGAAGAGGTAGAGGGAATGACAATCTTGCCATTTAACCAGATAAGGCCATTTTTAAGTTGATAATGCGAGTTATCTTCCATGAGACCTTGCTATAATTTCTGAAAAATATGACTGAGCTCTTCATCCAAAAGATAAGCCTCCTGTAATTCTTCAATCCAATCACTATGTAGCTTAATCATTGCTGAAACTTTGCAAGCCCAGATATGAGAAAGAGAATCAGCCACTATCTTCTCTTTGCCCCTCATATGAGTGACGTCAAAATCATAATTTTGCAGTGTAGCTACCCACCTACACTACTTAGGAATAAGATTAGACTGAGTGCGGAAATATTTAAGAACCTTGTGATCACTCTGAACTCTGAATCGACTTCCATACAAATAATGGTGCCATTTCTTTATTGCATGCAAGATAGCTAACATCTCTTGGTCATAAACATTCATGGCCATTTCTTTATCTATAAGATTATAGCTTTCAAAGGCAATCACTCCATGCTCTTGTAACAAAACAGTCCCAATACCTCGGCCACTAGCACCACTCTTTATGGTAAACTCCTTCAATCGGGCATACTAGAATAAGAATAGAAGTAAGTAGTTCCTTTAACTGGTTGTTGAAGCTACTATCTACAAGAGCATCCTAAAAGAAAGCTTCCTTCTTCAGTGTGTCAATCAAAGGAGCTGCAATAGCTGCATAATGCTTGATGAATCGACAATAGAATGAAGATAGACCAAGAAATCCTCTAAGAGAGGTAGTAGTAGTAGGTGTTGGCCAATATTTAATGCACTATACCTTCTTGGATCAGCCTATATCCCTTTTTCACTAACAATATGTCCCAAGTATTCCACTTGAGTCTGCATGAAGGAACATTTCTTCTCTTTAGCAAAGAGTCTATGATGTCTCAATACATCAAAAACCTTCCTCATGTGTGATAGGTGGTCTTGAAGGGTCTTAGTGTAAATCAGAATGTCATTAAAAAAACTAAGACAAACTGAAAGAGGAAAGGCTACAAAATCTTATTCATCAGACTCTGAAAGGTAGATGGAGCATTTGTAAGCCCAAATGGCATCACTAGGAAATGATAGAGCCCTCAATCAATCCTAAAAGCAGTCTTGATCTCATTACATTCTCGCATGCGGATTTGATGATACCATAACCTCAAATCAATCTTCATAAAGAATCTAGCTCTCTTAAGCTCATCAAGCAAATCATCAATCCTGGGTATTGGATACCTACTCTTCAACACTGTGATCTTGTTAAGATCCCTGTAATCAATGCACATCCGGAAAGATCCGTCTTTCTTTTTGACTAACAAGACTGGAGATGCATAGGGTGAAGAACTAGGTTCAATGAATCCCATCTAAAGAAGTTCCTTGATTTACCTGGCTACTTTCTCTTGCTCACACTTGGACAATTTTTAGGGTGGCTTATTGTCTGGCTTTGAGTTGGGCTCCAAATCAATAGGGTGATCTACTGCTCTCTTAGGAGGTAATGAAGTAGGCACCTCAAAAAAATCTCTATAGTCCTTAAGAAGAGCTTTCAAGGCTTGATGACTTGCTAAATTTATGGATTGATATTCAATCTCCTTATTCAAATGCAAAACAAATATCTATGGACGCCTCTTGTACTCCCTTTTGAGTTGTTGAATGGTAAATAAGCTGAAAATTTGATCTACTAGGGATTCTCTATAAATGGATGAGTTGTCCATCAAATATAAACTCCATATATAGCTGTGAGAAATCCATAGTGATTTTGCCTAATATCATCAACCAATCACAACCAAGTACAATATCTATAGGCCCCATTTCCAAGGTAATCAGGTTTACTTTTGATTAAAAAAATTTAGCCAATTGTAAAGAAACCTGTGGGCATATTTGTGTGTTGATTTCTTCTTCACCATTGGCCACTTGAACTCTTATGGGCTGCTATAAGTTAGTGTGAAGACAATTCAGCTTGTCCATAGTGGAATTATTCACAAAACTGTGTGTACTACCACTATCTATCAAAATGAAGACACCCTTTCCATGAATGTTACCCTTCATATGGAGTATATTAGGGCTCTTAGAACCAGTCCAAGCATCCATGGAAATGGAACAACTAGTCGTAGCAAGTGGCTCATGATAAGTCCCATTTGGGTCAAAAGGAACACTCCCACCTAGATCAAAAGGAAGAGAGTTGGTTGGATCATAAAAGTACTCTTGCTCAACTTCTTCCTCAAGATAATCATTTTCAGCATTAGGTGCAATTGCATTAGCCTCATCAATCTCATCTTTAGAATCCTCAAAGACTAACTTACTATGAACCTTGACTTTGGCATTTTTGTATACACACTTTGTGGCATGATCAGGTGTATACCTTTCCCCACACTTGAAGCATAAGCCTTTTTCCTTTCTTTCTTTGTAGAGGTCCATAGGAATAGACTTAGGATTCATATTGGCTGAAATAGATTTAGGCTTTATGTCCACTTGTTTGAAGTCAACTCTAGGATTTTTTGCTATCATGAAATTACTTTGATGTCTTGAAGTATTGAACGGTGGAAAAGTTGGCACCCCGCACCCCTTCGGGATCTTCAATAGCTAGGGAGGGTCACCTCTCTTTTGTCCCACTATCTCCCCCAACATCCACCTTTTTTTCTCGGTGGCATATCAACATGGCAGTAGCATGCTAATCTAACCAATCAACATGAAATGCATTTCTAAAATATTCATTCATTCCCTTTCATGAAATGCAATTGGATGGAATCTTGAAAATTCGAATAAGAAGAGGGTCTTACCAATACAATTCAGTGACTCACTGATTGCTAGTACTTACCCTTTTACAATATTTCAAGCTTGGGTAAAAAATTTCAGCCAATCAATGGATTAGAGTGAGAAACCTCATCAATCAATAGGTTTAATCAATTGAATTAAATGTAATGCTGGAAATTTCAGATTAAAACCTCTAACTCATTGATTAGAACTAATATGCATAGATTGCATTACATATATGAATGGACTAATTCAAGCAATGGTTGGCTGAAATTTGATGAAAATTATTCAATTCTTTAATCTCTCAATCAGGTAGATTAAGCTCACTAGATGGATTAATGAGAGAGATTAAGAATTGAAGATACAGTTGATGATGACTTGATCAATCCCCAAATGCTTGATAGAGCCTCCAGTGGTCCAATGTTGCCAAAATAATCTTCAAGACTTTTGTATTTAATGCTTGAGAGCAATCTTGAAGCTTCAGATACTTAAGATTAAAGCATTACATCCATTTCTCCCAAATTTTGACTCCATGGAATATCTTGAGCTTCAATCTTTGACCAATCATGCTTAATCCTTGCAACTTCTTCAAGAATCCTTACTAAAATGATCCCATGACTGAAATGATGAAGAATACTCAAGAAATTGATGAGAATTAAAAGCTTGGGTTGAAGCTTTCATGGTTGTCCATGGACTGCATAGTTAAGGTTTACAAGAGGGCAGAAGATTCACAAATAGAGTACAATCTTCAAGGATTACTGAGTGTTTTCATTTGCCAATGATAAGAGGAAGTTCCAAAGGCTGAGGATGAAGTAGAAGTAGCAGAGAACAAGCTGGAATCAAACCAAAAATTTTGCCATATTTTTTGGTGTTGTTCTTGGCTCCATAACTAAGTTCATCTCTGATAAATAGATAGTCATTCTAAAGATCTTGAAGCAGGGAAGCTATATCATGTGTTGCTTGGCCAAGAAGAGCAGGGATTTGAGACTTCATGAAACTTGCAGGAAGCTCCAAGAAAGGGGAAAGAGAACCCTCTCTTTTCAAAGTAACCACAGTTTATTCCCAAACTAAGCCCGATTTACTCCCATTTTACCTAGTTACCTCCAAATTGCATGAAAATTTGTTGGACGACATACTATTTTATCCTTCCACCGCCATATTTGACCTTGAAGATCTCCACATATAGTCTCTTGCTTTTGTAGATGGCCTGCAAATCTCTTTTCAAAGTAACCACAATTTATTCCCACCAAACTAAGCCCAGTTAACTCCCATTTTACCTAGTTACCTCCAAATTGCATGAAAATTTGTTGGACAACCTACTATTTTAGCCTTCCACTGACATATTTGACCTTCAAGATCTCCAGATATAGTCTCTTGCGAACTATAGATGGTCTGCAAATCTCTGTTAGTCACTGTCTTTGTCAAGTACCTGTAGCACAAGCTTGTCTGAAATTGATTTTTATAGAGAAAAAGTTGGATTGAAATAGAAGGAAAAATGGATCAAAGACCAATGCTCTGATACCACTTGTCAAGAAGTGAACTGGAGAGAGAGAAAGAGGAGAGAGAAGACCACATAAGAGATAGAACAAGGAGTGTAGAAGAGAGAGAAATAGAGTGATGAGGAGAGAGAAATGTCAAAAATAGAGAGAGAAAGACATGAAAGAGAAAGAATCCATTGAAGCTAAGAGAAAAAGAGGAGAAGAATAGTAATGTGTTAATGTGTCAAAAGATGAGAAAAATTACATGTCCTCTCCTTTTATACCAATGTCAATGTGACATGGCATCAATATTATTTACACACACTAAACTCTTATTCTTCCCAGCTTTTCTTACACTCAAAGTGAGTACCCAAATAGAATGGTGGCTAGCATCTCTCGTAGCACATATACAAGGGGCACCCCTCAACTAATTGCCGCAACCCATTTTGGCTCTCCTACACCTCGAGGACTGACCCCAAGATGCGCGGTTCAAACATATAATATGTACAATACATAGTCCTCTCTTATCATCTATCATTCTAGAAGATAGTTTATTTCCTATTGAATCAGTCCCCCTAAGGAAACAAACGTACTAAACCTAGAGCTTGGGACTCCTCACACTCTCAACATGGGTCAATATTCATAAAACTAGGTGTTATGCATCTAGGATATATATTTTCAATACCATGTAATGAATCTAATGTAAAAGTAGATGATCCGAACCATTTTATTTATTCAAAATAGCATTGTGACAGTGCACAAATAGTTCTCTTTATGCTTTCATAATAACACACTTGCTTCATTGCATAAGGAATAGCACTGAGTATACTCATACTACTCAACCTTTTAACTTTCAAAACAAACATGTCCTATATGTAAAATACCTTGTAAAAATCAAATTTCAACCTATATTCAGTGCTCATAAATCCCCCCCCCCCCTCTACCATTTAATATTATGCTTATGTGTGATAGGTGTAGAGAATGTTTTCATAACATTTTCTTATTTGAAAAGTAATAAATCATGTTCTATAACATAGAAATGGGGCTAAGATAAGGCTAAACCTCATTCCCTAGGCCCATCATGCATCCACAAAGATTTGTATTTTTTTGGTGCATAAAAAGTATTTTCTCTAGTTAAAACATATTTTTTAAATTTTCTCTATTTATTCATTAATTAATCAATATTATTTTTTATTTTTAGATTCAACCTAATTAGGATTACTATGATTTATCATTATATTCCATTTTATTTAATGAGAACATAATTTTCCCACCTAAAATGGAAAAAATCCCTATTTTTTCACTTAAATACCATATTTTGGGATTTAAATTATTATTAATATGACCACATTTAATTAGAAGTTCTACATATTATCACTCACATATCTCAAAGACATGTCAAATAAGATTCATACAAATTTTCATACCATGTGCAAGTATATAGTAGGCCATGCCTCTAGATGTGTTTATTACAAAAATGCCAAAGTTAATAGCATGCTCACCATTGAGAGTTTTGAAGATGAGGTTGAGGACTCAAATATAATCAGTCATACTAAAATTGAAGATTATGAAGCGAATGGTGGTCACGAATAGTTTTATGATCCATCTGATGACTTTCCCGTTGACTTGAATGGGCATGTACCATTTGATCCAGGTAGGTATATTGATTCTTTAGATGTTGCTGCTTCAGTTTATTCTATATGAATAGATGTATGGACTAGTTCTAGGAGTCCAAGTACACTTCAAATCCAAGGAATCATCCATTCGCTTTTATTCTAGTGGATAATGCTAGCACACATGGTTTCATTAAAAATTAGCCATGGATGGATTATAGGGTCTACCAAGAGGTTTGTAGTATCTAATAAAAGTTCAAGCAACCAATGGGGATAAGGAGATTGGCATCTAAATATTCTCAAAGTCTTGCTAAAAATATTGAAGTATTGGTGAACTCGATAATATTAGAAATGATCCCTATTGAAATTTTCTTATGATATGATTGATTGAATCAATTAGGCCAGACCACATTGGACTGCTCTTAGTTGTACATGGATTTTATTAGTGATTTGGATAGCTAGGGAACTTAGAGGGAGTTCAAAGGAAATTAGATTTTTAGTTTATCACTACTTAGCAACTCAAGAAAGAGTTAAAGAAGTGGTCTTAAATCTTTGTACTACATCTTAATAATGAAACTATGTATCATCCCAAGAATCTAGCAAGGGAGAAGACCCTAAAAACAAAACCCTTAGAGAGTATCTCGTCCAGTGGAAAGACTATCCTGAAGAGGATGCCACTTGTTGAATTCAATTCCTCCATCCCTTCTATGATATTCCCCTGTGGAATCAAGACCCTTCTTAATTTCTCTAAATTCTTGGTGATCGCCTTCCACCCCCTCCCCCCTGTCAATCAAAATTTTGCCAATCTAATTATCCCCAAGCTCATTCGCCAAATGTAATATTCCACCGTGAGACTCTCCCCCCCTTTAAGATCAAATTAAAAGGATTTTTTTTCACCCCCTATCCACGCCACCAGTTGGCGCATGGAGGGGGGTTGCAATCAATAGATGGTTGTGATGACAGCATATCAACATGACAAGGGAGAGATGTTGTGGCGACGGTGGAGCTGCCGAGGACATGAAGACAATGACGACAACGATTTCGATGGGGGGGAGAGGCACACGTGTACCACCTCCAAACCCCCCCCCCAACTATTCCTTCCTTCCCCTTAATAGCCATAGGGTGACGAGTAATCTGGGGGTCCTCTGAAGTTAAGGAACACTTAGCACAACATTCCCCCCCTTCCCAAATTAATACATATCTTCTCCCTATATGATCCCCTCCTTAATCAAGGGATAACACGTTATTCTCCTCTTCCCCCCTACTGCCAACTTGTAAAAGAGTGAGAGAGAAAGAGAGAGATAGAGAGAGAAAGAGAGAGAGAGAGAGAGAAGAGGGCTCAAGAAATCTCATTCCTTCCCTCTCTTGAGAAGAGGTTACAACTACCTTCCCTCCCTCGTGATTCCCATAATCTCTCCATCAACTACCCCTCTACATGGCACAAGGTTGCGAAAGTCGAGCAATATAGGAAACACTGGCACAAATGAGTGCTCCAAGAGAAGAGGAGGCCTGCATTCCAAACTCTGAAATGGCCCTGAAGCGTAAACTCTCCCAAGTAATTGGAAAAGCTGTAACCAGAAAAGGAGGATCGGACAAGAATATCACCACTAATACAAATAGGTTTTTGGGTTTAAACACTAATTCGACACTCCAAAACCAGGTACGATTATGATGTCTAGACCTATGAATGGAACAGTAAAGCATAATCATCGTAAAAAGAAATCATACTTTTGCATCGCACAAATTGCTTAACTGGAAAGGTAGTTGTAAAGGCTTAATGACCATGATTTGCCACGAATCAATTAAGCATTTAAGGGTTGTTGCAATACTAAGTTGAGTATTAGGCTCAAATTTTTGCAAGATCCTAGATTGCCGATGTATATAAATATATAGTGTAAGTTGATTGCATCCTATAGACCATTAGAGTGAAGTAACTCGCAATTACATTAGGCATGACAAATTCATGTACCTCGCATTAAAAAAAATATAAGTCACAATTTATGAATTGGATAAGTTCATTGAGATGAATTTCCAAGAACGAAAGCTCCGCATTGCATCATCAACTTAGGAAAGACTTGGATCTGGATTTGCATGGCATCATGGATAGTTTCAGTTACACTACATGATAGGGATTCATCTTAAAATATAGATTTAAGATGCACATGTGAATTGCTAAGCTAAATTGGAAGATGCAGTTTGGTTAATGAAACCCTATATGATAAGTAAGGCTAGGTTTTAAATCGACTTAGTTAGGATTTAATTGTAAATAAGTCAAATTAGTGTTAGGATCATATGTTGACTTAGAGTCAATTAAACATGCTCTTTGGTATCTATCCTAACAACTAGCTGCGATGAGACCAAAACACCCTCGGAGATATCATTTTTAAAATATGATACAAGTCAAAGCCAATACAAGAAAACTCGAGTGTCGTATCCACAAGAAAGAACAACCATTCACCACATGACATTCGGTGCTCGCAACTATTTAAGGAGTGCAAAAGGGCTTAGTTTACTCTTGACTTGCGAGAGGAATGAACAAAAGTTCTTGTTATCTTGAGGGAATGAAACCCTAAGGTAAACTTAGAGACCCTGATAAAGTTCTACAGTGGGAAAAGGATTACCAACTAACCAATAGAAATCCTAATTTGAGTCATCTAATACATGTGACCTTAAGATAAGAACCCTAGACTAAAGATTAGCAAATAAGGGGAGCTACCACCCGAAAACTATCGGATATAGATCCAATCGTGTAATTGCTCACTCCTATCACATAGGATTGAGGTTAGAATGAGAGTATTCTCTATCCCTTAGAAGGTTATGGAAGTTGATATAAAGGCAAGAAAAACCCCAAAAAAGGGTGAATGCTAAGCATTCAAAAATAGGAACTTCACTTTAGCAGATGTCCCAAGTACTCGCCTTCATTATTGTTTGTGCTTGTTTTTTTAGGAACACCATCTGTGAAAGGATTGTATGACCCCAAACTCACAAAAGAAATTGGAACAATGAATCAGGTTAAATAAATGCAGGCCACGCCAACCCTATCCAAGGGGGTTTTAAATAATCATGACGGGAACGAGGACCGAACCTGCCATGAGAGGTCTCTCCATGGGTTAGTTTGAATGTAGGAGGATGATTGGATGCCAGGGGGGCTCTAGCTGTAAATTTCTTACCTCTCCGGGTCCTACTCAAACAATCTACATGACTCGAGATGGATTCTCGGGGCCCTATTACTAGTGCAAGGGCAAAAACTTAGAGGAAATAAGGCGCATCCTCATGGATTGTGGGAATCGTCCTTTTTGGGCAAGACTTGTATCTCAGTTAAAATGCTAATATAAAGTTTACTTCCAAGGAACCTGTTTGAACTGTTTTCGTGTTAGTGCCATAAGTTACGCGAACGAACCCTATTCCTTGAAAGGCTTAATTCAGGAAGTTGATTTTAAATGTCACACATAAATGTAATAAGACCTAATTAGATAACTAAAGAATGCCTCTTGAGGGAAGCGGGTGGTCGAAACCCCTAACAGGTCCGTCCTACGAAAGGGTGGTCCCAGAGGACTGGGAGGCTTCTCATAAGGTTCTACAGTCATTTTCAACCTTTAGGTATTGTTAGGTTAGAACCCAATTCATACCGTTTTAGGGGACCGGAATGGGACTATGCCCTACGGGTAGAGAGGTTGAGTGGTGCATCCCTCTCATTTCCCATTCTCTTTAAACCAAGTGTGGCATGGGTCTGCTTTAGCTTGGGTACCTTTGCATAAAGTAGGATATCCAAGTCCCAATGTTAGAATGCTATTAGGAGACCTTGTCCACTAGGAACCCTATTTTCAGGTTGATCCCAGTGGGTTTAGCCACGAACGTTCCGTTGCGAGGTGGACTCGAGAAACCCTTGGTGACAAACCCCATAATATTCCATGGGAATTTTGGGTAGTGTCTCTTAGAATGGACTACTAAAAACGTGCCTAGATAGTCGATAGGTGGGCACATTACAATTAGTATTAGAGAAAAACAACAAATAAAACAATCAAGACAGGAATAAATCGAAAAGAGCGGAGTGATGTTTTCACTAAGAAACATTTTTTTTCTTTCACTCACTTATGGATTGTTGTTGCTTCTAGACCTACAAGGCATGGAGAATGTTCCTTGTATTTCATATAATGTTTAGGATGGCTATGAACTCTTCAAGTTATCGCAAACGATCTGACATGATGGGGATCTTGGATCGACTCTACAACCCTTCACTGCTATATGTGGAAAGGTGTTGGACTTGGAGCGCGGGTTACTACATAGATCCCAACTGACTCGCCTATCTCCAAAACAATCTAAAGAGGCTAAAATGGTTGGAAGACTTGAATATCATCAATTTATTCATCTTCCATGAGGCACATGTGAACTTGATCCTATACATCAGATGACGACAAGTAGAATAGACTCGCTACATCTCAAAGTCTTGCCAGCAGACATAATAAAAGTAATGGGGTGAAGCGAACGTCACGGCTATAAAAAATGGGGACTTATTGAACTTCCCATGACTTATCGCTTCTTGAGAATCCATTCCCCAAATCCATATTACTATTCTGTCCCTATAGCTAAATTCAGATAACTATTAACTTGGCATTGATGTATCTCTTGAAAAAAAAATCATTCCAACCAATCTCTATCTATTCCTGAATTATTGTACTTGAGGCTTATGTTTCTTTATGGATAAATAAGAATTTTATGTTCATTTGATTTGTTACATAGTATTAATAAAAAATAATATGTGCATTGAGATAAGTTGTGAAGAGATGTGTAAATGCAATCTTAACACGAAGGTTTTAATTAAAAACTAGATACAACCCCAAGCACAGAACCAAAGTCTTGTTTCCACACTAAGCCTAGGGAGGCACAAGAGAATAAGTTTCTTCTCAAACAAATTAAACAACTACAATTTGATGAAAAAGGGAACACTGTTGAAGCCGATGCCGAAGTATGGATTAAATCCATGGAGGATTACTTTAGTGTAGCAAAAAGAGCACTTGTAAATGAGGCTATGATTGCCAAGCTCAAACTTACTAGCAAAGCTAGGCTCTGGTGGAAGTAATGGTGTAAAGTCATGGAAAGCACAATAACTTGGGGCAAGCTAAAGGAAGTAGTGCAGGGAAGGTACATGCCACTTGCATACAGAACTCAAAAAATGAATGAGTTCTTTAAGTTGAAACAATTGGGTGTATTGGGTGTATCTCTGGAGGCGTACTACTCGAGATTTGTCTCCTTGTTGAAATATGCCCCAACAATGAGTATTTTCCAAAAAGTCTCAAAATTTTGTGATGGGCTGAACCCACCAATGAACACTCGGTTGGAATCAATGAGTCGTTCATATTTACAAGATGTATTGATAAGAGTAGGACATATCGCCTAAGAAGTCTAGCCAAATTCCACGAATAATAGACCTTAGTCTCACAAAGACCAAAATCCAGGGATGTTGAAAGCTCAATTTAAAAGGGTGTAAGGATAGAGTCAAGGCCAACGGAAGAAGTTGAGGGCAAATGCAATCAGTGACTTTGTCCCCACTCAAAGAAGTGACCAAATCCTGCGATGTTTTCACTGCAATGAAGCTAGGCACTTCAAAAGGGAATGTCCCAAACTTGGCAAAGATCGTCGTCAAGGAAATTTTAGTGGTGGCCCAAGCCAGAGCTACCCATGGCCGCGACTGTGCAATGGGAAGGGCAAAACTTCCAATATCTCCATTAAGGGAATCAACGAAGAAGAAGACCCATCCATGGAAGCTGAGATTGAGAGGGTATCCATTCATGCTACTCTCAATAAAAAGGGGCCGAACCGCCAATTCTCGTGGATCCAAACACCATCGGATTACCAAGGTAAGAAATTCAAACCCTAATTGACTATGGCAATACTCATTCTTTGATTTCACCATCTTGTGCAAGAAGGTTAGGGATAGCCACTGTAGCTGCACATACTTTGCTCGTCGAACTAGTGAATGGACAAGAAATCACTTGCACTAGAAAAATTGCTAAGGTGGAACTCCTACTAAAAAACGAGCCCACATCCATTAAGTAAATAATGAATCTAGGAGTCCATGAGTGACTGCTCAAGATGGATTGGCTAATCCCCAATGATGCTCACATCCATTATGGAAGGGGTCAAGTCTCCTTTCAAAATACTAAGGGTGAGCAAGTTACAACTCAAGGAGAAGCAAGTAAACCAAAGATCCAGCTAGCTAAGGCAACATGAATAGCCCAAGGAATAAGAAAATGATTACCCATCTATCTGATCAAGTTAAACAAACCAGAATAGGTAGAGGACTCCAATGAAGAACCATCATGGCTAAACGAATATGCAGATGTGTTCCTAGAAGAATTGACAGAATTACTACCACCCAAAGGAAGTGGATCATGAGATTTAGCTAATATCAAGAGTTGCACAAGTTGCAAAAAGACCCTACAAGATGTCCATTAGTGAAGCTATTGAGTTAAAAGAACAACTCAAACAACTATTGGACCAAGGGTACATACGCCCCAGTAGTTCTCCCTGGGGGGCTCTAGTCTTGTTCCAAAAGAAAAAGCATGGTACACTTCGCCTTTGCATCGATTATAGAGGCCTGAATCAAGTAACCATCAAGAATAAATATCCTATCCCAAGGATAGACGAGTTACTTGATCGATTGTAGGGAACAAAAATATTCTCCAATATTGATTTGAGGTCAAGATACTACCAGATCTGCGCTTCAAGGAAGAGGATATTCCTAAGACAGCATTCAACACGAGATATGGTCATTTCAAATTTACACTAATGTCTTTTAGATTTACTAATGCCCTTGCCACCTTTAACAGGCTAATGCATGCCATTTTTAGACCATATCTCGATGATTTTGTACTTGTCTTCTTTGATGACACCTTGGTTTATTCCAAGGAAGAGGAGGATCATGAATCTCAAGTTCGCATCGTCTTTGAGACCATGAGGACTCATAAGCTCTAAGCTAAGAAGAAAAAATGTGCCTTCCTCAAGAGGCAGATTGAATATCTTGGATTTATTGTGTCAAATGAAGGAATCTCTGTAGATCCTACAAAGGTTAAGGATGTCCAAGAGTGGCCTCCACCAACTACTCTTAAAGAAGTGCATAGCTTTATTGGATTAATAGGTTGGTATAGAATCTTCATTAAGGACTATGCCTAAAGCACAACACCCCTCACAAATTTGATGAAAAAGGAGGTTGCCATAGTATGGATGCCCACTGAACAATCAAGTTTTGATCAACTCAAGCATAGCTTAGTGACATCACAAATTTTGAAACTCCCTGACTTGAGCAAGGAATTTGAAGTTGTGAATAATTTGGGAAGCATATGACTCCCCCTTTTTAGGCCATCCCAAATATGTCAACCTCAACATGGTCAAAAAGAGCTACCATTGGGAAAGTCTTAAGAGAGACGTACTCAAATATGTCACCAAATGTTTGTCTTGCCAGTGCATTAAGGCAGAACATGTCAAGATGCTTGGGAAGCTACAACCTCTTGGCATTCCCCAAATGAAGTGGGAATTTATCAGCATGGACTTTGTTGTTGGGTTACCTTCAATTCAAGGAGGATACAATTCAATTATGGTTATAATAGACATGCTCACCAAGGTTGCACACCTCACTCTAGTCAAGAAAAACTATAAAGGTTAATATATTGCCAGATTATTGATAAAGGAGATATTTAGTTCCCATGGGTTTCCTAGAAGGATCGTTAGTTTTAGATCTCACTTTTGGAGAGGGATATTCGAGGCCATTGCGACTCAACTCTATCTTAGTATAGCCTATCACCCTCAAAATGATGGCCAAACAGAGTGGGTCAACCAAGTCATTGAAGATATCCTTAGAGCATATTGTTGTTGCGAACCCAAGAAATGGATACCATTGGTAGAGCTCCCTATAATGCTTCCTACCAACAAAGAATTCAAATGACATCTTTTCAAGCATTGTATGGGCATGATTGTCGTACACCATTGAACTTTTTAAATCCTACCTTAAAGGTAGAAGCTTCTAAGAAAATGCTTGAGGAAATGGATGAGCGGGTCAAGGCCATCAGACAAGACATTAGAGCCACCAAGGATAGACAAAAAGCCTATGTAGACCTAAGAATGACTCTTCAATGAGGGTGATATGGTTTATTTAATTCATGTGCAACCCAAGAAGAGTTCCTTATCATTGGTGGGAAATTTTAAGAAACTGAGTCCAAGGTATTGTAGACCCTACAGGATCCTCAAGTTCCTAGGGTCCAATGGTGCCTACAAACTCCAACTCCCTGAGAACGTAAAGGTTCACAATGCATTTTATGTTAGCCTACTAAAGAAATATGTATCCAATCCTAGCCATGTCCAGTGGAAAGATTATCCCAAAGAGAATGCCACCTGGATGGACGAAGATACTCTCAACCAACAATACCCCCAGGTCCTCTCGAGATGAGGACATCTCGATTCCTCTAAGGGGGAGAGGATGTAACATGCCATAGGAACCCCTCCTTAATTTCAAAAAGAGAGAAATTATTAATGTCTACAGTTCAAAATTCTTTTACTCCCCCCTCTCCCCTCGCCAACAACACGTCTAGGAGAGAGAGAGAGGGAATGATGGTGTTAGGGGGCGTGCAGACCCTAGGTAGGGGGTGGCCATGCCACCTACCTCCTCCCCTCCTCTATATAAGGGGAGGCTGCTCCCCTCCCCCGGTGGTAGACACAGAAGCTAGGCCCTTCCATACGTCGCCAGCCCCCCCCGTCAGCTGTGCTGCGCAGGGCCCTGGGCCTCTGACTGGAGTTCTCTCCCCCTTGGGGCTCTTGGCCGTAACCACCCCCCACCGCCTAGACAGCAAGCGCTGCATCACCCCCCTAGGGCCCTTTCGAACGAAGTCTCCCCCTTGCGACCTGCAGCAATGGCAGCCACTTGTCTGACGTGCTGCTCTGCCACCTTGGCTGACAACTCAGCCCGCTTTTCCCCCATACTAGCTGGTAGCGACACCCTCCTCTGACATGTTCTGCGGGCTGACGTGTGAGGGAGGAAAAGTAGTGTTGAGTGTTGAAATGACTTGTTTTTTGGCTGATTTTTGTTGTTTTTGAGAGCTGAATGGTTGATTTTATGGGATCATTGATTGATTTGGAAGTGGTTTGAGAGTGTTTTAGATGATATTGATTGTGTTTTGGAAGATCATGATGTTTGTTGATGGTTCTGTGATGTTCTGATAGGTTCTGAATGGTTCTGTATACCTTCTGTTTTGTTCTGTTTTGTTCTGATTGTCTTCTGCAAGGAGGGAAGGAGTATTGATTGATGAAGATTGAGATCTTGTGAAAGTTTATTGAATGGTTTGTGAGAGTTTGAAATGGTTTGAGAATGAGTTATGTAGTTTTGATAACCTTCTGTAACCTTCTGTAGGTCTTCTGTAGAGCTTCTGTTCTGTTTCTGTTCTGTTCTGTCTCTGTTCTGTTCTGTAGTGTAGCTGTTCTGGTACTATTCTGTAGACTGTTCTGTATGCTTCTGTAAGTGTTCTGTGAAATGTATATGTGACTTTGGGAAAGTTTTCTAGCCTTGGAAAGAGGTGAATACAAGTGCAAAAGAGCTGAAAGAAGTGGAAGAAGTAGCTGCTGAAGACTCAAGAGAAGACTAGAGTGAAGTGACAGTAGTGAGCTATGAAGAGACACTGTAGTGGCTCTGGTGACCCTTCATATCATACATACCTCTTGGGAGGGGTATCCACGACCTAAGAGTGATTTTTGAGAGATTGTAGTGAGGATATGATGTATTATTGATGGAGTGAGAGAGAGAGAATCAGAGATAGCCAATTCTACCGAAACAGAGTGATTGTATATGAGAGATTGAGAGAGAAGACTATGAAGATATTGAAGATGAATACTATGTGATGTATTTCCATTCAAAGATGGTGTATTTCTTTGCTTTCTTTGTTCTATTGATGGATTTTGTGAAGATATTGAAGAATATGGTTGATTCTATCAAAACCGTGGGAGATCTACATGATGTTGCATGAAGATTTGTTGTGCATGGTGTTCTTTTCTTCATTGTGATCATATAAAACATGATAAACAAGCTTGTTGATGTTACAAGATAGATTTTCTTGCAAGAGAATTCCCTTTTCCTTGGTGTTCCTCTCGGGGCTCCATGTTTTTGGTGCGCAGCCGGGGAAACTTGCCAACAACAAGCACCAAAAGAAGCTGAAAATGAAGGAAATGGCATTGCCAAGAAGAGAAGAATTCAATGGATGTTTGTAAAGTTCCTTCTTCCACTGAAGAGTTGGAATTTCTTATAATCAAAGCCACTTTCCACAAGAAGTTCATCCCACAATGGCGGAAACACATCACCATCATGATGCGTGCTCTATGTGGTGGACAGTTTCCTCTTCCTATTGAAGCAGCAGAAACTTGCATCTTGGTGGCAAACTGTTTGGGAACAAACTGAAGAGCAGAAACAGAGAGAATGAACATCCATGGAAGATTTGGCATTCATTGAAAAGTTTCCAGACAACATCAAGTGGGAGATTGTGAAGAAGCTTCAGGAGTCTTGGTCTGTAGAGGTTCACAAAGACAAGAAAGAGAAGAGTTGGAATTTGTTCGTGGATGCTCAACAGCAAGATACATGGGATGCTTGGTGTACTGATAATCTTCTGTTTGTTCAATTAGCAACCCACTGGAAGTTGGTAGATAGAGTGTTTTTCACAACATACACTGTTGAAACCATCAGAAGTTGGCATTACTATGATGATGGCACCACCACAATGCTTAGACGTATGCATTTTGACACCTTCAAAACCGAATACCTTCCTCTGTGCAGTGGCATGAAAGCAGAATTCAGAGACGTTGAAAAGGAAGAAGTAGAAGAAATGTTGGCAAGAGAGTCCTACAGAGACTGAAGCCTTCTGTTAACCCTCTGTGGAGCACTAACAACATAGTGGAGCCAACCCCCTGATGAATGACACAATAAAGAGGCAAGCGTTAGAACGAGTCCAGAGGTACGTGAGAAGAGAGAAAGCAAGAATTAGAGCCGAGAGCGAGCTCGCACCAGAAGTCGCCTTTGACGCCCTTGCGGAACTCTTTACAGAAGTCCCAATGGCACATCAAGCCCTTCCACCTCCTGCTGGAGGTCCACTTCCAAGCCAGATCCATCCTGGAAATATTGATGACAGGCCAGCGAATGTAGTCCCATTGCCAGTTTTTAAGGGAGAGTACAATGAAGACCCCGATCTCCATGTAGCAGAGTTTATGGTAGCGTGTGTGGCTAACAATGCCAGAACCCCTGAGCATTGGTTGGCAATATTCCCCGCTACTTTCAAGGGCGCGGCGTTTCAGTGGTATGAGAGACAAGCAGCAGGAACTTTTGGCACATGGGACGACCTGAAGTTGGCCTTCCTCACTAAATTCAGGCGTGAAGGTTTTGAAGAGCGGATGAGAGAGGAATTTATGAACCTAAGTCAGTCCTCTGGAGAAAGAGTGGAAGCTTATGTCTCACGAATGGAATCCATCCTGAAGAGATGGACTAACCATAATCTAGATGATGGCATTCAGAAGGGAGTGTTTCTCAGAGGATTACAACCAGAAGTCCGTAAGTTTGTGGAGCTGCAAAGACCAGCCACACTACAAGCTGCAACAGAAGGTGCAAGACTGTACGATGAAGTGGAAGCTCGATTAGCGATGAATACAGGAAGAGGAGTCCTACCTCCTCTGATGCCAGGAATGATGTACCCACCAAATGCAGTTCCAGGGACTGTTCCCTATCCCTACCAACAGATGTCCCCGGTATCACAGTACAGTGCACCAAATCCACAGTGGCCACAATCCCTGCCTCAAATGATGGTTCAACCACAACAACAATGGTCCCAACCAATTTCCTCAACACCAAATCAACAGCAACAGTGGAACCCTACCAACTAGAGCCAACAGCCAACAGTTCAAACAGGAGCACTAAATCAGAACCAGAACAGAGACCCCTCTGTACC
This sequence comes from Lygodium microphyllum, assembly GCF_053477565.2. Classification (NCBI taxonomy): domain Eukaryota; kingdom Viridiplantae; phylum Streptophyta; class Polypodiopsida; order Schizaeales; family Lygodiaceae; genus Lygodium; species Lygodium microphyllum. The sequence continues at coordinate 33,053,885 of NC_141139.1, forward strand.
AGCCCAACCCGTTTATGCAGTGATTGCCAAGACTCCTCAAAATCCTCCTGCCAGTGCCTCAGGAGGTGAAAGCTTGAAGGACTACTTATCCAACTCAGTTGCAAACATCAAAAAGGAGTTGATGGATGTGATTACAGAGCAACTACGGACGTTGAAAGTGAATACTGCTAGCATATCCAACGTTGCAGAAGCAGGAAGAGATGTGATGCGGTCAAATACTTGGTGTGGTAAGTGTCATCAAGCAGGCCATTTAGCCATTGAATGTACACGGAAACCAACCATCCCTAGAGCCTTCTGTTCCTACTGTTTGCGAAAGAATCATACAGAGGACATTTGCTCTCTGAAGGAGATGCATGATAGGAGAAGAAAGGAAGAAGACGCAAGATTCAACCTGTTGGAATCCAAAATGACAACACAAGATATTGGACCCAAGCCTAGAGAGTTTGGTCCTAACTTCGGACCCAGAAGATTTCCTTCCCAAAGTTACAGAGGCAGACAGTCTGGCGGTGGTCAGAGATCAGAAGTGGAGTGTTACAGATGCGGAGAAAAGGGACACATCTCACCAAATTGTCCAAATCCTCGAAGGTCAGTGGATTACAAGCCCTTATGCAGTCGATGCAAAGGAGAAGGCCACACTGCAAAAGACTGTCCAAGCCCAGTCCCAGTGAAAAACAGTGCTACTGATAGTCCAGCCAAGGCCCAAGAGCCTACCTCCAATTTAGTGGAATTGGAAGTTGCTGCCATCACGCGTGCAAAGCAGAAGGAACCACCTATCCAGAAAGAAAATAACGCCCCTGCCAGAATAGTGAAGTTCAATCTTCCACCAGAAGAACAGAACAGAACAGAGCCTAACAGTGCCTGACAGAGCACTACAGTGCCACAGAGAGTTACAGAGACAGTTACAGAGACAGGACCAGAGGTCCAGGATACAGAAGAGGAGGAAGTGCCACAAGTGGCAGAAGAAGTTCCTGTAATTCCTCTGATGGAAGAAAGAGGGAAAATGAAAATGGGTGTTGCCCCATTCCCTAATCGGTTAGAGAAGCCAGTGGATCCTATTAAGGAATACGATCTAGTTAGAGATCTAGATACCTTTAAACCAAACCTCACATTCCGACAATTATTGATGTTGTCCCCCAGTTGCCGAAAAAGGTTCAAAAGTATATTGACAAAAAGACGTGGTTTAAGGATTGCTCCTTCAACAGTGACAAAGTCCAACAAGGCTCCAGAGCCTGTAAAAGAAGTGGATGTGGCTAATGCTTTTCTAGATCCGGGTACTCCAGAGACTGGCGTGTGGATAGAAGGCTGCTTCATTGCAAATGCACTGATTGATGGAGGTTCATCAGTGAACATTATGACGGATGTGACAATGAAGGATCTAGGCCTACAAGGTGTGCAACCAACCCAATGGCTCATCAGACTGGAGGATCAGAGTAGAATCAAGCCTTTGGGCATTCTTCCATATGTGAAGACTACAGTGGCTGGAAAAGATTATTGGCTAACCTATCTGGTGGTGAAGCCAAACTCTTATGGTACATCCTATCCTCTGTTACTGGGCAGACCATGGCTTTTTGAAGCCCGAGCAAGGACGGATTGGTTCAAAGGAACCTTGACCTTGGGTAGAGGACCCAACAAAGTGGTGCTGAAACTGTATGGTTCTCAAAAAGGACATGGATCCACCTCCTTGGAATTATCTTCTGACTCCCCTAATGAGGCTACAGATGGAACATCAGCAGACGAAGATGCTATCAAACAAATACTTCCCAAGAAAACAGTGGCACATTCCTTAACAGTGGATACTGTAAGCCGACTTCCAACAGATGCAAAGCCATTATCAATGGGTGAATACTTCCTGCTTGAACCAGGAATGACTTCTGAAATCACTTCTGACAATGAGATAGAAGCATGGATGTACTGCTCTCCCTGTTACATGGCCATAGCGGAAACAGAGACAGATACAGGAGAGGAACCAGAGAATCTGTTCTTCTGTTACAGAGCTCCTACAGAAACAAAAACAGAAGCAGAAGCAGAAGCAGAAGCAGAAACAGAAACAGAGGCAGAAGAGGAAACAGAAGCAGAAACAGAGGCAGAAGAGGAAACAGAAACAGAGACAGAGACAGGAGAGGAACCAGAGAATCTATTCTTCTGTTACAGAGCTCCTACAGAAGCAGAAGCAGAAGCAAAAGTAGAAACAGAAATAGAAGCAGAAGCAGAGACAGAGACAGAAGAGGATGGATATGATATGGACGAAGAAGATTATGAAAGTGAAATGGAAGGGTCTATCCCACCTGAAGAGGATACATTTGAGGAAGAAGTTCCAGAAGCATAAAAAACAGACGACCTCATGCTATGGGACAGCATGGTGATGGTACCATTTGGTCTGGTAAATGGATCTTCTCATATGCAAAACCTTTATAAAAGATGGATTAAGAAGAACAAGCCGTCTTTCAAGAGTGGCTCCTGCCGTCCTAACCCATCCTTGCCAAAGAAAGATGATGATGATGCACCGTGCCAACAAGCACCAGTCCCACAAACCCAACAGGCATCAGAGGGTCCCTGTTATGTGACGTTCTTGGATGTGTCATCTTCAGAAGAGGAGTCTTCAAGCCAAGAGGTAGTTAATTTTGAAACCAAACCCGAAACAACTCTAATCACATTTCAACGTCTTAAAGAGCAACCTAAGTCTCCACCAAAAGAAGAAGTGAGTTCTAGTGGGACATCAGACGAGGACACCACTCCCTTGAAGGAGTCGGATCTCTACCCAGAAGCAGTCCGCGGGACCTTCATCCGTGAAGTAGAAGGTGAAAGGCAGTTAACCTTTGTGGATTCAGAAGGCACTGAACGCCACTTGAAGGTGGGTAGCAGTCTTCCAGAAGAGGAGTTGTCAACCTTGTACAACTTGTTGAAAGAGAATTTGGACGTATTTGCATGGTCCTACAAAGACCTAAAGGGGATTGATCCCACAATATGTCAACATCATATTGACTTGGAGCCTGATGCCAAGCCAGTACGGCAGCGACAGAGGCGAATGAACCCGAATTATTCCACATTGGTGAAAGCGGAGCTGCTGAAGCTTCTGGAAGCCGAGTTCATCTATCCAGTGCCAAATAGTGAATGGGTTTCACCCATTGTGGTTGTACCCAAGAAGAATGGTAAATTGCAAATATGTGTGGATTTCAGAAAGCTTAATTCCAAAACAAAGAAGGATCACTTTCCAATCCCTTTCACAGACCAACTGTTGGACACAGTGGCAGGACATGAGCTTTATTCTCTTTTGGATGGATTCAGCGAATACAACCAAGTCCAAATCGCAGAAGAAGACCAATCCAAAACAACCTTCACCACAGAATGGGGGACCTACGCTTACTAAGTGATGCCATTTGGGCTCTGCAATGCCCCTGCTACTTTCCAACGAGTCATGATGGCCGCATTTCAAAATCATCTGCACGACTTTATTGAGGTATATTTGGATGACTTTTGTGTCTATAGTTTGATCAGTGAACACTGGGAACACCTAGAACAATGCTTTGACCGTTGCCGGGAGTATGGGATTTCCCTCAACCCCGACAAATGCATCTTTGGGGTTTCTTCTGGAGTTCTGTTGGGCCACATTGTCTCTGCACAAGGGATATCAACAGACCCTGCAAAGATTGAAAAGATCGCAGCTCTGACAGCACCCACCAACCTCAAACAGTTGAGGGGATTCCTAGGCCATGTGGGTTACTACAGAAGGTTCATAGCTCATTTTGTGACAAAGGCAACCTCCTTGCACAAGCTCCTGAGGAAAGATGCAGAGTTTACTTGGACAGAAGAATGTGATAAAGCCTTCCACATTCTGAAGTAGTGTCTAGTAGAGGCACCCATTCTGAAACCTCCTGATTGGACGAAAGAGTTCCATGTACACACTGATGCATCAATTGAAGGTTTAGGTGCTGTCCTCTGCCAGAAGGGTTCCTCGAAGCTGGATCAACCGATCTATTATGCAAGCCAAAAAGTCACTGATAGGGAACGAAACTATACAGTGACAGAGCTGGAGTGCTTGGCAATGGTGTTTGCCCTAGAGAAGTTCCGCCACTACCTCCTATCTACCCACTTTAAATTTTATGTGAATCATGAGGCCCTGTCCTTCCTGATGAACAAAGCAGATGTGAAAGGACGAATGATGAGATGGCTCCTTCTATTCCAGGAGTTCGACTTTGAGGTGATTACTAAGCCTGGTCGTTCCCATGTTCTGGCTGATCATCTGTCGCGTATCCCACAAACTGCAGACGAGGAGCAGGATGATCCAGACCTCCCTGATGCTTCCCTATTCTTGGTAAAAACTGTAACTCCCTGGTATGTAGATATTGCTAATCTGCTGGCAACCCAACAGTACCCTCCTGGTATTTCTAGTCAGGAAAGGAAGAAGCTCATGCTAGAATCAGCCCCATACACCCTGCTAGGTGGCGCACTGTACAAGAAAGGCAAAGATGAAGTGCTCCGAAGATGTGTTGCAGAAAATGAGATTGGGATTGTTCTGAAGGCTTGCCATGATGAGCCATGTGGAGGTCACTTTGCAGGAGAAGCTATAGCTAGGAAGGCTCTGCTAGCAGGTTATTGTTGGCCTACCATCCACAAAGATTCCTATGATTACTGTAAAAGATGTGATGCTTGTCAAAGAATGGGGAAACCCACGAAGACAAGTGCCATGCCATTGCAACCTATCCTTCCTTTGAAGCCTTTTGAGAAGTGGGGCATTGACTTCGTAGGTCCAATCGATCCTCCTACCAGAAGGAAATAGAACAGATACATCCTCGTCTGTACGGATTATGTTACAAAGTGGTATGAAGCTAAAGCCCTAAAGCGGGACGATGGTAACAGTGTGGCCCTATTCATGTACGAGAATATCATCACCCGTTTTGGTAGTCCCTTAGAGTTGGTAAGTGACAGAGGCACGCATTTCCTCAACAAAGTCATGGAAGAGTTGACAGAGTTGTATAAGATCCGCCATCGCAAGTCCACTCCTTATTACCCCAGAGTCAACGCCCAAGTCGAAGTCACGAATCGTATCCTCTGCTCGATTCTGACAAGAACAATTGCCGCACATCGTCGTGATTGGGATGATCGACTTACAAAGGCCCTCTGGGCGTACAGAACCTCCCATAAAGCAGCAACGGGACAGACACCCTTCCAGCTGGTGTATGGAACAGAAGCTGTTTTTCCTGTTGAATTGGAACTACCCTCTTTGAGAGTGGCTATCAAAGAGCGTTTGGGAGATGATGATTCACTGCAACGCCGTCTCCTGCACCTGGAATGTTTGGACGAAATTTGTAGGATGGCTCGACAGTGCATGGAAGCCACACAAGCTCGACGCAAGGCTTACCATGACAGTTTCATCAAGCACAAGGAGTTCAAAGAAGGTGATTTGGTCCTAGCCTATGATTCACGCTTTGGCAAGTTTCCTGGCAAGCTCCAACAACGGTGGATGGGCCCCTATAAGGTACTTGCAGTCAACCCTAATGGCTCTGTCCAAGTACAGACCGTTGATGCCTCTGATGATCCCTTTCTGATCAATGGATATCGCCTGAAGAAGTACTTCCCTCCTTGGGGATCTTGACAATTACGGACACTTGATCCTTTCCCTCGTTGGCGTGGTACTGTACTTCTTATGATGCTACTTCTGATAGCCGTTCTTCAATCACTCCTGATGAAGTGGACGCAACCCTCTATCCCCTCAAAACCCCCTTTCAGCCTTGATCTCTTATCCTCTATTTTCCATCAGCGACAGTGGCGAGGTTGGTCTTGACACATGGTTTTTCTACCATTCCCTTGCTCAATTTGCAGAAAAACAAAAAGAAAGAAAAAAAAAAACAAAACATATCGGTTATGGGAGAAAAGGACTTAGGTCCTTGTCATGCCGACCTATTCTTCGAGAAAAGGTGGAAACACCCTCGGGAATAGGGGAAAACAAGAAGAAGAAAAAGAAAGAAAAAAAAAAGCAAATCTGTTATGAGAGAAAAGGAAGCAATTCCCTGTTATAGCAGGCCTCGTGCCAAGAAAAGGTGGTAAACACCCTTGGGCGAGAAGCTGGCTGTGGAAAAGGTGGCAACACCCAGCAGTCCAGAAAGTGGATTCATTAATTGATATCCCTAGGATTCAATTCCGAAGCTGCCTCCCTTGGTACGCTGTGTCCTGGGTCCCTCTGCAAAGTGACTACCTGTCCTCTAGCAGACGACATGTTCCTATCCAATACAATGTTCGATTTGATGGCTACCTCCCTGGGTATGCCTCTTCAACAATTGATGACGCGATCTTCATCGACAAACAATCGAGTGATGTGAGCTTTCATCCTAACCGGATGGGGACGTGAGTACAGTTGCCCTCTGTATCTATCAACAGAGAGTGAGACAGAGGGTGGGGCGAGAGACCAGTCTTTTCCCTTCAAATCAAATGAGAGGTGAGAAGTGTGAATGAAGTGTTGCACGCACGGGATGGGCCTCTCAAAGCACAAAGCACAATTTGTTTCTGTGCACTGCACTATAAGGCTCCCTTGCCTTCCTTCTCGCACCGTATGCCGGCACAGGGCGGGATGCACAGTTGCACCATCAAATGCACACAAGGCATACAACCTTTGCACAAGTGACTGTGAGGATTACATCAATGGGTTTCAGGAAAAGGCTGCCCTCCTGTAATTATCAACAGAGCGTGAGACAGAGGGTGGGTTGAGTGTGACTGAAGTTTCTTCAATCAATTACCGAGAGGTGAGATTGAGGGACGTTACGACACTTGGAGTCAGGTATGTTCCCGTTTCCCTATGCACCCACGGGATGGGTCTTTGCTGTCATCACAAGACACATCACCCTGTTCTGTACACTGCACCGTAAGGCTCCCTTGCCTTCCTCCTTGCACTTATGCCAGACGGGTTAGACGCACTAATGCACCATCAACTGTGCACCCTGGCATACTCCCTTTGCACCATTTCCCCCTTGTCGATTCCTCAACCGGGTATGAGATATGGGTTTTAATCATTCTTCCGCGAGTGATATTAGTCATGGGGCGAGTGACTGTTCTTTCATTCCAATTGAGTGATTGTGAGTTGAGTGAAATATCCCTCATCATCGACGCATTTCCTGTGATTCCTTCCATCAGCTACCTCCCGGGGTGCTGCCGCGTGGTCCCTTCCATGACGGACGTGTGCCGAGAAGATGCCTTGGTCCCTCCAGCGCCGACAACAACACTGGACATGCCGTCGACACTCAACCTTGATTCTTGACGAAACGGGCCAAGTTTTTCAAACCCTACAACTTCTGTTTCTTAGTGATGGTCATGTTTTAAGTGTGGGGACGTTAGTGGATGGTCTGTGGCGTGGTCTTAGGTCCCTATTGTTCGGTTAGCCCTATCTGTTAAGGTTTTAAGTGTGGGGACGCGTCCCTGCGCGTCTCCCGGGCATACTTTTCTGCATCTGCCTTAACCTGTTCATGCATGCATACCATGCCTTGCTTTTACCCTAATGGGATCCCTTCCCACCCTTCCGGTTATGTTCCACCTACCCTTGGGGCTGTTCCCTTGCAGTTTTCCTTCATTCCCTGATTTTGAGGTTTGTCCATGTGAATGCACCCTACGTTCACCAAAATCCAAATCCAACCTTACAGCCCTGTTCCTCCCTTTGAATTGACCATTTTTCCTTTTTACCTACCCCTGTTCCGGTGCACGGTTTTTGCGTTATTAATTTTTGAAGCATTTTGTGCAAATTAGCCGGTTTTCCATGTGAACGTGCTTTTCTTGCTTCGAAACTAGGATCTGTCATCATAGCCCTAACAACCACTTTTTCCCTGACATTTTCCCTTTTTACTCCGCATCATTCCGATACACAGTTTGTCCGTTATTAATTTTTCGGGTTTTTAAGACTTTTTCATGCGTATTTTTGACATTTTTCCATGTGAACGTGCCCTATTTGTATCGGAATTCCAATTTGATTTGACAGCCGTGTCCCCTGTGCCTTCCCCTACCTTTTTCCTTTTTTCTCCACCCTCTTTCGACTTCCGGATTTTTACTTATTAATTTTTAAATGAGTTTTCGGGCGTATTTTTGGAGTTTTTCGCATAGGAACCCCTCCTACTTCCACCGGAACTGCGGTTTAACATGATAACCCTGTGCCACTCCTTCTTGTGGACATTTTTCCTTCTTACTGCCTATCTTTCCGGTGAATGGGTTGTCCGATATTAATTTCCGATCCCATTTTCGGGTTTGTTTTTTGGGTTTTTTCCATGAGAACGCGTCTTATCTCCGTCGGAATTATGTTTTGATGTGATAGGATTGTCGGGCACATCTTTCTGCACAGTTTTCCTTTTTCCTGCACCTCATTCCGATGCACGGATTTTTCGATATTAATTTTTAAATTGCGTTTTTGGTTCTTTTTTGTGTTTCTTGCACGTGACTGCCCTTTACCCCTCCCGGAACCCCCGTCCCATATTTTCCTTGTTTTCCCCCTATTGCCCTGCCCACTTTTTGTTTTTACGCTATTTCGTTTTGATGTCCGGATTGGGAGTTATTAATTTTTCTTTATTTTTACGTTTTTTCTCGCGCCCGTTTTGCACGTGAACGCGCCCTTTTTCGATTTTACGAGTCTCCACGCGCCCCGGTCGTGTCCGCATAACCCGTACCATCTTCCCCGCGTCATTTCAATCCCGTCACGGCAAATTTTTTTACCCCGCCCCGCGCATGAGCGCGGGACGGGGGTACGCGCCCTTGCCCCCCACTCCTTCCCCCCACCTGCCCACCCCATGGCCCCCCCCATGGGCCCCCCACCCCTTTCCCCTAACTGCCCACCCCTTCCCCCCACCTGCCCACCCCATGGCCCGCCCCATGGGCCCCCCACCCCTTTCCCCTAACTGCCCACCCCTTCCCCCCAACCGCCCGGTTCTCTCCCTCTCTTTCTTTCTCTCTCTCTCTTTCTTTCTCTTCTCTCTCTCTCTCCTTCCTTCCCCCCGACATCCGTGCCTTCTCCCCCCAGCGCTCCTCCTCTCCCCTTCCCCAGCGGCCATCGCCGCCTCCTCCTCTCCCCTTCCCCAGCGCCATCGCCGCCTCCTCCTCTCCCCTTCCCCAGCGCCATCGCCGCCTCCGTCCCTCTCTCCTTCCTCCAGCCCTCTGCCCCGCCCTTCCTTCCTTCCCTCCTCCCTACCCGCCTACCCGCCGCCTTCCTGCCTACCCCGCCCGTCTCCGTCTCCTGCCTACCCCGCCCGTCTCCGTCTTCTCCCAGCCCCCCCCGTCCGCCGCTGTCTCTCTCCCAGCCCCCCCCCCCTCCCCCTGATTTCCTGCTCCTCCCCCCCCTGCCATCTCCGCCTACCCCCAGCCCCCCCCCCCCCCCCCCCCCCGACTTCCTGTTTCTTCCCCCGCCCTTCCGTCCTTCTTCTTCCTCCCCCCAGCCCGTCGCCGCCCTCCCCCCTCCCTCCTCCTTCTCCTCCTTCCTTTATTTTCCCCTCCTCCTCGTAGCCGCCGCCACTGGACGAAGTCGCCGCCGCCGCCATCGGACAAAGCCGCCTGCCGTCGGACAGTGCCGCCGCTGTGCCGGATTGCTACTGTCGCCGCCCGACGCCGCTGCCACCCTCCTCCTCCTCCTCCTCCTCACCCACCTAACCACCCTATGGTTAGTCTCTCACCCTAGTTAATCACTAACCTAACTGTAGTTAGTACCCCCACTAACCTCCCTAGGGTTAGTTGACCCCTAACCTTACCCCAATTAGTTAACCTCTACCTAACCCTAGTTAACTAGAACCCTAACCCTAGTTAGTTAACTTAATCACCTAACCATAGTTAACCTAGTTAGTTCACCTAACCTAGTTGACTAACCTCTATCTAGCTAACTTAGTTGACTAACCTAGCCTAGTTGACTAACCTAAGCAACCTAGACTAACCTGACTTGCCTTGGGCAGACTAACATGACTTACCCCCACTAACCAGACTTAACTGACTTATGCCTACCTGACTTATCTTATTAATGTGATTTAGGTGACTTAATTAATCACTACATTACTTTTTCCATTAAAAAAATTCAGAAAAATTTATAAAAATTCATTTTGCATTTTGCCAATTTTTGGGAATTTGTCCGCTGGAAATTGCCTACCCTATAATTTTTGAAAATTCAATATTTCCTAATTTCACCTTCAAATTGCCTATAAATGTAGAAAATTCATTTAAAAATCGTAAAAATTTCTAAAAATTTCTAAAAAAATTCTCAAAAATTTCCCTCACCTCCTTCATCATTTTCCCTTTATTTCACCATAAATAATCACAACTTAACACAAAAAAAAACCAAAATAAAAATCAAAATAAACAACCAACACAACCCAAATCCACACATCCACCAAGGTGTTGTCATTGTTGTTTCATCAATGATCTTTACTTTTCCTTTACTAGATTCACTTCTTTTGGTGGACTCTTCCGTGCGCATTCCTGCATTACATACACACCCCTTCCAGGTATTTATTTTATGTGCTTTATTTATTTTTAATTTTCCCCTTAATCACAAATTAATTGTTAAAATGAACCCTTTAATTCACCCACAGTTTCCACGCGCATTCGCGCTATACACACATACTTTTAAAATAAAATAAACCAGCCGTTCACTTAGCACGCGCTACGTGCGCTAAAGAGGCACTTTAATTTTTTTTAATTCAAATGAACCAGCCGTCACATGAGCACGCACTGGCAAAAAAGCGCTCCACATCACTTTAATTTATAATCAATGAATTGCATTTAGAGACCCAGTCGGGAATCGAAGTCCGGGAATCGAATAACTGCACCGGCTTAACCTAATAATTGGTAATTAAATTTATAATAAGGAACCGCCGTTTTCTTGCTAAGGTTTATCACCTAATAAAAATTCACCCATTTTTAATAATTGATTAAAATCAACCCTTCATTAAATTAATTCCCCCCTCAATGCACTTAATTCCCCTTTTTAATGAACCATTTCGTGGGATGGGTATGCGCCGTCATTAGCGTTATTTTCCATGGTCCAGTCTTGGTTTATCACAAATATAGTTTTGATTTGTGTCAGATATGGTATGGATTTGGGTTTCCTGTCTTAGTTACTGTTACGGGTACGGTATGCAGTTTTTTCTTTTATTGCCTGATACGGGGTTCAGGGTGTTTGTCTGATGCATCGCATGAAGCTTTCGGTCGCATTTGTCTCAAGGTCATGTCCAATTTTTTCTAGGATGTGGTTTGCTTGGGGTTAGTAGATCGAGTCACGTTTTATTGGTAATTCTCTTATCCTTGGTTTTTTGTCTGTTGCTTTGCAGGCATTCTCCTTGATTGTCTGTGTTTGTGGTGTGTGTGTAACCATCTGAATGGCGCCTTCTCATGCTCCTCCCCCTATCCAGTACGTCCCATTAGTTAGTAGGGATTACTCTTCCCTACTTACTTTTGAGCCTCTTACGAAGGCGGGACTTGCTGCTTTTGTGGCCACTCCTTTTCCATTGCTTCCAGAGGATCCGTCATTATGTGATGAGTTCCTGGCCTCTTACAGCAAGAAGACAGGAGTAGTCCAAGGCATGTCTATGACTTTAACATCTCGAGGCTTAGGGAAGGCTCTGTCTCTTCCCTTCAAAGGAGAACCTTTTGTGACCACTCGTCAGCTCTTCTCTAATGAAGAGATTCTCAAGCTGTTGCAGAAGTAGACAAGGGAAGTCCTTGATGTTAAGAAGGTGATAAACTCTTCAGGAGTTTCCTTTTCTATGATTACTGATCCCGTATGGAAGACGATCTGTCAGTTCCTTCAGGACAGGTTTATGCCTGCCAAAACGCCATCCCACTATTTGTCCAAAGAGCTTTTCACAGCTTCCAGGATGGTGCTGAAAGGAGTTGCTATTGATTGGAGCACATACCTCCTCACTAAAATGGATCAGCATTTTGTTAAAGTCACCAGGGGTAATGTTACCAATGTTACCTATGGATCATATTTGTCTGCCTTCTTGACCTATTCAGGTTTACAGAAGACTATGCCTCCACCTCCTCCATTAGATCCAGTACCTCCTCCTCCACCTTCAGAAGAGTCAGCACCCATTGGCATTGAGGATGATGATTCTCCGCCTCCCCTGGTCATACAACGCAAACGCTTGAAGAGGGTAGTGGATAAAGCCCCTGCTGTACTTCCCTCAGTGCCTATCCCTGCTACTTCTAGTAGTGAACTCCCTGGGTATCTCACTTGTAATAACCTGTTCAGAGCACATCGAGAAGGATCCTTGGAAATCTCAGTTCCTTCCCTGAACAGTCTCGTCTCAGGAGATGCCATTCCTTTCCTCTGCAAGGATATTCAAAGTTCCATTGAGTTGTCAGTGATAGCCTGTGTTCAACAGCTGTACGCATCTTTCTATGAAGAGCTCATGCAGTCCAAAGACCAGTTGCATAAGGCAACATCTGAGTTAGCTTCTGCTAAGGATACCCTAGCAGATTTATTTAAGCAAATGGAACAGCAAACCCAACTGGTTGCCACCCAAAGCGATGAGATTTCTTCATTGAAGACCCAGTTATTCGAGGCTCAATCCCAGGTTACTAGCCTTTCAGAAGAGAAGGAGAGGATGTCCAGCGAAGCGAAGGAATTCCAAGCTATCTTAGACGACAAGCTTTCAGCTTTACAGATGGCTAATGACACAGTGGCTAACCAAGCCTCACAAATCCAGCAGTTGCAAGATCAGCTTGCAAAGTCCCGCTCTGTTCCTCCAAGCCCTCCTGTTCCATTAATTCCTTCTCTTTCACAGCAGGACTTGGCTGCCCTACAGAGACAGGCTACTTTGTGCCCTCTATTCCAAGATAAAGTGGAAAGATTGCAGTCCAGAATGGACTTATTATGGTCTACCTTTGAGCAGTTTCAGGAATATGTCTTACCAGACCATTCTTTCTTTGTCCACTACCACTTACAGAAGTTGGTCTTCTATATGAAGCTTTCCACGATGGATTTACTTTTCCAAAGGATGGCTGGAGTGGGGCTTGGTCTGCTGAGTTGTTGACAGAGGTAGTCAGAATGGTCTTTGAAGATTCTGTCACGCCAGATACCATGTTGATGTCGTACATGTATCTACGAGGAGATTTGTTAATCCCAAATGAGGTAGATATGGCATGGTATGTGGGGGATGTGGTCTTACAGGCTGTTTTGTATGTCAATCATTTGGAGTTGTGCATAGCTGATATGTTTCAAAGTTATTCCTCCAAAGTGGCTGATTGTCAGGATAATTCGTGGCATCCCATGATTGATTCGGTGGTCCTAAATCAAAGACAAAACACAGCTCCTACCTTTGCCCAGAGTACTAACCAACTAAGGATGGATCTCTTAACCTATCTTTCCAAACATAATCCATTTGATGCTACCTTCTTTGATGCCTATCATAGACGATCTCTCTTAGGACCTTCTGTTCCTACCCTCCTCTATTACCAACAAATGGCTCACCGCTATGCTATATATCTTTCCCTTTGTCAATCTAATTCCATTATTTTACCCCTTCTTTTCCAACCTTCAAATTTCCCTCAAATTCCTATTTTCACTTATTGTTCCTTTATTGAGGATAGGGTATTTTCCCCTTCTCCACCCTGTCCTTCACCCCTCATTAATGTACCCTCTACATTTCCTATTTATCAGTTAACACCTTTCCTTAGTGATTCCTTACAAATTTCTGCCACTCCTTCTTTAACCTTTTCTTCCTTTTATGATTTTTCCTATCCTTCCCTAGATCCACTTTCCCTTATTCCACTACCCTCTCCTAACACTTCCATATCTCAACCACCTCAGTTGGTTAGTGACTGTGATGGGTTTGATAATCAGATTTCCAGAAGAAGGGGATGGAGTTCGGATGATTGCCTTACAGGACCGCAGATTAGTTGGCCAGTAATTCCAGGAGAATGGACAGCTTCTAGTCAAGCTTATCAAAACTATTTTGCCCAACAATATTCATAGTCTGCAGATCCCTCAGTGAGATTAACTGCTCACTTTTCTTGGTACCTGGCGTATATGCATAGGCACTCTCATACTGATTCAAAGCCTATTCCAAAGTTGTGCATGAATGTCAATGTTAGCATTGATTCCCAGCAGTTGGAGATACTGTATTTTCATGCCCTCTGTTTGCCTAGCAGATACTTGGTCCTGTTGGAAAGGATGTGCTGTCTCCAATTTTTCCAAAATCCTCCCAAAAACTTTGTAGATGAATCCTTATCTATGGATCAATTCCGACAACATCAATCTTTTAAGAGGAATCATCTTCATTGATACCTTTCCAATGTATGGTGGAAGCTTTCTAATGAACAACTCTCTTTTTGAAGGAGTCATTCAGATGGTTGTGTTGTGTATTAGTGTTTGTGTTGTGAGTTCATTTATGTCAAACGAACGTGGTAGTTTTCTATTGGATTTCGTGTACGAGCTATGTTTTGGAGATTTGTGGTGATGGGGTCGTGGTTGGAGAGTTGAAGCTCATGCTGATGAAGAAGAAGCAAACTCTTATATCCTTTACAAATTTGTGGAGATTTTTAGTTTGATAAGAGGTGTTAATTTCAAAAGGGTTTTCCTTTCTTTATATTTTTTATATCAGAAACAGGTTATAAGTTGGGGTCGTGGTGGATGGATTCTTTGTGAAAAGATATTGAAGATCAAAGTTGAGATTTTAAATGAACTTGTATTCCCTTTTTCCTGGGTCGCGAGGACCTTCCTTATTAAGTGTGGGGATATGTTGAGTGTTGAAATGACTTGTTTTTTGGCTGATTTTTGTTGTTTTTGAGAGCTGAATGGTTGATTTTATGGGATGATTGATTGATTTGGAAGTGGTTTGAGAGTGTTTTAGATGATATTGATTGTGTTTTGGAAGATCATGATGTTTGTTGATGGTTCTGTGATGTTCTGATAGGTTCTGAATGGTTCTGTATACCTTCTGTTTTGTTCTGTTTTGGTATGTTTTGTTTTGATTGTCTTCTGTAAGGAGGGAAGGAGTATTGATTGATGAAGATTGAGATCTTGTGAAAGTTTATTGAATGGTTTGTGAGAGTTTGAAATGGTTTGAGAATGAGTTATGTAGTTTTGATAACCTTCTGTAACCTTCTGTAGGTCTTCTGTAGAGCTTCTGTTCTGTTTCTGTTCTGTTCTGTCTCTGTTCTGTTCTGTAATGTAGCTGTTCTGATACTGTTCTGTAGACTGTTCTGTATGCTTCTGTAAGTGTTCTGTGAAATGTATATGTGACTTTGGGAAAGTTTTCTAGCCTTGGAAAGAGGTGAATACAAGTGCAAAAGAGCTGAAAGAAGTGGAAGAAGTAGCTGCTGAAGACTCAAGAGAAGACTAGAGTGAAGTGACAGTAGTGAGCTATGAAGAGACACTGTAGTGGCTCTGGTGACCCTTCATATCATACATACCTCTTTGGAGGGGTATCCACGACCTAAGAGTGATTATTGAGAGTGATTTTGAGAGATTGTAGTGAGGATATGATGTATTATTGATGGAGTGAGAGAGAGAGAATCAGAGATAGCCAATTCTACCGAAACAGAGTGATTGTATATGAGAGATTGAGAGAGAAGACTATGAAGATATTGAAGATGAATACTATGTGATGTATTTCCATTCAAAGATGGTGTATTTCTTTGCTTTCTTTGTTCTATTGATGGATTTTGTGAAGATATTGAAGAATATGGTTTATTCTATCAAAACCGTGGGAGATCTACATGATGCTGCATGAAGATTTGTTGTGCCTGGTGTTCTTTTCTTCATTGTGATCATATAAAACATGATAAACAAGCTTGTTGATGTTACAAGATAGATTTTCTTGCAAGAGAATTCCCTTTTCCTTGGTGTTCCTCTCGGGGCTCCAAGTAGGTGAGGAAGTAGGAGGAGAAAGAAGGAGGGAGAGAGAGAGTGAGGGAGAGTGTGAAGAAGGGAAGTAGAGGGAGAGAAGTAGAAGAAGAGAAGGAGTAGGAGAGAGGTAGAGGAAGAAGAAGAAGAGGGAGAGAAGGAGAAGGAGAGAAGAAGAAGGAGTGAGGTGAGAAAAGAAGAGGGAGAGAAGGAGAAGGAGAGAGGAAAAGAAGGAGTGGGAGAGTGAAGAAGAGGGAGAGAAGGAGGAGAGAAAAGGAGTAGGAGAGAGGTAGAGGAAGAAGAAGAAGAGGGAGAGAAGGAGAAGGAGAGAAGAAGAAGGAGTGAGGAGAGAAAAGAAGAGGGAGAGAAGGAGAAGGAGAGAGGAAAAGAAGGAGTGGGAGAGAAGGAGAATAAGAGGGAGAGAAGGAGTGGGAGAGTGAAGAAGAGGGAGACAACGAGAAGGAGAGAAAGGAAGGAGTGGGAGAGTGAAAAGTAGAAGAGGGAGAGAAGGAGAAGGAGAGGAAAGAAGGAGTGGGAGAGAGAAGAGAAGAAGAGGGAGAGAAGGAGAAGGAGAGAAGGAGAAGGAGAGAAGAAGAAGGAGTGAGAAAGAGAAGAGAAGAAGGGGAGATGAGTAGAAGGAGAAGAAGAGAAGGAGAGAAAGAAGTTGAAAGAAGAGAAAAAAAAGGGGTAGAAGAGAGAAGAGGAGAAGAAGAAGGGGAAGGAGAGAGGTAGAAGGAGAAAATAAGAGAAGAGGAAGAGAAAGAGAGGGAAGAAGAAGAGGAGAAAAAGAAGAAGAAGAGAGAAAGAGAGAGAAAGAAGGAGAGGGAGTGAGAGTTGGTGAGGGACTGCAAATAGCCACACTCAAACCACTTCCTTGGCGAAGGACCCCATCAGCGGTCTTTCCCACCCAAACCTGTCAAACCGAAAATGGCTTCCAAGAAGAAAGTCATGAGAAGCGTAGGCGCCCAAGCTACTGGTAATACTGGAGAGGCAAGTGGAGCGACCAACACAACAAAAACAAATCAAACCTAGGTTCTAAGCTTTAAAAAAATTAATTAGGTATTATTTCTCATGGAAGAGATGAAATGGTTTGTGACATGCATGGAACAAGAATGAGTCTTAGGGTTTTGTTTACTCTAAGTACTAAGTTGCATGTGCAAAATGGTAGAGTTTGGAATTCGTATAAGATTTTATGCATGAAATGATAGCTTTTACACACATAAAATAATAAGGTTATCGCCTTACTTCACATAAAATGATAGCTTTTTAACCAGTTCAGTGCATGAATAGTCATTTAGAATTCACGTTTTGCAATCCTAGTTAAAAGAAACACATGAAATGTTAATTTCTATTCATGAGATACACTTGCATCGTTAGACAAACCCTAGACTTTCATAGAGGCAAGTCACATTTTATCCAGTTCATTAGAAATACGTACTCATTGCCAGGAAGAAAGAGAGATAAAAGTCGTTTTTAGGAGGTACAACTATACTAAACACACAATGTGCATGATGATTAAGGTTGATTGGGAAATCCTGCATAGAACCGCGCTAAGAGAATTGGAAGGATCGCATGCATCTAAACTGCATCTTGAAGGTCTAAATGAAGAATCTTGAAGGTCTAAATGAAGAATCATCTTGAAGGTCTAAATGAAGAAAAGTCACGTCCACTGCAAGACCTAAATGAAGAATCTTGAAGGTCTAAATGAAGAAAAGTCATTTAGACCTTCAAAACCTTCAAGACCTTCAAGACCTTCAAGATTCCTCATTTAGACCTTCTTTGTCTTATTATCTCATCATTTGAGAAAAGTTCCCAACTAACCGGGACCACTCTTCTCAAGCTGGGAACTTTTCTCAAATGATGAGATAATAAGACAAAGAAGGCCTAGTGTCAGTAGATATAGAATTTCCAGTTTTAACTGTTTTAGGGGAAAGGAATGGGACTATGCTATATGGTAGAGAGGTTGACCTTCACCACCCTCTCGTTTCCCATTCTCCATGAACCAAGTGCAGCATGAAACCGCTTTGACTCTGTTGTTCCTACGAAAGGAGGTACAACTAGAGCTCGACGCTAGCTTCTTTCTAGAGACCTTGCTTATAGGAAAGGAACCCTGACCTCAGGTCGATCCCAAGTGGGAACAGTCGAACACTTCCGCTTGGGGCAGACTTGGGAAGAGCTAGATCGCAAACCCTATGTCATTCCTTGCGAGTGCCAGGTGTAGCCTTCTAAACCCTCCTCCCAATGGGCTGCTAAGACGTGTTCCACAAATGGACAAGCGGACACGTCACACACAAGAGGTCTCTCTGTGGGTTAGTTTGAACATAGGAGGACGCTTGGATGCTAGGGTAGATCTGGCTATAAATTCCCTACCTCTGGGTCCTACTCAAACGATCTACGTGACTCAAGATGGATTCTGAAGGCCCTATTACTAGTGCAAGGGTGAAAACTTGGAGGAAATAAGGTTCATCCTCACAGATTGCGGGAATCATCCTTTTTGGACAAGACTTGTATCTCAGTTAAAATGCTAATATGAAGTTCACTTCCAAGGAACCCATTTGAACTATTTCGGTGTCAGTGCCATAAGTTATGCGAGCAAACCCTGTTCCCTGAAAGGCTTAATTAAGAAAGCTAATTTTAAATGTCACACATAAATGTGATAGGACCTAATTAGATAACTAAAGAATTCCTATTGAGGGAAGCGGGTGGTCGGAACCCCCAATGGGTCTGTCCTACGAAAGGGTGGTCCCAGAGGACTGGGATGCTTCTCACAAGGTTCTACAATCATTCGACCTTTAGGTATTTTTAGATTAGAATCCAATTCGTGCCAATTTAGGGGTCCGAAATGGGATTATGCCCTTTGGGCAGAGAGGTTGAGTGGCGCATCCCTCTCATTTTTCAATCTCTTTGAACTAAGTGTGGCATGGGTCTACTTTGGCTTAGGTACCTCTGCGTAAAGTAGAATATCCAAGTCCTGAATATCCTAGAATGTTGTCAGGAGACCTTGTCCACTAGGAACCCTAATTTTAGGTCAATCCCAGTGGGTTCAGCCGCAGCAAACATTCCGTTGCAAGGCGGACTAAAGAAAATTGTAGGTGACAAACCCCATAATATTCCATGGGAATTTTGGGCAATGTTGCTTAGATTCATCTCTTGATGGACCACTAAAAACGTGTGTGGACAGCCAATAGGTGGGCACATTACACCAAATTTTCCTTTTTGTGATCTTGCCATTAAAGACCATGGCTGCAAAGAAGAAAGTTATGAAGGTCACGGAGGTAGGAGCTGCCAATAATGCTGCAGATACAATTACTACAAATAGAATGGCAAGTACGAGGATTACAAATGAAGCCTAAATACCATCAACCAAGCACCCATCATGAATCCTCACGTACTATTGTTCTTAAATAAAAATAGCTAGTATGCCTTTATCCCATGAGTAGGCAACAAAAGCTGCATGCGTTAAATATGATTTTATTCGATTCATGTATATGATCTCTTTGAGGAGTTCTCAACTTGCGAATTTTAAGTTGTAACTTGGATTTGTACAAGATGAACCTAAGTGAGTACAAGGAAGGTAGTGTGTCCCTAAATGATTTAACATTTTTTATTTTTGTATTGATCAAATGAAATCTATGATGGGTAATCATGGACAATATTCCTCAGTATATAAGAGACCTTGAGATGAAATTACCAAAGGATATTGTTTGTAATTAAACTAACCAAGATTTACTTTTATTGCGAACAAGGACCCATGAAACTCCAAGGCATGTATTTTCAAGTATGAAATTCTTGTTTAGATTCAGTCCAAACTTGTCTCCATGGAAGGGAAATCCAGGAACACTATTGGAAGGTATTGCCACTTATGCTAATTTGTCTCGATGTTATTAATTTTTGAAAAGAAAATATTTGTCTTGGAAATAAACCTATTAGAAGTTTATGTATAATACATTTGACATGAAGATATTTGTGATTGCAAGCTAGGTATTGATCTTTTCTAAAATCATCAGGCTAAAAGATGGATGACTGAGTATACATCGCCAATTGAGGCAGTATTTCGGCGAACACAGAATACCAATTGAGACAGTGTTCTTAATGGTGCTAGACCTCCCCAAGGCCAACGTGAATAAAACCTACTTCAAGGGGTTTTACTTTTTGTTTCACATTAGTGAGTATAGACCCATCATGAAATGGAAGGTCTTGTGATAGGGAACTCTAGTTGGCAAGAGGAGGGGGTAAAGATACCAGGGAGCTCTGATCACAAACTCCTTAGGCTCTTACGAACTGCCAACTACCCTTCAATTTTCAGACTATGTCCTGGAAGTTTCAATACTAGTTCAATACTAGTTGGGGAGTAGATCTTAGAGAGAATAATACCTTCGAATAAGAAAATATTTGTAAAAGGTCATTTTTCTAAAAGGAACTATTAATAAGGAATTGCTTTACTATGTTTTTGTGTCATAAATTAAGGGCGTGGAATAGATTTGTATCAAGAGATAATTCAAAGAAGCTATTTTTATATGTTGAACCTAAAGTGGTAGGTAATTAGGTAACTAAAACTACTCTCTCTCGGGAAGCGGGAGGATGGACCCCTGACGGCGGATCTAGACCTATGGCTAGGTCGTCTCGATAAGCCGAGAGCTTTCCTAAGAAGGAATAAAAATCCCACTTGATGGACCATTAGAAACCAGAAAGCCTGACTCGCATCACTTTAGAATCCGCTAATACTAATTGGCCGCTAGTAATAGATTTGACCAGAAAAACTCAAATTCGATTCTCATGGGAGTGGCCGAAACTTCCACTGTGGGGTAGACTCAAGCGAGCCTAGTTAGCAAACTCTGAGGGTTTTATCAAATCTCGCACGACACATCCTAAGACATCTCTTGATGGGCTACTAAGAACGTACCACCAAGGAAAGCTCGGGTGGCATGTTACATTATTCTTGACCTCAATATTACTTTAAAGCCAATTCAACCTTGAAAAAACTTTGGAATAATGAAATAATTAGATTTGACTCCATGTCCTATACTTGGAATAATTTGATTTGAACTTTTAAAAAATTATTAAGTGCATCTTGAGAAATATATACTCTTAGAACCTTACATACCCTATGCAACAAAGGATTGATTTCCCTATATTTTGTAGTAGGATAAGATAGCTTCATAGTCTCATTTTTGGTGTTCCATTTCATGTACATATATGTGATTCTCTCCCATAAATTTGGACTAGAGGGAGTAGCTTATGATTATCTTCAAGACAACCTAAAACCTTTCACCCCTCTAAGGTGAGCATCGATGGATGCAAATAGGGATGTGTTGTTTCATTTGACACAAGCCATCTAGCCTCTACCTCAAGACCAACCTTAAGTAAATCCACTAGATATAGGAGCTTAAGTTGGTTAAGATATTATTTTAATAAGTTAGAACAAATACCCTCCTGCACTTTAGAGATTAATGCATTTTCACGGGTTACTCAACTGTTGTCTCTTAATGAAGTTGCAGTGTTGAGACGATCCCAATGCAGCAACTATATCAAGGAGTGACTTCTAGATTTTTAAACTCATTATTGTCTCCTCAATGTTTTCATAGGATTTTGTACCTTTAGTATGATGGATATGAGTGATTGCCACAGTTGAACTTGTTGTATCTTCTTCTTGATATGAACAAAACAACTCTCTGAATTATTCATTATATTTTGATTTGAATAATGAATGTGAAACTTTATTTTTCCTTAGCAAATTGTCTCTTTTATTGCCACTAAAATATGCAAATTTTTTTCTTCTAATGACAAATAATTGAGATACAAGAGGAGCATTTTATTTTGAATAAAGATAAGGCGCTTGAGTTTCATGGCAAGGGCAAGGATATGGAGTCAATGTAGAGTTGTGGATCAAGTCCATGGAGGACTACATTGTAGATACAAGGACATGCATCACTAGTAAAGAAATGATCCACATACTCAAGCTAGTCAAAGAAGCTTGCATATGGTGGAAAAAAAGGTGCAAAGATAGTGGCACCTTTGAAGCTTTAGTTATGTGAATGAACTTCAAAAAATTATACAAGGCAGAAGCCTTGTTACCCTTAAGAAATATGACCTAGTCAACAAACCAAATGATCAAATGGCCAGATTCTTCCAAGCCTTGAATCCTCCATTTAATGCTCAACTTTAATATGGAAAAATCTTATGGACCACAACTATAAGAGGTCACATATAATGTGCATTCAAATGGTATTTAAAAATGTCATTTCTTTATATACTATGACCATAAAATGACCCCTTTTACACCAAGCTTATGGAATTTTTTCAAATTACAATTTAAAAACCATTAAATATAATAATGAAAATTTTACTAAATAAATTACCATTCCTTTTGAACCATCTTATATATTTTATAAGGTGCACCCCCTGAGGGCCAAATGATCTTCGAGTTGCTCTTGTGCAAGTGAATCCACTGACAAGATTTTGAATAAGAAGACAATTGATCAATGTTTTTCGGGATAAAATAATTAGAATAATTGGTGCAATTACTAAAAACCCTTCTTAAATGAGGCCAGTCAAATAAACAATTCAACTTAAGGAAGAAAGAATGGTTCAATCTTGCCAATACTCTACCTTAGACAAATAGGAATAGTGAAGTGTGGAGGTACTACAATTACAATGAAGAAGACCACTTTAGAGCTCAATGTCCTAGAAATACCACTACAAATAGAGCCACCAATAGTCAAGGCAAGGGATATGTAGCAACAGCCCAAGGCTACCTTGAGGAGAATGATGAAGAAGTGGATACATCCATTGAAGTAGAATTAGAGAGAGGAACTATTCACACTAGGCTTGATAATAAAAGGTACAATTAAACAATCCTCAATAATCCAAGAGCTTACAAATCGCAAAGATAATTTATTTATAGTCTTATTGATTATGGTGTTGAGTGACATTTAGAAGAAATTATTAGTGGAATTAGAAAATGGAGAGAGGTTCTATCATGCTAAAAAATTAAGCCAACTAGGATCAAGCTTGGAATTAAAGTGACCAAGGTTAGATTTAGATTCATGAAATTGGGAGCATATGATTATGAAGTAAAACTATCTCAAACCCAAATACAACAAGTCTAATGTATATAACACTAATGAGAGGTTTGGGAGCTCTCAAATGATACCCAAGAGCAAGCACAAATGCTAGACAAGAAGCCAAAGTGTTTATCGAGTGTTGGAGGGCCAAAGCAAGCACTGTAGATGATGTGGATAGTCACAGATAGGAGAGCTAAAAATTGATGCAAATCATATTGGTGTTATTGGTCACTTCCTTGCTCCTACTAGCTACTACTACTAAGCCTCAAATTAGGCTCAATGAAGGCCATGAAACCCCAGGAAGAAGTCTTGATTAGTGGAAATAAGCTAGGAGAAGAAAAATGATTAATGCATATCTCGAGATGAAGGCCGTGAAACCCTAGGAAGAAGTCTTGATTAGTGGAAATAAGCTAGGAGAAGAAAAATGATCAACGCATACCTTGAGATGAAGAAGCAATGGCTGCCATGAAATCTTGACACCAAGCTTTGAATTTGTGCTGAAGAAAATGAAAATGAAACTCCTTGAATGCCTATCTAGTAGTAGTTTAAAGGTGAGTAGAAGGTGGACGCAGAGCAGAAGCAAGAAGAGAGTAGGAGGTATGGAGGTTCAAGCAAGAAGAAGAGAGACTAGTGTGTGGGAACTCCAACAGTCACAATGTGTGGCTTGTGTTCCCTTATTTTATTTTTGTCACTAGAAGAATAAAGTGACAATGATGGGCACTCACTAACTATTGTGTACAAGTGTATGGGTCTATGTACAATAAATGTAGGCAGCTAGGCATAGGAACCCTTTAAACCCCCAACAAGTTGTGCCCACCCTCCCTTTCTCTGATGAAACCTTTTCATTCTTTGACATGCCAATTGAGCTATTGTTTTCTGTGTAGTGCACTTGTGGCTTTCTTTTTCTTCTCATCCTACAATAATGTGCAATCTCCATTCATATCTATATCTAAAACTTCTTCTACCACAACACAATCCTACTCTTTAACATTCTTAGTCTTTGCTGTTGGTTTGATGCCATCTTCTTCTCCTTGCTCTCTAGCATGTGTCCTAGGAGTTGGTGGCTGTTGTACTCCTCTATCACCTATCTTTGTTTTTTTTTAAATACGTAGAGCCAAGAAACCCTTCCAAGGTCTATTAATCCGATTTAACAAACTGAAATTTCTTTGAGACTACTTGCTTCTTAGTAGGAAAATCACGACCAATAGCCTATCTTGAGGTCACAATTGTTTGACCCCTCTCCTGCTTGCACAACAATAAGAAGTCCCCTAAAAATGAGATATTTCAAATAGTTAGAATCTATTAATGAAAGTTGTATATCAAATTTTCTTATTGATATGATCATGCTTACTATTTTTATTGGGGATTGTAGGGACCCATGCTTTTGCAATTTCATGTATTTCCTGGGCCCAACTATAGATACAGGTCTCTTTAGACACACACAAGCTTGCAAAATGTAATGGGTAAAACTTGTTGTACATGCAAGCATGTACATCCCCATGACATTTTTTGCATCTAGAATAAATGTGCACCTTGAAAATTCCGCCCAAAAGAACATTTTCCCTAGAAGTATGTGAGATTTGTGGGCTGGGATCAATGGTTAGCACCACCCCTCTCTTCACATAATATTGCCTCTACAAACTTGAGGTGTTGAGTTGCATCATCAACATTAGTAGATGAGGTTTCATATAATTCCTGCAAGAAAAACCATCAAGCAACTATTACCAATAGTTTTTGTAAAGTAAACACCATAAAACAACTAAGTACAATGTGAACTTCTACGATCACTTTACATATTTCAGAAAATTATTTTGAATCACTTCAAACACTTAAAAAAGTGCTTTAAGATTTAAATCATATGTAAGTGGAAAAATCACTTAAAAATTTTTTAAAAGTATTTTTGGATCACTATAAACATTTGAAAAAATACTTTTTAAATATTCAAAGCAAGTTGAAGTGGAAAATTTACTTGAAATAGTTCAAAAATGTCTTTTTTTCCCTAACGACATTTTAGCAAGCACTTTAATACTCAGAGCATATTGAAGTATGAAAATCACTTTAAATAGTTTGAAAGTGCTTTTTAATCATCACTAAAGACATTTCAAAAAGAACTTTAAGAGTCAAAGCACATCCAAGTGATATTTCAGGCGTAGAAAAACAATTTTGAGATATGCAAAAGCACTATTTCTATATGAAAAGCGTTTCTGTCACATAAAAGTAATTCTCACAATTGAGAAAAAACCTCGATATGCAAAATTTACTTTAACCTATACTTTGCAAATTTTGAGATTTCTCTCTTCAGCCTAACATTTTTTGCATGCATTTAATATTCATTCTTATATTACAAAAGGTACTTCTACTCTATACAAAAGCATTGTTGAGGCCTCGAAGTTACAAAACTAAAAAATTTAAAAAAAACTATTACGAAAGAATAAAGCCATAAATTTGTAACTGTTAATAAAATTAGAAAAGAATTATGAACAAAATATGTAATCGTTTAAAAAAATTAGAAAATAAATATAAGGGCTAGGTTGCACGAGGCTCTAGTACAGGTAGTGGGGGTGGACTAACCCCATTGTAGCCCTTTGACATAGAAATGGATTAGGGGAGTGGAGTTGAAATAAATCCCATTGATGTTAAAAAAACTTGAGAAAAAGATGGAGGTTTGGTTTAACTTTAGTAAGGCTAACCAATGAAAGGAACCCTTGACTATCAACTCAGATGAACAAAGCAATGGGAGTTTGTGATTGAGATATGCAGACATTTATCATGCAAGAAGATATGGAAAACTCAACAATCCACCAACAACATGTGACTCGATGAAACCCTACTCCTAGACTTCATCATCTTAGCCCTACTACCCCTTGGGTGATCTAGCCCTAATTTTGTGTATCCAAGAGTGATTTTCCAAAAAAATAAAAAATATTACATGGTAATGGATAGCCATGCTATTGTCTACATAGAGTGTAATGTGCCTGCCTATTGGTTGTCCAGGCACTCTTTTAGCGGCCCATCAAGAGATGAATCTAAGCGACGTTGCCTGGCACTCCCATGGAAGGTTATGGGGTTTGTCGCCTAGTGTTAATGTTTGCGGCAAAACCCACTATAGGAGAAATTATATGTCCCTTTTGCCATGCCGAAGTAACTAGTCCAAATCACATGGCACCACAATTTCCATCCTTGATCTAGAATAGGATCATCCAATGCCACACATGTTGGGGCCATGGAGGGCTTCAACTCCGTTCCAAACTTGGCAAGGGGTGTCGAGAGCTCCACCTAATACGCAAGCTGCCTAGGAGTGAAAACATTATTCCTATGGTTGGCGTTTTCACCACTCGACCTTCGGCCTGTGAATCGAGTAGTGCCCCTCTCGGGTTGATCCGCGGTGCGAGCTTAGAGGTGATCCACCCATGCAAAGAGACTTTCCTTAGCTAAATCATTTAGGAATCAAGCACAATCAAGGCAGTTAAACCTAATATCATCTTCTAGGAAAACATTCCTTTATTCCCATGGCAAATTGTCATCAGACCCTTGCCATGAATTTATCATCAATCACAAGCACTTGGAATAGTCATCCAAACAAAATCAGTTGAATATAAAAGCATTTAGAATGTTGTCTGATCAACCAACAAAACCAATTGTATTTTTCTCGACAATGCAAGAATAGGCATGATATCATTTACATCCGCATATTCACTCTTCCCCTTGGGATCAAAGAGTGATACTATGCAAAATTTTACTTAGCACTCCCTTCTAAGGCGTATGATGAGGTCTTCTACAGCTGTACAAGATGTAAGTCTTATCATTTCAATGATAGATAATCAATCTGGAAAGAACATTTATGCCTCTTCTCTAAGTGACATTTTTCTTTTAGCATTTCCCTAGCACAATAATATGCAGAATTTTAACTTGACTTTATCTCCCTTTCTCCTAAGGGAAAGAATGTGATACAAATTTGTAATAATTATGATGCAAGTCTCTATCTCAATGTAAAATTATTCCCAAATTATTGTGCAAGTTGTAATCCAAAGACTAATCGAAGACTTATCGATGCTTAATACTTCATTAGAGAGGGTGAAGAACCCTGACCTGAGTGGCTAGTGGTGGGGCGTTGCTCGTAGTTCCTTGCTCATAGTTCCATCAGCTCTTGTCACACCTGCACTTGAGTTTGTAGCGACTCACACAATGCTAGAGCTACATCTTCTTTGTGCCATGGTGTACGTGGTTCTTCAATGGACCACCTTGAATGGCTTGATAGGCTTTCACTTAGATAGGGCAAGCCTCATGGGGGACAAGGGAGCTCTCTCTCTCTCTCTCTCTCTCTCTTTTCTCTCTCTCTCTCTCTCTCTCTCTCTCTCTCTCTCTCTCTCTCTCTCTCTCATTGCCTGCCAGTGTCCCAAGGCCTCTTTTCTCTTCCTTGGGATGGGGGGGTAAGCTTGCGGAGAAGAGCGAAAGAGTAAACATGTGTGGACACCCTCTAAGGAGGGGAAAAGGGAGGAACCTTCTCAAAGGTTCTCTCTCTCTCTCTCTCTCTCTCTCTCTCTCTCTCTCTCTCTCTCTCTCTCTCTCTCTCTCTCATTGCCTGCTAGCGTCCCAAGGCCTCTTTTCTCTTCCTTGGGATGGGGGGTAAGCTTGCGGAGAAGAGGGAAAGAGTTAACACGTGTGGACACCCTCTAAGGAGGGGAAAAGGGAGGAACCTTCTCAAAGGTTCTCTCTCTCTCTCTCTCTCTCTCTCTCTCTCTCTCTCTCTCTCTCCCTGCAATGTGTCTTTCAAGGCCTTCTCTTCTCCCTCTCTCTCTCTCTTTGTCTCTACTATGCCAGGGCGTCAAGGCCTCCTCTTTTGCCTTTTCCTTCATTTCCATGGGGGGGTGGTTTATAGGAGAAAGAGGAGTATTATTGGGGGGGCATGACATTGGACCCCTCCTCTTACCTCCCATTTGGGCGGCCAATTTGGCCACCACCATGTAGTCTACTCCTAGGGGGGGAAGGGATAGTGGGGGGGAGAGAGGTGGCACACGTGTGCCCCTCCTCCCCATCATCATCATCATCATCCTCCTTGTTGTCCCCTTTAGCTCCTTCGTCGTCATAGTCTTCTTCCTCCATGTTATCATCATCCACGTCGTCTCCTTCTTTCTTCCCCTCACCATCTGTTTGGTGATGACAAGGGGGGAGGATAAACTTTTTTTTGAGCTAATTTAATTATTTTAGGAGGGGGGTTGTTCTTATGCAAAGGAGGCGGGCATGGATATTACATCCTCTCCCCCTTAGATAACTCAAGATGTCCTTATCATAGAAGAAACTGGGGATTTCGTTCTAGAACCTGTGGAGTAGGCCCCATCATGTATTCTTTGCGACACTTTGACCACTCATAAGCATGTGGTCTTTTGAAATAATAACTTATTTTATTTGATATATCCGAGTTCGGATTACAAGAGAAAAGTTTATTGTAGTTACATCTCATGAATATCTTTTAGGTTTTTCCTAAGTATTTGATAATTTCCTAGTAGGTTCTGGATCACTAAAGCTTGTATGACTTCATTTCTTGTACGTTTAATTCTCTTTGAGTCCTACTGGGACAATTGACGTGGATATGTTCAATGTTGTGGCACTAGGAGCATTCGTGTTTAGTAGAAACAATGCGGAGCTTTATCACTTGGGGTCACAAGATTCATAGTTGTCTTTGGCAGGATTTTCTTCGTTAGACCAAATTGCCCTAGGATCCTTTTAACAGAACAAAGTGGTCCTTTATCTCAAAAACTTTATTTCCATATTGTCCTCTTTTTAGATCTGGACTGAGGTCCATGGACAATTGGCTTTGTTTGTAATACCAAAGAATACTCCCAAGCTTCGACATTCTAGTAAGACCCAATCTATATTAGTTGAGAAGAACAACTTAAGAGAAATTCAACGCAAGTTATAACTGTCATTCTTACTAAAGTATCTCTGATCACTTGTAAGTTCTAGGCTCAAAATTGATGCAACTCATATTACTCAGGTTAACTGTAGTTCCAAGAGTAAGGTTTATTCCAATACAAGTTGTATTACATGTCAATAAAACTTCTAGGATTTCTAACCATCCTGAAGAGGTGTAGTGGGTTCTAGGTCTTTCTCTTTGTCCGTTTCCTCTATATATCCAAAGACTGCACTTGTGTATCTTCGTTTTCTTGGAGGCTCAATATCTTTTGGACTTAAGTCAGGGAAATCTGCTTGGACATGTCCTTTCTCATTGCAATGGAAGCATTGACGGTTGAGATATCTCCTACTTATAGATGTGCCATGTCTCTTTACACGTGTGGCATCTTTTATCCTGATCTCAAGAATAATCTTTGTCACAATTGCCTGATTTAAGTTCTTGGATGATCGGCTTTGCTCAAAGCAATGCATCTTGCAAGTCCATTGGATGCATTGCTTCAAGATGGTAGTTCAGAGGAGTGTTCAGGCCATGGAAAAACTTGGATACTTGCTGTGCAATATCCATAGGCGGTGTGTATTTTAGTAGGGTTAAAAACTTTGATTAGTAAGCTCCCAAGGTTAATTCCAGTTGCTTTAGCTTGAAGAATTCATTCATCCTCAAATTTTGGTAGGTTGACGGAAGGTATCTTCCGCATACAACATCTTTTAGTTGAACCCAAGTAACAACGGCTTTAGAAATACCTTGGTCTTTGCACCATTGCTTCCACCATATTCGAGCCTGGACCAACTAACTTAAGTTTGGCTATCATTGCCTAATTGGAAGAAGGAATTCCGCAGTAGAGAAATAATCATTCATCAACTCAATCCATATCTACGCCTCCACTGTGATGTCTATTCCTTTTCCACCAAACTCAAGTGCCTTAATCTGCTTGAGAAGGAATTTCTTCTCTTGCATGTCAGTATTCGTGGGTGTCGAAGGTGTCTAACAATCAAGTCATACCACTTAGATTATTCTGTTTAGGATATGTCTATGAACCATACATTAATCAATTACGCATCACTAGGAAGTTTCGCTTTGATACCAACTGTAGCGTGCCTACCTATTGGTTGTCCAGGCATGTTTTTAATGGTCCAATGAGAGATGAATCTAAGCGATGATGTCCAGCACTCCCATGGAATGTTACGGGGTTTGTCGTGTAGTGTTTCTTGAGTTCACCTTGCAACAGAAAGTTCGCGGCAAACCCACTGGGATCGACCTGAAATTCGGGTTCCTAGTTGTCTCCTGACAGCATTCTAGCATTAGGTCTTGGATATCCTAATTTATGTAGAGGTACCTAAGCCAAAGTTTCCATGTTGCACTTGATTCAAAGAGAATGGGAAATAAGAGGAATGTGCCGCTCAACCTCTCTACCCCTAGGGCATAGTCCCCTTTCAGTCCCCTAAAACGGCATGAATGGGGGTTCTAACCTAATAATTCCTAAGGGTCAAACATTGTGAGAAGCCTCCCAATTCTCTGGGACCACCCTGCCATAGGACATACCCATAAGGGGTTCCACCCACCCGCTTCCCTCAATAGTCGTTCTTTAGTTATTTAATAAGGTCCTACCACATTTATGTGTTACATTTAAAATCAGCTTCCTTAATTAATCCTTTTAGAGAACATGGTTCATTTGTGTAATTTATAGCATGGACAGGACACAAATACAAAGCAAGCAGTCCTTTTGATAAACAAGTTCCTTAACTTATCTTTAAGTTAATCTTTTTCTCTTGCCCATACAGGAGAAATTATATGTCCATTCCGCCCTGCAGAAGTAACCGGTCCAAATCACATGGCACCACCATTTTCATCATTTATCTAGAATAGGATCTTTCAATGCCATAGAGTTGGGGCCACGAAGAGCTTCAACTCTGTTTTGGACTTGGCAAGGGGTTTCGAGAGCTCATATGACCCACAAGCTGCCTAGGAGTGAAAAAATTATTCCCGTGGTTGGCCTTTTCACCACTCAACCTTCGGCCCATGAACCGAGCAATACCCTTCTCGGGTTGATCCGCAGTGTGATCTTGGAGGTGATCCACCCATGCAAAGAACCTTTTCTTAATTAAATCATTTAGGAATCAAGTGCACAGTCAAGGCAGTCAGCCCTAATATCATCTTCCAAGAAAACATTCCTTTATTCCCATGGAAATTTGTCATCACAGACCCCAACCATGAATTTACCATCAATCATAAGAACTTGGAATAATCATCCAAATGACAATCCAGCAATGAGTTGAATGTAAAAGCATTTAGAATGTTGTTTGATCAACCAACAAAACCAATTGTATTTTTCCAAACAATGCAAGAATAGGCGTGATAACATTTCCATCCGCATATTCTCTCTTCCCCTTGGGATCAAGGAGCGATACTATGCAAAATTTTACTTAACACTCCCTTCTAAGGAATATGATGAGGTCTCCTACAATTGTACAAGTTTTAAGACTTATCATTTCAATGAGAGATAACCAATCTGGCAAGAGAATTTATGCCTCTTCTCTAAGTCACATTTATCTTTTAGCCTTTCCCGAGCACAATACTATGCAGAATTTTAACTTGAATTTATCTTCCTTTCTCCTAAGGAAAAGAATGAGAGAAAAATTTGTAATAATTATGATGTAAGACTATCTTTCAATCTAAAATAATTCTCGAATTATTGTGCAAGTTGTAAAAAATTCATGGTTTGATAGCACAAGGTAAACTCATTTAACTATTATTAATGCCAAACCTTCATAGGATGGATGCAAGACTTTTAATGCAAGATCATTTCATGTACCATTGATGTATGTGTCATATAATCTTTCCCATGCATGTACCATCTATGTGGAAAACCCTCAAGGTAACCTTGCAAACCTTAAACTATATTGTCCTAAGTAAAGACTAATCGAAGACTTATCAATGCTTAATACTTCATTAGAGAGAGCGAAGAACCTGGACCTGAGTGGCTAGAGGTGGGGTGTTGCTCGTAGTTCCATTAGCTCTTGTCATACCTACACTTGAGTTTGTTGCAACTCCCACAATGCTAGAGTTATGTCTTCTTTGTGCCATGGCAATATGTGGTTCTTCAACGGACCACCTCGAATGGCTGGATAGGCTTTCACTTAGATAGGGCAAGACTTGTCGGGGACAAGGTAGGTCCCCCCCCCCCCCTCTCTCTCTCTCTCTCTCTCTCTCTCTCTCTCTCTCTCTCTCTCTCTCTCTCTCTCTCTCTCTCTCTCTCTTTGTGTGTGTGTGTGTGTGTCTGTCTCTCTCTCTCTCTCTCTCTCTCTCTCTCTTTGCCTGTTAGCATCCCAAGGCCTCTTTTCTCTTCCTTGCGATGGGGGGTTAAGCTTGCGGAGAAGAGGAAAAGAGTAAACATGTGTAGCCACCCTCTAAGGAGGGGAAAAGGGAGAAACCTTCCAGAAGGTTCTCTCTCTCTCTCTCTCTCTCTCTCTCTCTCTCTCTCTCTTTGCCTATCAGCATCCCAAGGCCTCTTTTCTCTTCCTTGCGATGGGGGGGTAAGCTTGCGGAGAAGAGGGAAAGAGTAAACATGTGTAGCCACCCTCTAAGGAGGGGAAAAGGGAGAAACCTTCCAGAAGGTTCTCTCTCTCTCTCTCTCTCTCTCTCTCTCTCTCTCTCTCTCTCTGCCATAAGAGGGCGTCAAGGCCTCCTCTTTGACCTTTTTTTCCATTGCCATGGGGGGGATTTTATAGGAATAAGAGGAAGATTATTGGGGAGGGGCCCTTGACACAGGGCCCCTCCTCTTACCTCTTATCTGGGCAGCCAATTTGGCCACCACCATGCTGTCTACTCCTGGGGGGGAGAGAGAGGTGCCATAGGTGTGCCCCTCCTCCCCATCATCATTGTCATCATCCTTGTTGCCATCGCCTTCAGCTCCTTTGTCGTCATCGTCTTCTTCCTCCATGTTGTCATCATCCACGTCGTCTCCTTCTTCCTCCCCCTGCCACCTATTCAGCGACAACAGGGGGGAGGATTTAAAAAAAAAGAACTAATTTGATTATTTGAGGGGGTAGTTCTTATGAGAAGGAGGTAGGTGGGGATATTACATAGAGATTTGATGAGTCAATACTACATAAGGTAAGTCTAGACTCGTATACCTCAATCTTTGCTTATAGTTTGATGATTTATACACCATTAGGAGCCCTTGGACTAACATTCAATTCAACAAGTGCTAACCTAAGCCTTTGCAATTCATATATGAAACACATTGGATGCTCCATCCTAACACAATATATCATCCTTGGCTTGTTCAAACTATACATTTCTTGAGACCAAAAGGTCTTCCTTCTCTTATAGTTGAGTCTTTGCCTTGTCTTGTAAAGCATTAAAATCTTGCAGCATCTATAGAGACATTAAACTTCTAGCTAGTGCTACCTTTGAATCTAAACACATTGGCTGATATTTTATTCTCTCTTCTTCTACTGATGATGGCTTAGATACACAAGGAATTCCATTTTCTCTCCTCTAGTTATAACAATCTTTCTATCAAGCCCCCCATGATGTTGAGATGGCAAGCTCAACACATGTGGATGTTGAAGATGAACTACTTGGTTAAATGGGTCCATATGTCTATGATTAGCAGGTTAGTGGTCATTATGACACTCACATAGCAACTAACTTACTATATTTGGTTTGTTACACCTATCCACTGTTGGCATAGTTATAGCACCAATTGATTAGTATAGTCCATTATGCATTATTTGACTTAGTAAGACATTTTTATTTCTATTGTATCTTATCTATACTTTGTGTACATTGTATTGTGTGTAAGAAAATAAGGAG
The DNA here is from genome assembly GCF_053477565.2 of Lygodium microphyllum. NCBI lineage: Eukaryota > Viridiplantae > Streptophyta > Polypodiopsida > Schizaeales > Lygodiaceae > Lygodium > Lygodium microphyllum. The sequence goes on from NC_141139.1 coordinate 33,087,477, forward strand.
AAACAAGTAAGAAAACATTTTTGCCTCTATCTTTCTTCTTGTGTTCTTGAGTGAGCTTCCTCTTATGTGTATGGTGCTTAGAGGGTGCACCTATAATAAACCATCTATATAACATGTGTTCAAAGAGTATTAAGAAATACTTTTTCTTTACATTCTCTAAGGCCATAAAATGTGTGAGGTGCCTCCTCTAACAGATCCGAAGGAGTCCTCTTAGTAGTCGACTGAAATTCATATCCATGCACATCACCATCCCATCTCCCCATGGGAAACCTTGGACTTAGTTGAACATGGAAATCTCAGTTCTACTTCACAAGGGAAGCATGGACAAGTCACCCCTAACAGCATTCTAACAGCCACCTAAGAAAGACCACTTTGTAATCAATCAAAGACAGAAGTGAGGTTAACACCGCACTTGGTTCAAAGAGAGTGAGAGACGGGGGAGAGTGTAACTCGATCCCCCTACCCATAAGATAAAATCTCAGTTCCGACCTCCTAAAATGGTGTTAAACTTGGTAACTAATCCTACTGGTATTGGGAGGGTCATGATTTGATCAGCTCTATCTAATGTTGGAAAGTTACCTAGCTTATCAAGTCCACCTAGCCATAGGCATCCAATCGTTAGGATCGGAGCCTCCCACTTTCCTTGATGGGTTTGCCTAGTTTTCTAATTAGCAAAGCATGCTACCACACTATTTAGATATATAAAATCATCTTCCTTTTATTACTCTATTAAATTGGGTTCATTAAACTCAATCTTTAATACATAACAAACAATTCAAAAATTAGATAATTTATTTCATCATCACTTTGCAGAGTGGTACAATACCGTCTTTCCATAGAAAGACACCGTCCAAATGGGACCTTCCAATCCCTTGAGATTGGGCTGTATGTGATCGCATTCCATCCGCGATCAACATGTAATTTACTAGCTTAGAGCCCCTCTAAGCTTCCTTGAGCCTCTAAAGCCATCCTACATAATAGGGGCACTTACCACTCGGCCCTTTCCCCTCTCAGGTGCTCGAGTGATACAAAATCAAAAACACCTATCTCCCTCAGGAGCATAGGGCCCCCACCCACATGTGAGTTTTTCCACACTCCACAGAGTGTTAGGGAGCATTGGGTTGGGGATTCCAATGTCTTGTGACTGTGCAAGCCCGGAATCATAAGAGCCATAACTCATCATTCACAAATCCAAAAGTAGTCATAACCATAAGACATTTTTCACACACTTGTCAATGTATGCGATGCATGGAATCTGTCCCCTCCATCAATTCTCGTGTTTCTTCCTAAAAATCAATTGATAATACTAATATACTTTTACAAGTTTAAGTGCTTTCTAACTAATCATGATCATTTTCTTATGCACTAACCTAATTATCTTTGCTCGGCCATCCATCGTGATTACGGTTTGTGGCCATGACCACGTTTTGTTGTGGAATAACCTATCCTTTGGGTTGAATGGATTTGAGGTTAACTTCTGCTTGAATTTTAGCAACGACTATTTCTTCACGTTGGGGAGTTCTCTGAGAGTGACCTCACTCAACATCTCGACGTCTCTTGGGAGCCATGGAAGAAGCTGATGGATTCGAGCAACGCTTCCGTGTAGGGGTGGAGAGAGAGAGAGAGAGAGAGAGAGAGAGAGAGAGAGAGAGAGAGAGAGAGAGAGAGAGAGAGAGAGAGAGAGAGAGAGAGAGAGAGAGAGAGAGAGAGAGATTGTAGCAAAGCTTCATTGCGTCAATAGTAGAGAGAGTTCCGCACCACGGATCGTTGTGTATCAGTCTTATCCAACGTGACGCTCCACCCCTGTTTATATAGTAACTAGAGGGAGAGGGGGTAAAAGAGAGGACACTTGCTTTTTAGCTTTCTTTAAAATGATGTCATTGGCGACAAAGAGAGAACACTTTCTTTTAGTGTTTTTTATGATATCATTGATGGCATGAGGGAGTGACTCCATTTTTGTAGTGTGAAGATAAAAATTGACGAATATATGGGTGAGGACGTAATGTGCATTGCCTGGGTGTATAGAGTCGTTGGCTACGCATGAGAAGCTCCCACTAGCTTATAGGAAAATCTTCCCGAGAGGACACCCATCCCGATAGTGTCGTCACCCAAGTGCACTTAATTGCCAAGTGACTATCCACTAGGCTAGTTCTTTTTATTGTTCTATACTACAAACATAGTTTTAATAAGCTAGTCTTGGGAGGGTTTCCCAAGTCTTTCTTCTATGAATCGGCATAGAATACCTCATTAATAATACAAATTCTCTTCATAAGTATAGCCAGTCTCATAATTAGAGCTATTTTTTAAAAACATGCAACATAAATTAATTTTCTTTGGAATGTATACGCATATTGTTTATTAAAATAAACTAAGTAATGGGGACATGTAAGAAGCTGGGAAGAATACAGATTTAGTGTGTAAATAATATTGGTATTACGCCATGTCACACTAATATTGGTATAAAAAGAGAGGACATGTAAATTTTCTCATCTTTTGACACATTAATACAATTATTATCCTTCTCCTCTCTCCTTGCTCACTACTTCTATGGCTTCTTTCTCTTTCATGGCTTTCTCTCTCCTCGTGTCTCTCTTTCTCTCTCTTCTTGCAGTCTTTCTCTCTCTTCTGCACTCTCTCTCTTTCCTCTTTCTCTCTCTCCAGTTCTCTTCTTGACAAGTGGTATCAGAGCATAGGTCTCTTATCCATTTTTCCCTCTATTTTTAGTCCTATTTTTCTCCATCAAAATCAATTTCAGACAAGTACTGGACAAGACAATGACTAGTGGAGGGTTGCATACCATCTACAGTAAGTAAGAGACTACATCTGGAGATCTCCAAGGTTAGATATCGCAGCAGAAGGCTAAAGTAGCAGGTTGTCATCAAAATTTCATGCAATTTGGAGGTAACTAGGATAAAGGAGGGTTAAACGAGCTTAGTTTGGGAACAAACTGTGGTTACTTTGAAAAGAGAAAATTCTCTTTCCCCTTTCTTGGAGTTTCCTGTAGGTTTCATGGAAGTTTACCATCAAAATGTGTTCATCTCTCTCAAATCCCTGATCTTCTTGGCCAAGCACCATATGGAATAGCTTCCCTGCTTCAAGATCTTCAAGTTGATTACCCATTTGTCAAAGAGCAGCTCAGATATGGAGCTAGGAACATCCTTGAAAATTGCAACGCAATTTTTGGGCCGATTCTAGTTTGTTTTTTGCATCATGTGCTTCAGCTTTGACCTCTGGCACTCTCTATGATCTTTGACAAATGAAATCATTCAGCAAACTCTCCAGATTGAACTCCATTTGTGAACTTTCAGCCTTCCTGTAAACCCTAGATAAACAGTCCATGGTAGCCATGAAAGCTTCAGTCCAAGCTTTCATTTCTCAACAATTTCTTGAAGTTTCTTCATCTTTTTAGCCCGTGGGATCATTTCAGTAAGGATTCTTCAACAAATTGCAAGGATTAAGCATGATTGGTCAAAGATTGAAGCTCGAGAGCTTCCATGGAGCCAAAATTTAGGGGAAACGGGTTTAATGCTTCAATCTCAAGCATCTAAAGCTTCAAGATTGTTCTCAAGCATTAAATACACAAGACTTGAAGATTGTTTTGGAAACATTGGACCACTTGAGGCTTTATCAAACATATGAGGATTGATCAGGTCATCATCAACCATGTCAAAGGTACTCTTCTTCAATTTTTAGTCTCTCTCATTAATCCATTTGTTGAGCTTAATCCACTTGATTGAGAGATTAAAGAATTGAATCATCTCCATCAAATTTTAGCCAACCCTTGCTTGAATCAATCCATTCATGTAATGCAATGATTGCTCTAAGCATATTATGTCTAATCAATGAATTAGAGGCTTCAATCTGAAATTTCCAGCATAACACTTGAATCCAATTGATTAAATCTATTGATTGACAAGTTTGCTTACTCTAATCCATTGATTAGCTAAATTATTTTACCCAAGTTGAAATATTATAAAAGGGTAAGTACTAGCAATCAGCGAGTCACTGAATTGCATTGGTAAGACCCTTATCCTATCCAATTTTTCAAGATTCTATCCAATTGCATCTCATGAAAGAGGCTCAATGAATATTTCAAAAATGCATTTCATGCTGATTGATTAGATTAATATGCTACTGCCATGTTGATATACCCACCAAGGAAAAAGGTGGATGCCGGGGGAGATAGTGGGACAAAAGAGAGGTGACCCTCCCTCACTATCGAAGATCCCAAAGGGGTGCAACCAACTAACCCCAGGGGATATTTGCCCACCTCCTGGTGATTCAGAGCCCCTGTAGGGAGCTTGTCATGCCATTTTATCCCTCACACAAGTATAGAGAGTAGAGAATTAAAGATTGAAGAGTTTCCAAAGTCTCAAGTATCTTCATAATCAAAACAGGGTAAAACAGGGATATTACAAGACACTACAAGGCATTTACAGGTCCATATAGGTACAAAATTCATTATTAAAGTACAGGTGCAGGTACTACAGGGTATCCACAAGTCCTACTCAACCTTCTATAGGGTTTGGTAGCCATTTGGGATTACTATTTTACCTTACAGGGTGTAAACATGGCATTTACTAGTTAAAACAAGGTGCAGGTCTAGACAATTTAGACTCAAAGATTGAGTTGCATTTTTTTCTGTCCTAAGCCTATTATAGTGTAGTATAGCTCATCTCAAAGATAGCATTCTTAGCTTTGATTTGAACTAAAAAAAATTATACTGGGAGTTTCCTAGCCCAAGTTATAGCCATTTTTCTGGCAGGGAATACTGCAAGACTACACTATTATGGTAGGGCATAAAGGCAAAAATGAGGTCTAAGATGATTATGCTCAGCAAATTTGAGATTCCATGTTGGATAATGTACCCCAAGAGAGCCCTAAAGAGCCTTAAAAACAAGGGAAAATCAGTGTACTCAATGATACATTGTGTGCACATGAGCGAAGGCATAGAGAATGTCATGAGGCCCTATTATCAAGAATGGAGCTGATGGTTTTATCTACTGATCAAACAAAGTCTTCAATTGAGAAGTTAGTGGATTCAATTACTTAAACAAAGGCTTCTATTGATAAGTTAGTGGAATCAATGCTCAAATTATGGCTCAATTCTCCCAATGGATGCAAATGCAAATGGGATCTAAAGAAGTGCAGGAGAAAGCTTATTCAAACAATGAGCCTTCAATTCCACTTCAGCCACCTAACCAAAATGGTCATGGTCATGGAATTATTGGACAACGAGGCATTCCAAATAGCCAATATGAAGTAGGTGAGACTTCATAAAGGTATGATGACTATTTGGGCAGTTTGAATGGAGCCAACTCTCAAGCTTTTGGGCTGAATACTCAACTTCCTAGGGGTCCTCTACCAATAGGAAGATTGCATAGTGGTTTTCAGCCACCTATTGAGATATTTTCATCTCACTTTGGGGGTTCAATGCCTGGAAATCATGATCAGTCTATTTTGGGATGGCAACCATTCCATGAAAGGAAACTAAAAGACAATATCAATTTGGCCAAGTTCAATGGTTAGTCATCTTTACCATCCGATTCAGAGGAGTGGATCTCTAAAATGGAATCTTACTTTGACACATTTCCTAGAATTGATGACATGAAGATTCATTTTGCTTCCTTGCACTTGGAGGGATTTGCGCATACTTAGTGGAGGTATATTAAAAAAGAGAACATACTTGTAGAGAATTGGGAAGCTTTCAAGACACTCATAGTTGAAGTCTTTGTCTCCCCTCTTGAAAAAGAGAAATTGGCATAGAGATGGTATGGTTTGGAGCAAAGAGGCTTAAATGTAAGAGATTACACTAACCAATTTCTCAACCTAACCATGTATGTAGAGAGCATCAATGATGAGGCTAAGCTCCACAAATATATGTATGGCTTAGAGCCATCTTTATCAACTGATGTCATGGCACAAACCCCTACTTCTCTCTTTAAGGCTATTGAGTTTGTGGAGCACTATGGAAGAAAATATAGAGGAGAATCTTCATTTCAATCTGGTTTTGGACAGCCAAATACTATTTTTAAAGAGGGGCAAGTTGGTAACATTTATGGCAGTAATCATGTGCCAAATGGGGGCTTAAGAGTGCCAACTTATCCAGCGTTAAATGCTTCAAGACCTCAAAGTAAACATGAATCCTAAGTCTATCCCTATGGATCTCTACAAAGAAAGAAAGGAAAAAGGCTTATGTTTCAAGTGTGGGGAAAAGTATACACCTGATCATGTCACAAAGTGTGTATACAAAAATGTCAAACCCAAGCTTCAGAGTATGTTAGTCTTTGGGGATCTTGAAGATGAGATTGATAAAGCTAATGCAATCAAACCTAATGCTAAAAATGATGATATTGAGGAAGACGTTAGGCAAGAGTATTTTTATGATCCAGCGAACTCTTTTCCTTTTGATCCAGGTGGGAGTGTTTCTTTTGACCTAGTGGGACTTGTCATGAGTCACTTACTGCCACTAGTTGTTCCATTTTCATGGATGCTTGGATAGGTTCTAAGAGCCTTAATACACTTTATATGAAGGGTAAAGTGACCAATGATGAAGAAGAAATCAACACACAAATATGCCCACATGTTTCTTTACAGCTGGCTGAAAATTTTAGAAAAAAAGTAAACCTGATTACTTTGGAAATGGGGCCTATAGACATTGTACTCGATTGTGATTGGTCGATGACATTAGGCAAAATCACTATGGATTTCTCATAGTTGTATATGGAGTTTATCTTCAATGGATAGCTCATCCATTTACACGGATTTCCTAGTAGATCAGATTTTCAGCTTATCACCATTCAACTCAAAAGGGAGTACAAGAGGCATTCACAAATATTTGTTTTGCATTTGAATAAAGAGATGGACGATCAGCCTAGTAATTCAACTAGACATCCAGCCTTGATCTTCTTGAGGAGTATAGGGATTTTTTTGAGGTGCCTACTTCATTGCCTCCCAAGAGAGTAGTAGATCACCCTATTGAGATTTGGAACCCAACTCAAAGCCAATCAACAAGCCACCTTACAGATTATCCAAATGTGAGAGGGAGGAAGTGGCTAAGCAAATCAAGGAACTTCTTGAGATGGGATTCATAGAACCAAGTTCACCTTATGCATATCCAGTTTTGTTAGTAAAAAAGAAAGATGGATCTTTTAGGATGTGCATTGATTACAAGGACCTTAATAAGATCATAGTGAAGAACATATATCCGATACCCAAGATTGATGAGTTGCTTTATGAGCTCAAGGGGGATTGATTCTTTACAAAGATTGATTTGAGGTCAAGGTATCATCAGATCCAAGGGTGATGAAGTCAAGACTGCTTTTGAGACTGATCGTGGGCTCTATCATTTCTTAGTGATGCCATTTGGACTTATAAATGCTCCAACTACTTTCCAAAGCTTGATGAATAAGATTTTGCAGCCTTTCCTCTTTCAGTTTGTCTTAGTTTTTTTAAAATAACATTCTGATTTACAGTAAGACTCTACAAGAGCACTTATCACACATGAGGAGGGTTTTTGATGTATTGAGACATCACAGGCTTTTTGCTAAGGAGAAGAAGTGTTCTTTTATGCAGACTGAAGTGGAATACTTGGGACATATTGTTAGTGAATAAGGGATATAAGCTAACCCTAAGAAGGTGCAATGTATAAAAGATTGACCCACTACTACTACTTCTCTTAGAGGATTTCTTGGTCTATCTTCATTCTCTCACCGATTCATCAAGGATTATGCAATTCTTGCAGCTCCTTTGACTGACAAGAAGGAGGCTTTCTTTTGGGATGCTCTTGCCAATAGTAGCTTCAACCAATTAAAGGAACTTCTTACTTCTATTTCTATTTTGGCATGCCCAATTTTCTCGAAAGAATTTACCATACAATGTGATGCCAGTGTGGTAGAGGCATTGGGGTTGTTTTGTTACAAGAGCATGGAGTGATTGCCTTTGAGAGCCTTAAGCTTACAGATAAAGAAATAGCCATGAATGTTTATGACCAAGAGATGTTGGCTATCTTGCATGCAATAAAGAAATGGCACCATTATTTGTATGCTAGCCAATTAAGAGTCCAGAGTGATCATAGGGTTCTTAAGTATTTCCTTACTCAGTCCAATCTTACTCCTAGCAGCGTAGTTTCAGCAATTACTGAACTATATAGTGATTGGATTGAAGAACTACAGGAGGCTTATCTTTTGGATGAAGAGCTCATCCATACTTTTTAGAAATCACAACAAGGTCTCATGGAAGAAAACTCACATTATCAGCTTAAAAATGGCCTTATTTGGTTAAATGGCAATATTATCATTCCTTCTACCTCTTCTTTTACACAAAAATTTATGAAGGAACTACATTCTTCGCCTTTAGCTAGACATCTTGGAGTTTTCAAGACCTATGATAGGATCGGAAAATTTTTTTATTGGAAAGGGGTATGGAAAGATGTCAAGGACTTTCTCATGAAGTGTTTACCTTGTCAACAAAATAAGGATAGTACCCATAAGCCAAGAGGTTTGTTGCAGCCATTACCCATTCCTATAGGAAAATGGATTCACATTACTATATATTTTATTACTGGCTTGCCTACTACCAAGAAGGGATGGAATAGTGTATATGTGGTGGTGCAAAGACTCACCAAGGCAGCCCATTTCATTCCAACCAAGATCCAGTTTATTGCCTCTCAAGTGGCCAGTCAGTTCATGGAGCATATTTTTAGACTACATGGATCACCGCAGGTGATTGTTCATGATAGAGACTCAAAGTTAATGAGTAACCTTTGGCAGGCGGTATTCACATCTATGGGAACTAAATTGGTTCCATCTACGACCTATCATCCACAAACTGATGGACAGACATAAATGGTAAACAAATGGTTAGAGACTTATCTTCGCCATTTCTGCTATGATGTCCAAAATTCATGGGATTCTTGGTTACACTTGGCTGAGTTTGCCAACAATAACTCTACTCATGCTAACACCCTTTGAGGCTATGTATGGCTATAAGGTGCCCTTACCCACAGTCATCTTTAATAAAAGACTCAATCCTCATGGGAAAGAAGAGTTGGAAAGAAGAATGCAAACCCTTCTTTAGTGGTGTAAGATGAATTTGAGGAAAGCTCAAGACCAAATGAAGATATATGCTAATGAGAAGAGACGGCCTTTAGAGTTCCAAGAAGGAGAGTTGTTTTTATTGAAGGTGTCCAAGTCTAGGTACTCTACTTTGAAAGATAGATCTAGTAACAAGCTTGTTCACTGATTTTATGGCCCCTATTGGATCTTAAAGTGCATTGGAGACTTAGCATACAGATTGGAGCTACCCTCTTCCACAAAGATTCATAATTTTTTTCATGTTAGTTAGCTCAAACCTTTCTATGGTGATCCAGTTGATATAATTGATGAGCTGCCACCTATTGATGAAGAGGGTCTTATTCAGTACATCCCAAAGGCTGTTATAGGTCAGCGTGAGAACAAGCTTCAATCTCGTTCCATCATCAAATATTTGATCAAATGGAGAGGTTTGCCACTTGAGGAAGCTTCTTGGAGGCTTGATTCTATATTAGATGAGTTTCCTTTTCTATGGGATACATTGGTGTTTGAAGCCTACTGTTTATGGAGCTAGTTATGGTGCAGACAAGGTTAGGACAACACGTTGTTTTAGAACAGTTTTTATTGTGCCAAATTTTTAGAATTAAGCCACTTACATAGGGTCAAAGTGCTCTTCAAGAGCTATGTTTTGACATGTGGTATGTCTCATTTGGACACTTCTATTAGAAGCTATGGCAGATTTGGTTCAGTAGGGTATGTTTTCACAACAAGCTGTCTACTTCATTTTGAGTTCATTAGTTGAAGATTTTATGGCTCCATATACTTTTGAAGCATTCCTAATCATGTATATAGCTGAGGCTCACTCTTGCTCTTCCATTCTAGTCCATATGTTGGTAATTTTTCATTCATTTTTCTAGTTGTAAAGCTATAAAAACAAAGTAGTACTCTGTTCTATCCATCATTTTCTAGTCTTTTAAGTTTATTTTTTAGGGCAAAAACCTTTGGGACTGGATGGATTGTAAGAACCTGGGAAGAATAAGGATTTAGTGTGTAAATAATATTGATATTATGCCATGTCACACTAACATTGATATGAAGGAGAGGACATATAATTTTTCTCATCTTTTGACACATTAATACAATTATTGTCCTCCTCTCTCCTTGCTCACATATTCTATGGCTTCTTTCTTTTTCATGTATTTCTCTCTCCAATTCTAATATTTCTCTCTTCTCGTCACTCTTTCTCTCTCTTCTACACACTCTTTCTCTTTCCTCTTTCTCTCTCTCCAGTTCTTTTATTGACAGGACATTACAAAATGACCCCTTTTACGTTACTAAAAATACAATTTTTTAAAAAATTATAATTGAAAAAATATTTTTATTAATATAATATTTTAAAATTTATTAAATAAAATACCAATCTTAAACTAATATGGTATCTTACATGTTCTATAAGGTGCGGCCCCTAGGGAACAATGTATGTATGTTTAGCACAATGGCTCAAGCAAGTCTTGTCACTACATAATTCATGACATGCTATTAGAGTTGCATCATAAATAGAGATTAGTTTTGGAGGCTCATGCAAAGGAGAAAAAACAAGGATTTGAGTAAGTAAGCAATGGGTAAGAAGCTCTCTCATTCTCCCACTCTTTCTCTTGGATAGTACTTATGGAGACATCGAAAGCAAGGTAGAGTAAAAATCTTAGATTTCTATGAGATTTGGTGTCAAAGGAGATCACTATATATTCTATAAATGAGCCCTTTAGGTCCTTCAATTGTAATTTTGGCCATTTAAGGCCATTTTGGGTCCCATATTAGACTCGCAAGATAGTGGACCACAATTTCAAGGTATACTATGATTTTAATTATATCAACCAAAAGCAGTTGCACGGGTTGTAAATTTTGAATCTATAAGTTCTGAGGTGTTTGTGAGAAAGCAAACACAAGTTTTATCTGTAGGTTACAAATTACATGTACTAGTGTGAGTAATCACATGAAAAAGGGGTTACTTTGTGTATTACTATGCACTTATTGTGAAATGTTGCAAAATACTTGCTTGTTATTATGTGCCAATTTTATGATAATAAAAGAGAACAATGGGAATCCCATTATTGAGAAGTTAGACTAGATCAATTACCCATTACGAAAATTGTGTATGATGAACTTCCTTATTGAAAAAGGCCTCTTTGATTTTATTTTAGGTGAAGAAAAGGAGCCAAAGTTGGGTGACCCTATGACCATAGACAAATTGAAGGCATGGAAAGAATGGAATACAAAAGATAAAAAGGTGATGCATTGACTATCTACCTATCATTGATAACACTATACTAGGGTATATCAAAAATGTAGAAAGTTCACATGTAGCATGAATCACATTTGAAAATATGTTTTATGTGAATACAAAGGCATGGAAGATTTAGCTCAAGCAGGAGTTGAATTCTTTGAAGAAATGAATATTTTCTATTAATGAGTATGTTTTGAAGGTGACAAGCATTGCAGATGCTAGCAATTGTTGCAATGCCTAATGATAATGATTTAGTATCATTTACTTTAGATAGTCTAAATAATAAAAAGGCTTGAAAATTTTTTGTTACATCTATGTATGTATGTAAGCCATTTTCATATTTTGATGAGTTGGCATCACTCATGATCACTAAATAGATCAATATATAAAGTGAATTATTTGCAAAAAATAGTGAACATGTCCAAGCATTTTACTCAAGTATAGGAAGGGGATATGTTAGATTCTCTTCAAGAGACCATGGTATGGGACATGTCAGTGATAACCAACAAAGTAGATTAAATTAACAATTTGATTATATGTAGTTGTCAACAGACAGTGGCAAGTTTAGAGGCAAGGGGAGCTCTAGAGGAAGAGGTAGATAGCAGAACAAAGATTCTAGTAATTTTGGTATTGTTTGTCATTATTGTGAAAAAATAGGTCATATTGAAATCCATTGTTATGCTAAGAAAGATGATATCCACAATGGTAAATTGCAATAATAATTTTATGCATCATCTTCACGATAGAATGAAGACAAAAATGAGTGTCTGTTTGTTATGTAGCATATAATGAATACTATTACAAGAAAGATAACATGTGATTATATATTATATGTTGATTTAGGTGCATCTATTTATATGACTAGCCATCATGAATGGTTTGGAGAGATGTAGGATTTACAAAATCAAAGTTATGTATAGATGGGTGATGATTCATACCACCCAATTTTACACATTGAAAAAGCTCCCTTATCCTTATATGATGGTCAAACAAAGATTCTATCTGATATATTTCATGATGATAAGATAAAAAGTCTCTCAAATATATTATATATGCCATCTATCACAAATAATTTTGTTTCTATTAGTCAGATGGTTGAGAAAGGGTTGCATGTTCCATTTAATGCAAAATGCATTTTGCGAAATATTTTAATGATAAGGGTAGGTTAGTCACAAAAGAAAGTAGAGTTGGTTACATATTTACTTTAGATGTTAAAACTCCAACTATCTAAGCTAAAGGCAAAGAAGTGATTGCAAACATTGAAATATGGTGCACATGTATTGGACATGAAAATGTGCTGAGATCAAAATTAATGTAGTCTAAAGGATAGGTTACAATGTTGGTTACTTTTAGAGTTCTAAAATTTTGTAAAGTGTGTGAAGTATGTTAGTTTGGTAATCATGAAAGACAATCTTTTTTACATGATAGAGATGTAAGAAAAAATATACTTAATATTGTGCATACAGATATTTGGGGGCCTACACAAAACATATCTCTTAGTGGTAGCAAATATTTTATTATGTTTATTGATTATTATTCAAGAACATTGTCTGTGTATTTTATAAAGGAAAAGAGTGATATGTTTAAGCACTTCAAAACTTTCAAGGATGCTGTTCAAACAAAAATACACTTGAAAGTTAAGTGTTTGAGGTTAAATGGATAGGAAGAGTATCTCTCCAATGAGCTCAATGATTTCTCATGGGATAAAAAGATAGTTTATTTACATGTATGCTCCATAGCAAAATGGGATTCTGAAAAGAGAATTTAGGCACATTATAAAAGTTATAGTGCATTGATGGTTGAAAGGAATTCGCCAAAATAATTTTGTTATGAAGCTATTCATACTACTATCTATATTATAAACAAAACTCCCACAACTACATTTCATAAAATGATCCGCAAAGAACACTTTATAGGCAAGAAGCCCAATTTATCACATTGAAAGTATTTGGTTATATTACATATATTCATGTGCCAAAATGGGCTACAAAAGAAGCTTGATCTAAAGGCTTAAAAATATATTTTCACTAGATACTTTAAAGTAGAAAGGATATCACTATTATAATCCTATCAAAGGTGAATTTAGAGTGAGCAAAGATGTTATGTTTAATGAGATGACCAATTGATATGCATCTAGTGGTGATGCATTGAATGATGATAATGATGATGATAGTCGTGTGCAGAAAGAAAAGCAAGAAGCACAAAGACTTAGTGGACCAAAAACATCAATTGGTACTACATCTAAAGTTAGTCCTGGGAGACTAGAGGAGTAGTCCCACATCTTTAGATGCATCTACTATTAGTGTTGTAGGTAAAGATAAAGGGAATAAGAAATTGTAAGATAGTTTGTAATGATGCCTCTGCTAATCATTTGGGTTGTGATGGAGATTCTAGTAGTTCAGAGAGTTTGGATGATGAGCTTGGGATTCATTCAATCGGGACACTAGGTATATAGAGAGCACATGGTAATGTAACGGCTCCATAAAGTAATCCAATGGCACATAATTCTAGTAGGGTTAGATATCCTACTAAAATATTTTATTTTGCAGGTTATGAAGTTCACTATTATGCTCATATGATAAAGGTGTTTGAGAATATTGAGCCCACTTATTTTGAGGATATTGTTTGTCATACTCATTAGAATGTAGCAATGGATGAGGAAATGCTTGCATTAGAGGTCAAGAAGACTTGGGATCTAGTACCATTGTCTAAGGGGAAGAAAGCTATTGGCTATAAGTGAGTCTACGAAATTAAGCGTAACAAAGATAGTTCTATTAATAGGTAAAAGGCTAGGTTAGTTGCAAAAAGCTATGCTCAAAGATGTGGCATAAATTATAAAGAAACACTTAGTCTAGTTGCTAGGATGACAACTATTAGATATGTGATTGCTTTGGTAGTAGCCAAAGGTTAGAGTTTGTAGCAAATGGATATAAAGAATGCATTCTTGCATAGTGAATTTCAAGAAGAGATATGTATGGAGTAGCTAGTAGCTTATGAGGATTCAGAATCCTGCATATGTGTTCAAGTTAAAGAAGGTGCTCTATGGCCTAAAGCAAGCTCCTAGAGCATGATCTGACAATGTTAGAGAGTATCTTATTAACATTGGATTTTATGTTTCTAATGTTGATCACTCACTTTATTCAAAATTTCCAAAGCTTACTTGGAGTTGTAGAGATCTAGTTGAGGTTACATGGGAGTGTTGAGGTGGCAAGCTCAACATGTGTAGACATTGATGATGGATCACCTAGTTAGATTGGTTTGCACATCTATACTTAGCATGTCGGTATTCATTATGGCTCTTACATAGCCACACATTAACTTATTACTTATTATATTTGGTTTGTTACACATATCTACAACTGGCATAGTTATAGCGCATGTCGATTAGTATAGTCCGTTATGCATTATTTGACTTAGTAGACCACTTTCCTTTATGTTGTATCTTATATATACTTTTTGCATATTGTATTGTGTGTGAAAAAAAGGAGAAACTAGCAAGAAAATGTTTTGGCATCCATCTCTCTTCTTGTGTTATTGGGTGAGCTTCCTCTTGTGTGTATGGTGTGTGTTTGGTGCAATAGCTCAAGTAAGTCCCCCCGCCATGCAATTTGTAATACACTAAATAAAATATACTTCAAGATATTAATTTTTAATTGTGCCTAGAAAATCATGACATGTCCCTCTCAATTCTCCATAGCCAAATCTATTTGCTCATAAATAAAGCATTTCACAAACTTCATGGGTATCTCCCCATTGTTGGGATTGCCCTCATAAACTTTTTGGTACCACAACTTGTATTCATCCACATACTCTAGCCTAAGCATATTTAAAAATAGACTCATGCTTCATTGATGGTTGATCTTGAATATTACTAGCCAATCATTTTCTTGTATAGGAGATATGTCCTAAGAGAGCTTGCTCTCTAGGCTTAACCCATATTCAGCATGTAGATCATCTACAAAGAGGCAAAAGTTGGAAAGATGTAGATGACAGAGTAAATAAAAGCAACACAAAACTAGAGTTGCATATAAATGTAGGGAGAGAGATAGATAAACATCCACAAATGGAAGTGATAGTTGAATTTCATGCCCAAAAAAAAAATTTCTTTTTCTCTTCTCTAGGTCACCTTATCTTTTTCTCTTCTCTAGGTCACCTTATTTTGGCCCATGCATAGCACTTTTCTTAAATCACCAAGATAGCATAATTTTGGTACCACCTAAACATGCTTTCATCCTCTTAAATCCTATATCCAAAACTTGATCATGTGCTAGAAAATTTTTGGCAGCACCTACCCATGCTTTCACCCTCTTAGAGCTTATGTCCAAACCTTGATCATGTGCTACATGAAAATTGCATTACAATGCCTAGGAAAGGTATTCTTGAGATACAACTTGAGAGAATTCTCAACAAACAAGAGATAACCCTCAGAAATAGGACTATCCTATGTAGTGGAAGGACTTCATGAAAAGGATGCCACTTGGATAGACAATCACAAACTAGGACCAACTACCACAACAAGAGAGATATTGGACTGATCTAAGGAAAAAGGATTTGAGAAAGAGTGATGTCCACAATAGGATAAAATTGTGGACTCAATTCTTGAGTGATCTAAACCATTCTACATGTAGCTAACTAATCCAAATTAGCCCTCTAGCAAAAGACAAGCTCTAAATTGAAGTAGATAGTTGAAAGAAGCTCATCGTAGGCACCCTATATAAGAAAAAAAATCATTAATAGCTTAAAACAAGTGAGAGAATCAAACCTATGCTACCCTAATTATCAATCCATATACTGATACTATGGGCCTATCTTATCCAACCTCCAAGATAGTTAAGATGATGCTCTCCTTTGGGACACTAAATTCTTTTATTTTCTCTATTTTAAGTGAGGCTAGAAATTATGCCTTTCATACTAGATTGAAATGAACATAAAATTAGTAAGTTATAAAGATTTTTAGCTATTTGAGCTAATTTCCATATGAGTACATAGACTATAGAAGTATTTGCAATTCACAATCACAATTGTCAAGCCTTATATGACCTATGGAAAAATTTGCCATAGGAAATTGTACTTGGGAGATTAAAATTACCATGGCCCCAAAAACAAGAGAAATTGTAGTTGAGAAAGTCCTAATTCTAATGGGAATGGAGCAAATGGTTACTAGAACAAGGTAGCTCCCTGCCTTTCTCCACTTTCAATTCACCACATGCCATTGTGCAATAGGAAATAATGAAACAAATAGGCAAATAAATGCAAGAAATAGGTGTATGTTATTTCTCTAGTTAACCATTGATATTAAAAATCCTAGATTATAAGTAGCTTTAAAAATCTAGTTTAATCAATACTTTAGATATGCACCTCAAAATTAGCTATCTCTTATTCGATAGTAAACTCAAGTAACTTGATAGTACATTGCAATACATGAATCTTAAATAAGTGACCTTGCCAATTAGCTATAAATTAAATTTTTAATTTATAGAATCAAAATATTTAGCACAATAGAAAGGGCATAGTATCAGCATAGAATATTCTTACCATGTATTCTCCAGTTTGATATGATAATGTAATTGCAAATATGACATTACAATATTTTTTCTTATTATAGTAGATGCAATTAAGAAGGTACTATTTGCTAAGGATTGTTTACAAAAACTATTGAAATCTATAAGAAAACATTGTTTAAAGTGAATACTAATTGCCATGATTTTGGTTTCCCAATGTAAGTATTAATTGGTTATATATATAGATGGTACAATGAATAGTTGTGGCTCTCCCCAAGCAAACCATTGAGCTCCACCACCAAGAACTATTTTTGTTTCAAGTCCTAGGACCAAGTCCATGGGCAAGAGATCTATCTAGAAGTGTGAATAGTTTCCTTTAGAATTGTGATGACTAGAGGGGTCTAAAAAGACTGTTGGGATTTCTAAGAAGGGATTAATGCCTTACAAGCTCAGCCAATATACAAAATATCCCCATACTAGTTAGAGTATTTTGATGGATGCCCAATTTTTGGGTGTTTTGGCTTCATTTTAGTAGATCTTTGGGCATGGTTTATGGGACAAAGTTATGCACATCATCAATAGCCAAAAATAACATTTAATTCATTCTTAATTTCAATGGATAATTGGTTGTGAAGCTTCGTATTTCATTGTATTAATATTTGTGTGCTATTTCATGTAAAAGAACTAATGCTTAATGGGTTGATGAATGAACATGGTTGTAAATGTTCTCATTAAGTGTGATAGGTAATTAGATAACTAAAGAATACCTCTAGTTTGTGAATGGTAATCGGGTGGATGGTTTCCCTAGATGAAAACATTCTAAAATAGGTTCACTCAATTGGTTGAGTACTTATGCAATAGGTTAAATAGCTAGAGTTGTGTAGTTGTGTTTGTGCACTAATTTATGTGAAAGAACTAGTGCTTTAACAAGTTAATGAATGAAGCTATTTATAAGTGTTGTTAATAACTATGCTAGGTAATTAGATAACTAAAGGATACATTTGGTGTATGCATGGGAAGTGGTTGTTGGTTTTCCCAATGAAAACATCCTACATGGGTAGACTCAATTTGTTGAGTGATTCTCAAATAGGTTAAAAGTAATGGTGACCATCATGGAATTTGATCTTAAAACCAACATAGCACCATTTTAGGGGCCTAGGATGAGACTATGCCTTATGGGTAGAGGATTTGATATTCCACTTCCCCCACATTTCTCACTCTTATTGAGCCAAGTGTAGAGCTTGCTAGATTTGAAATTTAATCATCACATAAGTGGATCTTTCAACGCAATGATATATTGCTATTAGGTAACCTTACTTAAGTTATTAGGAACCTTGGCCAAACCTTGGAGTGAAGCTGAGTACTTCCCTTATGAGGTAGACAAAGAAGCAATCAAATTGACCAACATACATGTTCAATGGGATCTAGGTGATATTTCTTAGAATGTGCAATCATTACTCCTTGGAGTTTCATGTAGGTACATATTAGAGAGAGAAGACCTATGAGGCAAAGAGACCTAAAGCATACCACTTAGGGAGCCAAATACTTTAGGGTTTAGCAGTACAATATTTGAAGGCAAGGCTCCCCAAGGTAGAAACTTTGATAAAGGCAAACAAGGAGTCTTTTCCCATGAAATTTCTAGCAAATAGCTAAATTCATTCAAAGATATAAGAAAGGCACAAGAAACCTTCTACTTTTGTTGATGCCTAAATCTCCATTCATGAGGCTTACCAAGGACATCTATCATAAGCATTTGATTAATCTCAAGTAGCAAACAAACTCACTAGCTTACCTTGAAGAGTCTATATATGTAGAGAAATAAATGATAAAATGAAGAAAGTTGACAATGCACTAAAAGTAAAGGTGAAAGAGAAGGAATATAGTAGTGTAGAGAAAGAAAAGGGGAAAGAGAAGGAAGATGACCATGCAAAGAAAGAAAATAATGAAAAGAGATAGAATGAAATGCAAGAGGAGGAGGCCAAAAAAGTACAAGGTGATAAGCTTAAAGAGGAAGAAAAATTTCTTAATAATCGGTAGATCTCAAAAAAGAAAACACCAAGAGAATGAATTGAATTCCAAGCTTAGTAGTGGTGGATATTGGAATTAAGGCAACTCTTAGTATATCAGCATATATTAAGGGGATGCCATATTCCTACATAGAAAGGAAAATGAGATAAATGATACAACAATTTTGGTTCACCAAAGGTACGTTCAAACTTTTAGTGATCCTCTACATAATAATAATAATTCGTAGGGGCAGACTTGTGGGTAATATATAATTTGTACAATTTTTAAAGTTATCTTGATCACTATTAGATATTCGAAATGTTGTGAAAACCTCATACAACCATACAAGAGGCACAAAAGAGGGCGACATGTGACCCATATCCTACAATGGACACAAAGGCAATCCAAAACTATCGCATTGCCTTTGTCCATGTCCTAGGGTTTGGATCCCATTTTTTCCTCTTGTGTGTTCTTTTTGTTATTGTATGAAATTTCCACAAGTGTTAAGGGGTGTTTGAGTAAATATGATACATTTTTATATGATATTTTATAGGAATTGAGTATTATCCCATTTAATTTTGAATTTCTTTTTCAAGATTTTTTTGGGCATAAAGGTGCCTATGCCTATGCTATCCTATATTTACTACACACATTGTGGCTACACACCTATACACTATAGGTGGTAGGCACTCATCATTGTCACTTTATTCTTTATTCTTGTAGTGACTATTGAATAAGGAAAGGCTAGTCACACATTGTGAATATTGGAGTTTCCACATATGATATCTCTCTCTCTTGCTCCCTTGCTCTATCTGCTATAGCTCTTACTTCTACTTGTGTGCTTGCACTCATATTCTATATCTTAATTGGTATCACAATAGGCATTTGAGAAGCTTCTTCATCCTTTTCATCAACTTGAATTCAAAGCTTCATCCCAAGGTTTCATGGTAGCCTTTGTCTCTTTCTCTCGAGGTATGAATTGTGTCTTCTCTTCTCATGGCTTGTTCCAGCTTTCTCTTGGCTTGTTGAGGAGCTCTCTTTTAGCTAACCTTTATTGAGTGCTTGGTGAGATGAGAAGTAGCCATTCTATCCATTTTGAGTGGATACAAAGCATGCTATAGAAGTTGTGGATAGCTATGGTAGCTTGACAATACTTTAATATATTGGCCAAACTTTTGCATAGAATATCAAATTCAGATATTCTATATCTAGAAACAAAAAGTGTGATGAGAGCTAAAAATTTGAGCATCACAAAGTTGATTCTATGAAGTTTTTTAGTTTTCTATCTTACATAGAATAGAATAGTTTTGGTTTAGACAGTAATCATTTAATCATTGGTTTATAATCTATTGATACTTATGGAAAATATTTGCAAAATGCCTGAATGATGTTGTAGCATCCCCCCGTGCATAAGAACACCCCCTTTTAAATTTTCTAAAATTAACTTAATTTTTTTTACCTCTCTCTCTCTCTCCCTGTCGATAGCATGTTGGGGGGAGAGAGAGAGAGGGATTAAGAGAGGGAGAGGGGGGGCATGCACCCCTAGGTGGAGGGGTGGTGGCCGTTAAACAACCGTCTTGCCCCCCCTCGTGGCCTTAGGTAGCGCCCCCCCCCCCCCCCCCTTGATGAGCAACGCCGCCAGCCCCTTCCCTGCTCCACCTACGTGCCATGCCCCCTGCTCTGCCAACGCTCCGCCAGGCCGCCATACACTCGCCACCATCATTTTTTCCATCACAACGTGAATGAGGAGGAGGAGATGATGTCGGGCTCACCTAACAGAAGAAAAAGAAGCTAAAGAAGCTTCTTAGGAAGCTTCCACAAAGAGCCTTCTTAAGGGTGCTTCACCCGCGGAATCGCGTAAGGGACACAGTTGCCTATGAAGGGAGTTTCCTTGCGGGAAGGGAGGACTGCCAACTTGCAAAAAATTTCTACACACCCTCCACCTGCTCGACTTATTCCCAAGTCCTGATTGCGATGGCCCCAAAGCACCACACAAGAGGAGCACACGCGAGAGTAAGAGAAGAACATGTAGGAGTCCCCACCCAAAGCGCAAGAATTGATAATACCCCTCCTGCAGATGTTCACGTTCCATCAAATTCACCCTTTCGTTTTCGCATGATATGGGTGCATTAACTACAAATTCGCATAGGGAAAACTTAAATTGCATTATTAGATCACTTTGTTTTAAAAAGATCATAGGAATGTTTGAAAATTTTTTTAAATTGCATGACAAG
Organism: Lygodium microphyllum; assembly: GCF_053477565.2. NCBI lineage: Eukaryota > Viridiplantae > Streptophyta > Polypodiopsida > Schizaeales > Lygodiaceae > Lygodium > Lygodium microphyllum. The sequence goes on from NC_141139.1 coordinate 33,108,535, forward strand.
GTACTTATATTTCTCGCACCATCATGATGAAAGATTGTTGCATTTTTAAATATATGGATTCAGGGGTAAAAAGATGCACTTATGCAATAAGGTCCGAGTTGCATCTCGCATGTAGGTTAAATATAAATTGTGATGTTCTTGTGCGTTGGAAGGTTTGCATTGGGCAATTTACATTGAAAAGAATGAATTATGTTTACACAATGCATTTGTGCAATAAAAATCCCTTGTAACGATCGTAAATAGGTTAACTCATAGAGGGATGTTCAACTAAAGGTTAGAGAGTTGCTATGGAGAGGAGTAAAAGAGTTATATTTTATTTAGAATTTGCATAAGCAACTGCATTCTTAATCACGTGACTTGCATGGGAAGAGGAAAGATTATGTTTTTATAGCATTATAAATTTACGTAGCATAACTTGCATGCATAAGCAACTTACATGTATGAAAGGAAAAAGGGTTATATTTCATTTGATGAAAAGCATATAGGATGCAATACGCATGTAATGATAGTTACATTTAATATGAAAGATAGGGTAAGTTAAGTTAAAAATGTTGCTTAGTATTGCGCTTGCAGAGTTAATCCATCATTCTCATACTTAGATCGTCCTATGTTGCAAGTAAGAGAGGGTATCAGGCCTTAGGACATGAATACTAGTAATATTGACAAACAAAGGGATGTAATTCATCAAGATAGGCACTGCTACCTATCTCGTGTAACTAGTCTGTAGGGTCAGATGCTATTGCAACTAAATCATAAGATGCTACTACAAGTTAGATTCGTTAAGAAGTCGAGTAGTCGCCAACTAAACTCTCTCTTTTGGGGACCGATTTGTCAAACTTAGGGAAATTGTGAATTGCCAAGAAGCAAATTGACCAACCGAGGACGATGGGGTTGTCCATGATCTATTTTACAAGGAGACCTAAGGTAAGGATAATTGGGGTCGGTAGGGTACAAACCCTAACCCAAAGAAAAAGGGGAAACAAGCAACCTAGCTTGCCAAGCCCTTGGAATCTCGTCAAGTTGTGAACGATTCAGGATAGAATGCTGGGAGTATTCGGGAAAAAGAAATCACACCTTAGCAGTTTGGTCGTATGAACGACCACAGAAATGATAGTGATTGTACACTTAGGTACATTGTTTGAACTTCTTTGCTCAAGGAACTAATTCAAGGCCAAACACTTAATGCTTCAGGTTAATAGCCTGGAGGGAGAGAGGCAGGTTGAGTTACCTCTGACTGCCTACCTAGCCCTATCCAAGGGGGTTTTTAGCTACGCCAGGTACATGAACAGAACCCACTACGAGAGTGCTGCTTGGAGTGGGAGGACACAGGTGCCAGGGGAGGCTCTGGCTATAAATTCCTTGCCTCCGAATCCCGCACAAGAGGCGGATGTGACTTGAGATGGGATCTTGAGGCCCATGTACTAGTTTATGGGCAAAACTTGGAGTAGCAATCCTGTTGATTGCTGGGATATCCTTCGGACATGATACTTGATGTATTCCAAGACTATGATAAATAATGGTCAAATATTTGGAAAAGGAACTTGCTTGACATTGTTTTTTTGTTGTCAGTGCCTAAGTTACATGAAGGAACATGTGTTTAAATTGATTAATTAAGGAAGCTGCCTTTGCATATCAAATATAATGTGGTAGGTAATTAGATAACTAAGCAACCCGAGGAAAGTGAGATGGGATGCAACTTGGGTCCGCCGTCCTATGGAAGGGTGGTCCATGTTAAGCTGGGAACTTTTCTCAAAAGACGTGATAACGAGACTTTGAAGACCTAGAGTCGGTAGAGTTAGAATCCCGATTTATGTTGTTTTAGGGGAGCGGAATGGGACTATGCCTTATGGGCAGAAAGGCTGAGCTTCGCATCCCTCTCGTTTCCCATTCTCCATGAACCAAGTGCAGCATAAATCCGCTTCGACTCTGTTGTTCCTACGCAAAGTGGTTCATTTGGAGCTTGACGCTAGCTACTTCCTAGAGACTTGGTTGTTAGGAAAGAAACCTTGACTTCAAGTCTCCTAAGTGGGAACGGTCGGATACTTTCTCTTCGGGGCAGACTTGGGAAGACCTAGATCGCAAACCCTGTGACATTCCTTGCAAATGCTAGGTGGTGCTTTCAAGACTCTCGTCTCGATGGGTTGCTAAGATGTGTCCCACAAGTGGACAAGCGGACACATTACAGTTGGTATCAGAGCGGACCAACGAGATCTAAAGATTATAAGGGAACTTAATGGAGGAAAATAAAGGGAATAAGGGGGTAAATAGGGGAGGGTGAGTAGAACAAAGTAGTGTTTTCTATTGAAAACATATATTTTCTCACTTATGGATGTTGGGTTGCAGAGTCACGAAGCGTGGAGCAAGTTCTTGGTGTTCTAGGTCATGTTGATGACTTCAATGCATGCTTCAAATTATCGTCAGAGGCTTGACATGATGAATATTCTGGACCGCATCTATAATACTTTGCTCCTGTATGTAGAGTGGAGATGGACGGGAGACTCAGGAATATACTACATTGCAGCCCACTTACTTGCGTACCTTCAAACCAACTTAAAGAGAATCAAGTGGATGGAGGATTTAAAGATCATGAAGTTGTTCATCATTGTCGAAGCTCGCGTAAACGCAGCTTTGCATGTTAGCGGTCAGCAAGTCAAGCAGAGCAAGTATGTCTATGAAGAAGTGACCCGGGTGATCTCTGCTGACAGAATCAAAGTGTTAGGGCGCTATGAGAATAACGGGTATCAAAGGAAGGGATACCCCAAGCTTTCTATGACTTACCGTTTCCTGAAAATCCATGATCCCACTCCATATTATTATTCCGTCCTTGTAGCCGATTGTAACACAATCCTATTTTCCCCAAAATGATGTATCAATCAACCTGTTCTACTTATCCAAAATAAATGCACTGAAAGGGATATGCCTTCATGAATAAATAAGACTTTTTACAATTATCTATCTTGATCATAAATGTTAGCTAAGGTGTTAAGTGATTAAATCACTTAGCTAAAAAGTTGTGCTAGTCATATTAATGTAATATGAGAACGTATGATAGAATCTTATTGTTCAGACGCAACCCCAAGCGCAAGTTCCAAATCTGACTCGTGCACTAAGTCCAGATGTGGCTCAAGTGAAGAAATTCCTTCTCAAACAAATTAAGGCACCCGAGTTTGATAGCAAGGGAAGGACTGTTCAAGCCAACACTGAGATCTAGATTGAGTCCATCGAGGACTATTTTGAGGCAGCAGAAACTGCACCTGCTAACCAAGCCATGCTCGCCAAACTTAAGCTAACAAGTGAAGTGAGACTTTGGTGGAAATAGTGGTGCAAAGACCAAGTGATCTCGGAGGGGACAGTCCCTTGGGATAAGCTTAAGGAAGCTATGCGAGGGAGGTATCTACCACCTGCCTACTGTACACAAAAGATGAATGAATTCTATGACTTGAAGTAGCTAGGATTATCCCTTGAAGCATATTATTCAAAGTTCATTTCACTCTTAAAGTATGCACCCCCAATGGATATGACACAGCAAGTGTCAAAATTCTGTATTGGGTTGAATCCACCCATAAACACTCAATTGGAATCAATGCGCCCAACGGACCTACAAGATGCACTCATTCGAGCTACTCCAATAATACAGGAGGTGCAGACCAAACCAAGGAATAACAGGATTTGGCCTTACAAGGATCAAAATAAGTGCATATCTAAGGCTCAGACCAAGAGAGCACAGGGTCTGAATCAGGGCCAAAGAAAGAAAGCTAGAGTCAATGCTGTCAACAGCTTTGTTCCAACACAAAGCAATGATCACAACCCACGTTGCTTCCATTGCAACGAGCCCGGACACTTCAAGAGAGAGTGTCCTAAGCTTGGCAAAGGGAATCGCCAAGGGCAATTCTAATGTCAAAATAGAGCCGCTCATGGCCAAGGAACCACCATTATGGCCAGAGAGAGAACCTCCAATGCTTCCAACAAGGAGCTGGACAATGAAGAAGATCCATCCATGGATGCTAACATTGAGAGGGCAATGGTTCACACCACTCTTCACAAGAAGGGTCCAAATGGTGATTCAAACTCCATCAAAATATCAAGGTAAAAGCTTCAAAACCTTGATTGACTATGGTAGTACACATTCCTTCATTTTACCAATCTGTGTAAAAGATTAGAGATAGCCACAATTGATGCACCTACTTTACTTGTGGAATTAGCAAATGGTCATGAGGTCACTTGTACTAGGCAAACTGCTAAGGTGAAATTCCTACTAGGTGGGAAGCCAACTTCTGTGAGATTCAGGGTAATGAACCTAGGTATCCACGAATGTTTACTCGGAATAGATTGGCTAATACCCAATGATGCCCACATCCACTATGGGAAGGGCCAAGTCTCCTTCTGCAATTCTGAAGGGGAACTAGTCACGACTCAAGGTGAGGTTGGTAAGCCAAAAATACAGTTGGCAAAAGTAACACGGATAATAAAAGGTGTTCAAAAGGGTCTATCTATCTATCTGGTTAAACTGAATAAGACAGATCAGAATCAGGAATACAGAGATGAACCTTCATGGTTAAAGGAATACGCAGACGTATTCCTTGAAGATCTGACGAAACTTCCTCCCCAAAGGGAAGTCGACCACGAAATCAAACTTGTGCCAGGAGCTGCATCGGTCGTTGTAAAGAGGCCATATAAGATGTCCACCCCAGACGCTATCGAACTGAAAGAGCAACTCAAGCAGCTGACAGATCAAGGCTACATTCGTCCTAGTAGTTCACCATGGGGAGCTCCAGTGTTGTTCCAAAAGAAGAAAGATGGAACGCTTCGCCTATGCATTGGACTACAGAGCGTCTCTAACTTTAGCTGGAATGGCCAACACCAGCTTCGCCTATTCCAGCTGGTATTGGATAGAAGTTGGTGTTGGCCATTCCAACTAAAGTTAGAGACGCTCTAGAATGGCCAACACCAACTTTTGTCAAAGAAATACGTAGTTTTCTTGGGTTGACAGGGTGGTACAAAATTTTCATCAAAGATTATTCTTTGATTGGAGCACCTCTGACTGATCTACTAAAGAAGCAACTGGAAATTGTATGGTCATCTGCTGAACGGACCAGCTTTGACAAACTAAAGCAAAGCTTAGTATTAGCACCCATCCTAAAAACTTCCTAATCTTAGTAAGGAGTTTGAAGTGGTAACTGATGCTAGCACACTTGCTTTAGGATGTGTACTTATGCAAGAAGGTCATCCCGTAGCATATTCTTCAAGAAAATTGAAGAGCCTTGAAAGGAATTATGCTACCCACGACTTGGAGCTATTGGCTGTCATCCATGCTCTCAAACTTTGGAGACATTACTTGCTAGGTAACAAATTTTCCTTAGTAACGGACCACAAGAGTCTTAAATGGATTTTTACCCAGAATGAGCTCAATATGAGGTGATGGATCGAAGTGCTGGAAGAATATGATTTTGAAATCAAATATAGGCCTGGAAAAGAGAATGTAGTTGCCGATGCACTCAGTCATGAGGCATTTCTAAATTCTTTCATTTTGCAAGATCCATCAACAGCAAGGTCTCTAACCACAAAGGTATCAATGCCAAACAACCCGATTCTTGAGCTAGCAAAAGAAGGGGCATATCATGACCCAGACTATCAGAAAAAGCTAAGGGAGATCCCCCATCAAGGATCAAGACCTGAAGCTAAAGACAAAGTATCAAGAATTCTCCATCAGTAGTGAACTTGTCTACTTTAGGACAAGATTATGTATCCATGCAAGCCAAACTCTCAAGCAGAAGATACTTTGGGAAGCCCATGACTCCCCTCTCTCAGGACATCCTGGTTATGCCAATACCCTTAACACAGTCAAGAAGAGCTATTTTTGGGAAAGGCTCAAGGGAGATGTACTCAAATATGTCACGGAATGTTTGTCTTGTCAACGCATTAAGGCAGAACATGTTAAAATGCCTGGGAAATTGCAACCACTTAACATTCCACAAATGAAATGGGAGTTCATTAGTATGGACTTTATTGTTGGCTTACCCCAAGTTCAGGGAGGATATAACTCTATTTTGGTTGTAGTAGATATGCTCACCAAGGTCGCACATCTCATCCCTGTCAAGACGAACTATAAAGCTTCAGACATCGCAAGATTATTCATCAAGGAAATATTAAAACTTCATGGGTTACCTAGAAGAATCATTAGTGATCGTGACTCTCTTTTCATATCACACTTCTAGAGGGCTATCTTTGAGGCTATTGGAACTCAACTCTATTTCAGCACAGCTTACCATCCCCAAACTGATGGACAAACAGAACGAGTCAATCAAGTCATTGAAGATTTGGTTAGGGCATACTGTTGTCGCGAACCTAAAAAGTGGATTCAAATTTTACCCCTGGTTGAGTTTGCCTACAATGCTTCTTACCAACAAAGTATTCAGATGACCCCTTTCCAAGCATCCTATGGGCATGATTGTCGTACCCCTTTGAACTTCTCGGATCCAACTTTGAGGGTAGAAGCTTCAAGACAGATGCTGGAAGACATGGATGATCAAATCAAATCAATAAGACAAGACATTCAAGTTGCCATGGATAGACAAAAGGCTTGCGCTGACTTGAAACGGCAAGACAGATCCTTCATCGAGGGTGATATGGTCTTCATCCGTGTATGCCCTAAAAAGAGTTCACTGTCCTTGGGAGAGTACAAGAAGCTAAGTCCGAGGTATTGTGGACCTTATAAGATCATCAAGTGCCTAGGGCCTAATGCTTATAGACTACAGGTGCTCGCAACTCTAAAGATTCATAATGTATTCCACGTTAGCCTATTGAAAAAGTATCAACCTAATCTGAATCATGTACTTGATGATCAACAAATTGTAATGCCTAGCCAAGGAGTCCTTGAGCTAGGGCCCAATAGAATCCTAGATGTTAGGGAGAGGCATTTGAGATCAAGGACCTTGAGAGAATACCTCATCTAGTGGAAAAATTATCCCAAAGAGGATGCCACCTAGATGGATGAAAATACTCTCGACCAACAATACCCCGAGATCTTCTCGAGATGAGGACATCTCGATTCCTGTAAGAAGAAGAGGGTGTAGCATCCCCCCGTGCATAAGAACGCCCCCCCTTTTAAATTTTTAAAAATTAACTTAATTTTTTTTACCTCTCTCTCTCTCTCCCCACCGACAGCATGTCTGAGAGAGAGAGAGAGGGAGTAAGAGAGGGAGAGGGGGGGCATGCACCCCCCAGGTGGAGGGGTGGCGGCCATTAAACAGCCGTCTCCCCCCCCATAAACCACCCCCTCCCTACTATAAAAGGGGAGCCCCCCCTCGTGGCCTCAGGTAGCGCCCCCCTCCCCGTGATCAGCAGCGTCGCTAGCCCCTTCCCTGCTCTGCCTACGTGCGACGCCCCTTGCTCCGCCAACACTCCGCCAGGCCGCCATACACTCGCCACCACCATTTTTGCCATCACAACGTGAATGAGGAGGAGGAGATGATGTCAGGCTCACCTGACAGAAGGAAAAGAAGCTAAAGAAGCTTCTTAGGAAGCTTCCTAGAAGCTCCCACAAAGAGCCTTCTTAAGGGTGCTTCACCCGCGGAATCGCGTAAGGGACACAATTGTCTATGAAGGGAGTTTCCTTACGGGAAGGGAGGACTGCCAACTTGCAGAAAATTTTCGCACACCCTCCACCTGCCCAACTTATTCCCAAGTCCTAATTGTGATGGCCCCAAAGCGCCACACAAGAGGAGCACACGCGGGAGTAAGAGGAGCACATGTGAGAGTCCCCACCCGAAGTGCAAGAATCGATAATACCCCTCCTGCAGATGTTCACGTTCCATCAAATTCACCCTTTCGTTTTCGCATGATATGGGTGCATTAAGTACAAATTCGCATAGGGAAAACTTAAATTGCATTATTATAGCGTTTTGTTTTAAAAAGGTCATAGGAATGTTCAAAAAAGTTTTTAAATTGCATGACAAGGTACTTATATTTCTCGCACCATCATGATGAAAGATTGTTGCATTTTTAAATATATGGATTCAGGGGTAAAAAGATGCACTTATGCAATAAGGTCCTAGTTGCATCTCGCATGTAGGTTAAATATAAATTGTGATGTTCTTGTGCGTTGGAAGGTTTGCATTGGGCAATTTACGTTGGAAACAATGAATTATGTGCACACAATGCATTTGTGCAATAACAATCCCTTGTAACGACCGTAAATAGGTTAACTCATAGAGGGATGTTTAACTAAAGGTTAGATAGTTGCTATGGAGAGAAGTAAAAGAGTTATATTTTATTTAGAATTCGCATAAGAAACTACATTCTTAATCGCGTGACTTACATGGGAAGAGGAAATATTATGTTTTTATAGCATTATAAATTTACGTAGCATAACTTGCATGCATAAGCAACTTGCATGTATGAAAGGAAAAAGGGTTATATTTCATTTGATGAAAAGCATATAGGATGCAATACGCATGTAATGATAGTTACATTCAATATGAAAGATAGGGTAAGTTAAGTTAAAAATGTTGCTTAGTATTGCGCTTGTAGAGTTAATCCAGCATTCTCGTACTTAGATCGTCTTATATTGCAAGTAAGAGAGGGTACTAGGCCTTAGGACATGAATACTAGTAATATCGACAAACAAAGGGATATAATTTCTCAAGATAGGCACTGCTACCTATCTCGTGCAACTATTCTATAGGGTTAGATGCTATTGCAACTAAATCATAAGATGCTACTACTACATCTTAGGCCAAGAGAGGCGAGATCTAATTACAAGTTAGATTCGTTAAGAAGTCGAGTAGTCGCCCTACTACAACTCTCTCTTTTGGGGACCGATTTGTCAAACTTAGGGAAATTGTGAATTGCCAAGAAGCAAATTGACCAACCGAGGATGACGGGGTTGTCCATGATCTATTTTATAAGGAGACCTAAGGTAAGGATAATTGGGGTTGGGTAGGGTACAAACCCTAACCCAAAGAAAAAGGGGGAAACAAGCAACCTAGCTTGCCAAGCCCTTGGAATCTTGCCAAGTCGCGAACAATCCAGGATCGAATGCTAGGAGTATTTGGGAAAAAGGAATCACACCTTAGCAGTTGATTGTACGAACGACCACATAAATGATCGTGATTGTACACTTAGGTACATTGTTTGAACTTCTTTGCTCAAGGAACTAATTCAAGGCCAAACACTTAATGCTTAAGGTTTATAGCTTGGAGGGAGAGGCAGGTTCAGCTACCTCTAACTACCTGCCTAGCCCTATCTAAGGGGGTTGTTAGCCGCGCCTAGTACATGGACCAAACCCACTGCAAGAGGTCTCCCCGTGGGTGCTACTTGGAGCAGGAGGACGCTTGGGTGCCAGGGGAGGCTCTGGCTGTAAATTCCTTGCCTTCAGATCCCGCACAAGAGGCCGATGTGACTTGAGATGGGATCTCGAGGCTCGAGTACTAGTCTAAGGGCGAAACTTGGAGCAGCAAACCTGTTGATTGTTGGGATAGCCTTCGGGCATGATATTTAATGTATTCCAAGACTATGATAAATAATGGTTAAATATTTGGAAAAGAAACTTGCTTGACATTGTTTTTTTGTTATCATGCCTAAGTTATGTGAAGGAACCTATGTTTAAAAAGATTAATTAAGGAAGCTGCCTTTGCATGTCAAACATAATGTGGTAAGTAATTAGATAACTAAGCAACATGAGGAAAGTGCGATGGACGCGACTTGGGTCCGCCGTCCTACGGAAGGGTGGTCCCCACTAGCCGAGAACTTTTCTCAAAAGACGTGATAACGAGACTGTGAAGACCTAGAGTCAGTAGAGTTAGAATCCCGATTTATGTTGTTTTAGGGGAGTGAAATGGGACTATGCCTTATGAGCAGAAATATTGAGCTTCGCATACCTCTCATTTTCCATTCTCCATGAACCAAGTGCAGCATAAATCAGCTTCGACTCTGTTGTTCCTACGCAAAGTGGTTCATCTGGAGCTTGACGCTAGCTACTTCCTAGAGACTTGGCTGATAGGAAAGAAACCCTGAATTCAGGTCAGTCCTAAGTGGGAACGGCCGGATACTTCTGCTTCGGGGCAGACTCGAGAAGACCTAGATCGCAAACCCTGTGACATTCCTTGCGAGTGCCAGGTGGCACTTTCTAGACTCCCCTACCGATGGGCTGCTAAGACGTGTCCCACAAGTGGACAAGCCAACACATTACAGATGTATTGATACTCCAAAAGGACTTTTGGATTGATTAGAGCTTGATTACCACCACTTACCTCTGTTAGTAGTTTTTCAATGATGTATATGCTTATGGGATGTATGGTTTACTAACACGATGATTTTGTGATAGTCTTTAGTACTAGTGGTCTATGCTTAGTTAGTGCTAGTTGTATTCTTTATATCTCAATTGCTACTCAAATATCCTTGGTAATTGAAGCTGTCTTTCTTTGCTATTTTTCCATCATTGGATTGACATATACTACTGTATTTATTTCAATAGGGCTGTGATAGTTTTGAGCATTATCTCAAAGAGCAACATGATACTTTGGCACTCCATCACTTGGTGGACAACTCTATTATTTTGTATTTCCCCTCCTATTTTGCCTTTGTTTTGGCTGAGTTTTGGGACTATTTTTTAGTCACTTATAGTAGCCCATTATCCTGGATTTTGCATTTGTATACTTCATAATTTATGGTTGCCTCTTTGAATAATATTATTATTTTCAATATTGGAAAACTTGATGGCACAAATTTCACCTATTGCAAGATGCAGATATGGTGGGTATTGGTTCAAAAGAAGCAAGTTAGGCCATTGAAAACCAAGAGTGTAAAGCCCAAAGGCATGGATTGGGATGAATAGGATGAGCTATGTAACTCCACCATTATACTATCATTGTCTAAACAAGTTTACTTTAATAGTGTTGTACCGATCAATAATGCTAGAATTTATGGAAAAGATATGCAATCTTTTGATAAGCAAAGTCCTACATCACATATATATTGGTTTTTTGAAACAATTCATGGAATTTGCATAAAGGAAGAGACTACTATGTCCATGTATTTGAATTACTTTCATTCAGTTTTCAACCAGTTGACTTTGCAAGGCATTAAGTTCCAGGATAGCCTATCTCCCTTGTTCTTACTTGTGATATTTTTCGAGCCATGGGATGCTTTTTGTACATTCAAATGTACTAATATACCTAAGGATGGCTTGAAACTCTAGGATATTGAGGGTGCTTTTTACTCATACAGAAAATAAACAGAAAGAATATGGATGCCTCTTGTACCTCTTAAGCATTTACTATTATGGATAGACATGATGGTAAGAGTGGTAATGACCACTATGGTAGAGACTCACAAAGGTCTCACTCTTGCTGCATGCGGTCTCACAATATTCTACCATAATGTCATAAGATGTGTGATAATACGTGTAAAGAAAAATGCAAGGGTAAAGTGCAAGAAAAGTTTGATGATCACAACATTTTCCCTAGTAAGTCTAATGTAAATATTGAAAAGATAAATGTAGTGTATAGCCAGAGTCAAATGATAAGTACATCTTAGCAACTTCCTCTCTTGATGCTTCTCACTTGGCTCATATTTTGTCTACATATTCTTAGCATTGGGATGCTTGATTCGGGGCTTCTTTTCATGCTATTCGACATAGGGATCGCTTTTTTTTCAACCTATCATAGCATGGCAGGTTTTCTTAGACTAAACTAGGAAATGACTTGGGACCGGATATTATTAGCATTGAGAATACACGGTAACAATTTTCTTTAGGCAACTCCTTTTCTCTGCATAATGTACATCATTATTGGCTTTGATCAAAAGCCTTTAATCTACTAGACACTGTAATAAAATAATGTTTGTACCCTTTAGCTAAGGGAAAAATACCTTAATTGGGGTTGGAGTATAAAAGGCAAGAGTGTGCCATTGTAATCATCTTTTAGCACATTTGCAAACATTCTCCATTTCTTGGAGCTTGAGGGTTCTTGCCTCCCCTACCAACGTTGAGGGTGAATGCTCAATGCTCACCATAGCAAGATGTGGAATTCTTGCAATAGCCTCTCATCCATGAATTTCATGGTACATTTGATATCATTTAGCTATAGCTTCATTGTGCTATAGATTTAATACATTTTTGGAGCTCTTGGAGAAGATCTAAAGAATACTTGGTACAATTTAAACTATGACTAGTGTGGGCTTCCTATAGTTAATATTCACTATTTCTAGAGCTCTTGGTTACAAGACTTGGTACAATTTGAACTATGACTAGTATAGGTTTCCTGCAATTAGTATTTACTATTTCTGGAGCTCTTGGAGAATATCTAAAGAAGAAATGGAGGATATTGGATATTTTGGCAACTCGTGGACAAGAAGAGGCTCATTTTGAAGATTTTAGAACTAACTGAGGTTAATAGAGTTTAGAGAAAGCTTAAATTGGATTACATTTTGCTAATCAAGGGTTTTCATATTCTCTCTTAGCTTGTCCTAAGCTTTCATAACTGAAAGATCGTTCTCCCTTGTCAAGATCTTCTTCCACTAAGTGCACCACTCTATTCTTCACTTTATTTGAAGCACTTGGATCAACTTATTGATCAAAGTTGGAGTAGTTCAAACATGAGAGAAGAGTAGTAAACTCAATGCAATTTTTGAGCTGCATTAGACAATTATCTATGGATTTTCCATCCTTCTCTTGCATCAAGTTTGGCTCCTGGCATCAAATGAATATTCTTTAACAAGCATGTAACATTTTTTTGCAACTTGAAGCTTCACTTTGGTAAAATTTTCCCTTTCTTGCTATGTATTCAGGATAATAGTGAATATTCAACAAATATCTTCAAGATTTCATGGAGTTTTCACTTCTTAAAGCTCTTAGAAGAATTCTCTTACTTTATCCTTCAGAGATTGAGCTATTTTCTCCTCTTAAAGATTCTTCCAAACCCTAGCCATAGAGTTTATGGACAACAAGCTGAATCTTGCACAATCCTTGTACATTTCATGGGACCCTTATTCAAATACCTTTTGAATATCCTTTTTTATCTTCAATAGGTTATGAGGAAGCAAGATTGAAGCATTTGGAGAAGATTTGGGTGATTCTTGGTCTCTAATTCAGAGAAAAATAGGGCAGCCACAAAATTCTTCAAAATTTTGATCAATTTCTATTTTATTCATGGGGATTATGATAAGTTTTACCTTTGACATCAAGTATGAGGACTCTACATTAAGATTCATTCAACATTGGAGCAATAGACATTGACTCATAGCATTTGTTTCTTCTTGAATACCTGACCCACTATGGATTATTGAAATCACTTGGATTCTTGATCTAAACAAGGATTGAGACATCTTTTGAAGCTTTGGACTAATCTTCTATGAGGTATCCATGAGTCTCAATCCACCGCACACCTTTTAGTAGTCCATTAGTAGGTTTTCCAAAAATGATGCCGCCCGGTGCTCCCTTGGAACATCATGGGGTTTGTCACTTAAGCCCTGTTGATTCTACTTCACAACGGGAGAGTTCTGGCCGAACCCACTAGGATCAACCTAAATTTCTAGGTTCCTAAAATCAAAAGAGTCTCCTAATAGCCAGCTAGCGTCCGTAATTTCGAGTTTCCACTTCTACAGGATTACTCGATCTGAAGTGGACTTGCCATTGCACTTGGTTCAAAGAGAATGGGAGATGGAGGGGAGTGCGGTACATCAACCCTCCTGCCCATAAGGAAAAATCTCATTTTGCCCCCCTAAAACAATGCAAGTCGATTCTATCTAATGACTAGTTCATCTTCTCATTTCTATTGCCAATTTAGAAAAGCACCTAGCTAACCAGGACCACCCTACCATTGGAGGGACCTGTCAGGGTCATGCCCACCTGCTTTCCTTTGATGACAGAATCATCTTTAGTTTTTTAATTACCTACTACACATTTATTAGAACATATACAACCAGCTTCCTTAATTAGTTTGTTAAATGACATGTTCTTTCACGTATTTTATCTTATGGACACACATACAATTCAAATAATCCTTGAATAAAACAAACTTATTTATTATATTAGAAGCTTGTTATGATTTTCATATTTCCAACCCTATAGAAGATACACAGAATTCCACGAGGGTATTCTGCCCACCAAGCTTCCACCTATATAACTAGTATTTAGGGTTCTAAGACCCCATCCAGGGTCACAAAGGGGCTCGTCAGATTCTAGGAACAATGTAGGATTTATAGCTAGAGCCCCCCCTAGCACCCACATTTCCTACTACACCTAAGACTATCCCTACTGACAAACCTTTTGCTAATGGAGCCGGTCTAAGCCTCACAAAGCGATAACCATGACCCCCTTGGAGTAGGGTCTCGTAGCTAGTTTGAGGGTAGCCTAGCGCGATCCTTTCTTTTATCCTATTTGTTAATATTTTCAATTAGAGATCTAGATTCTAGCAAACACAAGTAGCACTTTCAAACGTATATCAAATGTTGCAATGACAATCACACCATCATGCAATTCACAGCTTCCACAGCCAAGGTAAACCTTATCCTAAGATAACCTTACATTCTAATGAGGATTCTCCTCCCCATAAAGAAGTGTTGAGTACATCTCTTACCACATGTTAAGCAAGGCATGAATTTTCTGTTTAGGCTATCTTACTCAACATAAGCGAAATTCCTTAAAGAAATATATTGTGCCAATAACTTAATGAGATGACTTACAGATCCTTTAAATAGAGTTTCACCTTCTAAGTGATACCTAACTAAAAAACTGCAAGTAGAGGGAGACTAGGATGGAGAAGAAGAAGAGGTCTGGAGCACCATGCTCACCTCCTATTCATTCACATATCTTCTCAGAGTCAACTACAAGTGTTATCCTCTAGTGCCTCAACTTAGGGACACTTTACACCTGCTTCTAGTTAGATACATACAACCATATGATAAGGCTTAGACTATGCCTTAGACTTATTTCTCAACACTCCCCCTCAAGCTCAGAATGAGCTTGCACACATAAGACTCCAAGTGCACTCCTGAAGTACTCAAACTTATCTTTACCTAATGCTTTGGTAAAGATATCAGCAACTTGGTCATTGGTCTTCACATGGACTAAGTCAATCTCTCCATCAATGACTTTTTCTCTAATGAAATGATAGTGCACTTCTATATGTTTTGTCCTTGCATGATAGACTGGGTTCTTTGCCAACATAATGCTGCTGACATTGTCACAATACATAATAACTCCACCATCAATCTCTGTCCCCATGTCATATAGGATCAATCGCAGCCATGTTTGCTCACATGCTGCCAATGCAATGCCTCTATATTCTACTTCAGTGCTTGATAAAGCAACTGTAGTTTGCTTCTTACTGCTCCAACTTACCATGGCTGATCCAAATGAGAATGCATAGCCACTAGTAGATCTTCTATCCATAGAGCTACCTGCCCAGTCTGCATCTGAGTATCCAACCAGTGTAGGCTTGATTCCTTTTTCATAAAACAATCCAAATCCAACTGTCTTTTTCACATATCTAAGAACTCTTCTTACTACATCCAAATGAGATTTACATGGTTTCTGCATAAACTGACTTACCAATCCAACAGCATAACTCAAGTATGGTCTTGTAATGTTCAAGTAGATAAGATTACCAGCCATCTTTCTGAACATAGTAACATCCTCAACATAAGATCCATCATCCATCAACTTAGCATTTTGATCCAATGGTGTATCGACCGGTTTGCATCCTGTCATGCCATAGTTTTTCAACATCTCCAATGCATATTGCCTTTGTATCAGCCATATACCATGAGGTGTATCAATAACCTCAATACCCAAGAAGTATCTCAACAAACCAAGATCCTTTATATCAAACTCTTTATGTAACCCATACTTGACTTCAGTAATCTCCTTCTCAAGTGTACCTGTAATAATGAGATCGTCAACATAGATGACCACAACAACCATACCATCTTCTGTATGCCTCGCATAAAGTGAATAATCAGCTTTGCTCTACTGAAATCCCATACTGCATAAGAATTTGTTGATTCTATCATACCATGCTCTTGGTGCTTGCTTCAGTCCATATAAAGCCTTCTTCAACCTGCATACATAATGTGGGTATTTTGGATCCACATAGCCCTCTGGTTGATCCATGTACACTTCCTCTTCTAAGTTGCCATTCAAAAATGCATTTTTCACATCCATTTGATAAAGCCTCCAACCATAGATAGAAGCCAAAGCAATTACCGATCTTACTGTCGTCATTTTAGCTACTGGACTGAATGTTTCTTCATAGTCCAAACCATAAGTTTGTGCATATCCTTTTGCAACTAGCCTTGCTTTATACCTTTCAAGAGAACCATCTGACTTACATTTGACCTTATAAACCCATTTACATCCAATGGACTTCTTTCCATAAGGTAGTTTCACCAAATCCCAAGTCTTGTTTTTCCTTAGTGCATCCATCTCTTCATCCATTGCTTGTCTCCACTCTTTGCTCTCTATTGCTTCTTCAAAGCAAGTAGGTTCCACATGTTGTACATAAGAAACCATGTATGCATAATGCATCTTCATGAACCCATTATAAGTCAATCTATCAACTGGATACCTTACTCTTTCTGACCTTCTCAATTGAGGTGCACTACCGTGTGTCTCATCTGATCTAGCATGTGGTGGCACATACTTTCCTGCACTTCTAGAGCCAGGTGTTTTAACATGATGAATGCCATACTCATCATCTATAGATTCATCTTCTGAACTTTCAGTCATTGGTCTCTTACCTTTTGCAACTTCTGCACTCCTTTGTGCATTTCTCAATCTACCACTCCATGGACTGTAGCTACCACTGCTTTCCACATTCTCTTGAGGTCCTGAAGCATCTTCCACATGCTGATTTTCAGCCTTGCTGTTTGCTGAAATTTTTCTTCCATAGCCATTATCATCATTGCTTTCATAAGAATCAACATCCACTACAATTTTGGGCTTGTACCATGATTCATATTCACTGCATTTAACATCCCTGCTTATGTATACTTCCTTACTCACTGGATCATAGCATTTGTATCCCTTCTCCTCATCAGGATATCCAAGGAAAATGCATTTTACAGCCTTAGGTTCCATCTTCTTCCTCAAATCATCCGGAACATGAACATAACAGACACATCCAAAGACTCTAAAGTATGCAACAGTAGGTTTCATGCCATACATTCTCTCATATGGTGACATATTATAAATCAAGGCTGTAGGTGTTCTATTCATAATGTGAACTGCAGTATGCAGTGCTTCTGCCCAATATGACAATGGCATGTTCATTTGGTTCATCATTGCCCTTGCAACCTCTGCAATAATTCGATTCTTCCTTTCAGCCACACCATTTTGTTGAGGTGTATACCTGCATGTCAATTGCCTTTTGATACCATGATCTCTCAAGAAGTCACAAAACTCATATGACGTACTCTCCACCATTATCTGACCTCAAATATTTTATGTAGCATCCAAACTGCTTTTCAGCCATAGATTTAAATTCCAAGAACTTTTCAAACGCTTCACTTTTATGCTGCATAAAGTACACCCAAGTCGTCCTACTGAAATCATCAATGAAAGTGATATAGAATCTGCATTTTCCACTCATGGAAACATTCTGACATGGGCCCCAAATATCCGAGTGTATTATTTCCAAAGGATAGCTACTTATTCTCCCCCTCTTTGGAAATGGCAATCTGGATTGCTTGCCAAATTGACAAGCCTCACATACATGATCAAAATTTACATATCCTAAATGCGGTAGACCACGGACTACTATTTTGATTGCATTTGCTTCAATCTTTGCAAATTAACATGACCAATCCGTCTATGCCATAATTCGACATCCTTATCTTGCCCATGTCCTCTCTCAACATACATAGAGTTTTGAATCACTGGAGTGCCTGCATCCAAGGCAAACAATCTCCCTTTCTTTCTACCATGAGCAATCACCCTGCCAGTTCTCCCATTATGGAACTCTTCAATGAAACATCCAAACTTATTGAATCTCACCTGCAATCCTTGATCCCAACCGAAGCTAGGTTCTTAGTTATTGTGGGCACATAAAGTACATCACCAAGCTTGTTCTCAATCCCATCTTTAGTAACAAGTGGCACACTACCAATATGAGTAATTTTGTGTAAAGTATCATCACCAGTGGCAACATATTCATCATTTTGCACTTGCTCCTTGCTATCAAACCACTCAGCATGATGAGTCATGTGGTTTGTAGCTCCTGAATCCAAAAACCAATCATTTTCACGAGGAGGATGAGTCATGCTTCCAAGCACATGCTCCATAGCAAATAAATGACCTCTAGCACCTTTAGGTCCATAGCCTGTACCACCATAAGTGCCTGCATAGTGGCCATATTGGGTCCTTCCATGACCCCTAGACATAGCATTCTGTTTTTGATAACAATCCCTCTCAAAGTGACCAAAATGCCCACAATAATGACAAGTGCCATCTCTCTGTGAAGAAGGACTAGACCGTCCTCTACCTCTAGGGAAAGATCTCCTCCTGCCTCTATGCATGAAGTCACCACGACCAAAGTTGCCTCTTCCACAAGCAAAACCATAATTACTACGACCAGGTGAAGAGCCTCTAGCTCTAGATGAGCTACCACAACCTCTCTAGTGATAGAAAACACTATCTCCACCTGCATTTTTGCCACTGCTAGATGCATTCAATCCCAACTTGATTTCTTCTGTAAGTAGCAATCCAATAAGCTCCTCAAAGTCAGGCATAGAGCCTCCCCTAACAGAAATAGAGGTATCCAAAGATTTAAAAGCTGGTCCAAGCCCATTTAGTGTTACTGACACAAAATCATCATCATCAACAGGTGCATTAATGGATGCAAGGTCTTCTGCAATTTGCTTGATTTCTGCCACATAGTCACTGATACTGCGATTGCCTCTCCATGCACCATGTAATCTCTGCTTAAGTTGTATCTTACGAGCCTCTGTACATGTTCCATACATTTTTTCTATGATTTCCCATGCCTCCTTACAAGTGCTTGCCTTTTTTATATGAGGAATCAATGTTTCTGAAATACATATGGAGATCCAATGCAAAACCTTCCTATTCTTCCCAGTCCAATCCTTGTACGCTTTCTTTTGCTCTTCAGTTGGATGTTCGGGAACTTCTGGACATTCATCATCACCTATTATGAGGTCCCATAGACCTCTACCCATCAAAAAATTCTCCATCCTATAAGACCACACACTATAGTTGTCTTTGGTCAATTTGTCCCCCACGATCTGAGTGATCTGTGCCGTGTCAGACATTATGACTGCTACAAATTTAGAAGAAAACAACAATACAATTTGTCCAGAAATGGTATTCAGCAATATGCCCCAATGACCAAATCCTGTGATGGAAGCGTATCACACACTTCTCACACTTTTGCAAGCACAACACATGCAGCACCTAGCACAACAGATGTTGTCCATTGTACCGAATTGTATCCCTGCAGTAACCACTCAACTTAGAGCATCATGCTAGTAAAACTCAATTACAAAGCAATTGTTCCACTACATTCCACAGGAACTCCAACTTCCAATCTTCTAAACTCATAAAATAAATTATCACTTCATAACATACAGCACTGCATTTAAGAAAACTTCTTGCAACTTGTTACCCTGAGCCATCCATTCCTGGTCATAACATATGTCGGTGCAATCCTGAGAGAGTGCCAGCTGCAGGGGTCGCCCTTACTGAGGAACCTTCTAGGAGTGCTTCAAATCACTGGCAGTTGAGAGTTTTTTTTTTAATGGCTTTTTTCTGCGGCTTACTGACACACCTTCCAGGGTCATTTGCAGGCGTAGCTTTAAGTCACTGGCGGTTAGAGAGGTTTTATGCTGTTCTCTGTACCTCACTGAAGCACTTTTCAGACTGTGCTGTTATTTCAAGGTCAGGAGGAGGGGCGTGTCTTTCTCCAGGCGAACCGACAACGAAAAATCCCTAACTCTTGACCCGACATCTCTCAATCAATCAGTCGAACAATCACCATGCCTTGCAAACCACTCATTAAAGAAGAGAATTTTTAACACAGGAGTCTCTGTCCCCTCGCAATTCTAGTCCTGCATAGCCTCTCTCTGTCACACTTCTGCTATGCTTCTTTAGGTTACGTTGCCTCAACATGTATAAACCATTCAGCTGGCTTATGCAAATAAGGAAGTGTAAGCCAGAGGCTTTGGTATTCGGGATTGTGGGGGTTTTAATACATTCGCGCTCTACACCAATTTCCTCTTGCTTGGCCTTGATGCTTCTGTGCTCGGACAGGACGGCATCCCTAGATCAGGATTGTTTCAACATTCTAATCCGCGTATGGGGGAGGCCCTTCTTCACTTCCTGCTCTATGTACTGCGTGGTGAGGCATCAAGATAAATGGCAAATCAAGACACAGTTGGAGGAGGTGCTCCCATGGCTTTGGCCTCAACTCCAGCAACACCTGCTACTCGCATATCCGAAACAAGCCGGCAAGCTCTCTCACAAAGATGGCCTTGGGTTGAGCTGGTTGATCGCAGCACCTTTGCCAAGCCAGAATCACTTTCCGAAGCAACCGGCCGAGTGCGTAAGAACTGGGGCTATTTCCGTGTTAGCTACACACTGCTACTGCCATGGTTGCATTCAGCCTCATATCAAATCCTGTATCGCTTTTCCTTCTCTGTGGTTTCCTTGGAGCCTGGATCTATATGTACCTCATCCGAACAGGACCATTGGTCTTATTCAACAGAACGTTGAATGAGAGAGAGGTTGTTGCTGTAATGGGAATACTAATTGTTGTGATAGTATTCTTGATGAATGTTGGATCTATGCTCATATATGCTCTGATACCAATTGAAAAACTGCAAGTAGAGGGAGACTAGGATGGAGAAGAAGAAGAGGTCTGGAGCACCATGCTCACCTCCTATTCATTCACATATCTTCTCAAAGTCAACTACAAGTATTATCCTCCAGTGCCTCAACTTACGGACACTTTACACCTGCTTCTAGTTAGATACATACAACCATATGATAAGGCTTAGACTATGCCTTAGACTTATTTCTCAACACTAACCTTGTTGCATTTGACAATAATCATATCGAGTTATTTTACAAAACTTGAGTGCGTATAAAGTCATATGTGCAATAATCTCTTGTAATTCTTTCCATCATGATTTCATGATTTAGAATCTCACTTAGTCTAACTACAAATCATAGCAATTAATTGTTTATGTGTGTACTAGTATGCTTTTCTAGATGAAACTCTTAATTCGTGTAAGTGTAAAATATAGAAGCTAATATTTTATGTAATTATTTTATGTGGCAAAATAATAACCTAGTAATGAATAACCTAGTTTGGCACGACAACATTGGAAATTTAGTTTATGCCCACACTTGCGTTTGCCATACTCGATGTTCCATTTTGGTAGTGGCAACTCTGACAACCTTGGGCACTTGTGTATCTTTGGCAATACCTGTTCCTTGACCAATTGCAGTGGTTCCCATGGTCCTTCCACCACGTCGCTTTGGAGTCATCATTCAAGTGGATTCAAGAGATAAAGAAGGAGGAATGAATTTGAGATGGGAGAGTGTAAGAGAAGATGGCTTAGTCGAAGGATGACATAGGGGGGAATTGAGCTAACTCTCTCCCTCACAACCTCTCAGAGTAACCCCTCTCTCTCGCTCTCTCTCTCTCTCTCTCTCTCTCTCTCTCTAGATCATTCTCATAGCCTCTTGGAGGGATATCCTTCTACCTCTCTCTCGCAGCCTCTCAGGGTCTCCTTGTGCTTCCATCTCTCTACCTCTCTCTCGCAACCTCTCAGGGTAACTCCTTTGTCTATGTCTCTATCTCTCTCTCTCTCAAGCTCCTTTTCACAGCCTCTTAGAGGGGTATCCTTCTACCTCTATCTCTCTACCTCTTTCTCGTAGCCCCTCAAGGTCTCTTTGTGCCTCTCTAATTGCTCCCCAAGCCTCATATTTATAGTTAAATAAGAAAAGATGGGTTATGGCTAAGAAGAAGAGCTCTTTGTGGAGGGGATCTTGGGGGGGGGAGGGGAGGCAAAACCCCAAGGCACTTGATTAGAGATCTTCGAAATCACTCCTTCTTCTCTTTGTTTGAAGTGATTTTTGCTGCTTGTAAACTGCTATTGCGACCCACATGATTTCTCTAATCATTCTTTTTTTTGTATTAAATCTCCAAAACTAGCTTAAAAAACTACTTGTTTTTCTTGCATGACACCCTGTTCTAGAAATTTTCATATTTACAATAAATAATATCTAAAATATCTAAAATATGCTAGTCTTATCCAAAAATCTAATATTTCTGGATCATCCAAACTATACATATTGACATTAATGACTAATATGGCTCATAACTCTTGTTCACATTGTAACTTCCTTGAAGGGTGCTATAGTCCTTGTCAATCTGAAGAAAATGTGGGGTTACAATTCTCAAATTTTTAAATATTTTTTATTTTTATTTTTAAATTATTAGTTATTAACGTTAGTTAGTTTTTACTTTAGTTAGTAACCTTACTAACTTATTAGTTGACTAACTAACTTTCCAACTAACCAACTAACTTTTAATTGTGTAGAAGTATTACATCCTCCTCCCCTTAGAGAAATTGAGATGTCCTCATCTCGAGAGAAATCATGGGTATTGTTGATGACGCGCATTCATATTTATCCATATAGCATCTTCTTCAAGATAATCCTTTCACTGGACAAGGTATTCTCTTTAAAGGGTTTTACTCCTCAATTTTCTCTCTTTTACGTCAATTACTCTGTCAGGTTGTAGCTCAAAGACTCCTTGGTTAGGTATTACAACTTGTTGATCATCAACGATATGGTTAGGGTTAGCTACGCATGCTTTCAACAAGCTAGCATGAAATACGTTGTGGATTTTTATATTCTCAGTGAGTTGTATCTTGTAAGCACTTGGTCCTAAGTACTTGAGAACCTTATGGGGTCCACAGTATCTTGGAATTAGCTTCTTAAATTCTCCTAAAGATAAAAAACTCTTCTTTGGATGGACACAGATGAAGACCATGTCTCCCTCTTTGAAGATTCGTTCTTGCCTTTTTAGATCAGCATATGAATTTTGTCGGTTCTTGGCAGCTTGAATATCTTGTCTAATAATCTTGATTTGATCATCCATTTCTTTTGACATTTTTCTCGAAGCTTCTATCCTTAGAGAAGGATCGGAAAAATGAACTGGCATATGGTAATCTTGACCATATAGTGCCTGAAATGGAGTCATCTGAATACTTCAATGATAGGAGGCATTATAAGAAAATTCCACCAAGGGTAGATACTGAATCCACCTCTTAGGTTCCTTGCTGCAATATATGCGTAGAATATCATAAATCACTTGATTAACTCGTTCTGTCTGTTCCTTGCTGCAATATGCGCGTAGAATATCCTCAATTACTTGATTAACTCATTTTTTCTATTCCTTCCTGCAATATGCGTGTAGAATATCCTCAATTATTTGATTAACTTGTTCTATGTGCTCATCAGTTTGTGGATAATAAGTAGTACTGAAACAAGGTTGGGTTCCAATGGCTTCAAATAAAATCTTTCAAAAATGTGATGTGAAAAGAGAATCATGATCATTAATGATCCTTTTAGGTAACCCATGTAACCTAAAAAAATCTTTTAAAGAAATTCTTGCAATATCTGAAGCTTTGTGTAATATCCCCCCTCCTGTAACTGCAAGACCCCCCTTTTAAATTAATGCAATTTAAAAAAAATAAAAATAAAAAAGGTCCCTACTCACAGGGAGAGAGAGAGTGAGAGTGAGTGAAAAGAGAGAGAGTGAGAGAGAGAGAGAGAGGAGAGAGAGAAATGGGAATTTCCCTTGGAGGCTTTCAAGCTTTCCCTCTTTTCCCCCCCTCTTTGAGAGGGTTCTCACGGCCGATTTCTTCCACAAGGAGTCAACTCCCTTGCAACATGGGTGCATGTCAAGAATCACGTGATGGGGGGATTTGCTTGAGCTCCTACGCCAAACACACACTGTACACACAAGAGGAAGCTCACTCAAGAACACAAGAAGAGAGATGGAAGCCAAAACGTTTTCTTGTTTATTTTTTCTTCTTCTTCCACACACTATACAATATACATAAAGTATAGATAATAATCAACATAAAGGAAAGTGACCTTCTAAGTCAAATAGTGCATAACTGACTACACTAATCGATTGGCGCTTTATCTTTTGCCAACTTTAGATAGGTGTAACAAACTAAATATAATAAGTGATAAGTCAGTGGCCATGTGAGTATCATAATGACCACCAATGTGCTAATTGTAGATGTGCAGACCCATCTAGCTAGGCGGTCCATCATCAATGTCCGCACATGTTGAGCTTGCCATCTCAACACTCCCCCTTAAGCTCAACTCTATCTCTGCAACTCCAAGTAAGCTTCGGAACTTTTGAAGCTTCTCTACACCCAATGCCTTTGTGAAAATGTCAGCTATCTGATCTTGTATGCTGACATATACCAAGTCAATCTCTCCTACAAGTACCTTCTCTCTCACAAAGTGGTAGTGCACCTCAATGTGTTTTGTCCTAGCATGAAACATTGGATTCCTAGCTAACTGTATGCTACTCATGTTGTCACAATGAATGACAACTGGACCATCTCCCTGCATGTCCAAATCACATAATAACTTTTGCAGCCATACCACCTCACATGCTACCATAGCAGCACCTCTATACTCAACCTCTATACTCGATAGAGCAAATGTACCTTTTTGATGCTCCATGTAACTGCTGCACTACCAAGGGAAAACATGAATCCACTTGCAGATCTTCTGTCTGACATGCTACAAACCCAATCTGCATTTGTGTATCCAAAGACTTATACGTCCTTACCTGCCTCATAAAAAAGTCCATAATGTAAAGTGAACTTCGTGTACCTCAATATACATCTAACTGCATCCAAATGAGGCTCTCTAGGCATCTGCATAAACTGACTGACAAGGCCAACATCATAGCTCAAGTCAGGCCTTGTGATAGTCATGTAAATCAAACTCCCTACTATCCTCCTGAACATAGTACGGTCTTCTATCTCATCCCCAACGTTAGCACTCAATTTCACATTTTGCTCCAATGGTACTGAAAGAGGCTTACATGTTGTCATACCATACTTGGATAACATATCCAAGCCATACTGCCTTTGGGATAGCCATATACCATCATCACATCTGATCACCTCAATACCAAGAAAGTATCTCTGCTCACCCAAATCTTTCATCTCAAACTTCTTCTTCAAGAAGTCCTTAACTTTAGCAATCCCATTTTCACTGTCCCCTGTAATAATCAAGTCATCCACATAGGTGACTATGATAACCAAGCCTGTATCTCCTTTTCTCACATAAAGTGAGTGATCAGCATCAAAAATACAAAATCCAATATTGAAAATATACTCTCCAATCTTGTCAGACCATGCTCTAGGTGCTTGCTTCAGCCCATAGAGCGCCTTCTTTAACATGCACACACATATATGGGATGCTCTAAATCCTCATAACATGTTGGCTGCTCCATATACACTTCTTCTTGCAATTCACCGTGCAAGAAGGCATTCTTAACATCCATTTATTGCAAAATCCAACCTTTGGCTACTACCAAGGCAATCACACACCTAACAGTTTTCATCCTAGTAACTGGATTGAATGTCTCTTCATAATCTATGCCATATGTTTGAGCATAGCCTTTTGCAACTAGCCTAGCCTTTTATCTACTAACTGAACCATCTGCATTATGCTTGAATTTGTAAACCCACTTACAACCAATAGCTTTCTTACCGTTAGATAAGGGTACCAAATCCCAAGTCTTATTGGCTTCTAATATGTAGCCATCTCCTCATCCATTGGTGCATCCCAATGAGCATGACCTATAGCATCCTCAAAACAAGTGGGCTCAACATCGTCAACTAGTTTCACCATATAAGTATAATGGTGAGCTACATAACCTTCAAAACCAAATCTTTTAACAGGGTATTTGATCCTGCTAGATCTGCGTACCACTGGATCACTCAATGGAGACTTTACATTTCTATGAGCTCTTTGTACAACTGGTGTCCTGACACAAGGAATACCAAGCTCATCATCCAGACTCTCTAAACCACTAGAATCTCCATCAAATCCCAAATGACTAGTAGATGCATCATTACCATCCAGCACTTTCTTCTTTCCTTTGTCCTTCCATGCAACACTTATAGATCCACCTGAAGATGTGGGGCTACTCCTTAGTCTCCCAGACCAAGGGCTTACTGTAGGTATAGTACGAGATGATGTTTCTGGTCCACTAAGACTTCGTGATTCTTATTTTTCTTTTTGCACATAGCTATCCTGATCATTATCATCATCTAATACATCACCATCAAGTGCATACCAACTGCCCATCTCATCAAAGATAGCATCCATGCTCACTCTGAACTCACTTGTGACAGGGTTATAACAGCGATACCTCTTTTTCTCTATAGAGTATCCAAAAAAAATATATTTTTCTGCCTTTGGATCAAGCTTCTTTCGTAGCTCATCTGGCACATGAACATATGCAACACATCAAAATACCTTCAAGTGCGATACATCGGGCTTCTTGCCAGTAAAGCATTCTTCAGGAGTCATCCCATGAACTGCATCTGTGGGAGTTCTGTTCATAACAGTATGAACAGCCTCAGACCAAAAATGTTTGGGCATATTCTTTTCAGCCATCAATGCCCATGTGACTTCTGCAATATGCTTATTTTTTCTTTCTACAACCCCATTTTGTTGTGGGATATACTTGTAAGTAAATGGCCTCTTTATCCCATGAGTCCTCAAAAAGCCACTAAACTCATTAGAGAGGTATTCTCCCCCTCCATCTGATCTCAAGCACTTCACTTTTAAGCCTTTTTCTATTTCAACAGCTGCCTTAAAAGATTTGAAGTGCTTAAACACATCACTCTTTTCCTTCATGAAGTATACCCATAACTTCCTTGAACAGTCATCAATAAATGTGACAAAGTATTTGCTGCCACCAAGAGATACATTTTGTGTGGGCCCCCAAACATCTGTATGCACTACATTAAGTATTTTTCTACTCACTTCTTTGTCATGCAAGAAGGGTTGTCTTTCTTGCTTGCCAAACTGGCATACTTCACAGACTTTATGCAATTCTGCAACTCTAAAAGAAGGCAACCATGTAATCAATCCTCTGGATTGTATTAATTTTAGCCTTTGTACATTTGCATGTCCAATATGTTTATTGGCATTTCAATATCTACAACTACTTCTTTTCCTTTAGCATACATAGCAGCATCCATTGCAAGAATTCTAGCATCTAAATTGAACATGCAGCCAGCTCTACTTCCTTTTGTGACCAACATGCACTTATCATTAAGGTCTTCTACAAAACAACCTTTTGTATTGAATCGGACTTGCAACCCCTGCTCTACCATTTGGCCAACAAACACTAGATTCTTTGTGATTGATGGCACATGTAATATATCTGTCAGACTCTTTGTCTGGCCATCATACAAGGACAAAGAAACCTTTCCAATGTGTGAAATTGGGTGGCATGAATCATCACCCGTCTGCACATAACCTAGATTTTGTAAGTCCTGTATCTCTCCAAACCATTCAACATGATTGGTCATATGATTAGATGTACTTGAATTGACATACCACCCCTTTTCTGTAACTGCATTCATCATATGCTTCATAACAAACAAGTACTCATTTTTCTCTTCATTCTGTCGTGAAGACGATGCATAGTTTCCTTACTGCAATTTACCACTACGAATGTCATCCTTCTTAGTATAGCAATGGGCTCCAATATGACCTATTTTTCCATAATAATGGCAAACAATAGCAAATTTCCAGAACCTCTATTATGCCATCCACCTCTTCCTATAGAGCTCCCCTACCTCTAAAGTTTTCTTGGCCTCTTGAAACCTGTATTTCACCAAATTGCATATTGAACCTGTTTTGCTAGTTATCGCCAGCACGTTCTATACCGCGGCCTCTCGAAGAGGATCTACCATGTCCCCTTCCTAAACTTGAGTAAAATGCTTGAACCTATTCACCATTTTTTTCAGATGAGTCACCCTGCATATTAATCTCTTTAGTAATCATGAGAGAGATTAGCTTATCAAAATTTGGAAATGGCCTCTGTATGTATATTGAAATAACAAACGATTTTCATGCCTTCTTATTATTAAGGCCACTCAAAGTGGATGAAACCAAATCATCATCATCAGGCATTGCATCAATCACAGCTAAAGCATTTGCAATGCTCCTCACCTTCAACACATACTCATTGACATACATTTTTCCTTTCTTCAAGGCATTCAACTCTTGCTTGAGTTGAATCTTTTGTGCCTTTGTATTTACTAAAAACATGTTCTCAAAAATTATCCAAGTTGCATGTGAAGTTTCTGCATTCTTGATATGTCCCAAAATCGTATTATCAATGACTACAGATAACTAGTACATCACCTTTTTGTCTTTCACGTTCCATTCTTTCCATGCTTTTAATTCATGTGTAGTCGGAGGGATACCCAGCTCTGGCTCCTTTTCTTCACCTGAAACAAACTCATAAAGGCCCTTTCCAATGAGGAAGTTTGTCACACGGAACTTCCATGAAGGGTAGTTGTTCTTGTCGAGCTTCTCAATAATGGAACTTCCATGGTTCTCTGCCATTATCACAAACAAGGATACAACACAGCAAGCTAGTCTTTTGCAATCTTTCACACCACGAGCACAGCAATACACCAAGCAACCTTTTTCATTGATTGCTCAATAATACATGTAATCTGCAACCTGTTTGCAAATAAACCTTATGTTTTCTTTCTGGAAACACCTTAAAAATTACAGATTCGCAATCTGTAACTTGTGCTTGTCCCCGACCTTGCGGCTCTAAAATGGAGCCTGAAACGGTCTTGGATGCCCAAAATAACTGCGGGTGGGCATGTCTACAAAATATACAGTGCTCTGCGCTCACACACCAAATCTCATAGCAATCTGAGATTTTCACTCTACCCTACTTTTGGTGCCTCCATATGCACTATCCAAGAGAAAGAGTGAAAGAATGGGAGAGCTTCTTACCCGTTGCTTGCTTGCTCGAACCTTGATTCTTCTCCTTCACTTTAGCCTTCAAAATCAGCCTCTCTCAATGGCACAGCTCTGATACCATGTCAAGAATCGCATCATGGGGGGATTTACTTGAGCTGCTACGCCAAACACACACTGTATACACAAGAGGAAGCCCACTCAAGAACACAATAAGAGAGATGGAGGCCAAAACGTTTTCTTGTTGATTTTTTCTTCTTCTTCCACACACTATACAATATACACAAAGTATAGATAAGATACAACATAAAGGAAAGTGACCTTCTAAGTCAAACAGTGTATAACCGACTACACTAATCGACTGGCGCTATATCTTTTGCCAACTTTAGGTAGGTGTAACAAACTAAATATAATAAGTGATAAGTCAGTGGCCATGTGAGTATCATAATGACCACCAATGTTCCAAGTGTAGACGTGCCGACCCATCTAGCCAAGTGGTCCATCATCAATGTCCACACATGTTGAGCTTGCCATCTCAACAGTGTATAGCCGCAAAGGAAAAGTCAAACTATATGATACCTCACAAGTGAAGTAAGGTCCAAATGAGTATGAATCCCGCATCAACCGATGGAGTTGTGGGTCAAGGAACCGTGACATTGGGTAACTAGGTGCATTGCATAAATCTTACTCTAGTAGGGATCTTTTAAAAATGTAGATCGACTATATTAGGAGGAGTATCCATGCAAAAGTCTACGATAGCTAACCACCAACAAAGCTGTATTATAAAATCATGTTCAGTATTGTGTTTTATTGCACTCTAGCATGTTTTAGAATGAACAACTTGCACAAAAGATTACACATTGGTACACATTAAAATCAAGGACTTTATTAATTGTGTTCGTAGAGCATTAGATTTATGCACTAGCATTGGCATGCTTGAGAGGTAAAAGCAACTGAAAAATGGGTTATCAGGATAACAAAGCATAGTCATCATTAGAAGGAAATCATGCTTTTGCATCGCGAAATTTGCAAATATGCAAGACCGTGGAAGATGATGGCATCCGATAAACCCTTAATGAGAGGCGACTCGCATATGCATTAGGCGGCGTGATGATTTCATGTTCCTCGCACAAAGAAAAAATAAATCCAATTACTATTTATGATTTTCATGAGCGCATTGAAATGAATTCCCAAGAATAGAAGAGCCGCATGGCATCATCAACTTAGGAAGGACTCGCATCTCAATTTGTGTGGGATCTATGGACAATTTCAGTTACACTACATGCTAGGGATTCATATTAAAGATATATATAAGATGCGCACATGAATTGCCAAACTTAATTGTGTGAGGAAAATTGATAAATGAAACCCTATATGTTATGTAGGACTAGGATTCAATTCAAGGTAATTAGGGTTTAGTTGTAAAGAAGCCAAGCTATTGTTATAAAAATAGGCTGACCTAGTGACAAATAAACCCCTCATTAGTTTTTATCTTGTATCTCGTTGCGATAAATCCAAAAAAACCTTGGAGATATCACCTTTAACCATGATACATCTCGATGTTAATACAAGAAAACTCGAGTGTCGTATTCCCAAGACAAGAACCCTGGACTTAAGGCTAGCAAGCTAGGGCAGCTACCATCTGAGAACTATCGGATATGGATCCAAGTGCATAAATTCTCTCTCCTATCACATAGGAATAGGGTCGGGAAGGGGTATTCTCTATCCCTTAGAGGAGACTAGAAGTTAACACCAAGGCAAGAAAGACCCAAGAAGGGCGAATGCTAAGTGTCCAAGATAGGGACTCCACCTTAGTAGATGTCCCGAGAACTTGCCCTCACTATTGTTTGTGCTTGTAAATTTAGAAACACTGTCTATGAAAGCATTGTATGACCCAAAGCTCACAAGAAATTCAAATAATGAATCAGGTTGTACTCTTGGAGGATGCGCTGAGCCACCCCCAGCTGGCCGCCAACCCTAACCAAGGGGGTTCTAAATAACAATGTCGGGAACATGGACTGACCCCGTACAAGAGGTCTCTCTGTGATAGTTTGAATGTGGGATGATCCTTGGATGCAAGGGCATGCTCTGGTTGTAAATTCCCTGCCTCTTGGTCCTACTCAAGTGATCTACATGACTCGAGATGGACTCTCGAGGCCCTGTTACTAGTGCAAGGGCAAAAATTTGGAAGGAATGAGACGCATCCTCATGGATTGCGGTAAATGTCCTTTTTGGACAAGATTTGTATCTCAGTTAAAAATGATAATATAAAGTTGTTTCCAAGGAACATATTTGAATTGTTTTCATGTCAATGCCATAAGTTACGTAAACGAACCCTATTTTCTAAAGGGCTTAATTAAGGGAGCTGATTTTAAATGTCACATTTAAATGTGGTAGGACCTATTTAGATAAGTAAATAATGCCTATTATGGGAAGCAGGTGGGCGACATAACGGGTCTGTCCTATGGAAGGGTGGTCCCAAAGAATATGGAGGCTTCTTAGAAGATTCTACAATCATACAAGATTTAGATAATATTAGGTTAAAGCCCGATTCATACCGTTTTAGGGGACCAGAATGGGACTATGCCAATGGCAAAGAGGTTGAGCAGTATATCCCTCTCGCTTCCCATTCTCTTTGGACTAAGTGCGGCATTGATCTGCTTTGTCTTGGGTATCTCTACGTAAAGTAGGATGTCCAGGAACCGATGCTAGGATACTTTCAAGAGACATTGACAACAAGGAACCTGAATTTTTGGTCGATACTAGTGGGTTCGGCCGTGAACGTTCCATTGCGAGGTGGACTCAGGAAACCCTAGGAAACAAAATGCGGAACATTCAATGGGAGTGCCGGGTAGCGACGATTAGACCTGTTTGTCGATGGACCACAAAAACATACTTGGAAGATCATTAGGTGGGCATGTTAGAGTTGGTATCAGAGCCAACCAATGAATAAAACAATTAGGATAGATTGGGAAGAGTAAAGTGATGTTTTCACTAGAAAATATTTTTCATTTTACTCACTTGTGGATTGTTTCCGATTCCAGACTTACGAGGCGTCGAGCAAGTTCTTGTATTTTAGATCACATTCATGATAGCTATGAACTCCTCAAGCTATCACAGACGATTTGACATGGTGGGGATCGTGGATCAACTCTACAACCCCTCACTACTATATGTGGGAAGCATTGGACTTGGAGTGCAGGATATTGCTACATAGATCCCAACCGACTTTCCTATCTTCAAACAATCTGAAGAGGCTAAAGTGGTTGGAGGACTTGAAGATTATCAAGTTATTCATCTTCCATGAGGCACGTGTGAACTCAACCCTACATATCAGACACGAGAAAGTAGAACTAAATCGCTATATCTATGAGGAGGTGGTCAAATGCTTGCTAGCATACAGAATTAAAGTCATGGGGCGAAACGAATGTCATGGCTATTAAAAACAGGGATTTTTGAAACTTCCCATGACTTATCGCTTCCTGAGAATCCATTCCCCCAATCCATATTACTATTCTATCCCTATAGTTGAATCCAACAGCGAATTATTAACCTGGCACTGATGTATCACTTGAAAAGAAAATAATCACAGTCAATCTCTACATATTCCCAAATAATTGTACTTGAGGCTTACACTTCTCTATGGATAAATAAGAATTTTATGTTCATTTGATTTGTTGCACAGTAGCAATGGAAAATCATATGCACGTTGATTTATGTTGTGTAGGGATGTGTAAATGCAATGTTAACATGGAAAGTTTAAATTGGTAACCAGATACAACCCCAAGCACAAAACGAGAATCATGTTTCCACACTAAGCCTGACAAAGGCACAAGAGAAGAAGTTTCTTCTCAAACAAATTAAACCACCGAAATATGAAGGGAAAGGGAAGACTGTTGAAGCCAATGCCAAAATATGGATTGAATCCATGGAGGATTATTTCAGTGCGGCAGCAACAGCACTTGTGAACCAGGCCATGATTTCCAAGCTTAAGCTCATTGAGAAAGCTAGATTGTGGTTGAAGCAATGGTGTAAAGACCAAGCAGTCACATAGAAAGCACAATAACCTGGGATAAACTAAAGAAAGTAGTGCACGAATGGTACATGCCATGTGCATACAAAACTCAGAAGATGAGTGAGTTCATCAAGTTGAAATAGTTGGACATGTCTCTAAAGGCGTACTACTTGAGATTTGTCTCCTTGCTAAAATATGCCCTATTAATGAGTATTTTTGAACAAGGCTCAAAGTTTTGTGATAGGCTGAATCCACCAATGAATACTCAGTTGGAATCAATGCATCCTTGAATTTGCAAGATGCATTGATAAGAGCAGGAACTCTTGATCGAGAAGTGCAGCCAAAGTCCCCAGACCTTGGTCTTACAAAGACCAAAATCTAGGGATATTGAAAGCTCAAATTAAAAGGGCGCGAAGACAGAGTCAAGGCCAAAAAAAGAAGCCGAGAGAAAATGCAATCAATTACTCTAACCCCACTTAAAGAAGTGATCAAAGCCTACGTTGTTTTCACTGCAATGAACTTGGACACTTCAAAAGGGAATGTCCCAAACTTGGAGGAGGCTGTCGTCAAGAGAAATTCGGTGGCCAAGCCAAGGCTACCCGTGGCCGCGGTTGTGCAGCAAGGGCAAAAACTTCCAATATTACCACTAAAGGAATCAACGAAGAAGAAGATCCGTCCATGGAAGCTGAGATTGAGAGGGAAACCATTCATGCAGCTCTCCATAAAAAGGGTCCGAACTGCTGATTTTCGGTGATTCAAACGTCATTTGACTACCAGGGTAAGAAATTCAAAACCTTGATTGACTGTGGCAGCATTCATTCTTTCATTTCACCAGCATGTGCAAGAATGTAAGGGATAACCACTATAGTTGCACCCACTTTGCTTGTCGAACTAGCAAATGGGTGAGAAATCACTTGCACTAGATAAACTGCTAAGGTGGAGTTCCTACTCAGAAACGAGCCCACATCTATTAAGTTCAAGGTAATGAATCTAGGAGTCCATGAGTGCCTACTTGAGATAGATTGTCTAATCCCCAATGATGCTCACATCCATTGTGAAAAGCGTCAAGTCTCCTTTCGGAATCCTAAGGGTGAGCTAGTTGCAAGACATGGAGAAAAAGGTAAACCAAAGATCAACCAAAGATCGAGCTAGCTAAGGCAACGCGAATAGTTCAAGGATTAAGGAAAGGATTACCCATCTACCTGATCAAGCTAAACAAACCAAAACAAGTAGAGGACACCAATGAAGAACCATCATGGTTAAAATAATATGTGGATGTGTTCCTGAAAGAATTGATTGAATTACCACCGCCTAGGAAAGCGGATCATGAGATTAAGCTAATGCTAGGAGTTGTACCAATTGCAAAAATGCCCTACAAGATGTCCATTCCTGAAGCTATTGAGTTAAAGGAACAACTCAAACAGCTGTTGGACCAAGGGTACCTACGCCCCAGTAGTTCTCCTTGGGGGGCTCCAATCATGTTTCAAAAGAAGAAGGATGGTACACTTTGACTTTGGATCGATTATAGAGGCTTGAACCAAGTAACCATCAAGATTAAATACCCCATTCCAAGGATAGATGAGTTACTCAATCGATTGTAGGGAGTAAAAATATTCTCCAAGATTGATTTGAGGTTAGGATACTATCAGATCCGCATCAAAGAAGAGGATATTCCTAAGACAACATTCAATACCAGTTATGGTCATTTTGAGTTCACAATAATGTCTTTTGAATTGACTAATGTCCTTGCCACCTTCAACAGGCTAATGCAGGATATTTTTAGACCATATCTTGATGATTTTGTACTTGTCTTCTTTTATGACACCTTGTTTATTCCAAGGAAGAGGAGGATCATGAATCCCAAGTTTGCATCGTCCTTGAGACCATGAGGACTCATAAGCTCTATGCTAAGAAGAAAAAGTGTGTCTTCCTCAGGAGGCAGATCAAATATCTTGGATTTATTGTGCCAAATGAAGGTATCTTTGTAGACCCTACAAAGATTAAGGATGTCCAAGAGTAGTCTCCACCAACTACTGTGAAGGAAGTGCGTAGCTTCCTTGTATTAACCTGTTGGTACAGGATCTTCATTAAGGACTAAAAAAGCAAGTTTTCATAGTGTGGACGCCCACACTGAACAATCAAGCTTTGATCAACTCAAGCATAGCTTAGTGATAGCACCGATTCTGAAACTCCCTGACTTGAGCAAGGAATTTGAAGTTGTCATGGATGCTAGCTCACTTGCACTAGGCTGTGTACTAATGCAAGAAAGTCATCTTATAGTCTACTCGAGGAAGCTAAAAACCCATGAAAGAAATTATGCAACCCATGATCTGGAGCTACTAGCAGTTATTCATGCTCTCAAACTTTGGTGACATTATTAGCTTGGTAGCAAGTTCTCTTTGATCATGGGACATAAAAGTCTCAAATGGATCTTTACACAAACTGACCTCAATATGAGGCAACGCGGTTGGATTAAGGTTTTGCAAGAATATGACGTTGAGATCAGGTATTGACACGGTAAAGAGAATGTGGTTGCTCATGCCTAAAGTTGCAAGGCATTCCTCAACTGTCTTATCATGGAGGAACCCTCAATGTCGGAATCATTGGCAACTATGGTGTCAATGCCTAGCAATCCTATCCTTGAACTAGCTAAGGAAGAAGCTGGCCATGACCCAAAATATCTGAAGATGCTGATGGAGATTTTTGAAAAGCACCAAAACCCTAGACTTAAGGTCAAGTATCAAGAATTCTTTGTCAATGAGGGACTAGTCTACTTTAGAACTAGATTATGCATACCCTCAAGCAAGAAACTCAAACAGAGAATACTTTGGGAAGCACATGACTCCCTCTTTTTGGGCCATCTTGGATACATCAAGACCCTCAACATGGTTCACAAAAGGCTACCATTGGGAGATGTACTCAAATATGTCAAGGAATGTTTGTCTTGCCAATGCATTAAGGAAGAACATGTCAAGATGCATCTGAAGCTGCAACCCCTTGACATTCCCCAAATGAAGTGGAAATTTATCAGCGTGGACTTTGTTGTTGGGTTACCTTTAGTGCAAGGAGGCTACAATTTAATTATGGTTATAGTAGACATGCTCACCAAGGGTGCACACCTTGTTTCAGTCAACACAAACTATAAAGCTTTAGATATTGCCAAATTGTTCATCAAGGAGATATTTAGACTCCATGGGTTGCCTAGAAGGATTGTTAGTGATTGTAACTCCCTCTTCACATCTCATTTCTGGAGAGGGATATTCGAGGCCGTTGGGACTCAACTCTATGTCAGTACAACCTATCACCCTCAAAATGATGGCCAAACGGAGAGAGTCAACCAAGTCATTGAAGATATTTTTAGGGCATATTGTTGTCGCGAGCCCAAGAGATGCATCCAATATCTACCATTGGTAGAGTTCGCCTATAATGCTTCCTACCAAAAAAGCATTCAAAAGCATTGTATGGGCATGATTGCCGTACTCCGTTGAACTTTTTAGATCCTACTTTAAGGGTTGAAGCTTCCAAGGAAATTCTTGAGGAAATGGATGAGCAAGTCAAAGCCATGAGACAAGACATTAAAGCCGCCAAGGATAGGCAAAAAGCCTATGTAGATCTAAATAAACAAGAGCGACTCTTCAATGAGGGAGATATGGTTTTTATTCGTGTACGACCTAAGAGGAGTTCCTCATCCTTGGGAGAATTTAAGAAATTGAGTCCAAGGTATTGCAGACCCTATAGGATCCTCAAGTGCCTAGGGCCCAATGCCTACAAACTCTAACTCCCTGAGAACATAAAGGTTCACAATGTATTTCATGTTAGTCTACCAAAGAAATATGTATCCAATCCTAGTCATGTACTCAATGATCAACAAGTTTTAATGCCAAGCCAAGGAGTCCTTGAGCTTTAGCCCTAGACATTCGAGGAAAGAGATTGAGTAGAATAATCAAGGAGTACCTCATCCAGTGGAAGGACTATCCAAAAGAAGATGCCACATAGATTGACGAGAGAACTCTGAACCAGCAATACCCCCAATTCCTTTTGAGATGAGGACATCTTGATTCCTTTATGCACTAGCATTGGCATGCTTGAGAGGTAAAAGAAACTGAAAAATTGATTATCGGGATGACAACGCATAGTCATCATTAGAAAGAAATCATTCTTTTGCATCCCGAAATTTGCAAATAGGCAAGACCGTACATGACGATGGCATCCCATAAACCCTTAATGAGAGGCGACTTGCATTTGCATTAGGCATGATGATTTCATGTTCTGTGCACAAATAAAAAAATTTACAATCACTATTTTTGATTTTCATGAGCACATTGAAATGAATTCCCAAGAATAGAAGAGCCACATTGCATCATCAACTTAGGAAGGACTCGCATCTCAATTTGCGTGGCATCCATGGACAGTTTCAGTTACACTACTTGCTAGGGATTCATCTTAAAGATAGATATAAGATGCACACATGAATTGCCAAACTTATTGTCTAAGGCAAATCAATAAATGAAATCCTATATATTATATAAGGCTAGGGTTCAATTCGACATAATTAGGGTTTAGTTATAAGTAGGCCAAGCTATTGTTATAAACATAGGCTGACCTAGAGACAAATAAACCCCTCATTGGTTTCTATCTTGCATTTTCCCATGATAAATCCAAAGCAACCTTGGAGATATCACCTTTAACCATGATACATCTTGATGTTTATAGAAGAAAACTCGAGTGTCATATTCCCAAGACAAGAACCCTGGAGTAAAGGCTACCATCATCTGAGAACTATCAGATATGGATCCCATTGCATAATTGCTCGCTCCTATCACATAGTAGTGGAGTCAGAAAGGGGGTATTCTCTATCCCTCAGAGGATAATGGAAGTTAACACCAAGGCAAGAAAGACCCAAGAGAAGGGCAATGCTAAGTGTCAGAGATAGGGACTGCACCTTAGCAAATGTCCCGAACACTCGCCTCCTTCACTATTGTTTGTGCTTGTAGATTTAGGAACATCATCTGTGAAAGGATTGTATGACCCAAAGCTCATAAGAAATTGGAATAGTGAATCAGGTTGTACTCATGAGGGGCGTGCCAAGCCACCCCCAGCTGGCCGCCAACCCTAACCAAGGGGATTCTAAATAATCATGAATGTGGACCAAACCTGCCATGAGAGGTCTCTTTGTGGAATAGTTTGAATATGGGAGGATGCTTGGATGGCAGGGGGCTCAAGCTGTAAATTCCCTGCCTCTGACTCCTACTCAAACAATATACATGACTCAAGATGGACTCTCGAGGCCCTGCTACTACTGCAAGGGCAGAAACTTGGAAGGAATAAGACTCATCCTCATGGATTGTGGTAAACGTCCTTTTTGGACAAGATTTGTATCTCAGTTAAAAATGCTAATATAAAGTTGTTTCCAAGGAACCTATTTGAACTATTTTCATGTGAATGCCGTAAGTTACGTAAATGAACCCTATTCTCTAAAGGGCTTAATTAAGGAGTCTTATTTAAATGTCACACTTAAATGTGGTAGGATCAAATTAGATAACTAAAGAACGCCTATTGAGGGAAATGGGTGGGCGAAACCCCCGATGGGTCCATCCTACAGAAGAGTGGTCCTAGAGAACTAGGAGGCTTCTCAGAAGATTCTACAATCATACGAGCTTTAGATAATATTAGGTTAGAACTCGATTCATACCGTTCTAGGGGACTGAAATGGGACTATGCCCACGGCAGAGAGGTTGAGCAGCGCATCCCTCTCGTTTCCCATTCTCATTGGACCAAGTGTGGCATGGATTAAATCCCCGTGCCTCTCATTGATAGAGATAAACAAAAAAAGAAGGGTTATGATTGAGAAGAAGAGCTCTTTGTGGAGAAGATCTTGGAAAAATCAACAATCTAAAACTTCTAAGATGCAGTGTCTGACGCTCAAATCACAAATTTGATAGTTTTGTTGGCTCCAAAAGGGGGTAAAACCCTAGGACACTTTATTAGAAATCTTCCAGATCACTCCTTCCTTTTCTCCCTGTTCGAAATGTTGTTTTCTGCTTATAAGCTGCGATCGCAACACACGCGATTTTGCCAATCATTCTTTTTTTCATATTAAATCTCCAAAAACTACCTAAAAAAACTACTTGCTTTTCTTACATGACATCTTGTTCTAGAAATTTCCATATCTTTTTAGGATATTTATAATAAATAATATCTAGAATATCGAAAATATGCTAGTCTTGTCCAAAAAGCTAATATTTTTGGATCATCCAAACTATACATATTGACATTAATGACTAATATGGCTTAGTAACTCTCGTTCACGTTGTAACTTTCTTGAAGGGTGCTACAATCCTTGTCAATCTGAAAAAAGTGTGGGGTTACAATTCTTGATTTTTAAAATATTTTTTATTTTAATTTAATTTTATTTTTTAAAATTGTTAGTTATTAACGTTACTTAGTTTTTACTTTAGTTAGTAACCTTACTAATTTATTAATTGACTAACTAACTTTCGAACTAACCAACTAACTTTTAATTGCGTAGAAGTATTGCATCCTCCTCCCCTTAGAGAAATCGAGATGTCCTCATCTCGAGAGCAACCATGGGTATTGTTGATGAAGAGCATTCTCATCTATCCATATAGCATCTTCTTCTGGATAATCCTTCCACTGGACAATGTATTCTCTTTAAAGGGTTCTACTCCTCAATTTTCTCTCCCTTACATCAATTACTCTGTCAAGTTGTAGCTCAAGGACTCCTTGGTTAGGTATTACAACTTGTTGATAATCAAGGATATGATTAGGGTTAGCTACATATGCTTTCAACAAGCTAACATGAAATACATTGTGGATTTTAATATTCTTAGGGAGTTGTATGTTATAAGTGCTTGGTCCTAAGCACTTGAGAACCTTATAGGGTCCACAGTATCTTGGACTTAGCTTCTTGAATTCTCCTAAAGATAAAGAACTCTTCTTTAGATGGACACGATGAAGACCATGTCTCCGTCTTTGAAAATTCGTTCTTGCCTTTTTAGATCAGCATATGACTTTTGTCAGTCCTTGGTAGCTTGAATTTCTTGTCTAATAATCTTGATTTGGACATCCATTTCTTCTACCATTTTTCTTGAAGCTTCTACCCTTAGAGTTGGATCCGAAAAATTAAGTGGCATACGGTAATCTTGACCATATAGTGCCTGAAATGGAGTATTTGAATACTTCGATGATAGGAGGCATTATAAGCAAATTCCACCAAGGTCTTAAAGATATATATAAGATGCACACATGAATTGCCAAACTTAATTGTCTAACGAAAATCAATAATGAAACCCTATATGTTACGTAAGGCTAGGGTTCAATTTGACATAATTAGGGTTTAGTTGTAAATAGGCCAAGCTATTGTTATAAACATAGGTTGACCTAAAGACAAATAAACCCCTCTTTGGTTTTTATCTTGCATCTGGACATGATAAATCCAAAACAACCTTGGAGATATCACCTTTAACCATGATATATCTTGATGTTAATACAATAAAAATTGAGTGATATATTCTCAAGACAAGAACCCTAGAGTAAAGGCTAGCAAGCTAAGGCAGTTACCATTTGAGAACTATCGGATATGGATCCCATTGCATAATTGATTGCTCCTATCACATAAGAGTGGGGTCGAAAAGGGGGGTAAAATCCCTGTCTCTGGGTCCTACTCAAATAATCTACATGACTCATATGGACTCTCAAGGCCCTGTTACTAGTGCAAGGGCAGAAACTTGGGAGGAATAAGATGCATCCTCATGGATTGCGGTAAAAGTCATTTTTGGACAAGATTTGTATCTCAGTTAAAAATGCTAATATAAAGTTGTTTCCAAGGAACCTGTTTGAACTATTTTCATGTCAATGCCGTAAGTTACAAAAACAAACCCTATTTTCTAAAGGGCTTAATTGAGAAAGCTGATTTTTAAATGTCACATTTAAATGTGGTAGGACCTAATTAGATAACTAAAGAATGAGTATTGAGGGAAGCGGGTGGGCGGAACCCTGATGGGTTCATCTTACGAAAGGGGGGTCCCAAAGAATTGGAAGGCTTCTCAGAAGATTCTACAATTGTACGAGCTTTAGATAATATTAGGTTAGAACCTGATTCATACTGTTTTAGGGGCAAAACCAAAGGGCACAAAATGCAAACATTTGGTCACTTCAAAGCCTAAACATATCACTTGTTCATCAAAATTTGTATACTTTACATCTCTTCCACCTTTCCAAACCAATATATTTTCCTAAAACCACAAACCAAGACAACCTTAAATCTAACCACAAAAGCAAGACAACCTTATATCTTAACTAATATCAAACAAAGGTTGTGGAAACTTCAATTTTTTCTCTCACCTCTCTAGTTGGATACAATCTGAAACTACGCTTGGCATCTGATCCCAACCATAAGAAATGGGACTATGCCCACGATAGAGAGGTTGAGAAATGCATCCCTCTCGTTGCCCATTCTCTTAGGACCAAGTGCGCCATGGATCTGCTTCGGCTTGGGTATCTCTACGTAAAGTAGGATGTCCGAGACCCGACGTTAGGATGCTGTGACCACGAGGAACCTAGATTTTTGGTTGATCCTAGTGGGTTCGGCCGAGAATGTTCCATTGCGAGGTGAACTTGGGAAACCCTAGGCACATGACAAACCCCAGAACATTCAATGGGAGTGTCATGTAGCAACACTTAGACTCATTTCTCGATGGGCTGCAGGCTTCAAGGTTATTAGACTGACTGAATATTTCTCTTCATATAGAACTTCTTCCACATTGAACATCAAATGTACAACCACAATGGCCACTGTCGAAGGATCCTGCAACCATCTCAGTTTTCCAAGACTACACTTATTGAAAGATCACTTGCCAACATATCAAGTAGCACTGAAAGTTTCAAAGCTTACTTGGAGTTGTAGAGATTCAGTTGAGCTTAAGGGGGAGTGTTGAGATGGCAAGCTCAACAATTTGCAACATTAACGATGGACCTTCTAGCTAAATGGGTCTACACATCTGCACTTAGCATGTTGATGGTCATTATGATCCTCACATGGCCACTAACTTATCACTTATTATATCACCTACTTACTATGTTGACATAGTTATAGTGCCAGTTAATTAGTATAGTCAGTTATGCACTACTTGACTTAGTAGGCTACTTTTCTTTATGTTGTATCTTATCTATACTTTGTGACATTGTATTGCATGTGAAAGAATAAGAAGAAACTATCAAGAAAATGTTTTGGCTTCCATCTCTCTTCTTATGTTCTTGAGTAAGCTTCATGGTGTGTGTTTGGTGCAATAGCTCAAGCAAGTCCGCCCATCATGCAATACTTGACATATATCACATTTGAAGAAAGATTTACAAGGATAAGAGTAATGAATGAAGCTTAGAGGAGAGAAGAATGAGTTGAGAAGAGAGAAAGAGAGAAGGAAGAAGAAGAAGGAAGACTAAAAGAGAAGATAGAAAGATAAGAAAGAGGGAAGAAAGAATGAGAAAGACATGGAAGCTAGAGATGAAGGTGAAGAATATGTTCTTGATACTATCTGGATGCCCTAAATTGGGTCTCTTATACCTTATATACCTCGTTTAGTAAGACTAGGTGTCTAATCCCTAGTTTTTGTATATCCCGTTTGTCATATTCCATCCCCACCCTGAAAGTTTTTACCCTTCAAAACAAACGAAAACTGAAGGGACTTGATAGAGGGGCTAAGAAGTTGAGTGCAGAGTACTACTTTGAGCCACATTACACTCAAAATGGGTGGATGCAAACTATAGATAGCATGTTGTCCAGTACACACCTGATGGGGTAAAATCTTTCATAACTATTGATAGGCTACTCCAAATAGGGCGTGCCACATGCTGAAATGAAGCTTGTGGTGCGTACTTTCAAAGCATGTAGGAAGCACACAGCCATAATTTGGGAAAGTACAAAATTATTCTAAAACAGTGTGTAGTCTATAGGTAGGGTGTGGTCAAAAGGGGACATAACTTACTAGTCTTTAACCCATTGGGTATCTTGGAGGTGAGGAAATTCATGGGCAATAGTAATTGGGTGCCAAGAGGCTTCTTCCAGGGGTAGGATTTGCCATTTGATGAGGTATTCCTTGATAGATCGAGATCTTAAGTATTTATCTCGTTGCACAATGATTGCCTTAGGGATGTATTGAATGATACCTTCTTCCTCTATGGGGGGACGTTCTTTCACATAGTCCACTAAGTTACCAACGAAGGGTTTCAGTTGGTTGACATGAAACACATTGTGAATATCAATGGTAGGAGGAAGTTCTAATTGGTAGGCCAAGTCACCAAATCCCTTGAGGATCCAGCAAGGGCCAAAGAAATGGTGGGTCAACTCATTAGTGCTACCTTCCTTAAGAGTGAAGTAATGGGACTGAGACACTTTCAAGAGGACCAGCTCTCCCTCTTGGAATTCCAAATGCCATCTTTTCTCATCAATATAGAGCTTCATGTGGGTTTTTGCCTTTTGAAGATTCACTTTGCATTGCTGAAGCAAGGCCTATATGCAATCCAACTCGGCTTTACTCTGAGGGTTGATCTCATCATTGAACAAGACTGTAGGGAGAGGGACCTTATACTCGTATAATGCCTCAAAAGAGGATACCACAATGCTAGAGTGGGTGGAGTTGCTATATGAAAATTTAGTCAAGTGGAGCCATGTATCCTAAC
The DNA here is from genome assembly GCF_053477565.2 of Lygodium microphyllum. Taxonomy (NCBI): domain Eukaryota; kingdom Viridiplantae; phylum Streptophyta; class Polypodiopsida; order Schizaeales; family Lygodiaceae; genus Lygodium; species Lygodium microphyllum. The sequence goes on from NC_141139.1 coordinate 33,152,268, forward strand.
TCTATTGTACATTATGACAAAAGTATTGCAGATACCTCTTGCCATTTATTTTCCCTTTCTATCTGGCCATCTGTTTATGGGTGGTATATAGTGGACGAAGTAAGCTTGGTGCCCATAGATGTGAAAACTACATGCCAAAAGTTGCTCATAAACTTGCCATCTTGATCATGCAATATGACTTGTGGTAATCCATGCAACTTAAATACATACTCCATAAACTGAGTGGCCACCTGAGAGGTAGTGTATTGGATCTTAATGGTGGGGATAAAGTGGGAAGCCTTGCTGAGGCAATCAACTACCACATATATACTATTCCATCCTTTCTCAATAAGGAGGAGGCTGGTGATGAAGTCCATGGTGATATGTATCCATTTCTCTTCAGGAATGTGCACAGGTTGCAAGAGGTCCCAACGGGTCTGAGTGTGTTGTCCTTGTTTTTCTGCCATGGAACACATTTGGTTACAAAATCCTTGACATCCCTCCATAAGCCATTCTAGTAAAAGCTCTTGCCAATCCTATCATATTTTTTAAAAACACCTAAGTGACTAGTAGTGGGGCAAGAATACATCTCCTCCATTATCTTTTGTGTGAAGGGAGAAGTGTGGGGATGGCAATCTTGCCATGGGACCAAATAAGGTCATGCTTGAGCTGATATTGGGAGTTTTCAGACATTACCCCCTATGCTATAATTTTTGAAATATGTGTCTCAAGACCACATCTAACAAATAAGCTTCGTGAAGGTCCTTAATCCAACCACTATGCAACTCTAAAATAGAGGATACTCTACGCCACAATGTTATCTTTGCCCTAAGTGTGAGAGATGTCAAAATTATAGTTTTGCAAGGTTTCCACCCATCTCCTTGCTTATCAATCAAATTTGATTGAGTCAAGAAGTATTAGAGGTTCTAAAACTGCTACCATATAAGTAGTGGTGTTATTTCTCAATATCTTGGAGGATATCCAACATCTCTTGGTCATATGCATTCATTAGTATCTCCTTGTTATCAAGCTTAGAACTTTCAAAAGCAATCACACCATGCTCTTGCAACAATGCAACACCAATACCTCTACTACTAGCATCACATTGAATGGTAAACTCCTTGGAGAAATCAAGGCATACCAAGATGGGGGTTGAAGTAAGCATTTCCTTCAATTGCATAAAGATGTGATCAGCAATAGAATCATAAAAGAATGATTTTTTTAAATCTAATCAATCAAAGGTGCTACAATAGTGGCATAATACTCAATGAAGTTTCTAAAAAATGAACTAGTGGTGGATGCAGTGGGCTAGTCCTTTACACATTGCACCTTCTTGGGGTTAGCCTCCTATATGCCATTTTTTCTAACAATGTATCCCATATATTCCACCAATGTCTGCATGAAGATACACTTACTTTTCTTGGCAAAGAGCCGATGCTCTCTCAAGATATCAAACAAACACCCTTCTAACATGTAACAAGTGCTCGTCCTATGACTTGTTGTAAATGAGAATGTCATCAAAGAAGATGAGCACAAACTTGAACAACAACAAGGGGTGGAGGATTTTATTCATGAAGCTCAAAAACGTGGTGAGGATATTAGTCAACCCAAAAGGTATCACCAAAAAATGATAAAGTTAACCATCAGTCTTGAAAGTTGTTTTGATCTCATCACCCTCTGTAATAAACCCCTCCCCCTTTGCATGTTCCATAGGAACCCCCCGTCCCCTATAATTTTCCATTAAAATTATTGAAAATTTTTTTATCTCCTCCCTCCTATCAATGTCGAACATGTTGCAAGGGGGGAGAAGTAGAAGATGGCGATGATGATGATGAGGGGGGAGGCCACATGACCTACCACCCACCTAGCCACCTCGCCTAGTCAAGTGGGAGACTGAGAACTCCCCTGCCGCCATGCAAACACCCACAAGTGGTGGGTGGGATGAGATACCACCACCACCACCCCATAACACCTCCCCCATTATAAAATCCCTTCTTTCCCCCCATCAAAAAGGAGAGGATGCCTGGCACGCTATTGACTGTTAACAAACATGGATCTTGAACTCAGTTTAGCTATGGAGGCTTGAACTCGTAAGCAAGAGACATGAAGAAGACTAATGATTAGATACAAACTTTTACTCAAGTGAATTAGGTTCCAAGATAGATTAGCTTGGACTCATAAACACAATCTTGAGTGGATAGAGTTACAGACTCTAAGTACAAAGTACAATAGCATTCATAAAAAAGTGAACCAAGTACATGCTTTTATAGCTTTCCAACTTCTCCACTGTCCTCACTATGCATATGGGATTCTAGATAGCTCTTCTTGAAGCATACATCATTTGTCTATTTCTCAACATTGACAAGGAGAGAGAGAGAGAGAGAGAGAGAGAGAGAGAGAGAGAGAGAAGGTTCTAGAAGATTCCTATTTTTTTCCCTCCTTAGAGGGTGACCACACGCACCTTCCCTTTTTCTTCCACCCCGCGAGCTTATTCCCCCATTTGCCCCCTATTTGAGCAAGAGGCTGGTGAAGTTCCTACAGAGGTTGCACTTAAAGAGAGGAAGATTGAGAATGGCCCCCAAGTGAATAATGTCACGTGTGGCTAGCAATCCCACAACCAGAAAAACAAAGCTTCGGGTGAGGATATCACTGTAAATACAACTTTGGTACCAGATATAAGAAATACATTTTCCAAATTGTTAAATGTTTGCTTTGATTTCCGTATGGGATACATCAAGTCCCGTACTATGCCGCATGAGAATCGGTCATTGAAAGGGATAAATTCCATCCTTATAATTGTAGGATGCATATCCAAGTGCAAGAATTAAAATTAGGAAAAATAAAATTACACTCAACCATGTATGATAAATGCATCTACACCTAAGTGTAATTAGTGATGCAAAATTCATAGTTGGTTGTGATTAAATAGAATCATGTGTACCTAATGTGATGGATAGGTTGATCTAAGTTAAAGGGGTTATTTCACCTAAGTTATCGTAAGTATCCTCAAGTGGCCCAATAAACCCTAGACAATAATTGTAAAATCGCTATCAAGATAATCAAAATATTACCTATGATCAATCTCCATAAGAACATTGGTTTTTACCTTCATGATAAATTAGAAGGGTCACCAAGATGGAGATCTCCAATATCGTTTTCATAGAAAAACATGCAATTACCTATAGGAAACAGATATCCACTATTACGCAAGTTAGGATTCTTTGCATTTATCTAATCTCTGATAGAGTTACTTTTGTTAGGAAAAAGGATTGCATAATGATTTCTGTCATGGAATCAGGAGACAAGAAATTCCAAAAAGTTACTTAGTAGAGACTTGATAGATTTAGATCAAGATATGAATGGCCAATTGGAAACTTAGAATGACTTATCTAAGCTTCATACAAAACTTTAATTTAGGAGACTAGGTAAACTTTTGGTAGATGTTGGAATTTGAACCTAAGTTCAAATGTTTGGATGCTCAATTGAAAAATAAGGATAAGTATCCTCTTGTACTAGCTTGATCATATCTTACAAGGTAATGCTTGTATGAAGCCTTGACATGCACCCTAGGCAAAAGAAGGGAGCTTAAGCAAAACTCGCTCTTAGATCCCAAGGGGGAGAGCAAATTTGCAAATGAAAATGTTATCGCGTCTATTCTTGCATTGTTTGGAAAAATAAAATTGGTTTTGTTGGTTGATCAAACAACATCCTAAATGCTTTTACATTCAATTGATTGTTGGATTGTCGTTTGGATGACTATTCCAAGTGCTTGTGATTGATGGTAAATTCACGGCAGGGGTCTGTGACAAATTACCATGGGGATAAAGGAATGTTTTCTTGGAAGACGATATTAGGGCTGACTGCCTTGATTGTGTCTAATTCTTAGATGAATTAATTAAGGGAAGTTTCTATGCACGGGTGGATCACCTCCATGATCGCACCACAGATGAACTCAAAAATGGCACTGCTTGATTCACGAGTCGAAGGTTGAGTGGTGAAGAGGCCAACCATGGGAATAATGTTTCACTCCTAGGCAGCTTGCGGGTCAGGTGGAGCTCTAGACACCCCTTTCTAAGTCTGGAATGGGGTTGAAGACCTCCGTGGCCCCAACATTTGTGGCGTTGGAAAATCCTATTCTAGATAATGGATGGAAATTATGGTGGCATATGATTTGGACCAGCTACTTCTGCAGGGAAGAAGGGACATATAATTTCTCATGTATGGGTAGGAGACAAAGATTAACTTAAAGATAAGTTAAGAAACTTGTTTAAAGTTGTTTGTCAAAAGGACTCCTTGCTCTGCATTTGTGTCTGTGTTATAAATTACGCAAATGAACCATGTTTCCTAAAAGGATTAATTAAGGAAGTTAATTTTAAATGTTACATATAAAGGATTAACAAATGGTTGGAAGTGTATTTGTGGCATTTTTTGCCATGACACATAACTTTCTAGGACCAATGGCTAAATCTTGCTAAGTTTTGCTATAGCAATACTCATCATATGAGTATTGGTATATTTCACCATTTGAAGTGCTTTACGGATACAAAGTTCAAGTATTCTTAGCCCTATTCCATGATAATGTGAATCCTCAAGCTAAGGAAGAGTTAGAGAAGACGGAAGCACTTATGAGAAGATGTAAAGAAAATATTCATAAGGCACATGAGACTATGAAGGCATGTGCTGATGAGAGAAGAGGACACTCATAGTTTGAAGAGGGAGATTAGGTCTTTGTGAAAGTTTTCAAATCTAGGTATGCTTCTCTCAAGAGCGGACACAACAAGCTTGCTCACAAATTTTATGGTTCTTATCAAATCATCAAGAGAATTTCTGATCTTGCTTATTACCTCAGATTGCATTCTTCCACATGTATTCATGATTTTTTTCATGTCTCCCAACTCAAGAAATATGTGGGCCTTGATATCACAGTTCTTAAATGGTTAGCTCCTATTTATGAGGATGACTTGATTATATATGAACTTGAGAATATCATTGGCAAGTGTGAAAAGGTTTTAAGAAATGGTTCCATGTAGGAATACCTCATTAAATATGGGGCTTACTTACGGAGTTGCCAACATGGAAACATTCTTCATTCTTTGACTCATTTCCGTGGCTTATACATGAGGATATTTGACTTCATTGTGCAAAACAACTTGATGCATGAAATTTTTGTAGTGAATTAAATTTCCCTAACTCCATCAAAATTGAGTCTTTACATTATGGCTGGATGCCTAATAATGTCTATTCCATATCTACACTTCATTTGTGCAAACTGAAGGTATCTACTAAGAGTTATAGCTATTTTTCCAAAACAACCCTATTTCTTATTGCATGCAAGGAATTCACAGTTTTGCCCACCATTTGTGCTTATTTCATTGAAGCTCTTCATCACTCTTCAATGGATGATTCTCAACCAAGGGTTTATAGGATGAGGGTCTCTTTCACATGATGCTTCCATTATATATCATACCTCATTTTTAGTTTTGAAGACAACACTATCTTGGGCTGAGATGGGTTGTGATGAACCAATTTAATCTAAGGCTTTTACACTAACACTAGGAAATTAGGGTTAGGTATAAAATGTCAGAAATTAGCTTTGTGCAAATTTTTGCACAACATTTGTACTCTTCTTCTTTGAGGATCTACCATTTGACCTCCCATCATTCATGAGGGTGCACATCCATGACCACCTAGCACCATGAGAGTGAGTATTCGTGCAACTTTCCATTGTATATGTTATGCCATAAGCATCATGGTAACATGAAATATGGATATGGATTCTTAGTCATTGCTTGGTATTTTTTCTTGAGTATTAAGTTTCATTTTATTTAGAAGAGTTCTTCATTCCATGCTATTGTTGCAGACTTCTAGGAGGTGGAATGGACCTACTTGCCTTAGTGACCTAAAGCTGTAGTTTATAATTTGTTGCACTTTTTCTAGATTGATGTGGTCATCTAGGTTGGCAAGATGAGTATGTCAAAGTGTAACCCCAATAATGTTAGAAACGATAATGCATTAACGTTAATGGTTCTCAATAGTAACTTTATTAAAGTCATGATTAAAATAATCCATACAAAAATCATTATTAAATACTTAACAATATTAAATTGATAAGAACTAATTGAACTTAGGAAAGAAATACATTGGATAACCTTAACTTAAGGAACAAAAACATTGACTAACAATAACATAAGGCATGATGCTAAATGTTGGCACTATTTATAATAATTATATTTTTTAACACCATTGCTTGTGTAGAGACCACTATATTCATTGAGCTAAAATATATGGGCATGTTGTGTTGTGTTTGATAGATCTCTTGATGCTTGAATGTTTGCAAGGCTCGTCCCTATTTATTGCCAAGTTGTAAAGTCTATTTAGTTGCTCTACAAAAATTCACTCACAACTAGTTTCATATGATAAGCCTAGTGATAGAAGCTTATGTATAATAACATTGATAGATTGATTTTATTCTATTGAATCTAAAGGTGGGGGACTGGGTGAGATACATTCAAGAGCCACATGCTTGTGAAGATTTGTGTACATAGGTAGTCTCATCTTAGTTTTTTGGTTGAGAAGGATACATAATAGGACATAATCAATTCTTTGCTCTCCATAACAACACTTGGTTCACATAGCACTATGCACTCCTCATGTAAAGATTCCTCATTAGACATTTTGCAAGAAGGATGGTAGGACTTCTTTGGTCTATAGGAGCTCAAAATTATTCTATAGCAAGAGGAGCAATGATAGGGAATCTCTCCTTGTATTGTCTTCACAAGTCTACTTATGATTGATTGCTATGTACCTGGGCTTCTACACATGATGTATGCTATGGTTGTGGCTTTTGGTGGATTTAAAGCTACCCACTTAATTTATCAAGTGTAGTAGCATGTTGTATGGCATAGGTGAGGTGTTTTTGCTATTTTGATACCTCCAAGACACTCTTTCTCTCTTGGTTGTAGATTTGGTTTATGGTTGGGATGGCCTAATTTCATTATTTTTCATGGCATGAGAAAGGTATTTAATTAGATATGGTGAAAGGGATGGCAACTGGGTTGCGCCCTTGTTGACACTTGTAGCACATGTTTGTTTCCATTAGTTCTTAAATCATCTACCTAGTTGGTCTGCAAGTACCAAGTGCAACCTCTATATATCTTTTTGTTTACCTCATTTCTTTTGCAAACATGATGATTTCACCACGCTATCTCACATGTCCTACTTCATGGCCCTCTTGTATCTAAGATGGAAATTATGGCTCTATCCAATGTAATACCCAATCTTGGGGACCTAATAAAGTGAATTTTCTTGCCATGTAATAATTGTGTGTGTGTGTGTGTGTGTGTGTGTGTGTGTGTGTGTGTGTGTGTGTGTGTGTGTGTGTGTGTGTGTGTGTGTGTGTGTGTGTGTGTGACACACTCACTCTAGGGTATGGTGCTATGTGCAGCCATGCCTTGCCATGCCCTTAAAGTCTTTATACTACCCTAAATCCCCATTGGACTTTTGCAAGTTCTTATGGATATAATTTTGGTTATATTATTGTCGTTCAATTGGGCATGTCATGTAAATTAGAGACATTTTCATACGATATCATATGGCTATGCATATTAAAGAATAAGACATTGGGTCACTTCTCAAGTCAATGTATTGATGTTATCATACCATGGGACTCTATATCGAACATGCATACATATACTACGTGATACCGAACTCAATTATGATGTGCATATGCTTGCAAATGATCTAGCTAGCTACTTTGCTAATTAAATATTCAACCACTTACATGAATGGATTGAGAAATAAAGGTGTACTTTCTCACCTTATTCACCACAACCACTCAGATATTCTTATCAAATATGGATCATGTTGTACATGATGTCAAGATGAAGCTTTGCTAATTTGCAAGCAAAGAAAACTTTCAATCTTCAATGTTACCTCACTCCTATCTCATTATTGCAACAATGTAACACATGTATATTTATCTTTCCATCTTGGCTATTGTTATGGGATATGCAATTAGTTGCAATGGTATTAAATGATACCCTTCATCTACTCACTTCCCATACAAAAGGGGTAACAATGTAGACTTGGATGGTCCTAATCTAAGTATGTCTATATATACAAAAATTATTTTAGTATGCAGGCCACACCACTGCATTAAGCTCTGTTAGTAAGAAGTGGAGATCCTTTTTTGCAAGATATCTTTAATTAGTTCACTATCACAGGCATCTTAATGCTTAAAATAGCCCATACTATTGTATCCTATAAGATCCACAACATGAGTGTCTAGTGCTCAACCATGTTTTCTTTGACAAGGTTAGACAAGTGACAAAGTGTAAATAGATAGAAGATATGGGCTTAAACACTCCAAGGCAGTCTCAATGAATGCATTGATATGATATGCTAATAATTGGGCTTAGTATCTTGTTTTCACTTGATCTAGTAGCCATATATGGTGTGTATCAAGGGGCTTCTTGTATGTTGGGAGGTGGTCCCCTTTGTTGGTACCACCTTCCCCAAGCATGGATCCCTCAAGCTATATGCTACATGATGTTTGGTAGGATAACCTTTTTGCACCCAATTAATGACTTTTGCCATACTATACTAAATTCAGATTTGTGGAAATATGACATGAGTTGGTGATAAACTTTTGTGCATCCCATAAATATTCATAGATTCCTAATGCCCCTATTTCTACATTTTTCACAAACCTAAGTTTCGACTAATGGCCCATGGCAAAGCTACATGGTTGGTTACAATTGGTTTTTGTAATTCAAAGTAGTAGTCCATTGCAATGCCAAAAGGCTTGCTATAGGTAGTCCGTATGCAATGCAATGCTCTTTAATATAGGAATTTTGAAGGCCCATAATTAGTGAAAGCCTATTGTTATAGAGGGACGATCCCCAATTAGTGCCACCATTTATGATAGGAGGCACCTACAACCTGTGCTACATGCTAGTTTGCCTCTTCATGGTTAAGCCCATGCTTTTCCCATGGCTCCTTTCAAAATTGTTGGCATTTTTCTAGGTAGCAACATAATGCATGGCATAGAGTTAGTTCAATTCTTACTAGATGGATTGCTTTTGTTTGCTAATCTCCATGGTGTCTCCTACATTACCAGTACCAAAGACAAGGTGAAGGTCTAACCATGTGTCTTGTGCTTTATTTTAGTGACTATGAATGAAATTGTGTTAGGCTCCTTTGTCACTACAACTCGACTCTTGGTCTTAATCATCAGAAATGGAGGGCACTCTAAATATGCGGCCACATAGATTGTGTATGCCCTTGTGAAGTATCCAATTAGATCTTATAAGCATCATGTGGAGGTATTGAAATCCTCTAGCATTGCCTACTTAAGGAGTTGGTAGATGATAAGGATGTAGAGCACCAAATTGACCCCCAAATGAAAGCATTTATTGCAAAGAGTCTCGATGTTGCTCAATTCAAAGCTAGGACTATTATTGAAGAAAGCAGTGCAGAGGAGTGTTTGACTCCCCCTCGAGCTTTATTGTACCTTCTCTACCAACATTTCCAATCAAAGGTAAGGAGTACTTACTATTGTCCAATATCAAAAGGCTCTTCAATTTGAGGCTTTTGCAAATATCGATGGGCATAGTCCAACAATGAATTTCTCTTACTAGATATGAAAATGCCAGATGACAAGTTTGTTGATGCACCTAAGTCCTTATCTCTCTGTTTGACCAAAGAAAAAAATGCTGAGAAGGAATTACAGGCTAGTGATAATGAATTTGACCAACTTCAAGAGAGACTTGGAATTTCCAATTTTAGGAGAGGAGAGTCGGAGTAGGCAAAGAAAATCAAAGACCTCAAGGAAACATCATCAATTAACTTATGGAACCCAAGTGAATTGGAGAATGATGAAACTTAAATGGTAATGTTTTATTTATTTTTCATGAGTATTCATAGATATTTTATGTCTCCCTTTCACCCTATATTCTTTTTCACATCTCCTTTCTCTTATATTATTTTTCTCTAGTTGGAGATTACATATGAGGATAATTTTTTGGGGAGAGGCAAAGGATCAATAATTGGTGGTAGTTTCCTCAAGAATGTTGCACTTGGATGTTACGTAGCCAGGATTGATCTCATATTCTTTTGATTTTACATAACACTTTCTTAGACGAGACCTCATAGCCCATTCTTTGTATAAAAGCACTTATAAGGCTTCTTGGCTACTCAAGACTATAGTTTAATGCCCACAAAGTAATGTTTCTAGAAAAGACAACAACTACTTGAATTTTTGGTTATGCTCCTAGGTACTCTACTTCTAGAGATGGATATCATTAGGGAGAACATGGACTCAAAAAGGGCCATTTAGGTTAAGCATTAATGACTCTCCTAATGACAAGAGATTTGAGATGGAGCAATGGGAGAGGGGGTAGTGTGCACATTTTTTCCACTCCCTTTCCCCCCTTATCCATACCACTTATAGGCTTGTCCACCTATGTCTTCTTTATTCCCCTTTCCCCCACTTTTATGACCCCATGTTAGGTGGGTTCCATTGGGTGTCTAAAAGGCCCAAAATTTTAAAATTTTCTCTCTCCCTCGCTAAAAAAGGACATTTTTCTCCTAAAACCTCTTTTTATGTCATGTATAGTCAAAAAAAGTAAATTTTTGTCTTTTTGCAAGACATGCTTCTTGTTCGGTCATTCTCTTAGCTCTATTCCACAAATCTTACTAGCTTTCTATGCTCATGTATAAAGTGCCTACATAAGTTAATTCATATGGTTGTCTTGAGTTAATTCGTATGGTTCCTTGTCCATCTCTCAATTCTTTGGAATGGATCATTATGGATGATTAGATGCTTTAGACATTAAAATTGAGGATCGCACATGACATTCATAGCATGCTAAAATTAGGAAGAGCTTTAAGATCAATAGGTGGATCTTTCATGCTTTATGCCAATTCATGTTTGTGCTTATATGTTCAAAACCACTAATATGCATCAATATCCCTCCATGTTCATTTGTAAGGACATAAGTAGGGACTTTACTTAATTCCAATTTTTAAGAAGGATAGAATGAGATGGGTGGGTGGGATGCACAAACGTGACATTTTTTGTGCAGAGTGGTGGTCCCTAGAATTACCTTTTGTTACTTGATTGCATATTCATCATTTATACACGTAATTCTGTTATATCGATGTTGGATGAAGAAAGCATGCTAATGAATTCCCTTGGAGTCCATTAAAGATATGGGGGAAGCATTCAATATTTAGATTCATATGTGAGCTAGAATGATTGAGTAAGTCACATGAGTAATTATTGGAATCATCTAAATCTACAAGAGCATCTTGTATTGATGGGAAGTTTCTATATGAAGAGCTTTAACTTCCGTTTTGGTGGTAGAAAGGTGAGCTTGTTCAATAATAGAATTGCTTTCCCTTGGTTGGGACACTTAGATTTCAAAACTTATTAATTTTTTTTCTTTCAAATGGGCAAAAGAATGGAGAAGAATGATATGGAGTGCTTCGCAACAATAAGTTAGAACTTGTGTGGAGACAAACGATGTATTGAAAATTCACAATCAATAGATTGAGGGATTTTATTATTTGATTATGTATATGCATTTTAGATTCTCTAAAATTGTGTATTTAGGTTTTTGAATGATTTATGTTTAACATTTCAAAAATCTGTGTAAACAATCTAATAGATCTTTAAAAACTCAAATTTTATGTCCATTGTCTATAAAGACAATTCACTTAGTCTCATTTTCATTTTCTAACTTTCTAACCACTTCTCCTCTCTTAAGCACCCTTGCATTTGTCTGTGACACTCCTCCTCCCATGATGGATTACACTTTTGCCACCTTCATGTAATTCCTTCAAAGCACATACGTCATTTTGGGAGATTTATTTACTAGGTCTTTTGTCCCAATATTAAATATTATGATATAATATTGTGGTATATTCCAAGCATGGAGTACCCTATTGAATACATGAACACATACCTTCAAGCGTTTACTGTCAACTTCAAGGATTCCATTGAGGAATGGGTGCCCTATAATCTCTTGAAGTACATCAATGGCATAGAGGCATTTTGCAAGAGACCTACTTCAAGTACCTCACTCCTTTGGCAAGCCAGGGAATATGTCCTTGATCACCATGGCACCAACTATCTCTCCTAGATGGCCACCTTCATTTTTTAACTCAATGAAGGTGAATATCCCCTTACAACCACAGTGAGTATTGAAGAGTATGTGGGATGGTTGCTAAAAGATGTCCTTGACCCAAAGTCTTTACCAATGGACAATGCCAAAGAGGAAGCTAAGGTTGTAGAAGGGGTAAAACCTCTAGACCTATGGTTGATAGAGCTATAGTTGTTGTGAATAGCACCATGCGGAGTGGCTCGGGTGAGCAAGAGGACACACCATCTATTATCGATGGAGACTGTCACATAGATAGCATAAGTGAAATCTTTATTTTTTTGAAGTGATGGAGAATGAGGTATTGTAGATGCTAACAATCATGAATGAAATTCTCCTCATGTTTGATAATCTACCTATGGAGTACAACAACCCAAAGCTTGAAGACATAGAGGGTGCACTCATAGCTCTTGGAGATACCATCAATTTGGTGGAGCACGCTATAGGTTGCACCCAAGAGTTTGAAGCAGTGCATGCTAGCTTGGTGGCAGGATATGAGTCCTTGGAAGAGCATCAAGTCCCCCCAAGTCAATGAGTCTAAGTTTGGACTTGACCAAACCCTTTGAGGTTGCTACCAATGTCAAATAGAAAGTAAGAGTATCGATAGTCCATCTAGATATTTTGTTTTACTATGCATACTATTTTGAGTTAACTTCATATCAACATAGCCTATGCTTGACATTGATGACTTTGCAAGTCGCCACAAGGACTAGGAAGTATTTGGAAAGGATGCATCAATAGGGCACTACATTGGTTGAATCTCCACTAGAGACATTGCCATTGTCCATGCTCCTTTCACCTTGGATGGACAGACTCAACTCTCTATCTTGAAGGACATGTTGAAAGTGCCACCATCACCCCAAATGCACACATCAAGGTGAATCCCCACAAGTGACATAGCCATTGTCCATGCTACTTTCACCCCGGATGGGTGGACTCAATTCTCTATCTTAAAGGCCATGTCAAAAGTGCTATGTGCTTCCACTATTACCCCCAAATGTGCACAAGATGATTCTTGTGAAAAAGGAGTTGATAAAACCATGCAAAAGTGTATTGCAAACTATGAGCATTGGAAAGCCATAGGGATCAACCATGAAGCCATTCAGGAGAGTGTCAAGGTTGGGTTGCTATTGATTTTTCTTACAATCTATCTCTTGAAAATCTTTTGTATTTTTTGTGTTTAATTATCATAATATTAAAGTCTTTTATGATTTGATATTAGGTGGTATATATGTATTAATATTTTTAGAGTATGAAAGATGATAAAATGTAATTTGAAATATGTATTAAAATAATTATTTTTAAATAGATAGGATAGCTTAATTTTGTTTCAAAATGCTGAAAAATGAGAAAAAAATGCTAGATGAGCTACCCAAGAGGCCCTAAGTGCTTGGGCATGTGAATGAGTAAGATGATAGTGTGGCTTGTCAAATGACAATTTTTTTAAACTACAAAAGTTAATAAATTTTTCTCATACCTCATCACTTGAATGACACATGCTAATTTGTCATTTAGTAAAGGAGAAAGGCTAAGTGGTAGGTTGCCTTGATAATCGAGTGCTCATTCTATGTAATTGTTAATTTTTTAATTGACATTTCAAATTTAATAATTATGCCATCATACACAAGTACAATATAAAACATTCAAGGATGATTAAAAAGCAAAGGTTTTTCATTATATATCAAAGTTTACAAAGTGCATTGCATTGTAGTGTGTATTACAAAAACTCTAGACCCTTGGCATCATTAATGTCTCTCCCCTTTTATTCTTCTAGCTAATTGAATGTCTCTGTATATGGTGGTGGCATGAATTGTGTATAGACATGCATCCTTAAAAAGGGTGAGAAGGTAAGCTTCTACGACTTCCTAGATAGCATCTAATGCAAGCCTTTACATGCGGGATTGATCTCTGTAAGAGTACTGAATGATTTCCTTTACTAAATGTGCAAAGAGCACTTTCTTGTTCAGCAAGTCTGTGATCTTTTGGTACTTGTGGATCTCCTTGAGGATTGCTAGTAGGTGATAGTTTGTCCTCCTCTTTAGCCTTTGCCATGGGACTCATCTAGTTGACCTCACCACGATTATCTTTGTGCTTGTTGGGTGGAGGTTGTTGGGCCTTAAGTGTGGGTTATTGGAGGAGGTGGAGGAGGAAGTGCTCTTGGTTGCTTGGTTAGTAGCTTGGGGCATCATGTAGGCACCTATTGAGTGCCTCTCAATTGCATCTTTATTAGGCTTGGGCCAATCAATCCGTGCTTTGAGATCTATTGATGTCATTGTCAATGCTGCCCTTAACATCATTGTTGCCATCTTCTTCATCCATAGAAGTGTAACCCTCATCATTCTCTAGCTGGTTATTATCACCTTTCAAATCTTTGCTTGTTTCTTCATCTTTGTAATTGTCATCTTGCTCATGAGCTCTTTTCAAGGTCTCCAAAGGCCAATCTAGGGAGGGTCTTCATGTCTTTGGATGATCGAGGGAGGAGGGGTGGGGGGAGGGAGGGGAAAGGATTGCAAAACAACAGGATTGTGCTATTATTAGAGTCATCTCACTGACTAAAATTGGGAATCTCTTTGCTTTGCCATGGTGGACATGTGAATACTTGCTCTTAGCCTTAGCTTGGTAGTGGACATTGTCATATAGTTTGCTTGATGTGGGCTATGAGGTGGATTAGAAGAGGAGAAGAGAAGACAATAATAGAAGTATGAAATAAGAAATGAACTAAAATGGCTCTTTTTATATGAAACCTAGTATTAGGATTTAAGGGGGGTTCACATACAATTTTATATATGTGTCCATTTTGACCCTTCCCTTTGCCTTGTCATGCACCATGCTGCATATGTATTCATTATAGATGTGTTTTCTCACCTTTTCTTATTATGCACTTAAATTTCTTGCTTAAAAGATTTTGCCAATGGGGTAGCCTTAGCATTCTCCAATGTGACGAACGATCCAAGGTACATCTATAAAACTAATCAAACATTTCTTTAAGGTAGTTTTTCTTAATGTTATCACCTCCATGGCAAGTATTCTTGAAATAAGCACCATGAGCCTAATAATGAGACTTTTCCATGCCTTGTATGCTTTACATTTTTAAAGGCCCATATGTCTCCAAAAAATATGATTCATGAGCATATAATATGTAAGATATGGAGCATTGATATTAGATCTGGAATGTCAAATTTAACAAATATTAAAGAACATGAAAGTAGTAGAGTTGAAGATATACCATGTAGTGGGTGATATTGGTTTCTCTCTTGTGCATTGACAACTAGTTTTTAAAAATAATTGATTACAGTATGAAATTAAACTTGATGGAACAATCCATTGACTGTTTTAGCATTATACAAACTAGCATATGAAAATAATGGCATACCGGAGTATTCTTAAGACTAGGGTCTCTTTCCAAATCTATACTATATTTGCATGAATTTATCCATAGCTCCTAGTTTCACTTTGATGACTTGCTAGTTATATTGCTTAGGAATTTATTCGCCTTTGTCCCACTCATTAATATTTTA
Organism: Lygodium microphyllum; assembly: GCF_053477565.2. Taxonomy (NCBI): domain Eukaryota; kingdom Viridiplantae; phylum Streptophyta; class Polypodiopsida; order Schizaeales; family Lygodiaceae; genus Lygodium; species Lygodium microphyllum. Next base: position 33,167,926 of record NC_141139.1, read on the forward strand.
TGTGCTATGTCATAAGTTAGGTATAACATTTTCTAGTCTCTTTTAATCTTAACCTTGCCTCCATGTATACCTACTCAATTTAATAGCTCCTTCACTTTCTTAATAACCACTTCATGTTTGGAGGGAGGTTTCATTATATGTGCATAATTGATATGCAACTTACAACTTGTTAAATAAGCAAATGAGGTAATGCAAAGTGTAAAAATAGTCATTCTCAATGTTAATTTGAAATATGGCTTTCCAATTCTAATCAAGATGTGACCTATTCAGAGGCATCTTTCTATTGCAGGCTAGTGCTCCTCCCTTCCATGCAACATTATCTATGATCATAGAAAACTTCTTTGTTTTTATTCAAAATGGATAAGGTAATGAAGTTGATACCTTAGTGTCACGATTGAATATACACTTCAATAAGTTGAGATTGATGCCCAAGTGCCAATTAATGTTGAATTCTCTGAGTGATCTTTTCACCTAGAGCTTGTCACCACTTGTTTTCCTAGAAATTATATCCAGATATGGAGTACATTAGAAGATTCAAGAGAGAATATTATGGGTCTCCTTGGGTACTTCAATTGTTGCTAGCCACTAAATTTTCTTTTTTGACTACATACTAAATGGTTGGACAAGCATGTACCTTTTGCATAGGCCACATCGTAATTCATCAATGTAAGACCCATCCTCTCCAAGTTATGTTCCTTTATGATTTGGTATTCATCAAGCTTGATAACAAACTCCAAGGTTGAAACAAAACCTGGCAATTATAGTTGGCATGAACTTAGTAGAAACAAGTGTACTATATTGAATTCTTAATGTTATATTAGGACAAGTCAATACCTTTCAAGCATTGTATCTTGTACAAACAAGCCATGGCACATTGATACTTAACAAGGTCAACAATTTAATATTATTGTAGTTATCATAGTCATAAGAAATATTTTTAGATTTAGTTCACTTCACTTCCACTTTGTTAGTGATTTAAAAATATTATCTTTTTAAATCAAGAATTGATATTTTTTGCACTCGTCTTATAGCTCTAAGCCAAAATGGACAAGGCCAAATCATGTGTTTTATTTTGCTACGACCCAATCCCTTTGCTATCATCCTATACATGGCCTCATAGCCTTGTTGACTAACCCCATGTATCCCCTAGTTCTTATAGTCATCACAAATCAATTGTTGAATGTAGGGGCACAATTCATTCAGTTTCTGAACGAGGTGTATTATCCCCTCTTCTCTTGTTACCGTTCAATTTATCGCGTATTAGAATACACCCCGATTTAAATTATGGGAAAATCGTATATACTAAGGATTCTATATTAGCAGAAGTTATTTATACAAAGGGTAATGAAAAAAAGTCTAAATAACTTCAACATAAATATTTTTAATCAAGAATATTCTATTGAATTATGAGAGAGAATATCTAATCTAGAAATATTTGATTCTCTTTTCGATCCAAAAGAAAATAGAGAGTTGGGTCTATTGGGTAATTCAGTAGATGTTCCCAGCTATATGTATTGTCCCTGTGTCGATTCTATACCGTCTAGTGAACCATCCCATTTTGATAACGAACCAGAGGATGCATCGAAAAAGATGAATTGGTATCTTACAAACGAGGATGAACAAATTGTCAAATATCCCTCAATCGGTTTTCCAAAAATTAGCTTATTCAATAAGGCGGTTTAATTTTTGTTGGATAGCCTTACTTTTATACAAACCACGCCAGTAAAAATTGGACTCTTAATTGGTGAAAATAGGTGTATCTATGACAAGAATAGTTGTCACCAATCGGGCCAAGTTGTGGCTAGAAACAAAAAAGATCTATGGGTTAGGCATGCCAAGCCTTACTTATCCACCCGAGGAGCAACCGTTCATAAGGATCTCGAAGATTTCATTGGTAAGGGTGATACATTAATAATGTTACCATATGATAGATTGAGATCTAGGGATATCATTTAGGGTTTGCCCAAGATTGAACAATTGTTGGAATCTCATTCAATTGCTTCTTTTCCAACTAGAACTGAAAATGTTTTTGAAAGATGGAACCAAGGTGGCATTAGATCAATTGGGAACCTTTGGGGCCGCTTCGTAGGTTCTAGTACAAGTATGGAACACTGCCAATTGGTTTTAATCGATCAAATTCAAAAGCTTTATGGTTCACAAGGTGTAAAAGTATCTGATAAGCACATAGAAGTTATCGTTCGACAATTGATATCAAAGGTGGTATTATTAAAAGACAGAATAACTACTATTTTTCTACCCGGGGAGTGTGTTAGTTGTCACAAGCACAACGAATGAACCTTCTGTTTAAAAAATATATTCCGTATAAACCTATTCTATTGGGAATGACAAAAGCATCTCTTAATACCACTAGTTTTTATTGGAGGCAAGTTTTCAAGAGACTAATCAAGTACTAGAAAAAGCTCTCTACGAGGTCGGATCGACTGGTTAAAGGGATTAAAAGAAAATGTTATTCTTGGTGATGTTGTTCCCATTGGAACAAGTAGTCAAGAGATTCTTGGTCGAATGGATGGAAATAAACAAAAAGAATTCTATTCCAATAGAAAAATTTTAAATACTTTTGAAAAAGAAGTTGATAAACAAATTATCCATGATTTTCCAAAGGAACCGGGTTTTCGGCATAAGATAAAGATTCACGAAGAATTAAAGTATTCTCTTTCCCGTTCTGGGATTGGTATGCACTAATTTCATCTATTCTCGTTTGTCAACTAAATCGAGAATAGATTTGTTAATTATTTTCATTAACAATATTGACTGATAGATTGCAATTGTTTTAGAACTCTCGTTAGAATGAAACCAATCTGAAGTTCTTCATACCCAAGGAAAAGATGCGACGAAAAATTTGGAATATTGATTTGGAAGGGATGATGGGAGTGGGAGTTCATTTTGGTCACCAGACTCATGGGTGGAACCCCAAAATGTCACCCTACATTGTTACAAAACACAGAGGGGTTCATATTATTGATCTGATTCAGACAGCTAGTCTCTTATCTGAAACCTGTGACTTTGTCTGTGATGCAGCAATGGAGGGGAAAGAGTTTCTGATGGTAGGTACTAAATATCAAGTGGTTGACCTAGTCACATCAACTGCAAAGATATCTCGATGTCACTACGTGAGCAAAAAATGGCTCAGTGGTACACTAACAAATTGGTCCACTACAGAAATGTGTATTCGCAGATTTAAACATCTGCAAGATGGAGAAAATACGGGAGAATTTAACCAACTCCCGAAGAAAGAGGCCTCGATTTTAAAGAGACAATTGGTTTGGTTAGACAAGTATCTAAGCGGCATTTAGTATATGTCAGACTTACCTGATATCGTGATAATCACTTATCAACACGAACAATCGACTACTCTTCAAGAATGTATTATTCTAGGTATTCCCACAATTTGCGTTGTTGATACGGATTGTGATCCGTATCTCACAGACATATTGATCCCGGGTAATGATGACGCCTGATCCTCGATTCGATGGATATTAGAAAAGTTAGCATTAGCCATTTGTGAGTGTTGTTCCAACTCAAACATCTCACCCAAAATTAATGGTTATAGGGGTTAATTATCGTTCTAGTTATTTGAAGTAGCAATCGCTTGTTCTAGGAAGCAAAGGTATTGTGTGACCCACTCATGGGTAGAACCTATAGAATTTTTTTTCCAACTCAATCTCGCAACACTTTGTATCAAAGTGTATTTATGAGTCAATTAATTGTGAAAAAGAGGGTTTAATATGTATATCAAGCAATTGTTAGTTAATAGGATTAATGACTTCTACCAAATATCAAGTGTGGAGGTGGGTTAACATTTCTATTGGCAAATAGGGGATTTTCAAGTCCATGTGCACGTTCTCGTAACCTCTTGGATAGTGATTGCCATCTTGTTGGGTTTATCCATTACAGCTACTCGTGATTTGCAAATGATACCGACTGGTACTTAGAATTTTACCGAGTATATCTTCAAATTTATTAGAGATTTGACCAAGACTCAAATCGGAGAAGAGGAATATCGACCTTGGGTACCATTCATTGGAACCATGTTTCTATTTATTTTTGTATTGAACTGGTCAGGTGCTTTGCTTCCTTGGCAAATCATTCAACTACCCCATGAAGAGTTGTCCGCACCTACAAACGATATCAACACAACCGTTGCGTTAGTCTTGCTAACATCAGTTGCATATTTCTATGCTGGTCTACACAAAAGAGGTCTTAGTTACGTTGGTAAGTATATCCAACCAACCTTAGTACTGCTACCTATTAATATATTGGAAGACTTTACTAAACCCTTATCACTCAGTTTTTGCTTATTTGGAAATATATTGGCTTATGAATTAGTAGTAGCTATTCTCGTTTCATTGGTCCCTTTGATTGTACCCGTCCCCATGATGCTTCTAGGACTATTTACTAGTGCTATCCAAGCTTTAATTTTTGCTACTCTGGCCGCAGCTTATATAGGGGAATCCATGGAAGGTTATCACTAGATGGATTATCGACCGCTACTTAACAATTGATCAATCATCCACACGAGGTCATTGCAGTAGCAAAAGCAATTTCTGTGATATAATGATGCAGTAGCACCCTACCTCTTCTCATTCCGTTTTTCCTTTTCTTGTTCTTCTGTTCCTTATCTCTTTTTTACCTGCTTGCTCTAGCTTATCCGGTAAGATTTGTTCAATCAAAATTGACTAATCAAAGCTAACTAGTCAATGAAAAAAAAGGAACTCCTATTTTTACAAATTAGTCCTAGTTTCTCATTGGTCTTGGTTTTTCTTGAGGTACAATAGTTGCAGAAACAAAAAAAGGAGGATTAATAGTAGAGAATTTTTTAGCGAATTTTATTTACTCGAATTGAAAACAGGGGCTCATTGTTTGTTTGTGTGAAAATCAATGATACTAAGTTTCATCAATGCCTATAAGATAACACAATGAAAATTCAAGTCCCACTTGATTCAAATTCGGGATTAGTCCACCCCCTTGTTCTGTAGAAATGCAAAGTAATATTGAATTTGTAAGCCATGCCTTTTTTCTATGCCCTTTTCTTTCTTCTATAGAAAAAAGAAGAAATTGTAAGAAAAGAGGAGAAAAGGTTCCCATTCCAATGAACTGGGTTCACCAAAATTAAACAATAGGAGGATATTAATACGAATCCCTTGGTTTATGCTGCTTGGTCATTGCCACTGGTATTAGCCATAGGCCTCGCTTCCATCAGTCCTGGTGTCGGTCAAGGAACTGCTGCTGGCCAAGCAGTAGAAGGTATTGCGAGACAAACAGAGGTGGAATGTAAGATTCTAGGTACTTTACTCTTGATTTTGGCTTTTATGGAAGCCCTTACAATTTATGGATTGGTTGTCGCTCTAGCACTACTATTTGCAAATCCCTTCATTTGATTTCATTTTATTCAAAAGAAAAAATGTTTCCTCTCCTAATTGTTTTTTCACTTTGAGAAAACATCCTGCTGAAGATGATCATTCAATATCATTGATTGGTTCAGGCTTTTAACATTCCTCCCCCCCCCCCAACCCTATGTTTTTGAGAGCTTGCATTTTAACAATTTGGGAGCACCAATGAGGTTGGTGGGGACGAGACCACAAACCAACGGTTTCTCCTCGATGGAATACTTTCTCTGCATTGTTTTTTGAAACTTCCCATTTCCTAGAAAAAACTTTTTCTTTTTTTATTCCACTCCAAGCTGGATCAGAACTTATTTACAGCCTTTTAGGAGGGTAGAAAACGTGGGAAGTATAGGCAATGTGACTGACTTTTCAAGTGGTTGCATTCTAGCTACAAGCTTTGGTTTGAACACCAATGATTTGGATATAAACCTGATCAACTTGGTCCTAGTTTTAGGTATATTATTTTATTTTGGAAGGGGAGTATGTGCGGATCTTTTATCTGAGTGAGATAACTGGAATTTACAAGTTGCATTTGGAATGAAAAGAAGTGTGTAATCTTGACAAATTACTTGTGAATTGAGCCATGTTATGCAAGAACTGGAGCATTTCATAGAATCAAATGAAATCTCATTTTTTTTCATTGATTGATTTGGAGTATCAACAATACGGTTAGAGTTGAATTCTTTCAAGTCTCTGTGGCAATTAGTTAGAGTTTTCTCTCCTAGACTTTGTTTGAATTACAAAGCATAGTCAGAAATATTTTCAATATACAACACTCATATTGAAAAGAGTTTCGTTCGTATCAAAATCAAGTGGAGAAAAACTCAAATCAACAGGACTATTTAGATCTTGTTCAATTTAATGACTAGACAGCCCATATTCATGAGATAGATACATTCGGAAGAAACAATTTTGGCTACAAGAAGAAGCATTATTAGGAAGATTCTCAATACCTATTTAGGAAATAGACAAATCTAGATATCTTAAAAGGAAGAAAGGAAGATTTGAATAAAATGGCAGGTTCGTAGGAGTATTGAATTTTTCAGTACGAAAAAAGTATGGGTGAGAGAGCCGAATGAATTGAAAGATTCATGTTCGGTTCGGGAAGAGTTCATTAATATTCGAAAATCAAAGTTTTATGATCAACTTTCATTGATCAATCTGTTAGAAAATCATGAAAGAACTATCCTCAATACTATTCGAGATGCACAAGAACGATATGAGGAGGCTACTAAGAAACTTAGAAGAGCCAAAACTCGCTTGCAACAAGCAAAACTAAAAGCTGATGAGATTCGCATAACCGGATTGATGCAAATGGAAAGAGAGAAACGGGATCTTGTCGATGCAATAGACGAGGATTTGGAAAAATTAGAAGAAAGTAAAAAATTTACTATTCGATTTGAAAAGCAACGAGCCATTGAACAAGTTAGGCAGCAAGTATCTCGTCTTGCTTCTGAAAGAGTTGTTGAAAATTTGACTAATCGTTCAGATAACGAATTGCATTTGCGCATGATTGATTACCGTATCGGCCTACTCAGGGCAATGGAAAACACAACTGATTAGCTGTAGGACTCATTCTTCAGGAATACACTTAACATATGCTAATGGTAATAAATATTCGACTTGACGAGATTAGTAGTATTATTCGCAAGCAGATTGAGGGGTACTCCCCAGAAATGGAAATTGTTAATACTAGCACTATACCTTAAGTGGGAGATGGAATAGCCCGCATTCATGGTTCGAACAAAGTAATGGCTAGAGAATTGGTAGAATCTGAAGATGGTACAATAGGCATCTCTTTGAATTTATAATTTGATAATGTTGGCATTATACTGATGGGCGATGGTTCGACCATACATAAAGGGGTTTTCGTAAAAGCAACGTGAAAAATTGGGCAAATACCAGTTAGTAATTCTTTCTTAGGCTGCGTTGTAAATGCTTTGGCCCAACCGATCAATGGAAAGGGTCAAATCCCAGGTTTTGAGTCTAGATCAATTGAGTCTCCTGCACAGGGAATTATTTAAAGACGTTTCGTATATGAACCTTTACAAATAGGTCTTATTGTTATTAATTCTATGATCCCTCTAGGACGGGGTCAGCATGAGTTGATTATCGAAGATAGATAGACGGTTAAGACCACAGTAGCTATGGATACCATTCTGAACCAAACAGGTCAATGCGTTATTTGTGTCTATGTGACCATCAGCCAAAAGGCCTCTTCCGTAGCTCAAGTAGTAAAGTTAGTCTATATCATTTAACCTTTTATTTGAAAAATGTAGAGATTGAACTCTCTCTCTATCTTACCAAATAGAAACTAATATGGTTTCCCCCTATACTTTTTTTATTTCTTAAATAAGATTTGTACTCTTTTGGATACTTGAATGATGTCTGTTGTTGCTTGAGCGCTTTATGAAAGATGTTGAGGTGTCTCCAAACCTCCATTTATAGAAATGCAACTCAAGGTGTGCTAGCGACATTTGTCACGATCTCATACAACTCTCTCCAGCACTCCCACACTACATTAAATTTTTTTCTATCATAATTTCCCAGAAATCGTTTGGGATTTTGCACTTTCCATATTACAAATAATTGCTAAGACATTTATTGTTCCTTGAAACTATTGGATCTTTTTTTAAATAAACTTGTCCCCCATGAAATTCCATTCTTGAGAGTAAATCCTCACAATTATCAATGCACTCATCTTGCAAGGATATTGGCTTAACTAAATATGCATAGTCAAGATGCAATCTGAGAAGCTTATTGATTATCCTAATATGTACATGCAAAACAAATACAAACAATACAATCTCATATGTCTTTCTTATTTTTTCATTCTATAGGTTCTCTAGTTGGGACTCTTCTTATTGGTCACAAGTTACTCCAATCTTTAGACCCCATACTTTCCATGCAATAAATATAGGTTCTCTAGTTGGGACTCTTCTTGTTGGTCACAAGTTACTCCAATCTTTAGACCCCATACTTTCCATGCAATAAATATAAGGGTCTTTTGCATTCGCCCCATTTCATATTTTAAGCATACATTTGATTCTCTTTAGGTCATCATTCATATGCCATTCTACATTGAAACTACTAACCCCATTAAGTGTTAATGTTTCTCCTCTACTTTGAGACTTAATGATATCAGGTATACCTATATGAAAGAACAACCATTTCAAGGTTTAATGACTTTTAACTAGTACTTGAGCTGCACCAATCAATCAAATCTCCATCTCAGACTAAATCTTAGGATGTTATTCATGTGTCCTACCGTGACTATATTCTAGTGACCTATTCATGATACAAATGTTGTCTCTTTTCATCTTTTGTCCTTTTTGAATAAGCACTTATCCAATTTTAGCACAAACTTTAAAATAACGCCACATTCTTATAGAGAAAATTTATACATATAGACCATTGCAATTTGCACTCTTTTAAGATTAGCCCAAATATTTGTTAAATATGTTATATTCAAAGATACATTTTATTTTTTATTTTTATAAGATATAAATGCCTAAAAATTAACATGCCCACCAAAAGTTAATATAGGGTAAACCAAACACACTTATTCTATAACATTTAAGGTTTTTGAATCACAATTAAGAGAGAGCATGATAACATCTATCACTGATATGTATAATGTCACATGTCTCTACTACTTCATTTAGTATTATAGGTCCCTTTAAGTATTTTCCTAACTCTTCAAGAGTTTTGTGAGGTGCCTCCTCCAACAGACTCGAAGGAGTCCTCTTAATAGTCAACTGAAATTGCTTTCCACACACATCACCATCCTATCTCCCCATGGGAATCCTTGGACTTAGTTGAACATGGGAATCTCAATTCTGCTTCATAGGGGAAGCGTGGACAAGTTACCCCTAATAGCAATCTAATTCTCACCTAAGAAAGACCACTTTCTAATCAATCAAAGGCAGGAGTGAGGTTAACACCACAGCTGGTTCAAAGAGAGTGAGAGATGTTGAGATATCGAGCTCCACTCGTGATATGCCAGGGTGACTATTGTGCATTTATGTCACCGACTTGTTAGGTTCAAAGAGAGTGAGAGATGTTGAGATATCGAGCTCCACTCGTGATATGCCAGGGTGACTGTTGTGCATTTATGTCACCGACTTGTTAGGTGCAGATGTGGTTGGTATACTGCCCCATGAATAATAGCTAGATGATAGCTATCCTTATCTACTCTAGTTCGTGGCTCAGTTAGTATGCCACCTTAGTTAGTTGAGTTTGGTTTGAGACCCATATATAGGGTTCTTCTATTTCTTTGTACTAGAGTTCTTTTTGGCTTACACAACTAAGAAGAGGAAAACTGTTTTCAGCCTCCACCTTTGTGTGTATTCCCCCATAGTGTAAGTGAGAAAGCTACAAGTGAGACTCCTTCCTTCTCTCCCACAATCTTGACAAGAGACGGGAGAGATTGTAACTCGATCCCCCTACCCATAAGGTAAAATTTGAGCTCCGGCCCCCTAAAACGGTGTTAAACTTGGTAACTAATTCTACCAATATTGGGAGGGTCACGATTTAATCAGCTCTATCTAGTGTCAGGAAAGTTACCCGATTTATTGGGTCCAACAAGCCAAGGCATCCAATCATCAAGATCGACCTCCCACTTTCCTCGATGGGGTTTGCTTAGTTTTCTAATTAGCAAAGCATACTACCAGTAAGGCATCGACCAAGGCATAGACCTTGGCATCTTGGCGTTAGCATACTTGGCAATGGGCTACGAAGGCTTCATTGGCACCATTGGTTGCACATGAGAAGCTCCCACTAGCTTGTAGGAAAATCTTCCTGGGAGGTCACCCATCCCGACAATATTGTCACCCAAGTGCACTTAGTTGCCAAGTGATTATCCACTGGGCCAGTTCTTTTTGTTGTTCTATACTACAAACATAGTCTTAATAAGCTAGTCTTAGGAGCGTCTCCCAAGTCTTCCTTCCATGAACTGACATATAATACCTCATTAATAATAACAATTATCTTCATAATGAGAGTTAGTTTCATAATTAGAGTTAGTTTTTAAAAATGTGCAACATAAATCAATTTTCTTTTGAATGTATATACACATTAAAATAAACTAAGTAATGGGGACATTACATTCTTCCCTTCTTAGAGAAACCGAGATGTCCTCATCTCGAGAGAAACTGGGGGTATTCGTTTATAAGGGTTACCTCATCGACCCAAGTGGCATCCTCTTCAAGATAATCCTTCCATTGCACTAGGTATTCTCTTAGTATTTGGCTTCTTAGAGGTTTCTCCCTTGTATTTAGAATATTCTTGGGTTGCATTTCCAGAATTCCTTGGGCAGGCATAACTATTTATTCATCATTAAGCACATGATCGGGGTTTGGTATATAAGATTTCAGTAGGCTTACATGAAATACATTAAGAATCTTGAGATGCGGTGGCAATTTAAGCTTGTAGGCTTGCCTTCCCATTACTTTGATTACTTCATATGGTCCACAGTACCTTGGACTAAGCTTTTTGTATTTCCCCAAGGATAATGAGGTGTTGTCAAGCCTTACCCTTAGAAACACCATATCACCTTCCTTGAATGTTCTTATGGATCTTTTTAGATTTACATAGGACTTTTGCCGATCTTGAGAAGCTTGGATGTCATATCGGATCAATTGGATTTGTTGGTCCATCTCTTCAAGCATTGCCTTAGAAGCCTCTACCTTGAGAGTGGGATCTGAGAAGTTTAGAGGTGTACGACATTCTTGCCCATACAAGGCTTGAAATGGTGACATCTTGATAGTTTGTTGAAAGGCAATGTTATAAGAAAACTCCACCAAAGGTAAATGTTCAATCCACCGTTTCAGTTCTTTTCCACAATAAGACCTTAGAATATCTTCAATGGTCTGGTTTACCCTCTCAGTTTGGCCATCGGTTTGAGAATGATAAGCAGTATTGAAGCATAGCTGTGTTCCAATTGCTTGGAATAGACAAGTCCAAAAATTAGAGGTGAACCTAGAGTCTCGGTCACTGACTATGCTCTTTGGCAATCCATGTAGCCTAAATACTTCTTTGATAAAGACTCGAGCAATGTTAGATGACTTATAGGTTGTTTTGATTGGGATCAAGTGCACAACTTTTGTCAATCTATCAAACACTACCATGATGGAATTATATCCACCAGTACCAATAGGTAATTCAACAACAAAGTCCATACTTATTGACTCCCATTTCATTTATGGAATGTCCAAGGGTTGCAACACTCCAGGCATCTTGATTCTTTCCGCCTTGACTCTTTGACAAGTCAAGCACTGAGTTACATACTTTAATACATCCCTTTTTAATCTTGGCCAGTGATAGCTCTTACAAATTGCGGTGAGTGTCTTGGCATACCCCGGATGTCCTGCAATGGGGCTGTCATGTGATTCCCATAAGATCTTGGTCTTCACTTTTGGTCCTTTTGGGACACAAAGGCGATCATGGTAATATAGACAACCATTGCTAGCATGATAATCCTTAATCTTAGACCTTTCTTTGTTAGAGCTTTCTCCTTGAAGTACCTTAGCCATGAGTCCTTCATATTTCTTATCCTGAGAAATAGCTTGGCATACAAGCTCAAGTACAAGATTATTAGGTATGGATACGGTTCTTAAGCTTCAAACTTCTAAAATGCTATTAAGAAAGGCTTTTCGGCTTAAGGCATCTACAACAACATTGTCCTTCCTTGGATGATATTTGATTTTAAAATCAAATTATTGCAGTATCTCTATCAATCTTCTTTGCCTCATGTTTAGGTCAGCTTGGGTGAGGATCCACTTAAAACTTTTATGATCTGTCACTAAAGTGAATTCGCTTCCCAATAGATAGTGTCTCCATAGTTTCAAGGCATGGATTACTGCGAGTAATCAAGGTCATGAGTGGCATAGTTGGACTTCTAGGGTTTCAATTTTCTGGAAGTATAGGCCACTGGTCTTCCTTCTTGTACTAGCACCCCACCAATTGCAAGTCCATTAGTGATCACCTCAAATGGTTGACTGAAGTCAAGGAGTTTTAATATAGGTGCAGTGGTTATAACTTCTTTAAGCTTATGAAAGCTTTCTTGATGCTCATTGGTCCAAATGATTACTACATTTTTCTTCAAAAGATTTGTCAAGGGTATAGCAATGAGGGAATAATCCTTGATGAAGATTCGGTACCATCCTGTCAATCCCAAAAATCCTTGGTTTTCTTTTACTGTCTTACGTATTGGCCATTCTAGGATATCTTTCACTTTGGCAGGGTCTACAGAGATTCCATTAGCGGAAACAATGTATCCAAGATATTCAATCATGTTAGTGAGAAATATGCATTTACTCATCTTGGCATAGAGCTGATTTTCACGGAGTGTTACTAGGGCAATCTTTAAGTGACCTTCATGTTCCTCTATTGATTTGGAGTATACTAGTATATCGTCAAAGAATACTAGCACAAAATCATCTAGATTTGGTCAAAAGATGTCTTGCATTAAACGATTGAATGTAGGTGGGGCATTAGTCAATCCGAATGGCATGACTAAAAATTCATAATGACCATATCTAGTGCTGAAGGAAGCCTTTGGGATATATTGTTCCTTGATTCAAATTTGATAGTATCCAGACCTTAGATCCATCTTGGAAAAAACTTGGCTCCGTGTAGGCGATCTAAAAGCTCATCTATCCTGGGTATGGGGTACTTGTTTTTCATCGTAACCTGATTTAGTCCTCTGAAGTCAATGCAGAGTCTAAGTGTTTCATCCTTCTTTTTCTAGAAGAGGACAGGCGCTCCCCGAGGTGAGTTACTTGGGTGGATAAATCCTCACTCTATCAGTTGCCTCAATTGTTCCTTAAGCTCAATAGCTTCATGAATAGACATTTTGTATGGTTATTTTGACACTGGCTTGCGGCTCCACGAATCAAATTTATTTCATGATCAACCTCACGATTTGAAGGCAGTTGAGTCAGTTCATCTGGAAAGACGTTTTCAAAGTCGTTGATCCAAGAAGGTAGAGTGTCTTCATTAGTCTTTTTTACCTTATTCAACTGGTTGACCTTTCTTAAATCCCTTCCTGAGTCGACTTGCCTTGGCTAGTTGGACTCTAGTTCTTCCAACTTTCCCATATGCCTTTATGGTTTCTCTTTCCAAGTCTTGAAAGATTATTTTCTCTTCAGCACATAGAATCTGGGCTTTGTTCTTTTTAAGCCAATCCATTCCCAGAATGCAATCATAGCATCCTAGTGGTAGGATTCAAAATTCTGCTTTAGTTATATGGCTATCTAACTCAATTTAAAGTTTCCCTAGAGTTTCGGTCGAGGCAATTTCCTTCCCACTAGCCAATTCTACTATCATTTTCCTTGTCCCCTTGCATTCTAGATGCAATCTTTTAACTATCTTGGGTGCAATAAAGGAATGTATGCTATCGTAATCAATTAAGATTATAAACAATGTGCCCTTGTAAGTAGCTAGAGATTGAATTACCGAACATTGGTGGTCTGCTCCTTTCCTTTCCATGGCAGCATGAATGAATTATCTTTCAATTTCTTCACCTAACGTGCATTCCTCGGGTTGTCCAATCATGGTATTTACTTGGACACCAGTTGTTCTTCCATGTCCACGACCTGCGTTGTTGTTGCTATTCCCTTGGCCTCTTCCACCAACCTGGTTTGGGCTAGAATTTTGAGGACAATTAGGAAAATTTTCCCTTAGGTATCCAATTCTTCCCCACTTGTAGTAGTGTCCGATTTCTATCCCATTTGGTCCTTGGGTGATTGCATTAGCTCTACCATTCCCACTGGCATTGGCCATGTCGACACCACGGTTTGGGTAGCCCCTTCCATATATGTTTATTGGATGGTTCCTTTGGCCATTTCGAGTGATTTCCTTGGCCATAGGTTTTGCTTGCATAAGAGCATCTTTGAGAGTCGTTGGTCTCATTGATTCAAGGTGAGTGTCCAAAGGTGGATTTAGTCCTTGGTAGAACCTTGCAATCTATTGAGACGTTGTCATTCGGGGTGCATATTTGTGCAAACTCACAAACTTAAAATATTATCCTTCCAAGGTTAGGCTTAATTGTCGTAAGTTGTAGAATTCATTCATCTTGATTGATTCAAAAGATGGGGGAAGATAATGTCCTTTCACAACTTCTTTGATCTCCTCCCAAGTTTGGGAAGCTTATGTTAACCCTTTATCTCGGCAAGATTGTTTCCACCAAAGCTTAGCTTTGCCAATAAGATGAACCAATCATGGACTAATTTGCAGTAGTAGTTTCAGTGGCAAGAAAATAGTCGTCCAAAGCCTTAATCCACGCTTCTGTGTCTTGCTCCACCTTAGGCCCTTCACCGCTAAACCTAGGTGGTGGTGTTTGCTTGAGAAGAAACTTCTTCTCTTGGAGTTCCTTGTATGTTTCATCAATTTGCACTAATTGGCAATTGTGATTATCACACAAGCTGATTGTTAGATTTGATTTTCCAAGAGTTAAACTACATTCTCTCTCTTAGTCAACTATAGAACTTAAGGTAATCTTTATTTATCAAAAGAGAAATACAATGGAGATCAGTCATGAACTTCGTGTAATGGTACATTTACAAAGTAAGGGGGTTTCTTATCTATCTCTAAGGCTCTATAAACTGAGGGTAAAGTAGGGTATCCTCTTATAGAATAGCCATTTTGAGCATGTCTCTTGTGGACTATACGATCAGGAGGTATAATTTGGATGACTTGTTCATACACCCAATGATGTAGGGTCATTATCTCCCCATTAATTGTCACAGTATCATTAACCCTCTGCCCTTCAAATAAGAAGCATCGAACTAGTTTTAGTTCTTCAAGTCACTGAATTCTCTTGAGATCGATCTTGAGGTTCCCTATATGATCAAGGTTGATCATGAAGAACTTCCGAGCTATTCTCCATGGCATTCTTCTAAACCAACCCCTTTGGATTCGAGTGTAATGAGGGTCTGTCATATTCTCAAGAATTGTCATCATGGATTCTCGAAACTCAATGTTCGAGGATTGATAGGTAGCGGAATACATTATCTTAAAAATCAATCGCATAAAGTGTACTTTACCATTTATCTATCAAAGCAACTCAATTATCATCATAAGCTCATAACTCATGCTCTTTAAAAAAATAAAAATGAGACTTTATATTTATGAAAAGTATTTACAAAGATATATTGATCATATTTATGATCTACCAATCCACCATCTCATGGATCCTTTCCTCATGAAAAGTATCACAGTCTATGCTCTCATATCTTGGGGGATTCTCATGTACATGGCAAACAATATAATATGGTGGTTCCTGGGGATAACCAAAACATACCGCACCAAAATAAGGCCTTCTTTGAACCAGCAACTCTCTTGTGTGGTACTATTTGTAGCACTTTCCGATATATTCACAAGGTTTCAGGTATAGGCTCATTCCCAATGTCTAGTAACC
Organism: Lygodium microphyllum; assembly: GCF_053477565.2. Classification (NCBI taxonomy): domain Eukaryota; kingdom Viridiplantae; phylum Streptophyta; class Polypodiopsida; order Schizaeales; family Lygodiaceae; genus Lygodium; species Lygodium microphyllum. Next base: position 33,183,751 of record NC_141139.1, read on the forward strand.
GTTCAGCAAAGGCACTGAACAAAATGTATATCTTAACTATCCTTAATCATTCAGCCCATTGAATCCTCCATAGTTAGTAATGAAGAAGGATGTTACACCCACAATATATCCCCATATGTAACCTATTCCTTGGCCAGAAATCTCTCATATACCATGAGTTAGGATGAGGTTGCAATATAATTGGAGGAATAAAGATCATCTCCATTATCTCAAATATAGCTTCGCAGTATGAGAAATTATTCGACCCTAAGGCTACTTGATACATGCTGGAAAAAATATCCCGCAAATGTGTAGCTTCCTCATTGCTAAGTTCCTATGGGCACAATGTGTATGCTAGTGTTAGTGCAAGATAGTTAATAACAGTTTTCTTCAAACAAGAGTGATTATTTTATTAATTCCTTTTATACATTGACTACTTAATCTTACACTTAAAGCTCATTTGAAACCTAGGCAATGATACCACGTGTGAGGTGCCCCCTCCAACAAACTCGGAGGAGTCCTCTTAGTAGTTGACTTAAATTTATATCCATGCACAAGATCACTTTGTAATTAATCAAAGGCAGGAGTGAGGTTAACACCGCACTTGGTTCAAAGAGAGTGAGAGATGGGGGAGAGTGTAACTCAATCCCCCTACCTATAAGGTAAAATCTTAGCTCCGGCCCCATAAAAGAGTGTTAAACTTGGTAACTAATCCTACCAATATTGGGAGGGTCACGATTTAATCAGCTCTATCTAGTGTCGGAAAGTTACCTGACTTATCGGGTCCATCCAGCCATAGGCATCCAATTGTCAGGATTAAACCCTCCCACTTTCCTCGATGGGGTTTGCTTAGTTTTCTAATTAGCAAACATACTACTACTAAGGCGGCTACCAAGGCATGGACCTTGGCATCTTGGCCTTGGCATACTTGGCAACGGGCTACGAAGGCTTCGTTGGTGCCATTGGCTGTGCGTGAGAAACTTCCACTAGCTTGTAGGAAAATCTTTCTAGGAGGTCACCCATCCTGGCAATGTCATCACCCAAGTGTACTTAACTGCCAAGTGACTATCTACTAGGCTAGTTCTTTTTGTTATTCTATACTACAAACATAGTCTTAATAAGCTAGTCTTGGGAGGGTCTCCCAAGTCTTCCTTCCATGAACTAACATATAATACCTCATTAATAAAAACAATTATCTTCATAATGAGAGTCAGTTTCACAATTAGAGTTAGTTTTTAAAAATGTGCAACACAAATCAATTTTCTTTGGAATGTATACGCACATTAAAATAAACTAAGTAATGGGGACATTACAAGTTTGGCCTCTCAAATCTATATTTTCTAGCAAGGATCCTTAAAATATTCTTTTTATTCATAGTTTGTTTTAAAATCTTGATTCTCTCCTCGTTCTCAAGGACATTAATGTTTGATATCCTAGAGATATCTCTATGCAAGATCTAGTCTCTTTTTTTTACCACTTTATACAACTTGGTTATATTTTTTAGTGGTTTTTTTTTCTCTCTAAATCATATCGGAGTTTTCTTTAAGGATAATAATTTTTCTTGCAAGGACTTGTTAGTATTTTCCAGAATGTCAACTTGATTCATGAACTTAGAAATAGTTTTTTGTGTAGTTGTTAATGTTTCTCTCATTTCAAGCATCTGTCCTATGTATACAAAGGATGCAAAATATAACCTCATACAATACCCAATCATTCCATCACAACTATCTCTAATATATCTTATAAAGAAGTGAACATTGAAAAAATAAGGAGGTTTACTTGTTCAAGGGTCTTCTTGACAAATATTTTCATCCACCCACAACTCTATATACTTCCTTCCTTCTAGTTGTAACATGTTAGCCTTATCCTTGTCCAATAATACTTGATGATGTATACTTCTCCATGATGAATAAACTAGATCTATTTGAATAGTAAGTTTATATTTATGTGTACCTATGATTGTGTTACTTAAAGAGGTGATGTTAAATATTTTAATATAATAGAATCAAGCAAGTGATAATATCATAGAGAATAAAAGTAAGTGTAGAAAAGAGAATGGTATAGAAAATGAACATGGAGGAATGAACAAACATATTTTGGTATGAAATCTTAGTAATGTAGAAATTTGCAAGTTCCAAGGGAAAATCAATCGAAAAGTTGACCCCTAATATGGATTAAAGAATGGAGGCATTTAGCCTTCCCTCTCTACTTGTTTTTTGTTTTTTGCTTGCCATTTTTGACCTCCTACCGCTCCCCTTCATTTGTTTCTTGTGGGGCCTTCATCTTTCCTTTGATCTTTCTTAAGTACCACAGGTACCCATGATGCTTTCTCCTTGCTAGGATCGAAGCCTTCTTTTTTGAGTTTTGATTAGAGGAGCATTCTTTAAAGTAATGCCCCCATTGCCCAAAGTGAGAGCATGTGCCCACAAGCTTACTCCTAGAAAGTTTGAAGCAGAAATCGCTTGCAAAAGGAACATCAATATCCACGAACTTTAGCAAGCTTGGCAAGACCCAAAGTAGGTAGAACCTATCGTGGAAGGGGCTCGCCAAGGGAGGGATGTATAGAGGCCTTCCAAGTCCCTTAGCTATCTCTCAAAGGAAATTCCGTAAGTAAGTTCTTCATAACTAAACTCTTTAATCTTTCTAGTGTTTCTTTTTTTTAAATGGGGGCTTAAGTTTGCTCCTCTAGTCATGTAATATTTGACATAAAGCTGAGGGGCTCCGCATTCTAGGCACTAGTATAATCTGCGTAGAAAGTTTCAAACCGTTGAAATTGAACCCCTTTAGGTAGCAAAACCTGAAGTTATAAAATGTAAATAAATCTGTACCGCCGCCCAAGAAAGTCTTCCAGAATATGATGAAGGAACTTGCTAATTCCCGAGAGCAGAGATGAAGGCTGATAATAGATATATCATATTCCAGCTAGAGGCTAGAGGGCATCAGTGCTCAGAGGACGTAGGCATGGTACGCGTGGGAAGTGGTTGACCAGGACGCCGGCCCTAGCCACTTCATCCACACAAAAGTATACTGTATACCTACAGCGCCACAGGCTACTAGTAAAGTCACAGACACAGGCTACCACAGAGAGAGAGAGGTCCGCACTAAATATACGAGCTGGAAGCAACGGCCTTCTCAGGACCATAGATAATGGCAGTAGCAGCAATTCGGTAACTCTTCGTACTCGGTCTAATTCGGTGACATCACGAAACGAAGCCAAGGACCACACCATATCGACTGTAATGTGACCTGTGAGGCTGAGAGAGGGAGAGAGAGAGAGAATATGTGTGTGTGTGAGTGCACTGTGCGAGTGTGAGTAAGTGAGTGAGTGTGTGTGTGTGTGGGTGACTGCACATTCACACATACGCAAAAGTTCAAACGTCCACGGATCATCAGCTGCTCTCTCTCTCAGCTGGCGAGTGGTGGCAGAAAGCTGCACGCATCGCAGCGCGCTCTCTCTCTCTCTCTCTCTCTCTCTCTCTCTCTCTCTCGTGACGTCTCGTCTCATTTGTGCTGGCAGTGTCTGTGTGTGTCCCTGCCCGGCCAGCCAGCTTAACGGCCTCGGTAGCGGCGCATGGCTTTTCCTTGCAGCGTCGTATAATGTATTAACCCCCCCAAATTCCCAATTCCCTATATGCAGTAGATACGTCATTTCTACCACCTGGCCATGCTACCAAGTATAGTACCAACCGTCTCTCTCATCACCAAATGCACGCAGCGCATCCCCATCCGACGAGGTTCCTCATCCCTTCCTTATTTTATGCGCGCGGCCTGCCGTCTTACCTATCATCAACATCCATCATAGGCCATTGATGATTGCACGTCTTTCTTATAATATCTCAGACTCAGGGCCTAAATTTGACGCGTCCCTTAGATTTTTTTAATGACAGGCAAATTTTAAAAATTCCTTTCACGCGACAGGTGATATAAAAAAATTTATTAGTCAAATGACAGACAAAAAATGTGAATGGCAAGTGACATAGAAAAGTCGTAAATTAAGGTTTTAAAACTGCAAATTTGAATGCTTATAGGATCTAAAATCAATGTTCAATTCACTTTGCATATGACAAATAAGTTCTCTCTACCTAGCATCACTCCATCCTAAGAAGATAAATTCAAAATGCTACAACCTATCATAGGAAAATAGATTCAAAATGTAACAACCCAACATGAGCCACAATCCATCATTCACACACAAATTTCCAGTAACCATTCACCATAAAATAAATAATTTAAAACTCTCCATGAAATCGTTAGCACAAGTAGCAAGAGGATGCATCCATCTAATCATTCTAGTGGCATTGCCCTTCTATTCTTTGCATCCATCCAAATATCCCAAATATCTTTCCAGTCGATTTGGGAGCTATCACGTGCATCAATGGATAATAGCATCAACGCATCCAATGTATCAAGACTTAAGCTGGATCTCAAGTTATTTTTTATAAGATTTTGTCTAGAAAACCCTTGCTCACAAGACCTTGTACTTGCTAGAATGACTATGCATGTTTGCCATAAACGCATCATCCCTGGATATAAAACCCACCAAGTCTTTGTGCTACTACAAAACTCTCAAGCATCATACATACCCCTGTTTCTTGCGATACGATATAGCATCCCAATAAAATCCTCTCGCTCATTCATACATCTTCAAATATCAACCGTTTGACTATCAACATTAAGTTGGTTGATCAATCTTTCCAACCATTCTTGGCTCCTTTTGTCTCGATCAATATCATCCATGGGATATGAAGAAGGATTAAATATCTTGAATGCATTGAAAACTGGTAGATCCTCAAATCTACTAGTCAAAGCATTCAAAACATTTTGCACATATGCTTGTGCAACATCAATGCATTCTGAAAGAGAACCTGTCTCATTTCCATCACCTCCAAGAATTGTATTTAAGTCCAATTGCTTATCTTCTTTTTCTGAATCAGTTGTTTTCTTTGCTCCTTTTTTCTTCTTTTTTGACACTTTTGGAATTGCAACATATTTCAATACATGCATATGTGATATACCATTAGCATCTACAAAAACCAACTTTCCATTTTTTGTCATATTCAAGAATGACGAGAGATGCTTTGAACCAATACCAAATTGGTCATCATCACAAGTGATATATCTCCTATTGAGCTTCTCAAATGTTAGATCAATAAGGGTACCAATTGTTGTTACATCCATCTCTTGCCTTTGAAATTCAGAGTTGAGTTTGTTCAACTCTCCAAGTACATATGCTAAAAGGTGTACGATGAATTGCATCATAAACATTGTAGGATATTTATACCATTTTTTCTCATGTCTTTTCCACTGTTCAAGAACAACAGGCATAATCTAAACAAAGCTTTCCATCACCTTGCCCCTTGAGAGCCACCGAACCGCATGCATTTGTAACATTTTCATGTTCATAATGTCATACTCATGCATTATTTTCTAGAATTCCATATGACAGTTTGTTGATCTTCCTAGCCATGAATATACTTTGCTTGCAACCTTATCCACAAAGGCAAATACATGTGGATGTGTCCCAAATCCATCTTTTGCTACTTGAAAGTGTGCCACAACTCCTGTCCTATGCCCTGTCATAGCCGAAGCTCCATCACTTGCAATAGCAACTAAGTTTTGCATATCTAAACCACTTTCCAAGAAAAATGCATGTATAGCATCATACATGGCCTCAGATGTTCCATTATCCACTGCCAACAACCGCACAAATCTACAAATTACATGTCCTCTACCTCCATCATTGATATATGAAACATAGATAATTAGATGCTTTTTCGTAGTGCGGTCAGTGCTCTCATCAATGAGTAGTGAAAAAAAAGAAATAGCACGCATCTCTACATACATTTGCTTTTGAACATGGTCCCTCATAGCCAACATCATTTCCCTTCCTGAAAGTAGAACTATCTTCTAGGTACAAGAGTCACCAACAATTAGTAAAAATGAAAGGCAACTTGTAAATGCTGGCATGTCAAATGATAGGGGCATTTTGAGTGGACTTGTTGTGATGACAAGAAAAATTTGATCATCGACTTGTATTTTGACATGGCATTTTTAAAACAGCTTGTTTTTTGACAGGCAAAATGGCATTTGATAGGGAAAACAGGCGTCAAATTTAGACCATGATCTTAGTCTTCCCACAAGGCTCTCCAATCCCTAATCCCTATGCTCTAATATAGCTATCGATATAACATCCTCTTAGGCAACATTCACATGCAGAGTGGTGTCCACCAAAAGCGTTTCTTATAGCAGACACAAAAACCTTTTACTCAAATTTAGGCCATCATCTCAGTCTTCCCACAAGGATCTCCAATCCCTATGCTCTAATATCTCTATCGATATAACATCCTCTTAGGCAACATTCACATGCAGACTGGTGTCCACCAAAAGCATTTCTTACAGCAGACACAAAAACCTTTTACTCAAATTTTTTGGGGGGATTTTAAAACCAAATTACATGAACTTGTCATTTTTATAACTTTTTTTTTTTGTAAAAGCTAATGCTTTTAACCTTCTTCATTAAAATTTAAAGTGTTTTTATAGAATTTTAATAACTCAATTCACATTGAACCTCAATTTTTCATGAACATTGATGGAAACCATTGTATAGTTATAGATAGAATAAGGCCAATAGCCACTATTCTCGTATTTGGCATTCAAACAAAGATGTGTCAAAAGGAACGTCCTTGTCTTGTGGAGCCGATACCGAAGCCTTTCAACCTTAACATATTACACTACCTTAGATTTTCTAGGTTTTCAGCCATATTATAAAAATTAAATGATATTGTTAAAAATGTTTTCAAGATTTTTGTTTCCAATTTTACAATTCACTTGAAAATAAACCTTGATTTATGATCAATGTGTTCAAAAGGCATTATGGCCTCCTCCATTACCAACCAACCCTAAAAAAGAATGGTACAAACATTAGCACTAGCTTACACAACCTAGTGAGAGTGATAGTAGGAAATGAAAATTTGTTTCTCATAGTACGTGCTTAAGAACCCTTGGGAAGTGATCTCATGTTACATCCTCTCATTTAGTAAGTCACTATACCTCAACAATGACATGTATATTTCTTTTAGTGGTATGTGTCATTTAGCCTTGATCTTGACACTCTTTTCACTCTTTCCTAAGATCTCAAAGAAGCTTTTGAAACATCACTATCACCTAATCAATAGTCATTGTCAATGTCACTCTTGACACATCTTGCATCAACTCATATTAGTGACCCACCATATGAACAAATACATCTCTAAAAATACAACACATTAGGATTAGTGGCATGACATTGTTATGAGGGGGGGACAAGAACTTGGCAAGCATAAGGATTGTCAACTTGTAATTTACAATCTTTATACAATGGTATTACAACAAGGCTATATTCTCGATATCAGAAAAGATATCAATGCAAGACTAGATTAAAGACAAGACAAGACAATACAAAAGTTGGAGATACATGTTGGGACTAGAATAAGAGAGGACTTATCTCCTCACAATTGGTGTTGGTAAGATTGAATAGCTTGTAGACTGAAACTACTATTTATACTAGAGTTGAGCAGTTAAGGGGAAGCTTCTAGACGATGACATCATTGATGATATACACATAGCTGATATAAACAATAGTGCTGATACAAGCACTTTTCTAGAACATTCCAAAGAATCTTCTACAACCTTCTTAGAATCTTCTAGAGCTTTCTCAAATCTTCTAGAAATTTCTAAAAGCGCTATTAGTAAGACTGAATAGCTTGCAAATCAAGACTATTATTTATACACCAGAGTTGATGAGGTTAAGGGGAAGCTTCTAGATGATAATATCATTGATGATATACACATAGTTGACATAAGCAACAATGTTGATACAATGATACAAGCACTTTTCTAGAACCTTCCAAATAATCTTCTATAATCTTCTTAGAATCTTCTAGTGCTTTCTCAAATCTTCTAGAATTTTATAGAAGATACTAGATTTCTTGGCATCCATGACATTACACCCTCCTTTAATGATGAGGTGTATGAGGAGTAGTGGGATTTCTTGGTAAGGCTCATGGCTTCAATGGATGTCATTTATAAAACTCATTTACTTTAGTAGGTTCTCTGCAAAGGTGGAAGAATGGTTCCCATATTCGCTCACTAGCATCATAGCCCTTCCAATGAACAAGGTATTCAGGCCTTCTATCAGAGCTTATGCAAGAGATTCTATAATCAAAGATAGTATTGGCTTTGTAGTCTAGGTGACCTTCAATCTCAACAAGTGGTTGTGGTTGTAAGTTCCTCCACCTTATTGAGAATGTATGGTAAGATTCCAAGATTGAGACAATAAATATTGGGTGAATTCTCATGGATTGTGGTTACTAGAGATGGTAAGTGAGTGGATTTACTTGGTTGATGATCTTGAATAGTCGAGATTTTTGATAATCTAGCTTCTAGGAAGGATGAGAACATAAATGTTGCTATAAAATCCAAACTTGATCTCCAATATTATAAGTTGGATGTTGCATCTATTTTGAATCAACATTATCTTTATATCTTTCCTAAGCTTGTTGAATACATGACTTTAACTCCCTATGAATCTTTGACAAGTGTTCAACTAGATTTATAGCTGTTGGATTCTTTACTGGGTGACTCATATAAATGCTAAATTTAGGATGTCTTCCATAGTTGGCATAGAATGAAGTTTACCTATAGAGATATGACTAGCATTATTGTAGGTGAATTCAACTAAGTTAAGTAAATCCATTGAGTTATCTTGATGTAATTGACTATAAATAAGAGATATTATTCCAAGACTTGATTCAGTCACTTTTTTTTTCCATTACTTTGAGGGTGGTTGGTTGAAGAGAGGTTAGTTTGGATGTTTAGGAGCTTGAGGAGACTTCTCCAAGGACTCGACACAAATTGTGGTCATTGATCTTAAACAATATAATCTCATAACCCATGATAATGGTAAAAAATGCTATATCATAATGTATGATAATGATAAATATATGTAAGGAAAAATTGGGTAGTGCCTTTGCCATTAACTATCTTATGGGTGGGAATAAAGTGTGCAATCTTAGTAAACCTATTAATCACCACCATAAGAATGGAATCAAACCCCTTCTAGGAATGTAGATTGGTTATGAAGTCCATTGACAAAGATGACCAATGGTAAGTAGGAATAGGAAAATGTTGGAGCACCCAATGAGGTTGATGGTGAGGGACTTTAGTGATGTTGCATGTATCAAAAGTTCATACAAACTCTTGAGCTAATTTCCACATTTGAGGCTACCAATAGTCTCACAAGATGTGATCTATTATTTTATTAATCCCAAAATGTAGTTGGAAGATCATGCCTTATTTGATGTAAATGCAATTGAAGCAATCCAGGTGATATATATGATTAGTCCTTGATAATAGAGCAAGCCTCCAACTTCTTGGAAGCCTTCAATGCTTATACACCCTTGTTGAATCTAGAGTGACCCATGAGGTTGTGATGATGAGGGACTTTAGCTTTTTTGTAAGTATCACATGTGCATACAAAATCTTTTTCTAATTTCCACATTTGAGGCCACCAATAGTCTCAAGATGAGCTCTATTATTTTAATGAATCCAAAATGCCTTCTAGTTAGAAGGTCATGCCTTATTTGATGCATATGTAATTGAAGCAATGTAGGCAATTTATATAGTTAGTTCTTGATAATAGAGTAGGATTCCAACTCCTTGGAAGCCTTCAATACTTGTACACCCTTCTTGAATTATTGGCTTCATATTTTGGGCAACAGTCCTTTCTTGACTTTTATAAAGAAGGTTGGGTCTTCTAGGGCTTTGTTTATAATTGTGCAAAGTTGGAATTGTTTTGATTTCGAGAGAATAGAATCCTATTGGTCATGCACTACATCTTTTTTAGATGCAAGATAGGGGCATCGATTACCAGGCACTGTATAGCTTCATACTTTTAGCTTCTTATTAAGACAATATATAGAGATATGCCTAATTCCTCCACAATACAAACACAATCCAAGAGCATGTCATCATTACTTCTTTTGAGTTCACAATATTGGCTTGAATTGAGTTGAAGCATTCTACATAGGCTCAACATTTGTTTCTTGTTTCCCTTGGGGGGTCATTATTTTTGTGGTATCTAGACAATGTGAAGCCCCATGACACTCTTCTTAGCATCTCTCACAAATAGGTGATTGTCACATTCTATTTCTTGAGAAATGAAGTCAATGTATAAATCTTTTGCATTGTCAACATTAGATTTTTCACATCATCTTTCAATTCACAACAAAATTGGCTAATATAATATTCCTCATGCCAAGTCAAATTGCAATTGAGTTTTTGGATGTAGAAATTGGTGTTAGTAGTCTAGATCCTTGTTGTCATAGACTTCTTATTTTGGTGTTAACAACTCTAGCTCTATCTGTATCTCCAAATATGGTTCTCAAACAAAAACTTCAAAATCATTAAGTAGAAGAGATTTCTTCTCAAGCTCTTCTGAAGTAAGGGTGTAAACCAAGAGAGAGTTGTACCTAAGAGGAGTGTGCCATTAACTCCCACTTGAAAAGCATCAATAAGATTACACTTAGGCTATACTTGAGTGTGCTAGTAAGTCCCACTTGAGAAGCATCAATAGGATAGCACTGAGGTTACATGAGGATAAGCAACTACACATATTGAAAAATGCCTCAACTTTGATTTATTCCCATTGAATTTTTCAAATAGGCTAATGTTTAGCTCCTTTAGATAGGTGGAGGGTGGCTATAAGATGTCAAAGTGCCTTTTTGATGTAGGCATACCTCAAAGTTCTTGGAGTTGATTTCGAAGGTCTTGGATGATGAATGGACAGCTTGGGATTTCTCCACTTGTAGTTGCATTACTCTTATGAATCTCTTGAATTTTTTCTTGAGTATTTTGCAAGGTGGTTGTAACTATCCTTCCTCCCCGGATAGGGTGGTAAATAACCTGATTGAGCACTATTTACAACAATTAACAAATTCAAAAAATTGAAAAGAACACTTTACTATATAACCGTGGACATTAGACACCATGTTGGCCCCAAAATTGGCACCCCTTTTGGTATTCATTTAACTTAATTGAAGAAGAAGTTGATGTAAAATGGGATTCTCCCAATTCCTTTCAGTATTCCAACTCCCCTTGCTATCCAAAATGACCAACAAGTCTTCAATCTAATTTGCCTCTTGATTCGAGTAATCAATTAGCTTTCACCCGCTTTAATGGAGATGGAAAATGCTCCAAATTCAATTATTTGCTAGTCCCTCCACTTGAATAGGCTAAACATAGCTTCAGCCGTGTTGAATCTAAGTCGTGGAGCTTCCAATTTATGGCACACTTCTCAAGGTTGTTGCTAAACCATACTTTTGTTGCAAATTAGAGTTTACATTAGAGAAATCTAAAATTTCTCAACCTCTGGTGATCTCAATGCTATAATCTTTGGAGCAAGGCTGTAGAAAGGCTGGGAGATGAGAGAGAATGCTGAGGAGAGAGAAAATTTAGACTTTCTTCATAATAAACTGAATAAAATTTGTCATTTACTGTTGATGCCCTGTCTCAACAGCCTGTAGATGCAAAGAATTGAAGAAAATCAGTCATTTATTGTTGCTACCCTGTCTCAACAATCTGTAGATGCTGCCATATGCTATTCATTGGTCTTCTCTTGCCCTTGGTTGCCTCAAAAGGTCCTCTAGTGGCTAAAATCATCAGACCAACAATATCTCCTCCCTCCCTCTTGCAAGCCGAATACACTAAAAATGCCTCTCTCTAGCCTCTAAAGACGTTTTTCAATCTTGCATAGGCATTTTTGACAAGTGGTAGCCTTCCCAAATGGTTTTTCTAGCATTATCCATAATTATATATTAATTTTTAATCTTTAAATATTGAAAAATAATCTAATAATTATTTGTGACACTAGAGACACTCGAGAATGGAAGTTGCATAGCCAATTTAATTATTGGCTAGTCAGATTATTTTAATGCCACTTCTCTAGTGTCACCAAACTGACACTTATGGCCAAATGAATGACATAGGCCAACGACTCGCACCAGATACCATCAAGTACCTGTGCAACATAACTTATAGCAACTTTTGCATTTGACATCACGTGATTTCCTCAGGTCTCAGGCTTGTCTCTAACCCCAGTTACACCTCACATGTGCAACATTTACTTAGCCATGTGATTAAAAATTAATCCACATGTTAAGTGAGGTTTCAAAAATACATGTCCTCATGACAACCCTCCCCCTTTAAAATCCTTACAATCATCCACGATTGCACTGCTAAATGCATCAAAAGTAAAATAGTGGATTGGAATTTCCACAAGGCATCATAGTTAACACAACATTGTGCCACTAATGCGTAGCCATTCCATATGCCCAACACATGCTGAAAATTACCAGCCAATCATAACATACCGTAAGACTCACAAAAAATATTATTAAAAAAGGCATTGCTAGATTATCATGTGACATGTCTATCTCTCTCATGAGCTCAACTCATCTAGCGAAAACAAACCATAACATAGCATAACCAAGCATAAACCATGGCTTAAACATCAATGGCATCATAACATATGCTGTTGTCCATGGAACTAGATGTAAACCATTGAAAATTGAGCATAATCTAATCACTTGTTGATATGAGAACTAGTCACAAACTACTGTAAATGTGACCCCAAACTGATCACAAACTCACTATAAAAATTGACCAGTAATCAATGCCAAAACTAATCCAAAAAGTGAGCATAAACGGTTCTCAAGCTGATTAAAAAATGAGTTGAAACTTATCAGAATTTTTGTCTCAAAATCGAGGCAAAATTCATGCCAAATTGATCATAAGTTGATGAAAAAGTATAGTTCCAGTGTGCTTGAGTGAAACTCATACTCATCTGCATACATCTCACAGTCACTAGTACACTAAGTAGTAACCTCATGGCAAACATACTGTCAATGCAGTACCTTGGATGCATGCTAAATACATTTGAGATCCACTATATACGAGAGGTGTACATAACTGGAGGAGTGGAAGTGCTAGCTCCCCCTTGAGCATCGGGCACAATACTCCGAACCCTTGCTTTGTTGAACCTGATGGAGCCTGACAGCTCTAATTGAAAGGCATCTAGGTAAGCTACAACAACTGAGGATGGTCTCCCAAGTCATCCTCTTCCATCCATTTAGCATCCATTGGTGAATAATTCGAAAATTTCACCAAGTATCTCCTCCTGAAAACTTTGCCATTGACCTTTCTTTCCTTATGTGCCAAAATCTACTCAAGTACCAAAATCTCATCCAGCTCCTCAACCTTAGGCTGAGTTTCAATAGACATATCCTCTGGCACATCACCCATGAAAAGGCCTCAACAAACTGACATGAAAGGCATTGTGTATCCGCAAATGTGGAGGTAATTTCAGTTGATATGCCACATCACTGATCTTCTCCAACACATGGAAGGTTCCATAGTATCTCATACTTAGCTTCGGATACAATCTTTCTCTTCCTTTCATCTTTTTCAGCCTTGCATTTTCAAAAAGCAGCAATATGTAATCACCCTCTGCAAACTACAAAGCACATAAGAGGCAATTAGCTGCACTCTTTTTCTTTTCTTGCGATCTCTAAAGTGCATATTTTATATTTGTATAGGCTACATCCAAGTTTTCCACATAACAATCAGCCTCAAAGATCTTATCCTTAGTTTGCAAAATAGGTGATACCTTCTTGCCACCCTCAACCACCTCAAATGGAGCTTTACCTTTAGAACTATGCATTGTGTTATTGTAAGAAAACTCAACCAAGGGAAAATATTGCTCTCACTTTGTGTCTTGTGGTTTGAGACATAGCACCTCAAAAGATCTAACACTGTGGAATTTGCTTCCTTAGACCGACCATCTATTTGTAAATGGAAGGATGATGAGAATTTCATCGTGGTACCCATATTCTCAAACAAGCCCTTCCAAAATAAAATGGTCATTTTGGGGTCTCGATCACTAATGATTGACTCTAGGATACCATGATACTTAAACATGTGTTGCAAAAATAATCGTGCCATATGGTCAGACTTTATTTTCTTCCTCACCAGAATGAAATGGGTGTGTTTGCTAAACCTGCAAATGATAGTCCATATCCCATCATTCCCTATAGGTGTCTTAGGAAGCTCAAAATAAAGTCCATTGTAATGCTCTGCCAAGGCCTATCTAGAATAGACAAGGGGTACAACAAACCCGACATCCTATCATGCTTTACCTTCTAGCATACGATGCATGTCTTAACAAATTGTTCTACATCATGCCTCAAAGCTGACCAATAAAAGAAATGCTCCACTACCTTGACCGTGGCATCAATACCTTTGTGTCTTGCATATAGAGGAGCATGAATTTTAGTGATAACTCGAGGCCTTAACTTCTTTGTGACACATAGTCGTTCATGCATCATCAAAAATCCATCTCTAAGCACAACGTGCCCATGCCTTTGGCCATTGCAAAGCTGATCATAAACATTAGCAAAGTTTGAATCAACAACATATTTCTCTTTCATGGCATCCAACTCAGTGTGATAAACCATGCTGAGATGGCTAAAATTTGTGGCTTATGTGACAGTGCATCAGCCACCACAACATTATTTTTACTATCAATATGTACAGTTTGAAAATGAAACATAGAGAGAAAATTTGCCCATCTCATATGCTTCTCTAACAACTTTGTCTACATCAGAAAGTATATCAAAGTTTGATGGTCTGTCTGCACTGTAAAATCAACCCCCAACAAATAATGTTTCCACGTAGATAGTGCATGAATTACAGCTAATAGCTCTTTCTCATAGACTTGCAAATTCTTTTCTACACCATGGAGAATTCGGCTCTCATAAGCCACAACTCGACCGTCCTACATAAGAATAACCCCAATGCTGTTACCACATACATCACATTGAGTTATGAATGACTTCCTTAGATTGGGCAACACAAGCACACGATCTAAATTCATATTTTCATTCAGCTTTTCAAATGCTAAAATTTCCATTGTTGTCCATCTAAATGGCACATCCTTCTTTTGCAAGGCATGCAATGGAGATGCAATTTCAACAAACCCACATACATACTTGCTGTATTAGGAACATAAACCCAAGAAGCTACGGATCTCATGCACATTCCTCAAAGGTGGCCATGATTGTATTGCCTCAACATTTGGAGGGTCCATGTGAATACCATCAACCAATACAATATGTCCCAAAAATTGGATTTCATACAAGAAGAATTCACTTTTCTTGTCATTGATAATGATCCTATGCTCACGCAGTTCATTGAACACAATGTCCAAGTGTTCTCTATGCTTTGCCTCGTTCTTTGAATAGACAATCATGTCATCAAAGAAAGTGCCCACAAATCCTCTATGTGGCTTGAAGATACGATCGATCATCTGATTAAAAGTGGCACGAGCATTTGTAAGTCCAAAAGGCATAACAAGAAACTCATACAATCCAAAAGATGTCCTAAAAGCTATTATAGGCACATCTTCCGATCTAATGCATATCTGATGATTCCCAGTTTTCAAATCTATATGACTAAATATGGCTGCCCTTGGTAATCTATCCATAACATCATCAATCTGAGGAATCAGAAAGTGATTCTTTATTGTGATCTTATTCAGAGCACAATAATGAATGCACATACGCCATCATGAACCATCCTTTTTCTGCACCAAAAGCACTGGAGAACAAAAAGGAGATGAGCTAGGTTGAATCAACCCTTTTTCTAATAGCTCATTTACCTGACTCATAATCTCCTCTTGTTGGGCTGCACTGACTCTGTAGGGTGGCTTATTAGGTGGGCTACTTCCAGGGATAAGATTTATGCCATGATCTTCTGTCCTTTTAGGCGGTAGTTGCTGTAGAAGTGATTGATAGAAGTGATCAACATACATTTTTAGAAATGACATGCGATCGTCCTCTAACTTAGACATGTTTCCAACATTCTCACTATCATCTTTATCCTTAGTAAAAACCAAGTACACTGCAATATGATTTTTCATTACTTTAGAAATGTCAGTTGCTGCAGATACAACATGGATAGATTCACCTTTCAACTTTACATCAAGTGTGAGTACCTTTCCCTTATGTTGAAAAGTGACATTTTTTGCACAAGAATCAATCACTGCATGCATACAGTGACACCATGAGATACCAAGCAATACATCACAACCCTCGAGTGGAGCAATGAAGAACTCTTCACTATCCACATATCCTTGTATATGCAATCGAAGCTTTCCAATGAGCGGTGTGACTGGATCTACATGGCCTTTACATGCCATTCCAACTTCCCCCATGGGTCACATCTCATCCTCTTTGATGCCTAGACAGGCAGCCATGCCAACAGAGATGAAGTTTCCTCGTGCACCATTATCAAAGAAAATCAATGCATGCTGATCCCTAATTTTTCCCATGCTCTGCACAACTTAGTTAACCATCATTGGGCTGATCATTAACAACATCAGGTACTAATCCCACTGATTTCTGATTTTCTAGCTTACTGCCTATTGGGATAGTCCCTTGCAATGTGACCCTCGTGCTCACAAATAAAACATTTATTTGGAGCCATCAATTCCCTACGTTGTGCCAATGTTTTTGAGCCCTTTCTTTGTCATTTTGCGCTCTTTTCAGGTTAATTTTTAGATCTTCCCATTTTCTTAGCCTTAAACAACCTTTTATTTGGCTTCTCCCCACTCTCTAGGAAGCCTGAATCCTTCCCACACAAAAAATCATTGGCTATAGCAGTAGTCTCTATAAGCCAAGACATGCTAGACAGGGTGGATTTAATGAAAAAATCCATGATTCTTTTGGGCAGCCCACAAACATATTTTTCCACTTGCTTATGAAGGGGTACGAGGCGATAGGAAGTAATAGGCGAGAATACATCCCAAAACTTCTTATTATATTTCTCCAAATTCTTACATTCCTTAGCATCCAACTTATTCCAACAAGCTATCATGATGTCCACCTCAAAGGTACTTGTCATTCGATGCAAACATTTGCTTGAATTGTACCCATGTTGATGGTGCTCTACCTTGCATCAAAAGAGTGGACCACCATTGTAATACATTCCCTTTCAAGAAAGTGGATGCCTTTCGAATCTTCAAGGACTCTGTGAAGTTTCCCCTTGAATAGGCTACATCAAACTATTGAATCAAAGTCAAAGCTTTTAGCCTATCTTGTAAATCAATGAATGACTCAAACTTCACTACTTTTCCACCCTCACAATCATAGTCTTTTGTTGCCCCTTTGGGTGTCAAGTTGTCATACATTGGGTACTACAAAAAGGCTGCATTTATTGAATTTACATCAAAACCAATGCCAAATGGAGCATTTGCATGACCAACATTCATTCCTTGAGCTCCGTAAGCATTCAGGGGTGCTGATTTAGTACCAAACATGCTACTTTGTGCCCCAGGAATCAAGCCAATGCTACCATACATAGGGTTTTGTATATTTCTAGTGATACGCAAATACATTGGGCCTTGCACACCATGCATTGGTTGCTGCATACCATAGGGATTTGTGCCATACATTCCCATATGCAGTCCTTGTCCAACCAGAGCATGAAAAATTGCGTTTCCACCAAAATATCATGATTGCGCCATCATAGCATGCATGCTCGACTGTCCAAAATCCATTGGATTGGCACTTCTGTAATGGCCTTGCATTTGCAATCCTTGCCCCATAGGTACCAACTATTTTATTTCATTAGCATCTTTGGAGCTTCAAATGAAGGTTTTGGTTTGACTCCAAGCCACTACCTATGAGATAACAGATCCATGCATCCACCTCATCATATGGCACATGATAATAAGTAGAGACCTGATTCCTTCCATTCCATGTGCCTTTGTAAATTCTCAATGCTCCTCTCCTTGCACACACAACATACCTTTGATGCCCAAGATTTTTGGCTAGTGAGATTGGATTCTCCTTCTCCTCTTATCCAACTACTTATAAAGAAAACATGAGCAATAAGAAACTATCAACCACTAAAGAGTGACACCTCCTTATTTGAGTTTTGTATCCTAGGTTTCTGGGGCATGAATGCATGGCATCATGACACCGACCCCTAGTTACATGCCAACATCACTCACAAACCAAGCTTATATCCATGGGTATTGGGATACAAAGAAGCATGGACAAAGTAGCAAAGAAAGGGATCATGGTACCACTGTGAGATCACCAAAAACCAAGTCAACAAAGAACATTTTCTCAACAATGGCATGATGCTAGTGTAAGCAAACTCAAGGTCTCCTAATGAATAAGAAAAATGAACTATTCGAGAAATTGCTGTATCATTAGATATGTTTAAAGTTACAAGTTGTGGATGTCCAATAAAATCTTGTCTTTGGAATCTACAACACATTGGCACAACTCAAGGTCTCTCACTTGGCAAGTGAGCTTTTCATGAGGAAAAATTCTTTGAGTATGGTCCTGAATACTATAGGTGGCATAACAGTAAATAAATCTAAAATCACTAATGTCATAGGTGTTCAACAAGGAATGTAATGGTGGAAATTTCTTGATTATACATGAAAGATGAGGATGAAGTGTTACCATTGGGTGCTTATTAGAGATTAGTGCATCAAGGTAATCTTATCAGCTTTGAAATAAGAGACTTGGCCTATGTTTTTTGGACATTGGAGACTAAAGTTTCTTCTAACAACAAGAACATATGGAAGATGAGAATTAAAGAAAAGAGTATTGTGAAACATTTAGTGCATTTTCTAGATGAATCTCAAGCAATCTCCTTTTCTTGTCATAATTTATGAGATCTATCCGTTTGGCTATTATTTTGTAAAAGGTTCAATACAAAAGATGTTTCACACAATACCAAAACTTTTGATATTTTGTTGCCTTGTAGTGGTTTCATGTGTAGTGTGAAAAATGTCTAAATTTGATACTTATTGTATTATTCTAGTATCAAAAGTACCAAAAGTATCAAATTTGAGACTTTACATAGGCATGCATACTATTCTAGTATATCCAATTTGGTACTTTCTTAGATGACATGCATATGCAATAGTAAAAATACCAAATTGAAAACTTTACAGAGACCTAGGTATTGTTCCTATTGTATCAAATTTGATACTTTCTAGGAAAACAAGCACTTATAGTATCAAAAGTACCAAATTAGAGGCTTGACAAGGCTGATGTAGTATTAGTATTGTATCAAATTTGGTACTTTCCCAGATGATATAAACATAGAGTATCAAAAGTACCAAATTGGATACTTTACAAAGGTCTCGATACTATTCATAATGTTCCAAATTGGTACTTTATAGAACCAAAAGCTTCAAATAGGATGCTTTTCAAAACCTATGCCACTATTTAAACATAAATGATCAAGTTTGGTGCTTTTTTGGACTACTAGCATCTCTAGTATCAAAAGTATCAATTTGGTACTTTCCTAGATAACATGCATGTACAATATAAAAAGTACAAAAGTTAGTACTTACAAAGGCCTAGGTACATTTTACAAAATACCAGGTTTGGTACTTTCTTGGCATGTATAATACCAAAAGTATTAAATTTGATTCTTTATGAATAGTGCCATAATGTACACACATTACCATTGCCATTGTAAAGTACTAGAAGGCACATATAGTACCAAAAATCTCCTTGGTACCCTATGTAGTATCAAATCTTGCACTAATTCACCTAATTCCTTGCTATATGACCGGACATTAGTTTATATAGTACCAAACGTACAATGTATAATACTCAAGTCCATGTAGTAGGTCTTGGAACACAAGATTATCTCATGTATAGCATTGGAAGCTTCTAACCTCGATTGTTTTCATATCGTAGGTTGAATTGTACTAGAGATTCAAGCAGATTCGTCTTACAGTAATGGTCAAGTTCCTCGAAGGTAACTAGCGTCGAACCCCCATACGAACTACTTTACGTAGAAACGTCAGGGTCGAAGTGGATTTATACTGCACTTGGTTCAAGGATAATGGGAAATGAGAGGGATGAGAAGCTCGACCTCTCTGCTCGTAAGGCATAGTCCCATTCCGTTCCCCTAAAACAGTATAAATCGGGACTCTAGCTTTCTAGATTCTAGGTCATCATTACCTTACTATCAATTCCTTTGAGAAAAGTTCCCCGCCAACCGGGACCACCCTTCCGTAGGACGAACCCATGCTCACATCCACCGCACTTTCCTCAGGTTGCTTTAGTTGTCTAATTACCTACCGCATTTAGTTTCACAAGCAAAAACAGCTTCCTTAATTAACCAATTAATCACTGGTTCCTTCACGTAACTCAAGCACTGACATAGAAAAACAATGTTAAGCAAGTTCCTTTTCAAAAATGGACCTTATTTATCAGTCTTTGGAATACATCATATAATCCAGCCTGAAGGCTATTCCATAATCCAGCCCGAAGGCTAATCCATAATCCGCCCGAAGGCAATTCTAGCAATCCTCAAGGATCGCTATTCCAAGTTTCCACCCGTAGACTAGTATGCGGGCCTCGAGATCCAATCTTGAGTCACGTCGGCCTCTTGTGCAAGGCCCGAAGGAAAGGGATTTACGACCAGATCCCCCCTAGCACCCAAGCGTCCTCTTGCTCCAAGTAGCACACGGAGAGACCTCTCGCGGCGGGTTCGGTCCATGTACATGGGGTGGCTAACAACCCCCTTGGATAGGGTTAGGCAAGCAGTCGGGGGTAATTGATGCTGCCTCTCCCTCCAGGCTTTTAACCTGAAGCATGAGTTATTTTCCAGCATTAGTTCCTTGAGCAAACAAGAACAAACAGTGCTCCTAAGTGTACAAACACAACCACTCTAGTGGTCGTTTATACGGCCAACTGCTAAGGTGTGAATCCTTCTCTCTGAATGCATCCAGCATTTGATCTGGGATCAATTGCGACTTGGCAAGATCCCCAAGGGTTTTGTTGTTTGTTTACCCTTTTATCCTTGGGTTAGGGTTTACACCCAGTTAACCCAAATTGTTTCCACCTTACATTTCCTTAAATTAAAGACAATAATTCCTGGGCAACCTTGTCGCCCTAACTTGATTGGTCAATTGCTTGCTAGGCAATTCATAATTACCTTAACTTGGAAAATTAGCCTCAAAGAAGGGTGATGTAGTAGGATGTCTACTCAGCCTCTTGCAAATTAGACTTGTAAGTAGAACTTGCTAACCTTGTTCTAAGGAGTGGCAAAACTGTAAAATCATGCGACGTTGCAACTTGTTGCATGAGACAAGTGTCGCACCTAACTTGTCAAACTGGAATTGCTTCCCTCTTAATGGCTGTACGATGAAAACAATGAAAAGCTCACTATTATCATCACCTTGGATAAATAAGCAGTGTTGAGATTCTCATAGATATACAATGGCAATGCCCTTATGCTGGACTAAAGCTGACAAACCCTCATCAAACTTTATGGATGATGCCTCAACAATTTTAGAGAAAACATACGTATGTGTGTCAATTGTTTTGTTGATTCTATGGAGTCTTTGATTAGAAATGTCTTTGAATTCCAACACTTATGTGTCTCAAGAGATCATCCTAGCAAGAGCCTCTTCCAAGTCATTCGATTATGTCACTATTGAAGATTTGATTCTAACTTTATTGAAAGTACATAAATTTTCTTAGCAAGAGTGACTTACTTATTCCCCAAATAAGCAATCTTCTCCATGCTTAAAGGAGATGAATTCCTCTCAGAATGGCTACTTTAGACTACATCCTTTCATTGTAGCTGAGTTAGACACAAAGCTTAGTGAAATTAGTAACAATGATGCTCCAACATTTGTAAAGAATTTGCAGAAGATTCATGTTCTTGTTGCTCTTGCCTTAGAACTTCTAACTACCTACATGATGGAGGATTTAGATTCTAGTTCTATGGATATTGCAAAATTTGAGCCTCAGCTTGTATACAGATGTACAATTTTGTTCACTTTAGACATGACAAATGTCCAAGTGTTACTACGATAGCAAGGGTAGCTCAGTCGTTGTACTTGCCACTGGTCCTCTTTTTTTTTTGCTTATGGTAACTTTGGGATTTTCAACTCTGGCGATGCTACTTGTATCTCATATTTGGACATAATTAGTAGTTCAACTATCATTTCATTTTGCCAGAAATGGGGGTAGGTCTTGTTGTTGTTGGCAAGAAGCACCACTTGTTGTAGGTCTTGTAGATGATCTTTAGGCAGCTAGAATTATAGCCTTTGGTCCTTCAACTAAAACTATTGCCCAATGTGACAGATGCTAAAGAGTATATTAAAGAGATTGGAGCACCAATTGTTATCTAAGCTGATGGTCTAATTGCAAGGAAATGTATAATTGTTACAATGATTGACTATAGAAGATGCATTTAATGTTGTAGACATAGTGCTTGTGGATAATGCTTTTGGATTATCAGGAGGTTGTCTTCAACTACCACTATAGATGTTAAGGAGGTTGAGAATAGAGAAAAAGTTTCACTCAACAAGGATTCTTACATAGAAGTCGGGCAACCACCAATTCTTTTGTGTTGATGTATATGGTCCAAAGGTTTCACTCAACCAAGATTCTTACATAGAAGTTAGACACCAATTCTCCTGTGCTATTGCATAAGGGCCATTCTCCTATGTTGTTGTTCTTCATAATGCTTCAAGTGGTTCCACTAATCAAGCTTCCAAACCCCTTTAGTAGACAATAAAATGTCTCTTGAGAGGGTATCAAGAATTGTTGCTTGTAGGCATATTGCATCCCATGTTAGAAAATATCACATGAAATCTCTCTTTGATGTTGTCTCTTAGAAACATAACCAACCCAAGAAAAATGCACAAGAGGAAGAGGATTTTTTGATCAACAAGATTTGTCACTATATGATGATCTCTCTTTTATTCAGAAAAGTGGGCTTCGCTTCAATCAAAGATACCATCATGGCCAAATCACAACTTATGCAGGTAGCAACAAATGATTCCCATGAAAAAAATATCCAAAAATCTATTTATTCAAAGATAATTCTGTGCTATGTAGGGAGTTTAATCAAGAACCAACTATAGTGGAAAGTTTTGTTGGTGTTGGACCAAAAAAATACATTTGATTCCAGATGACGATGAAATTGGTAGCTTCCAAAAGGCTCCTCAGAGATAGATATGGATGAAAAATATGCATTGAGTGATCAAGCACAGAACAAATCACCAATCAAGCAAAGGTTGCCTCTACTCTTAAACCTTTAGCAAGTTGCTGCCCACTAGCAAATTAGTTTCTCTGGACCTAGATGTAGGGCTAGTTTTTGAGATCAGCTGACCTATGTGATGATACTCACATGAGGCACGAGCTAGATCATGCTTAACCCTATAAGCGGGTGGGAAAATTGATTGTGGCCATGATGAAAATTGAGTTTTCAATCCTTCATCATATGTTTAAGACAACTAAGAAGAATAAGGTACAAGGACTAGAGATCCTGAACTCCAAGCAAATGACGGATTTGGAACCCAATTCTAGAGCACTTGAGTCACTTCATTCATCCAATACTGGCATAATAGATTATGCTAAAGTGGGGGCTCTCATATGTTGATGAGTTTCTCAAAACTAGCTGAGGTCAAATATGTTCTAGAGTTGAAGTGATAGGTACTAAAGGAAAAGAGTTCACATGCGCAAGATTCAAATGTCATTGTACAGATGTATTTTGTTCCTTGAATAGGTAATCAAAAAAGCATAAAGTTGATGGTAGAGATTCCATATCCATAAGCTACCCCTTTTGTCAAAGTAAGTAAATAGCTTAATGATTAGCATCAACTATCCCAACTACTCTTCCATTCTAAGTAAGCTTTTTGCAAGCTTTGAGTTGAGCTTAATCAACTGTTGCTTCATCCTTTCTCTTGACTATTGCTTGCAAATCTTGAACAATTGAGCTTTATCAATCAAGTTTTTCTTCATCCTTTCTATTGAATGTTGATTGCAAGTTCTCAATGATTGCTGATCATCTTCAACTCTAGTGCCATGGCTAATAGAACATGAGGTAAGGTATTAGTGTAGATAACGCTAGAGTTCAACACATTTCATGCCATAATATTGCTCTATTGAATCACCAAAAGCAAGAGACTTAAGGAAACTTTTAAGGTAGCTCAAACAAGATAGAGATCCATAGCTCTAAAAATAGAGCTCAAATAATTATTTGTTTTCCAATATATTTTCCAAATAGGCACCATCAAAGCTGGAAATGTCTCCTTGAAAAACAAACTTGAAGCATTACTTAGTGCTTATCCACTTGTAGCTAAGGTCACAAGGACTCAAGCTATGGGTGCCATATTGGCCATAGAACCACAAGAGAGAGGATAGAAGCAAGACTTCTCCATGGAAGCTTGAGTGGGAGATTCAAAGAGGAAAGGGAAGCCCTGCAGAGTAAAAAATAACCCTTCTTTTAGTGTTTTCCAAGTCAAATGAGGGTTCTTTCTCCAAACTACCTATTAAAATGACTCAAAATTTGACCATGACCTACTATTTTGGCCATCCACTACCATATCTGTCCCTTCTTGCTTCAAAGATCTCTAGACTTGTCTTCTTCCAATGTAGGCGTCTTCAAGTTATTGTTAGTCACAGGCCATGTCTTATACCTATAGAACTTGTCTAAAATAGGTCTTTATGATGAAAATTGAGACTGAATATGAAGAAAAAAGGAGAAAATGGATCAAAGACCTATGCTTTCATACCATTTATCATGAAGGGACCTGAGAGGAGAGAGAAGATTGCAAGAAAGAGAGAAGAAGAGTATAGAGGAGAGAGATTCTAGATGAGGAGAGAGAAATATTGGAAATGGAGAGAGAAAGATAGGAAAGAAGAAAACATATGGTTGGTATCCATGAAAGGACATGAAGAGATAGAGAGGTGAAGGACAAAGTTGTATTATTGTGAAAATATATGATGTTATACATATGTCCTTTGCCCGGTTTATATGCCCTAATTCAACTCTTTACAATATCTAAGAGATAATGGGAGAAAAATCATTTCTTTTCTCCTCTATTCTTTGAGATCACCTTGGTCCATCTACCCTTTTCTTAAGAAACATGGGTATAGGACTATTGTGATAATAGAGTTGCTTTACCTATTGTAATACGAAATTGTTAATGGTTTTCGATAAACTTTCTTCTCATCATCTAAAGAAAATGCTTTCTTCTTCTCTATAGTAGGGATAGTCTATAGGGTGGTGGGTTCATCATTGCATATTGATAACATCATTTGATGATTTTTGGTTGAAACTTATTTCTCTTTTCATTTGGAATATGTGCAAAGTGTTTCGCGGAATGCACCTTCTAGAATATGTAAGATATGACGTGAATTTAAAAGAAAGGGTATTTTATTTAGTCAAATCTACATGAGAACATTTACAAAAAAGATTTTTATTTAGAATTTGAAAACTTTTCATGATTTTAGTAAGTAAAAAAGGGTCATTTAATGGCCTTATAACATGTGTAACCCCCCTAAAAGTGCTCATATCTAAAGGTTATGAAAGGGGCTCTTAGTAATATAAGCCACATGCCCTTGTCCCTTGAAGACCATTTTTTATCATTGATTTAAGTGTAAAATATAGTGTCGTCATAACATTTTTCCAAAAATGATAGTCCTTTGGCATGCACCTTGCTATTTTCACGCTTGTAAAGAATTCCATACAAAATTTCTAATTATTTCTCTAGTGGTTGTTTTGAGAGCACTTATAATATGTGCAAAAACTCTAATGGTGGCTAGAAAAGCACTTCGGTCATATAACTCATTTGTCATTTCTCCTTTACAACCAATCTTTCTAGCACTCGATAATTTTCACACATGTCTCAATGAATCTCACTTCATAGCCAATGCGAGTTATAAAAGAAACTCAAAGAAAATCCTAAATGGGATTGGGCTAGTAGATGACCAAATCAACGTTTTTTAGGAACTATAAAAAGAATCTAGGGATGCATCTATTTGTGAGCTTTTGTATGCATTGAATGGCTTGCATCTAAAACCATGTGTATTCTATACACACCAACATAAACGTGCTTTTACATGTGGTATTAGTATAAATTGAGCACATATATAATGCAATAATAAATGTGACTAGCTATGTTAAAAGCCATCCAAGGAGCTACTAGTTGTTGCGAAATCATGGCTAGAGCCACAATTCTACAATGAGTGCTCCTTAAAATTTTTAAAAACCCTTCTTGTGTGCACATTGGGAATTATTTATATGAACCAGATGCACATATTATAGAAAATTACAAGAAATAATATAGCTTGGCACAATAAGATGCAAATATAAGGCAAAAACAAAAATGACCAAACAACAATCTTTATTGCATGTACATGAGTATACATCAAAATTTGGAAGCCAAAGTTTGGCTTAAATAAAAGAGAGGAGAACTTAAATCTACAAAATAATGGTATTCTTGCATTATAAATAATTAGTGGTACATAAAACAAAACTTTGATATCCAAATTTTGACTCGGATAACAAAGTACTACTACTACAATCTAAGATATTTTGCCTCATCCACTATCCTTGTCAAAACCATTTATAACTTGCCTTGTTCCTATACAAATGAGACATCTTATAGATTAGAAATTTAGAAAAGATTAAAATGCCTAAAATTGAAACACATAAGATTAATGGACAACCACTTTCCAACTCAACTATTCAAGTATTTCAATACTATAATTAAAAACCAAATTATCACTCAAAAGAAATTTCTTATATACCACTCGAAAGAATCTAAAAGCTCATGTGCCAAAGGTTAGGAAGGGTTCCCTTGGTACTATAAAAGGCTCCTACACCTTGGATATAAGCTTTAGCACTTTACACACCTTGTAAGATAATTTTTAAACTTTGGTACATGTGCACCAAGGGAATATCCTCTCAAAAGAGAGAAAAACCATGAGAAGGTGCATGCACATTGTAATAATCTAGCTCTCACAGCAAATCAATTAATTGGAAATTCATGAAATATACCATTCTTCTAAGAAACACAATACACCATGTTTGTAAAGTAGCCATAGCCAAGGTAGCTAAGCTTGAAGTAATATTGCCATGGAAGGCTGAGAATCAAAGATGTAAGCTGCAACATGAATATTCACCTCATGTCAAGGTGGGACATGGTATGCACCCCATATCTTGGTGGCTAAGAGCATGCACCCTTTTCATTGGTGGGAGGAAGGAGCCTCAAAACATGTATTGTTGAAAATGGCAAAAAGATCCCTCACAAGTTACATCTTCCCCTTTTATGCTTAACCCTAGCCTAATTTAGACTAAGGTGACTTATACTTTATTACAAGCCATCTCGGCCTAAAAGAGCTTTGTCCTCAAAGCTGAATTGGGAACAAATTACAATGATGATTACAAAGATAGCTTGAAGCATTTGGAATTCATGCTGAAATAAAGCTCCATGTTGATGAAGATCATAGAAGTTGATGAAGATGGACCACATAAATGGAACAGGCTACTGTAAACTATCCAAAACAAGCTGTGGTACAAAAATGGGCCATATCTTGAGCTAGAAGTGGTTGGTTTCCATGTTTGAGATATAGAAATGTAAAGGATGACATGCAGTATCCAACCTGCCTTAAAAATCAAAGTTTGAAGCCAATAAGACAATTTACTTTAGCATAGAAATTTAATACAACAAGTTGTTTACTGCTTTGTTTATGAACTATCCTCTTGCTGAAGCCATGGAAATTGTTCCAAATATGATGTTTGTTGCCATGAAGACTCTTCAATAGGCAAAACCTTCCATTTGATAAGATATTCAACAAGAATACAATTCCTTAGAACCTTCTCCTGCTTTTGCCAATAATCTTATCGGGCTCATAGATGATTAAACCATCATCATCCAAGGGAGGTAATTCTTCAAGAATTTAAATTTGAGGTCCCACATACTTTTTACATTGAGACACATGAAAGAAATTATGGATTCTTGTGTTGGAAGGTAAGTCTAGTTGATAAGCAAAATCCCCAACTCACTTGATAATACGATAAGGGCCATAAAACCTATGAGCAAGTTTGTTGTGTCCTCCTTTAAGAGAAGCACAACGTGACTTTGGAACCTTCAAAAATACCCATTCATCTTCCTCAAACTCCACATGTTTTCTTTTCTCATCCGCATAGACCTTCATTGTCTCTTGAGATTTATGAATGTTCACTACAAGAATATGGAGGTAAAGCGACAGCGGTTTCCGACGCAAAATAGCGGCATCGCTATTTGTGTCGCTATTGTGACACTAATACTGATGCAAATAGTGACGGTACTTAGACAAAAAAAATGCGGGCCGAAACCCGAGCGTGTTATTTTGCATGGATATACAAAAGAGAGAGTGAAAGGGAGAGCGAACATCTTGCATTTGAGAGGGAGAGGGAGAGAAAGAGAGAAAGAGGGAGAAGGAAAGCTTCTCACTGCCGCCGCCCACCGCCATTCGCGAAGAAGAGGAGGAAGTGTATGGAGGGCAAAGAGGAGCCACCGTCGTGACGAGGAGCAGTCAAACCCTTCTTCAAACCTTTATGGTGAGTGCGTTGTTCCTTCTTTGCTTTTTTTTTTTGTTTTCCCTTTCTTTTTTACTTGTTTTTGTTAAAATTCAAGTGTATTGAGAGAGGGAGAGGAAATGAGAGGGAGAGGGAGAGGGAGGGAGAGGAAGAGAGGGAAGCATTAAACATAATAGGGAAAGAGAGAAAAAGAGGGAGAGGGAGAGGGAGGAAGAGGAAATGAGAGAGAGAGAGAGAGAGAGAGAGAGAGAGAGAGAGAGGGAGTGGAAGAGAGAAAAAACATTAAACATAATAGGGAAAGGGAGAAAGAGAGGGAGAGGGAGAGGGAGGGAGAGGAAATGAGAGGGGGAGAGGAAGAGAGAAAAAACATTAAACATAATAGGGAAAGAGAGAAAGAGAGGGAGAGGGTGAGGAAGGGAGAGGAAATGAGAGAGGGAGAGGAAAAGGGGAAGGAAGAGGAAAAAGAAAAAGGAACGAGAGAGAGGGAATAAACATATAGCATAATAAAGAAAGAAAAAGAGAGAGAGAGATGGAAGGAGAGGAGATAATGAATGGATAAAAAACAAAGAGAGAGTGGTGGCGAGGTTCGGTGAGGTCCGGTGTGCAACACCATGAGACGGGAAACACTCCGACATACGTTAATTTGTGGGTGGGTCAGTGGAGACTTTACACACGTTAATTTTTGCTGAGTTACAAGAGAATAAGTCCCTTCTCAAACAATTTAAGAAAGAAAAAAAGAATGATAACAAAAACAAATTGTTTGTCCTAATGTAGACAAAATGGAAAGCAATGAAGGTCTTGATGTTCAAGATCGCGAGGTGTATCTTAGTCAACGTGTCCCATGTCCTTGCTCTCAATGTAAGCTGGCAATTTGACGAAAATGTCGATTGTCTATAGAACACGTACGACGCTTCGGTGAGTTTCAATCTGAGATCATTGATCAGGTAATCTTGGATTTTCAGCAAATGGTAAGAAAAGTTAATATCAATCATGCATTGTACTCGCAAGCTAATTGAATACCATATACAAAAAGATTGGGTATGGTTGGCAAATTTTCTATCTAGGGAGGTGACGTCTCGTCCCAAGGAGGAGTGCACCCTTGCGCCCAATTAGAAGAGTTCATGGGCATGCGATGGATGGAGTGCCTGAACTAATCTACCACTTGGAAGGTACTACCCAATCTATACCGTCAATACCAAAGGAGACAGACATCCTTCGAGACTTACCTACAATCTTGGAGCCTAAGATAGAGGCAATGATTGATGCATTGATTCCCATGGATATCAAGACTTCTGATCCGCTTAGAGAGGAAGCATCCATACCATCATATGATGGGTGCCGAGTATCTTGCCTAAAGACATTGCTTGCACTCCTAAGTGTGCAAGCAAAATATGGGTGGAGCGATGCGAGTGTGACCGAGTTGATCAAATACCTTGTATGTACGCTTCGTTGATTTCTTTTCAGCGCTATCATTAAAAACATTTGTGCTTTTTCAAGGTGTTTTATGATTTTTTTCAGGTTACTGAAGTATCATATATTACCACTTATAAATACCATGCTTGAGTCTCGTGATGATGCATGACATGTTTTACGAAAGCTTGGTATGGACTACAATAGCATCCATGCATGTATCAACGATTGCATACTGTTTCAAGGAGAATACGAGACTATGGAGACATGTCCGACAGGACTTGGTATGGACTACAACAGCATCCCTGCATGTATCAATGATTGCATACTGTTCCAAGGAGAATACGAGACTATGGAGACATGTCCAAAGTGTGGTTCTCATAGGTATCAACAAGACTTGTAAGGGCAAACCATCCCTCAAAAAGTTCTTAGACACTATTCACTTATCCCTCTCATAAACCACATGTTTCGTACGTCCGGCATGGTGAGCTTGACAATGTGGCATGTGCAAAATAGGTCCACAAATGAAGTTCAACGAATATTAGCGGATTCATGCGCATGGAACCACATTGACTCTACCTTCCCAGGCTTTGCCCGAGAGCCAAGGAACCTTTGGCTCGGTCTTGCAATGGATGACATGAACCCATTTAGTCTGCACTCAACTTCTTAGAGTGTGGCCTATAGTCCTTGTCAACTACAATATCCCTCTATGGCTTTCTACGAAGAAAGGACATCTCATCCTTAGCTTACTTGTCCCCGGCCACTACAAAGTCCAAATATGGACATGTATCTTCGTCCATTAGTCAATGAGCTTAAGATTTTGAGGGAGGAGGGGGTCATCGTGCAAGATATGAGCAAGCGCGATGGTCGATGGTCTGCCAATATTCGAGCCATTCTCATGTGGACAATGCATGACTTTTCAGGATTTGTAGAGTGCTCAGGTGAACAGGCCTTTGTTCTCGTTGGTAATATCTATATTTTATCTCGTTCAAGCTTGTATTCACTGGGTCATGGTATTGGGATAGGTTTGGTTACCTCAGGTTATCATGCATGTCCATTGTGCGGGCCACAGTTAGACTCCCGAAGGTCACGAACCATGAAGAAGATGGTATATCAAGGACACACTGCTTTCTTGCCAGAGGATCATGAACTCAGTGAAGGTTTTCTTGGACGACCTCCAACACATATGAACACCGCCTGGTACGAGCTGAAAATGGTCTACGCGGAGTCACATCCAAACGGAATGCGGCGGTTCTCAGTTTTCTATGAGTTGCCATATTGGACTCACTTACGAGTCAACCACTTGTAGGATCCCATGCATATTTTCAAGAATCCGGGCAGCTTGTTATGGGACCACATCACAGGAAAGACAGACACTATAGGGGCACAAATGGATTTAAGGAGGTAGGTAAGATGGAGGTGCTTTGGCTGTAGTCGGTGCTGATGGTCGCCTAGAGCTACTTCGCGCTCCTTGGGTTTTGTCCACTAAAGAAGAGCGCATTGTGAAGCAAGTATTCAAGTTTATCCGCACTCCGACGGGTATGATGCATTCTCTCAGGTCTGAATTTTCTAAAGACGACCAATTATCAGGGCTAAAATCCCATGATTGGCATAAGATATGTCAGATTTTTACTACAAATGGAATGTAATTGGCATGCGCATTTTGCTATTTGGAGTGTAGCCATTATTCATAATGCTTTCTCATTTGTGGCAGTTTGTACTAGCGATCGCGATTGCAGGATGTCTTACTCCACAAATACGCGGGGCCATTTACAGGTTTTCGACTTTGGTGCAATGGATCTCACAGAAGGAGATTAAGACGTTCTCTATTGAATCCCGAGGCGAGGAGCAGTGGAGACGGTCTGTCTCTTTGAGAAATACCTGCCCACTCGCATGCTCACGATACAAATCCACCTTCTTGTGCATCTTGTAGATGAAATGTAGATTGCTGGATCTATCCATACGCGATGGATGTTCTTCTTGGAGCACTTCATGAAAACCCTGAAAGGCTTTGTGCTACAACAAGCTCGGCCAGAAGGTAGCATGGCTGAAGTTTGGTTAGTGTTTGAGGCGCTAGTGCATATTTCACAATGGCTACCAATGGTAGATCCAGACAACGAAATGCTATGGTTGTTGCTGAAGGACGATGATAGACTGACTAGAGATGTGGTGGTTGGAAATGGGGTAAAAAAAAGAATGGATGCCTCAATGGAGGAGAAGGTGAATCACTTTTGTATGTTGCACCATGCCTCTATGGAGACGTGACTTGCCAAGTACCAGATCGCTAGGCAAGATCGAGAGGAAGCGCGATCTGAATTCCGACGTAGTACGCATCATCGACCAATTCGATATCGCGAGGGCATGGAGGAGATGCCGCGGTTCATGTCAACATGATGGTTGCATGGAGCTTTGATCGCAACGTCTCGCGAAGGGACATAGGTCTCAATGGAGGAGTGAAAATTCTCGAGGGGATGTAGTCCAAAGGTGATGAGGTGTTTAGGATTTGTCGTATCTATATTTTATATGCAACATCTAATTTGAGTGGTTCAATGTAAATTACAAAATATGTACTGCAGCATGGTCACGCAGATGGCATTTTCGCGTGGAGCGTATTGACAAAATGCGCTCCACAATCGACTGTGGTATCATGGCAAGGTTTGAGCAAGAGAGCCGGCGACGAGTAATGGATCCAAACACGGTTGTAGATGAGATGGAGTATTTTGGGAACTTACAAAGTATTATTACGGTGGATTACCGTAGCTTCTCCATGATACTATTCTATGTGCAATGGTTCAAAGTGGTACTTGGAGGAGCTGGAGCAACAGTTCGATGAGGTCCATCTGGATTTCTTGAAATAGATTCCAAAAAAAAAAGGATGGATTTGCGCGATACCTTTGTGTTACCGGCCCATTGTGAACAGGTGCATGGACTCATTTGTTTGTTAATTATATTACGACATGGTACATGTCACAATGGTTTAAACTCTCTTGTACGTGTTTGTGAACAAGTAACCTTCTATCCAAACCACCGACAACCTCGATGGTGGTATGTTATACCTTCAACTCCCTGAAGTGTGAGAGTATATGATCAAAGCAATGTCCCGAGCATAGATGAAGACAATATGCAAATAGGGGGACCAATATTGCAAGGGGTGGAGGCCACCGAAAGCTTGGAGCCAGCATCAGCTAACAATGATGGAAATACAGGAGTCCAAGAATTCTTTGAAAATGAGGTTGTGACATTTTCAGGATGAGTTGAGGGATGAGCGATGAGGAGTTATAGGATATCTTCACATGCATGGTAGACTAGATTGTGAGATTCAGAGACATGGCAGACCATGAGCTGTCTTGGTCTTCGTTAGGGCGCTCTGTTAGATCTACTTCAGTGCGATCGGATGCTTCAACTTCGAGCAAACGAGCTCAACGGTTCAGACTTCGGCCAGAGGGAGGGAGTGCTTCAGGGTCAGGGGGATGTTGCAGAGATACGGAGGCAGTGAGCCCATGGTCGACACGGGATACAGGTGCGACTCCTCACTCTCGTGGCGGTTCTAAGGACGTGGCTCAGGCTCAGGTGGATGCTGTGGAGGCACGAACACGGTGTCTCCGTCTCATCGTTGAACTGGAGTAACACCACCTCCAGGATTTGTCACACCTGTGGGGACATCTACTCTAGTTACGCCAGCTTTTGCTTAGCTGTCAGCAGGGTGGCACCCCTATGGGTGCCACTCTGACAGATATTACCCCGATTGATATATCGGATGCAAAGGGGTCTCCTGGATATGCCCAGGAGCGTGGACGCAGATAGGAGAGGACCCATCTTAGGCATACCCCAGGGGGGTATGCATATCTAGTCAATGATAGGTCATGAGCCATCATCATGAATGATGAGGGGAGGAGGGTGATGGCTCGCATGAGAGAGTTGTGCCAACAAGTTTTTCGGCACAACGTCTTAGATCATTGGAAGAACATACCGGAGGGGAGCAAGAACTACATAGTAGCATCCTTGCATGAGGAGTTTCCGGTTCCAGCCTTAGTAGATAGATTTTCTATGGGTTGGATGATGGATTGCATGCGTGCATATATGTCACATAGACGATCCGACGCACGCAAGGCAATCAAGAGTGGGATTGCAAAGCTTGAGTGGTTAGACACGAATGACTGGCGCCGACTGAGGGAGGAGGCTACAGATTCTCCAGGACATTAGAGTCAGCAGTGCAAGGCGGCAAGGGCACGACACGAGGCCGGAGTGGTCCATCATCTTGGGAGTGGCGGCCACAGAACATATTTGGAGGACTTTGTAAGTTTTTCTTTTGTTTTGCTTGTTTCTTTTTTTGCAATATCATTTGTATTGACAATCATGTTTCTAACAGTTAGGATTTTGTTTTCTTTGCAGCACTCCATTACAAATCGCCATCTGACCGGCCTTGAGACTCGATATGCAGAGAGGCACAGTCTCACTTCATTGATCGATTGATTGTATAGACGCAGCGGCCCTGTAAGTCACTCATCTTTCTTATCCGTAGTTTACATGTTTAATTAGAATGCATTATTGTATGGTGGTCTGATGTGTTGTTGTTTCTTTTTTTGCAAAGTTTGTTTGATGCTCCTTTGCGGCGGGACGAGCTTTTGAAAGGCGAGGATATGTAGCTCGCCCTTGGATCCCTGGAGCTCACACACCTTTATTTTTGGTCGTCTGATTTGTGTAGACATTTTCTATGTATTACTGATATCTTGTCATGATTGTACCAATCGCTTATTATGAGATCATGTATTTATTTCTTGTATCAGTGTTATGATTTCAGTATACTTTGTTTTTGTTTACACGAGCATTGTACACAGTGCAGAAAATATTTTGTATGGCTTAAATAAAGCACACAGTGCTATGCTACAAATATTTTTTTTCCCTAATACCATTGCTATTAGCGTCGCAAATTTATTGCTCGCATCGTTATTGGTATCATTATTTTCGTCACAAACCGTCGGTATTGGCGTCAGTATCAATGTCGCATTTGCGCGATGCTGATAGCGACGTTGATATCGACTGTTCTATGGCGTCGCCAATAACGACGCTTTTTGCGACAATGGGGGTAAATTTTGTTATTTACATTTTCGTCGCTTTTAACGTCGGTATAAGGCCTATATCTTGTAGTGAATGTGTCAAAGACCTCTCAAACATGCATCAAATGCTTAACCTTGGATTTACTATAAATGAGGATATCATCAAAGAATACAATGACTATTTTGAACAAGAAAGGTTGCAATATCTTATTCATGAGTGCTTGAAAAGTAGCAGGTGCATTTGAAAGCCCAAATTGCATAACCAAGAAGTGATATAACCCTCTTTTAGTTCTAAAGAATGTTTTGTATTTATCCCATTTCTTCATTTGAATTTGATGATAACCCGAACGAAGATCAATCTTAGTGAAGACCTTTGCATCTTTGAGCTCATCCAAAAGGTCATCAATGCGAGGAATTGGGTATCTATTCTTCACCGTAGACTTGTTAAGCTCCCTATAATCAATGCACATGCAAAAAGATCCATCTTTCTTCTTTACCAAGAGCACAGGAGAAGCAAACAAAGATTGAATTGGCCGAATTAAATCCATTTGCAGCAATTCTTTGACTTGTCTTTCCACTTCTTCCCTTTCAAACTTTGATAGGCGATAGGGAGGTTTGTTGATGGATTTTGTGTTGGGTAGCAAGTCAATAAGGTGGTCTACCTCTCTCTTTGGAGGCAAAGATGGTGATTGCTAAAATAAATCTTTGTATTCTTCCAATAGCTTTTCCATTCTTGGATCCTTTTGCTTTGAAGAAGATGATGGCTTATTTGGTGGCTGCTCTTCATCCACTTTTGCAAGCAAAAGAGTGAATATGCATGACTGTGCATTGATTTCTTTATGTATCTTCTTCCTAGAGATGAGTTCCATTTGCTTTTGACCAATGCCCTTCAATATCATAGGCTGTCCATTCCATTGGAATTCCATTAGCATGTTTTGTAAATCTAAAGAAAACTTTCCAATGGCTTTCAAGCAATCGCAACCAATGACAATATCTATGGGACCCATTTCCAAGGTGATCAAGTCTACTTCCATAACACATGAAGGAGATAGGGTAATAGAAGTGTGTAGGCATACTTCATTACTTGATCCATAAGCTCAATTTTAGCAACTTGAATCTTCAACGATGCTTGCATTTGTTGAGGAAGCAGTCTCAACCCATGCAAATATTTGGTATTAATGAAGCTATGGGTACTACCTGTATCAATCAAAAGATGAAATTTTTTGCTATTGATCAACCCTTCAAGTCTAAGGGTATTTTCTCCTTTACAACCCGTCCAAGCATCATCAGAAATTGCACATTAAGAACCATTCGGATCAAAAGAAAAAATATCCACAATATCATAAAATTCATCATTATTTCCTTCCTCTTCATCATGTATTTCTTCAACCATAGGGTTTGCTTCTACTTAAAATATATTCCCCTCTTCACTTTCATCCTTATCCATCTCATCAATGATGACAAAGTTGAGCTTGTTGTTTTTGGATTTGCATTTCAGCCTATGGTCTTGTGTCCACTTTTCTCCATACTTGAAGCATAACCCTTTTCCCTCATGTCTCTAATTTGTTCATTTGAAAGAACTTTGTTGTAAGTGCTATTCTGAAATCCCTTTTGTGTATTTTCAACCCTTGCAAAGCTCTATTTGGCTTTAGCCATTGGTCTATAACCATTTTCTCCACTTGGTTTTGATCCATATACTATTGGATATGTAGAAAACTTGTTGTAACTACTATTTTAGTTACTAGTTACCTTGGTTTCTTGCCTATAAACATCCATTTGCTGGCTGAAATGTGCTCCAAACTTTGAAGGCTAATTAGATAATTAATACCCTGCACTTTTTGGACGAACTCCCATTGAATCTCTTCTATATTTCTGCCCATATCTTTCAGCATATAAAATGGCTTCATGAGTTGTCTTGGGTTGCATTGCACCTACTTTCGAAGAGAGGGCTGAATCTAAACCAAAGATATCTTTGTTTAATTTGGCCAAATCATCAATCCCTTCAATGTACATAGAAAGATTAAGGAACATGTTAGAGTAATTAGGAACGAACATGCCCCTTTGTTGAAGACCATACCATCTTCTTTGCAATATTTCTTTTTCCATTGGAGAGACAAACACTTCCAACATTGCCTTCTTAAAATCCTCCCAAGAAGCAAAATTGTGACAAACTCTTTGTATATATCTCCACCATGTATGCGCATAGCCTTCAAGATGGAGTGCTGCAAAATAGATATTGGCTTCATCATGGTGAGGAAAAAGTATGAAGTACATCTCCAATTTGTTTATCCATTCTTCCCACTCCATTGGAGATGCATTATCTCCCTTGAAATTGGAAATGGTAATATTCTCTTTGCACTTCCTTTTATTATAAGTTGGCTGAAAATTATTGGAATGCTGCCCCAAAGATGATTGTCTCAAAAATCTCTATTCATTGAATCTCTTCCAAAGGAATTTGGTCTAGGATTATTATCACCATGATTCGGTTGTCCTAATCCAAAAGAATGATGTTGTCTATTAGTGGGCTAACCATAAAATGACTTATCTTTGTTGGTGATATCATGAAATGACCTTCTTTCATCAAATCTTCCACTCTTATCATGAAACTCCAATTCTTTTTGCTTGATGGCAGATTGAGAGGGAAAAGATTTGTAGAAGGGGTCACATTTATGAAACTTCTCGTTTTCCTCTCTTCTTATATCCTCCTCTTCTTCATAAGTAGCTTCACGTCTTGGATTGAATTGAGGATGAGCATGGTGCTTTGATGATATTGGTGGCTAGTAATGAGTACTTCTCATTGTAGATGGCTCTCCTTTCTCAAAGGTTGACATAATAGGCTGATCAATTCCCTTTCCTTTCATATTGGATGGCTGAACTGAAGTATTTTCAATATAAATAGTGGGTTCATTTGGTATAGAGGATGTGGGTTGAGTCTTCAAATCCCTAATAGCTGCTACTACATCCTCAAATCCACTCTTCATGAACTTAACCAATTGCTGAAGTCCTTCATCCATTTTGTTTGATGCATTCTCAATCTTCCCCAAGGATTTGAAAAGTTGCTCATATTGATCATGCATCCTGTTTACCACAGCACAGAGGATCGGGAAATGGAAAAAGAGAAAAAGAAAATGCGCCTTAAATGGAAACTAGACCCAGGAAAGAATTAAATGCACGGGCACGATCCTCAAGAAGTCTTGGAGTCTCCCAAGGAGAGTAAAAGAATAAAAAGCGTATCATTAAGTGCGAAAACACTTCCAAAACCTTGTAAAAGAGCACCAGGCTCACTCCTGTGCAAATTGTATGCATTAGTTAGGGATAGGATAAACTAGAATGGTGGGAAAGGAGGAAACGGGCCTAGGCTAATGGCCGGCCATGTAAAAAAGGGGAATGACCACCCATGGAAAATAGGGCATGTATATAAAGTTGAAAAGTGAATGGGAAGCTCATTCTTTTGTGTGGCTAAAGCTTCTTCTTCTTTTTCTCTTGTTTCTTGCCTTCTTGCTTGTGCTTGAGAGAGGGATTGAGAGAGTGTGAGGGAGTGATTGTGTGAGAGTGAGGGATCTTGGAGAAGAAGCTCTCTATCTTCTCTCTTCATCTTCTCCTCCTCTCTTCTCTTCTTTTGTCTCGCACGTGGCTATGGAGGATGAAGCTCATGGGAGAGGGATTGAGGTTGCTTGCGCTTGCCTCAAGGATCGTGGAGCTACTGGTGTGCAAGAAAGAGGAGGGCACTTGATTGAGCATCAAGGTAAGCTCACTACACCCATAAGGTAGGCATTGCGTGTCGGCTATGTGAGAGGTAGCCATGGCCGCTTGGTTCGAAACACTTGAGCAATAAGTGGTCCGTAGGTCTCGGGGTAGAGCTTGAAGCTCCCCTCCATTTTGGTTCCATTGCCAAGACCGACGGAATCGAGCCTTGAGTGCCGTGCGCATCAGATCGAGCATGGAAGTAGGGTTTGTAGCCTGAACCAGTGCTTGAGATAACTAGGAGATTTAGGAGGATTTAATCCGTGGAACAAGTAAGTATTTGGGTTTGTTGGAAGCATTAGATTAGGACTATTGTTCTGCATTTCTATTTTTCATATTGGCTGCAGTAGATTAAGGTTAGATTAGGGTAAGAAAAGAGAAAATAGAGGTTCTGGCACTGTTGGAAACAGGAAAACAGGGGACCAGATTCAAGTTTCTGGGTGGAACAGGGACAAGGAACTAGCTGTAAGGTTTTGCAGTGCTGGGAAAGGACCTTAAGAGGCCTGGGAGGCCAGGACAGACCTCATTTCTTTAGTTGGCCTTGAGAGAGAGAGAGAGAGAGAGAGAGAGAGAGAGAGCTTCTATTTCACAGGACGAGGAAACGCAACCCCGATTCTAGGCACATTCAATTCGTGTTGCTTCAGGTGAGTCCGGTGTGTTCCAATAATGCTCTAATCAGATATGGGAAGTTTGTGGTGATTGAGTGCAGTAGGCATTAGGAAGGATTCAAACGCACCGGAATTGCGCCCGCCGCCGATGCAGTCCGGACCAACTCGCAGTGGTCCGATCCCCAGAATTGGACCACCCGGTTCCTGGGGTCGGACAGTCCGATTCCCAGAATCGGACTGTCCGACTGAGAGAGAGTCAGACAAGACCGGTCTGATTCTCAAGAATTGGACCAACCTGATCGGATGTGCCACGTGGCACTCGGACTGCCCATTAGAATCGGACCATCGTAGTCGGACCATTAGGGCCGCAATCCATAGTCAGACCACTTCAAAAGTAGGAGCATCCTCCTGGTCTGATTCCCAGAATCGGACCACTAGGGTCTGATGATTCCCAGAATAGGACCAACTCCGTCCGACTGTTAGAGTTGAACCAGACCGATCCGATTGCCAGAATCGGACCGTTCGACTCCCAGAGTCGGACTAGCTCTGTCCGATTCCCAGAATCGGACCATCTTGCCAGAACAAAAAGATAAGGATCTTTTGCTGGCCTTGCCACATACCTGACCCAAGGACGCAACCTTGAACGCCCCCAAGACCCAGTTTGACCATTAGAACCATAGAGACTAATCAAACTTAGGGTGCGGAAAGACCGTAGGATAGCCAGAAACCGAGTTGAAAACTCAAATTAGGCTGGGAATGTGGGTAGAAACAAGGTGGAGTTTGTATTAAACGCTTTCTACATCGGCACTTCACTCTTGTACTCCACTAAACATGGACAGCAAGAAAAGAGAAAAGCATGTTTTCACACCAAGCACCACAAAAGCACTAAGCACAATGTGTGAGTAAGGATCGCCGCTGCTTGCAAATAACAAGAAACGCATCTGGATATCTAATAATCTTATGGAACCCACTAGTAGGAGAAGACCCCCAAGACTTAGACAGGTGCCTGAGCACCCTACTAGAAGTACCTAGAGAAGACCCGAAGACACGGGAAGCAACAAGATAGAGGAGTGGAAGCTGCCGGAGCTGATTGGATTCATTGACAATCTTGTGGAGCTGGAAGCAGAAACAATGTCATGATCAAGAGGTGAACAAGAGGAAGATCAATTAGACTTAGGAGAATTTCCAACCTTGGTCCAGGAATTGGTCCACGACTATGATCTACTCACCAGGACTATGATCCAAGGTAGATCTGTAGAGGAAATAGTGGCTAACCTGGAAGAAGAGAGAAGAGCTATCAAGAGAGTGCTGGAAGGCATAATTGCCTACAACCATGAGCAGAGGGCTAGAAGGCTGCAGCAAGACATGGATATGTACGAGGCTACACGAGTACTAGAACTAGCTGGGGCAGCCAAGTCTGGACTGAACGTAGAGAGGGAACGGGCAGCAAAGGCTGGCATGACGTTGAGTGAACTGGTGGCAAAGTGACTCATGGACAATACATCCATGGAACAGAGAGCTCTTGCCCTAGCCACCACGCTACTGTCAGGATTGGGAGTCACGCAAGGGGCTAAAGGGCAGGCTAGAATCCCCGTAGTAGCAAAACAACTAGCTCGATACGAACCTAGCAGTGACCCGTACAGCTTCATGGAGGAGTTCGAGCAAGTATGTGAGGCGAACGGTCTTACTGACCCTGCGCAGCGAGCTCAAGCCTTCGGCCTGTGCTTAGGTGACAAGGGGAGGACCTGGTACTCTAGTCTGGATGATGCAGAACATACAAACTTTGCTCACCTTAAGGGCCTCTTCATCAAGAGGTTTTCAGAGGTAGGGTATTCGGATAACCTCATTGTTAGGTTGATGAATATCAGTCAAAGGAAGAAGGAGGACGTTAGGGATTACGTTACTCAGGTGCGTAGCCTCTACAAGAGAATCCCTACCAGTGAGTGACCTACCGAGAGGGCAGTGTCTACAATGTTCATGAACGGGATTCGGAGCGAGGAGCTCTACAAGGCTTTGGCCAGTAACTCCACCTTACAACGAGATGTGCTAGCTCGAGTCTTCGAGGAGGCAATACGCG
Source organism: Lygodium microphyllum (assembly GCF_053477565.2). Lineage (NCBI taxonomy): Eukaryota > Viridiplantae > Streptophyta > Polypodiopsida > Schizaeales > Lygodiaceae > Lygodium > Lygodium microphyllum. Next base: position 33,225,084 of record NC_141139.1, read on the forward strand.
TAGATGATCAACTCAGGGAACGTAGCTTGAGGATTACCAACCGAGATAGTGCAAGCCAGAGGGACCCTGAGAGATCAACCACCTTGGGGGAAAAAGCAACTGCTAGCGTGTAGGATAAGGGAAAGAGTGTAGACCATGACCAAGGGATGGTAGAGATGAGAATGGAGATTGCACGGTTGCAAGAGCTTGTTAGAAAGCCTGTGAGAGCGCACGTACAATGTGTGTACTGCGGCGGCAATCACCTCCTAGTTGAGTGCCAAGATCCTAGATCTCGGCCGTGCTCAAATTGCGGTAGATTCGAGCATGATGCAGCGCATTGCAGAATGCCAAGGAGATTCCCATATATGTAGTAGTACAACCCTCCATACTTAGGTAATAGGCCACCTAATTTCTTTGGCAGGGAAACCTAGTTAGCTCTTCCAGCACCAACAACTGACTCAAGACTTGTCGTGCCTTGGCTGGAGATGAACCCAACTGGTATACCCAAGCCACCAGGGCCTTTTGTGACTCACCCACATAGCGATGCTCTTGTTCACTTTGTGGAGGAGCCTAATGAGGAAGAGACCTATGTCAATCCGTACATATCCTACGACGAGGAGGGCAACCTAGTCCTGATGGACTATTGGCTAGTACCGGTGATGGCTTTAGGAAGAGGATGAGGCAGAGGCTTTGGAGGGCCTAGCCATGATCCAGTCACATGCTGGACTTGCGGCCACCCAGGCCACATTTTATCGCGCTGCCCAGAGCGAGAACAAGCTAACAAAGATAAAGCGGATCTCCGATGCACAGAGTGTGGAATCACACATCTGTTTCCTGACTATCCTAGGCGGAAGCCATCAATGAGCACTGCCAACATGCCATCGGTGCCTTTGGGGCTCTTTGGAGTGGAAACTTTTGGTAGTGAGGATACGCCCATCCCGCTACATGCTATGACGTGAGCTCAGACGAAACAAGCAGGCATCTCCTTGCCAGGGCCAAGTATCCTTGATGCAACCTCAATAGGGAAGAAAAGCCGGAGGAGACGAAAAAAGAGAGCCGAGGTGATGATAACCCTTAAAATTGAGGAAACGACTACGCTGGTAATGGGAAAGAAGGTCACAGACGCAGAGGCAGAGACCTCGGCTCCTAAGACAACAGAGCTAGGGAGTGCCAAGGTAGGGGAATATCCCCACCCCAAACGTCAACTCGAAGCTATAGCCAAGGTCAAGGAGTGGGTCAAGGACATCCAAAAGCACCTCGAGGATGTTGAACCCATATTGGAAGACCCTATGGATGGCTTCTCCAGTGTTAGCACACCAATCTCACCCTCAAAACCACAGGCTGGGAGCATACCTACACCACTAGGAGCAACTCATCGGCAAGGCCGGGGGGGAGCTTACCAGTGCAGACAGAATGCATGGCCTAGAACTGCTAGCCTCAGAGGAAGACAAGGGTCCAGTAGCCTCCTCACAACCCTGCTATCCACTCCAGTAACTCTAAGCTTGGAGGATCTGCTTAGGCAAAACCACTCCTTGTGGCAGGAGTTAAAAGACTCGATCGAGGGACACGCAGAACTTGCCGGTGCTGATCCGCAAGATCATGATGCAGTTACACGGATCCCAAGTCTAACTCTACACTCAGATCCTAAGTCTTTGCACATCAATGCTTTTTGGGAAGGCACTGAAATGCACGCAGTTTTGCCCGTCCTAACATTAGGAGACATGACTCGAAAAGGAATTGTAGACACAGGCGCCGGTGTTAGTGTGCTAAACCATGCGGTCCTAGAGGCATGGGGAAACCCTCCTGTAGAGACTGCTAGATTCAATGTCATGCTAGAAAACGGAATGAGGGTAAGACCATTTGGGATCTTAAAGAATTGGCCGGTAAAGATTGCCGGTGTGCAATTTTCGGTAAACTTCATTGTCATGAAGGGAGTGAATTATGACATACTATTAGGCCGACCTTGGATGAGGAATGCACGAGTCATAGAGGACTGGGGAAATGGATTGATTTTCCTAGGGAATAGAACTAGTGCAGTGAGGGTAGAGATTGACACTTGGACGATGACACCTGTTGACCTTGCTGCCATCTCGGCTATGCTAAAAGGCGATACTCAAACGACCAAGCCTTATGGATGGCTCGCTAGATATATTCCTTGCCCTGAGGATGAGAGGGATTGGATGCACTTTTTGGCAACCGTTGACTTACCATTCTCGGATGAGGAAGGGCCACATCAGCAGGTTGCTAAAGCTGCAACCATGCCAACTGAGGAGCCAGTTGTGCTGCTTTGCATGATGGTAGGAAGCTCACTCAACCCAGGCAAACCGGCCTTGTCCCGCATCCCCAACAACAAATTAGAGCTTCAAGAAATCTTAGAGTATCTGACCAATAAGTTGGATGGCAATTTGGCTGCTAACTTAAAACCTCTACGTGACCTTTTAGCTAAACTAGAATGGAAATGGACCAAGGTCTAGGACCTGAACTTGTTATATAACTGGTCTTTAGTTACTGACAACAAGGAGATTGAAGAGGGAAGCTTAGGGGATGATGAGCAACACAATAGAGTATGACATAGAGGGAAAAGCGATAGAACAAATTAGGGCAGACTTGAGGCCTAGGAAAGAAGGGATCAGTTGGAATGAAAAAGGAGTCATGCTAATGGAGTGTGATAGATCCTGGCTAGAATGAATAGGAGTCGTGGAAGCAAGCCGGAGTAGCACAACCATGGGTAATCCCAGTGCTCAAGACAGATTCACCTACGGAACTACGACCCCCTGGGGAAACACCTTCCTCAAGTGAGGGATGCGAGTTCAACTCAGAGTCGGAAGTTAGCACTGAGAGTGATCCCGAGATACCACAACCCTCTAAGGTCAAACGCACCAAGGGAGACTTGCCATTCCACCTGAGGCACAGGAGGCTAAAAGAGGAGGCCAGGAAGCAAGCAAGGGACTCAGAAGCGGAAAGGCAGAGGAAACCACAGGATCTGTCAAAACGGCTTACAAAATTCAAAAAGGGTGACAGAGTGGTGGTCCTGTTAGGTGCAAAAAGACAAGGTCAGACTAGTGAACCGATCGAGGGACCCGCCAAATTCAAGGAGGTTAACTTGGCTGGGAAAGGTGAAAAACCAAGACCGGTGTTTGTTGCAGAGGACTTGGGGGAGGAGGAAGAGACCAAACTCGTTGCGCTCCTGCAAGAGTACATTGACGTATTTGCCTGGACATTGGACGAACTTAAGGGAGTCGACCTAGGGTCATGACTCATAACATCCCAATGGTTCCAGATGCAGTGCCAACAAAACAACGACCTTACCCCATGAGTCCCAAGCACGCCCATGCAGTGAAGGAGGAGATTGATAAACTCATGAGGGCAGGTTTCATATATGAGATCGAGCACACGGACTGGGTATCACCTATCGTGATTGTCATGAAGAAAAATGGAAAAATCTGAGTGTGCGTAAACTACAAAAAGGTGAATGCTGCTACGAAAAGGGATAACTATCCTTTACCTTACACCAAGCACATGCTTGAGAGGGTAGCAGGGAAGGAAGCCTACAATTTTTTGGATGGTTTCTCGGGTTACAATCAAGTGCAAGTGCACCCCGATGACAGGCACAAGACTGCTTTTGCCATGGAATGGGGCGTCTTCGCCTACATTGTCATGCCTTTTGGGCTAATGAATGCACATGCAACTTTCCAACGCCTAATGTGCACTATCTTTAAGGACATGCTTAGGCGCGAACCGGAAGTGTTCGTAGACGACCTATGTTTACACTCTAGTTGGGCCGAACACTTGGAGAAATTGAGAGATGTCTTTGAAAGGTGTAGGTTGTACCACCTCTCGTTGAACCCCTCAAAGTGCCAATTCTGGGTAAAACGCGGATGCATCTTAGGGCACGTAGTGTCAAGGAACGGCATTGCTACTGACTTTTCCAAAGTTAGAGTCATTGTTGACTTGCCACCACCTGATAACTACAAAGGAGTTCAGTGCTTCTTGGGATACACTAGATATTATCGACAATTTGTGCTAAATTATGCACTAATAGCTAGACCATTGTACAAGCTATTGATAGTGTTTGAGTGGATAGAGGAATGCCAGCGCGCATATGAGAAGTTGAAAAAGGCTCTTATGACTGCACCAATCTTGCGAGCCCCAGACTGAAACGTAACGTTCCATGTGCACATAGATGCCTCTAAGTGCGCTATTGGAGCCGTGCTATGCCAGCCTGGTGAGCATAACTTGGATTACCCCCGGTGAGTTTTGCCAGCAGGCAGCTCACAGAGACCGAGATGAACTATTCCACGACGAAAAGGGAGGGGTTGGCCATGGTATTTGCGATAAAGAAATTTAGGCATTACCTGTTGGCCACTCCCTTTGTCTTTTTTTTTGACCATCAAGCCCTACTGTATCTGTGAACAAGCCTTGCGCTATGGGGCGCATAGCTAGATGGTTACTCCTTTTACTGGAGTTTGACTTCTCTGTGGTTGTACACAAAGGAAAGCATCACTACATGGCTGACCACATGTCCCGCATACCCACAGGAGAAGCCGCTGGGCAAGGGGTGCCTGATGATTTGCCGGACGCCCATCTTTTTAACTTGTCTAGTGAGCGAGAATTATTTAAAGCAGATCTGACGCCGTATTGGGTCGATGACATAGTGCAAGTGCTAGAAAATGGACTACCAAAGCAACCCATTGAGAAGGCTAGGATGAAGAGACTTATCTTGAAAATTCAGCCATACCAACTGATAGCTGGCCAACTCTACAGGTTGGGACAAGACGGTTTATTGCACAAATGCGTATGTGAGCACGAGATGCATGACGCATTGAACAAAGCACATGGCAGAATCGCTGAAGGACACTTTAGCGGGGACACAACAGCCCGAAAGGTGCTACAATCCCAGCTATGGTGGCCCACCCTATTCTGCAATGTAGCTAAATTTGTAAAGCACTGCGATGAGTGCCAAAGGACCAAAGTGCCTGTGCGAAAGGACAAGATGGAGTTGACCCCTGTCATAGCTCGAAAACCCTTCGAAAAATGGGGCATCGATTTTATTGGACCTGTCAGTCTTGCAGCACAATATTCCCAAGCTCGATATATCATAGTGGCGACCGACTATCTAACAAAATGGGCAGAGCCACGAGCCATGAGGAAGAACGATGCTAGGACCACCGCAAAGTTCTTGTGGGAGCAAGTCATTTCACAGTTTAGCTGTCCAATTGAACTTGTAAGCGACCAAGGCACACACTTCATTAATGAAGTGATTTCCCACTTGCTCTCTATCTTCCTAATAATTCATCGGAAGTCCTCTCCCTATTACCTTCAGGCTAATGGCCAAGCCGAATCCACAAATAAAATCCTAGTCAACGTGCTTACAAAAGTCGTGTCTACTTCGAGAAGTGACTGGGACAACAAGCTAATGGCGGCCTTGTGGGCCTATCGCACAGCTTATAAAATGGTTGTAGGACAGACGCCCTTTAGGCTGACGTACAGAACTGAAGCCATTATGTCCTTAGAATTCTTCATTCCTAGTTTGAGGCTAGTAGTCCAGGAGTGTTGGGAGGGAAGAAAGGCTTGGACCAACCGCTTGGTGGAACTTGAGCACTTAATGGAGACCTGACTCCTCGCCACTCACTCTCTGATTTGTGAAAAGGCTCGACGAAAAATGTGGTTTGACAAGCATGTCAAGCAGCGAGACTTCGAACAAGGGGACCTTGTTCTGTTGTACTCGGTAAAAGGACATAAATAGAAGATGAAGTTTCGGGGGCTAGGGCCTTTCAGAGTACGCATGATCGGTAGGACCGGGAATGTCGAGTTGAAGACACTTGACGATGAAGGAATAGGCTTTTTTAATGGCAGCCACATTAAGAAGTACTATCCTCCTTCACATCCATTACATAAGCCACCCATGCTAGAACCCCCACTGAACGTCCGCATGGCTACTGTAACTGACCTTACAGATCAGGACGAAGAAGTAGTGGCACCGGCATACCTGTGGATCACAGTCGCAGCAGGAGCGGTGTACTCTTTTGAAGCCTTGATTGATGAAGGTGCCGACTACAACATCTTGATGCATGACCATTGGACACGCATTGGTCAACTGAAACTACAGCCCACTAACGCTAAACTCACCCTGTTTGGGGGTACCGCTTATCCACTCCTAGGGAAGTGCAAGGTGGTCGTTTCCATCGAGTCTGAAAGTTTACCAGCCTTCTTCCATGTGTTACCTGACACTAAAGGAGCTGGCAATGTGTCACTATTCGGTCGCACTTTCAAGAACAAAACCAACTGCAATGTGGATTACAACCTAAACCGCATACATCTTGCTATTGGCGATGTGAGCATAGTGACGATCTTCAGCAAGGGCTGTCTTAATTCCCCCACCTTTACGAAGCCACCAATAGAAACCCCTACGACCACGCTTCAGACCGAGTCTGAATAGACGAAAACTACGGCCTCGTGCCAGCGGGCTGCCGACCCCAAGCCCAAACCCACCAAGAGCACTCACAAGGCCAAAGAGTCCAAGTATCTATGGGTGCCAAAACGACAAAAACCACATCCGGGTAGACCGCCCAAGTATGATCCTAAATGTCAAAATTATCAACCGTCCCAACCTAAAAGGCAGTCTACGCGCTATCTCCGTAGACACACAACCATGCCGCGCTGGATTCCCAAAGATCTCTTGCGGGCACAAGGATACTACGAGGGCAATCCCTGGATTTGGGTGCCTAAAAATGGCTAGCTAAGAAGCTCATCTACAAGCAATCTCACCCTAATGAGAGAGGCTTGCACAAGTGGCACCTAGAACATAGTTAGCAGGCCATGGCTAGCTGTGGCTAGCAAGCCTCGGCTCATCTATCGACCAAAGCAAATGCCACAGGCCTTAAACCTACCTAATCCAAAGAACTTAAAAACCACTATGACTGCCCACTCAGAACCTAGCACAACCCCCATGCCTACGGACCTTCCTGCAGCACCTCAAAGTGCTTCAGAGTGCAAGGCCCAACCCGTGACACCGATGAGGGAGTCACAACTGTCTAGTCCAGTTGCACCACCCCTGCCAGTGGGTCTTAAACCTTCATACGTGATACGACCTTTCCTCTCCTTGGCTAAGGACCTTGCCGCAACTTCTGGGGATGACTTAATAACCTGCATTAAAATATTAGACGAAACTTTGCTAGAAGCTACGAGAGGCTAGAACTGGGCCTTCTTGATGAAACTCTTGCTTCGGATGCTCATGTATTACCATGCACTTGGGAGGAATACGAACTTATGACCACTAAAGTACCCAAAATTGCTACCGAACTGATAGCAAACGATGAAATCTTGAAGGATCAAGTTGCCCTCATAAGACTTATCACTTTGTATCGTAATCCTCCTCGTTCCGCTCCTGAACAAGAGTTGCAAGCGCTCATGCAGATGGCAAGCTCACCTTCCACATTCTTGCAGCAGTGGTTTACGCTAAGGATCCAATGGGAGAAAAAAGGTTGTCAAATAATGACCAATGCTGAGCAACGTAGGGTAGTTAAAACCTTCAAATATGACCCCACTTATGTGGCACCTGTCTTGTTTAGGGTCTTGGCCATCACCCATAATCAGCATTTGGACGACCATGTGCTCGCCCACCCCTACATTGACCAATTCCTCACAGAAGAGGAATTACATATTGCCAGTCGTCTCAATACTAGAGATCTCTTCCACAACGTTTTGACCTACATTTCCCAAGTTTCCATCTAACCATCTACTCTTGATTGTCATGCCCAACTCAGATACAATCCAAGATTCTATGATTGGCTATTGGCTAGGTAAGTCAACCCACATGAAACAACGCTTACCTCGTCCTTCCTGTGCTAATCCTAGGAAGAATTCTTTGAAAGATCCCCAACGGAGGGGGGAGCAATGTGAACAAGAGCAGAGAAAAAATGAAAAGTCATGCTATCTAGCTAGCAGATTGTTATAATTAAGTAAGTTTCTATGGAACAATATTGCAGAGTAAAACAATAGCAATGGTCAAGCCTCTAAGCAAGTGTACCCATTTTGGGCACATATATTTTTCTCTCAAACTGAGTTTTGATTAGAAATAAGCCGATTGTTAGGCATTAATGTTGGCATGGTGTGTTGATAGGTCACCACCATGGCAGGACAGGACAAAGGGGGCAAACTCCCATTCTCTAAAGAGGAAATGACCAAATTTGGCATCAACATCGAGACGCGAGGATTCAGTCAGTTCACTTTCAAGCACACACTATATCTGGACGAGGCCATCCTGGAGGAACCCATGATCAAAGACTTGGTGTACAGATGCCACCTCCACAAGTATGTGGAAAAGGTGGGGTAGGCTGTGGATTACAGCAGGTGTGCGGATTTCTTGAGGAACTTCGACAAAAGCAGGAACTAAACCGTCACAGTAAGGACAGGGGAGCAGGAAAGAAGAATCGAAGTGCCCCTCAATGCAACAATCATAGAAAAGGCCCTGGGGCTTGTACCCAAGAAAGAGAGACGGCCGAGACGAGATGTTTACACCACGCTGGGGGTCAAGAAAGAAGCGGTGCACACCATGGATGGAATCAGCTTGGTTGACATCCTGGACCCAGCAGTGAAATTACAAGCGAAGATGATCCATACCCTCTTCTCGGGCCAATAGTACAATGCACTGTTGAACAGGATTGGGGTCCCATTGTTGGAAAGCATAGCAGCAGGAGTTATTGAAGAGATAGATTGGAATGGATTCGTACAGAAGACCATTCAAAGTTCAGCTTCCCTCCTCACTCCGGTGGAAGCATTAGTAGGAGGAGAATCCCTTGCCTCCACCGCGCACTCCACAAGGAAGAAACCTGCGTCAAAGGCAGCTACAATCAAATACGGGGGTATCCTGACAGCCATCATAGACGAAGCAATAAAGGATGAGGGCGTCATGGATGAGAAAGCTACGCATCAAAGCCCACCTCACCACGAAGGAGGGGAATCAAGCGAAATAACAATAAGTGACAAGGGAGAGCAGGAGGTGACGCCTCCACGAGCGAGCAAACCCGAAGAACAAAGCAAAAGTGATAGGAGACAGAAGGAGAAGAAATAGAAATTAAGTAAGGAAGAATGGGCTGACATCAAAAGGGCTCAAAAGGATTCTCGAAGGGCTGAGGAAGAAAGGAGGAGGAGGAGCTTGCCCAGATAAGAGAGTAGTCGAAGAAGGTAGAAGAGGATAGGAAAAGAAGGGCGGAGGAAGAAGCCGAGGAGCAGCGACTAAAGGAACTGGCCGAACTGGTGGAAGCTACACGAAGATCGGTGGAAGAGACCCATGGGGGCGGAGAACTTGAACCCGCAAGCCCTGGCCATAAAGTCAAAGCCAGCGCAAGTGTGGAAGCAGCTCCAGTGGTCGTAGGCAAGGGCAAGTCCCTCCTACATCCACTCCCTCCCTCCTTTGTGCCGACAACGGTGAAACTATGACTGCAACTACTACACAACCCACGCCTCCCCTCGACACGGCACAGCTCATGACCATGGTGCAGATCTCGTGAGCAAGATGGTCGAAATCGTCCCTGAAACTAGATTAAAAAGGCCCACCACCCGCAGATGCAGAGTCACGGAAAGACCCTAAACGCCAAAGGCTGGAGGCATCAACCACCACGCCCAATACTACCATGCCTGCCGATACTGACTATGACGCATATGTGGCCGAGTTACTGACACAACTGGATAAGGCAAAAGAAGAGAAGAAGGTGGCCTTGTTGGAACTAGAGAAAGAGAAGGAGACGTCAGCGGCCCTCAGGCTAGAAGTCTCAAGGTAGGAAGCCAACAGAAGGAGAGAAATAAAGGCCCTGTAGGACCAGTAGAGCAGAAAAAACGAAGGAAGCCCAAAACAATGAAAGCCGCCTTAGGCAAAGGCTGGAGGACGAGGAGCAGAGCCTGGTGGCGGAACAAAGGAACCTAAAACTACTGATGCAGCAATACACTGATCTACAACAAAGGGTTGCCCAAGTGGAAATGCTCTACCAGGAGGTTCAGGAAGGGGAAGCCACTGTTCCACAAGAACATGCCACAGAGCCCCAGTCATGGCAGGAGCTAGAAGAACAGAATAGGCTAATAAGGAAAATTGAATTCCTGAAAAATGAAGGGCCAGGAGTCTCAGTAGCAGCTGAAGTAAAACGGCTACAGGATGAAGTGCAAAGATTGCAAGATGCGCTGGAGACCTCCCAAGAAGACGTAGAAGCCTTCATGGCCATGACCTTTAATCAAAAAAGGCTACTCCTCACGCTGAAATCCAAAGCCAAGAGCAGTTGGTGCAGGAGAAATCAGAAATCCTGGCCGAGCGCACCACAGGCTTAGCATTGTCGATCAAGCAAGAGGGATTGCTGAAGAACAGCTTGCTCAGAAATTACGAGAAAGAAACCAGTTATGGTTTTTATCAAATGAGTAGCAACAGGTAGTAACCACCCTGGCAAGCCAGCTGGAGGAACAAAGGAAAAGGATGGAGGAGAGAGCAAGGGAATGGGAAAGGAAAAACTTTGACAGGGTAAGGACTTAACTAAACGCCTGGCAGTGGCAGAATGCGAAAGAGTGCTTGCCAAAGCTAGGGTTGAGGCTGCAAAGATAACCACTAAGACCCAACGACAGGCCTTTCTCAACACGGTGCTCCACGTGACGCAAGCCGAGGGCGATGATACGGTGGAAAAGGTAAAAAGAAAGTTGGAGCTAACCACGCGGGCTCTAAGATATGGTCTTAAAGAGTGGGAGCTTCCAACAAGTACAGGAATAACTAAAGAGCAACAATTCTACTACCTACGATGTGCGGGCCTTTCCACTGCTAAGCTCAAGGAGTTAGGTTTTCAGGAGCACGAGCAGCCACCACCACCACCACCAGTCATTCCTCCTGTGGTTGAGCGAAATGTCGAAGAGGGTCTGGATTTCGAGTAAGATGATGACGAAGAGCCACAAAGGATGCCGAGTCCGCCTCCACCTAAGATCCCACAGGAGGAACCTGCAGATGCCGAGCTATCTGAACACATAGTTGCAGCAAGGAGAAGGAGACAACGGTAAGCTGAGGAGGCCCAACGCTGAGCATGCACACTTCCATGACAACTCCCTGCATCTAGAGTCCTCTCTAACCCCTCCCCCACTTCACACTTAGGGCACATCAAGGGCAGGACTTTCAGACCTGTCACCCTAAGTTTTGCACCGCATCTCCAACGCTGCACGAACTGGGTCCTCAAGTGTGGGACATTACCAAGGGCTTGCCCAACGTTAGACCCATCTCCCAGTTCCACTAGCACGGGCACCATGCACTACACAGTGAGACAGACACACCCCCTAGGAAGTGCACCACTTTTCTTGCAGGTTATGTTCATGTTTCAAGAACGGGCTGCTTGGTTGAAGGAGATCATCTACTACATCCTCCAATGACAAGGAAATTTTCCAGGATTCGGACATGACCCCATTACTGCAACTTCAGGAGCTTCGCTATGAAGGTTTAAATGGCTCAACAGATTTCATGTTGCCAATCATCTGCCTACTGATGGTGGCTGCCATGATTGAACCAAATCAAGCAGAAGGAAAACCCAGTGATGGAGCTACCATTGGCATAGATATTGGAACCTCATCGTCCGATGATCCATGCCCACCGCCTCAAGATCTACGGATCGCTTATTGATACCACAAACCTGAAGACTTTCAACTCAAAACTGAAGATCCTCTACTCCCAGACAAGGGTTTTCAGCCCAGGCCATAGCTTTTCAAGGCAAACAACGTTTGGGGGGTTTCTCCAGAATAAATCCCTCCAATACCATCCTCTTAAGGGATTGCTTATTGCTTCAAGCATTTCGGATACTCAAAAGACAACCGGCTCCATAGGGGTGCTAGAACAGTGTGAAGGATGCTGAGAATCTTCATGAAGCCTAAAGCACGCCAGAATCTCTCCTGGTCATCGTCATCAAACTCTATTACCTCTCATTCACAAGCATCAGTGTCATCTACCCACTAGTTCCACCTAGCAATAGCATCATCTATCCCACTACTTTCCACCACAGTGCCATGGGACTGGCACTTGGCTAGGAGGGGGGTAATGTTTACCGCAGCATAGAGGAGCGGGAAATGGAAAAAGAGAAAAAGAAAAGGCGCCTTAAATGGCAACTAGACCCAGGAAAGAATTAAATGCATGGGCACGATTCTCAAGAAGTCTTGGAGTCGCCCAAGGAGAGTAAAAGAATAAAAAGCGCACCATTAAGTGCGAAAACACCTCCAAAACCTTGTAAAAGAGCGCCAGGCTCACTCCTGTGCAAATTGTATGCATTAGTTGGGGATAGGATAGACTAGAACGGTGGGAAAGGAGGAAATGGGACTAGGCTAATGGCCGGCCATGTAAAAAAGGGGGATGACCGCCCATGGAAAATAGGGCATGTATATAAAGTTGAAAAGTGAATGGGAAGCTCATTCTTGTGTGTGGCTAAAGCTTCTTCTTCTTCTTCTCTTGTTTCTTGCATTCTTGCTTGTGCTTGAGAGAGGGATTGAGAGAGTGTGAGGGAGTGATTGTGTGAGAGTGAGGGATCTTGGAGAAGAAGCTCTCCATCTTCTCTCTTCATCTTCTCCTCCTCTCTTCTCTTCTTTTGTCTCGCACGTGGCTATGGAGGATGAAGCTCATGGGAGAGGGATTGAGGTTGCTTGAGCTTGCCTCAAGGATTGTGGAGCTATCGGTGTGCAAGGAAGAGGAGGGCACTCGATCGAGCATCAAGGTAAGCTCACTACACCCGTAAGGTAGGCATTGCGCATCGGCTATGTGAGAGGTAGCCATGGCCGCTCGGTTCGAAATACTTGAGCAATAAGTGGTCCATAGGTCTCGGGGTAGAGCTTGAAGCTCCCCTCCACATCCCAATGTTCAACTTATGCATCTCTCTTGAAAGCATGTGCTCTTCAAAAAGATCGTGAGTCAAAGGATTTCCATCATTACCCAACTGTGCACTATGGGAATTACCAACACTTACATCATCATCTTGTTGGTCATGATTGAGGGCTTCATTAGTATTTTTTTGATCATTGATATATTCTCTGATATCTTCTTGAATGGTCTCCATGACTTGATATTTTCTCTTCTGTTTGGCCATTAAGGATAGGTGTTGCTAGAATGACAGTGGAGGGAAAAACTATCAATAACCTGCTTCTTATTGCACCAATGCCAATTATTTATTGATCCAAATTAAGCTTATATATTAGGGATATTCCAAATTTAGTAATATCTCAGCTTTCTATAGGGTATATGGGTGGAATGAACTCAAATAGTGTACCCAAGACAGCCTGCTTAGGTGCAATCCACTAGACCCCCTATCAGTAAATTGGTCATAACTTTTTCTCTCAATTTCCGATTACTAAAATTTTTGATTCAAATGAAAGCTTAACATCCCCTCTTCAAATCAAGCTATCAAAATCCCAAATCAGATCATAACAGAATTTTCTATAATAGGAACTGTATACTTGACCAGAGAATTCCTGCAACCTGTTAACACCCTGTAAGAACCCTGTTTGACCCTGAAATGAATCTTGTAGTACTTGTAGACCTTCAAAGCAATTAATAGACTTGTGATAGGCTGTAAGGAACATGTGAGTACCTAGTAAACACCTGCAATTGATAGATACCTATGCGGAAAGACCTGTAAATCTACCCAAGGATGTCACAAACTACTCTTTTCGATACCCCTAGTCTTCAAATATTCATCCACTCTTTCCCAAGTGGTCTTCCATGGTCCACCACCTGTAGTGAGGGATAAAATGGCAGGGCAAGAACCTAAATGGGATTTGAAACTCTGGAAGGTATGCAAATTTTCTTCTGTGCCAGGTTGTGCACCCCTACGGAGTCTAAATAGCAAGGGAGGGTCACCTCTCTTTTGTCTTGCTATCTCATCCGGCTTTGACCTTTCTCCTCGGTCAAAATATACATGGCAGAGCTAGTGTTCTAACAATCAAGGCATGCAATGCATGGCTAAATCACGCTTTTGCCATTTTATGGTATGCAAGAATTGAAAGGTAAAATGTATGAAAACTGAGGATGAGAAAGGCTTACCAATAGTAATCAGTGACTCACTGATTTACTATACTCACCTTTTACAATTTTGGGTATTCTCAATGGGTTGAATCACAAAAGACCCCAAAGTTAGAGGTTAAGCAATTCTTTAGCATCAATGAAAATAAATTACATGAGCTTATAATATGGGTTGATCAAGCACAAAGCAAGGAGTAATGAATCAAACAATGCCAATGGGATGATTACAATTGGCCTGATTTTCAATCAATTCGTGCTTGGCTAATTGAGTATTATGGTTCAATGATTCAATGATGAAATTGAAGCTCAATGTAATCAATCAATGATCAATCAACAATGCTATAGTACTCTACTTAACCTCTCCTTCAGCAAATAGGAAATGCAACAACAATTGAATGAAGGTTGGAGAGCTTTAAGAAGAGTAGTAGGAATACCTCTTTCAATGATTGAAGAAGAATACTTGTTTGAGTCAATCCTCAGTCACACAAAGATTGATAGATCTTCCTCTTGAATAAAATAGCTGATCGTGAGAAGAATAGATCCATAACCAACTCATTAGCTTCAAATTTGATCCAAGGATGAAATATAGATCAAAAATTCAGCTCCATTGAATAGCATAGATGATAATCCCTGAAATTTGAAGCCTATTTGATGAAGATTTTTAGTAAATTTCTTCAACCCCTACCATATTTGCAATCCAAGAGAAGATTGAGCTTAAATCTTGAATACATTGCTTGGATTCTTCAATATCTTGAATGGTTGAAGTAGAAGGAAGATCCCTCGAGTGGTTTAGAGTAAAAGCCCCATGAAATTGAAAGAAATAATCAAAAAATTGGATTCTTAAAGCTTGCTGCCCTGTTTTGACTCCATAACTACCATTCTTTGAACCTTCAAGTCCAAGAATGCATCAATGTCGAATCCTTGAGTGTTGCAAAAGCTCCAGGATACTTGTTAGAACAAAAGCCCTTTGATCTTTGAAGAAATTTTAGAAAAAATCACTGCTGTCCTGAATTTGCCATAGCTAGGGTTTTGAAAGCTCAAGAATGATCAAGGATGATCAAGGAGTGTAAAGAAACCATGTATGCTTGTTGAAGACCTCCAGTAAAGATTGCTTAAGCTTGGTATGCCTTGGCTTCAGCCTGAAATTGCTAAAATCATGAAGAAGAAGGCAAATTGCACCAGTTTGATCCTCATGTCTTGGAAGCTCCAGTTCACTAAGGCCAAGTGATAGGCTACTTTAGTTGAAGCTCATGGCACCAGGAGTCAAGCTTTGATGTCTCCTCAATGGGAAATGGCCATTGAAAGAAGATTGCAGCAGTTGAATCCATGGATTCTTGGAGAAAAGCTTGAGAGGAAGAAGAGAGAGAAACTGATCCCCAAAAAGTAATCTCAGTTTAACCTCTGTAACCCCACTTAGACTCCAGTTAGGGTCAAAAACCTTCAAAATGGACCTCCATTTGACCACGTCCCGCTATTTCAGCCAAGAACCTACATCTTCCTCAAGATCTTTTTCAAGAAAGCTCCAAAATTAGTCCTGACTTGTTGCAGAGATCTTTGACTAGTCACGATTTGAACTATACCAAACCTTATGACCAAATCTTGGTGCTCCAATTAACTAGTTCCTGTCCCTGTGTCTAAATTTTCCATGAAAATGACTCTTGCCATGGATCAAAGTCCATGCTTTGATACCAATGTAATAAACCACTTCTCACAGCAAATCAATTAATTGGAAATTCGTGAAATATACCATTCTTCAAAGAAATAACAAGAAATACACCATGTTTGTAAAGTAGCCATAGCCAAGGTAGCTAAGCTTGAACTAATATTTCCATGGAAGGCTGAGAATCAAATATGTAAGTTGCAACATGAATATTCACCTCATGTCAAGGTGGGACATGGTATGCACCCCATATCTTGGTGGCTAAGAGCATGCATCCTCTTAGTTGGTGGAGGAAGGAGCCTCAAAACATGTATTGTTGAAAATGGCAAAAAGATCCCTCACAAGTTACATCTCCCCCTTTTATACTTAACCCTACCTACTCTAGACTAAGGTGACTTATGCTTTATTACACAAATCAAGAGAAAATCCTCTTGTAAGAGAAGAAGACCCACAATACCTAGCATCAACCCAACCTCAATATCATCAATCCTAAACTTGACAAGGTCGCTCAAGAAGTCAACCATAGTACAAAGTCCTTCCACAAGTAATTTTTTAATGCCATCTTGACTTATCTAGAAACAGCCTCTTCATCTATACCTCTAAAGAAATTGTGAAATCTAGCTTGAAGAAAGCCATTATCTACTACCATCGTGATGCCAACTTGCATTATGGGGCGACGAGTGGAAGATGCTATGTAGATAAATTTGTAAGCATCTCCAATGTACAAATAATGATTGGAAGGATGTTCCTAAACAAGTCTAAGTGGGGGTGCACATGGAACAAATGTTTAAAGAAGGACTTGGCACTATAATTGTCTTTTGAGGTAAGATTGCCCAAGCTTAGGCTTGAGGATATTGATTAGAAAGGGCTAGCATTGGGTACCATGGGTTTTCTTCTATTATGAGAGGGTCTTCTTTTGGTGTGCACATACCTTTTAGGTCTTTTTTGTCTTGTGAGAGGATCTTCCATTCATGTGTGGATATGAGTCTATCTTGGAAGTATAAGCATTCATCTTCAAGGTGTCATATTTTAAGCCATAATCTAGTACTAGTATTAAGGTAAAGTCATTGTTATGTCTTTTAATAGAGTTGAACTTTAAGATTTAACAATAGTAAAATAGCAAAAGTCTATTACACAAGTATACTACAAGGGAGCACCCTATTAAAGTTTGAAGAAGAGTAGGTATACTTCAATTCATAAAATATGTCCTACACCCATTGCATTAATTGTTAAAGTCAAAAGCTTTATTAGAAGTTAAGCAAAAATCTTATCATAGCAAGAAAGAGTTTACTAGTTTTTCCTTCCTTGAAATAAGGTAGTCTATTGGTAGTAGATATATTGCATGTAATGGATGTGAAGTTTGTTAATGGTTGTTGGGATAGCATATTTATAGTTTTGGCTACTACCTTATTCAAATTTCAAAAGCTCAATTTATGGCTACACTTAAATGGCAAAATTTTGTGCTTACAAAGGTGCTTAAAGGCATGATTTTATTGTTAGAAAATAACAAACTAAACTTATAAATCCTAAATAGTGACAAATCAAACAAAAAACATGAGCCTAAATCATAGGCTCTAAGAAAATATAATGAATACAAACAATTAATTATTAAAACATAGGATGTTAAGCATACCTTAGACCTTT
Source organism: Lygodium microphyllum (assembly GCF_053477565.2). Taxonomy (NCBI): domain Eukaryota; kingdom Viridiplantae; phylum Streptophyta; class Polypodiopsida; order Schizaeales; family Lygodiaceae; genus Lygodium; species Lygodium microphyllum. The sequence continues at coordinate 33,242,387 of NC_141139.1, forward strand.
CAAGAAAATTGTTCACTTGGCATTGCAAAGAATCCTACAGAGCTCCTACACCTTGGGTCTCAGCTCAAGCATCTTGCAACATGGACCTCTCTCTCCTCTATCTTTGTGTCTCTCTCTTGTTATACTATTTTTTATATGTTTGCTTTCATGCTCTTCTTTTTTTCTTTTGGGAATGCTTAAATTTGATAAATATAATGTTTCAAAATGTATGCACCTACAGTAATATTTAAAAATGCATAAATATCAAACTTTTTTAACATTTATAAGTGTATTTAGATGCATGTAAGGCACTTTTTATTGACCAAAATTTAAATGCACTTTAAATGCATGATTAAATACACATGCTTATGTTCATCTGTTGATCATGTCTACGCTTCTAGTCTATTATGTTGAGATTCCTCTTAATCTCTGGAGGGTATAGTACATTTCAATGCTTTTGTACTTCACTATTTGTAGCAATAGAGGAAATAATACCTATCTTGTTATATATTTTATATTGTTCCCACCTTTCATATGATGGGTTATTGTAGAGGTGATGTTGAGAACCCATTATTGTGAAAGTTGAAAATAGTATATCTAAGCTTCACTAGTTGAGGAGAAAATATTCCCATATAGTTACATAAACCTCATAGAATAAAAAATTAAAGGCCCAATCAATGGGTTTCTTAGAACTTTAACCATCATGGATCATTAGTGGTATGTTATGGGGGTGGTATAATGATCATACCTAAGAGACTATGTGGAGAAATCCTCTATTTGCTCCTCTATTCTTTAACCCCACCTTGTTCCATTTACTTTTTTAATTAACAAACATGGGTATAGGATCATTGTGATCATAGAGATACTTCACCCATTGCAATAATGTCTCTATGATGGTGGGGTAGTAGGTTGATAAACTTCCTCTTCATGATTTGAAGACAATACTTCCTCCTCCTTTAGAGTAGGAATAACATTTAGGATGGATGAATAGTAGACTATTGCTTCACTTAACATTAAAGTAGAAGGACTTCCCTTAACTTCTAATGCATGTGACTAATCCTTGAGTAGCACATCATGACTTGCTAATCCTTTTCTTCTAATGCATGTGGCTAGTCCTTTTCCACACAATGCGCCAAGAATGTCATTGAATTTTTATTTTTATTTGCAATTTGTTTCTCTTCTCATTTGGAAATATGTATATAATGCTCACATTGACGGGTTATGAAATGGGAAATAGATGGTTTCTTGCTAGGGTGCACCCTATCCCTTGAATACTTGTGTATGATTTATGTGAGTATAAATTGTAATTATAGTTTAACATTGGTCCAAAAATAGTCAAGCAATCCCTTGCCCTTCATCATGCACCTTGGAATTTTCACAATGGTTTGATTCTATAGTTTAATCATATGAATTGTAGGTGTCATCCATTGATCCTTGATTATTTTACAAGAACAATTGATTGCATTGCTTTTGAAAAAGTTTGAAAAAGAACTCACCACCACCATCTATTCTAAATTTCTTCACACTTACCAAAATCTTGAGACTTATCATGACAAAATGATACCTTTATATTCCTATTGTAGGCATTGATATCAAGGTGAAATATGAGGATCCTACCTAAACTTTTGTCAATATCTTTCTATACAAGTCAACATGCACCAACTATAGATTAGTTTTTTCTCTATAGTTTCTTTCATTTGTAAATGCCTGATCAAATATCCCTTGTCAATGTTTTCTCTTTAGCCATTTTTATCATGTCTCTAGAGGTTGTTCTAAGAGCACTAAAACATTTGTAGAAAAGCTAGTGGTGGTAGGAAGAGCACTTCACTCATTTACATTTTCTCCTTTGCCAAAATGCTTTCCAAAACATTTTATAATTTTTACACGTGTCTTGGTGAATCTCACTTCATAGCTAACATGAACTATAGAAGAAACTAATAATATATTCATCTTAGTCTCAAGAAATTCACAATATATATTTGAAAGTTATTTGACTTCAATATTTGTATCAACAAAGGAAATCATACTTGTGTTGTCAGTATGGCATTTATATTATCTCCAACTTTCACAATGATTGGTCTTGACTTCATCCATGAGTTAGTACTTAATACTTCTTGAGTGGGGAAGCACTTACTCTCTTCTTGAACTGTATTGAACATCTCTTTCCCTTTAGTTTCCAAGATACCATTCTTTTCATACACCTTCTTGACACATCAATTTTCAATTGAATATCCCTTATTTCTTAGTAGACCTAAATTTGAGTAGAGATGCTTATATATGTCTACAAGTCTATGCAAACAACTATCAATATGAGCTTGAGGATGATCTTTAATCATCTCTCTATTGCATGATTTTTTGACTACATGTATTTATCTTAGGGAAGAATAATATCATAATTATGATTTTGTATTTATTCAAGGTTTTGTCCTTTAAGATGAGAATTTATTACAAACCATTGCATCTAACATATACACTTATGATGATTATTTGTTCCTACATAGTTGAGGAGTATGAGAGGGTTGCAATGGGCATGTCACTGGGGCATCCATAGAGAATCATGATGCTAGTAACTTGATCCATCTCATGCTTAAGGGGAACACTAAGTTTATTTAGTGCATAGCCACCCTCCTTATTGATAAGATGTGAGATCTAGTTATTATTATTTGTAGCAATAATGCCATTTATGTTTCATCACCATAGAAAAATATTCCATTGATACCCTTAGCTTCTCCTTCTCCATCATTCTATGAACCTCCACCTTTTCTACAAAAAAACACATCATAACTGTGGGCCATTGGATTTCTAGGGTTCATAGCAATATCCTCTTTGGGACCCAACACATCGGCTAGATGCAGCTAATGCCTACACATCTCACATAAATAACTTAAAGGGATAGTCTCTTAGAGCGCATAATATGTAGGGTCTAGTGCTGCTTTGAGGCTAATTTTCTCCTTCCTAACTAGTCCTACCATGCCATGTCTCACATGTCTCCTATATAGACTCCCTCACATAGCGACCCTTATGGAGTTGTAGCTAAGTACTTAGCATAGTCATAGTTGTAGGGACAATATTTCTTTAAGCCACTTGTACTTGTATGATGATATTAAGGAACATATAATAACAAATGACAAGGGGAGGGAGCTAACCAGTAGGATGCACAAGTTCTATGGACATGTATTCAAGCATTCTATGACAATTGAGAGGAAGAAACAAGTTTGTTAGTCGAAAGTCTATGTCATTTGCACTCTCCACGAGAAGTTTCCATAGCCATCAAGGGTGGCTCATTTTGCAGAGGATTTTACAAATATGAAAATGTGACACATTGTGTCACATTGTTATGTCAAGGAGAGGATTGGAGAGTGTAACGTGCATGTTCGTCCGCTTGCAGGACACGTCTTAGCAGCCCATCGGGAGGAGGGTCTAGAAGGCTCCGCCTGGCACTCGTAGGGAATGACACAGGGTTTGCGATCTAGTTCTTCCCGAGTCGTTCCCACTTCCCGAGGAGGGTCTAGAAGTGTCCAGCCGTTCCCACTTGGGATCGACCTGAGGTCGGGGTTCCTTTCCTATCAGCAAAGTCTCTAGGAAGGGGCTAGTGTCGAGCTCCAACTGTACCACTTTGCGTAGGAACAACAGAGTCGATGCAGATTCATGCTACACTTGGTTCATGGAGAATGGGAAATAAGAGGGATGCGAAGCTCAACCTCTCTGCCGAATGGCATAGTCCCATTCCTTTCCCCTAAAATAGAATAAATCGGAAATTCTACATCTATTGATACTAGGTCTTCATTGTCTTATTATCTCATCATTTGAGAAAAGTTCCCAGCTAACAAAGACCACCCTTCCGTAGGATGAACCTAAGTCACGTCCACTACACTTTCCTCAGTTTGCTTTAGTTATCTAATTACCTAACACATTACGTTTTGACATGCAAAACCAGCTTCCTTAATTAAACAAATTAATCACGTGTTCCTTCACGTAACTTAGGCACTAACACAAAAACAATGCCAAGCAAGTTCCTTTTTCTCTAATAACCGCTCTTTATTTATAAAAATCATGGAGTACATCCAATATCATGCTCGAAGGACATCCCATCTGCTGCTCCAAGTTCCATCCGTTGACTAGTACACAGGCCTCGAGATCCCATCTCGAGTCACGTTGGCCTCTTGTACGGGATCCGAAGGCAAGGGATTTACAACCAGAGCCTCCCCTAGCACCCAAGTATCCTCTTGCTCCAAGCAGCACCCATGGAGAGACCTCTCACGGCGGGTTAGGTCCATATACCCGGCGCGGCTAACAACCCCCTTGGATAGGGCCAGGCACACAATCGGAGGTAACTGTTCCTGCCTCTCCCTCCAAGCTTTCAACCTGAAGCATTAAGTGATTTCCTTGAATTAGTTCCTTGAGCAAAGAGATTAATTAATGTACCTAAGTACAAGCATGAACATTTCGAAGGTCGTTTGTATGACTGACTGCTAAGGTGTGACTCCTTTTTTTTCCCGGATGCTCCCAACATTCGATTTTGGTCTTTCCGCGACTTGACGAGGTCCCAATACTTTCAAACAAGATACGCAAGTAAATGGTCTTGGTAAGTTGACTTATACTTGACCTTTTCCCTTGGGTTTTACCTTAGGGTATCTTAGTTCCTAACTCAAGCATTAGCTCGTCAGTCAAGGCAACGGACATGCCTTATTCGCAAACCAACCAAGAGTCTTTTAATCTCTAATTCCAATCAAGCTCCGTTAACACACATGGCAACACATGATTCTTAATTTAGACTTTCAAGATGCAATCTAGATGTATGCGATCCTTCCAATTTTCTTAGTGCGGTTCTATGCGGGATTTCCCCAATCAACCTTAACCATCGTGCACATTGTGCATCTAGTATAGTTGTACCTCCTAAACAACTTTTATCTCTCTTTATTCCTGGCAATGAATACTTATTTCTAATGCACCGGAACACATGTGACTTGCGTCTATAAAAGTCTAGGGTTTTGTCTAACGATGCAAGTGCATCTCATGAACAGAAATTAACATTTCATGTGTTTCTTTTAACCATGATTGCGAGATGTGAATTCTAAATGACTATTCATGCACTGAACTGGTTAAAAAGCTATCATTTTATGTGAAGTAAGGTGATAACATTATCATTTTATGTGAGTAAAAGCTATCATTTTATGTGAATTCCAAAATCTTCCGTTCGCGCATGCAATTTAGTTCTTAGAGTAAACAAAACCCTAAGACTCCGTTCTTGTTCCATGCACAAACCATTTTATCTCTTCCACGAGTAATATTACTTAATTAATTTTAAGGCTTAGAACCTGGGCTTGATTTGTGTGTGCTGCATTGGTCGTTCCGCTCGCCCCTCCAGCATTGCCAGTGGCTTGGGTGCCTAAGCTTCCCATGACTTTCTTCTTGGGAGCCATTCGCTTCGTGGAGATTAGGCAGTCCAGGTTTCAGGTTGTTTGGGTTTGGTAGGAAAGGCCATCGAATGGGGTCCTTCGCCGAGGGAGTGGTTTGGGTGTGGCTTGTTTGCAGTTACCAACTCTCACTCCCTCTCCTCCTTCTTTCCCCCTCTCTCTTTTCTACTTCTTTTCACTTATTCTCCTACTCTCTCTCTCTCTCTCTCTTCCTCTTCTTCTTCTCCACTTATTCTCCTACTCTCTCTCTCTCTCTCTCTCTCTCTCTCTCTCTCTCTCTCTCTCCCCTCTATTCTTCTCCTTCTCCCACTTCTTTTCTCCTTCTGCTCCTTCCCTCTCTTTCTCTTCCTCTTCTCTTCTTTTCTCTTCTACCCTTCTTCTTCTTCTTCTTCTGCTACTTCTCTCCTCTCTCCCTCTACCTCTTCTTCTTCTTCTTCTTCTTCTTCTTCTTCTTCTTCTACCTCTCTCCCTCTACTTTCTCTTCCTCTACCTCTCTCCTACTCCTCTTCTTCTACTTTTCTCCCTCTACTTCTCTCTCCCACTCCTCCTTCTTCTCTCCCACTTCTTCTCTTCTCTCTCTCCCTCCTTTTTACTCCTCCTTCTTTCTCTACCCACTCCTCCTTCTTCTTCACTCCTTCTCCTGCTCTTCTCTCTCCCTCCTTTTTCTCTCCTCACTCCTCTCCCACTTCTCCCTCCCACTCCTTCTTCTCTCCCACTTCTTCTATTTTCTCTCTCCCTCCTTCTTTTTCCTTCACACTCCTTCTTTCTCTACCCACTCCTCCTTCTTCCCTCACCTCACTCCTTCTCCCCTCACGGCCTGAACTGGTGGCAATTAGGGAGGTGGTGGCTTTTCTTGGAGGACCCTGGGAAGGGTCCTATGGCGACTAGTAAATGGGGGGAAGGGTTGACTATCATCGTAGGCCTAAGGCTGTTTCCGTAGACAGGCGGGGGGGGGGGGGGGGGGGAAGGGAACATGCAGTCGAAGGGCCAAGTAGCGCCGTCAGCGAGGAGAGGGGGAAAACCTTTTGTCAGAGGCCCAAAGGCCTTGCACGATTGTTGACGAAGGGGGTTGACATAAGGGAGGGGGCCCCGTAGCCTCTGACGGCCGTCAAGCAAGGCAGCAACTGACGAGGGGGTTGGTGGTGACGTGTGGACCAACGTAGCCTCCTCTCTCCCTCTGCTGTTTGGGGAGGGGAGAAGCCTCATATAAGGGGAGGGGAGGAGGTAGGTGGCATGGCCACCCCTCCACCTGGAGGTTGCATGCCTCCCCCCCATCATCCACCACTCCCACTCTCTCTCCCCCTCCCCCAGCTGCTGTCGGCGGGGAGAGAGGTGGGAGTAAAAAATTTGAACTAGTGATTTAAAAAATTTTCATTTTCTTTTAAAATTTTTAGGGGAGGGTTCATATGGCCCATTATAGAGAGAGAGAAAGAGGAGAGAGAAGATTGTAGAAGAGAGAGAAAGAGAGGTGCAAAAGAGAGAGAATGAGAGTGAGGAGGAGAGAGAAATACTAGAAAAGGAGAGAGAAATATTGAAAGAGAGAGAAGGCAGTCATGAAAGCTGAGAAAGAGAGAAGATGGAGACTTAAGAGAGAGGAGATCAAGGAGACATGTATTATGTCAAAAATTGGATACAAAATGATTGGTACCTTCACCTTTCATACTTGCCCTTATGTACCCTATTTTCCATCTCTTACATTCCATCCCCACTCAAATAAGTTTTTTTCCTCAAAAACATTGGTGGATTGTTTACAATGGCTAAATGTAAAGGGAATTAGAGTAGTACTTTGTTACAAGTGGCTACAAAAATAGGAGAAGCACTAATATATACTAAGAAATAGATGGAATCAAAAGTGGAAAAGCAAATAGACCATATGGATATACATTTGGAAAGATAAAGTTGAGAATTAGACCATATGTCTACTATAGACCCTGCTGCAGTAAATTTGAGATATCTTCTGATGGGAACATCCAAATCAAGTGTGCAAGGAGTCAAAGAATATGCATTGAACATACTTTTAGTCCATAGAGGTATGAATCCTTTGTAATCAAATCAAAATTAGAATTAATCCAAAATAGAGAGCTGTCTGCAATAGAATAAGAAATAAAATGACTAGTCTTCAGCCAAATAAGCCTTTGAAAGATAAACATTTGGACCCCAATATGGATGTTGGCCTAATGAAGGTGCAAAACCTTGCCCATAACCTCCTCGATCAAAAGGTATACCATCATAATAATGATCAAGAGGGGGAAAACTATCATCAAAATCATAATCTTCTCATGTATATCCTTAGTATCAGCATACCAGTGATCAAAATCATTATCCAAGTCTTCATAACCATAATCATATTCATACCACTCATCTTCTAGTTGGTGTAGTCCCTGATTGAGTGTGAGTTGATGCATATCCTCAACTAATCCATCATAAGAATGATCAAGAACTTCACAATCTTCACTTTAGCATGCTCATATTCTTTCACAAATGGTCCATAAGGTTGATCACTTATCAAGTGATCTTTATATACATTGTCTTCTACTAGAGGATCATCTTGTTGATCAACTTGGTCTTCTTTGTATGGTTGGTCTTTATGATCTTCATCTTGATTAAGTGTAAATTGATGCTCAATAAGATCATCATGAGGTTGCTCCAAGACTCTAAAACCTTTAGCATAACCATGTACATCAGTGAGTGCCTCATGTGATTCTTCAACCAATATGTCATCAACTTGCACCTTGTGCTCTTCATTATTCCCTTCTTGTACATCTTCTTGGTTATTGTCTTCTTCTTGCTCATGTTCTTGTTGATGTTCCTCATTATCCTCTTCTTGTTTTTCAGCTTGCTCAATGTTCTCTTCTTCATCATCAACACCTCAAAAAGAACTCATCATTAGATTTGGGTGATCATGAGGTAGAAACTGATTGGGATATAGGATCCAATGGTAGTTATGAGCTTGTTGATGATCAAAGCTAGAAGAGTATTGATAAGAATGACCATTATCATCATGTCCATAAGAACTAGGCTATTGAATCAATATTCACATGAATAATCATGACTATGTTGTTGAAAATATGGATGCTTAGAAGCATAAGCATGTTGCCCATAATAGCCATTCTACTACGAAGGTTCAATGGAATGATACTTTGCATTTTGATATGGTACATAATATCTATAAGCATTAACATGCTATCTAGATGTACTTGCATACTACTCATGTTTGTTTGCATGTTGCTATTGCCCATATTCATAACATGTATGTAGATCATAGTGTATACCATCAGCATATAAAAGTGTGCCATAAGCATAAGCATCATGTGCATAATTCCCATGAGAATACTCATCATTACCATAATACTTATCACGTTGTTGATAATACTTAGGGTGACGAGAATCCAACTCGATTTAAGTCTTGCTCTATTTTCACTGTCCCCTTCATAAGAGAAATATGCCAATCAATTAAAGCTCCAAGTTTATCAATATTAACATGTCTTTGAAGCCAACCTTATTCAATAGAGCTAGAGTTATTGATCTTAGTTGCCATTGTAATCAAGTTGCTGCTACTATCTTTGCTGATGTTCTGTTGGCTGATCTAAGTCTTTGCTCAGTGCTTTGTGTGACAAAAGCTGGATGCATCTACACTTTTCTTGACTGTTGATATTGCACCAAATGCAACTACAACTTAATATTCTTGTAGCATGGAGGAGAATCTAGAGGGGTTAGCACTATTATACAAATTCAACATCATCTAGTGGTTCTCTACAATCATAGATGTACATCATTACTTTCACCAATTTGTCAACCTCCAAATATCATCACATAAGATATCTCTCAATTACTGATTCGATCAAATATGATGAATAATGATGCTCTCTCTTTTGATCAACTATTGCATTTTATCATATCTCTGATAGCTCAATCTAAACCCATGTTATTTGGTTCCAACATGCTCATCAAGACGTTCTCATAAACAATTTTTGGTTCTTCTACCACATTTGGACTCTGGCTTTTAAGAACGTCTGATGACACAATGGATGATGAAATCTTCTCACACTTATTGCAGGCACCTAACTCGGCAATACTCACTCCATTGTTAGAGTTTGAATCAAGTATCAATGGTTTTGATCTACAAGTGATCAATGCCAAGGACTCACTAAAAGAGTATGCTACATCTACTACACGTTTCCCACCTACTACTGATCTATCATCCAAATGCTGCATCAAAACCACACCATCCAAATTGGCGTTGTTTACTTAGTCCTTCAAAATTGGGAAACTTTGCCCAATTCTGTGCTTCAAGGTCCCTGGGCTTATTGTACTAGAAAAAACCATGATAGTAGAAGATCAAATAATTTTTTTAAAAAAAATAGCTTGGAGTCCCTATTTTGCTTTGCTCATTGTCTGCAGATTGCAAAATGGAAGGGGCTGCTAGATGGTGAAGGATTTAAAGAGAATATTGACCAGTGTAAGCAACATAATAAGGCAACACAAATCAACAATGTAGTACAATGATTGCATTATCTTAGACATGATAGTTGGATATGATTTGAGGCCAATTTGAAAAGTATCTTATATCTTCTATCATTATATGGTAGACATCCTTTGAAATTGCTAATATCTTTATGTTATGTTTTTCATATGTGTATGATAGTAAGAAAACACCAAATAGAGAGAGGCCATATAAAGTGGAATTAATGTGGATTGAAAATACATGGGCTTGAAATGGACTAGAATATGACATTCTAGTATTATAATTATGTATGAAGATTATATGACAAAAATACATGTATGCTTATTTAATCAACAAGAGCTATGTTCCACTATGGGAGGATAAGATCTATGACTAGGATGTACAATTATAAGGTATACCTTTGGTGCTATTGGGTTCCCTTTCATGCTCATAAATTTGATGTGTTTGTTATTATTGGGCTTTCTGAGACTATACCTCTCCACCACATTTTGTTTGCAAGGCTCAACAACTTCTAATTTGTATTTTCATAGGTTTAATTTCAAAAATTTGACGTCCACTGATCATGTGTTTCTATTTGGATGTATATAATATATTCATTATGTTTCGTTTCGACCATCTATTTCCTATTATAATAATCATTATTGTTTAAGTAATTAAAAATGAATATATATGGTTGGCTTTGTTTTCATCGCATCAATAGTACTTCAACATTCATGTAATCAATGGGGAATTTCTATGTCTTGCTCAAGTATAATCTAATGTTTGCAATTCAAGCTACACTTTTATACTGATGGGTAATAACAAATGTCTACTTGCGAGGTGCTAAATCCATGCATTCATTTTTCTATGATATGAATTGATATATGCTTTGATATATCGGGGAGTGCACCTATAAGAAATTATCTTTATAATGTGTGTTCAAAGGGTATTAAGGAATACCCTTTCTTTACATGCTATAAGGTCATAGAATGAACCCTTTTACTATTCAAAAAACTTATGGATACTTTTCAACTTGTAATTAAAAAACCCCTTTCATAAATATAACATTTTAAATTTTACTAAATAAAATACATTTTCTTTTGAACTCATGTGCATATTATACGTTCTATAAGGTGCACCCCTTGAGCTATAACATTTGCCTTAGTATGTACTTCATTATATACAAAGCACATATGAAGGATCATAAGGGTTCATGTATCAACATATACATCCCAAAACTTCTCTTAGTGCTTATATGAAAGTCAGGGCATGAAAGTCACTAATAATTACATGTATCCACTATGCTAGGAAGGCTATCTAAATACCATCCATGTGTTGTAGTAAAAGTTGAATAATGAGATAAACAAGGTAATTGGAAGTAGATAAACATAACAACCCATTCTAGTTGCATCTATTGTATTCCTTTTACCATTAATGCATTGGAATAACTTGCATATTGAATACTAGGAGAGGCCATGGTTTTGACTTCTTCTACTGCAAAACAACCTATGTTTAAAAAGAGGACGATATATGTGATCATGAAATATTATTCCTAGATGTATGGGTACATTTTTCTCCTATACTTCTAAAGAGTATGAAGCTCATGCATTCATCAAATCTTGGGACCTAATGTTGCTAGCACATCTTAAGTCCATATAATGATTCCTTTAAGGTATCTCCATTGTGGTCTCAATGCTTTGTGTAATGGCAGGTGTGTTAGATCCAAGTCATAAAGAGTTATCCCTTCCATTGTGGTCTAATGCTTCTTGTATGGCAGGTGTGTTTGATGTAAGGCATAAGGAGTTATCCGTTCCATTGTGGTCTGAATTCTTCCTATATGGCAAATGTGTTCCATACAAGACATAATGAGCTAATGGATCCTTAAAGGATTCATTATATGGACTTAAGATGTGCTAGCAAGATTATGTCCCAAGGTTTGATGAACTCATGAGCTTCATACTTTTTACTACTATAGGAGCAAAAGGTACCCATACATGTAGGAATAACCTTGCATAATCACATACATCATCATATTTTTAAACTTAGTTTTTTTGTAGTAGAAGAAGTGAAAACCATGATGCTTTCCCCATTTTCAATATGCAAGTTGTTCCAATGCATTAAAGATAAAAGGAATACAATAGAGGCAACTAGAATGCAATTACCATGTTAGCTAACAGTTTTGCTTTGTTTAGATGGCACCATATGAGAGAGAGAGAGAGAGAGAGAGAGAGAGAGAGAGAGAGAGAGAGAGAGAGAGAGAGAGAGAGAGAGAGAGAGAGAGAGAGAGAGAGAGAGAGAGAGAGAGAGAGAGAGAGAGAGGGAGAGAGGGAGAGAGGGAGAGAGAGAGAGGGAGAGAGAGAGAGAGAGAGAAATCCATTGTCAACAAAAAATCGAGGTTTAATGTAAAGTAAATTGCACAAATTTCAAAAAAACTTTCAAAATTTAAAGAAAATGATTTCAAACCTTGAACCCTTTGAAAATTTTAATTATAAAATGATGAATACATGTAATTTCAATAAAAAATACCTCCAAAATTTTGAGTTAGAGGTTTTTGAATCTACTATACCAAAAATATTTTTTGTGAACACTTGGCTCAGCCCATCAGGATGTGGAGTTGGAGGACAATGAAAATAGAAAATAGCAATAACTTTATGTTCTATTTTCTTTCCAATGGCTAAGTTATGCTTTCACAATGTATGTTATTCTTATGTATGGGAAAGTACATCTTGACCTAGCAATGAGGATGTTTCATCTGACATATTGTAACCACCCATGGCTTGGGCAATCTGTGTACAAGTTGGTGATGTAGATCTCTCAATATATCTTGCATATTGGACTTCAAAGTAAGATGTCATATGAATATTCTTTTCAACCCATGCATTTATAGTCTCCTATATAGATGTATAATTGTACACCCTACAAAGGATAGTAGGGAGGATCACTTTCTTTAGATGGAGAGTTTTTAGTTTATGGGTGCTGGATACATGATCACTCCATCTATTATTCCAAATGTAGGATGTGGCTTACTTATTGTAGAGGACCTTCGTGTGCAACCTAAAAGAAAGGTCACCCTCATGTCCTTTTGCAAGCCTATATATCGATGAGGCCTATGGAATCAACTCTCTTGCTACATCCAAAGTACAACTACATATAGGCTTTGTCTCAATGTTGCATTTTTTTCAAAAAGGGGTGATACTTAACCAATTGTACATTTGTGGAGTGTAAGAATGGGAGAAAGAATCAACCTATCAAGACATATACTTGTAAATGCTACTAGGCCTTTACATATGCTAGTGATGAGCTATGAGTTAATTTTAGAAGACATAGGCTTCGAAGAGTGCATTTCAAGAAAGACTAAATAGTTTGGCACTACATATACTAGTTTAAGGATATAATGCAATTTTAACCATTGAGAGTTTTTAAAATACAACACTCATTGGATTTTTTTTGTAGTCAAGTATGATATGATGTCACATGCATAACGATGAGTTTTTTAATTATTTTGAAACTTCTTTGTGGTGATAATTTTTATCTTCAAGGTTTCAATATCAATGTAGTTACAAACCATTGTCACCTAGGTACAATCAGTTGTGATGAGAGAGAGAGAGAGAGAGAGAGAGAGAGAGAGAGAGAGAGAGAGAGAGAGAGAGAGAGAGAGAGAGAGAGAGAGAGAGAGAGAGAGAGAGAGAGAGAGATGGATATTGCAAATATATTATTTCATTAATTGAACTTTCTTCACAAGAAAAAGAAATATGCATGCACATTGTACATATAAAGAGAGAGTAAGTGTGTGTTTCAAATGTTGGTTATTTATATCATAAGAATAATTTCATTGTTTATATGATGTTCATTATGTTACATTTTTATACATGCTCCAAATTATGACATTGGTAATGCCTTAGATCTAGCTTCACATGGTGTAATTCATCTAAATCATTATTCTTCGAGTAATTCATCTATCTCAACACTATTAAGGCAAGTAAATTTCATTATCATTATACTATTATAATTAAGCAACCTCTTGTTTTCTTCTCTTGACCAACCCATGTGTCATTGATTGCAACCTAATTGCTCTAAAGTTTCTACTTGCACATGATGTTCTTCCAATATTTGAAGATGAGATGAAAAAGATGATTGGCCACCTTGGACTTCACTACATGATCATATGCACGTGCTAAATGATTATATCTTGTATTGAGGCCAATATGAGAGTTCCATGACATGTCAAAATGCAACACATCTTATTACATGGACAAGAATGGAAAACAAGGTGCATTTTCATTTTCTCTTGTCTCCACATATATAACATATCCTTTGAAACCCAAAGTTAGAAAAGTTAATGGCTTAGGGTATAAATAATGCAAGCAAGGATGGAATCCTATAGGTCCCACTAAATTCCCTTACCTTTAAACATATAATCTAAATTACCAACGTTTGAAAAAGGGCCACATTACTTGAAGATGAGTGTTGGGTTGGATGGTGTCACCCCATTCTCCGCTCATTCTAATAGATGGCTCACTTGGTGAGTAATGCTTATTAGCTATAACTTTCCTCCTTTATTTTGTATCAAGAAAGGGCATTTAATTTTTGCATCTCTTACTTCTAGGAATGTGTTAAGTTAAAGATATTAACATGTACTAGGCACCATTGATCAACAATCTTGAATAATTGGGTATTATGTGTAGTAGATATAGCCAAATTAGTTGGGGAAAGAAGCTTCAAAGTTTGTAAAATTCTTGATGGACTATCCAAAACTTCCTTAGATATTCGTTTTATGCAGGTGTAATTGTGCTTGACTACAATGCTATAAAATGTTTTCATTGTGTTACATTCACATGTTAATCAAAAGTTCAATTTGCACTCAATTTTATCTATGAAAGTTATAAAGCTTATCCCCCTTCCCAACAATGATTAGTTGAGAGCTACATGAAGCAAAATTTGTAACAATAATATCTATTTCCAATGTTGTCACTTTTTGTTCAAATACCACACTCTTTGTATAGCAGAGGACAAATCAAGCACTTCATCGGGAGAATTGGTATCACAAATGGATAGTAGGGTCCTCAACGAGTTTAGAGTCATAGCTCATGAGTGGAGACAATGAAAATGCATAGCCATGCTCCCATGAAAAAGAACTCAATGTCTTTGACCATTTCCATTTGGTGTAGTTTGGACTAGTAGAATATTTAAATATTTTTCATCTTCTTGATCATATACACATACTCAAGAACAATGGTCACTCTCGATCAAAACACCTTGTCAGATTAAAGGATATAGAGGTAGCATCATATGGCCTAGATGTTAAGATTTATGGTGCTAAAGCCGATGCTAAAGGCGCATGCAATGTATGTCAAAATACCATATCCTATAGGCAAAGAGAGTTGAGTGTATCCTAGGTCAAAAGGCTATAAAAGAATGGACTTACTCAACCACAAAAACAATCAAGTTCCTTTATAGCATCATGATTTCCTATTTGTTCTTCTTATTTTTTCCATATCTCACTTTCATCTGCTTTCTTAGACCATGTTTTCTAACATAGTATCATAGCCACCATCTGTGATACTATGAGGTTGAACATACATAGCTTTGTACAAATTTGGGAGCTCAAGCTATAAGGATGCTGCTCGCCATGAAGTCTTGCAAAGAGTATAAAGGCTAGTGAAGTTTTTGAAGATTTGATGAATCAAGTGAGGTTTCAACACACATAATCTCCATTCAATCATCATCTTGTCAAAATTCTAGTTGGGGTTCTCATTTTCTGAAAGCAAGGGGCCTAGTCAAGGGGGTTACTTTAAAGGAGTAGCTTAAGAGGGCTACTTATCAAGAAGCTAAGGGGTAACTTATCAATGAGCATAATGCCTACTTATATTACAATGTGGGGGGCATCTTCTATGTCTGACATAGAGACAAGAAGAGAATAAGGAAAAGAAGATCGGTTGCTGGCTACAAAGAGCTTGAAACTCAATAAATTAAGTCATCTACTATGCAAAAGGATAATATCTGATTTACGCTATTTTAGGGGAACGAAATGGGAATATGCCTTATGGCAAAGAGGTTGAGCTTTGCACCCCTCTCATTTCCCATTCTCTTGAACCAAGTGCAGCGTGAATCCGCTTCGGACTCGGCGTTTCTACGTAAAGTACTTCACTTGGGTCCGACGCTAGTTACTATTAGAAAATGACCAAAAAAAAAAACCCTAATTCAGGTCGATCCTAAGTGGGAACTGTTGAGATATCGAGCTCCACTCGTGATATGCCAGGGTGACCGTTGTGCATTTATGTCACCGACTTGTTAGTTGCAGATGCGGTTGGTACACTGCCCATGAATAATAGCTAGATGACAGCTATCCTTATCTACTCTAGTTCGTGGCTCAGTTAGTATGCCACCTTAGTTTAGTTGAGTTTGGTTTGAGACCCATATATATGGTTCTTCTATTTCTTTGTATGAGAGTTCTTTTGGCTTACACAACTAAGAAGAGGAAAACTGTTTTCAGCCTCCACCTCTGTGTGTATTCCCCCATTGTGCAAGCAAGAAAGCTACAAGTGAGACTCCTTCCTTCTCTCCCACAATGTTGACATGGTATTAGAGCCTTGTTCGTGGTAAGGAGCTCAAGAAAGCAAGCCAAGCTTGCGGTGTTCTAGTAAGAGGAGCAGTGTTGCTTTCATTTTCTGTTTTGGGAGCAGATCTCTGCAGGCAGCACAACCGGAAATTTCAAGAGTGCATTGTCTCAGGTTGAGAGGCCCTTTGCGGTGAAGCAAGAGGGCAGTATATGCTGTGGGAGTGGGCTTTAGCCCGTGGCGACCCTGTTTTTTTTATTTGAGGCCATTTTGGGGCGTGTTTTGGAGGCGGAAGTTTTCTGCACGCACTCAAAAAAAGGCCTTGTTTTATGCTGTGCGACCACTGTTCTACAGGTCGGTGAAAAGTTACCACAGAAATTGCATCGTATGCTTGTGTGCAGAGACATTGGGAGTTACAAAATCAACCTTGATTCTTGTTTATGCAAAATCGTCACTAGGAAGTGACTGTGTGGTCAAATACCACTTTCGCCAGTTTTGCAGATTTGCCCTTGTGAGGGTGAAGCTGTGTTTTCTGCAGTGACAGAATTTTTTGCAGTGTTCTGTAATGCGTCTGATTCTCTTTCACAGATTGTCACTGAAAATCTTGACAAGAACAACTTCCAAGCATGGAAGTTTAGAATGACGAATTTCCTTATGGGAAAAGGATATTGGGAATTTGTTGCAGGAAATGAAGAAGAACCAGTTCTTTCTTATGTTCCCAATCAACAGCAAATGCAGGCATTCAAAGCATGGCATGAGAGAGCCAGGAAAGTTATGTACTGGCTGTCTATCAGTATTTCAGACTCTATGATTGTGCATATTCAGGATGCAAGTACGCCAAAGGAGGCATGGGATACTTTGTCAAAAATGTATAGCACAAATACGTAAGCCACGAAAATGCAGCTCAAGCAAGAGTTGCATAATGTGCAAAGAGAAAGTATGAGCATCAATGACTACCACATGAAGGTGAAGAAGATTGCAGATGCACTTGCTTCCATTGGGTCGTCAGTGGAAGATGATGATTTAGTTTCTGTGACCTTGAATGGTCTAAGAAAGGATTATGCACAGTTTCGGACATCCATTTCAGTCCGTGAAAGATTTTCTGATTTTGAGGAGTTGATTGCTCTTCTAATTTCTGAGGAGCAGAGAAATGGTGGTGCATCTTCTTCAGGAGGAACTTCAAAAGAAGCTGTCTTCTACTCAAATGCTGAAAGAGGTAGAGGCAGAGGTAGAGGAGGCCGATTTGGAGGCCGTGGTAGAAATCAGAATATGTAGCAAACTCAAGAAAACTAGTCCTATGGAGGAAGACGTGGTAACTCTAGAGGCAGGGGGAGCCAAAGAGGTCGTGGTGGATGGCAAAGAGGCCAAAATGCAAACAGTAATGTTGAATGCTACTATTGTGGTAAAATGGGTCATATGGCTAAAGACTGCTATAAAAAGCATAATGACATCATGAATGGAAAATTGCAACAAGGAAATTATGCATCTTCTAGTAGACAGGATGATGACAGAAATGAGCATTTGTTTATGGTGCAGCACATGAACAATTCTGTGACAAGTGTAGAAGAAAGCAATGATGTGTGGTATGTTGACTCAGGTGCATCAAGCCACATGACAGGTCATGCAGAATGGATGGAGGATGCAAGGAAAATGGAAAAACCAGGATTTGTGGAGACTGGTGATGATACTACACATCCTATTGTGCAAATTGGAAAAATTCCTTTGTCTATGCAGGATGGGAAAAAGAAATACATGTCCGATGTATTTCATGTCCCGAATATCACCAAGAATCTGGTTTCTGTTGGTCAAATGGTTGAGCAGGGCTTGCAGGTCAGATTTAATCCTCATGGATGCTTTGTTGAGGATATGAAAAATAAAGGTCGCTTGATAGCAAAAGGAAAGAAGAAGGGCAGAATGTTTAGATTGGATGCAGACATGCTTGAATTGAGTGCAACAATGTTTGCACATGGGATTGATGTAGTTGCAGATATTGATATCTGGCGTAAACGCATTGGTCATGTTAATGTACAGCGACTTAAATCAATGTAGGCCCAAAATATTATTGTAGGATTGCCTAAATTCAATGTTGCAAAAATGCATAATGTATGTGAAGCCTGTCAGTTTGGAAAACAGACAAGGAAACAATTTTCTAGACATGTTCAAGAGAGTAAGAAGCCATTGGAATTAATCCACTCTGATGTGTGGACTACTAAAGCTGCATCTCTTGGAGGCTGTCATTATTTTGTCACTTTTATTGATGACTATAGCAGAAAAGTTTGGGTGTATTTTATGAAAAAGAAAAGTGAAGTTTTTGGGCATTTCAAAACTCTTAAAGCTATGGTTGAAAAAGAAACAGGCCTGCAAATAAAATGCCTAAGGTCAGATGGAGGGGGAGAGTACCTCTCAAATGAGTTTGCAAGGTTCCTGCAAGAGCATGGCATAAAGCAACAATATTCATGCAGTCATACCCCACAGCAAAATGGAATTCCAGAAAGGAAAAACATGCATATTGGAGAGGTATCTCGTGCCATGCTCAACGAAAAAGACTTTCCAGATTTTTACTGGGCTGAACCAGTTGCTACAGCAGTCTACATAATGAACAGGACTCCCACTACAGCAATACATGGGATGACTCCAGAGGAGAGGTATACTGGTAGGAAACCAGATATTTCTCATTTGAAAATTTTTGGTTGCATTGCCTATGTTCATGTGCCAGATGAGTTGAGATCCAAGTTGGATCCAAAAGCTAAGAAGTGCATCTTTATTGGTTACTCTTTGCAGCACAAAGGGTATAGATGCTATAACCCTTCTACTCGTAAGTTTACAGTGAGCAAAGATGTTGTTTTTTATGAGATGAGTAGTTGGTATAAACCAGTAAATGTGATTGATGATGCAGATGCACAAAATGGTAATGCTACACAGAATTCACAGCAGCAGTCACAAAATATTAGTGGACCTGGAGCGTCCTCTAGCAGTGGTTCACATTCTTCGCCATGGACAGGCAGATTGAGATCAGGAGAATCTTCTCAAAGCAATGTAGATAGTGGTATGCAGGTATCACAAAAAGGAAAAGAGAAGGTAGATCAGCCCATGTTTGATGTGAATGCAGGTCACTCTTATGTGGATGGTGAATCCAGTGGCTCAAAACAGAGCTTTGATGATGAGTTGGGTATTCCTTCTATTGTTACACTTGGAGTAAGGAAGACCAGGGATGTTTTGAGAGCACCTGGGAGTGAACCTACTTTGCGCAGGTCTACCAGAGCTAGGTATCCTGTGGATAGGCTAAAATATGATGGATTTACAGCCATTCACTATGCCTATATGGTCAAAGTGATATAGGAACCAGAACCCACTTCTTTTGAGCAAGCCATGGGAAAAGAAAAATGGGAGAAAGCCATGGATGAAGAAATGGATGGCTTGGAAGAAAATGCTACATGGGAATTGGTACCTTTGCCTAAAGGTAAGAATGCAATTGGTTGTAACTGGGTTTATAAGGTGAAGCACAATGCAGATGGTTCTGTGAACAGATTCAAGGCAAGATTAGTAGTCAAGGGGTATGCACAAACATATGACATTGACTATGAAGAAACATTCAGTCCGGTTGCAAGGATGGCAGCCGTAAAAGCAGTCATTGCTATGGCTGCATCAAAGGGATAGTCTTTACATCAAATGGATGTAAAGAATGCCTTCTTGCATGGTGATTTGCAAGAAGAGGTCTATATGGAGCAGCCACCAGGTTATGTGCATGTTGTTCATCCTGAGTTTGTTTGCAGGTTGAAGAAAGACTTGTATGGCTTGAAGCAAGCACCTAGAGCATGGTTTGACAAGATAGGACAGTATCTTGTCACTATTGGCTTTCAGATTTCCAAGGCAGATTTCTCACTTTATGTGAGAAAAACAGAGAAAGGTATTATGCTACTTGTCATTTATGTTGATGATTTGATTATGACAGGTGACAGTGATGAAGATATCCTTCATGTGAAAATGCTATTGAAGCAAAAGTTTGAGATGAAGGATTTGGGAGAGCTGCGTTATTTCTTGAGCATTGAGGTGATTAGATCACCAAGTGGGACACAGCTCTTGCAGAGGCAGTATGGATTGGACATGCTGTCCAAATATGGGATGACAGGCTGTAAGCCTATTTTAGTTCCTTTGGAGCAGAATGTGAAGCTGAGCGTAGATGCAGGCGAGCTTCTAGAAGACCCTACTATGTACAGATGCATAGTAGGAAGTTTGATTTATATGACTATTACCAGGCCAGATTTGAGCTATGCTGTTGGATTGGTAAGTCAGTTTATGTAGGCTCCAAGGAAACCACATTTGGATGCGGCTAGACGCATACTCAGATATGTGAAGTCCACATTGCAGTATGGACTATTTTATGAGACTGGGGTTCAGATACAGTTGCATGGATACACTGATGCTGATTGGGCTGGTAGTATTTCTGATAGACGATCTACCAGTGGATATGTGTTCTCTTTTGGGAGTGCTGTAGTCACTTGGAGCAGCAAGAAACAGCCTACAGTTGCCTTGTCGAGCACAGAGGCTAAGTACAGGGGTGCAGCAATGGCTGCATGTGAGGTAGCTTGGTTGCATAAGCTACTTTATGATATGCATCAGCCTCTACAGATGGGCCAGTTGTCATTTATTGTGACAACATGAGTAGTATACACTTGGCAAATAACCCAGTCTATCATGCTAGAACAAAGCACATTGAGATGCATTATCACTATGTGCCGGAGAGGATTTTACTAGGTCTTATTGATCTAGTTTATGTCAGCACAGAGGATCAAGTAGTTGACATATTTACGAAGGCATTGGGCGCAAAGAAGCTGCGCAAGTTCAGAGACCTGCTTGGTGTGTAGGAATTGGGATTGAGCTCGAGGGGGAGTGTTGAGATATCGAGCTCCACTCGTGATATGCCAGGGTGACCGTTGTGCATTTACGTCACCGACTTGTTAGTTGCAGATGCGGTTGGTACACTGCCCATGAATAATAGCTAGATGACAGCTATCCTTATCTACTCTAGTTCGTGGCTCAGTTAGTATGCCACCTTAGTTAGTTGAGTTTGGTTTGAGACCCATATATAGGGTTCTTCTATTTCTTTGTATGAGAGTTCTTTTGGCTTATACAACTAAGAAGAGGAAAACTGTTTTCAGCCTCCACCTATGTGTGTATTCTCCCATTGTGCCAGCAAGAAAGCTACAAGTGAGACTCATTCCTTCTCTCCCACAATCTTGACAGGAACGGCCAGAATACTTCCGCTACATGGCAAACGTGGAAAGCCCTAGATCGCAAACCCCGTAACATTCCATGGGAGTGTCGGGCGGAGCTTTCTAGACATCCTTTCCGATGGACTGCTAAGACGTGTCCTCGATGATACAAGTGGACACGTTACAGTTGGTATCAGAGCGACCAACAACGGAATTGTTTTTATGAAATCTTAATAAGATGAAGTAAAGAAAATGTTGTTGTCCAAACATTTCCTTACCTTCAAGGCTGTCTTGCAGAATTATGAAGCGTGGAACAAGTTCTTAGTATTTCAAGTCATGTTTATGACTACAATGCATTCTCCGCATTATCGACAAAGGGTTGGGATGATGAACATCATGGAGAAAATCTATAATCCATCACCCTTGTACATGGAACGAAGATGGACGTGTGCTTCAGGAATCCACTATATAGCCGCCCACTGGTTTGCTTACCTACAAACCAACCTAAAAAGGATCAAGTGGTTGGAAGACCTGAAAGTCGTGAAGCTGTTCATTTTTGTGGAAGCTCATGTAAACTCAACTTTACATAATCAAGGTCGGAGGGTTGAGATGAACTCATATGTATATGAGGAAGTAACCCGTGTAATTTCCACCGACAGGATTAAGGTGTTAGGGCGCCATGAAAAGAATGGGTTCCAAAGGAAAGGATACCTTGAACTTCCAATGATTTACCGATTCCTGAAGATCCATGACCCGAAACCATACTATTATACAATTCCTGTAGATAAATGTAATACAACGTTGTTCTCCCCAAACTAAATGTAACAGTTGACTTATCATCGCAAGAAATTTTGTATTCCGAAAGGGCTATGCCCATATAAATATGAATAAAATTTCATTTTATCAATGTCTGATTGTGCATGAGAATTGATAAAAAGTTAAGTAGCTACATTGCTTACATAATAGCATAATTAAAGATGTAATCAATAACGATTATTGTATAATAATGTTAAGAAACCTTTATCCAGGCACAACCCCAGGTACAAGTTCCTAGTTCGCCTCCTACATTAAGTACTGCTGAAATCCATGAGAAGAAGTTTCTTCTCAAGCAGATCAAGCCACCCGAGTTTGACGGGAGAGGCAGGTCCATTCAAGCTAATGCTGAAATTTGGATTGAATCCATGGAGGATTACTTCAAAGCACCTGGTACTACACCTGCCAATCAGGCTATGCTCGCCAAGCTAAAGCTCACTGACGAAGCCAGGATTTGGTGGAAGCAATGGTGCACGGATCAAGGGATCGCGGAGGGATCAGTTACCTGGGAGAAACTGAAGAAAGACATGCAGGGAAGATACTTGCCATTTGCATATCGCACACAGAAAATGAATGAGTTCTACAAGCTAAAACAGCTAGGGCTCACTCTTGATGCATACTACTCTAAATTTGTCTCACTTTTAAAGTATGTGCCACAGATGGACATGACACAGCAGGTGTCCAAATTTTGTGCGGGTTTAAATCCACCAGTAAATACCCGTCTTGAATCTATGCATCCATGAGATCTTCAGGACGCACTCATTCGAGCAGTGCCTATAATTCAAAAGGTACAGTCTAGACCAAGGGGTAACAAAGCTTGGTCTTATAATGACCCAAACAGAGGAGCATTCAGACCTCAAATAAAGAGAGTTGAAGGTCATAATCAGGGACAAAGAAAGAAAGCAAGGACTAACAATGTCAACAACTTTGTTCGTACTCAAAGCAATGGCCGAAACCTCCATTGTTTCCACTGTAACAAACCCGGTCACTTCAAGAGGCAATGTCCCAAGCTTGGTGGAGGACATTGCCAAGCACCTTTCCAAGGAATGGGCCGTGGTCAAGGGGCCGCTACTCGAGGCAGAGGAAGAACTGCCTGTGTTGCCAATAGGAAATTGTGCGATGAAGAAGAAGAAAAAGATCCGACCATGGAAGTAGAGTTTGAAAGGTCGACAGTCCATGCCGCTCTACACAAGAAAGGGCCGAATCACCAGTTCTCGGTGATTTAGACACTTTCGAAATATCAAGGTAAAGGTTTCAAGACCTTGATTGATTGTGGCAGTACACATTCCTTTATCTCACCAGCTTGTGCAAAAAGATTAGGAATAGCCACAGTAGAAGCACCTATCTTACTTGTGGAATTGGCAAATGGTCGTGAGGTTACTTGTACCAGGCAAACTGCTAAGGTGGAATTCTTCCTAGGTGGAATTCTTCCTAGGAGGAAAGAAGACTTCGATCAAATTCAGAGTCATGAATTTAGGTATCCATGAGTGTCTACTCGGAATGGATTGGCTTAAGCCTAATGATGCCCACGTTCACTGTGGGAAGGGTCAAGTTTCCCTTCGAAACTCTGAAAGGGAATTAGTCACAACCCAAGGTGAGGCTGGAGTGCCAAGAATCCAATTGTCCAAAGTATCTCGGATCATAAAAGGAGTCAAAAAAGGATTACCTGTCTACTTGATCAAACTCAACAAGTTAGATCAGAAGCAAGAGTCTAATGAAGGACCTTCTTGGCTAAAGGAATACGCGGACATATTCCCTGAAGAGTTGATAGAACTCCCGCCTCAAAGAGAAGTGGATCATGAGATTAAGTTAGTACCAAGAGCTGCACCAATTGCAAAGAGACCTTATAGAATGTCCATACCAGAAGCAATTGAGCTGAAAGAAAAACTCAAGCAATTATTAGATCATGGCTACATCCGGCCTAGCAGTTGACCATGGGGAGCTCTAGTATTGTTCTAGAAAAAGAAAGATGGAACACTTCGACTATGTATTGATTACAGAGGGTTGAATCAATCAACTTTCAAGAACAAGTATCCTATTCCTAGAATAGATGAGCTTCTTGATCGCCTTCAGGATGCGAAGATCTTCTCTAAGATTGATCTCAGGTCTGGTTACTATCAGATAAGGATCAAGGAAGAAGACATCCCAAAGACGGCCTTCAACACAAGATATGGGCACTTTGAGTTCCTAGTTATGTCATTCGGACTTACGAATGCGCCTGCCACCTTCAATAGGTTAATGCAGGATATCTTTAGGCCATATCTTGATGACTTCATGCTCGTCTTCTTCAATGATACTTTAGTCAATTCCAAACAGGAGGAAGATCATGAACCCCAACTTCGGATTGTCCTTGAGACAATGAGGGCACATAAGTTGTATGCTAAGATGAAGAAGTGTGCATTCTTCAAACGTCAGATTGAATATTTGGGATTCATAGTATCAGCAGAAGGAATCTTGGTGGACCCAGCCAAGGTCAGAGATGTGCTCGAATGGCCAATACCAACATCTGTCAAAGAAATACACAACTTTTTGGGATTGACAGGATGGTATAGGGTCTTCATAAAAAACTATGCTTTGATTGCAGCACCCCTGACGGACTTATTGAAGAAGCAAACTTCCATTGCATGGTCAACTCTCGAACAAAATAGCTTCGAGACAGATTGAAGCAAAGTTTGGTATCAGCACCTATTCTAAAACTTCTAGACCTCAATAAAGAGTTCAGGTAGTAACTGATTCTAGCATACTTTCCTTGGGATGTGTGCTCATGCATGAAGGTCATCCTGTAGCATACTCTTCAAGGAAATTGAAGAGTCATGAGATGAATTATGCTACACATGATCTAGAATTGCTAGCTGTCATCCATGCTCTAAAACTTTGGAGACACTACCTGTTGGGTAACAAGTTTACTCTAGTAACTAACCATAAGAGTCTCAAATGGATCTTTACCCAGAATCAACATGAGGCAACGTCGGTGGATTGAAGTGTTGGAGGAGTATGACTTTGAAATCAAGCACCGACCAGGAAAAGAGAATGTAGTTGCCGATGCACTCAGTTGCAAGGCATTCCTTAATTCTCTAATCCTACAAAATCCATCAATAGCCAGATCTCTAGCTACAAAAGTATCTATGCCAAACAACCCTATACTTGAGTTAGCTAGAGAAGATGCATGCCATGATCCGGCCTACCAAACAATGCTAAGGGAGATCTCTATCAAGGATCAAAATCAAAAGCTGCATGCTAAGTGTCATGAATTCTCCATTAATAGTGGATTTGTCTACTATAGAACAAGGCTATGTATACCAGCAAGCCAGTCACTTAAGCAGAAGATTTTGTGGGAAGCTCATGATTCCCCTTTCATAGGACATCCTGGCTATGCCAAGTCTCTTAATGCAATTAGGAAGAGCTACCATTGGGAGAGGCTCAAAGGTGACGTTCTCAAATATGTCACCAAGTGTTTGGCTTGTCAACCTATCAAAACCAAACATGTCAAGATGCCAGGGAAGCTGCAACCTCTTGACATTCCCCAAATGAAATGGGAATTCATCAGCATGGATTTTGTTGTAGGCCTACCTCAAGTCCAGGGAGGATACAACTCCATCATGGTTGTGGTTGACATGCTTACTAAGGTTGCACACCTTATTCCAGTAAAGACAAACTATAAAGCCTCAGACATTGCAAGATTGTTTATCAAGGAGATATTCAAGCTACATGGTTTACCCAGAAGAATCATTAGTGATCGTGATTCTCTCTTCACATCACACTTCTAGAGAGCTATCTTTGAAGCTATTGGGACTCAACTCTGTTTTAGCACCACCTACCATCCCCAAACGGATGGCCAAACAGAGTGAGTAAATCAAGTCATCGAGGATATGCTTAGGGCATACTGTTCTCGTGAGACGAAGAGGTAGATTCAATATTTGCCTTTGGTTGAATTATCCTACAATGCTTCTTACCAGTAAAGCATTCAAATGACCCCTTTCCAAGCATTGTATGGTCATGATTGTCAAAGCCCCCTAAACTTTTCAGATCCAACCCTAAGGGTTGAAGCTTCAAGGCAGATGTTGGAAGAGATAGACGACAAAATAAAATCAATAAGACAGGACATCCAAGCTACCAAGGATAGACAGAAGGCATATGTGGATTTGAAGCGTCAAGATAGAATCTTCGAAGAAAGAGACATGGTCTTCATTCGCGTACGCCCAAAGAAGAGTTCCCTATCCTTAGGAGATTACAAGAAGCTAAGTCCAAGGTATTGTGGACCGTACAAAATCCTCAAATGCCTAGGACCTAATTCTTATAAATTGTAACTCCTTGAGAACCTAAAGGTTCACAATGTATTCCATATCAGCCTATTGAAGAAATATGTACCTAATCCTAACCATGTACTTGATGACCAACAAATTGTAATGCCCAGTCAAGGAGTCCTTGAACTAAGGCTTGACAAGATCTTAGATGTTAGGGAGAGATAATTAAGATCCAGAACCTTGAGAGAATGCCTCGTCCAGTGGAAAGATTATCCCGAAGAGGATGCCACTTGGGTAGATGAAGGCACTCTCAACCATCAATATTCCTAGTTTATCTCGAGATGAGGACATCTCGATTCCTCTAAGGGGGAGAGAATGTAACGTTCGCAAAAACTACCTCTTGAGGATAAATATATAATATTTTCTTAAGGATAATGCAATTTTATTTTATTATTCCCCTCCCCAACCGATTGTTGTGCTGGAAGGGGAGGGGAATAGAAAGGACGCAAAAGCTCATCAGTGGAGCTCGCAGAGTGATACGGCCATGCGTGCTAACACAAAGGAGAGGGAGGATCCCCCTCCCCTCCTATTTAAACCAAGCTGTGAGGAAGACGAAGGGGGAAGTGAGGGCCGCCATTCTGAAACTGTGAGGGAGAGAGAGAAGGCCTCGTGGAGCTACTGCCGCTTGAAGGAAGTCCTGAAGGGGTAGAGATTTTCAAGAAGATGCCGTGCGCCATCATTGTAGAGAGGGAGAGAGTGAGTCTCTCCGTCATCTCATAAGGGTGCAAATTGGCCACCTGCTTGTCCTCCCAGCACCACCGCCTACAGCCGCAGGCCTCGCCGCCTGACCAACATGCCGTCGTCGCCGTCGGATGGATAAATACCCCCCATGTAACCTTCTGGAAGCATAGAAGCTTCCAAAGGGGGGGGGGACTTCTTAGCCCCCTTTCCCCTGGTTTCAAACCTTTCACCACCCCCTCCCCCCCCCCCCCCCCCCCCACCCCGTGTGTTTTAATTCCTTTAGGCCTTCCCCTTGGCTTTGGAATCACCCCCTTCCCATGGCCTCTTAAAACCACTTCTCCCGTGTTTTATTCCTTAAGCCTTTTCCTTGGCTTCAAAACCTTTCACCGCCCCCCTCCCCCCCCCCGGTGTGTAAACCCTCATAAGCCCCTTTTTCTCCTAATTTTCCTAAGGGTCCTTAGACCCTTACTTATAACCTTTACGGTTATTACTTTCCCTTGGAGTTTTCCCCTCAGAGTTTTCCCCCATAAAAGGTTACTCCAATAACCTTTCCTTTTCCCCCATGTTTTGTTAAAAATCCCCCCTAGGCCATGTAAAAATAACCCTTGGAGCTCTCCCGCACTTTGTTTCTTTTCCACACCTTTCTATTCCCCATTCGTGCGAGTTTACAAAGGCCATTAAGCCATCCCCATGGCTTCAATGGGTCTTAGTCGTGAGAAATTTTGAAGCACCTCTTCCAGAATCCCTACTTCAAGGAGGGAACCTTCTAAAACTACTTTTGACAGACAGTGCAAGGGAGCGATGGTGGAATTCCAAAGAGGAATTGTAAAGCTACTTCCACGTCTGAAAGACTACAATTGTGATGCCTCCTAAGAAAGTCCAAGGCGCTGCTGCGGGAGGGTCGTCTCCTGGCATCCATGTGGATATCTCACCCCAAGCCCAGGTTTTCCTTCCTAATTTTTATTTGATATTGTTGTAATTCAATCAGGCAAGGTTAATTGTTAGAAATAGCATATATTTTGTCCTAGTTGTTCACGACGAAGAAACTTAGTCATCAATACTTTAAAATGAAACATGCAAATTAAAGAAAGCATAAACGCACTACTAGAAAATAGCTTTATGTATTGAAATGAATTATAAACTAGACTATTGTCCATTATAATAGTATACTTTGTTTAAGCCTAGATGTATAAACTGCATATCACACTCTGAAGCCATATCCACTTCGTAATGAATCATCATGGAAAGTGCAAAGTGGAAATGATTCTTACGATGCATAAACTCTAGGAAATTATCGTTTGACAACTACATAAATTATCAAGTAAAAAGTTGCTTCTTTAGCATGAATTTTGTTTGTAAAGTATAGGAATATTAATGGAATTAACCTAACCTATGCGTGACCTCAAATCGGTAAGTTAGGGTTGAAAAATCAATTTATGCATAGACAACGAATCATGTGGAAATGATCTCAAATTTTTTTTCTAGGTTATACAAATTGGCGTAAACCTAAAACACCTAAACCGCGGAGTACTCGTTTGAAATAAGTTAAATTCCAAGAAACGCCTATACCTTAAATACTTGCCCACATTCACTGAATGTAGGGACAATGAAATGTAATCGTAAAGTGAGCAAGGGTTTGTCCCTAAGAATCTTACAAGATGAAACTTGGAAACCCTAGGTCTAAAGACTCCAGCCTAGTAACCTGAAACAGGTTGTTTCGTATCTCCATTGTCTCATAGTTCGAAGCGACACTTGCGCAACAAGTGCGGAGTCATATGATCTTGTGATTAGATCACAAGAGAATGGCCAAATTCTCACAATGAGGTTGGTGGATCCTTACGCAAGTTATCTTGCAAGAGGATGAATACTTTAGTATCCTTCTTGAGTAAGGAAGATTGATTGGAAACTAAAGACCAGTCGATAAACTGAAGTAACCAATGAACTTAAGGTTTGACCAAGTTGGGTTAATAGGGTATGCCCTAACCCAGGATATAGGGAATCTTGCCAAGTTGCAAGTCATGCCAGATCGAGTGCTAGATGCATTCAAAAGGAAGAATTCATTCCTTAGCAGTTTGCCAACAAAAACGATCAATGGAAATGTTTGTGCTTGCTACAGATTCTAAAGCACAGTTTGGCTTTGTTTGATCAATGAATTAAAAGATAAATGAATATCTATACTTCAAGTTGAAGGCCTGAAGGGAGAGGCAGCTTCAGTTATCCCCGACTGCCTGCCTGACCCTAACCAAGGGGGTTGTTAACCGCGCCGGGTATGTGGACCGAACCCGCCGTGAGAAGTCTCTCCGTTGAGCGCTACTTGGAGCACGAGGACACTTGGGTGTGTGAAAGATACGGGATCTAGAGCATGGCAAAGGCGGAAGCTATGGAGGATGGAAGATGAAGATACTACTCATGTTGACATTGACAAAGAAGACAACTGTTACACAAGTGAATTAGGTTTCAAGATTGAGACTTGAAATCATAAACACAATCTTGTGTAGGACTGACAATGACACAGGGGCTTGACACAAAGAGACAAGTACTATTGCATTATCATCATATGAAAGTGATAGTCAAGTACATCATTATATAGGATTGCTTGGTAGCACACTTCATCACTGTGCCTATGGGATCTGTCTCTCTTCCTAGAATGAACTGCACCTTCCTAGCCTAGTTGTTCCATACAAAGGGGCATACATAGGGTGTGATTGGCAGATTCTCAACACCCCTCCTCAATCACAACCTGAAAGTACAAAGTGTGTAGAGGCTTTAGTGAGAGCAGCACCTGTAAAGTGTGGGCATACCACAAACATGGAAAAACACCAGAGGCTGTCGCAGAAAAGGCTAAGTGTGGGTACCATAAACATGGTGGACATCCAGAGGTTGTAACAGGGGCCTCACAAAGTGTACAGAGGCTGTAGTACAAGGCTACATGAGGAGTTTTTTTTTCAAGCTTATGAAAGGAACATTAAGGCACGTACAATGCTTTTAAAACAGAAAATGAGAGACAAGGACCGATAGGCCCTTGTGGTCTTTTTCAGCATATGATTTCTCTTTGTCAGCATGGAAAATCTTCTTGTCTTTCATCTTTGGTTCTTCAGCTTTGAATGATGTGGTCTTTTGGTGGCTGATCTTCTTATTGTCCTTCTTCCTTTGCTCTTTGATCTTATGGTCTTCTTGGTTTGGTTCCCCATGGACTTTGCTTGCAGCTTTAGTCTTCATGTCCATGTCTTTGTCCCCCTCAAGCAAAGACATCTCATTCTTCATGATGGCCAAGGTAACTGGAGTGTCTTCAAAAACTTTAGATGGAATCATTGATTGCACTTTACTATGAGCAACTCCATGTCTCTCTGCAAGTAGATCACAAAAATCTTCTATGTAGTGTAGTTAAGTCATGTTACTTTTCATAAAGTGTATCCACATATAAATCTTCTTGGTTATCATAGATATGACCAAGAATCTGCTTCAAATCTGTGAGTAAGTGGCAACCAAGTTGATCTTCAATGTGTCAAAAAACACAAGTGAAGATAGTGTTAAATCAACACTCTTAAGTATCAAGGGATACTAGAGTTGAAGATGGTGATTCTTGATGCCGATCCTTTGCTTGATGAACCCATTGTCATATTGCTGCGCATTTGAGGTGTGAAAACCACCCAAAAGTTGTGTGTGGAATTTGATACTTTGTACATATTTAGTTGTTGTGTTTATACTTTTGTTCTACGTGGGAGAGGGTTTGGAGCAAGAGGAATTAATCAATAATGCTTTAGTCGACATGTATGCAAAATATGGTATGCTTGGAAAAGCCCAAGAAATATTTGACAATATGTCAAATCAAGAAGTCGTATCCTGGATGACACTTATGACAGGATATGCTGAACATGTCTGCCTATATGTGGAATGCTATTATCGCTGCATTTGCAGATTCTGGAGATTCTGAAAAAGCATTTGGTCTGTACCATGATATGTTGAGAAAGGGTCAAGCCCCAAATGAGGTTTCCATGTCCTGTTTCTTGAAAGCTTGTACTACAATAGAGCAAGCAGAAGGTTTATCCACATGCAGGTTGTGAAAAGTGGCTTTGAGCTTGACTTGGTCATTGGAAACTCTCTCATTAGCAAATATACATTGCATTGTAGTCTGTGAGATGCAGAGTTGGGTTTCAAGAAGTTGTCATAATGGAATGTTGTTACTTGGAGCTCAATGATATTAGGATATGCAACACAAGGTCATGAAATTCATGTTTTCCAGATGCCTTAGCTGGGAATATTGGCCATGAGAATATGAAGTACAATTCAACAATCTTTGCACTAGGATGCAATCAACAAGGGAATCCCCTTCGTGATAGCTGGAAGCTTTCTTGCCTGGATGAGTCGAGCGAGAAGGGAAACCAGCACCTTTAGATGACTTCCAAAAGATGCAGATTAGCAAAGACGGAAAACCTTATTCATTACAGTTTATGCCAAAGGTGTCAAACAGATGAAGCATGCTTTCCCTGAAATTTGGGCACTTGAAGAACGTTATGGATCTCTGGTTAACGGGGCCGCTTTTCTGTTTTAAATTTTTAAAAAAAGCTATGTGCTGTATAGCCAATTTGGGGGGCACAAGGAATTTCGGAATCAGGGGCTAATGTAAGTCTCTTTGTCATGGAAAAAGTATTTTTAGGGGGAATGCAGACAGGATGAGCTGCATCCATGACTGTCAAATGGGAAAAAAGCTAAAACTTTGATGACAACGGACCGGAACAATAGACTGGGGGATTATCTTGTCATTATGCACTTCATCCTCGTCACGTAGACACCCGCTCTTTCCTACTGATCTAAACGAAGATGCTTCTATGGTTGGGGAAGACCAAACAGTTCCGTTAGATAGGATTGAGGTTGATTAGCAGCCGCCGCCAACTAGTATGAATACTGCTCAGGAGCCTCATGCCCAGACGGAGGCAGTGGAATTAGTTCTCAGCATTTCCGCCCTTCATCTTTACATGTAACTCTGTAGCGACATGCGACTTCGACTCTGCAGCTGATTACAAGAATGAGAAGGAAGTTGGTGAGGCTCTTGCGGAAGCCCTGCGACAAGGTCTAGTCAAAAGAGAAGATTTGTTCATTACCACCAAGCTTTGGAACTTTGATCATGGACATGTTCGGGAGGCATGTGAGGATAGCCTGAGAAACCTTAAATTGGATTATTTGGATCTCTACTTGGTTCATTTTCCAATAGCCACGAGACAACCTATCCTGAGGAGAAAAAGAGCCATCTTGGGGAGAAGAAAAACAGTCATTCTGGGGAAAATTAGGACAGTCATCTATGAGAGCATAACAGCAGTAATTACAACTGATGATGGCATGTCAATGCTTCATGAAGAGCCGTGTATAGATGCTCATCCCACAATAGTTTTGTCTTGAACCAAACCATCAAGTACCATTAGTCCTTGAACCAGACCATCAAACTATCTTGAAGAAAGAAGTCGTGCTGTCCAAATTTCCAGCTCACTGATTGTTATTGCTATTTTTTATGCCTGTGCATCATGGTTGATGAGAAAACATGAGATTTCAAGGCAGATTCTAAGCTTTCCTTTGACCATCCATATTCCCCAACAGAAATTATGTTTGTTCCTGATAAAGAGTGCCAGAAATCTGACTTATTAGCCACAACTGATGACTATCTCTGGGTCTGACCGATCCAGGAATAGGGCAGATTGAAGGCTAACATAATATATAAATATGGAAAATTTGAAGACTGTTTCTAACCGTAAGCCATCTCAATATCAGTAAATAGTCATCATGATGGAACTTGGATCAGAAGATTATCCATGTTCATCCACTTTCTCACTCATCGATGAAGACCATACTCTTGGAAATTCTCTTTGAAATGTATGGATGATCTATGAAATCTAGAGGCTGCTCGGGTTTCTTCTTCTTGAACCTTGAATCTCTTATTGGCAGAAATAAAACAGAGTCTTGACATTATTTTCTCATCTTGCTTATTCACCTGTTTGATCTTTTATCCTGAAATTTATCAAGGTCTTCTGAAGACGCGACTTTGCTTTCACAAACCCTTCGACATCTTTGGTGAACCCGACGTGAAAGCGTTGCAGAAATTTCAGGATGGGAGATACTTCAGCATCTATTTCAGCCTCTTCTACAATTCCAGCTGCGTCCTCTACTTCAGCTCCATCAATGACTGCTGCGTCAAGTACTTCAACAGATGATCTAAAGCAGATTTTGTAGAATATGTCCATGTATATGCAGATCCAAAATCAGCAGACACAATTGTATATGTAGCAGCAACAACAATTGCATCAACAGCAGTTGTCTCAGCAAAGGCAACTATATTCGGAGCAAGAGAATGCAAACAGCGCGACTAAGGCGATTGAAGCAGTTGAGAATGAGAAGAAGCTATTTGATGGCTGTAATGTTTCAGCATATTTGAAGACATATGGGATCAAGATGGGGTTTTTTGGAGTTCCAGCTGGACTTATGAGTAAGTACTTCCTTCGTCTTGTCACACCCGCCTTGAGGGCAAAAGTGACTGATCTTTTTATTCAAAATTCGCATTGGCAAGATTTTAAGAAGGCCTTGAAAGAAGAGTATTTCCTTGAGGACTTTGGTATGGCTACTCGGCGGTCATTCCGAGAGTGGGTCTACATGCCAAACAAAGGTCTAGCTGCTTCAGAGTTGATTCGAGAATTTGAAGAGAGGTATAGTCAGCTTGATGCCATTGAACAAAGAGCATTCGATGTTGAAAAAGTTGAGCTTTTCTTGCAAGCTGCAGATCTTTCTCTTCAGGAAGAATTGGGAGAGCTTCTTGAGGATCGCACGAAGCCTATGGGACTTAAAACGGATTGGCAAGATGCCCAGGATGCAGTCTCGACTTTGACCAAGAGGAGGATATGGAAGACCCGCCTACAGAATGGTTCTATGACACCGACACCATCTTCTGCTCCTATGCCTGCTTCTATCCCTGTTATTTCTTCTCCTCCTCAACCAGTTTCTTGGCCTATGCCAGTGCCTACTATTTCTACTCCTCCTATTCCTCCTATTCCACGACGACCGATGCCTGCACCTTCTGCTCCAAAACCATCTGCTCCATCGGTGCCTACCTCTCTTGATGACATAATCAAAGGCATAACGGATTTGACACTGGAGTCAGTTAAAGCGGAGTTGGTGGAAAAATTGAAGGAGCAGTTTGCTTCGACTGCGCCTACTATTTCTTCTAGTGCTCCTACTGCACCTAGGAGTGCTCCTAGTGCACCTAGGAGAGATTAGAGATGTATTTGGTGCGATAGTACGGACCATCAGCATTGTAGGGATTGTGAATCTTTTCAAGATGCAAGGAGGAAGAATTTGGTATTTTGGGGACAGGATGGTAAGATTTGGTTGGCTGAAACAGGAGCTCCGCTTGCTACCAACTTTGGTAAAGGCAGAATGAAGAAGTTAGTGGATGACATGGCTGCGCATACTTCTTATGTGACAGCTAGAGGAGATGCTTCTACATATGGAGTCCATATTGAGAAGGGATCAGAGAATCAATCAGCACTATGGACTTATGCTATGGAGACTGCAAACAAGGGAAAAATTCAGTAAACTGTTTTGACTAGTGCAGGCTCTAGCATCAGATCTGAGACAGGTTGGGATTCGCCTGTTGATAGGTACTCTATTTATGCTTATTTGGCTAAGTCTCAGGGAGCATATGTACTTGTTGAGGAGAAGCGTAAGAGGGATGAAGAAAATTCGAGTGCAGCTAAAAAGACTAGAGGGGGTGAGTTTGTTACTTCACCTACTGTACGACCGTCTTTGAGACCAGGGCCAGAACGACAGATGGAAGATGCTCAAAGGAGAGAAAAGAGGCAAGAGCCTAGAGAGAGAAAGCAGCCAGGGTTTAGATTGATGTCCGATATTGAGACATCCACAGACATGAAGAAAATCTTTAATGACAAGATACTTGGCAGTGAGGTGACTTTCACTATTTCTGAGGTTTTGGGCATCTTGAAAAGAGAGTTTCAAGATCAGTTTCAAGAGCTCCTGAAGAGGAAAAGACATGCATTGCCTACTACTGATACACAGGGAGTTTTGATTGGAGAGTTGGATGAGGATGAGGATGAGGTTATGGTTGAGAATGCTTCTGTTTTTCCACAGATAGAGAAGAGGGTTCAGCCTATGCAGTATGCTGAA
The DNA here is from genome assembly GCF_053477565.2 of Lygodium microphyllum. Classification (NCBI taxonomy): domain Eukaryota; kingdom Viridiplantae; phylum Streptophyta; class Polypodiopsida; order Schizaeales; family Lygodiaceae; genus Lygodium; species Lygodium microphyllum. Next base: position 33,277,961 of record NC_141139.1, read on the forward strand.
ACTGATGAGCCTGTCTTGATACCTCATAGTCACTTTTTGCGGAGTCATTGGGCTAGGGCAACTACAGAGACGATGGTAAAAATTGGAGAGAAACAGGTGCCTTATGTTGCATTGGTGGATCATGGTTCACAGATTAATCTCATAGTTCCTGGAGTTTATGAGAGTAACAGATGGCCTATGGATGTAGAGCATGGGTGGCGTATGAGAGCCGCCAACAACACTGCAGGTGATTTGTATGATGCCTGTCCCAGTGTCAAGGTTTCTATTGGAGATGTAGAGGAGGATTTTCATTTCTTTGTGCAAGATTCATGCTCTTATCCCATAATTCTTGGACAGCCATTCATCACAGAGATGCGCATGGAAACAAAGGTAATGGATGATGGATCTGCTTATGCACGGATTTGCAGTAAAGATGGCATGAGAGCAATTAAGTTTATGACTGTGTGTGTGAACCATGTTAGAAACAGGGATACTCTCAGAGATGCACCTTTGCCCACTGTGAGGGATTCGGGTTTTCATTAGGTACCGCCGTTTTGCGAGACGACGGTGGTACAGAGCAGAGGAGATTGGAGTTCTCGCCTCTTGGCAACAGTGTTTTCTCCTCCGGTTTTGTTGGGATTTCAACAAACAGTTCGATGAGCTATCAGAAGATTTCTAGGTTGCCTAGAGCTGCCAGGCAGTACATATGCAGGAAGGAGAAAAATTTGAAAAATGCAGGAATTTTAGAGGATGATGAGCACATAGATGGGATGTATGACAGTATGATTTGTGCAGATACGATGGAAGAGATGGAAGATATGCTGAAAACTGATCTGCAGAGTTGTCACAGTAATGTATTAGTGCAATCCCTAGACATGTTTCATGAAATTGCAGATTTTGTGTCACAGATTGAGTCAGAGGCTGAGATGGCTCAGCAAAAAGTGTTGAGTGCTGAAGAAATTCAGCAAACAGAGTTTCCGGCTGATTATGATCAGCTTACAGAGACACAGAGGGTTGAAAATTTTCAGCCAACAGAGTTTACTGCTGAAATATTTCAGCATCCAGAGTTTAGGGCTGTTTCTATGCAGTCCATAGAGCAGAGGGATGAGGATATTCAACCATTGGAGTGCAGAATTGCTGATTTACAACAAGATTTGAGTAATGCAGAAGAGTATAATGAAGCCAGGGTTGACACGAAATACAAAACTATGGATAAGAAGGTGAAGCCGGTAGCTGTACCGCTTCCACCTGATAGTGATCAACAAATAGAGAGGGTTGCTAAACAGCCAATTTTGAGGAATCCGGAGCATATTGGCCATAAATTTTTAGCAGAGACTCTTGCTGAATTGAAAATTGGAAATGGTGATTTCTTGCTACCCACAGAGAAGCAATGCTTTCAGGAGATGCTTGAGCGACATGGAAGGGGATTTGCTTTTTTCCTGCATGAGATTGGATGTGTGAATCCATATATTGTTGCTCCTATGGTCATTTTTACTATTCCTCATATTCCATGGAATCTCCGACCTATTCCAGTGCCTAAGGCACACCTGCCAAAGCTGATTGATTTATTGAATGAGAAAATCAGGATGAAAATTCTTGAGCCTTCATCTGCACCATACTCAAACAGGTGATTTACGATTCCAAAGAAGAATGGTACTCTCCGATTTATACAGGACATGTAGCTAGTAAACAGAGTTACTATCAGGAATGTTGGTATAGGTCCAGTTGTGGATGAGTTTGCAGAAGCATTTGCTAGACGTGCCATCTATTCTTTAGGTGATTTGTATTCGGGATATGATCAGTTTCAGCTGGCTTTGGAAAGCAGGGACATAACCACCATGAGAACTCCTATTGGGCTTGTCAGGATGTGTACCTTGCCTCAAGGTGCCACTAATTCTGTTGCGCATATGATGAATGCCATGCATAAGGTTCTTCGTGATTATATACCTCAGGTTACTATGCCTTTCTTGGATGATGTGCCCATTAAGGGGTGTGAAGAAGAAGAGAAAAATGAGAGTCTAAATGAGCAGGGGTGCAGATACTTTGTGGCTGATCATATTTCAGCTTGTGAGAAGATTTTGGCCAGGTTAGAAGAAGTGAACTTGACACTTTCAAGGCAAAAATCTGTTTTTGGAGTGAATGAGGTTGTCATTGTTGGACATATGTGTGGGTATTATGGCAGGAAACCCTCACCTGATAAGGTGGATGCTATAGGCAAGATTATGGAGTATTGTTCTACCACTTCAGAGGTACGGAGATTCATTGGAGCTTGTGTGTTTTATATGATTTGGATACCTCATTTTGCACACATAGCAGATTGTTTATATTAGCTGCTTCGAAAGCGGTAAAAATTCTATTGGGATGAGAGCCACACTAAAGCCATGCGGAAATTGAAGAAGTTATTGCAGAATGCTCCTACTCTCAGGAAAGCGGATTATAATTGCGGAAGGCCTATTGTATTGACAGTTGACACTAGTCCAATTGGCATAGGTTGGGATGTGGGTCAAGATGATGCAGATGGAAACAGGTATGCTATTCGGTTTGGGGCGAAAGTCCTAAACGAGAGACAGAGGAGATATCTGCAAATCAAGAGGGATTTACTGGGGATTGTTACAACTCTCAAATGTGACAAGGAGTACTTTATTGGAGCTTCAGTTGTGGTAGAGACAGATTGCTTGCCATTGATTGGTATGATTACGAGTTGCTCTACTCCGGATATAGCTATGCTGAGATGGATTGCATACATCAAGTCATTAAATTCGGAATTTAAACACATAGCAGGGAAGGATAATCCAGTGTGGCAGATAAGCTGTCTAGAGCCAAATATGATGATGAGGAGACTCTACTTGCAGAAGAGGATGATGCAGAAATTTCAGTCACTATGGTTGATCATGTTTGCCATGTCTATGATATTGTGGCTTTCATAGAAGAACTCTATGTTGGAGATTGGTTGCAGATTGGCAAGTACCTTAGTACACTAAGCAAAAGAGATGAATGGACAAATGAAGAGTTCAAGAAGATCAGAAGGAAAGCCTATGGTTATTTTCTCAAGGACGGATTTCTTTGGAGGTATCCAAAGAAAAGAGGTGGATTACCTTTTGTGGGTTGTCTGCGATAGAGAGACACAATTACAAGTGATGAGGGAGTTTCATGAGAGTCCTTGGGCTGGTCATAGAGGAGTGTGGGCTACTTATGAGAAAATCAAGGAGAAATATTGGTGGAAAGGCATGTATAGAGATGTTTCTCACTTTGTTGAGACTTGCAAAGACTGTCAGATGTATTCGATAGTGCGTCATCGAGATGAGCTTCATCCAACCTATCCGCTATGCATTCATTATAAGTGGGTAGTTGATTTGGTTACTATGCCTATGGGTCTATGGCAGATGAGGTATATTGTTTTGGCTAGAGAGGATCTTACAATCATGTTGAGGGCAGATCTTTGAGAACGAAGACCACTAGTGTAGTGTGTAAGTTCTTATTGGAAGAAATTTTCTGCAGGTATGGCTGTGTGGGTAAGATCACTGCGGATCGCGGTGAATTGGATGCAGATGAAGCTAGGGAGTTTTTCTCTCAGCTAGGAATCAAGTTGGCTCTAACCACAAAATACAATCTAGAGGGAAATGGGAAGAGTGAAAGAGGGCATCCGCCGATAGCGAAAGCATTAGCCAAAGCATGCAGAGGATGGATTGGAGAATGTCCGAGACTTTTACCATTTTCTTTGTGGCCTGATCGTACGACTCACAGTGTTACCACAGGATATATGCCCACAGAGTTGATGTATGGTCAGAAACCTGTTATGCCGACTGAGACTTGTGCTTTTACTTGGTCAGTTTTACCTTGGCAGGAGGATTTGACGAGAGAGGAGCTCTTAGCTCTTCGGATTCGACAGTTGGAGAGAAGACTAGAGGATATTCAGCTAGCTATTGACAAGTTGAAGGTTGCTAGACTAAGAAATAAGGACATGTTTGACAGCAAGCATCGCTTGCGGCCTAGAGCAATAAAAGAGGGAGATTGGGTATTAGTCTTTGATAGCAGTCTTGAAAATCAGCATACTGCACTTTGGAAGATGGTGAAAATATGGTTTGGGCCGTACATAGTCAGACATGTCTTTGATAATGCAACATATGAGCTGACAGAATTGGATGGGACAATGCTTAGAGTGCCTATTGCTGGAAAAAGAATCAAGATTTTCAAGAAAAGAGATGATGAAGATTATGCATTGGAAGAATTTTCAAGAGAAGAGCAACGTGAAGAAACTCCAATGGAAGAGACAGATGATATGACAGATAATCTTGTTGATATACCGGAAATGCATAATGAAGAGATTGATCTGTTTGTGGATCTTGATGATAATGATCATGGGTAATTGGCCCATCCGGAGGATGCGCAGGATTAGAGGGGGTGGATGTCGAATTGCTGCGCATTTGAGGTGTGAAATCCACCCAAAAGTTGTGTGTGGGATTTGATACTTTGTACATATTTAGTTGTTGTGTTTATACTTTTGTTCTACGTGGGAGAGGGTTTGGAGCAAGAGGAATTAATCAATAATGCTTTGGTCGACATGTATGCAAAATCTGGTACGCTTGGAAAAGCCCAAGAAATATTGACAATATGTCAAATCAAGAAGTCGTATCCTGGATGACACTTATGACAGGATATGTTGAACATGTCTGCCTATATGTGGAATGCTATTATCGCTGCATTTGCAGATTCTGGAGATTCTGAAAAAGCATTTGGTCTGTACCATGATATGTTGAGAAAGGGTCAAGCCCCAGATGAGGTTTCCATGTCCTGTTTCTTGAAAGCTTGTACTACAATAGAGCAAGCAGAAGGTTTATCCACATGCAGGTTGTGAAAAGTGGCTTTGAGCTTGACTTGGTCATTGGAAACTCTCTCATCAGCAAATATACCTTGCATTGTAGTCTGTGAGATGCAGAGTTGGGTTTCAAGAAGTTGTCACAATGGAATGTTGTTACTTGGAGCTCAATGATATTTGGATATGCAACACAAGGTCATGAAATTCATGTTTTCCAGATGCCTTAGCTGGGAATATTGGCCATGAGAATATGAAGTACAATTCAACAATCTTTGCACTAGGATGCAATGGACAAGGGAATCCCCTTCATGATAGCTGGAAGCTTTCTTGCCTGGATGAGTCGAGCGAGAAGGGAAACCAGCACCTTTAGATGACTTCCAAAAGATGCAGATTAGCAAAGACGGAAAACCTTATTCATTACAGTTTATGCCAAAGGTGTCAAACAGATGAAGCATGCTTTCCCTGAAATTTGGGCACTTGAAGAACGTTATGGATCTCTGGTTAACGGGGCTGCTTTTCTGTTTTAAATTTTAAAAAAAAGCTATGTGTTGTATAGCCAATTTGGGGGGCGCAAGGAATTTCGGAATCAGGGCCTAATGTAAGTCTCTTTGTCATGGAAAAAGTATTTTTAGGGGAATGCAGACAGGATGAGCTGCATCCATGACTGTCAAATGGGAAAAAAGCTAAAACTTTGATGACAACGGACCGGAACAATAGACTGGGGGATTATCTTGTCATTATGCACTTCATCCTTGTCACGTAGACACCTGCTCTTTCCTACTGATCTAAACGAAGATGATTCTATGGTTGGGGAAGACCAAACAGTTCCGTCAGATAGGATTGAGGTTGATTAGCAGCCGCCGCCAACTAGTATGAATACTGCTCAGGAGCCTCATGCCCAGACAGAGGCAGTGGAATTAGTTCTCAGCAGCCCCGCCCTTCATCTTTACATGTAACTCTGTAGCGACATGCGACTTCGACTCTGCAGCTGATTACAAGAATGAGAAGGAAGTTGGTGAGGCTCTTGCGGAAGCCCTGCGACAAGGTCTAGTCAAAAGAGAAGATTTGTTCATTACCACCAAGCTTTGGAACTTTGATCATGGACATGTTCGGGAGGCATGTGAGGATAGCCTGAGAAACCTTAAATTGGATTATTTGGATCTCTACTTGGTTCATTTTCCAATAGCCACGAGACAACCTATCCTGAGGAGAAAAAGAGCCATCCTGGGGAGAAGAAAAACAGTCATTCTGGGGAAAATTAGGACAGTCATCTATGAGAGCATAACAGCAGTAATTACAATTGATGATGGCATGTCAATGCTTCATGAAGAGCCGTGTATAGATGCTCATCCCACAACAGTTTTGTCTTGAACCAAACCATCAAGTACCATTAGTCCTTGAACCAGACCATTAAACTATCTTGAAGAAAGAAGTCATGCTGTCCAAATTTCTAGCTCACCGATTGTTATTGCTGTTTTTTATGCCTGTGCATAATGGTTGATGAGAAAACATGAGATTTCAAGGCAGATTCTAAGCTTTCCTTTGACCATCCATATTCCCCAACAGAAATTATGTTTGTTCCTGATAAAGAGTGCCATAAATCTGACTTATTAGCCACAACAGATGACTATCTCTGGGTCTGACCGATCCAGGAATAGGGCAGATTGAAGGCTAACATAATATATAAATATGGAAAATTTGAAGACTGTTTCTAACCGTAAGCCATCTCAATATCAGTAAATAGTTATCATGATGGAACTTGGATCAGAAGATTATCCACGTTCATCCACTTTCTCACTCATCGATGAAGACCATACTCTTGGAAATTCTCTTTGAAATGTATGGATGATCTATGCAATCCAGAGGCTGCTCGGGTTTCTTCTTCTTGAACCTTGAATCTCTTATTGGCAGAAATAAAACAGAGTCTTGACATTATTTTCTCATCTTGCTTATTCACCTGTTTGATCTTTTATCCTGAAATTTATCAAGGTCTTCTGAAGACGCGACTTTGCTTTCACAAACCCTTCAACATCATTGTTTGAGTCCCCTCCTTGCTGGTAAAATCTTGCTGAACACTGAGTAAATACTCAGATCAGATTAGCAAAACCTTCAGTTGAGTGAGAAGAGTGAGAAGGATGAGTTGGAAGAGGAGCTTAATGTGGTTGTTGAATGCTTGGTCTTCCAATCTTCAAAAATATCCAAGGATCTCCAAGAACTTCCCCTCCTTGATGTGTGGCACTGACTAAATCAGTGAATCTGGATGTCAATAGGGTGATCCAAGTAACATGACTGAGAAAAAGAAGTGGTTTTATGAGCTTGAGTGGAAAAAGCTATGGAGGACTATGTTAGGGTTTCAAACCCATCTGATAAAAAGCGATGATAGCAGCTCGATCCGATAGCCATTTGAGCTGATATTTGGTGAGAAGATAGTTCATGGGTTAGGCTTTGAATTCCCCATGATCAGCATCAACATTGTTTATTCTATATATGGCGCAGGCTGTACGACGCTGAAATGGCACAGAACAGGCAGCGATGGCAACGTCTGTGTTTTCGTCTGAAGCAGGAGATAGGCGCAATCATTAGGGCTGAAACTTGGTGGTTAGATAGCCTATGTCAAGGGCTAAAGAATCCCTATAGGCGTAGGATGTATCGCGGCTTGTGCGTGGAGATCTAGCAGTACGACAGGGAACAGCGCAAATTTGAACAGCGACCACGAAATCTTGCAATGCTGGAACTATGGTTGGTCAATGTTGGTGTTTGTCGTGATGAGGAGCAGCGCCCTGACCTAGGGGAGATATTCATAGAAGAAATCGACTTAAGATATGGCTTGTGGAAGGAGATCAGGAAGCTCCAAGAGCTGGATGTCCTGTCTGGCTATGGCTGCCAAACAGTGGCTATGGGGTTCAAGTGAGAGATTGGAGTTATACACTCACACTGAGTTGGATGTGAGCTGGATAGAGGTTGAGAGGAATCAAGAGAGACTGGAGAAGCAATGCCATGCCCAACTGGGCTCTGATACCATGTGAAAGATGCGGGATCTAGAGCATGGCAAAGGCGGAAGCTATGGAGGATAGAAGATGAAGATACTACTCATGTTGACATTGACAAAGAAGACAAATGTTACACAAGTGAATTAGGTTTCAAGATTGAGACTTGAACTCATAAACACAATCTTGTGTAGGACTGACAATGACACAGGGACTTGACACAAAGAGACAAGTACTATTGCATTATCATCATATGAAAGTGATAGTCAAGTACATCATTATATAGGATTGCTTGGTAGCACACTTCATCACTGTGCCTATGGGATCTGTCTCTCTTCCTAGAATGAACTGCACCTTCCTAGCCTAGTTGTTCCATACAAAGGGGCATACATAGGGTGTGATTGGCAGATTCTCAACAGGGTGCCAGGGGGGCTCTGGCTGTAAATCCCTCACCTTCCGGGTGCTGCACAAGAGGCTAACGTGACTCGGGATTGGATCTCAAGGCCCGCATACTAGTTTACGGGTGGAAACTTGGATTAGTGATCCCTGTGGATTGCTGGATAGCCTTCAGGCGGATTGTGGATAAGCCTACGGGCTGGACTCTTAGTATTTCAAAGATAAATATGATAACCTATTAATAAGGAACTTGTCTGATATTGTTTTTCTATGTAAAGTGATAAGATTACGTGAAGGAACCAGTGGCTAACGGGTTAATTAAAGAAGCTGGTTGTTACATGTCCAACTAATGTGTTAGGTAGTTAAATAACTAAAACAACCCGAGGAAAGTGCGGAGGATGGGCCATAGGTCCATCCTATGGATGGGTGGTCCCGGTTGGCCGGGAATTTTTCTCAAATCACGATGGACAGCAGGAAGATCGTCAAAGAACATGAACAACAAAAGCATTGACCTAGAGTTATGATTGAACCCAATTTACGATGTTTTAGGGGAACGGAATGGGACTATGCCTTATGGTAGAGAGGTTGAGTTTTGCATCCCTCTCGTTTCCCATTCTCCTTGAACCAAGTGCAGCGTGAATCCGCTTCTGACCTAGCATTTCTACGTAAAGTAGTTTGCTTGGGTCTGATGCTAGTTACCGTTAGAAAATGACCAATAAGAAAAACCCTAATTCAGGTCGATTCTAAGTGGGAACGGCCGGAATACTTCCGCTACATGGCAAACGCGGAAAGCCCTAGATCACAAACCCCGTAACATTCCATGGGAGTGCCGAGCAGAGCTTTCTAGACATCCTTTCCGATGGACTGCTAAGACGTGTCCTAGATGATACAAGTGGACACGTTATAGTTTCGCATCGAAGGGAGACTAAGATCAGGAATGGCCCCTAAGCAAAAAATGTTGTGCATGGATGGCAAACCCACAATGAGCAACAAAGCCTCGGGTGAGGGTACCACTGCCAATCCCACTGCGATACTAGTCATAAGTAATGAATTTCCAAATTAATAAGGTGCTTGTTTTGATTCCCACATGAGGTGCATTAGATGTCGCACAAGAATAGGTCATGGAAAGGGATAGGTTTCATCTCATACATTCGAAAGATAGAGTTGCAAAGTGCGGGCATCGAGAGAAGTAAATTGCATCTAGATGCAATGCGACAAATTCGTGCATAGCATAACGGGCATATAAGATTCCAAGGTATTGTCAACTCTCCTTTTTATGAAAATAATAGACACATATTTTTCCACACTAAAAGTATGTTGTATCCCACACGCTTGATGGATTGCATGGTAAGTAATTTATCTTAGGGGAAATTCAATCTCAAATCTCTAGACCTTTTCCCAAGCTCTCGTTAATAGCTCATGTTTGATAGATTGGGAATCTTGATGTTGTGCTTAACTAGTACAAATAATGATAATAAGGATTAAAGACCAAGATGCCTTGGGATCCGTTTGATAACCACTACGTCTATCAATCCAAATTCGGGGATTGGACTAGATACAAACAACAACCCCGGGCTTCAAGGGCAAGTAGAGAACTCAAGGGGTTAGGAAAGCCTGAGGCAAAGGAGCTATAGAACTCATGTCATGTACAGTGTTTGAAACCTTAGCATATGCCTTAGCTGAAAGAAGGGTGTCTTAAGAAAAATTTACATAGAACCACTTCTGATTCCAACAAGGGGGAGAGCAAATACACGATGGAAAGGTTATCGTGGCTATTCCTATAGTGTTTGGAAAAGGATACCATTGTTTTTTATGATTGATCAAATAATGTTCTAAATGGTTTTGCATTAAACTAATTGTAGGGATGTGATTTGGATGATTATTCCAAGTGCTTGTGCTTGCTGATGGTAAATGCATGGTAGGAGTCATTGAGATGACAAGTTTCCATGGGGAATAAAGCAATGCTTTCTTGGAAGATGATATTAGGCTGATTGCCTTGATTGTGCTTAATTGGATTAATTAAGAAATGATATTTTGCGTGAGCAGAGCATCTCCAAGGTCACGCTACGTTTCAACTCGAGAGGGCACTGCTTGATTCATGGGCCGAAGGTCGAGTGGTGAAAAGGCCAACCACGGACGTTGTGCCTCACTCCTAGGTCACTTGGGATCATCAGAGCTCTAGACACCCCTTGCCTAGTCTGGAAACACAGTTGTAGACTCCCGTGAGCCCAACATTTAGGGCATTGGAAGATCCTATTCTAGATCATGGATGGAAATTATGGTGCCATGTAATTTGGACCGGGTACTTTTGTTGGACAAAAGGGACACATAATTTCTCCTATGTGGGCAGGAGACAAAGATTAACGTGAAGATAAGTTAAGGAATTTGTTTGAACTTGATTATAAAAGGATTGCTTGCTCTGTATTCATGTTTGTGCCATAAATTACACAAACGAACAATGTTCCCTAAAAGGCTTAATTAAGGAATCTGATTTTAAATGTCACATATAAATGTGATAGGACTTAATTAAATAACTAAAAAACACCTATTGAGGGAAGCGGGTGGGCGGAACCCCCGATGGGTGGTCCCAGAGAATTGGGAGGCTTCTCTTAAGGCTTTATCGTTGTTTGACCTTTAGGTATTTTTAAGTTAGAACCTGATTCATGCCGTTTAAGGGGACCAGAATGGGACTATGTCCTAATGCAAAGAGGTTGAGTGACACATCCCTCCCATTTCCCATTCTCTTTGAACCAAGTGCGATGTGGGTCAGCTTCGGCTTGGGTATCTCTGCGTAAAGTAGGATGTCTAGGACCCATGATGTTAGAATGCTATCAGGAGACCTTGACCACTAGGAACCTAGATTTCAAGTCGATCCTAATGGATTTGACCGCAAACATATTTTGTTAGCTTTTATTTATCTTTATGAGCTTTGGGACTACCAAAATATGTCACATTTGAGAGATTTTGACTAAAAATGATGAGAAATCTATGAAATAGTCTCTACTATCTCCAAAGCAAAGGAGACAAGAATATCATATTTTTGCATGTGTGGCAAATTCTCATTGGTCCTTTCCTTAATCGAGTGATTAACAATAGTGCCATTCTTAACGTGTTTTGGCACTAATGCTAATTTTTCCTTGATTCTAGCTAAACTATAGTATGCTTTTCTTACAAGAATATATTCTTGGTCCTATAGTGGACAAACTTTGGCATCAAAGTGAGCACAAAGTGGGATACATTTGATTCCGGAGTACAAGAAGTCTAAACAATTTAATAGCACATCACCAATCACTCCAAGGGGTCGATAGCAAAATCTGAATTGGATACATATGTTAGAGCCTCGTGCAACCCCATCCATTTCACAACATGTGAAGCCACCATCTACTACTACTATTTAGAAAAGAAAGCCTTCAAGATGAAATTTAATGTGAAAAACAAAGATTGCCAGAGGACCCAAGAGGCCATCATCGAGCTTACCCTAGAAGTAGTATAAAAAACTATGAGCATAAAAAGAAGATCAAGAAAATACATGAATGCACAAAAGCCACTAGTAGTACCCTAGCAATGGAAGGACTAAGTGGTGACCCAAAAGGGGATGTTCTTGCCTAGTATTTTGAATGAGGAGTTAAAAGTCACAGCACAGGTGATCTAGTACCTCTTCATACAACAAGCCTACAACCAGCCAACTTAGGATTCCCAAGTGATCCATGGAAGATATCATAATAGAAAATATTATGATGTGAATAAGTCTTTTGAGGAATGATTGAGAGCATGTTGGATGATTTGAAGTGGTTTTGAGATTCCTTGTGGATTTGTAGATTCATGGGGCAATTAAACTTGATGTTGTGCAAATCTTGTAGCAGCTAGTTTTAAGTTTGACAACATAGAGGAGGAAATCTCCCAGGACCTAGAAATGAGAGGCCAATTAAATATAGGTGTTGTCAAAGAATGATGTAAAGTCCATTGTTGTTGACATAGGAGTCATTATCAAATCCAAGAGTGTCCAACACATAATGAGGTGAAAGATTGATCTATTCCATACGAGGTGGAATGGGAATGAGGATAAAACATTGAAGAGATGGATATGACAGATCATAGAAAGACATGAAGTGTAAGTCTAATGATGTTGGAAATAATACTAAAAAGGCTTTAAGTGATTCTAAACAAAAGGTGAAAGGAATAGCAGGAACAAGAGAAGGATCTATAAGAGGAGAAGAGGTAGTAGGATCAACAATAAAAGAGCATGAAGTAAAAACTAAAATATGAGGGGATAAAGCAAGGGTAAAAAATAAAATAGGAATGGAATTAGGACTAGTAGTGAGAAGATGAATATAGGAAGGAAGGCCAAAAGCAATGAGGGAATAGGAAATAAGATCATGAGGATAAATAGAATAATCAAATTTAAAAGTTTGGAAGAACTCCTCAGTGAACAAGGGATTATCTGCAATGTGTTTGTAACATCCCCCGTGTGCCCCCGTGCCTTCCCCATGTGAACCACCCCCTTTAATTTTTTGATTTTTTTTCAAATTTTTTTTCCCTCTCTCTCCCCGCGGACAGCACGTCGGGGAGAGAGAGAGAGGGAGTGAAGTGAGAGAAGGGGGGACATGCAGCCCCCCTTCTCTCTCTCCCCGACAGCACGTGGGGGAGAGAGAGAGACGGAGTGAAGTGAGGGAAGGGGGGCATGCAGCCCCCAGCTAGCAAGGAGCGATGTCTCTTCCCCCCCTTACCACCTCCCCCTCCACCATATAAGGTGGTTGCTCCTCCTCTCTTGAGCAGCAACAACAAGCGCCCCCCCTGGTGGTCAAAATGGTGGCTCATCCTCGACATCAAAGCGTAGCCCCTCCCCCTGTCACCTATAGTGACAACCCCCCCCCTTGTATTGGGAGCACAGCGCGCCCCCCTGGCCATGACGTCAAACCTCCCCTCCCCGTGATCAGAGAGAGAGTGTGAGAGAGAGAGAATAAGGGGGAGGAGAAGAGGAAGAGGGAGAGAGAGAAGAGAAGAAGAATAAGAATAAGAGGAAGGGAGAGAAAGAAGGAGAAGAAGAGGAAGGGAGAGAAAGAAGGAGAAGAAGAGGAAGGGAGAGAAAGAAGGAGAAGAAGAGGGAGAGAGAGGAGGAGAAGAAGAGGAAGAGAGAAGAGAAGAAGAAGAAGAGGAAGGGAGAGAAAGAAGGAGAAGAAGAGGGAGAGAGAGGAGAAGAAGAAGGAGAAGAAGAGAGAGAGAAGGAGAAGAAGAAAAACGAGAAGAAGAAGGAGAAGAAGAGGGAGAGAGAGGAGAAGAAGAAGAAAAAGAAGAGGGAGAGAGAGAAGGAGAAGAAGAAGGAGAAGAAGAAGGAGAAGAAGTAAAACAAGAGCGAGAGAGAAAGAGAGAGAGGGAGAGAAGACTATGAGATGGAGAGGGTGAGATACAAGGAAAGAAAATTGGGGAGAGGGTAAAAGAAGAAGAAGAGGTATGCATGTTGAAGTCACATTGATTGGCCTTAGATTCCTTGTGGACCCTCGTACCACTTCCTTCCGCCAAGGCAAGAGTGGTTGATTTACGTCAAGGGTTGCAAGACCAGGAACACACAAGGATGGCACCCAAGAGATGAGTTACAAGGAGCACAAGTGCTGAAGTTGCAAACGGAGCTAGGAACGTATCCAATGCAAGCGGAGACATGAATACCACCAACCCTCCGGTAACTATAGCTCATATCCAGGTTGTACCAAGATTTAGATTCTTCTCACGCATCTTGAATTCTTAAATAGAGGTAGAATTGCATGTATTCACCATTAAAGGGCTTAAGATGGGTTGATCTTCTACCCAAAATAGGTCAAGGTGAAATCACATAGATCATTGAAAAGATCTAGAAGATATCCGTTAAAGTTGTTCCTTGAGCAACCCTAGATCCCAAGGGGGAGAGTAAACCATAGGGAGGCAGTACATCAAGACTAAAAATGATTTAAGTAGGGATAAGCTAATTAGTTCCAAAGCAACAGTGGCTTAAGGGACTTGTTGAAATGGTTTACCATTGATGTTTCTAGTGAGGGTTGACATTGTTTAAGATGGAAAAAAGGTTAGCAAGCTGAGTGGTTGTGGTTTCGGAAGGATACTTAAGGATTGGTTGTGGTTTTGGATGAGTATCCAAGTGATTATATTTTCATGGCAGGAACTGTAAGGATAAATTACCATGGGAACAAAAGGTATGTTTTCCCTAGTAAATGTCATTAGGCTGGTTTCTTCAGTTGTGGATGATTTCCCAAATGGATAATTAAGGAAGGATGGCACTAGCTACCCCCTGAACTGCCAAACCCTAACCAAGGGAGTTATGAATCCACGCCGGGAATGTGGACCAAACCCACCACGAGAGGTCTCTCCATGGACATTACTTGGCGTAGGAGGACGCTTGGGTGTCAGGGGGGCTCTGGCCGTAAATCCCAATGCCTCCGGAACCTACACAAGTGTTCTACGTGACTCGAGATGGGATCTCGAGGCCTTGATACTAGTTACAAGGTAGAATCTTGGTAGGATAAGCCTTCAGGTTTTTATTGTCAGGAGATGGAAGGATTTTTCTGTGGAGGTAGAAAGGGACACTTAATTCTCATGTATGGGCAAGAGACAAATATTAATCTAAAGATAAGTTAAGGAAGTGTTTGATCTTGTTATCTTGTCTTCATGTCTGTGCCCTAAATTACGTAAAGGAATCTGTGATTAACGGGTTAATTAAGGAAGCTGCTTTCATGTGTTAAACATAATGTGGTAGGTAATTAGATAACTAAAACAACCCCCGAGGGAAGCGTGATGGATGTGACCAATGGGTCTATCCTACGGAAGGGTGGTCTCGATTAGCCGAGAGCTTTCCTCAAAGGAAATGTTAATGAGAAATGTTAGGAAAAGTCAGACGATGACCTTAGACAATGTTGGTTAGAACCTTGATTCATACATTTTAGGGGACTAGAATTGGACTATGCCCTACAGGCAAGGAGGTCGAGTGATGCATCCCTCTCGTTTCCCATTCTCTTTGAACCAAGTGCGGTATGAGTCTTCTCTGGTTCAGTTGTATCCACGCAAAGTGGAGTGGCTATCGATCGACGCTAGAAGACTGTTAGGTGAACTCGACTGCTAGGAACCCGGACTTCAAGTCGATCCTAGTGGGAACGGCTAGATAAGTTCCATTGTGAGGCAGACTTGAGAGACCCTAGTTGGCAAACCCCCTGTCATTCCTTGGGAGTTCCGGGCGGCATCTTCTAGATTTATCTCTCGATGGATTGCTAAGACGTGTCCCGCAATTTAAGGGGCATGCACGTTACAATGTTGCAACACTTTAGCACACAACTATTGGATATTAGACTTATAAAAAGTATTTTGTTGACGGCATGGACCCATGACAGCATCATCCAAATGAGGATGCCAAGCATCTTCTCTACACCATGATGTGCACTGATGAAAATTTTGCAAACCATTTGCAAGATCTAACTCCACAAAATGCACATACAATATAGCTTGCAAAACAACATTCCCCACATAAATATTCGAATTCTCCTCATTTGGAATTTGTAAATCCCCTTTAATATACATGAAAGAGAGCAATTTGACTTGAGGATCAAGCATGTCATCCAAGGCTTTGTCAAACAATGATTTGAGCAAATCACTCAACCAAAGATCATATCCATCGTCCTCTAGACATTGTAAATTCATATTGCTCAAAGAGATATATAAGGCCAACCTCTACTGATGATATTTATGCCAAAAAGAGAGTGGAGGGTGTTGCTGCCCTTTCTATGTAGAATACATAAAAGAACAGAGAAATACTTCATGAAGTAAATACCTAATCTCACACCCAGAAATCATTGAAACTCAGAACTAACCAGATGAAAGCATAGATACGCTATATTCAGCACTACTAATCAGAAAACAGAGAATGAATCACACAAGACATGCTACAAACAAGATCAAGACTCCAGCCATGATGGCGCCAACTGCCAAATCCTCTTCATAATTAGGTAGAAACATCATACATCAGGCGTAATCATCATAAGTGATCAGATAGACAAGAAGAACACACAAAATGCCTCATCAAGTCACGTTTTTGCAACTGCTCCAAAACTGCACTTCATGAGGCAGTGAACTTCATAAGACATATAAAGACTGCTTCACATAGGAAATAGTAATAACTAAAGTAATACACCATTCTAAGGGTAAATGTAGTGTCAAGCCAATGGCTAACACCTGGCACAGCTGGCACAGCCATGACTCGAACCCTTGAATGATCCATAAAGTCAAAATGCCTTATCCAAAACCCGACATATCTAGTGCAAAAGATTATGCCTTACCCACAACCTTTCACCGTGAAGTAAGCCACAGAGAGTAACCATAAGTAGAGCCTCTCCAGTAGGATACTTATAGCCCTCTACTGGAGTTGCATAAGCCCCTCAAGAGACAGTCAAAACAAAACATAAAGGCATAATCCTAGAGGCATACATATCAAGTGTGATGTAAGTATGATGAACAAAAAGAGAATCAGATCTGACAGCTCTACACCAAAAGAACTTATGAACTATGAGGCTCATGAGCATCATTGCAATCTGTAATAGATTGCTCCTGGACATGGTGCTCCTGAAATCCAAAAGATGCAATATCATGAACTGTATCATCCATATGATCTTGAATCTTAATCTGTTGATTTGTATCCTGCAAAACATTATTAATATCAGCTTTGACCATATCTACTGCATCCAACAGACAGATTTTCAAAACCCTGAATTTGCTTAACACTCTGCAACCCAGACGCTATATCCATCATCCTATTATAGTCAGCTTGCATACCATCCAATTTTTCCTTTAACATATCTTTCTCATGAATCAATGTCTACATGTTTTCAAACACAAATGTTTGCTGCAAAACTGCATATGGCCGAGAAATAACCTGAGACATTCTAGCAGCTATACCAACCCACTGATCATGCATAAAGGAAGTCAATGTAGCTCTCATTGATGCCAAATCTTATTGCATAAAAATAGAGCCATCAAGATCAACCTCCATATCTCTCAAGATTTGTTGTTCCACTTTAAGAAGAGGTTGTAAACAAGCATCCAATAATACTCTTTCAGCCTTCAACTTAGCATTTTCTTTAGCCAACAAATCCAATTCACCACCAAACTTATCTTGCATATTAGATGTCCATTCCTTAAATGCAACAGAAGACAATTTACATTTAAGCAACATATCGGCATACTCATCAATTTTCCTTTTCAAAGCAGCAATCTCATTCTCATGTAATTCCTTCATTTTTTCCATTTCAACTTGCATAGAATATCTTTTAGTTTTCATGGACTCTAACTGCTCCTGCAAAGTTTGCACCACATTTAACTTAACGGCACCATTAGCATGCATATCCTTCATGAACCGATGTAACCCTGCAACCAAAGAACAAGCATCACCAAGACTTTGAGGAACCTATCCATTATGAACCACCTCCCTGTCATAAGCCAAACCCACATGCTGTTGCATAGCATTACTGTGCTTTGGTATAGGCATAGTCTCCATCTTCAACTTGGAGAATCTAACCTTCTTCTTAACCCCTGTAATGAGCACATCTTCACGAACATTGTCATTCTTAACATCATCATTTAACCATGCTGATATATCTAAAGGCATAGTACATCCTAAAGTACTAGCATGTGAAGCTTCATGAGATGAAAAAGTCAAAAACAAAGGATCCACAAACTCCTTTGACTTGACATTCTCAAGATCACCCAATGCATGATCATGAGACAAATCTTTATCATAACAGTCAACCATTATCCCATCTACTAATTTTTGCCTTTTAAATGCAGTAACGTTGTCCATACTCAGAGATTCCCAAAGAGACAGATGCAATGTTGGACATACAACTTGCAAATGAGCATATAAACCAGCCAACATAAGTCCAAGTCTACTTTTATGCTGTGCTGCTTGAGAATTGTTGGCACATGAACTTCCTGCATCAATTTGTCATATAAAATTCCTGACCAATTTGGAATCCCAACATTTTCTGCATACCATAAAATACCAAAGGTGTCCTTTGTTATTACATCAGCCTTTATGAACAATAAGAACCGCTACATGAACCATTTGATGAAAAACCTTCTCTTTGCATCTACATGCCTTAACACATACTGATTTCTAACACTTGTAGGAAGCCCAAACTCTTGTTGCATAGCTTCATCTGTGCACCGCCAATGCTTTGGCCAATCATTAAGCACAGGAGAGAAAACATGTGCTAGTAGAGCAGGAGTAAGCTCCAACTTTGCCAATTTCTCTAATCATAAGTAACTGTTGCTAAGCATGTGTATTATTTCCCCAAGCCTCCCATGGTAGCTCTGCGTAATCAAGCAACCCAATTTGCCTTAACCAGCCCCCTGGTATTGGGTTCTTTGGTATCCATGAGTGTAGAGCAATCAAGCATAGGAGTAGCCAACCCAGCGTCATCTTCACTTGACATAATAGAAGTCGTTTTTGGTGTGGAGTCCTTGACTTTCGATGGCCTTGTGTCAGGTGGGCTATCACTAGAGTCTTCATCATGCTCTTGGACTACTCTCGGCTGCTGTCGTGCCCTCTTAACAAGGAGTTTCAAATTCTTCTTTTGCCTTGTCTTCACCATAACTGCATCAGCGACGACCTGTTGTGGATTAGGAATGAAAAGAGATGAAGAAAATGATGAAGATTGATGGCGTGAAATCGCAGAGAGACGCTGCTGAATTGGCGTAGGCGACAGCACACGAGTCTTCTTAGCCATAGTTTTCCCTTTTTCCACTTGCCTTACCTGGCCATGAGTTAAACTCCTTGAAAAAAGAGACATGGTAACATACTGATTGCCACTTGTACTCCCTGTAAGTTGAACATGAGAATCTTGTCACTTCAAACCCACCTCATGCAACTGAAACTTTATAAGTTCACACAATGAAAATACCAACAGAATTGGAGTTAAAGACAGTTGATCTTCTAAACCATCACATAAACATCCCAAGTTGAAAGGTAAATATCTTTTCAAAGCACAATCTTCTATGGCCATGATACCACTTTGCCCAATCATGATTGCAGGACAAAAAACTTTAAAAAGATAATCCTCACAAAGTAAATTCCAAGAGCCAACTTTGAATGTCATATATTGCCACCACTTCATGTAGCACCATTGAACCTTTAAAATGAGATAGAACAATTGCCAAATAGCTTGCACTTCATAGAGCACTACTAAAGTTTGCATAGCTTCTTCATGTACACCGCAAGTGATATACAAGAAAATTATCTGCTAATAGCTCACAATAAAAGAGTGGTTCTTTTTGCCAAAAATCAAGCCAAGAAACCCTAAAAACAATAATGAGAGTCATAGAATCATAAAGTGCTCCATGAGGTAAAATGCCACAGGTTACTCCACGAGGCAACAATGCTGGAATTTGAACCAAATTTAGTGCAACTGTAGGTTCCTGTTCAACTTCATAGAGTACCTTATCATAATCCAGTTGAACTAACCTTCTTAATCTAAATCCATTCACTGCAGGCTTAATAATTTCACCCTGTAAAGTAGTCAACACAAAAGTGCCTTGACCAACATCTTTCAAAACTTCATAGGGACCGATGTACCTCAACTTTAACTTCCCTGGATGCTTCCCAAGCCGCAAATTATACACCATAACCAAATTGCCTTCTTTGATTATCTTCTTTTTAATATGCCTATTAACCCATGCATGTCTTCTTAACTGCACCACCCCTTGAAGGTAGTGAGCTATAATCCGATCTTCCTCTAACTGGAACAACTTCTGTAGCCTATCATGAAGTGATTCTTCCAGACACAACCTATAAGCAACCGCTATCCTCAAACTAGGCACCAAGAACTCCATGGGGACAACTGCCTCAAGTCCACAAACCAACTTAAAAGGAGTCAAACCCATTAACACCTTATATGCTGTACGAAAGGACCATAATACCAAATCTAACTTTGTATCCCAATCCTTACGATCATCAGCCACAATTTTCTTAAGAATTCGGAGTAAAATCTTATTTGAACTTTCAGCTTGTCCATTTGCCTGAGGGTGATAAGGTGTAGACTTCTTATGAAGGATCATATGCTTAGCAATAAGCTCTTTGATTACTTCATTCAGAAAATGTTTACCCCGATCACTTACCAACTCTATGGGGCATCCAAAACGGGTCATGATATTAGAGTACAAAAACTGAGCTACACTTGCCACTTTATTATCCTGTAATGCTTTGGCTTCAACCCACTTAGTACAATAATCGGTACAAACCAGAATATACTAATTCTTACTCTAATGAGCAGCTAGCTTGATGGGGCCCACAAAATCAATACCCCACTTTTGAAATGGTTGCAAAGCTAAAACTGGATGATCTTGCATTCGATCTCGAGATTGAGGTTGACCCTCCTTCATACAAGTAATGCATTCTTTAGCATATTAATGAGCATCTTTGAGTACAGTTGGCCACCACAATCCCGCTTGAAGAACCTTTCTAGCTGTAATCTGACCAGAGAAATGCCCTCCAGTGATTCCTGCATGTGCTTCATGGAGAACTGCAGGCTGCTCTTGAACAGTTACACACCTTCTTAGCACATTATCAATGCCTCTCCTGTAAAGAACTCCCAAAATAACTTGATAACTCCTGCTTTGTAATGCCAATCTTCTACGGTGATCTCTAGGCAAATCTGCAGGCATCACTCCATGAAGCAAAAACTGTAACATTTGATCATAGAAGGAATTGAATTGACTTACTTGAACATTGAATAATTCTCCATCAGGCAACTGATCATTCACCCCCAATACAGGGTCCACTGACTCAATTCTACTCAGAAAATCAGCCATTGCATGCTCTTTACCTGGTGTATGCATTATTTTGTAATCAAACTCTTGCAATAATAACATCCACCTTGCCAATCTTCCTGTAAGTTGCGGCTTGTTAATAAGATACAAAAAAGCTTGATGATCCACATGAAAAATAACTTGGTTCCCCAACAAGTAATGTCTAAATTTTTGCAATGCAAAGATCATCCCCAAAGCTTCCCGTTCAATAACAGTATAATTCTTCTCAGCTGTTGTAAGCCGTCTGCTTGCATAATAGACAGGTCTGAACCAACCAATAACCCTTTCCTGCATCAAGACTGCACCTACTGCAATATCACATGCATCCACAAATACATGAAATGGAATATCCCATTGTGGCAGTTGCAAAATTGGTGCTACAACCAGTATCTTTTTCAATATAGCAAAAGCTTTATCCTAGGTATGCCTCCACACAAACTGAACCCCTTTCTTGGTTAGCAATGTTAGTGGAGCACAAATATGAGCTAGATACCTCAAATACCTGCTGTGCCATTTGACCTGCCCCACAAAGCGCACCACTTCTTGAACTATTGTAGGTACTACAACCTTCTAAACAGCTTGAATCTTCCTTAAATCAATAGCCATACCCTCTTCTGAAATGATATGCGCCAATAGAAATCCTCTTTTAGCAGTAAAAATAGATTTGAAAGGGTTAAGGGACATGCCAAATTGACAACATCTTTCCAAACAAAGTCTAAGATGCTGCAAATGATCCACTTTCTTACCAAATACACAAAAATCATCTATGAAGACCCTCATAAAAGATGTAAGATAAGGATCAAAGGTTTTATGAGCTACACTCTGAAATTTTGGGGGTCCATTCTTCAAACCAAAATCCATGACAATGCTCACAAAGACACTCCATTCAGTTATGAAAGCTGTCTTATCCATATCTTCCGGATGCATGCAAATCTGATTATAGCCAGATAAACCATCCAAAAAACTATAAATATCATGGCCCACCACATCATCCAATAAAGAATCCGTGAATGGAAGAGGGAAAGGGTCAATAATAGTTGCTGCATTCAACTTTCTATAATCTACACAAACCCGTATTTTGCCATTCTTTTTAGGCACCACCACAATTGGTGACAACCAAGTCACTTCATTAACAGGGTGGATAAAACCCACTCGAAGAAGTTTGTCAATCTCTTCATTCACCTGTTTAGCATAATTAGGATTCATACAATACCGTTTCGGCATAATCGGCTTTGCATCTGCCTTTAAATTAATTCTATGCTGACACACCTTTGGATCAAAGCCCTTCATATCCATATATTCCCAAGCAAAAATATCCTGAAAGTCCTTACACAACTTAATTAATTGCTGTTTGAAGCCTTCCTCAACGAAAATACTCACCTTTATCGGCTTAGAGCCTATTTCAGCTTCCACATACACTTCTTGGACATCATCCTCAAAGACTCTAGCTGACTTGTGCATGATATGCTCATATTTCAGCTCTGCATCTATAATAGCTTACTGACTCGCTTTGTCTAAATCCTCCTCTGCATCCAAAGAAGGCTTCTTTTGGTCTTTAAGTGTTCCCAAATCAGTGTTTTTACTTCCCTCAGAAGTAACATTACTTTCCACCACCAAATTACTATTCTGCTGCATGAAATCACTACTCTGCTCCATGAAGTCACTGTCCTGCTTCATGGGGCAAACAGTTTGCTGCATCAAACTACTCTGCTGATGCATGGGGTAACTATTCTGTTCTGAAGATAAAACCACTTCTGATGATAATACCATTGGAAATACCCTATACTGAGCCAAAAAAATTTGAACATCCACTTCAAAAACTGGCACAACTGTGGGGTTAGCTTGCATAAAAAGTTCATCCTCATCATCCTCAATCTCAGGTGCAACATTAATTGTCTAAGCAACTAACGGATGGTACTTAGGTTCCAAAATTACCCGATTACTTGTGGAAAACTTGACCTCCTTACTTCCATGAGGAATAGTCGCTGTATCTGAGCCCCAATCCTACTGCAACTTGGCTAGTCTAATCCACGGTCTTCCCAATAGCATATTATATGAATCCCCTAAACCTTCCATATGAAGAACAACAAAACTAACCTTGAACTTCAGCCCGGCTATCCGAATAAGCTAATTCTTTAATATTCCCAATGGCTGAATTCTTCTTTGATCTACTATTTTAACCTGAAATGGTGTTGCCACAAGTCCTTGCAACTTATGTGCCAAATACATCTCTTCAGGTAAAATTAACTCTAGAACCTCCTTCTAGAAGAACATCATCAAACTTGCTACCCAAATAGTCAACTTGAATAGTCGGAGCTTTATAGTCTACCACCTCCATCTGTGTGGGAATCACCACTTGGAAATCTGAGGTTTGTTCTCGATCCATAGCATAATGCTTAAACACTTCATCCTGATTCGATATAATCTTAGCTAAAAGCTTTTCTTTAAACCCTGGAATTAAATCAAGGATTTGTTCCAAAGTCAATTGTAATGAAGATTTGGTTAGTGCAGCAAACAACTCATGAGAACCATGCAATGCCTCACAAGGCTTCAAACTTTGTGTCTGTTTACTGAACTGCATTCCTGAGACAAGCATATCCTTCTAATTTTCCTCATGAAGTAGGTGACTACCTCGAACTTCATAAGGCAATTCTGCAACTTTAAGCTGTTTTGAAGTCTGTTTTTTCTACAACCTCATAACTTCATTGGAAGCCACTTCCCTAGCCTTTTCTTGATCTTCCCAATTAATCTTTTGCTTAGCTTTTGCTTTGGTAATGGCCAAAACTGTTGTCTCATCCAGACAATCTTCCACAACTATGCAATTTGAACAGTCACAGCTCACCTGCAGCTCTAAACCATGCTTAGTAGTATTTAACAGACCCTTACGTAGCACTTCTTTCTGTAAAGCTTCACAAACTTGCTGTTTCTTTTGATTACTTACCGCCTCACTCTCCATGACTTCTGTAGGTAACTCTACTAGGACTACTGCTGCGGGTGCTGATGATTGCTGTCCACGGGGTAGTCCTGCCGGTTGCATTTCTTGCTACTCCCTGGTCTGCATTCCCCTTTCAGTCCTATGGCATACCCATAACTCACAATTAGGTCCAGACATGTGTCCCTGCCTGCCACGGTAATAGCAAGGTCCTCGCAGCCTCTATTGAACATTATTCCACTGCTTTGGCTGGTCATTACCCCATTGCTTAGGTGGCTGACCCTTCCTACCAAAGCCTCTAAATCCTCTTTGATGTGCCAATTCATGTGCAATTTGGTTAACTGGTGACGCTGGAGATGTTGTTTTTTGCCTTGCATTCCGTGCAACTGGATTATACCAGCATTCTCTAGCCTCATGGCCCACTTTTTGACAAATGGTACATGACTTTACACTTCTGGAAGTTGTCAATACTCCCATCTCCAACAGTTGCTTCTTAATTTTCTTTTCCAACCTTTTTTCCAAGGCCATTTTTTCCTCTTTCTCTTTCCCCTTCTTGCTATCCTTAGAATAGGTTTTATCTTTCCTAGATTTCTTTTTGTATCTCTTCTGTCTATGCTTACTTTGATCATCATCTGAGTCACTTGATTCGGTTTTCGACTTAGAGCCTGATGAAGTATCTTCCTCCTCACTACTATCCTCTGAATCAGAACCATAAGAGTCAAAGTCTGAAGAGTCATGTTTACTCTTACTAAGTCTCTTTTCCACCCGTTGGGCTGCTTCAACCAGCCGATCTATAGTATTATTATTTCCAATTTCTGCATTAGCAATTGCTGCTACAATAGCTTTGTCTAAACCCTTAACAAAATAAGAGTATTGTAACTACATAGAAGGTCTATCTTCCTGATTCAACATTTTTAATAGATTTTTAAATTTATGTGCATAATCATGCACTAACATTGTCTTCTGCTTGATCTGCTTCAACCTTTTCAACACATCAGTCGCTGTCTTATGCTTTCTAGACCTACTTAAGAAAGCGGTTTTAAGGTCACCATATGTGGTAAAGTATCCAGCATCATAAGTACTATACCAATCCATGGCCTTACCCTTGAAAGTTGCCACAAACTGCTATAATTTGACTTGATCCCCAAACATATTGTTGAAGCCACTGGCCACCCACCTTGTTTCAAACTGAGCGACATGACAATCTGGGTCTTCTTTCTTCTTCCCTTAGAATTTAAATGCCCTAACCTTAGGGTTAAGTGGTGGATTGGGATTCATAGTTCGGAACTTCTTCTTCTTTAATGGGGGCAAGGGATCAAAAGTTAAAGACTTCTTAGCAGTACCCACTGGTCTCCTCAACAGGACTGCACTTCCTAACACCAAATGTTGTAATCGCTGTGCTGCACGATCCGGAGGAGTTGAAAGATCTTGCAAGTTAGGTACTCCTTTTGCTTCATCAGGAGATCTTGAGGGAGATTCGGTGGATGACGCAATGGAATGATACACAGTAGCGGTACCAGCAGAGGTACCAACATCCTGGAACTCCTCTCCAAAAGATGGAAACTCCTCCTCATCCAGGGTGTCAATTCCTCCTGCTTCATGGCTGTCATTCTGCAATAACTCCCTCTGTTGTCCTACCAATAACTCCCGTAATTCTCTAGATTTGCTTCGCGTTAGAATAACATTTAATCGGTATGGGTAATTTGCTGACATATATGCAGAAATGTAAAGTTAAACCTTTAATCTACATCATGCTGCTTGAAGCAATATACCACTGCCCCAAGAAGCAACTAGATTTTCAGATGTATATCATCAAAGAAAAGTATTTCGACTATGGTTCAGCATCCAAAAATAGAAAACCACATAAAAAGAGTTGAAGTGTCTTGATTCTGGTGCTTCGTCTTTATGTAGAAAACTTCTCCTTCACGTAGAAAACTGTTGCTTCATGCAGCAACTTCAAACATCTGGGCTTAACCTTCATCATTTTGAATAATTTTTGACACAGAGGTTCCAAGAAGGCAATGGCAGGATTGCCAAAGTGTTGCTGCCCTTTCTATGCAGAATACATAAAAGAACAGAGAAATGCTTCATGAAGTAAATACCTAATCTCACACCCAGAAATCATAGAAACTCAGAACTAACAAGATGAAAGCATAGATACACTATATTCAGCACTACTAATCAAAAAACAGAGAATGAATCACACAAGACATGCTACAAACGAGATCAAGACTCTAGCCATGATGGCACCAACTGCCAAATCCTCTTCATAATTAGGTAGAAACATCATGCATCAGGCGTAATCATCATAAGTGATCAAATAGACAAGAAGAACACACAAAATGCCTCATCAGGTCACGTTTTTGCAACTGCCCCAAAACTGCACTTCATGAGGCAGTGAACTTCATAAGACATATAAAGGCTGCTTCACATAGGAAATAGTAATAACTAAAGTAATACACCATTCTAAGGGTAAATGTAGTGTCAAGCCAACGGCTAACAGAGGGGAGACAAGTTCACTGTAATGAGTAAAAGGTTCCTATACACAATCGACACGATGCTATAACCTTTCCACCTTTGTAGAAAAGGCATCACACAACCTAGCATGTTCCTATAAATTCTCTAGCTCCTCCTTAGAAGGCAAAACAAAGGGAATAACAAGAATAGGAGGGGGAATAGAGAGGGTAACTATTTTAGTCTGCAACTCATCAATATGCCCATGTTGGGATTCCACAGTCACTTGGGCATGTTTTAATTCACCCTCGCAAACACTAAGCTTCATGACTAAAGTAAGCATATATGCGAAATCATCATCCTTCTCTTTAGTAATGGACACCTTATCTGCCTCTAAGCTTGTATCTTTAACTTCCAGCTCTCTGATAGTAGCTTTCTAAGAATCCATTAAAATAGTAGCTCCTTGCATTTGCTTATGTGGATCAGGTGTGTAGGAATGCCACTTGGAGGAGGTTCCAATTGAATTATTTTTTGTAGAAAAACCCCATAGGAAACAGTACTAAGCTAACCCTTCTTCACACATTGAAAGTGATGATCCATTTTAGCCAACAGAAATGTTGTTTAGTTGAACTTAACCCCCTTAAGGATTCTGACAGATGCAGTGAATAGTTCCTTGGACAAGCACTTGGATTCAGGCTTACTCAACATAAATTAGTGACATAAATTGGTCTTGGAGAAACTAGCATAATTTCTTCCACAAGGAGAGGAAATATGTGCCACTTATGCTCCTGAACTGGTGATAACCTTATTCGTTATTAAAGGAGTAGATGTCTCCTTCTGCAACAAGGCAAGAATCTCTACAATGGATGATAAATGATTACCACTAGGCATAGAGGACACCACAAAGGGCAGGAAAATGGCCTCATTAACAATGATAGGGGATAAACCGAAACAATGGCCATAAACCAAGCCTAAATGCTTCTTGTAAGTTTCCAGAATAGAGTAGCAAAGTTTCGTATCCATTGGAGGGAACTTCAAGGCCATAAAAAGATGAAGACTAGCCTTGCAAATGCAATTAATATCCAACAGGAGAGAATAATCATGGATTGGAAGGGAAAGATACTGAATCACAAGCTAGGAGGTTCAGAAGGCCATGCCATTCAGACTATTTGGGAAAAAACACATAGAACCATGAAAACAAAGTAGGGAATTCTTACAAAAGACTAATACACAAACCACAACTAAGATAGAAAAAATTAAAGAAAAGAACAAGACTAGCAAGACTAAACTAGACAACCCCAAGCAAACCACAACCTATGGAAAAAATCCGACATTACCTATGCACACATGCGATCGATAGCTTCATGATATGCAAACAAACAAGCATCCTAATCCCCTGTAATCAAGCACTCCAAATAAAATATAATCAAGTCACACCATATCCTTGACTCAAACTTAAGCAAAGAAACCATAACAGACTCATGACAAAACCACTAACAACAGTAGATAGGACTAATAAGACTACCATTTGACTAAGAAACCCCAACCCCATAAGTGCAGTTCGTCAATCTATAGACTAGGTTTATATCCACAATATTGGCCTACAATTTACTCCATAGAATAATTAGAATGAGTATGACCATGATGCTAAATATTACCATGTGTGGCTTATCAACATGTGACTGCCTTTCCCCACACAAAGGTGGTGATCGTGTCCAACTCATCATGTTCTCAAATAGCCTCGTTCTATTTTCCTCATATCTAGCATGCAATTTATCCCAAGGTGTTGAATGTTTGGATTGCACAAATGACTATCCATGTAGATGATATAACCCATCTTCATGAAATGCATTATATGGTTGTTTTCCATATTCAATAGCATAATATTGCTCATGTCCATGGTCATGATCATATGTATGTTTTTGGTCATAGCAACTCTCATCATTCCCCTTTTTATGGTGAGAATGTTTCTCATAGTTGTTGAGAATAGCAAATGATGCTTGATATGTATGCCCATAGAGGCTAATGTGTGCCCAAAAGAGGCTTGCCCATAATTGGCTTTGTATGAAAGAAATGACAAATGCTCCAAGAAGAGATGTCCTAAATCCCATATGCACAATGGAGAAAAAGGGAACCATCATGAGCCTATAAAGTGATTTATCCTTCTTATCATTCAATGATGGAATACAATTGTACTTTATGCTTTTAGTCATAGTCAATGTCATACTCAAGATTATGTTTATGAGTCCAAGCTTCCATCTTGAAACCTAATTCACTTGAGTATCAGTTGGCTTCTCTAATCTATGTCATCATGAACATTGTCTTTGTGTTCCATCCACCATAGCCATGCTCTAGATCCATGCATTTCAACATGGTATCAGAGCCATGGTAAGCATGGCTAAGCTCAACATAGTTCCCTTCTCTTCTCTCTTTCCTCCTCTTCAATTTTGGTCAGCTCATTGTCAGCTTATGAGCTCAGTTTCCACCTCTATTTCCACTTGACCTTCCATGGTAGCCATAGCCAATAGGACATACCTTAGTTAGAGCTTCTAGATCTCTCTACATGCCATATCTTCCAGTGATTCCTTCTGGAGATATCTCCCTCTGCTCAAGGCACTTCCTTCTAGCACTTAAAATTCTAACATTCGCAATCTATAGCTCTAGCATTGTGAAAATTTGGAGTCGTTTCCTGATCCGCACCTATGCCTTTTCATACAGTATATGCCACACCTATAGTCCGCGATGCTGATAATTACCTTGGGGCAATTGAAGCTTCATACATGTACAAAGTATATTTGTTGTCTATGATTTAATTTTGTATGTTCAGACATATGACCGACATCATAATGTTCCAAAGAAGTGTCCACATCTTATAGAGTAGCCTGAACATTAACCTCGTGACTACACCAAGTGGTAATCAATGCAAACATTTTCTTTTTCAATTCAGCATGCTTTAATAAAAGATTTATAGCCATCTCCATAGAAGCATAAATATCCTCATGGTAGATAAAAAGATAAAACAAGATGAAAGTTGCCATATTCTTTTATCTTAGTAGAAAATTTTCTAGGATTTTTTACTACTGAATTCATACCAACATATGCAATTTTCCATACTAGCTATCCTTCCAATGAAGCCCATGACTACTTCTTAACCAATGGAGGTATACAAACTATAATACCCCACTGATTAGCATCAATTTGAGCAAAGAGAGTGGAAATAAGTGCCAATATATATTCTAACTACTATTAAGATGAATCATTAAGCAATGATAAAAGAAAATGTAATACATCCATACCTTGAAAAGACTATAAAAGAGTAGTACCACTATTGCAAAAATACTTCAATGATGCCCATAAATGAGCTTGAACCTCCAGTTTTTATCCATGGTCAGCAATCTCACCAACATTCTTTTGGCTTATACTTTACACATATATTCTTGTAAGACATTGTTATCATAAATATTGATAAGAGCCTGCATAATACCTTGCGAACCAAAAGAGAAGTATGAGGTTTTAACTTATGGATAAGTACTTGCTCAATCAAACCTACATCTACCACCTCTATTGCCATTTTAGAGTCATCATAAGTCATGAACTCATGTGCCAAAGTACCCATAATATATACCAAAGGAATATATTATGGGTAAGTACTTGCTCAATCAAACCTACATCTACCACCTCTATTGCCATTTTAGAGTCATCATAAGTCATGAACTCATGTGCCAAAGTACCCATAATATATACTAGGAATATCCATCCTAGTATAACCAATATCTCTTATAAGACTCATAATACTGTGTTTTTCTACCTGTGAAGAGTGCAGTCCTACAATACCTACAAATACTAAATTAGCCATAACCTTCTACTAGAATCTCTGATTAACAAAATTCTTGATTAAAATAGAAGCTAACATTTTCCTCTTCAAAGGAAGTACTTAATAGTAAATTTTAGATTAGAACACAAAAAGATATAGTAGTTCAAATTTCGCTAACTAAAATTTTCCAAAACTTGTCCTGTCTAGATGAACCTACAAGAGGTCTATAGATCCAACTTTGGCCCTGTTTAACCCTCTAGACTCACTAATAGAGCTAAGAGCACAGTGTAGGATACTAAGACACCAATTATCATCTATAGAAAGCATTCAAAGACCCATATCACCCATTTTAATGACTGCAATAAGTGAATAATGTCGTGAAATCACTATATGGATTGAATCACTACCAAGATGAATCAACCATTGCCAATATGAACATTTGCATTGCCAACATGATCATTTGCATTCCAATATGAGCATCACCTTAGCACCACTACTAACATAAGCAAGACATTTCCATAGATATATTAGCACAAGCATTTAACTATCTCCATGAAGAATTCCATACCATCACAAGCATGTCATCAACATAACCAATGTACCAAGCAATGCTCTATCATCTAAGAGCTCAAAAAATAATAATGGTTTTCCATCTTATTGCCATCAAAATCCCCAAAATGTTGCTTCTAAATTGAATCCCATAGCTCCATAATCCTCAAATCTTATTAAGATTGAAAAGCCTTACTTTGAAAGACAATGAAGTTGCTAAATTGGTAGCTATGCTTGGATCTTATCATTGAACATCAAGTATTAGAGAATGCCTCTTGATTTTACAATTATTGAAGAAGTTTAAGAAGAGAATATTTGATGTTAACCTATTTGATTCAACAAAAGAAGTTCTATGTTGCTTCAATGGAAGAGAACTAACCTTCAATCTTCAATATATGGGCTCCAATATTGGCCATGAAGAAGCAAACCATGTAAAAGCCTTGTAGTGGATGGAACTTCAACTATCCTTATGCTTCAAGAACAAGAATTTCAAACTTGAAGAAGAATTCCCAAATTTCTCCTCCATGGGAGCTTGAAGAGTTGAAGAACGTTCCAATGTCTATTATCTTGACCAAATCTTAGAAGGATCTTACTATAGATAAACTCTATGAGTGTAAATAAGTTAAAATCCCTTAAATCTATAGAGATTTTCTAGAATTTCAATGGTTGTTCATGACCTACACTATTACGGTTTGAAGGGAACAAGAGATGGACAAAGGAGCTTGAATTAAGGGTATTTTGGTCATGAAATGGATGATTATCCTTAATAAAGAAGACATAGAGATCTAGAGTAGGAAATGTGGCTTGAAATGGAGGATTGAAGTTGGAAAATCTGCATCATTTGCACTAATCTTAGCAACCTGCAACCACAATATTAAATGGCATAAAAAGGGTACTCTACCTACTACAAATGATATCTGGAAGTTGCCTATATTGTCCATTCTCAAGACAAAGCAAGATTCATGGAGAAGGATAAGAGAGATAGGCTAAAGCTTCTACAAAAATTTTAGGAGTGAAGAAGAAGAGCTCTTTCTCAAAAGTAACCACAGTTAAAACACTCAACTAATGTCTAGTTAACTCCCTTTTGACCAAGTTGCCTTCAAAATGGCATAAAACTTGACCATAACCTATTAAAATAGCATGGAGGCTACCATTTTTGTCACCAACTCCTATAAATGCCTGTAATAACCATTGTATCTTCTAGCTATAGCAGACCTACAAGTCACAATCCATGACCTTACCTATAGTACTTGTCTCGAATATATTTTAATGATGAAAATTGAGACTAGATGTGAAGAAAAAGAAGAGAAAATGGATCAAAGACTAGCACAAAATGATTAGTACCTTCACATTTTATACATGCACCCTCTGTACCCTATTTTCCATCTCTTATATATTATTATACAAAGAATGGATGTTGAAGTCTCCAATAGTCATATATGAGCCTCCTTGAGCTTGAGATCAAAATGATCTCACTAAAATAATGAGGGAGCATCTCACAAACATAAAATACTCATGAAGTGTTAGAAGCCATAGCCTTACATATGTGAGAAGATATCCAAGAAACCATGAATACATGAAAAAAGAAGCCATATCCTTGCTGAGAATCAATGATGAATTGTAGCATAGAACTCACCTCATGTTAAGTTGGGGCAAGAAACTCACCTTTATGCCATGGTGGGACATGTACACAAACACTAATGCTAAGGTGGAAGGAACCATGAAGGTCCTTAGAGAAGTGTTATTCCAAATCTGATAAAATGATAAGATTCTTATGTTTGGTTAATAAGCCTTATCTATAGGTAAAGCCTAGCTCCTCATATCCTAGGCTAAAATTAACTATATTACATTATTTTGCACCCCACCTCTTGCATTTATTTTTGGGATGATTTTGGTACTAATTTACTATTATTACAATAGTCCATTTATTTTTGGGATGATTTTGGTACTAATTTACTATTATTACAATAGTCCATTCACTTTTTTCTTTGCAATCATAATGATATCTACTTCAAGTGCTTCTGGAGATAGTACTAATTTTAAGGTAAACAAGTTGGGTGCTAATAACATCAATTGTTGGAACACCAAGATAAGTTTTCTCTTTATGGTAGGAAAATCCTTTTTTTACTATTTTTTTGGCTTAAGAAGCTCATGGATCTTTATATGAAGGAAGGCACTGCTATGTCTTCTCACTACAAGGAGTTTTATTCCATTCCTAACTAGCTTACTTCGCAGGGAATTACCTTTGAGGAGAATGTTAGGGTTATGTTCTTGCTTATTACTCTCCCTGAGTCTTGGAATACTTCTTGCACTACCATAAGTACAAATGCTCCTACATATGGTTTTAAGCTCAAAGATGTAGAGAGTACCTTGCTTACTAAGTAAATAGAAAGAATATTGATGCAATCTGTGCCTCTTATGCAATCACTATTAGAGGCTATAATTATGTTAGTTATGATAATGACCATCATGGTAGAGATGCATAGTAGGTTAGGGCATGTCAAAGTATAGATCTCATGGGTAGAATCACAGTAGATCAGTGGCCCTAAGTCAGTCATTATTGCATGTACTAGGATCATATTCATTTATGGTGCCATAAAATGCACCAGGATATGCAAGATAAATGTAAGGGAATATCGAACATGCATTGTACTTGGTTCCATGCCTATCATCATATAACAGGTTCTGTGAGATTGCAAGATGATCATGTTTATGTGTTGGCATCGATAATGTTCATTTGTAGTTTGATACTAGTACTTTAGTTGTATTACATGATGCAGTTCATGTGCTAGCTTTGATCAAAAGCCTCATTTGCTCAATATCATGTTTCTTTTGGTGATTTTGCACGAAAAATCACTTGTGGAAATGTTATGTTAGTTAGAGGTGCCAAGACTACTAGTCTTGATATCCCTTGTATTTGGCACTACTAAATATGTTTTGCCTATGACCAATCTTTCGTATATATCTCTTTGGCATTAGCGTCTTGGGCATATGTTCATCAAAGGAATGAAATTCTTGACTCCTTTGTAGTATCTCCCACTTGTACCCTTGTACTTATATGTATACATTGTACTTGATCACCTTTTTTTGTTCCCTTCTCCTTCAGGTATATTTGGCTTTGTGGGGAGGTTGTTGGGGCTTAAGGGTCCCTTATGCCTAGCTGCCTATATTTATGTTGTACTTTACTACCTGCACATATGTATATTATATGTGATAGCCACCCATCATTTTCACTTTGTTATTTATTCTTACTATGGAAATAGAATAAAGGAAGGAATGTCACATATTGTGATTGTTAGAATTTCCACATATGGTCTTGCTCTCTCTCCATAGATCTTGGTTTTTACTTTGGCTTGTGCCTTTACACTTGCTCACACTTTCCACCTTTAATGGGTATGGCTAATGAGATGCATCTAAATACTATGTGATATTGGATAGCTAAATGGGATGCGGACTTTATATTCAAGCCACATGTTCTAATACGCAAAACTAACATATCACTCAAGTAAGGATCCTCCAAATGCCATGCATTAGACGAGGTCCTTCTTGATACTTTTTTTGCTCAATAACTTTTTTATGTGCTATTGGCCACCTAACAATTGTGTCTATTTAGTTTTGTCTCATTTCAATAAAAGATGATGGATTTACCATCACATGATAAATTGTGCATGTGATACTATGTTTTATTGGTTTGGATTTTTAAAGGGTTAAAAGTTCAATATTCTTCTCATTTTCACGTCACTTTCCTAATTTCCTCCTTAGCTTCCTCTTCTTCTTCTTTATTCTCTCCTTGAGCTTATGTGGCATGTATCAAGCAAGCCGCTCACTCACTATTTCAATACCAAGTCTGCACACATGATATCCCTTAGGGCAACATATACAAAATTCTTTGGAATAGTAAAGGTTCCTCCCAAAGCATGGAGACCTCCACAAAAGAAAAGAAAATGATAATTGGGTATCATGGCCCTATGAGAAATTATTAGAATTCAATGTGGCTATGAGCTCCTAATAGTATCGAGGGTATCATTCCCAAAAGGTGGTTTGGGAGATCTTGCAAGACTTGCACCTCACGAGTATTGGGTTTTCTTAGGACCGATCATCCAATGCAATGGAAGTGGACTACTATAGCCATGGAGACCCTATGAATAGTAATGGAGGGGTATCACATTGACCTCTTTAACAATAGCAACTAGCTGTCATCCATGCAAAGAAGGCCCTCATGATACTAACAAAGATAGAAACTTTATTGTTCACACCTTCATTAGGACAAAGGATCCCACTCTTAGGATTCTCACATGCATGAGGTTTTGTTGTTTACGGCCATGTGTTGTAAAATTCTTGAAATCATATGCCATGCACCATAGCTTGTCATACATATACCTATTAAGCATGATTTTGTTAGATGTAATGCATGTATATTTAATAGAGTTAAGTTATGATGTTGTATAAACAAGTAACATGCATCTATCTAATCTGTTTACTATTGCAATGACTAAATGTCACCTATATGTATATAAACAAGTTGCATTATTGCATCATATGAAAACCTATTGTGTTATTACATGTAAATATATGGCACATTATCATACACATTTATATCACGCATTATCATTAGATACATGTAAATCACATATTTATTTAATAAATTTAGAATTATTGAGACAAATATTTGTATCACACATTATCATTAGATACGTGTAAATCACACATTTATTTAATAAATTTAGAGTTATTGAGACAAAGCAAAGTTAATTGTTTTGTTCACTAAAAAAATATACAACATGCTCAACTAATAGTGAATGATATAAAATAAGTTTACAAAGACATGCAAACAAAGAAACTCTGTTCAATTTCTTTGATGGAAAAGACAAGGGCCTTCAAATGCAAACAAAGTATCTTTTTTTTATTCAAATATAAGACACTTTCCCTTCACCTCTTCCTAGAAGAGAAGTGGATCAGACACCTTGCCAAGCTTACCTAAGGTAGGGAGCATGTAGAGTGCTCCACCATATGTGTGATCGAATAGATACAAAATATTTTGGTGCTTCACAAGCACCATCTTCTCCATAGTGGAAGTTGTAGGTATCATATAGTCCTTCCAAGTGAGCACTCCTTGTAGAAGATGGCCATATTAACACATCAATAAAAGATGTATTTCTTCAATAGGAAGTTATGGACCATTTTTATGTTGAGATATCGAGCTCCACTCGTGATACGCCAGGGTGACCGTTGTATATTTATGTCACCGACTTGTCAGTTGCAGACGCGGTTGGTACACCACCCATGAATAATAGCTACATGATAGCTATCCTTATCTACTCTAGTTCGTGGCTCAGTTAGTATGCCACCTTAGTTAGTTGAGTTTGGTTTGAGACCCATATATAGGGTTCTTCTATTTCTTTGTACTTGAGTTCTTTTGGCTTACACAACTAAGAAGAGGAAAACTGTTTTCAGCCTCCACCCTTGTGTGTCTTCCCCCATTGTGCAAGCAAGAAAGCTTCAAGCGAGACTCCTTCCTTCTCTCCCACAATCCTGACATGGTATCAGACCCTTGTTCGTGGTAAGGAGCTCAAGAAAGCAAGCCAAGCTCGCGGTGGTCTGGTAAGAGGAGCAGTGTTGCTTTCATTTCCTGTTTTGGGAGCAGATCTCTACAGGTAGCACAGCCGGAAATTGCAGGAGTGCATTGTCTCAGGTTGAGACGCCCTTCGCGGTGAAGCAAGAGGGCAGTATATGCTGCGGGAAAAGGCTTAAGCCCTCGGCGACCTTGTTTTTTTGATTTGAGGCCATTTCGGGGCCTGTTTTGCAGACGGAAGTTTTCTGCACGCACTCAAGAAAAGGCTCAGTTCTATGCTGTGCGACCACTGTTCTACAGGTCGGTGAAAAGTTATTGTAGAAATTGCATCGTATGCTTGTGCGCAGAGACATTGGGAGTTTCAGAATCATCCTTGGTTCCTGTTTATGCAAAATCGTCACTAGGAAGTGACTGTGTGGTCAAATACCACTTTCGCCAGTTTTGCAGATTTGCCCTTGTGAGGGTGAAACTGTGTTTTTTGCAGTGACAGAATTTCTTGCAGTATTCTGTAATGGCGTCTGATTCTCTTTCACAGATTGTCACTGAAAAGCTTGACAAGAACAACTTCCAGGCATGGAAGTTTAGAATGACGAATTTCCTTATGGGAAAAGGATATTGGGAATTTGTTGCAGGAAATGAAGAAGAACCAGTTCTTCCTGATGTTCCCAATCAACAACAAATGCAGGCATTTAAAACATGGCATGAGAGAGCCAGGAAAGTTATGTATTGGATGTCTATCAGTATTTCAGACTCTATGATTGTGCATATTCAGGATGCAAGTACGCCAAAGGAGGCATGGGATACTTTGTCAAAAATGTATAGCACAAATACGCAAGCCAGGAAAATGCAGCTCAAGCAAGAGTTGCATAATGTGCAAAGAGAAAGTATGAGCATCAACGACTACCACATGAAGGTGAAGAAGATTGCAGATGCACTTGCGTCCATTGGGTCGCCAGTGGAAGATGATGATTTAGTTTCCGTGACCTTGAATGGTCTAGGAAAGGATTATGCACAGTTTCGGACATCCATTTCAGTTCGTGAAAGATTTCCTGATTTTGAGGAGTTGATTGCTCTTCTAATTTCTGAGGAACAGAGAAATGGTGGTGCATCTTCTTCAGGAGGAACTTCAAAAGAAGTTGTCTTCTACTCAAATGCTGGAAGAGGTAGAGGCAGAGGTAGAGGAGGCCGATTTGGAGGCCGTGGCAGAAATCAGAATATGCAGCAAACTCAAGAAAACCAGTCCTATGAAGGAGGACGTGGTAACTCTAGAGGCAGGGGGAGCCAAAGAGGTCGTGGTGGATGGCAAAGAGGCCAAAATGCAAACAGTAATGTTGAATGCTACTACTGTGGTAAAATGGGTCATATGGCTAAAGACTGCTATAAAAAGCAGAATGACATCATGAATGGAAAACTGCAACAAGGGAATTATGCATCTTCTAGTAGACAGGGTGATGACAGAAATGAGCATTTGTTCATTGTCAAGATTGTGGGAGAGAAGGAAGGAGTCTCGCTTGAAGCTTTCTTGCTTGCACAATGGGGGAAGACACACAAGGGTGGAGGCTGAAAACAGTTTTCCTCTTCTTAGTTGTGTAAGCCAAAAGAACTCAAGTACAAAGAAATAGAAGAACCCTATATATGGGTCTCAAACCAAACTCAACTAACTAAGGTGGCATACTAACTGAGCCACGAACTAGAGTAGATAAGGATAGCTATCATGTAGCTATTATTCATGGGCGGTGTACCAACCGCGTCTGCAACTGACAAGTCGGTGACATAAATATACAACGGTCACCCTGGCGTATCACGAGTGGAGCTCGATATCTCAACATTCATGGTGCAGCACATGAACAATTCTATGACAAGTGCAGAAGAAAGCAATGATGTATGGTATGTTGACTCAGGTGCATCAAACCACATGACAGGTCATGCAGAATGGATGGAGGATGCAAGGAAAATGGAAAAACCAGGATTTGTGGAGACTGGTGATGATACTGCACATCCTATTGTGCAGATTGGAAAAATTCCCTTGTCTATGCAGGGTGGGAAAAAGAAATACCTGTCCGATGTATTTCATGTCCGGAATATCACCAAGAATCTGGTTTCAGTTGGTCAAATGGTTGAACAGGGCTTGCAGGTCAGATTTAATCCTCATGGATGCTTTGTTGAGGATATGAAAAATAAAGGTCGCTTGATAGCAAAAGGAAAGAAGAAGGGCAGAATGTTTACATTGGATGCAGACATGTCTGAATTGAGTGCAGCAATGTTTGCACATGGGACCGGTGTAGTTGCAGATATTGATATCTGGCATAAACGCATTGGTCATGTTAATGTACAGCGACTTAAATCAATGCAGGCCCAAAATATTGTTGCAGGATTGCCCAAATTCAAGGTTGCAGAAATGCATAAGGTATGTGAAGCCTGTCAGTTTGGAAAACAGGCAAGGAAACCATTTCTTAGACATGTTCAAGAGAGTGAGAAGCCATTGGAATTAATTCACTCTGATGTGTGGACAACTAAAGCTGCATCTCTTGGAGGCTGTCATTATTTTGTCAGTTTTATTGATGACTATAGCAGAAAAGTTTGGGTGTATTTTATGAAAAAGAAAAGTGAAGTTTTTGGGCATTTCAAAACTCTTAAAGCTATGGTTGAAAAAGAAACAGGCTTGCAGATAAAATGCCTAAGGTCAGATGGAGGGGGAGAGTACCTCTCAAATGAGTTTGCAAAGTTCTTGCAGGAGCATGGCATAAAGCAGCAATATTCATGCAGTTATACCCCACAACAAAATGGAATTGCAGAAAGGAAAAACAGGCATATTGGAGAGGTATCTCGTGCCATGCTCAATGAAAAAGACTTGCCAAATTTTTATTGGGCTGAAGCAGTTGCTACAGCAGTCTACATAATGAACAGGACTCCCACTGCAGCAATACATGGAATGACTCCAGAGGAGAGGTATACTGGTAGGAAACCAGATATTTCTCATTTGAAAATTTTTGGTTGCATTGCCTATGTACATGTGCCAGATGAGCTGAGATCCAAGTTGGATCCAAAAGCTGAGAAGTGCATCTTTATTGGTTACTCTCTGCAGCAAAAAGGGTATAGATGCTATAACCCTTCTACTCGTAAGTTTACAGTGAGCAGAGATGTTGTTTTTGATGAGATGAGTAGCTGGTATAAACCAGTAAATGTGATTGATGATGAAGATGCACAAAATGGTAATGCTACACAGAATTCACAGCAGCAGTCACAAAATATTAGTGGACCTGGAGCGTCCTGTAGCAGTGGTTCACATTCTTCGCCATGGACAGGCAGATTGAGATCAGGAGAATCTTCTCAAAGCAATGCAGATAGTGGTATGCAGGTATCACGAAAAGGAAAAGAGAAGGTTGATCAGCCCATGTTTGATGTGAATGCAGGTCACTCTTATGTGGATGGTGAATCCAGTGGCTCAGAACAGAGCATTGATGATGAGTTGGGTATTCCTTCTATTGTTACACCTGGAGTAAGAAAGACCAGGGATGTTTTGAGAGCACCTGGGAGTGAACCTACTTTGCGCAGGTCTACAAGAGCTAGGTATCCTGTGGATAGGCTGAAATATGATGGATTTACAGCCATTCACTATGCATATATGGTCAAAGTGATACAGGAACCAGAACCCACATCTTTTGAGCAAGCCATGGGAAAAGAAAAATGGGAGAAAGCCATGGATGAAGAAATGGATGCCTTGGAAGCAAATGCTACATGGGAGTTAGTACCTTTGCCTAAAGGTAAGAATGCAATTGGCTGTAAGTGGGTTTATAAGGTGAAGCACAATGCTGATGGTTCTGTGAACAGATACAAGGCAAGATTAGTAGTCAAGGGGTATGCACAAACATATGGCATTGACTATGAAGAAACATTTAGTCCGGTTGCAAGGATGGCAACCGTAAGAGCAGTCATTGCTATGGCTGCATCAAAGGGATGGTCTTTACATCAGATGGATGTAAAGAATGCCTTCTTGCATGGTGATTTGCAAGAAGAGGTCTATATGGAGCAGCCACCAGGTTATGTGCATGCTGTTCATCCTGAGTTTGTTTGCAGGTTGAAGAAAGCCTTGTATGGCTTGAAGCAAGCACCTAGAGCATGGTCTGACAAGATAGGACAGTATCTTGTCACTATTGGCTTTCAGATTTCCAAGGCAGATTTCTCACTTTATGTGAGAAAAACAGAGAAAGGTATTATGCTGCTTGTCATTTATGTTGATGATTTGATTATGACAGGTGACAGTGATGAAGATATCCTTCATGTGAAAATGCTATTGAAGCAAAAGTTTGAGATGAAGGATTTGGGAGAGCTGCGTTATTTCTTGGGCATTGAGGTGATTAGATCACCAAGTGGGATACAGCTCTTGCAGAGGCAGTATGTGTAAAATATTACACGGCGCAGCGAACAGAATCTGAGAAAGAGATAGAGAGTACACAACAGATAAGAGGAGAATCAGTAAATTCTTTAACTTCAAACAACTGATACAAAGATGGCTCTGTCCACCCGTGCGCTTCCACTGAGTGAAGCTTAGATGGCGATCTAGACAGAAGATAGGTGAAGAGTTTAAGGCTAGCTGGAACAACAACTCTGACTGGGTGAAAGATTAGTGTAAGATGGCTGCGAAGGGGTTTAGCTTTTATAGCCCGTGAAGGTCGTTAGGTCGGCCTGCTGACCGACCTACCATATGAGCCTCCACTAGTCGGCCAGGGAATATTCCAGGGAATATTCCCTTTACCATCGGGCCGGGGGCGCTGCCCCCGGACCCCCGCCAGGGGGGCCGCTGGCCCCCCTGGGACCCCCCAGCCAGGGGCCGCTTCCGCGGCCCCCGGACCCCACAATAGGGGCCCCTTTTAACTCCCTTACCACGCAACTCAATGCAATGTGCCTCGAGTTGCTACCAGCTTAACCACTCCGTCTAACCCAAAGATTAGACCCACAACAGTCACCTTTTTGCCATCCGGTCACATAGACCTCATCTGATATACAAGTCAGGACTCAACCAATGTCCGGGCTCACATTTGGCTTCTCCTCATAATGGGGGCCTTACAACTTTGAGCACCATGGATCATTGGTAGCACCTAATGAGGGTGGGGCATTGATCATATCTAACACCCCCCCTCAATGTCCACCCATAGGTGAACTATCTCCTCGGCCCAATGCCGAGTCTCTGAAGATGAACTTGAAGCAGATCCTTCGTAAGTGCTTTGGTGAAGATATCTGCTCCATTCTCCTCTGTTGGACAGTAGACCAATTCCACTATCCCATCCTCCATCAAATCACGCACATAGTGATACTGGATCTCTATATGTTTGGTGCGTGCATGAAACACTGGATTTTTGGCAATGGCGATGCAACTCTGATTGTCACATCTCAGCACAGTTGGTTCTTCATCCTGCACTCCCATATGCCATAGAATCCTTCTCAACCATACGGCCTCACATGCAGCAAAACAAGCTGCCTTGTACTCTGCTTCGGTAGAAGACAATGCCACTGTTGGTTGCTTCTTACTAATCCAAGAGAAAATTCCTGAACCCAAAGAGAAACAATAACCAGAAACTGACTTCCTGGAATCAATGTCTCCTGCCCAATCTGAGTCACAGTTCCCCACAAGAGAAGTTCCGAAACTGTATGTGATACCATAGTCAAGAGTTTTCTTCAAGTATCTGAGCACCCGCATCCCAGCCTTCCAATGACTCTCATGAGGTTTGTTTGAGAACCTGCTCAAAACACCAACAGCAAAACTGATATCTGGTCTGGTGTTACACAAGTAGATTAGACTGCCGACCAACCTCCTATACCTCCCAATGTCTGCTAGTGCTGATGTATCCTCAACGGATAACTTTACATTCACCTCCATAGGTGTAGCTATCTCCTTGCACTCGGTCATGCCAAATGCCTTCAAGATCTCCCATGCATACTTCTTCTGAGAGATGAAGATCTTTCCTGGCTCTTGCCAGACTTCAATCCCCAAACAATAGTGCAGCAAGCCCAAGTCTGTCATTTCAAACTCAAAACTCAAAGCCTTTCGAGTTTGGTTGATCATATCTTCATAGTCACCTGTAATAAGAAGGTCGTCCACATATAGGACAATCACTACAGACTTTTTACCATCCCTGTAAACATACAAGTTAGCATCTGAGGCACATCTTTTGAAGTTTAGGTTTAAAAAGAACCTATCTATCCGCTGGTACCATGCTCTGGGGGCTTGTTTCAGCCCATACAATGCCTTCTTCAGTTTACACACTTTGTTCTCAGAATGGGGGGCCTCAAACCCTGGTGGTTGAGCCACGTACACCTCCTCCTTGAGGTCACCATTTAAGAACGCTGACTTAACATCCATTTGGTACACTGGCCACTTCTTGTGGGCAGCCACTGCAAGTACCGTGCGAATAGTGGTCATTCTGGCAGTTGGGGCAAATGACTCTTGAAAATCAAACCCTTCAACTTGTGAAAATCCTTGGGCAACCAGTCTAGCTTTGTACTTTTCTAAGGTACCATCAGCCTTGTACTTTACCTTCCATATCCACTTGGTGCCAATAATCTTCCGCTTTGCTGGCCGATCCACTAGCTCCCAAGTGTCATTCTTCATTATGCTGTCATACTCCGCCTGCATAGCAGCCTTCCATGATGGATCTGCAAGTGCTTCTTCTAAGTCAGTTGGCTCCTTTACTTCTCTCATAATCTCAACCATCAAGGCCATGTTGACTATGTGAGCAGAAGCCCTCCTTTGCTCCTCTATTCTCTGAGACCTCCTTGGTCCGTCTGCCTTCTCCTCAACAGATGCAGGCATAGGATTATTGTGGTCATAGAGCTGCTTCACCCAGCGCGGCAATGGCTTTTCCGGTGGGGTGATGTCAGGTTGGTGAACTTTTTCCTCATCATCTGAAGATGAAGCTTCCTCCTCCTTAAGGATAGGGATAGCTCTCGGGACAGGTTCATAGTGGACTACTTCTTCGCTTGATGATAAAGTGGAAGACCTTGCCTTCTCCTCCTCCACTGTATGCGGCTCCTCCTTGAACACCACATCACGGCTCGCGATGATCTTCTTTGCCTCTTGGTCATATAACTTGTAAGCCTTCTGCTCATCACTATAACCCAAGAAGATACATTTTCTGCTTTTTGGTTGTAACTTGTTTCTCTTCTCATCTGGAACATGTGCATAACATTCACATCCAAAAATTCTGAAATGTGAAACAGATGGTTTCTTACCAGTGTAAGCCTCATGAGGTGTTTTTCCCTTGAGAGCCTTTGTGTAGCTCCGATTTAGAATGTAGACTGCAGTATTAACAGCTTCAGCCCAAAAATGGTTAGGCAATCCCTTGCCCTTTAGCATGCATCTTGCCATCTCCACAATGGTACGATTCCTGCGTTCCACAACACCATTCTGCTGAGGTGTGTGAGGCGTCGTCAATTGACGCTTGATCCCTTTGCTCTTGCAAAAACCTTCAAACTCCTTTGAGTTGAACTCACCACCACCATCTGTTCTAAATTTCTTCACACTTTTCCCTGTTTCATTCTCAACAAGTATTAGCCATTCTTTAAACTTACCAAAAGCTTGAGCCTTATCACGAAGGAAGTACACCCACATCTTCCTACTGTAGTCATCGACAATCAACATAAAATAAGAAGATCCCCCCAAGGCCTGTGTAGGCATCTTACCACACAAGTCAGCATGCACCAACTCTAGAGGAGCATGTGCTCTATTCTTGCTTTCTTGTGGAAATGCCTTTCTCTGTTGCTTGCCCATCATACAAGCTTCACATGGTTCCTTCAATTCAGTTATTGTAGGTAGGTGAGCAACCATACCTTGCTTTTGCATCTCCTTCAATACTGCAAATCCGATGTGTCCAAACCTTTCATGCCAAAGCTTACTTGTGCCCACTCCAGCGGTGGCTGTAAGAGCACTTAGCTCATACAGGTTGTTCCTTCTTTCTCCTTTGCCAACAATTGTGCCAGCACTATCAATAATTTCTGCACCTGTCTTCTTGAACCTCACTTCATGACCAAGATCAGTTATGGCAGCAACTGATAAGAGATTTCTCCTGATTTCGGGAACATACAACACA
This sequence comes from Lygodium microphyllum, assembly GCF_053477565.2. Taxonomy (NCBI): domain Eukaryota; kingdom Viridiplantae; phylum Streptophyta; class Polypodiopsida; order Schizaeales; family Lygodiaceae; genus Lygodium; species Lygodium microphyllum. The sequence continues at coordinate 33,322,381 of NC_141139.1, forward strand.
TTTGAAAGCTTTTTGACTTCACCATTTGCAGCAACAAAAGAAATAGTACCTGTGCCCGCAGCAGGGCATTTAGCATCATTTCCAACCGTCACAGTGATGGATTCTTGTAGAGGCTGCATAGAACTGTATAGACCTTTCTTGTTGGTCATGTGACGGGAGGCCCCACTATCCAACACCCAAGAGTCAGTGGTAGATTCTTCTTGCGCCGAGGAGCACACTTCCTCAATGGTCGCCATGAATAATTCCAACTCTGCTTCAGCCGTATTGGCTGTCTCTTTCCCTTTAGTTTTAAGGGTACCATTCTTTTCATCTGCCTTCTTGACACGACAATCTGCAATTGCATGTCCTTTCTTCTTACAGTAGAAGCACTCTCCTTGAAACTTCTTCTTGCCGCCCTTTTTCTTTTTGTCACCATCATTTTTGGTGGAGGAAACACCTTTGCCTTTTGCATTGGCAGAGAATGCAGCATCTCCATTGTTGCTTCCTTCTCGGGCTTTCAGCCTCAACTCCTCCTCCATTAATAATGCACAAAACTCCTCAAAAGTCAAAGCTTGAGGTCTCACCTGAGTATTAAGGGCAGTTACTAGTCCATCAAACTTTTGTGGACAAATCCGAAGACACCTCCGAGCTAGCTCTTCGCTAGTCTTTTGTATCCCAGCGCCAGCCATCTGGTCGCGCAGATTCTTAATCCGAGTGATGAATGCTTCAACCGTCTCTCCTTCAGCAAACTTCTCCGCTGCTAGTTGATTCTCCAAGTTTTGAATCCTTGTTTGGTTTCGTGTTTCATACTGACTCCTTAGTACATTCCAAGCCTCTAACGCTTTGGTTGTATGCTGAATTAGAGTCAAAACACTGTCAGAACAGCTTGTAACTAAGGCACACAATGCATCTGCATTCCTTCGTTTCCAAGCTCGTAGAAGATCTGCATTCGGAGGAATCATCACACTAGGATTTGATGGGTCGGGGGTAGGCTGTGGTTCTGCGTCAGTCCCCAGCACAGTCTCCAGAAGCTCATAAGAATCAAGGATAGTTGTAATTTTGAACTTCCACAAGGTGTAGTTTGTACCATCTAACTTGCCTTCGCTGAAGGTTGGTGGACGAATCCTCAGTGTTTGAATAGCCGGTACAGCAGCACCACCTCCTGCACCGCTTCCTGATGCGCCAGAACTGCTTCCCGGAGTCGACATCGTTTCTCTTTGCTGTTGAAGCCTTTGCCTCTTGCACGCTCTCCGATCTCTAGAGCCCCCTGGGCTCTGATACCATGTAAAATATTACACGGCGCAGCGAACAGAATCTGAGAAAGAGATAGAGAGTACACAACAGATAAGAGGAGAATCAGTAAATTCTTTAACTTCAAACAACTGATACAAAGATGGCTCTGTCCACCCGTGCGCTTCCACTGAGTGAAGCTTAGATGGCGATCTAGACAGAAGATAGGTGAAGAGTTTAAGGCTAGCTGGAACAACAACTCTGACTGGGTGAAAGATTAGTGTAAGATGGCTGCGAAGGGGTTTAGCTTTTATAGCCCGTGAAGGTCGTTAGGTCGGCCTGCTGACCGACCTACCATATGAGCCTCCACTAGTCGGCCAGGGAATATTCCAGGGAATATTCCCTTTACCATCGGGCCGGGGGCGCTGCCCCCGGACCCCCGCCAGGGGGGCCGCTGGCCCCCCTGGGACCCCCCAGCCAGGGGCCGCTTCCGCGGCCCCCGGACCCCACAATAGGGGCCCCTTTTAACTCCCTTACCACGCAACTCAATGCAATGTGCCTCGAGTTGCTACCAGCTTAACCACTCCGTCTAACCCAAAGATTAGACCCACAACAGTCACCTTTTTGCCATCCGGTCACATAGACCTCATCTGATATACAAGTCAGGACTCAACCAATGTCCGGGCTCACATTTGGCTTCTCCTCATAATGGGGGCCTTACAACTTTGAGCACCATGGATCATTGGTAGCACCTAATGAGGGTGGGGCATTGATCATATCTAACAGTATGGATTGGACATGCTGTCCAAATATGGGATGACAGGCTGTAAGCCTATTTCAGTTCCTTTGGAGCAAAATGTGAAGCTGAGCACAGATGCAGGTGAGCTTCTAGAAGACCCTACTATGTACAGACGCATAGTAGGAAGTTTGATTTATATGACTATTACCAGGCCAGATTTGAGCTATGCTGTTGGATTGGTAAGTCAGTTTATGCAGGCTCCAAGGAAACCACATTTGGATGCGGCTAGACGCATACTTAGGTATGTGAAGTCCACATTGCAGTATGGACTATTTTATGAGACTGGGGTTCAGATACAGTTGCATGGATACACTGATGCTGATTGGGCTGGTAGTATTTCTGATAGACGATCTACCAGTGGATATGTATTCTCTTTTGGGAGTGCTGCAGTCACTTGGAGCAGCAAGAAACAGCCTACAGTTGCCTTGTCGAGCACAGAGGCTGAGTACAGGGGTGCAGCAATGGCTGCATGTGAGGTAGCTTGGTTGCATAAGCTACTTTATGATATGCATCAGTCTACAGATGGGCCAGTTGTCATTTATTGTGACAACATGAGTAGTATACACTTGGCAAATAACCCAGTCTATCATGCTAGAACAAAGCACATTGAGGTGCATTATCACTATGTGCGAGAGAGGGTTTTACTAGGTCTTATTGATCTAGTTTATGTCAGCACAGAGGATCAGGTAGCTGACATATTCACGAAGGCATTGGGCGCAGAGAAGCTGCGCAAGTTCAGAGACCTGCTTGGTGTGCAGGAATTGGGATTGAGCTCGAGGGGGAGTGTTGAGATATCGAGCTCCACTCGTGATACGCCAGGGTGACCGTTGTATATTTATGTCACCGACTTGTCAGTTGCAGACGCGGTTGGTACACCGCCCATGAATAATAGCTACATGATAGCTATCCTTATCTACTCTAGTTCGTGGCTCAGTTAGTATGCCACCTTAGTTAGTTGAGTTTGGTTTGAGACCCATATATAGGGTTCTTCTATTTCTTTGTACTTGAGTTCTTTTGGCTTACACAACTAAGAAGAGGAAAACTGTTTTCAGCCTCCACCCTTGTGTGTCTTCCCCCATTGTGCAAGCAAGAAAGCTTCAAGCGAGACTCCTTCCTTCTCTCCCACAATCCTGACATTTTAGTCATTTTGAAAGGCATTTTGGAGAAAAATGGCTAAGCGAGATAAGAGAAGTCATGACTATTTTTGAATCATTTTCCTTTCGTCAAGATTTCTTGCAACTTTCATGGAGTATTCAATAGAGAACTCACCTTCTCTCTCAAACCCTAGATCTTTTGGTCAAACAAACTCCTAAGCAAGCTTCCTCATGGTAAGATTAACACGCCAACAACTAGTGGCAAAGCAAGAAGATCACTATGGCTACCCAAGCCAAGCTTGAAAATTACAAAGTATTTTCAATCTAATTTTAGCTCCATTCTTCATTATTTTGCTCATTGATCTGCTTCAAGGTGATTATTCCAGCCACCACTAGCCAGTCGAATCATAAAAAATAATCAACATTGCGGCCTTCTTTTTCCTCCAAATTTTCCAAAACCAAGGCATAGGAACCATGAAAGCTTGGTTGCAAGCTTTAATTTCTCTATGATTTCTTGAAAACTTTCATCATTTCATCCTAAGGACTCATCCTTATGTGAAGATTCTTAGAAGAAATGGAAGACATTTAGCAAGATTGGCCAAGATTCAAACAAGAGAGCATCCATGGATTCAAGATTTGGGGAAAATGGTTTTAAGGCTTCAATCTCTTACCTCCGATCCTTTAAGCTCAGTCAAAAGCCTTTAAGGAGGGAGGCTTGAAGGTGTTCAATCCACATTGGTCATCATTGAGGATCATCTCCAACCCTTCCGAGCATTCTGGGGTGAGTTACTCATTAATATAGATGTGTGTCACATGAGTTCAAAATAAGGTATTAATTTTTATACATCTTTTACATACAAAAGGATGTAATATAAAGGGATTATTTACAGATTGAATAGAAAAGGGTTATGTTTTATTCTCATTCTTTACAATTTTCATGAGAGAGAGCTTGGCTCTCTTTTACCAAATTAATTACAATGTCCCCAATTCTTTTCTTGCCAGTATATCATGGTGTGTGAGGTGTCTCCTCCAACAGACCCGAAGGAGTCCTCTTTTAGTAGTCAATCAAAATTCATATCCATGCGCATCACCATCCAGTTTTCCCATGAAAAACCTAGGACTTAGTTGAACATGGGAATCTCAATTCTACTTCAGAGGGGAAGCTTGGACAAGTCACCCCTAACAGCAATATAACGCCTACCTAAGAAAGACCACTTTGTAATCAATCAAAGGCAGGAGTAAGGTTAACACTGCACTTTTTTCAAAGAGAGTGAGAGATGGGGGAGAGTGTAACTCAATCCCCCTATCCATAAGGTAAAATCTCAGCTCCGCGGCCCCCTAAAACAATGTTAAACCTAGTAGCTAATTCTACCAATATTGGGAGGGTCATGATTTAACCAGCTCTATCTAGTGTTGGAAAGTTACTCGACTTATCAGGTCCACCCACAGCCATAGGCATTCGATCGTTAGAATTGAAGCCTTCCATTTTTCTCGATTGGGTTTGCTTTAGTTTCTAATTAGCAAAGAATACTACCACGCTATTTGGACATATAAAAAATAGCTTTTCTTTATTACTTTGTTAAATTGGGTTCATTAAACTCAATCTTTAGCACATAACAAACAATTCAAAAATCAAATACTTTATTTCATAAAATAACAAGTAAAACCATCACTCCACAAATTGGTAAAAAACTATCTTTCTGCAAAAAGGCATTGTCCATCATAGGATAGGACCTTTCAATCTCATAGGATTGGATTGTATGTGATCGCACTCCATCTGCAGATCAACGGGGAATTTATTGGCTCAAAGCCCCTCTATGCTTCCTTGAGCCTCAAGAGCCATCCTACATAGAAGGGGCACTTATCACTCGTCCCTTTGCCCTCTGAGATGCTTGAGTAATCAAAAACCAAAAACACCTACCTCCCTCGAGAGCCTAGGACCCCCACCCGCATGTGAGTCTTTTTACACTCTGCAGAGTGTTAGGGAGCATTGGGTTGGGGACCCCAACATCTTGAACCACCACAATCCACAACTCGTCTAACTGTTATAAGCATGGAATCATAAGAGACATAATTCATCATTCACAAATCCAAAAGCAGTCATAACCATAAAACATTTTTAACACGCTTGTTAATGTATGCGATGCATAGAATCTATCACCCTCATCAATTCCCATATTCTTTCCTAAAAATTAATTGATAATACTAACATATTTTTGTAAGTTTAAGTACGTTCTAACTAATTGTAATCTATGTAACAGACTTATCATATGGGTTTTTCTAACGTTACTTACTTATCCCTGATGCCAGGAGGCATATTTCACGGTGGATTCCGTGCCATGGTGGATTCCGTGAGGTTTTACGGTGGATTCTGTAAACTTTGATGACCGGGGCTCATACACAAAGTGGATTCTTTGTGCGAGAAGTTGATGGGGACGCCTGTCCTTTTCGGGCGTTTCATTAATTTAGTGTGTACATGGGTGATTCCATAGCGGGTAATTCCGTAAAATACATATTAAATTAATAAACATTTATGAGTTTAGAGTGCGCACTCGTAATAAATTAAGGTTAGCATTTATTTCTAACCAGTTGATTTATTTATGTAGCTGAAGACTGCTAGGTATTCACTTTTGTCGGTTTAATTGTATTATTTTACTAACGATTGTGAATGCTTCAGTTGATGTGTAGAGATAGCAGCAGTGGCGGAGGAAAGCATTGGAGTCTAGCGACTATTCGACCTATGGATTATATTTTGATAGGCACCACACCTATATTTTGTCATGTCTATTGAGGCATCGATTATTTATCATTATTTTGTATGCGCCTATGCGCACGGATATGTTATTTCTATTTGGACATTGTGTTGGGCGTGCCAGACTTTATGGGCACCGTCCATTAGCTTTATTCCTATTTTTGTAAAAGCAAACTCAAAAGCTAAAAGCTTGTCATATTTTTGTAAATTGAGCTATTATTGAGCATGAAGATGGAAATATACATAAAATACATGCTTTGTGAAGCGCTCACACAAGGCATGGGGGGAGATTGAACCCAATTGGTCTCTTGCTCTTGTCGTTCATGCTTTTTACATTGTAATTTGTGCAAAAAGGTAGAGTTCATTGTTCTTGGGGACCTTCCGGGATTCACTACGTGAGCATGCAGCGACCGATCTGTGCACCAGTGGTATCAGAGCGGAGTTGAGATCAAGAGCTTCCAATCGCTACCCATCTCGTGCGAAGGCGGAGCTCCTGGAACGATCGGGCTCTACAGTCAATCTCGTCGCGAACCTTTGATACAGGTAGACTTCTGGTGATCAAGAACCTCTGTTTCTGTCATCAGATCGCGAAGGACTAGGCAATACAAGCGAAGGACCACTCCCTCATCTCCATCATCAAGTCGTCAAACAGAGAGATAAGTGACAAATCCCAAAATTCAATATTTCAAATCTTCAACCATTAAAGCTTCAGAGGCTTAGTTTAAGCTTTAAAGAAGCTTCAAAGCTTCAATTTCTCATCGCGGTACATCAGGAGCTATCCGCGTTTTTCGCCGCCTGGGAAAAAACGGCCCCCCCCCCACGAAATCCGTCGATTAAGCTTTTTAAGCTTAATCTATTAAGCTAAGCTAAATCACTCAAGCAACACAAGTCATCTCCTGCAAGTCAATAAACTCCAGGTCCCGCACTTCAGAGATCAAGTTCTGCAAGTCATCTGTGATCAAGTTCTGCAAGTTTACTAAGTCGGCTAAGTTCTGCAAGTCTGCAACTCTGCAAGTCACCTAAGTCTGCAACTCTGCAAGTCAAACTAGTCAACCGGAGTCAGAACTGACTTGTGCACAAAACTCCTAAAAGGGCTGTTCCTACACAGAAACTCCGAACTGCAAAGTTGTTCATTGGAAGGTATTCTACCCATACGCAGGTTTGCTGAAGCATTTTCAGCATAGAAGAAGGAAAAATTGTAGTTTTTCTGAAGATTGAGAAAGAAATATCCAAAAACACATAAGCCTTGTAATCCCGAATTTGAGCTACGCTCATCCCGCTAACCTGATTTTGAGTGAGAAAGGTCTTTTGAGTTTTACAGGATGACGGAACCACATATGGATGATCCTATGGCTGAAGACGACCTACCTGAGCCTACGATGGAGCAAAAGCTGGACTTAATCATGATGCAATTGGAAGAAGAATGAAAGACTAGGCAAGCATTGCAAGCGCAATTGGCAAAATTACAAAGAGCGTCTACCGACAAAGAAGAACCTCAAGCTGAAGATTTGATTCGACGTACCATCGATGCCACTCTTGAAGCTCAAACCATTCGCAAGGAATCAAAGATAAGTAAACGAAGTTTCAAATTTCGTACTTTCAATGGTATACGAGAAGGAAAGACTGTTCTAGGATTCATTAGTCAGTTTGATGACTATTTCCATGAGGAAACTTATCCAAAAAAAGATAAAATCAAGTGTGTTACTAATCATTTGGTAGACAGAGCATCACTTTGGTGGACTGTAGTACGCAAGAGCATAGAATGTCCTGCTACCTGGGAAGATTTCAAGAAGAAGTTCATGCAGAATTTCCTTCCACCGCAATTTCATGAGAAGGCTATCAAGCAATGGGATCTACTCCAACAACGGGATCGTGAGCCTATACCTCAGTATACAGAGCGTTTTTGGAATGCACTCCTCCAGCTACGCATGCTTGAAGACGTTCTAGAGATGACACATAAGCGGAAGTATATGTCTAGACTTCTTGGGCATTACTACGCTAAAGTTAACATGTTCAAGCCTACTACTCTTGAAGACGCCATTTCACTAGCTCACGACACTGAAGATAAGCTACGAGGTAGAGACAGACGACCATAGCAATTCCAAGCCAATGGTAATTATGGATCTAAACAATTCAATTCCAATTTTAGAAGATTTAATCCAAGTCGTTTCTCTTCATCATCTTTCCGCAAGAATTGGGCTAAACCACATGCATTACCATCCAATGTCAATCCAAATCCTAAGCCTATTCCACAAGCAAATCCAAATGTACCTAGACTTCCCGCCATTGCAAATAATGTAACCAAAGCCAAGCCAATAGTATGCTATAAATGCCACCAGCCTGGACATCTCGCAGCAAATTGTCATTCAAAGAAGCCACCAGCTCATATCAACTATCTTGGAGACATGGACGAAGACAAACATGAGGATATGCCTGATTTCACTGAAGATGAGGACGACACTACTACTACTTCCGATACTTTACCAGGTATGCCTACTCCACATTCATTATTGACTATGAAATGTTTGGTGCATGGAAAGAAAAAGACTATTTTGCATGATGACGGTAGTACTCATGATTTTATTTCAGTAAAATTGGTAAAGGAATTGAAATTACAGAATGTACCTACGCATTATCGCATAAAAGCTACATTTTTAGACACTAGGTATAATGGTACACAGGAAGTGCAAGACTTAGAGATTCAAATTGGTTCATACACTGAAAGAAGAAATTTCTTAGTTATTCCATTACAGTCGAGTGACATTATTCTAGGTATGCCTTGGCGACACCAGCATAATCCAGATATAGATTATTCCACACACACAATGAATATTCATTTTCAAGGAAAATCTATTACATTATATGGTATGCATGCATCTAATGTCTTTCCACTGCTTTCGCATACTCAAGCTAAACGTGCATTACGCAAGAGTAGTAAATCCTATCTCATTTGGGTAAATGAATTACAAGTAAAGGAAAATCATATGCACCCTAGGCATAAGGAATTTCTTGCATATTTTAAGGACTGTTTTGCAGATGACCTACCACCAAGTTTACCTCCTTCACGTCCAGAAGACCATAAGATAGATTTGATCCCTGGCACACAACCACCTTGCAAAGCACCATATAGGCACAACCAGATAGAGTAAAAAGAAATTCAGAGTCAAGTTGAAGAATTACTAAATAGAGGTTTGATTAGACCTAGCAGTTCTCCATTCGGTGCACCTGTATTGTTAGTCAAGAAAAAGAATAATACTTATCGTATGTGTATTGACTACCGAGCTTTAAATAAGATCACTGTAAAGAATAGGTATCCTATTCCTAGAGTTGATGACCTTATGGACAAACTGCAAGGATCTTCTATATTTAGTAAAATTGACCTTAAGTCTGGTTATCATCAGGTGAGGCTAGATAAGTCTGACATATTCAAGACTGCATTCAGAACACAGTTTGGTCATTATGAATTTTTAGTCATGCCATTCGGATTGACTAATGCACCTGCTACCTTTAGTAGAATGATGAACCGTATCTTTTTGAAATATCAGTATTGAGTAATTGTTTTCTTTCATGATATTTTGGTATTTAGTCAAAATGAGAAAGAACATTATGAGCATTTGTCATTGGTTTTTTGAGTTATTGAAAGAAAATCAACTGTATGCAAATCCTGAAAAGAGTGAATTATTTAAGATGGAAATTGAGTATTTAGGTCATATTGTATCATCTGATGGAATTAAAGTTGATCCTAAGAAAATTGATGCAATATTGAATTGGCCTGTTCCTAAAAACGTATATGAGTTACGCTCATTCCTTGGTCTTGCTAGTTTCTATAGGAAGTTTGTACGTAATTTTTCATTACTTGCTTTACCATTAACCAAACTTCTCAAGAAAGGAATAGTTTATCAATGGACCGAAAATCAACAGAAATCCTTTGACTTACTGAAACATGCATTAACCAATGCCCTTGTTCTACAGTTGCCTGACTTTAATAGACCATTCTTTCTAGTAATGAGACCGATGCTAGTGGATCAGGAATAGGAGCCGTACTTATGCAAGACAACCATCCTATAGTATATTCTAGTTGTAAGCTGAAACCCTCTGAGCTGAAATATTCCACATATGATAAAGAACTATTAGCAGTTGTACAAGCATTAAGACAGTGGAAACACTACTTAATGGGTTCAGAATTTATGATAAAGACCAGCAAAGTATTAGACATTTACTTAGCCAAACCCAAATCTTTGACCGTCATATCAAATGGGCCTCCTTTATTCAAAGTTTTCATCCTATCATTCAATACCAACCTGGAAAAGAAAATGTAGTGGCTGATGCATTGAGTAGAAGACCTGCCATTCATAATGTTTCTGTCATATCTTTTGATTCTTTAATTGCTATGAAAGATACATATCACCAGGATATTACTTTTCATTCTGATTGGAATAAATTAGTTCAAAATAATTTCATTCCTGTTGATTCATTCTCATATAATGATGGATTTATGTTTTATGAAAAGAGACTGTGTGTTACTATTCCATTCCGATCTTTTGTTTTGAATGAAATTCATTGTCCCCCATATCAAGGTCATAGAGGTATCATATCTACATTACGTATGTTAACTAAAGATTTTTATTGGCCGCATATGGATGCAGATGTATCTAATTTCATTTCTGAATGTTTGATTTGTCAAAGAGTTAAGAGACATCATGGTAAACAGTATGGATTACTTATGCCTTTGTCTATTCCATCTAAACCTTGGGAACAAATCTCTATGGATTTCATTACTGGTTTACCAAATACTAAATCTAACCATGATATGATTTGGACAGTTGTAGATAGATTTAGTAAACAAGCATATTTCATTCCATGTAAGAAAACTTTAACAGCATCACAAGCAGCACAATTGTTTTTGAAAACTGTTTTTACTAACCATGGATTGCCAAAAGTTATCATTTCAGATCGTGATTCTAGATTTTGTAACAATTTTTGGATTACCCTGTTTGCTAATCTAGCACAAAGATTGATTTCTCATCTGCATTTCATCCAGAAACTAATGGACAAACAGAAGCCACAAATAGCACTATTCTAGATCTTTTACGTGCATATACTATCTCTAAACCTCAGACATGGGACACTCATTTGCATTTATTACAGTTTGTATATAACAATACACCGCACACATCTACAAAGAAAGCACCGTTTGAAGTCATTTATGGATATAGATTATCTACACTTGTTGCATCTTTGTCTAATAGAATTCAGAGTGCTGATGATATTGCTAGTATGCATAATAGTATATTTGATGAAGTTAAAGATATGATTGCTAAAGCCCAGCAATCATATACCAAACAAGCCAACAAGAAAAGACAAGCCATGAATTTCAAAGTTGATGATTATGTTTGGCTGAGAATAGAAAAACGTAGACTGCAAAGTGTAGATAGACATCCAGTTGTCAAACTAGCTCCTAGATTCTATGCACCATTTAGAATCATTTATAAAATTAATGACAATGCATTCAAGTTAGAATTACCATCTCATTGGAAAATTCACAATATATTTCACATTAGTTTATTGAGACCATTTAGAGGCCAATTACATGTCCACCCTGTTTATGAAAACCCACCTTTATTAGAGGAAGAGACTGAAATACTTGAACCAGAAGCTATCATAGACACTGACTTTATGACCACTAGAACTGGCCGAAGGTATTCTAGATATCTAGTTAAATTTAAGAACCATCCTATAGAGGAAGCACAATGGATGCACGCTAGAGACTTAAATGCTTTCCCCACTCTATTAGCTCCACATTGAGCTAATAGCAATTGAGGTCAATTACTATCCCACCCTGGGGGTATGATGCCAGGAGGCATATTTCACGGTGGATTCCGTGCCACGAAGGATTCCGTGAGGTTTTACGGTGGATTCCGTAAACTTTGATGACCGGGGCTCATACACAGTGGATTCTTTGTGCGAGAAGTTGATGGGGACGCCTGTCCTTTTCGGGCGTTTCATTAATTTAGTGTGTACATGGGTGATTCCATAGCGGGTGATTCTGCAAAATACATATTAAATTAATAAACGTTTATGAGTTTAGAGTGCGCACTCGTAATAAATTAAGGTTAGGATTTATTTCTAACCAGTTGATTTATTTATGTAGCTGAAGACTGCTAGGTATTCACTTTTGTTGGTTTAATTGTATTATTTTACTAACGATTGTGAATGCTTCAGTTGATGTGTAGAGATAGCAACAGTGGCGGAGGAAAGCATTGGAGTCTAGCGAGTATTCGACCTATGGTTATATTTTGATAGGCACCACGCCTATATTTTGTCATGTCTATTGAGGCATCGATTATTTATCATTATTTTGTATGCGCCTATGCGCACGGATATGTTATTTCTATTTGGACATTGTGTTGGGCGTGCCAGACTTTATGGGCACCGTCCACCCATTAGCTTTATTCCTATTTTTGTAAAAGCAAACTCAAAAGCTAAAAGCTTGTCATATTTTTGTAAATTAGGCTATTATTGAGCATGAAGATGAAAATATACATAAAATACATGCTTTGTGAAGCGCTCACACAAGGCATGGGGGGAGATTGAACCCAATTGGTCTCTTACTCTTGTCGTTCATGCTTTTTACATTGTAATTTGTGCAAAAAGGTAGAGTTCATTGTTCTTAAGGACCTTCCGGGATTCACTACGTGAGCATACAACGACCGATCTGCGCACCAATCCCTCATTTTATCGTAAGATGTAAAAAAAAGCAATAACATAAAATAGAAAAATTAGGAAGTTGTAGAGTTAATAGGCTTAAAAGTAATCCTTTTCTTATGTACTAAACCTAATTATCTCCATTTAACCATCCATCATGATTACAATTTATAACCGCAACCTTGATTTGTTGTGGAATAACCAGTCCTTTGGGTTGAATGGATTTGGGGGTAACTTCCGATTGTGCTTCAGCTTCGAATTGTTTTCCCTCAGCCATCGACTACTTCCTCTTGTTAGGGAGCTCTCCAAGCATGACCTCCCTTAACATCTCGATATCCTTGGAGCCATGGAAGAAGCTTGATGGATTTGAGCAATGCTTCCATGTCAATGTGGAGAGAGAGAGGCTCGACTGATCGCAGCAGAGCTTCATCGCATCAACAACCAGTAGAGAGACTTCTCCATGGGTTGTTGTTCTAACGTGACACTCTACCCCTGTTTATATAGTAATCGGGGGGAGGGGAGGTAAAGAGAGAACGCTTTCTTTTAGCATTTTCCATGGCATCATCGATGATATCAAAGAAGGCTTCATTTTTGGATCGTAACATGGAGATAAAGATAAGAATTTATGAATATACGGCGAGCACCGTGCATTGCATCGTCGGGTAGGCATCACTCCAAAGGCGGGGACAAAGGCGGTGACCAAGGCATAGACCTAGGCATCTTGGCCTTGGAATACTTGAAAACAGGCTACGAAAGCTTCATTGGTGCCATAGGCTGCACGCGAGAAGCTTCCACTAGCTTGTAGGAAAAGCTTCCCGAGAGGTCACCCATCCCAGCAACAATGTCATCACCCAAGTGCACTTTACTATGCCAAGTGACTATCCACTAGGCTAGTTATTTTTGTTGTTCTGTACTACAAACATAGTTTTAATAAGCTTGTCTTGGGATGGTTTTCCAAGCCTTCCTTCCATAAACTGGCACATAATACCTCATCAATTATCTTCATAGTTAGAGCTAGTTTTAAAAATGTGCAATCTTTACCATTTTGTTTTCAACATAAATCAATTTTTAGAATATATAATATGCACATTGTTTATTAAAATAAACTAAGTAATGGGGACATTACATGTGCGCTTACTATTGTGTGCTTCCTTTTATGTTTCAGGGTTTTTCATACCAATCAATCATCTCATAAAATCAACCATTCAGCTCTCAAAAACAACAAAAATCAGCCAAAAAATAGGTCATTTCAATACTTAACACTTTGAAGCAGCCGGTACTGCACCCTCCAACCAAGCTATGCTCACCAAGTTGAAGCTCACCGGCGAAGCCAAGCTTTGATGGAAGCAATGGTGCAAAGATCAAGGGATCGCGGAAGGATCAGTTACCTGGGAGAAGCTAAAGAAAGCCGTGCAGGGAAGATACTTACCACCTGCGTATCGCACGCAGAAAATGAATGAGTTCTACGAGCTAAACCAGCTAGGACTCACTCTTGATGCATACTATTCCAAGTTTGTCTTACTTCTTAAGTATGAGCCACAAATGGACATGACACAACAGGTGTCAAAATTTTGTGCTGGTTTAAACCCTCCAGTGAACACCCGTCTTGAATCTATGTGCCTATCGGATCTACAGGACGCACTCATTCGAGCTACCCCTATAATTCTGGAGGTGCAGGCTAGACCAAGAGGTAACAAAACTTGGTCTTATAATGACTCGAACAGAGGAGCATTCAGGCCTCAAATGAAGAGAGTTCAAGGTAAAAATCAGGGACAAAGAAAGAAAGCAAGAACTAACAATGTCAACAACTTTGTTCCTACTCAAAGCAATGGCTGAAACCTCCATTGTTTCCACTGCAATGAGCCCGGTCATTTCAAGAGACAATGTCCCAAGCTTGGAGGAGGACATCGCCAAGCACCTTTCCAAGGAACTGGCCGTGGTCAGGGAGCCACTACCCGAGGCAGAGGAAGAATCGCCTGCATTGCCAATAGGCAAATGTGCGAAGAACAAGAAGATCCAACCATGGAAGCAGAGTTTGAAAGGGCGACAATTCATGCCGCTCTTCACAAGAAAGGGCCGAATCGCCAATTTTTGGTGATTCAGACACCATCGGACTATCAAGGTAAAGGTTTCAAGACCTTGATTGATTGTGGTAGTACACATTCCTTTATCTCACCAGCTTGTGCAAAAAGATTAAAAATAGTAGCAATAGATGCACCTATCTTGCTTGTGGAATTGGCGAATAGTCGTGAGGTTACTTGTACCAGGCAAATTGCTAAGGTGGAATTCTTTCTGGGAGGAAAGACGACTTCAATCAAATTCAGAGTCATGAATTTAGGTATCCATGAGTGTCTACTCAGAATGGATTGGCTTAAACCTAATGATGCCCGCATTCATTGTGGAAAGGGCCAAATTTCCTTTTGAAACTTTGAAGGGGAATTGGTCACAACTCAAGGAGAAGCAGGGAAGCCAAAAATTCAATTGGCCAAGGCATCTCGGATTATAAAGGGAGTCAGAAAAGGACTACCTGTCTACTTGATTAAGCTCAACAAGTTAGATCAGAAGCAGGAGTCTAGTGAAGGACCTTCATGGCTAAAGGAATATGCGGACGTATTTCCTAAAGAGTTGACAGAACTCCCGCCTCAAAGAGAAGTGGATCATGAAATCAAGCTAGTACCAGGAGCTGCACCAATTGTGAAGAGACCCTATCGAATGTCTATTCCGAAAGCAAATGAGATGAAGGAACAACTCAAGCAACTGCTGGATCAGGGCTACATCCGTCCTAGCAGTTCACCATGGGGAGCTCCAGTACTGTTCCAGAAAAAGAAAGATGGAATACTTCGACTATGTATTGATTACAGAGGGTTGAATCAATCAACTGTCAAGAACAAGTACCCTATTCCTAGAATAGATGAGCTTCTTGATCATCTTCAAGGTGCGAAGATCTTCTCCAAGATTGATCTCAGGTCTGGTTACTATCAAATAAGGATCAAGGAAGAGGATATCCCAAAGATGGCCTTCAATACAAGATATGGACACTTTGAGTTTTTAGTTATGTCATTCGCGCTTACGAATGCGCCTGCCACCTTCAACAGGTTAATGCAGGATATCTTTAGGCCATATCTTGATGACTTTGTACTCGTCTTCTTCGACAACACTTTAGGCCATATCTTGATGACTTCATACTCGTCTTTTTCGATAACACTTTAGTCTATTCTAAACAGGAAGAAGATCATGAACCCCAACTTCGAATTGTCCTCGAGACAATGAGGGCACATAAGCTATATGCTAAAATGAAGAAGTGTTTATTCTTCAAGCGTCAGATTGAATATCTGGGATTCATCGTATCAGCAGAAGGAATCTCAGTGGACCTAGCCAAGGTCAGGGATGTGTTACGATGGCCAATACCAACAACTGTCAAAGAAATACACAGTTTTCTTAGATTGGCAGGATGGTATAGGGTCTTCATCAAAAACTATGCTTTGATTGCAACACCTCTAACAAACTTACTAAAGAAGCAAACTTCCGTTGCATGGTCAACTCCCGAACAAACTAGCTTCGACAGATTGAAGCAAAGTTTGGTATCAGCACCTATCCTAAAGCTTCCAGACCTCAGTAGGGAGTTCAAGGTAGTAATTAATGCTAGCACACTTGCCTTAGGATGTGTGCTCATGCAGGAAGGTCATCCTGTAGCATATTCTTCAAGGAAACTGAAGAGTCATGAGAAGAATTATACTACCCATGATCTGGAATTGTTAGCTATCATCCATGCTCTAAAGCTTTGGAGACACTACCTATTGGGTAACAAGTTTACTCTAGTGACTGATCATAAGAGTCTCAAGTGGATCTTTACCCAGAACGAGCTCAACATGAGGCAACGTCGGTGGATTGAAGTGCTGGAGGAGTATGACTTTGAAATCAAGTACCGACTAGGAAAAGAGAATGTAGTTACCGATGCACTCAGTCGCAAGGCATTCCTTAATTCTCTAATCTTACAAAATCCATCAACAACTAGATCTCTAGCTACAAAGGTGTCTATGCCAAACAATCCAATACTTGAGTTAGCTAGAGAGGAAGCATGCCATGATCCAGCCTATCAAAAGATGCTAAGGGAGATCTCTATCAAGGATCAGGACCAAAAGCTACAGGCTAAGTATCATGAATTCTCTATCAATAGTGGACTTGTCTGCTATAGAACAAGGCTGTGTATACTGGCAAGCCAGTCACTTAAGCAAAAGATATTGTGGGAAGCTCATGATTCCCCTTTCTCAAGACATCCTGGCTATGCCAAGACTCTCAATGCAGTTAGGAAGAGCTACCATTGGGAGAGGCTTAAAGGTGACGTTCTCAAATATGTCACCAAGTGTTTGTCTTGTCAATATATCAAAGCCGAACATGTCAAGATGCCAGGGAAGTTGCAACCACTTGACATTCCCCAAATGAAATGGGAATTCATCAGTATGGACTTTGTTGTTGGCCTACCCCAAGTTCAGGGGGGATACAACTCCATCATGGTTGTGGTTGACATGCTGACTAAGGTTGCACACCTTATTCCAGTAAAGACAAACTATAAAGCCTCAGACATTGCAAGATTATTTATCAAGGAGATATTCAAGCTACATGGGCTACCAAGAAGAATCGTTAGTGATCGTGATTCTCTCTTCACATCACACTTCTGGAGAGCCATATTTGAAGCCATTGGGACTCAACTCTGTTTTAGCACAGCTTACCATCCCCAAACAGATGGCCAAACAGAGCGATTCAATCAAGTCATCGAGGATATGCTTAGGGCATACTGCTGTTGTGGGCTGAAAAGGTGGATTCAATACTTGCCTTTGGTTGAATTTGCCTACAATGCTTCTTACCAACAAAGCATTCAAATGACCCCTTTCCAAGCATTGTACGGTCATGACTATCGAAGTCCCCTAAACTTCTCAGATCCAACCTTGAGGGTTGAAGCTTCAAGGCAAATGTTGGAAGAGATGGATGACCAAATAAAGTCAATAAGATAGGACATCCAAGCCGCCAAGGATAGACAAAAGGCATACGTGGATTTGAAGCATCCGGATAGAATCTTCGAGGAAGGAGATATGGTCTTCATTCGCGTACATCCAAAGAAGAGTTCTCTATCCTTAGGAGATTGCAAAAAGCTAAGTCCAAGGTATTGTGGACCACACAAGATCCTTAAGTGCCCAGGACCAAATGCTTATAAACTGCAACTCCCTGAGAACCTAAAGGTTCATAATGTATTCCATATCAGCCTATTGAAGAAGTATGTATCTAATCCTAACCATGTACTTGATGACCAAAAAGTTGTAATGCCTAGTCAAGGAGTCCTTGAACTAAGGCGTAACAGGATCTTAGATGTTAGGGAGAGACAACTGAGATCCAGAACCTTGAGAGAATGCCTTGTCCAGTGGAAAGATTATCCCAAGGAGAATTCCACTTGGATAGATGAAAGCTCTCTCAACCATCAATATCCCCAGTTTATCTCGAGATGAGGATATCTCGATTCCTCCAAGGGGGAGAGAATGTAATATTCCAATTTTCTAAAAACACGCATGAACCACCTCTAGAGGGCGAGGCCAAAAGGATAAGCCATGAGGATAGTTAATTGGATAATGGCAAATTTTTTCAATTCCCTCCTTTCCCCCCCAGTCGACTATCATGTTATGAGGGAAATCGGGATGAATAAGCATCCCTGCTAGATGCTATGGATGGGGCAAGGGCATGCACATTGGTGCGTGGAGGGAGGGAGGTACCTCTCCCTCTCCCTATAAAACCCATGGCTATGGGGGCTTTGAGGAGGAAGGGAAGAGTCGTAACTCTGATGTGCAGCCATGAAGGAGGAAAGGGTGGTCGTGAGAAAAGGAGGAGAGAAGGCCGTCAGACTGCAGCCGCTGCCATAAAGGAGGAGAAGGTTGTATGTTGCCGTTGAAGGGGAGGAGAGAGTCGCAACACCGCTGCCACCACTGGGATCGCCCTTCCTCCATCGAATTCCAGCTACGCCTCCATCTCCTTATCCACATAGGCTCCCACAGTCTCTAGAAGCTCTAGAAGCTTCTTAGGAAGCTTCTATAGCCTCCTAAGAAGCCCCCCTTCATGTGGCATCTTTAAAGCTCCTTTTCCGTGTGGTCCCATCTAAGCTTTTATAAGCCCTTTAAGTTTTTTTTCTCCCCCCTTGTGTTCTTATACAAAGGGAGTCTCACCCCGGAATTTAGGGCCTCGCATTCCACAAAGCAGTGTTTTTAAACTCCATTTCCGTGGATTTTCCTTTCCATACATCTCTCATAAAGCTCACCATAACCCGTTTTTTTTTACCCATTTTCATAGCATCCCCACGAAGTTTTAAAACCCATTTCTTTTCATTGATTCTCCCCAAGTTCATTTTAACACCGGATTTAAAAACCATCTTTCCTATTACAACTCCCACAAGTCTTTAAGGATAAAGCCGATTCACAAGTAGAGTTTCGCGTACGAAGGAGACGGACAAGATCATAACTCTGCGTCCAAGGCGAAAAGGCGGAATTCGCGATGGCTCCTAAGAAGGTACAAGGCGCAGCTGCAGGAGTATCGTCTCCTAACATCCATGTGGACATTTCACCACAAGTCTAGGTTTTTTCCTAATTTTGATTTACGTCGTTATAATTCAATCGTGCATGGATCATTTTTGGAGATAGGATGCATCTTTCGATTTAAATACTTTGACTAATTTAAAGGAAAGAGCATGATGATGGAAGAATTTGATCATTAGTATTTTTCAATAAAATGAATAAAAGAAAGGATTAATTAATGCCCATCTTTACAAAATGGAATTATGATAGTACACTTCAGCATGGACGGAATAAACCGCATATCGCATTATTGAACATCTTTTTCGAAAGGATTCTTAAAGAAAGTTATTAGCAACCGTAGCAAATTGCTAGGACTGCATGAAGAAGATTTAACTCTAGGCAAGTGACCTAAAAACTCAAAATCAACGAAAGGTAGTGTAAGTTCTACATACAACAAATTCATTCGGAAATGAAAGTAGAAAAAGGATGCATGTTTTAGCATGAATCTTGTTTGCATGTTATAGGATGATCAATTGAAATGATGCTATAACTTAACCTATGATTTAATCGTAACCCGAAAAGTTAGGGATTGTAAATCAACTTACACGTAGACAATGAATCATGTGGTTACGGAAATGTAGTGTAATTATCTTCAAGAATAGACAAGTTAAATTGGTTTAAACCTAAACACCTAAAACCACGAGGTACTCGTTTAGGAAGGGTTAATTCAATGCAACATATCCCAAAGAGCTAACTAGGGTTAGCACATTGAGGACATTACCTAGTCGCTCATATTACCAAAGCTAAAACTCATATACCCTAAAGACTTGCCCACATTCACGAAATGTTGGGACATTGGAACATACTTGCGAGAAGTGATCTAGGGTTTTCCTAAGAATCTCTCGCTAAAAAGATGGAACTCAGAATCCTAGGACCAACAATGTTGGCCTAATACAATCAGGAATGGATTGTTATATCTAATCATGATACCGTGATTAGAAGACACCGTTGATGGGTAGAATAGTCCCATAGTTTGATGTGACACTTGTGCAACAAGTTGAAGAGTCGCATAATCTTGTGATTTAATCACAAGGGAATGGCCAATTCCTCTGAATGGCATTGGCAAATTCTTACGCAAGTTTATCTTGCAAGAGAATAAATAATTATCATGATATAGTACCTTTCTTGGGTAAAGATAATTGCTTGGAAGCAAAAGACCAATCAATAAATTGGAATAACATATTAACTTAAGGTATTGATTAAGTCGAGTTAATAGGGTACAGCCCTAACCCATGATATAGGGTTAACAAATAAACCCTTGGGGATCTTGCCAAGTTGCAATTGATCCTTGAACGAGTGCTGGATGCATTCAGAAAGAAGGATTTGCTCCTTAGCAGTTGGCCAAAAATAACGACCAATGGTAATGATTGTGTTTGTAACAGTTTTAAGAGCATTGTTTTGCTTTGTTTGCTCAAAGAATTAAAGGATAAATGAATATCTAATCCTTCAGGTTGAAGGCCTGAAGGGAGAGGCAGCTCCAGTTACCCCCGACTGCTTGCCTGACCCTAACCAAAGGGGTTGTTCACCACGCCGGGAAGGTGGACCGAATCCATTGCAAGAGGTCTCTCCGTTGAGTGCTACTTGGAGCAGGAGGACGCTTGGGTGCCAGGGGGCTCTGGTCGTAAATCCCTCACCTTCCGGGCCCTGCACAAGAGGCCAACGTGACTCGGGATTGGATCTCGAGGCCTGCATACTAGTCTACGGGCGGAATCTTGAATTAGTAATCCCTGTGGATTGCTGGAATGCCTTCGGGCAAATTATGGATAAGCCTACAGGCTGGACTTTATGTATTTCAAAGATAAATATGATAACCTGTTGAAAAGGAACTTGTTTGACATTGCTTTTCTATATCAAGTACTAGGATTACGTGAAGGAACTAGTGCCTAACATGCTAATTAAGGAAGTTGATTGATACATGTCCAACTAAATGTGGTAGTTAATTAGATAACTAAAACAACCTGAGGAAAGTGCAGTGGATGTGGCCATGGGTCCGTCCTATGGATGGGTGGTCCCGGTTGGCTGGGATCTTTTCTCAATCATGATGGACATCAAGAAGATCGTTCAAAGAATATGAACAGCAAGAGCATTGACCTAGAGTCTAAGTTATAAATGATTCCGATTTATGTTGTTTTAGGGGAATAGAATGGGACTATGCCTCATGGAAAAGAGGTTGAGCTTTGCATCCCTTTTGTTTCCCATTCTCCTTGAACCAAGTGCAGCGTGAATCTGCTTCGGACCTGGCGTTTCTGTGTAAAGTAGTTTGCTCGGATTCGACGCTAGTTGCCGTTAGGAAATGACCAATAGGAAAAACCCTAATTCAGGTCGGTCCTAAGTGGGAACGGCCGAAATACTTCCGTTACGTGGTAGATGCGGAAAGTCCTAGATCGCGAACCCCGTAACATTCCATGGGAGTGCCAGGCAGAGCTTCTACACATCCTTTCTGATGGACTGCTAAGACGTGTCCTGACGATAACAGGTGGACACGTTACATTGTGTGTGTCCCATGCTATTAATCAAGAATGATGAAGGCAACAAAAAAATACCCCATGAAAAGAAGCCTCAATGTGAAGAAATTTCCCATGAATATTTATGGAAAGGCAAATATGAGAAACAAGGAATAGAAGGCTTCGATTATACATTGTCTTCTTCCTCACAACAAGGAGTCAAGCTTAGGCAAAATTTATTCCTACAAGCAAGACTAGAAACTCATCTAGAGTTGGAAGGTGGCTGATGAGAACATGGAGTTCTTGACATCCTATAACATGCAAGGGATACCACATTGGTTGCCTAAAGGAGGGGTCACGTGCCAAATTTTAGAATCTATATAGGAAGTTTTACCAAATGGCACAATCATCAACAATGGAACTATCTTGGCCCATACATTCACCCCATCATAGTATGGAGGCATCAATATGGACTAGGATGATTTGTCTTAGCATAGGTCTATCTTTTAGAGGAAATCCACTTCCAATAGCATAAGCATCAAGACAGAGGAATTGTAGTCTCCTAATCCTCTAGCATTAAAGGATCTACTTGACAAACAAGTTTTCAAAAAATGTGAAATGACTGAAAGATAGCAACATGCATTGTCAACATATAAGTATTGTGGGAGATATAAACCACGCATTTATGGAAGATCTAGAGAAAGCCTCCATGTTGGAGATAAAGGCCGAGAAGAAGTGCACCACAATTAGGACTACCTTTGATTGGGTTATTAGCAAAACCCAAATTTTGTGAAGCTAGGTGCTCAAAAGTGTTTTGCAAAAAGAGCCCTCTAAGCTGCAATAATAGCTAAATACTGCTAGAAGCGAGCTATAGGTAATCAGGTACACTTGCAAAAGAATTGCAGAGCTAATAAAGGGGACTAATGGGTTCCTACAAAATACAACATGCATGGAAAAATATTTTCATATTAATGGGTTGAGGGCAGTTTATCCTACTCCAATTGAGTAGAATGCATCCCCTAATAGCTCACTCCTTGACATTTCACACTAATATGCATTTGATATAGATATTTAAGTTATATGTACTTTTATACCAAGTATACATATGTTGATCTTCTTATGCATTATCTATGCAGATGTGTGTTTTATGGCTTAGGCTTCCACTTGGATGCTTTGGATGTTGTGTTTATGCCTTGCATACATACATATTACATGTTGTGTGCATCTTATCACTTATCCAACTCCACATTATGCATAGCCTAATCATGCGATGAAAGTGTTGGAATATTCCTCTCTAATAGGCTCATGTGAATCCTCCTCTAATTGATGGAAAAATGGGGAGATGTACTTAGACTCTTAAAGAGAAGTTGTTGGACTCATGTGATCATGACATCACTAATGATGTAAGCAACCCACTTGCCTAAGACTATAGAAGAGGCTCATTCTCATTATAAAAACAACTCCTTGATCTATCAATATGATTACAATTCTATTTTTCATCGAGCTTGTCTATCTTGCTCTCTCTTTTCTTTCCACACACATGTTTTCTCTTACACACAATCATGAGCACACTATGATACCATCCTCCATAGCCATTTCTTCTAGCTCATGATCATGTATGGAAACATTGAATTTCCTACATGGTATCATAGCCAAAAAAACTATTAGGGCCTCATTATCCTTTCTAGTTCTATCATTAGCAAGGTTTATGCATTATATTAGGTTCATTTATCTTAATCAAGCTTCCCACCTACCACATTTAATAAGAGAGATATATATTTTTCCTCTTTATCATTACTATCATCCGTATCTCATCTTATCTCCCCTCCCCACCTACTTGCCATCTTTGGCATTTTGAGTTATACTCTCTCCTTGATTTCTTTGCCTACTCTTACTATAGCCCTTTAAACCTCTCCTCTTTATTCTCACTCTTCATCTACTTACCCACTCTTATCCTCTCCCCTTTAAGCCTACCTAACTTATTAAAATTTCTTTATATTCCCCACATTGAGAGAGAGAGAGAGACACACACACACACACACACACACACACACACAAAGAGAGAGAGAGAGAGAGAGTGAGAGTGAGTGAGTGAGTGAGTGAGTGTGTGTGTGTGTGTGTGTGTGTGTGTGTGTGTGTGTGTGTGTGTGTGTGTGTGTGTGTGTGTGTGTGTGTGTGTGTGTGTGTGTGTGTGTGTGTGTGTGTGTGTGTGTGTGTGTGTGTGTGTGTGTGTGTGTGTGTGTGTGTGTGTGTGTGTGTGTGTGTGTGTGTGTGTGTGTGTGTGTGTGTGTGTGTGTGTGTGTGTGTGTGTGTGTGTGTGTGTGTGTGTGTGTGTGTGTGTGTGTGTGTGTGTGCGATTGATTATTTACTTTATTGAGGTTTATGAAAACATTAGAAAGAAAAATGCCATTTTGGGAGAGTCACATCAGTGATCAAATGTCAGATTTCAATAGTCCAACTTTTGCTCTCAACATCCAGCATTATAGGCATGGCTACTTAGTAGTAGTCAACACAATGGCTAGTGGAATCATAGCCATCTTCATTTGGCACAATCATGGCGGTATCATCAAAGTGCAACCACGTGTAGACCTATTAGACATTTTGGATATCAAATAGATCAATTTTGCACCATGGAACATGCTCTTTTTTTGTCCTACTTACTTAAATTATAATGACAAGTCCAAATAGAGACTAAGCACACGTCAGGAGTCTCAATGTAGTCAATAGCATATTTGGCAGTGCCATCAAATAAAAATTGCACAATCCATGGCATCCAAACTCCAGAGTGTGAAAGAAAGGAATCATTAGCAACACCCACTCCATTCAATGTAGCACATTTGGTGCTATTTTGTTTTTTTATAATCCTTGGAGCTTATACTTTTTCTTAAGGCTAGTAACCTTAATATTATCTGAGCTCCCATTCACACTAAGTCCCTTTTAAAAGCCCATGTTCATATGCTTCTACCTCTAAGGAACCACATCTTGTCAAATATTTGAAGAATAACTATCAGCAAAGGAGAAGCAACATTGTTTATCAAAGAAACCATCAACAAGAAGATTCAAGAGCAAGACAATATGGAGCCAAAAATCCAAGAGCATTGAATCAAGAGAAGAACATATTTCCATGTGTTTGGCAACAACAACGAGCTTCATGTGTCTCTTATGATGAGGACACTATTTTTTGCCATCAAGAACAACAATACAGAAGAGGTTTATGCATCATCAAAGTCTTCAACAAAGGTGTCTAGCTTCAGATTTCTTCAAAAGCAAGTCATTGATTAATCTTTTTAATGGTTAGGTTTCATTTATTTGGCAACTCCTCCATATCTTGTAATCCTAGGCAATGTACAATTGTATTCATATTCAATACACTTGGACATTGCACTAGATGTATTCATATTGTTGTGTAAACCTAGACATTATCGTACCGGATGTATTCACACTGAGTAATCCTGGACAACTACTAGATATACACCTTCCTTTATCTAGGAGAGAGGATCACCTAGCCCAATCATCCTAATTATTCATTATCCATCTCTTGCCTCTTATTCAAGCTAGGGAGGGTGTTGCAATATGCCTTTCTAATAGGCTCATGTGAATCCTCCTCTAGATGGTGGAAAAAGGGGGAGATGTACTTAGACTCTTTAAGAAAAGTTGTTGGACACATGTGATCATGACATCATTGATGATGTAAGCAACCCACTTGCTTGTACCTATAAAAGAGGCTCATTCTCATTGTAACAACAACTATTTGATCTACCAATATGATTACAATTCTACTTTGCATCTAGCTTGTCTATCATGCTCTCTCTTTTCTTTCCACACACAGATTCTCTCTTATACATAATCATGAGCACATTACGGTACCATCCTCCATAGCCATGTCCTCTAGCTCATGATCATGTGTCGAAAAAACTAAATTTCCTACAGAAAAAACATGAATTTTTACTAGATGGCTACAATTATTATGGACCCCCTACAAGTATTATCTAATTTTGTAACTCTTTTGCTAGAGTCTCACGCACTTTTAGTTTTTACTATTGACATTTAGTCCTCTTTTCATACTCTGCATTTAAAATACTAATATGTTAATATTCACTACAACTCTTTTGGTATAGTTTCTTACGCTTTGCATTCAACTAATCTTTTAGTATGAACTTTTTAATTTTGCAAATGTGACCACTCATAGCCACTCTTTTAATACTGATTAAATCTAGATTGGACCTTGTTTCTCTACTAGCGTCATAGAAGTCATTAGTATTAGTATTCTAGTAGTATTTATCTAAATAATCGAGTTGATACTACAGAGAATTGTCCTCTCTTTTTTGTTTCTATTAGACTCATACACCCAAACACCCACAAGGGGGCACCTTTCCTTCAAATATTAGCCTATATTTAGTACTATGGCTACTATATTCTAAGCGATAATTAGATTTATGCTTATAGTATCTAGTTGTTAGTTCTAGATAGTACTATTCAAAACAAGAAAGCACTTTAATATTATATTCTAAGAAATAATTAGTTATATGTTTGTAATATTTAGTTTGTTAGTTCTAAACAGTACTTGGAAAGAAGATACTATAGTACTTAAGCATTATGTCACATTATATCACCAATGACTTAATATAGTTATTAATATTTAAAACAACAGTTGGTACCATTTAGAACATATCCATATTTAGTACCATTATGTATGGTACTATGGTACTATGACATTATTGCTTTAGGAGCTATCAATCTTAGTCCCATTTTGTTGCAACTAATTACCTTTCATTAAAAAATCAATACATTAGTGTTATTTTAAAGTAAGTAGTTTTCCTATAGAAACTTATTCGTACTATGATGCCATGATGTTTGCTATGGTTGATACTTTATTATCTCAATGTTATTAGCTTTCATTTTAATAGAGCTATTTTAGTAATAACACATTGTTGTGTTCGTAATGCTTGTAGTTTCACTCACAAGACCTTTTGATCCTACTCAACATGTAACTCTTGGAAGCATTCACACCCTATAGGATGAGGAAGAAGAAACTATAGATGTATATGGGTTTGCACAAGGTTCATCTACAAAGCTTAAGGAGCCCATAACTACCTATGCACATGTCAACCTTGATAATAAAGACACAAGAGAGGAAGAAGCCTAAAGAGGCCCTAAGTAAATAATGCACGGGATATTGAAAACTCTTATGATGAAGAGGAGTGCAAGAAGAAAGTCCTAAGTGGTCAAATAGAGCTTTTAATCTTTGACTGTAGTAATAAAAGTTGCCCAATTGAGGTGTTGGTGGACCTTCTCTTCCACAAGAGGTAGCACATTGTGAAGTTATGTACTTCATATTCCAATGCTCATTTAAATTATTGATCTAAATGTAGCATGTTGTTTTACATGTAATTTAATTACGACTTAGGTCCAGCTAGCTACAGTGAGGTTGACCATAAGGATGTTTTCAACGTCCACAGCATCACACTCTCTTGAGAAAAAGAAATTTAATTGTGTCTCAGGTCTAGCTATAGTGAGATTGCCCATGAGGATCTTTTCAATGTGTGAAGGATCACCCTCAGGTCTAGCTATAGTGAGGTTGCCCATGAGGATGTTTTCAACATGCAAAGGACCACCCTCTTGAAGAAAAGAAATGTATAACAAAAGTTATATAGTTGGAAAAAGATTAAGAAGCAAGGTATCTTTCCATTGGTTTAGTTTTCATTTATTTTCTTATTGCACATCTTTATTTGATCTAATTCTAATGGGATTTTTCACTCCTCCCATGATCCAAATAATAAAATAGAGGTTGAAGTGGTTATCAAACTTAGCAGGAGTGAGAGCCCCCCATCCATGAAGAGGCCCAAAAGGATGAAGAGGCCACTATTCAAGAGTAGGAGGCTACTATTACATCCCCCGAGGACACTACCTTGTAGCATGAGGTATCCATAGCCCAAGAGATACATGAGAAGTCCAATGCTAAGGAGTGTGAGGATGTTACTACTGAGGAGCATGAGGCCTTTGCCCAATTCTGTGCTACACAATTTAAACTATATATATTGTTCCCTATTGGTTTTAGGTAGCGAAAGACTCATCAACTTCATAGCTATAGTTCTTTTGAGCTTGTAAACATGCACAAAACTAGATCTTGGAGCTTTAAATGAGCATTTGCCACTATATTGTCCTTTTGTCTATGAATGCATTGCAATTTATGTAATGCACCTTCTCTTCTAATATTGAGAAAATTTCTTTTGTCATATAGGAATTTCTATCTTGTCATATTGGAATCTATCTCTATGTGTCTATTGGGGTGAGCCTATTTATATGAACATGTACTTTACATGGGTTATTTAATCTATTTAGTACCCTTTTGTGTATCCACTAATAAAAACAATAGATATATTTAGGTGAATGCTCAACACTAGTTACTGCAAGATGTTTGCTTGTTTTTATGTAAATGGAGTTATGGTGAAAATGTGATACAAACATGCTCCACCCCATGTCCATCAAGATTGTCATAAATCATGTGATGGGGGAACTTACTTAAGCTATTAGAGAAAATACACTCAAGAGGAAGCTCAATCAAGAACACAAGAAGAGAGATGGATGCCAAAACATTTTCTTTCTAGTTTTTCTTATTTCTTTATAGTAATGCACCTTGATGTGTTTTGTCCTAGCATGGAACAATTGGGTTCCTAGCTAGCTATATACTACTCATGTTGTCATAGTGAATGACAATTGGATCATCTCCCTACACATTCAAATCACCCAGTGACTTTTGTAGCCATACCACCTCACATGTTGTTGCCATAGCAACACCTCTATACTTAGCTTGTATACTCGATAAAGTAATCATTGGTTGCTTTTTATTGCTATAAGTAATTACTACACTACCAAAGAAAACATGAATCCATTGGTAGATCTTCTATCAAATGTACTACTAGCATAATCTGCATATATGTATCCAAACACATTAACATCCTTACCTACCTTATAAAAAAGTCCATAATGGAAGGTGGACTTCACCTATCTCAATATCCGCTAAACTACATCCAAATGAGGCTTCCTAAGTATGTGTATAAACTAACTCACAAGTCCAATAGCATAGCTCAATTCTAGCCTTGTGAAAGTCATATAGATCAAACTCCCTACTATCTTTCTAAACATAGAAGGGTCTTCTATCTCATCCCCAACATCAACACTCAACTTTACATTTTGCTCCAATGGCACTGGAAGGGGCTTACATACTATCATACCATATTTGCAAGGATAAGGGACAGGCATATACCATAAGTACATCTCATCACCTCAATATTAAGAAAATAGCTTAGCTCACCCAAATCCTTCATCTCAAACTTTTGTTTCAAAAGGCTCTTGACATTAGCAATCCCATTATCACTATCACCTATAATAATCAAGTCATCCACATTAATTACTATGATAACCAAACCTACATCATCCTTTCTAACATAAAGTGAGTGAAATGCATCTGAAACACAAAAGCCATGTTGACAAGATACTCTCTAATCTTGTTAGATCATGCTCTAGTGCTTGTTTCAGCTTAAGATAGAGTGTCTTTTTTAACATGCATACATTTGTAGAATACTCTAAATCCTCACAACTTGTTGATTGCTCCCTATACACCTCTTTTTTCAAATTACCATGCAAGAAGCCATTCTTCACATCCATGTGCTATAGATTCCAACCTTTGGACTAGTGCTGTCAAAGCAAACACACAGTTGGCATCCTAGCAACTAAACTAAATTTCTCTTCATAATCTACTATATAACTATACATAACCTTTTGCAACTAGCCTTGCCTTATATCTACTAATAAAACCATTAGCAAATGCTTTATTTTATAGACCCACTTACAACTAATAGCTTTCTTGCCCTTTGGCAATGGTATTAGATCCCCAGTCATGTTGGCCTCTAATGCAACCATCTCATCCATTGCTATATCCTAATGAGCATGGACAACAATCTTCTCAAAATAAGTGGACTCAATATCCTCAACTACCTTTATTGTATAGGCATAATGGTGAGTTACATAGCCCTAAAAAACAAACCTTGTAATAGGGTATTTTACCCTACTAAACCTACATACCACTGGATCACTCAATGGAACCTTTATATGACCATATGCTCTCTTTACACTTGATGTCTTGACTCAAGGAATACCAAGCTCATTAGCCAAACTCTCTGAACCACTAGAGTCTCCATCAAGAATCACATGGCTAGTAGATATATTATTACCATTTGACACTTTCTTCTTTCATTTTTCATTACCTACCACACTAATAGATGTGCCTAAAGATGTGGGACTATTCCTAGTCTCCTAGACAAAGAACTAATTGTAGATCTACTACCACATGATGCCTCTAGTCCGTTATTCCTACTATACTTTTTACACATGACTATCACAATCATCAATATCATCCAATGAATCTTCACTAGATACATGCCTACTCATCTCATTAAAAATAACATCCTTGCTCGCCCAAAACTCACTATTAATAAGGTTATAACTATGATACCCTTTTTTCTCAATACAGTATCCAATGAAAATATATATTTTAACCCTTGGGTCCAACTTCTTACTTAACTCATTAGGAACATGAACATATGCAATGCAACCAAACACTTTCTATTGTAATACTTGAAGTTTCTTTCTTGTAAAACATTGATTTTACCATTGTATGTTTGCATGTCCAATGCATTTCTGCCATAATTTAATCTACAACTACACCTTTGCCTTTAGCATACTTAGCACCATTTATACTAGCAATTTCAACATCTAAAGTAAACATGTGGCCAACTCTCCTTCCTTTTGCAAGCAACTTACACTTATTATTGAAGTCTTCAACAAAACAATCATTTGCATTAAATTTACCCTACAACCATTGCTCTATCATTTGACTAAAAGATACTGAATTCTTTGTGATGGATGGAACATGTAAAACATCTAACAATAAGACTTTATCTAACTATCATATAAGGAAAAATGAACTTTTTCAATATATGATTAGATGACATGAATCATCACCTATCCCTATATAACTTGGACTTTGTAAATCCTACATCTCTCCAAACTATTGAGCATGGTTGGTTATATGATTAGATGCACCCAAATCAATATACCATATATCACCATATGCTACACGACAAACAAATTCTCATTTTTTTCATCACTTTTTTTAAACACAATGCATAATTTCCATATTGCAACTTGTCCCTACAAATGTCATCCTTCTTATCAAAACAATGGGCTACAATATGACATGTTCATCCACAATAATGAGACAAACAATACCATAATTATTAGAAACTCTATTTTGCCATCCACCTCTTTCTCTAGAGCTTCCCCTATCCCTAGGATTACCATAGTCTCCTAAAATCTGCATTACTAAACTATTGTTTTAACCTATGTTGCTAGTTACCACCATGGTGCATGATCTATACCACAACCTCTTGAAGGGGATTTTCCATATCCCCTTCCTGAAATTGACTAAAAAGCTTGGACCTATTTATCACTTTTTTTAGATAACTCACCTTGCATATTGATCTCTTCATTGAGCAAGAGAAAGACCAACTCATTGAAATTTGGAAATGGATTTTGTACAGACACAGAAATAACAAAGGACTTTCAAGCCTTCCCATTAAGACTACCCAAAGTAGACGAAACCAAATCATCATCACTAGGCATCACATCAATAGTTGTTAAGGGATCTACAATGCTCCTCACCTTTAAAATATACTCATTTACAGACATCTTTCCTTTCTTCAAAGTATCTAACTATTACTTGAGTTGAATCTTCTATGCTTTTGAATTTATTGAAAATATATTCTTAAATATTGTCCAAGTTGGATGTGAACTTTCTAGATTTTTTATATACGCCAACATAGTGTTATCAATGATTGCAAATAGCCAATATATTATCTTTTTATCTTTTGCATTTCATTCTTTCCATGCCTTTAATTCTTCTACAACCATCACGATATCACTTAGCTTTTTTTCCTTTTTTTCACTTGAAACAAACTCCAAGAGGTCTTTTTCAATAAGGAAGTCCATCACATGGAACTTCCATGATGGGTAGTTATCCTTGTCTATCTTCTCAATAATTAGATTTCCACTATTCTTAATCATTATGACATAACTGAGTACAAAACAACAAGCAAAACTTCAACAACTTTCCACAGAATGTGCACAATAATAAATTGGATAGCATTTTGCACTCATTCAAAATTACAAATTCAAAGAATGACCTATGCACTAGAGAATGGCTAATAGAGCGAAAATTATAATACATCTTGAAATTGCTATCTACAATCCTTGTGAAGCTAAAATGGGGCCCGAAATGACCTCTAATGAACCGAAAATGCAATGGTGGCAAAGCCCTAAAGAGTATATTAGTATAATAATGTAGCATGCCCGCCCCTTAAATTGCGGGACACGTCTTAGTAGTCCATCGAGAGATAAATCTATAAGACACCTCCCAACACTCCCAAGGAATGACACGGGGTTTGCCAACTAGGGTCTCTTGAGTCTGCCTCGCAACAAAACTTATCCGGCCGTTCTGACTAGGATCGACCTAAAGTCCGGGTTCCTAGCAGTCGGGTTCATCTAACAGCCTTCTAGTGTCGATCGACAGCAGCCGCTCCACTTTGCGTGGATACAACTAAACCAGAGCAGACTCATACCGCACTTGGTTCAAAGAGAATGGGAAACGAGAGGGATGCATCGCTCGACCTCCCTACCTGTAGGGCATAGTCCCATTCCGGTCCCCTAAAACAGTATGAATCAGGGTTCTAACCAACATTATCTAAGGTCATCGTCCCACTTTTCCTAACATTTCTCGTTAACATTTCTTTTGAGGAAAGCTCTCGGCTAACCGAGACCACCCTTCCGTAGGATAGACCCATTGGTCACATCCACTACGCTTCCCTCGGGGGTTGTTTTAGTTATCTAATTACCTACCACATTATGTTTGACACATAAAAGCAGCTTCCTTAATTAACCCGTTAATCACAAGTTCCTTTACGTAATTTAGGGCACAGACACGAAGACAAGATAACAAGATCAAACACTTCCTTAACTTATCTTCAAATTAATGTTTGTCTGTCGCCCATACAGGAGAATTAAGTGTCCCTTTCTGCCTCCGCAGAAAAATCCTTCCATCTCCCGACAATAAAAACTCGAAGGTTTATTCTACCAAGATTCTGCCTTGTAACTAGTATCAAGGCCTCGAGATCCCATCTCGAGTCACATAGAACACTTGTGTAGGGTCCGAAGGCATTGGGATTTACGGCCAGAGCCCCCCCTAGGACCCAAGCGCACATTCCCGACACGGATTCATAACCCCCTTGGTTAGGGTTTGGTAGTTCGCAGGGGTAGCTAGCACCATCCTTCCTTAATTATCCCCTCAGGAAATCATCCAAGCTTAAGCAACCAACCAAATAACATTTACTAGGGGAAACATCCCTTTTGTTCCCATGGCAATTTATCCTTACAGTTCCCGCCATGAAAATATAATCACTTGGATATTCATCCAAAACCACACCCAATCCTTAAGTATCCTTTCGGGAACAATCAAGCCGAAACAACCAGCCTAACATCCTTTAACTAGGAAATATCCTTTCCTAATCCAGCAAGTAACCACTCTGATTGCTAACCTTTTTTCCATCTTAAACAAGGTCAATCCTCACTAGAAACATCAATGGTAAACCATTTCAACAAGTCCCTTAAGCCACCGTTGCTTTGAAACTTATCTTATCCCTACTTAAATCATTTTTAGTCTTGATATACTACCTCCCTAGGGTTTATCTCCCCCTTGGGATCTAGGGTTGCCCAAGGAACAACTTTAATGAATATCTTCTAGATCTTTTTAATGATCTACATGATTTCACCTTTACCTATTTTGGCTAAAAGATCAACCCATCTTAAGCCCTTTAATGGCGAATACATGCAATTCTACCTCTATTTAAGAATTCAAGATGCGTGAGAAGAA
Source organism: Lygodium microphyllum (assembly GCF_053477565.2). Lineage (NCBI taxonomy): Eukaryota > Viridiplantae > Streptophyta > Polypodiopsida > Schizaeales > Lygodiaceae > Lygodium > Lygodium microphyllum. Next base: position 33,355,984 of record NC_141139.1, read on the forward strand.
TCTAAATCTTGGTACAACCTGGATATGAGCTATAGTTGCCGAAGGGTTGGTGGTATTCATGTCTTCACTTGCATTGGATATGTTTCTAGCTTCGTTTGCAACTTCAGCACTTGTGCTCCTTGTAACTCATCTCTTGGGTGCCATCCTTGTGCATTCCTGGTCTTGCAACCCTTGAGGTAAATCAACCACTCTTGCCTTGGCGGAATGAAGTGGTACGAGGGTCCACAAGGAATCTAAGGCCAATCAATGTGACTTCAACATGCATAACTCTTCTTCTTCTTTTACCCTCTCCCCAATTTTCTTTCCTACTATCTCACCCTCTCCATCTCATAGTCTTGTCTCCCTCTCTCTCTTTCTCTCTTGCTCTTGTTTTACTTCTTCTCCTTCTCTCTCTCCCTCTTCTTCTTCTTCTTCTTCTTCTCCTCTCTCTCCCTCTTCTTCTCCTTCTCTCTCCCTCTTCTTCACCTTCTTTCTCTCCCTTCCTCTTCTTCTTCTTCTTCTTCTCCTCTCTCTCTCCCTTCCTCTTCTTCTTCTTCTTCTTCTCCTCTCTCTCCCTCTTCTTCTCCCTCTTCTTCTCCTTCTCTCTCTCCCTCTTCTTCTCCTTCTTCTTCTCCTTCTCTCTCTCCCTCTTCTTCTCCTTCTTTCTCTCCTTTCCTCTTCTTCTCCTTCTTCTTCTCCTTCTTCTCTTCTTCTCCTTTCCTCTCTCTCCCTCTTCTTCTTCTTTTCTTCTCTCCTTTTCCTACTCTCTCTCTCCCTCTTCTTCTTCTTCTTCCCTTCTCCTTCTCTCTCTCCCTCTCCTTCTCTTCTTCTCTCTCTCTCTTCGTCCTCTTCTTCTTCTTTTCTCTTCTTCTCCTTCTCTCTCTCTCGCTCTCCTTCTCTTCTTCTCTCCCTCTCTTCTTCCTCTCCTTCTTCTTTTCCTCTTCTTCTCCTTCCCTCTCTCCCTCTCCTTCTCTTCTTCTCTCCCTCTCTTTTCACTGATCACAGAGGGGGGGGGGAGCTGCCGAGCAAACGAGGAGGGGGGGAAGTCTTTTGACGAGAGCCCAGGGGGGGCGCTGCTGTCTCATGGAGGGGGCGAAGCTGACGAGAATGAGGGTGGGGGACCTGCCTGCGAACATCCAAAGGGGGGGCACTTGTTGTTGCTCAAGAGAGGAGGAGGAGCCACCTTATATGGTGGAGGGGGAGGTGGTAAGGGGGGGAGGAGACGGCGCTTCCCTCGAGCTGGGGGGCTGCATGTCCCCTTCTCTCACTTCACTCCCTCTCTCTCTCCCCGACGTGCTGTCAGTGGGGAGAGAGAGAGGGATAAAAACTTTTCCAATAGAAATTAAAATTTTAAAGGGGGCTGGTTCGCATGGGGAAGGCATGGGGGCACACGGGGGATGTTACATCCTCTCCCCCTTAGAGGAATCGAGATATCCTCATCTCGAGAGAAACTGGGGAAGACAAGCACTAATGGGGCTTATGACCTGTGGGTTAAGACCCACCATGCATCCACTGCACTACTCTTAATGTTTCAAGTAGTGCACTCATATTATTCGAATTAACCATAGTTACAAGAGTAGGATTTATTCTCAATTGTGTTACATGTCGATTAAGCTTCTAGGAATTTTAATCCTCCTAATAAGGTTTAGTGGGCTCTAGATCTTTGTCTTCATCTCATTTGTCTATATATCCATAGATTGCGTCTGTGTAGCTTCATTTTCTTGGAGGCTCAATGTCTTCTGGACTTAGATCAAGGCAGTCTACTTGGATATGTCCTAGCTCATTACGTTGGAAGCATTGATGGTAGGGACATCTTCTATGGATGTGCCCTATCTCTCCGCATGTATGGCATCTCTTATCCTAATCTCCATAGTTATCTTTGCTACAATGGCCCTTTTTAAGTTCTTGGATGATTGGATTTGCTCGGAGCAATGCATCTTGCAAGTCCGTTGGGCTATTGATTCCAATTGAGTGTTTATGGGTGGATTCAACCCAACACAGAATTTTGACACATGTTGTGTCACATCCATTGGGGATGCATACTTTAGGAGTGAAACAAACTTTGAATAATATGCTTCAAGGGATAATCCTAGCTGCTTCAAGTCATAGAATTCATTCATCTTTTGTGTGCAGTAGGCGGTTGGCAGATACCTCCCTCGCACAGCTTCCTTAAGCTTATCCCAAGTGACTGCCCCCTCCGAGATCGCTTGGTCTCTGCACCACTGTTTCCACCAAAGTCTCACTTTGCCTGTAAGCTTAAGTTTGGCAAGCATGGCTTGGTTAGCAGGTGCAGTTCTTGTTGCCTCAAAATAGTCCTCCATGGACTCAATCCAGATCTCGGCGTCAGCTTGAACAATCCTTCCCTTGCCATCAAACTCGGGTGCCTTAATTTGCTTGAGAAGAAATTTCTTCTCTTGCATGTCAGCATTCATGGGTGTAGAAGGTGCCTGATAATCAAGCCATACCACTTAGGTTATTTCTGTTTAGGATATGTCTATGAACGGAATATTAATCAATCATGTATCTTTATGAAGTTTTGCTCTGATACCAACTGTAACATGCCCGCCCCCTAAATTGCAGGACATGTCTTAGCAGTCCATCGAGAGATAAATCTAGAAGACGCCACCCGGCACTCCCAAGGATTGATACGGGGTTTGCCAACTATGGTCTCTCGAGTCTACCTCGCAACAAAACTTATCTGGCCGTTCCGAGTAGGATTGACTTGAAGTTCGGGTTCCTAGCAGTCGAGTTCACCTAACAGCCTTCTAGCGTCCGTCGACAGCCGCTCCACTTTGCATGGATACAACTGAACTAGAGCAAACTCATACCACACTTGGTTCAAAGAGAATTGAAAACAAGAGGGATGCATCGCTTGACCTCCCTGCCTATAGGGCATAGCTCCATTCTGGTCCCCTAAAACGGTATGAATCAGGGTTTTAACCAACATTGTCTAAGGTCATCGTCCCACTTTTCCTAACATTTCTCGTTAACATTTCCTTTAAGTAAAGCTCTCGGCTAACCGAGACCACCCTTCCACCACCCTTCCCTCGGGGCTTGTTTTAGTTATCTAATTACCTACCACATTATGTTTGCACATAAAAGCAGCTTCCTTAATTAACCTGTTAATCACAGGTTCCTTTACGTAATTTAGGGCACATACACGAAGACAAGATAACAAGATCAAACACTTCCTTAACTTATCTTCAAATTAATGTTTGTCTGTCACCTATACAGCAGAATTAAGTGTCTCTTTTTGCCTCCGCAGAAAAATCCTTCTGTCTCCCGGTAATAAAAACCCGAAGGTTTATCCTACCAAGATTCTGCCTTGTAACTAGTATCAAGGCCTCAAGATCCCATCTCGAATCATATAGAACACTTGTCCAGGGTCCGGAGGCATTGGGATTTATGGCCAGAGCCCCCCCTAGCACCCAAGCATCCTCCTATGCCAAGTAATTTCCATGGAGAGACTTCTCACTGTGGGTTTGGTCCACATTTCTGGCGCAAATTCATAACCCCCTTGGTTAGGGTTTGGCGGTTCGCAAGGTAGCTAGCGCCATCCTTCCTTAATTATCCCTTCAGGAAATCATCCACAGCTAAAGCAACCAGCCAAATAACATTTACTAGGGGAAACGTCCCTTTTGTTCCCATGGCAATTTATCCTTACAGTTCCCACCATGAAAATATAATCACTTGGATATTCATCCAAAACCACACCCAATCCTTAAGTATCCTTTCGGGAACAATCAAGCTGAAACAACCAACCTAACATCCTTTAACTAGGAAACATCATTTCCTAATCCAGCAAATAACCACTCTAATTGCTAACCTTTTTTCCATCTTAAACAAGGTCAACCCTCACTAGAAACATCAATGGTAAACCATTTCAACAAGTCCCTTAAGCCACTGTTGCTTTAGAACTTAGCTTATCCCTACTTAAATCATTTCCAGTCTTGATGTACTACCTCCCTAGGGTTTACTCTCCCCCTTGGGATCTAGGGTTGCTCAAGGAATAACTTTAATGGATATCTTCTAGATCTTTTTAATGATCTATGTGATTTCCCCTTGACCTATTTTGGGTAGAAGATCAACCCATCTTAAGCCCTTTAATGGTGAATACATGCAATTCTACCTCTATTTAAGAATTCAGGATGCATGAGAAGAATCTAAATCTTGGTACAACCTGGATATGAGCTATAGTTGTCAAAGGGTTGGTGGTATTCATGTCTCCGCTTGCATTGGATATGTTCCTAGCTCTGTTTGCAACTTCAGCACACTTGTGCCATTTGTAACTCGTCTCTTGGGTGCCATCCTTATGTGTTCCTGGTCTTGCAACCCTTGAGGTAAATCCACGGCTCTTGCCTTGGTGAAAGGAAGTGGTACGAGGGTCCACAAGGAATCTAAGGCCAATCAATGTGACTTCAACATGCATAACTCTTCTTCTTCTTTTACCCTCTCCCCAATTTGCTTTTCTACTATCTCACCCTCTCCATCTCATAGTCTTCTCTCCCTCTCTCTCTTTCTCTCTCACCATTGTTTTACTTCTCCTTCTCTCTCTTCTTCTTCTTCTTCTTCTTCTTCTTCTTCTTCTTCTTCTTCTTCTTCTTCTTCTTCTTCTTCTTCTCTCTCTCCCTCTTCTTCACCTTCTTTCTCTCCCTTCCTGCTCTTCTTATTCTTCTTCTCCTCTCTCTCCCTCTTCTTCTCCTTCTTTCTCTCCCTTCCTCTTCTTCTTCTCTCTCTCCTTCTTCTTCTCCTTCTCTCTCTCCCTCCTCTTCACCTTCTTTCTCTCCCTTCCTCTTCTTCTTCTTCTTCTTCTTCTCCTTCTCTCTTTCCCTCCTCTTCTCCTTCTTTCTCTCCCTTCCTCTTCTTCTCCTTCTTCTTCTCCTTTTTCTCTTCTTCTCCTTTCCTCTCTCTCTCTCTTCTTCTTCTTTTCTTCTCTCCTTCTCCTACTCTCTCTCTCCCTCTTCTTCTTCTTCTTCTTCCCTTCTTCTTCTCCTTCTCTCTCTCCCTCTCCTTCTCTTCTTCTCTCTCTCTCTTCTTCCTCTTCTTCTTCTTCTTTTCTCTTCTCCTTCTCTCTCTCCCTGTCCTTCTCTTCTTCTCTCCCTCTCTTCTTTCTCTCCTTCTTATTTTCCTATTCTTCTCCTTCCCTCTCTCCCTCTCCTTCTCTTCTTCTCTTGAACAAGGAGGGGGGGAGTCTTCTGTGACGAAAGCCCAGGGGGGCTACTACTGTCGCACACACGGAGGGGGGGAAGGTGACGAGCATGAGGGGGGGCCTGCCTGTGTGGACAGCCAGAGGGGGGGTGCTTGTTGCTGCTTAAGAGAGGAGGAGGAGCCACCTTATATGGTGGAGGGGGGTGGTAAGGGGGGGAGGAGACGATGCTCCCCGCCAACTGGGGGGCTGCATGCCCCCCTTCTCTCACTTCACTCCCTCTCTCTCTCTCTCTCCCCGACATGCTATCGGCAGGGAGAGACAGAGGGATTAAAAAATTTCAAAATATATATATTTAAAGGGGATGGTTCGCATGGGGAAGGCACGGGGAATGTTACAAATAAACACCATTCTTCTTGCTCACCAAATCTCACAATAATTTGAGATTTTTGCTCTGCCCTACTTTCGGTGCCTCCAGAAGCACTATTCAAAAGAAACAGAGAAACAATGGGAGAACTTATTATTTATTGCTTGCTTGCTTGAATCCTTGCTCATTATCCTTCACTTTAACCTTCAAAATGACCCTATCTTAGTGATACCACTGTGATACTATACCAAAGAATCGTGTCATGGGGAGACTTACTTGAGCTACTATGTTGTACACATATAATACACTCAAGAGGAAGCTCACTCAAGAACACAAGAAGAAACATGGAGACCAAAACGTTTTCTTACTAGTTTTTCTTCTTTCTTCCATACACAATGAAATGTACACAAAGTATAGATGAGATATAAAGAAAAGTGACCTACTAAGTCAAACAGTGAATAATTGACTATACTAATCGATTGGCACTATATCTATGCCGACTATAAGTAGGTGTAACCAACCAAATACAATAGTTGGTAAGTCAATGGCCATGTGAGGATTATAATGACCATAAACACTAAGTGTAGATGTGTAGACTTATCTAACGACACTCTAACAAGGTAATCCATTAGCAATGTTTACATGTATCGAGCTTGCCATCTCAACAAAGATTGACAACTCCACAAAGTTGACAAGCACGTTGTATCCCTAAGATCGAGGCTAGTCCAATTTCTTGTAGAGTTGGAGCTCCATTATGATCTAGGGATCTAGAATAGCATGACCCCTAGGAACATGTTTCCCATTTGTTGATTTGATAGAGAAACAACTCGCAGCAATGTGTTCAATCCTCTAATTCAAATTCAAGTTGTCATAAGATGATTGTGTGCAATAGCTAGGCATCTACCACCTATAGTAAAGTAATGAGATTTTGTTTCTAAAGCCATTCTCCATGCTTTTGGACAAGGATATTCACATGGACACTCACCATATACTGCTCATGGATGACACTCCATCTAAGGCATACTTGAATCCCATAAGGAAAACTTGTTGTGTCACACAAATAATGATCATTCGATGAATGCAGAGTTGATGGAGGCACTATTGTTATATCTACAAAGGCTCTATAGATTTATGAATATTATCCCACACTTCTCATGTAGATTTCCTTATGTAAGATTTATCATTGAAAATATTTCCAAGAGAAAGAATACAAACCCACTCCATGAACTAATGAGGGGGTAATTTAGGTCAACTTTGTTGGTGTTGAAAACATCCAATATGTTGTGGAACTCATCAAAGCTTATATAGAACTAAGGGACTAGCCAATAGTAGTTAGGGAAAGAATTTGAATGTTGCCACCTAATCTCACTAAGTCCATTAGACTTCCTCCTATAGACATGAATGAATTACCGTCTAGCATAATGTAAAATTAGTGTTCATACATCAACATCTATATAACAATGTACATTCACTACAAGATATAGGCCTTATACTGGCGTTAAAAGCAATGAAAATATAAATAACAAAATTTTTCCCCGTTGTCGCAAAAATCGTCATTATTGGTGACACCATACAACAGTCAATATCAACGTCGCTATCAACATCGTTATTGGCATCGGTATCAGTATCGCATTTCTATCAGCGTCGGTATCAGCGTCGCAAATACCGACGCCAATACCGACGCTGATAGCGATGGTTTGCAATGAAAATAATGACGCCAATAACGACGCGAGCAGTAAATTTGTGACACTAATAGCGACGGTAACAAGAAAAAAAATTTTGTGGCAGGGCAGCTAGCACTGTGTACTTTATTTGAGCCATACAAAATAGTTTCTACACTATGTACAATGCTCGTGCAAATAAAAACAAAGTATACTGAAATCATAATACTGATATATGAAATAAATACATGATCGCATAATAAGCGATTGGTACAATCATGACAAGATATCACTAATACATAGAAAATGTCTACACAGATTAGGCGACCAAAAAATAAAGGTGTGTGAGCTCCAGGGATCCAAGGGCGAGCTACATATCCTCACCCTCCAAAAGCTCGTCCAGTCGCAAAGGAGCATCAAACGGACTCTGCAAAAAAAGAAACAACAACACATCAGTCCACCATACAATAATGCATTCTAATCAAACATGGTAACTACGGACAAGAAAGATGAGTGACTTTAAGGGCCGCCGCATCTATACAATCAGTAGATCAATGAAGTGAGACCGTGCCTCTCTACATATCGAGTCTCAAGGTCGGTCGAATCGCAATTTGTAATGGAGTGCTGCAAAGAAAACAAAATTCTAACTATTAGAAACATGATTATTAGTACAAAGGATATTGCAAAAAAATAAGCAAACAAAACAAAAAAAAAAACTTACGAAGTCCTCCAAATATGTCATGTGGCAGCCACTCCCAAGATGATGAACCATTCCGGCCTCGAGTCATGCCCTCACCGCCTCGTGCTGCTGACTCCAACGTCTTGGAGAATCTATAGCCTCCTCTCTAAGTCTGCACCAGTCGTCCGCGTCTAACCACTCGGGCTTTGTAGCCCCACTCTTGATTGCCTTGCGTGCGTCGAATCGTCTGTGACATATATGCACGCATGAAATCCATCATCCAGCCCATAAAAAATCTATCTACTGAGGATGGAACCGAAAACTCCTCATGCAAGGATGCTACTATGTAGTCCTTGCTCCCCTCCGGTATATTCTTCCAATGATCTAAAACGTTATGCCGAAAAACTTGTTGACACAACTCTCTCATGCGAGCCATCACCCTCCTTCCCTCATCATTCATGATGATGGCTCCTGACCTATCATCGACTAGATATGCATATCCCCCTAGGGTATGCCTAAGATGGGTCCTCTCCCATCTGTGTCCATGCTCCTGGGCATATCTAGGAGACCCCTGTGCATCCAGTATACCGATCGGGGTAATATCTGTCGGAGTGGCACCCATAGGGGTTCCACCTCTACTGACGGCTAAGGAAAAGTCAGAGTAACTGGAGTAGACGTCCCCACAGATGTTACAAATCCTGGAGGTTATGCAACTCCAACTGAACAACGAGACAGAGACATCGCATCCGTGCCTCCACAACATCCACCTGAGCCTGAGCCACGCTCCCTAGAACCACCACGAGAGTGAGGAGTCACACCTGTATCCCGTGTCGACAGGGGGCTCACTGCCTCCGTATCTCTGCAACATCCCCCTGACCCTAAAGCACTCCCTCTCTCTAGCCCAAGTCTGGAGCATCGAGCTCATCTGCTCGAAGCTGATCAAGCATCCGATCACGCTAAAAAAGATCTAGCAGAGCGCCCTGACAAAGACCGAGACAGCTCTTGGTCTGCCATGTCTCTGAATTTCGCAATATGGTCTAGAGACATGCGAGTGAAGCTATCATGTAACTCCTCATCGCTCATCCCTCGACTGATCCTGAAAATGTCACCTGCACAGATAAAAAATGATGTTAGAATAATCAATTTAAATCATACAAAGCACAGTAATATAAATCCTAAAAAAAAGATCTCACTTAAAATGCATATCTTATGTACCCTTATAAGCAATTAGTCAACGATTTGAGTAAGTGGATGCTCCAAGTATGAAGTATCCTATGATCCCATCTCAATCTCCTAACAAAACTCCGCATACATTGGAAGGTCGATAGACATGTCACCACAAAAGGATGAGTCTATCTCATTCTCAAAGAATTCTTGGACTCCTGTATTTTCATCATTGTTAGCCAATGCTAGCTCCAAGCTTTTGGTGGCCCCCACCCCTTGCAATATCGACCCCTCTATTTGCATATTGTCTTCATCTATGCTCGGAACATCGCTTTGATCATATACTCTCGTACTTCGGGGAGTTGAAGGTATAACATACCACCATCGAGGTTGTCGAGGGTTTGGATAGAAGATTACTTGTTCACAAACACGTACAAGAGAGTTTAAACCATTATGGCATGTACCATGTCGTAATACAATTAACAAACAAATGAGTCCATGCACCAGTTCACAATGGGATGGCAACACAAAGGTGTCATGCAAATCCGTCCATTTTTTTTCGGAATCTATTTTGAGAAATCCAGACAGACCTCGTCGAACTGTTGCTCCAGCTCCTCCAAGTACCACTTTGAACCACTGCACATCGAATAGTATCATGGAGAAGCTACGGTAATATACCGTAACAATACTTTGCAAGTTTCCAAAATACTCCATCTCATCTACAACTGTGTTTGGGTCCGTTGCTCGTCGCCGGCTCTCTTGCTCGAACCTTGCCATGATACCATAGTCCATTGTGGAGCGCATTTTGTCAATACGCTCCACGTAAAAATGCCATCCGCGCGACCACGTTGCACTATATATTTTGTACTGTACATTGAAACACTCAAATTAGATGTTGCATATAAAATATAGATACGACAAATCCTCGGGATATCGAATCATTCCATGACACGTACTACGTCGGAATTCAGATCGCGCTTCCTCTCGATCTTGCCTAGCGATCTGGTATTTGGCACCACGTCTCCATAGAAGCATAACGCAACATACAAAAGCGATTCACCTTCTCCTCCATTGAGGCATCCATTCTTTTTTCTATCCCATTTCCAACCACCACATCTTCAGTCAGTCTATCATCATCCTTCAGCAACCATAGCATTTCGTTGTCTAGATCCACCGTTGGTAGCCATTGTGAAATATGCACTAACGCCTCAGACACCAACCAACCTTCAGCCATGCTACCTTTTGGCCAAGCTCATTGTCACACAAAGCCTTTCAGTTTTTTCATGAAGCGCTCCAAGAAGAACATCCATCGCATATGGATAGGTCCAGCAATCTCCACTTCATCTACAAGATGCACAAGAAGGTGGATTTGTATCGTGAGCATGCTAGTGGGGACGTCTTAATCTCCTTCTATGAGATCCATTGCACCAAAGTCGACAAACTATAAATGGCCCCGCATATTTCTCGAGTAAGACATCCTGCGATCGTGATTGGTAGTACAAACTGCCACAAATGAGAAAGCATTATGAATAATGGCTACACTCCAAATAGCAAAATGCGCATGCCAATTACAATCCATTCGTAGTACAAACCTGACATATCTTATGCCAGTCATGGGATTTTAGCCCTGATAATTGATCGTCTTTAGAAAATGCAGACTTGAGAGAACGCATCATACACGTTGGAGTGCAGATAGACTTGACTACTTGCTTCACAATGCACTCTTCTTTAGTGGGAAAAACCCAAGGAGCGCGAGGTACCTGCACGCGACCGTCAGTACTCAACTGCGGCCAAAGCGGCTCCATCTTACCTACCTCCTTCAAATCCATTCGTGCCCCTATAGTGTCTCTCTTTCCTATGATGTGGTCCGATAGCAAGTTGCCCACATTCTTGAAAATATGCATGGGATTGACCTGTAAGTGGGTCCAATATGGCAACTTGTAGAAAACTGAGAACTGCCGCATTCTGTTTGAATGTGACTCCACGTGGACCATTTTCAGCTCGTACTAGCTTGCGGTATTCATACGTGTTAGAGATCTTCCAAGAAAACCTTCCCTGAGTTCATGATCCTCTGGCAAGAAAACGGGTGTCCTTGATATACCATCTTCTTCATGGTTCGTGACCTTCGGGAGTCTAACTATGGCCCACACAATGGACATGCATGATTACCTGAGGTAACCAGACCTATTCCAACACCACGACCCAGTGAATACAAGCTTGAACGAGATAACATATAGATATTATCAATGACAACGGAGGCTTGTTCACCTGAGCACTCTCCGAATCTCAGAAAGTCATGCATCATCCACATGAGAATGGCTCGAAGATTGGCAAACCGCCAACCATCGCGCTTGCTCATATCTTGCACGGTGACCCCCTCCTCCCACAAAATCTTAAGCTCATCGACTAATGGACGAAGATACATGTCCATATTTTTGACTTTGTAGGGCCGAGGACGAGTAAGCTAAGGATGAGGTGTCATTTCTTCGTAGAAAGCCATGGAGGGATATTGTAGTTGACAAGGACTATAGGCCACACACTGTAAGAAGTTGAACGCAGACCGAATGGGTTCACGCCATCCATTGCAAGACCGAGCCAAAGATTCCTTGGCTCTCGCACAAAGCCTGGGAAGGTAGAGTCAATATGGCTCCATGCACGTGAATCCGCTGATATTCGTTGAACTCCATCCATGGACCTATTCTGCGCATGCCACGTTGTCAAGCTCACCATGTCAGATGTATGAAACACGTGGTTTATGCGGGGGATAAGCGGAAAGTGTCTAAGAAATTTTTGAGGGATGGTTTGCCCTTGCAAGTTCTGTCGATACCTATGAGCACCACACTTTGGACATCTCTCCATAGTCTCGTATTCTCCTCGAAACAATATGCAATCGTTGATACATGCATGGATGTTGTTATAGTCCCTGCCAAGCTTTTGTAAAACATGTCGTGCATCATCACGAGACTCAGGCATGGTATTTACAAGTGGTAATATACGATGTTTCAATAACCTGATAAAAATCATAAACACCTTGAAAAAGCACAAATATTTTTAATAATAGTGTCGAAAAAAAATCAACGAATCGTATGTACAAGGTACCTGAACAACTCGGTCACACTCGCGTCGCTCCACCCATATTTTGCTTGCACACTTAAGAGTGCAAGCAGTGTCTTCAGGCGAGATACTCGACACCCATCATATAATGGTATGGATGCTTCATCTTTAAGCAGATCAGAAGTCTCGACATCCATGGGAATCAATGCATTGATCATTGCCTCCATCTCAGGCTCCAAGATTGTAGGTAGGTCTGGAAGGTTGCCTGTCTCCTCTGGCATTGACGTATAGATTGGCCTTGCAAGTGGTGGATTGGATCATGCACTCCATTCATCGCACGCCCACGAACTCTTCTAATTGGCCGCAAAGGGTGCACTCCTCCTTGGGATGAGACATCATCTCCCTGGATAGAAAATTTTCCAGCCAGACCCAATCTTATTATATATGGTATTCAATTAGCTTGCAAGTACAATACATGATTGATATTAACTTTTCTTACCATTTGCTAAAAATCAGCAATCACCTGATCAATTATCTTAGATTGAAACTCGCCAAATCGTCGTACCTATTCTATAGACAATCGACGTTTTCGTTTAATTGCTAACCTGCATTGAGAGCAAGGACATGGGACACGTTGATTAAGATACGCCTCGCGATCTTGAACAATAGAACCTTTATTGTTTTTCATTTTGTCTATGTTACAAAAAATAATTTATTTTTGTTATCATTCTTTTTTTTCTTAAATTGTTATACTCTCCTTCCATCTCTCTCTTTTTTTTCTTTCTTAAATTGTTATCCTCTCCTTCCATCTCTCTCTCTCTTTTTCTACATTACGACTACGACCACGACCACGACCACGACCACAACGACCACGACCACGACCATGACTACAACTACGACCACGACCATGACCACGGCTACGACCACCACCACCACCACTTGGACATCTCTCCATAGTCTCGTATTCTCCTCGAAACAATATGCAATCGTTGATACATGCATGGATGTTGTTATAGTCCCTGCCAAGCTTTTGTAAAACATGTCGTGCATCATCACGAGACTCAGGCATGGTATTTGCAAGTGGTAATATATGATATTTCAATAACCTGATAAAAATCATAAACACCTTGAAAAAACACAAATATTTTTAATAATAGTGTCGAAAAAAAATCAACGAATCGTATGTACAAGGTACCTGAACAACTCGGTCACACTCGCATCGCTCCACCCGTATTTTGCTTGCACACTTAAGAGTGCAAGCAGTGTCTTCAGGCGAGATACTCGACACCCATCATATAATGGTATGGATGCTTCATCTCTAAGCAGATCAGAAGTCTCGACATCCATGGGAATCAATGCATTGATCATTGCCTCCATCTCAGGCTCCAAGATTGTAGGTAGGTCTGGAAGGTTGCCTATCTCCTCTGGCATTGACGTATAGATTGGCCTTGCAAGTGGTGGATTGGATCATGCACTCCATTCATCGCACGCCCACGACCTCTTCTAATTGGCCGCAAAGGGTGCACTCCTCCTTGGGATGAGACATCATCTCCCTGGATAGAAAATTTTCCAGCCAGACCCAATCTTATTATATATGGTATTCAATTAGCTTGCAAGTACAATACATGATTGATATTAACTTTTCTTACCATTTGCTAAAAATCAGCAATCACCTGATCAATTATCTTAGATTGAAACTCGCCAAATCGTCGTACCTATTCTATAGACAATCGACGTTTTCGTTTAATTGCTAACCTGCATTGAGAGCAAGGACATGGGACACGCTGATTAAGATACGCCTCGCGATCTTGAACAATAGAACCTTTATTGTTTTTCATTTTGTCTATGTTACAAAAAATAATTTATTTTTGTTATCATTCTTTTTTTTCTTAAATTGTTATACTCTCCTTCCATCTCTCTCTTTTTTTTCTTTCTTAAATTGTTATCCTCTCCTTCCATCTCTCTCTCTCTTTTTCTACATTACGACTACGACCACGACCACAACGACCACGACCACGACCACAACGACCACGACCACGACCATGACTACAACTACGACCACGACCATGACCACGGCTACGACCACCACCACCACCACTTGGACATCTCTCCATAGTCTCGTATTCTCCTCGAAACAATATGCAATCGTTGATACATGCATGGATGTTGTTATAGTCCCTGCCAAGCTTTTGTAAAACATATCGTGCATCATCACGAGACTCAGGCATGGTATTTGCAAGTGGTAATATATGATATTTCAATAACCTGATAAAAATCATAAACACCTTGAAAAAACACAAATATTTTTAATAATAGTGTCGAAAAAAAATCAATGAATCATATGTACAAGGTACCTGAACAACTCGGTCACACTCGCATCGCTCCACCCGTATTTTGCTTGCACACTTAAGAGTGCAAGCAGTGTCTTCAGGCGAGATACTCGACACCCATCATATAATGGTATGGATGCTTCATCTCTAAGCAGATCAGAAGTCTCGACATCCATGGGAATCAATGCATTGATCATTGCCTCCATCTCAGACTCCAAGATTGTAGGTAGGTCTGGAAGGTTGACTGTCTCCTCTGGCATTGACGGTATAGATTGGCCTTGCAAGTGGTGGATTGGATCATGCACTCCATTCATCGCACGCCCACGAACTCTTCTAATTGGCCGCAAAGGGTGCACTCCTCCTTGGGATGAGACATTATCTCCCTGGATAGAAAATTTTCCAGCCAGACCCAATCTTATTGTATATGGTATTCAATTAGCTTGCAAGTACAATACATGATTGATATTAACTTTTCTTACCGTTTGCTAAAAATCAGCAATCACCTGATCAATTATCTCAGATTGAAACTTGCCAAATCGTCGTACCTATTCTATAGACAATCGACGTTTTCGTCTAATTGCTAACCTGCATTGAGAGCAAGGACATGGGACACGCTGATTAAGATACGCCTCGCGATCTTGAACAATAGAACCTTTATTGTTTTTCATTTTGTCTATGTTACAAAAAATAATTTGTTTTTGTTATCATTCTTTTTTTTCTTAAATTGTTATACTCTCCTTCCATCTCTCTCTTTTTTTTCTTTCTTAAATTGTTATCCTCTTCTTCCATCTCTCTCTCTCTTTTTCTACATTACGACTACGACCACGACCACAACGACCATGACCACGACCACGACCACAATGACCACGACCACGACCATGACTACAACTACGACCACGACCATGACCACGGCTACGACCACCACTACCACCACCACGACTACGACTATGACCACGACCACGACTACGACTACGACTACAACCACGACCACGACTACGACTACAACCACAACCACGACCACGACAACGACCAAGACTACGACTACAATAATCACAACCACGACCTATGACCATGACCATGACTACGACGACCACGACTACGACTACGACCATGACCATGACCACGACCACGACCATGACCATGACCACCATGACCACGACTAGGAATACGACTACGACTATGTCCACAACCACGACCACAACTACAACTACGACTACGATGACCACGACCATGACTATGACCACGACCACGACCACGACCACTACCACTACCACTACCACGACTATGACCATGACCATGACCACGTCGACCATGACTATGGGTAGGTTGCACTCACTAAGAATAGATTGGCGATTCACCTCATCTTCTCTCCATCATCAATAGAATTCTCCTTTACCATTTACAACTCATCCATCATCTCTCCACACTATTGCACACTACAATCTCTATGAGGGCATAAGATTAGGATCTCCACAGATACCAAAGCATGATCTCTAGCTTGATGGTTGCATATATACTACTACTACTCATGGAATAAACCTTAAAATAGTTATTATGCTCAAATATATGCTTGGGTTAGAGTAGAAATTTGTTCCTAAGACTATTCTAAGGAAGAAAGAGGGTTAATGATAAAAGAGTGTCCTTCCTTGCAAGTGATTTTATATTATATTTATTAATTAAAATTGATAGTTGAATATGAGTTTCCTAAGAGATCTCATGGTGATGTTGTTTTAGTTGTGCAAAGCATATGAATGATGTTGTTTTAATTTTATGTATTTGTATTTTTAAGAAGAGATTGATTTTTATGGAATATCCAAAGTTATTTTTGGGATTACGTTATAAAAAATGAATGTTTTTCATACTGATAGGCTGATTGCCTTCATCGTATATTTGCGTGGTGGAGGCTAGGATAAGCCCCATGTATGAGAGGTCTCTTTGCAAGAAGAACATTATGCTAGGAGGGCACAAGTATGCTAGGGCTCTCTAGCCATATATCCCTTAGGTTTGTTGAGGATTAACCTAACCCCAATGAGCCTAGGATGAGCTTATTGTAAGGTTCTATTTACTTTTCTCTCTTTCTCTCCCTCTCTCATTTCCTCTCCCTCCCTCACCCTGACCCTCTCTTTCTCTCTTTCCCTATTAGGTTTAATGATTTTTCCCTATTTTTCTCTCTCCTCTCCCTCTCTCATTTCTTTTTCTCTCTCCTCTCCATCTCTCATTTCCCTTTCTCTCTTTCTCTCCCTCTCTCATTTCCTCTCCCTCTCTCACCCTCACCCTCTCTTTCTCTATTAGGTTTAATAATTTTTCTCTTTTTCTCTCTCCTCTCCCCCTCTCTCATTTCCTTTTCTCTCTTTCTCTCCCTCTCTCGTTTCCTCTCCCTCCCTCACCCTCACCCTCACCACACCCTCTCTTTCTCTCTTTTCCTATTATGTTTAACATCTTCTGTCTTTTTCTCTCTCCTCTCATTCTCTCATTTTTCTCTCTCTCCTCTCCCTCTCTCATTTCCTTTTGCTCTCTTCCTCTCCTTCTCTCATTTCTTCTCCCTCCCTCTCCCTCTCTCATTTCCCTATTCCCTATTATGTTTTTGTCTCCCCCCCTCTCCCTCTCCCTCTCCCTCTCCCTCTCTCATTTCCTCTCCCGCTCTCATTTTCCTATTATGTTTAATGTCTCCCTCTCCCTCTCTCATTTCCCTATTCCCTATTATGTTTTCGTCTCCCTCCCTCTCCCTCTCCCTCTCCCTCTCCCTCTCCCTCTCTCATTTCCTCTCCCGCTCTCATTTTCCTATTATGTTTAATGTCTCCCTCCCTCTCTCATTTCCCTATTATGTTTAATGTCTCCCTCTCCCTCCCTCTCCCTCTCTCATTTCCTCTCCCTCCCTCCCCCATTTCCTCCCTCTCCCTCTCTTTCCCTCTCTTTCTCTCTCTCCCTCCCTCTCCCTCTCTCATTTCCTCCCTCTCCCTCTCCCTCTCCTTCTCTCTCATTTCCTCTCCCTCTCACAATATACACAAATTATACAAAAATAAATAAAAAAGAGAGAGAATGCACTCTCCCTCCCTCTCGTTCTCTCATTTCATCCCCCTCCCTCTTCCATTTCCTCCCTCTCCCTCTCCCTCTCTTTCTCTCTCTCTCTCCCTCCCTCTCTCTCCTTCCCTCTCCCTCTCTCATTTCCTCCCTCTCCCTCTCTTTCTCTCTCTCTCCCTCCCTCCCCCTCCCTCTCCCTTTTCCTCCCTCTCCCTCTTCCTCTCCCTCTCTTTCTCTCTCATTTCCTCTCCCTCTATCAATATGCACAAATTATATTTATAAAAGTAAAAGAGAGAGAGAATGCACTCTCCCTCTCTCATTTCCTCCCCCTCCCTCTCCCTCTCTTTCTCTTTCTCTCCCCATTTCTTTCTCTTTCTCTCCCTCCCTCTCCCTCTCCCTTTCCTCCTTCTCCCTCTCCCTTTCCCTCTCTTTCTCTCCCATTTCCTCTCTCTCTCTCTCAATATACACAAATTAAACCCTAAACAAGTAAAAGAGAGAGAGAATGGACTCACCGTAAAGATTTGCAGGAGGGTTTGGCAGCTCCTCTTCGCGACGGCGACTCCTCCTCTCCTTCGCGAACGACGACGGCGGCGGTGGCAGCGGCGGCAATTACAAGCCTTCTTCCTCTCCCTCTCTCACCCTCTATGCAAAACGCTCGCTCTCCCTCTCGAAAAGTTTTATGAATGCGCGAAATGAAACGCGCTCGGGTTTCGGCCCACTTTTGTTTCTCTATGGAACGTTGCTATTTGCATCACTATTAGCGTCGCATTTGTGATGCTAATAGTGACGCAAATAGCAACGCCGCTATTCTGTGTCGCTAATCGGCATTGCTATTGCTTTGTTTCCTTGTAGTGATTGTATATAAAGTTCTTCTAAGTAAAAATTAGACACATTTATATATCTTTAGTAATCAAAGTGTTCATTTTGTTATCCTTTTCCTTTCATCTATAGACTTAGTCATGGGATTTTTGTGATTTATACAAATCGATATTGTATTTAGTAATAGCAATAATAAATAGTCTTTTAACAAAACAGGAATATCTTTGAAGATTGCAAAACATTGTTTTTCTTTTTTCTTTTTTGAAGAAATATTAATATTTTTTTTTTTTTTAAAGTGAAGAGTATATATTTTTTATGAAGTATGTAGAGTGCTTTAATCTAAGCATCTCTAATCTATATTACAAAAGAGAGCAATAGCTTTATCTTGAACTTATAAAGGAGGATAAATGCTAATTATATTACATGAGCAAGATTTCTATTTGATGTTCATTAAGAGGATTGCTATGTTGAGACCATTTCCTTCTTTAGCTCCACTTTCTTTTTTAATATCTTGTATGCTTCCTTCAATTTTTTGGCATCCAAACCAACTTGCACATTATTTTGAATTTGAATCCATGCTCCTATAGCTCCACAACTTAACATTCAAGTTAATATGACATCTGTCATTTAGCTTTCTACAAAATCTTGAATTATTAGTCTCAAAGTCTTGTAGTATAGAAATTGATTTACCACCAATAGTGATTCCCTTGAAATTAAATGGAAAATTAATCAATATAGGGAGAATAGCTTGAGACCCCTAGCAGTTCATCCTACATTGCACCAAGACAACTTCCTCAACATTAAATCTAGCTTGAAGTTATCTATTTCTACTTAAACATTGGTCCAAACCTTTTATTCTACTATTTAACAATAAAGGTAGACTCACATCCAGTTTTAGTATCATATGCACACATTATTTCAAATACAGTCAAAGAGGGCCTTCAGAAGCCAATCAAGTTCATTCATCATAGGAATAATATGTAAGTACTAACTTCATTGGTGTAACTTGATTTACAATAAAGTAATAATAACTTAGAGAAATGGCTTATTCTATGGATATAAAGTTAGTATTTGTTTTAGTAGTTATTATTCCTTTAACTTATCATTTTAGTATAAGTTTATACTATTGTAGTATAGATTTGTTTATGTTCAATCAGGTTAGTACTATTTTGTTGTCAGTTAGTATTATTTAGTACTACTAAGGTTTGCACTATATACTAACTCAAAGGCTAAGGCTATTATAAAACACATACTTACTACTAATCTATCTTCCTAATTATGGTTAGGTTGAAGAAGGGCACTAACCTCTTCCTATGGGATTTAAAGGATCCATGACATTTCTTTAGGAATTCCAACATAGCATCTTTTTCATCCCAACATGGTTTTACATATTGTTTAGGGCGGTGAGGTTCCAAAGCATCATCTATGTTACTATGTTATCTTTCCCTTTTACTTTCCTCTCTTCCAAGCATTCTTCATCTAGCTAAATAACATTATCTTCCTTTTTTTAATTTTCCAACACAAAGTCCAATTTGAGTCCTGAAATAAACAATAAAAAGCCATATGGTGACCCATTCTAGAAAAAACAAGAAGAGCATAAATTAAATCAACCTTGAAATCCTTTGAATCGTTAACTTTTACTAAAGTTATAATCGAGGATCTTGCTTGAAGAGCAGTTATAGGTGATATTTTGACAACCCATATGGTGCATAATATCAAAATACTAACTCTAGAGGAGCTTTGAGAAACATAGAACTAGCTTAACTTTCTATAAGCTGAGAAGGAAGTAAGTTGGGGACAGATTAAGTATCTTATCTTTCAAGGAGCTAAGAAGAAAGTAAGTTGGGGATAGATTAAGTTGGCTAAATTGTCCTAAATTTTAAAGTAGCTGTTACCATGATTTTTGTATTTTGATTGTAAAATTCTTCTTAATTTCAATATAATATATTTTATTTACAATTTAAATTCATTAAAAATTATGTTTTTTTTAATACACTTGTCACCTCATTGACAATCAATATTTTCTCCAAAGTAACTAACTAGAATAATGATCAAGATACCTAAGTTTATGGAGGGTGTGGACTCTACAAAGAGCACAACTTAGCTCTTTGGAACAATGATCAAAATGAGATTAAAATACCTTGCTCTATAGAGTGTAACATGTCCGCTCGTCCACTTGTGGGACACGTCTTAGCAGCCCATTAGGAAGAGAGTCTAGAAAGCGCCGCCTGGCACTCGCAAGGAATGTCACAGGGTTTGCGATCTAGGTCTTCCCGAGTCTACCCTACGTAGAAGTGTCTGGCCGTTCCCACTTAGGACCGACTTGAAGTCAGGGTTTCTTTCCTATCAGCAAAGTCTCTAGGAAGTAGCTAGCGTCGAGCTCCAGATGAACCACTTTGAGTAGGAACAACGGAGTCGAAGCGGATCTATGCTGCACTTGGTTCATGGAGAATGGGAAACGAGAGGGATGTGAAGCTCAACCTATCTGCCCATAAGGCATAGTCCCATTCCATTCCCCTAAAACAGCATAAATCGGGATTCTAACTCTACTGATGCTAGGTCTTCATAGTCTCGTTATCTCATCTTTTGAGAAAAGTTCCCAGCTAACCGGGACCACCCTTCTGTAGGACGGACCCAAGTCACGTCCACCGCACTTTCCTCGGTTTGCTTAGTTATCTAATTACCTACCACATTATGTTTGACATGCAAAAGAAGCTTCCTTAATTAATCAGTTTAAACACAGGTTCCTTTACGTAACTTAGGCACTGACACAAAAACAATGTCAAGCAAGTTCCTTTTTCAAATATCAGATCTTTATTTATCATAGTCCCGAAATACATCAAGTATCATGCCCGAAGGCTATCCCAACAATCTACAGGATTGCTGCTCCAAGTTCTGCCCGTAGACTAGTACACGGGCCTTGATATCCCATCTCGAGTCACGTCGGCCTCTTCTATAGGACCTGGAGGCAAGGAATTTACAACCAGAGCCTCCCCTGGTACCCAAGCGTCCTCCCGCTCCAAGCAGCACCCACGGAGAGACCTCTCGTAGTGGGTTCGGTCCACATACCCGACACGGCTAACAACCCCCTTGGATAGGGCTAGACAGACAGTTGGAGGTAACTGAACCTGCCTCTCCCTCCAGGCTTTTAACCTGAAGCATTAAATGTTTTGCCTTGAATTAGTTCCTTGAGCAAAGAAGGTTAAACAATGTACCTAAGTGTACAATCACGATCATCTCAGAGGTCGCTTGTACGACCAACTGCTAAGGTGTGATTCCTTTTTCCCAGATGCTCCCAGCACATTCAATCCTGGATCGTTTGCAACTTGGCAAGATCCCAAGGGCTTGGCAAGCTAGGTTGCTTGTATTCCCTTTTTCTTTGGGTTAGGGTTTGTACCCTTTCGACCCTAATTATCCTTACCTTAGGTCTCCTTGTAAAATAGATCATGGACAACCCCGTTGTCCTTGGTTGGTCAACTTGCTACTAATTTCCTAGATCCCTTGTAGTGCCTATGTGCCTTTACCTTTGATCTTAATTGATCAAGATCGTCTATTCCCTTGACCATGGCTGGTCAAGACGGTTCTGTTTAGAACAGTTCCTACTCTGACTTAAGTATAACCTTCTTAAGCCCTCTTATTAATGCTCACAAGCACTAAGCTTTTACCTATCCCTCTTGAAGTCACCAAGGACTTTGTCGTGGGACTCATGGATCTCAGTCCCATTTGGTAGATTACAAACAATGTTGAATTTTTCCAACAACTTTAATGCACACAACATAATGCCATGCTTTCATTTCAATGCTTACAATTTTGACATTTTGTGCCACACATGCGAAGGTGCTTTCTATGCGTGCAATCTTAACATTATCCTCTATGTAACATTTTACACAATCTATAACCTTCTTGAATGGTCTAACTTTATGTGATCATTGTATGAGTCTATCTGCACTTTAATCTTTTTTGCAAATTGTTACATGTACCTTAGAATCCATCTTGCGACATGGACATGCACTTTGTTCCTTTCAATGTTCTCCGAAATGCATTTTAAGCAAGAACTTGTGCAAGGATTAATGCACTTTATGCAAGAATTCATGCAAGAGTTTTTGGTCATTTATGATGCAATTTCTAATCAATTTCACCTATTACGATGTCATCCTACAACAGAGATTATCTTTTTCGTTACATACATCACAACTATGTTCATACGTAAGGAATTATCAAACACGCAATTAATGTGATGCATGTGAATATGATTCTTCACCGTGATGATTATAACCTACGATCTAATAATAGAGCAACCTGGGTTTGGAGTGATGCCGTGATTCCACTGGTATTGATGCCTGATGAACCGTTCACGACTACGATGCCACCTTGTTTCAAACCTCCATCCACGCTTGCAGGGTTTTCGGCCATCTTTGTGGAACTACGCTTCGGGCACTCAAAGACCCATGTATGAGTGATGGGGTTCTCGCACTCTCCTAGCAAAATTCTCGTCGCCTCTCCTTGAGTGGGGAAATAAAATAATGAACGGGGAGGGGCGTATCTTCAGGAATTCTTCTTATTCTTCTCTTCTTCTCCTCTTTCTCTCTCTTCTTCTCTCCTTCTCCTCTTTCTCTCTCTTCTTCTTCTTCTTCTTCTTCCTCTCTTCTTCTCCTTCTCTCTCTCCCTTCCTCTTCTTCTTCTTCTTCTACTCTTCTTCTCCTTCTCTCTCTCTCCTCTTCTTCTTACTCTTCTCCTTTTTCTTCTCTCTTCTTCTTCTTCTTCTCTTCTTCTCCTATCTCTCTCTCCCTCTTCTTCTTCTTCTCTTCTTCTCCTTTTCTCTCTCCCTCTTCTTCTTCTTCTTCTTCTTCTTCTTCTTCTTCTTCTTCTTCTTCTTCTTCTTCTTCTTCTTCTTCTCTCTCTCTCTCCTCCTCCTTCTTCTTCTTCTTCTTCTTCTTCTTCTTCTTCTTCTTCTCTCTCTCTCTCTCTCTCTCTCTCTCTCTCTCTCTCTCTCTCTCTCTCTCTCTCTCTCTCTCTCTCTCTCTCTCTCTCTCTCTCTCTCTCTCTCTCTCTCTCTCTCTCTCTCTCTCTCTCTCTCTCAGCGCTGATCACAGAGGGGGGGGGGGGGGGGTTTCTAACGACCGGGAGGGGTTGTTGGCGAAGACGAAGGGGGGGAGCCCCCCTCTCCTTTATTACTCACTCTCTCTCTCTCTCTCTCCCCCCACCATGCAGTCGGCAGCAGGGGGAGAGAGGGAGGGAGTAAAAATTTTTGAGGGGGGGTTCCCATGGGGGGGAGGCATGGGGGGAGCATGCGGGATATTACAGTAGAGGCAATGGCTCAGTTCCTAGTGAAACATGTTTCTTCCTCATTATGATTTGTCCACTTCCCTCCATTTTGACAACCTTTTAAAGGAGGAAGGTGGCCATTGTTCTCATTTGGCTCACTTATATCAATGTCATGAAAATTTAAGGTTTAATATACATGAATTCTAAAATTTAGAAAGGCGGGTCTAAAACCATGGATTTAACAAAAACATTAGTTATTAAAATGAAAAATACATTTAATTCATACCTACTATATTTTTTTGTTCACAAATACTTGCCTTAGATTCCTCACAATTGGGGACACTTGTGTTTTATTTGCAATGGTCCCCTCTCTGGGTATTTTCCTTAACAATGCCTACACACCTTTCCAAGCTAGGCCATCATGTGTGAAGATGTCATTGATGTCATCCTCCATTGAGTCACAACTATTGATAGGACTACTACAAACCTTTCTTATTGAGGTTGGCCTGACACTCATGCATACTTACCTTCATGAAACAATGTGGAGCTTTATATGCGATTTCACTTGTTTTTTTCATTTGGAAACTTAATGCTACATTGAGGGGGCGAGAGAATGGAACCTACTATTTATTAGCCTTTTCAACCACTCTATTATAGTGCCATGTGTTAACCTAAACACAAGATGAACTCTGTCATTTGCATGATCACTGAAAAGATTGATTTACACTGAGGAATGTTAGTTCATTATTTGTATGATCACTAATAGCCCTAATTTGAATAGATGAATCATGTTTCTTTGTGGCTATCCTATGACAAGAATCTGAGAGATTGACTGATGAGGCTTTTTCCAAATGTTTGACTAAAATTTTGGTATTCAAACCATCATTTTCACATTTTTTGAATTATTTTTAAAGTTTTTACAATTCATTCTTAATTGATCGTTTTTTTAATTGAACACACAAGAAGTAGAAAAGTTGTGGTCACATCTCCTATAGAATAATCGAGGAGTACAACATAGGTTGATGTGGGCACTAGATATAATGAAATGGGGAGCTTATCGAATTCACATTGCCAGTTCCATTCATAAGCTCTATCAACTCGATCTTGTAATGGTTAATACTAATAAAATGCTTAATAATATTCAATATTACCAATTTATCAAGCTCAAACTTTTGATACCAATATTACTAATTGTTAACATTATATTGCCCATAATATTAATCCATAATATTACAATACCCTTGCTAGTAAGCCATCAAGTAAAACATGACTTTTTTTATAATGTGCATAATGTCTCAAATTGTAAATTACTTACAATGACCACCACTTTATTTTTTAGTAATATGTTATATTAGAAGGTAAAGAAAGTATTTACAACATTAGTTGATGCAATAGGGCTACATAATGGTAGCCAACTTCCTGAATGCCATGATGGCATACCATAGCTCTTGCTTCATTGCAAATGGTCCATGATAGCCTAAACCTCCACTTTCATGCACATTAGTTATTGCTTCTTCTACACATCACTAATATTGTGCAAATTTATGAGAGAGAGGAGGATTGGCTCTAGTCAACATACTCAAAGATTTTGAATCATTAATTACTCCTATTCCTTTAATTTGTGGACTTCACACGGTTTTTATAGTTCATAAAAATAATGATAGTGTTCATGAATATCTCCTTAAAAATGCAATGTGTGACTCTTTACCTTTGAAATTTGGAAACTAGAAACCCTTTTCTTGACCTAAGGGTCACACTTAAATATATTATTGTCACACATAGTTATGTATGTTCATCTCCAAGTTTCATTCTATTGGCACCTCATTTCTAACTCCATTCTTTGAATGACTTAGTTCTATGGCCTCTCCTAGGGGCCATCAAAATTTACACATGTTCATATGAACTATCAAAGAGAATGGCATAGCAATGCTTCCCTCTTGTAAAGTCCTAAAGATTTAAAAAAAGACAAAAAATTATCAACTTTCATTGGAAAGGACAAATAATTGGCTTCAAATTCTAGGGTAGAAAATTATATTCTCCAAAGTGTTCATGAGATGTATTTTCTAAAAGGAATGTTTTACCTCATTGTGTAGCTATAACCATGCATTTTATCTACATTTTACTATTTGAATGAAAGTCTAAATGTACCATGAGAACTTTATAAAGATGTGCTTCCATCAACAAGTGTGAAATGGCAATCAATGGAGTCACTTACAATTATATTCAATGTCATCATGTAGAATTCAATAACCCCATTCACCCTAATTATTTAGGATCCTTCTTTATATAAAAGAGTTTGTTCTTTTACTTTGTGATAAATAGTGTTCTAAGAAATGCCATATGGAAGGTTGGAAGAGCTCCCTACACCTTATCTTAATTCGCACATTGAGTGGGATACAAATGATTGAACCATTTAGACTTTTAAATCAAAGATTTTGAAACTTTAACGAAGATCGGGAGAATTCTAGAGCGGGTTAAATTCCATTGGTCAATCCAAATTCATGTGTTTGGACCTTCCTTTCAAAGAATAGATTTACACTAAACTAGAATAGTGTGGTTAGGGTTTAGGGTTTAGGTGCCAACACCTTGTGTTTTAGATAATGAAACTCAAAATATTTACAAGATATAAAGAGTTTACGATTTAGGTTTACGATTCAGGGTTTAGGATTTAGGGTGCAAAAACTTAGCATTTTAGAATATGAAACTCACAACTTACAAGAAATAATGAATGCAAAATGGATAATATATTATTTTCATTTCACATAAGCATGAAAAAGTTTTGCACATTGATTTTATTTTACATAAGCATGATAAAAAATCGTATATGCAATTTTACAAATAATAAATTCCCTAGTAATTGTTTCATGGCTCCTTTCTTAGGGTCCTCCACCATTATATAAACGGGAGTCTTCTTTCTTATTTGAGCTTCATCCATGTCTTCAAACTATTAATGTTGTGCAACAATACATATTTTTGGCTTACAAGGAGAGAAAGGCTTGCAATATTGATATAGAGTTATGTTTAGAACTTCGATAAAGTATTACAAACACAAATAAAAAGAGAACATGAGCATCCTAATTTCATTGAGACTTGTTTTGAAGCTATGTACATAACTTGAGGGAGAGATAGTGTTCTTTGTATATGAAAGAACACCTTCAAGAATCTCTTAGACCAATAGAGATAGAGGTTTGTACTCTGTTTGTAATACTTAAAATGTCTTACTTTAGACCTTCCTTACAGTATTAAAACACAAATACAAATACAAAACATACAATGAAAGTTCTTGTGAAAATTAAACTTCTCTTGAAGTACACTTATGTAGATTGAGAAAAACAAGGGTCATCATTGTCCAAATAGCCCCTTCTAGAACTATTTGCTCATGGAATTACATATGGAAACCTTGGAAAACCTCAAGATTCTTGCTAATATCACATACTACCACACTAACATATAGTTGTGGGGGTTGGCACATTTTCATTAGACTAGCAAGAGACTCCAAGTTGTCTTGTTGGGCTAAACATTAAGCTATTTAGAGAAGAATATGAAGAAATGAATGATGCATCCCTTAGCTCTAATCTTTTATTTCCTATTAAACACACATTAAAGTAATGGCAACATGATAGTTGTTTAATTTGTCATATGTATATTTCTACAGATAGACGTGTCTTATCGGTATCTTAACTAGTCAATGAAGTTCCCCCCCTCCCCCCCACACTTGTATCGAGGGTTGGAAAGGTCTAGGCCTTAATCCGTTTAGGGTCAAGGAAAAAAGAAGTAAGATAGTAGAAAGAAATATTAAAACAAGAACCCTTGAATGCAGTATAGAGCACAAGAAATAAATAAACTCAACAAGAAATTGCATTACTCTTGAAAACTCTCTACGATTGCAATAAATCCCTTCAAGCTAAATACACTATGGCTAATACAATATTTTAGGTAAACTCTATCTAAGAAGATAGTTCAACATGCATTTAGGCCAAAAACGCTTCAAAAATTTCACTTTTGTTAATCATGGGATTAAGGAAAGGGCCAAAGAGAGTTTGCCACATGTGCAAGAATATGGTATTCTTGTCTCCTCCTTTTTGGAGATAGTAGAGTGCACTTTGTGATTCTCTCCTCTCTTTTAACCAAAATCTCCAAACTTTGACATGTTTTGGTAGTCGTGAAGTTCTATTTACTTATAAAATCTGACAAAACCAGTTATGATAAAGATGTTGTGAAGTTAATAATGACTTTTTTGAAAGTCAGGAGCTTTTTGGCACCCCCAATACATTTTCATTATTCTTTTCAGTATTTCTTATTTGTTCTTTCATCTTTCTCGGTGAGCTTCTGTCTTTGCTCATTTTCCTTTCTTAGTGAGCGCTTTTCTCTGTGAATTCAATCTAAGTATGGCATCCAAAAGGCGCCCATGTCGTTTAATAAAATCATGCATTGTCTGTAGCCAAGGAGTAGACAGAAATTGGGAGCCCAAAACCTTTTAAGCATAAATGATTGGGTGACCATGTTTCCCTCTTGCAAAGGCTCCCACAAGGTCAAAAGAAAAAAAAAAGAGGATATAAAACATCACTGGAAAGGGCATATCATTGCTTTCAAATTTACGCATGAAGGGTGATTAGTCAAAGTGTAACATGTTTACATGGCCAAGGATATGCACTTGTCTCCTAACGAACGTGTTTGCCAGAAGACGCATTGTAAGTCTTAAGTTGATAGCATATGTGATATTTTTTTCCATTTAAGCAAGTATTAATATCGAATTCTTAGTTGTAGATATATTTCCATCAACAAGTAGTGAATGGCAACCTGTGGAGAGTTCGAGTGGAACTTTCAATGCGATTCATAAGGCGTTTGCAGACATTATATATGATGATGAGACCGTTGGTTCTTTTAGTGAGAGAAGAATTTTTATATATTATGCACAATATGTGATTCCATCTAAAGACGCTACATATGGACATATCGAGGATTTTCCATTGCCAAGTCTCTCATCTCTAATTTCAAAGGTTCCTGATAAGGCAACCATGCATAGTTTTAAATTCAAAATATGTCAAGATATTCCAAAGTCCATGACAGCAGGAAGGATATTAAGAAGAATACACATGTCATGGTTTATCCCCTTACATATCTTTGTGGGTTACTTCAAAATAGCAAACTTACAAAGAACAAAAGTATCTTGGCTAAGTAGAAATTTTGCAGAAGCAGAACTAGATAACATTATAGGAAAGATTTGGAAATCTAGAGTGGCTGACCATAAGGGTGACACCATGAGGTGTATTATATGCCTCCAATCCTTGTCTCTGTGTTATAATATAGCACGACAAACTCTTGCTTTGGGCTTTGATTATAGGAGATACAAACTTAAACCAGGCATCTAGGTTCCCTTGGATTCTGACATAGGTTGCATGCCCTTCAAACTTAAGGTGCAAGTTATAGAAAAGGAGGTAAATATCACTTCCAATTGGAATCTTAAAGATGTAAGGAATACTTTGGAGATGCTAGACTATACATTCCCAAAATATAAGTTCAAAGTAAACGGTAAAATAGTTGGGAAAAGAGTTGAATGCTCTTTCTCGTGTATGAGTTGCTTGCCTCCCACAATTGTAAGCTTCGAGCCATAAATATGAAAACATTGATGACATTTACATTTGACAAAAAGCTTTTCATTGAATTAAGAGTTACAAATTTGAAGTGTAGATATACAAGGAACTTGCTTCATTTGCATCTATTTGTCTTCTTTCAGCTCTGTAACTTCTTTATCACTTTCTGAAAAGATATCTAATCTCCTTGCAATGGCTTTTTTCTTTGGTTGGTTGAAGAATTTGACTTGGACAGGGGGCTTCTTCTCTTTAGGGGGCTAATGAGGAGATGGATGAGAAAGTGTTGACATTTCTATCTTTTTGGAGCTTACCTTACTTGTCTTTCCAAATGACTTGCATTTTGCCTTACTCTTACTCTTACTTAAGGATTTAAGTGGAGGAGAGTTAGGGTTGACTGGCATGATTGCCCTGTCCAAAATTAACTCAATACATATCTCTCTTATCCACCATGTGTATGAATCAGGGTAATCTTGGCACTGCAAGGAAAATTGTAATAAGTTGGAAATTGTACCCAACATGTATCTTAAAAAGTTAGAAGTTGTTAGGGCAGTGATAGTTCGTACTTGTAGGGAGTTAAAACAAAGAAATGGAATGATTATAAAATTTGATGATAATGCAGCAGTTGTTGTGAAAATTGAAATACATATTGCTCAAAAAGAAATGCAAAAGATACTTACATTAACCCCATCTATCTTGAGAATCTTTGAATATATTGTCCTACAAACATTTGAAATCGCTCTCCATCCATAAGAATGCACATCATTTTGCAAAGGCACTTCTTGTAAGAGAAAGCTAAATGGTTTTTGAGGATCAGCAAGATTCTCATATGTGGTGTCTAAAAAGGCAATCACCAACCTACCACCACTGTAAATGGAAACATGTTACTAAAAAAAGACAATAAAATAAAATAAACAATAAACCAAAAAGTGAGGATTATTGTATTCAACGCACATTTTTTCTTGACCATGGATACCACTGAGAGAGTTCATAAGGATAATTTCTCTAGTGATAATATCAATATATATTAAGCTCCAAAGTAAAATGTTAGTAAGAAATGCATACTATAAAGAAGTATACATTAAGCCCTTTGCAAAATTGCATACCTTTTGACGTAAGGAAAAAAAATGGTAGTTTGTGATTAGATCAAACGTTTTGAAAAATAATTCTATGTTTGAATAAGATCTTGAAAACAATTCCACTTATAACAATGGATCAATACTAAATATAGTTTTAGAGATTTCTTGGCTGAGAGAAGCAATCAACGCCCTAAAACCAATAGCAAAAACAAAGGAATGTTAGTTGCAACGAACAACACTATCATTCCATTTAAAATAAAATTGAGTCAAAAAGCCTTGCCTTATGCAACAAAAGACTACAAAATCTAACAATTAAATATCTTTCTTAACAAGCATGGATTTGTCCTCAGAGGAAATACTAAGATAGTCTTCTTCTGAAGAAGTGCAAGAGACATTCACAACCATTTGTCCGTATACCTCCCCCATTCTCTTTAGATTGACAAGACCAAGGACAATGATTTTCTTCTTGCAAACATCATCCTCTGACTCTATAATCTCTTGTGGTCATTCTTGTTGGGCAAACACTTATTGGGGGGCGGTCTTTGTAGGGTATAAATGTGTCACCTCCTCAATCACTGGTCCTTTTGCTCTCCTAGACAATTTTGGAGGAACGTTAAGGATTTCAAATGCTTTTTTATCAATAGTGGGCAAGGGCCTCAATACCTTGTCGAACCTATACATGATTCTATTGACCATACTGTCTGTATTCATCAAAGTCACTCTATGAGCGTGGGCAGCAGCAATGTAAGCATCGTTCATAAAATCAATAACGAAGTCTTCAACAGCCTTCTGAAGGCAAAGAATGGCTGCAAGCTACCTTTTTTTTTTTGCATGCCAACCTCAGTGGACACCCTTGATAATCTATAAGAAATATCTTTAACAACTCTGATAAATGATGCCTTTGGAATCACATGCTTTGTTGGTCTTTGTGCCTTCCTTATCTCACTAAAACATTTCTAAACATTATAAAATCTAGACTTTCTCTTTCTCTTGGACTTGGAAGGGTCTTCTTCTCCATGGGCATAAGAGGGTCCATGTTGCTCTATTTGTTGAATAGGGGCTCTAAGGGAGGTTGGAAACTTGGCAGTTGTAGGGGAGGACTGTACATGATGAAGCTTACTATGGGCAGGAGAAGACACTATCTCTACACTAGATTTCTTAGATTCCATGGCAGGATACTGAGGGCAACCAAGGTTAGGAGGGATCTCAAGAGGAAAAGATTGAGAAGCTGATGGCCTTGTCTCTTCCTTACTCTCTTTGTTGTCTATATACACCTTTCTTATAGTCTACTTTGTCCTAACCATGACCTGCTGAAAAATGAGACAAGTTAGAACATTTTAAAACCATAAATAAGAAACCTGGAACCCCAAACAAAAACAACAAATACGGTGTGAAAGGAGTGAAGCATGGGTTTGAAATCAAGCTACTCATGCCTATTTGTAGTGTTAGATATGATCAATGCCCCACCCTCATTAGGTACTACCAATGATCCATGGTGCTCAAAGTTGTAAGGCCCCCATTATGAGGAGAAGCCAAGTGTGAGCCCGGACATTGGTGGAGTCCTGACTTGTATATCAGATGAGGTCTATGTGACCGGATGGCAAAAAGGTGACCATTGTGGGTCTAATCTTTGGGTTAGACAGAGTGGTTAAGCTGGTAGCAACTCGAGGCACATTGCATTGACCTGGAATATTCCCTGGCCGACTAGTGGAGGCTCATATGGTAGGTCGGTCAGCAGGCCGACCTAACGACCTTCGCGGGCTATAAAAGCTAAACCCCTTCGCAGCCATCTTACACTCATCTTTCACCCAGTCAGAGTTATTGTTCCAGCTAGCCTTAAGCTCTTCACCTATCTTCTGTCTAGATCGCCATCTAAGCTTCATTTAGTGAAAGCGCACGGGTGGACAGAGCCATCTTTGTATCAGTTGTTTGGAGTTAAAGAATTTTACTGATTCTCCTCTTATCTGTTGTGTACTCTCTATCTCTTTCTCAGATTCTGTTCACTGCGCCGTGTAATATTTTACATGTAGATGACTGATACAGTGTGATCGGAGTGAAGCGTGGGTTTGAAATCGAGCTACTCGTGCCATATTTGTATATGACCAATACGGCGCGATAAGAGTGAAGTGTGCAGGTTAGAAATCAAGCTACTTGCACCATATTTGCAGATGATCGATACGTCGCAATACGAGTAAAGCGTGGGTTCGAAATCAAGCTACTCGTGTTGTATTTGTAGATGACCAATATGGCACGATAGGAGTGAAGCGTGGGTTCGATATCAAGCTAGTTGTGCCGTATTTGCGGATGATCGATACAGCGCAGATGACCAATACGGTGCAGATGATCATACGACGTGAAAGGAGTGAAGGGAATGTTCCAAATTAACCTACTGACGTTGTATTTGCAAATGACCAATATGACACGAAAGAAGTGAAGTGCATGTACAGAATTAACCTACTCACATCGTATTTGCAGATGATTGATACGGTGCGAATGCAGTGAAGCACAAGTTCAAAAATCACCTACTCGCGCCATATTTGCGGATGACTGATATAGGCGATGCGACAGTCAAAGAACTCGGCGTTGTTGTGTATTTGAACTCATGGATTCGAAAAGTGAACCGCGTAAGCTGGCATCGATCTTTTATACCTACGAGATAGGCAACACATGGCACTGTTTTATTGGCTAGGGTTTGCATAGGCCATCCATGTGGCTGTTACATGGCTTTCCATGTGGCAAATAATTGTCGGTCTATATAAACAAGTAATTAGACATTTATGCTTTTTTGGAAAAATTATCAAGCCTAGCTAGAGTTTAGGTCCACTTTCAGTTTTCATATATCAATTTGCGCCATTTCGTGCACCCCTTGATATGAAGCAAGGAGGTATTGTTCTTGAGGTCGCTTGTGCACTTTCACGTAGTATCATAGATCCGCAAATACGAACTGAGGAGGCATTGTTCATGAGGTTGGGTGCACACTTTCGCACCGTATCGTGCTTACACTCATGTCTAAACCTAAGGATGTTGGAGGCTCCCAAGAGTAGGTAAACCCTAATAAGAAAAGAAGAAGATTGTCATCATGGTCAACAAGGGCTTTTGGTTGTGCTGTCTTCTCCCCTAAAATTCCCATAGCTTCCTCCCCTTGTTGAACAGAAAGTGTAGGAATGCCTAGGAAGTCTCCAGTCAAAGGCAATTCACCATTGAGGGTTTCTAGATTGTCTCAGATCACAAAGGTTTCTCCATTAGAAAGACTCCTAAACTTTCTTTTTCAGAATGGCATGAAGTTATCTTATTACGAAACTGCAAAGGATATTTTCAACCCTGTCTAGGATATTGACCATGTATTAAACTCATGCAAGAATTTTTTCCTAGAGGAGTTTGCGGAGTTTGAAAGTCTTGCATTTTCGGTAGTTGAAAACGATGCAAAGGAATATGTTCACATACCTATTGGGAGCTCACCTTCAAAGAAGGCTTTCTTTTCAAGAAAGTGTACATCTCATTCTCTTGGTAGGTTTTATACCTCATATTTATTTTGTTCTACTCATTCTAGGAAATGCAGGCTTATGTCAAAAATAATTGCTTTCATTGCATATACTCTTGTTAAATATACGCTTAAACTTGATGAACAACAATTAGAGGGTCCAAAATGTTCCAGCTTCTACCTTTTGGACAATGTAGCGAATGATAAGGATGCAGAGGAATGTTTGGAGCCTGAGCAAGAAGCATATATTGCTAGCAAACTAGATGTTGCCCATTTCAAAGCTAAGACAATTATTTAAAAAAACCATGAAAATGAAGATCTTATATGTGACTCTCCTTTTTATAATGTTGCTTCACTTCCAACTTTCCCTATCAAGGACAAGGAATACATACTACTAGCAAACATCCAAAGGCTCTTCAATCTTAGGGAGGATTATTGCAGAGGCTTCTGATGCTACAAATGGCTTTGTTGACATCAAAAATGAATCGAAAGAAGAGTTACTTAAACTTGACACCGAAATTACAAACGACAAGTTTATTGAAGCAGTGAATGCCCTTTCTCTTTGTTTTCGTAAGGCAAAGAATGCTAAGAAAGAGCATGGGATTACTGAAGAGAAGTTCTATGGCCTTCAAGATCGACTTGGAATTTTCAATTTCGGAAGAGAAGAGTCACAATATGTTAAAGAATTGGAAGATACCAATGAGACACAATCATCAATTAACATATGGAATCCAACTAAGCTAGAGAATGATGAAAATAAATTGGTACTATTATCTCGAATTCTGTAAGATATACATTAATATGTTTGATTTCAACATTCATTTGATATTTATCTTTTTTTACATTTGGAGATTGAAGATTTTGATAACTTCTTGGGAAGGGGTAAAGGGACAAGAGTTGGTATTAGTTCACTGAAAGATGTTGCACTTGGCCATTACTTACCAAGGATTGATCCACATGTTTTCTTGGTATTTCATAACATCTTCTCAGAGGAAGCAACATGGCCTATACTATGTATCAAGGCACTTACAAGGCTAGTTGGTTTCTCTGGGTTACAGTACAATGCACACAAGGTGATGTTTCTGGAGAAGATTGCAGCAATTAGGATTTTTGGTTATGGTCCTGGTTTCTCTACTTCTAAAGCATGATACTTTCTGGCCCTCTCATCTTACGCTTTGGTAGCAAACCAAACTAATATAAAATCAATAGTTGGCTATAAGATAAGAAATTTTCTATGTTATAGAGGAAATATCCCAGAGGACGAGGATGATGTAAAGGATCTTAAGAGCTAGCTTTGTACTTTTCTTTCTTGAAAAATACTATAAATTCTCAAGTCGAATTATTCATTCTTTGAAGCTATCGTCGAAAAAACCGGTTGAATAGCTCCTCAAGAGCATTGCTTTTTGTAACTCCTCCTCCATGTCTTGTGCTTCGAAAAAAACTTGTACATGCTTGATAGTGAGGTTTTTCCATGCCTTGGCTGCTATAAGTTGCTAGGGGGCCTTGCTCCTCCACAAAGTAAGGCCCATGGATATGAAGGATATGCTGCAAATTCATAAGAGTAATGGTCATTCTATGCCAATGGAAATTTTATTGATTAAATATTCTCTCTTACCAAATAAAATGTGATATCTTTTTCTCCACATGCCTTCTTTATTGCTTGAACAAGATTTGTAATCAAACATTTGAACTCTTATGGATATATGTAGGTTTTCGTTTATTGCTTGAGAAGCTTTAGGAAGACATCGAGCCGTCTCCAAACCTCCATCCTTAGAAATGCAAGTCATGATGTACTTGTAACATTTTTCATTATCCCACAGATCTCTCTCCAATGCTCCCAAGTAATGCTCACATGTTTTCTTGTATGGTTTTCTAAAAAATGTCTAGCTTTTGAGCCTCCCATTGAGACATCAGTCAAGATATCTCTTGTTTTCACTGAAAATGTTGGATCTTTGCTTAAGTGAACTTGACCTCCATGAAAACCCATTTTGGAGAGTAATTCCTCACATTTGTCAATACACTCATCTAATAAAGACAAAGGCTTAATTGAGTATGCATAGTCGAGATGCAACCTGAGAAGTTTATCAATAAATTCTAATCTCTACATGCAAAGTACATACATGAACATTCGTAAGAGGAATTGAAAGAATTGAATCCCATATATCTTTCTTGTTTATTTTTTTACTTAGATCGATAGAGTCTCTAGTTGGGGCTCTTCTTACAAGGCACAAGTTGCTCCAATCTTTAGACCCAACACTTTCCATGCAATAAATACAAGGATATTTTGCATTTGCCCCATTACATATTCCAAGCATACACTTGATAGTTTTCAAGTCAGGGCTCATGTGCCATTCCACATTAAAATTACCAGTCCCATCAACAACCAATATTTCTCCTCACTTTGAGACTTAATAATGTTCGGAATACATGTATGAGTAAACAACCATTTTAGTGTTTGATGATTCTCAACTGGTACCCGAGCTGCACTAGCCCACTAAATCTCCATCTCTGACTGGAATTTATGCACTGGTGCTTGACCCCCACCATTGTTGTATTCCAATACCCTGTTCATGATGCAAATGCTAACTCTTTTCATCTTTTGTCCTTTTTGAATCTGTGCTTCATCTAACTTCAAGGTAAACTTCAAAACACCGTGACATTCCTCTAACGTGAGTCTATACATGTGAACCATTACAATCTGCACTCTTCTTAGATCAACCCATATATTGTAGATTTTATTTTTGTCTTTTCATATGGCATAGATGCTTCAATATGAATGCATTCCTCAAAAACTTGTGGAATCTTACGATTCATGGCAGTCCTTGCAACCGATACTCTTAGGACTTGAGGTAACCCAAATGTAGTTATTCTATTACATTTTAGATTTTTAAACCATAATATTGAGATAGCCCGATAAGCTTTTCGACTAATGCCCATAGTATCACGTCTCTACAATTTCGTTTGGTTTTGCTGTGTCCTTTAAGTCCTTGACCAATTCTTTGAGAGTTGGGCCTCTCAAATCCATATTCTGAGATGACCTAAGAACCCTCAAAATATCATTCTTATTCATGGTCTCTTTTAAAAAATTGATTCTATTCTCACTCTCTCGAATATTAATACCTAAAATGTCAAAGATATTTCTTTGCAAGATTCAATCTTCTTTTCTTTACTCTCTCAAACAAGCTAGTTATATTTCACTACAAGGAAATGGGACAATAGTGACGGCCATTTGCGACGCAAAAAAGTGGTGTCACTATTAGCGTTGCTAATTCTATTAGCGAATTAGCGATGCTAATAGCTATGCTATTAGCGATGCCGGTCTAAGGAAAAAGTTTCGAAAACCCAAGCGTAACATTTGCCGAGAAAACATTTGCGAGAAATAATGAAAGAGAGAGCGAGAGAGCTTAAAGCTTTGAGATGGAGAGAGAGAGAGAGAGAGAGAGGGAGCTCATCACTATCATCACCGCCACCACCGCTATACATGAAGAAGAAAGAGAAGTGTGCAAGGGAGAAGGGAGGGAAGGTGCAAAGAGAAGGTACAAAGGGTTTCATCTTCAGGCCTTTGAGGTAGGTACATTGCCTCTTCTTGCTTTATTTTTTTGTTCTCTTATTTTCTTTTTTTTTTTCTTTGCAAAGAGATACATGGAAAGAGAGGGAGGAAGGGAGGAAGGGAGAGAGAAAGAGGGAGAGAAAGGAAGCAAAGAGAAAGAGGAAGAGAGAAATGAGAGATGAAGGGAGGGAGAGAGGAGGATGAGTGAGAGAAACAACGAGAGAGAGAGAGAGAGGGGGGAGAAACAAAGAAAGAGAAATAGAGAGAGAAAGAGAGGGGGAGAGAAATAGAGAGAGGGAGAGGGAAGGAAGAGAGGAGGAGGAGGTAGAAAAGAAGGGTGAGGTAAAGAGAGGAAGGAGAGTGAAAAGAAGAGAGAGAGAGAGAGGGAGAAAGAGAGATAGAGAGAAAAAATAGAGAGTGAGAGAGAGGGAAAGAGAAATAGAAAAACAATGAGAGAGTGAGAAAGAAGGTTAAGAAAGAAAAGTAAAGGGAGAGGGGAAAGAGAGAGATAAAGAGAGGTTGGGTGACAGTTCTTTCAATATCTTTGTTTCTTAAGCTTTTTATTTTCTATATTTGATTGTCTTTGCAATGAGATGAGTTGAGTGAGAGTGGGGAGGGAAGGAGGGAGAGAAATAGAGAGAAGAAGGGAGGGGAAGGAAGAGAGAGATGGAGAGAAATTAAAAACGGGAGAGAGAGAGACTTCATAAAAAAGTGTCAAAACCCGAGCATGGCATTTTACAAGTTTGTAAACAAGAGAGAGAGAGAGAGAGAGAGAGAGAGAGAGAGAGAGAGAGAGAGAGAGAGAGAGAGAGAGAGAGGGAGGGAGAGGCCACTGCCACTGCCGCCATCTACGAAGAGGGAGGAGACAAATGTAAAGGAGAAGGAAGGAACTCCCGAATGAGAAAAAAATGAGAGAAGTACAACAGGATTCTTCTTCAAGCTTTGAGGTAAGTGCATTATCTCTTCTCTCTTTGTTTTTCTCTTTTCTTTACTTCTCTCTTTCTTTTTGTTGATGAAGAGTGTATAGAGAGAAGAAGTGAGAGAGATCAACGTGCACAAGGGAGATTGAGAGAGAGAGAGAGAGAGAGAGAGATAGGCCACTGCCACTGCCAATCCACCACAAAAAGAGAGGGGACAACTGCAAAGAAGAAGGAGGGAACCTGTGAAGGAGAAGAAGAATAAGCAGAGAAGCGCGAAAGGATTCTTCTTCAAGCTTTGAGGTAAGTGCATTATCTCTTCTCTCTTTGTTTTTCTCTTTTCTTTACTTCTCTCTTTCTTTTTGTTGATGAAGAGTGTATAGAGAGAAGAAGTGAGAGAGATCAACGTGCGCAAGGGAGATTGAGAGAGAGAGAGAGAGAGAGAGAGAGGTCGCTGCCACCGCCAATCCACCATAAAAAGTGAGGTGACAACTGCAAAGAAGAAGGAGGGAACTCGTGGAGAAGGAGAAGAAGAAGAAGGAGAGAAGTGCAAAAGGATTCTTCTTCAAGGTTTGAGGTAAGTGCATTATCTCTTCTCTCTTTGTTTTTCTCTTTTCTTTACTTCTCTCTTTCTTTTTGTTGAATGAAGAGTATATAGAGAGAAGAAGTGAGGGAAATCAACGTGCACAAGGGAGAGAGAGAGAGAGAGAGATCACTGCCACCACCAATCCACCACAAAAAGAGAGGGGACAACTGCAAAGAAGAATGAGGGAACCCGTGAAGGAGAAGAAGAAGAAGGAGAGAAGTATGAAAAGATTATTCTTCAAGCTTTGAGATAAGTGTATTATCTCTTCTCTCTTTGTTTTTCTCTTTTCTTTACTTTTCTCTTTATTTTTGCTAATGAAGAGTGTATAAAGAGAAGAAGTGAGAGAGATCAACGTGCGTAAGGGAGATTGAGAGAGAGAGAGAGAGAGAGAGAGAGAGAGAGAGAGAGAGAGAGAGAGAGAGAGAGAGAGAGAATCGCTGCCACCGCCAATCCACCACAAAAAGAGAGGGGACAACTACAAAGAAGAAGGAGGGAACTCGTGAAGGAGAAGAAGAAGAAGGAGAAAAGCGCCAAAAGATTCTTCTTCAAGCTTTGAGGTAAGTGTATTATCTCTTCTTTCTTTGTTTTTCTCTTTTCTTTACTTCTCTCTTTCTTTTTGTTGATGAAGAGTGTATAGAGAGAATAAGTGAGAAAGATCAACGTGCACAAGGGAGATTGAGAGAGAGAGAGAGAGAGAGAGAGAGAGAGAGAGAGCTGCCACCGCCAATCCACTACAAAAAGAGAGGGGACACTTGCAAAGAAGAATAAGGGAACCCATGAAGGAGAAGAAGAAGAAGGAGAGAAGGGTGAAAGAATTCTTCTTCAAGATTTGAGGTAAGTGCATTATCTCTTCTCTCTTTGTTTTTCTCTTTTCTTTACTTCTCTCTTTCTTTTTGTTGATGAAGAGATGTATAGAGAGAAGAAGGGAGATAGATCAATACAAGGGAGATTGTGAGAGAGAGAGAGGCTGCCACTACCACTACCATTGCCACCGCATCCACTAAAAGAGAGGGGACAACTACAAAGGAGAAGGAGGGAACCCTCAACCTTTGTTTCTTCTCCATCTTGCCCTCCTCGAGCTTGCATGGCAGGCACCAAGCAAGCATGTCCCCGTTTCTCGGCCATGGGAAGGCCTCATGCCAAAGCTCGCCACCTGGAGCACAAGGTGGAGCCTCCTCTAGTGCAGCAACAGGTGCTCCCCATAGAGCACAACGACCACCAAAGAAGGAGAGAAGATGGAAACCATACACTATTGCCCTTCGGGAGACAAGGAGAATGCAGTGCAGATACGAGCTTCTCATCCCGAAAATATATTTTCATAAGGACGTTGTTCGGGAAGTCATGCAAGACTTGAAGCTGAAAGGGATGGAAAGATTTTGGGCACGAGTGCGGGAGGACCCACCAGTAGGAAGGTAGACTGCTGCAGCTATGACGACAGAAAGAAGAGCCTACATGATGTACTACATGTACCTTCTATTACCAAGAATCTATTGTCGATTGGACAGATGGCAGAACAAAATTTGCAAGAATCTACTGTCGGTTGGATAGATGATTTCAACTGATACACATGGCTGTACATTCGGAAGTACAAGGATGAGGTACTCAATGTCTTTAAGCAAATGGGTTTATAAAGAGAAATGCAAGTCAAAGCCTGGCTCGTTGCAAAGGGATATGCACACAATACGACCTAGATTATGAGGAGACTTTCAGCTCAGTTGCCAAGATGGAAAGGGTGAAAATAGTCATTGCATTAGCGGCTTCTAAGGGCTGAAAATTATGACAGATGGATGTCAAAAATGCATTCTTGAATGGTGACTTGCTTGAAGAGGTATATATGGAGTAGCGTGAGGGTTATGTACACAACCTGAGGTGTATATGGATGCTAGCTAGCAACCCCGTCTATCATGGTAGATCCAAACACATAGAGATTCATTACAATTTCATCATAGAAATGGTACTTGCAAGACAGATTGATCTACTTCATGTGAAGACAGAAGACCAGGTAGCTAATATCTTTACCAAATCACTTGGTAAAGAAAAATTCATTCGTTTTAGGGATCTACTTGGAGTATAGCAACTAGTCTGAGCTCAAGAAATGGAGTTTGAGAAGGGGGAGGATGAGCTTGATTATTTTGATCTTAAAATACCTCCATCCATTGAGATTGAGGGTGAAGACAAGAAAGAAGAGATAGAAGATGACTTAGATGTAGATAAAAACAAGAAGGAAGAAGTAGAGCTTAGAGACACTACCACTCTCTATATAAGTATTTCGGGCTCTAACACCATGGTATAACTCTTACAAATGTCCAAATGCTCCCCCAAAAAGACTTGAAAAAGTTTGGAATAAGCTAGAGTGAGTAGAAGATCAATGGGACTTATTCATACCTCAGGGTCTTGACTATAATGAAAGCTTGAAGTGAAGCTCTTCTTCTTGGGCCTAACAAGTGATAAAAAAGCTCCTTGAGTAATACTTTTTTGAATTGATTATATCTAGCTTTTGCAATCACAAACTCTTTTTCTTCTCGGGCCTAAGCAAGTGATGAAAAAGCTCCTTGCAAAATACCTTTTTGAATTGATTATATCTAGCTTTTGCAATCAAAAAATTCTTTTTTTTTAAAAAAAATATAATACATAATTTTTAGACATTAGGTGTAGGTGACATTGGCAAATGAATTATGCAAGAATATTTAGTGCATATAGCTAGAAGGGTGGCAGGGCTGCATGCCCTGCCACCTAATTTTTTTCCCCTCTGTAACCATCGCTATTTGTGTCGGAAATTTACTCTGCAACCATCGCTATAAGCGTCGCTATTTGTGTCGCTATTAACCAAATTAGCGATGCTAATAACGACAAATCGATCGCGTCGCTAATAGCGACGTGAATAGCAATGATGGGAATACTTTTTTCCATGAATAATTCAAGCACTTTAAACATCGCTATTGGGTCTATATGTTGTAGTGTTTTTTAATGGTCTCTTTCTTTTTTGAATCCTATTGGAGTTTTCTTTAAGTGTGCTAGCTTGTCTTGTAATGACTTATTAGCATTTTTCAAAATGTCATCTTATTTGTAAGCTCAAAAATGCTTGTCTGTGTAATATATAATGCTTTTCTCATTTCATTCATATGAGCCATGTATGTGTAAGATGTAGAGTATAACCTTTTACAATAGCCAAGCACCCCATTATAACATTCCCCAGCATATCTCACGTAGTCATGAATATTAAAAAAATTAGTAGGTTGTTACATTGATAAGAAAGTAAGCACAAAGAAGAGAATGGAGAAAGAGCATGTGAAAAGAAGATGCAGGAGTAGACAAACTGCAATATAGGTGGACATTTCTCGAAAATACAAATTCTCCCAAGTTCCAAGACAAGAAATGGTGGAAAATGTAACCCTGACATATATTAAAGATTAGGGACAATCAATGGCTGAGCTCTTTAATGAATTCAATATTCTCTCATTAATCACATCTGAGCAACCAAATTTGGTATTTTCATTCTTCAAAATCTCAACTAATTAGCAACTTAATCATTTTCTTACAAGTGCCTTTTTTGAAGTGTTTTTGGTCCTAATGGACTCTTTTAGCCAAAAAAACATTACAACCACAAGTATAAGGAAAACTTTTAGTCCTTACCTAAAGCAATAGGTAAAGAAATTTTCATGTTTATCCCAAAAATAGCTTATGAGGAGGCCTTTTTACGCTAAAGACACTTATAAAGAGGTATAATCTTTGTTTATTCACCCACGCTTATAACAATGGCTTAGATCTCTATTTGTAACCATTTACAATAGTTCAAGCATGCTTGTCACATTTGCTTTTCATGCTTTTTTCCTTTCAAATTATTGTTGTTTTCTTTTCCTATATTCAGCAATATCAAAAGCTACAAAAAGACAACCAAAAAAGAGAAAACACAAATAGAGATGGGCACCTATGTTTTGTTCAAAATCTACAGTTATATGAAGAAGAAATTGCAAAGTAAGCGGAGTGATCAAAACCCTAATTACTCTCACTATGAAGCTTCAATGGCAATGAAAATTCATTAAAATAAAGCAAGGAGAAAAAAAATTGTGACTCAATTTTTGAGTCAAGGGGAGGAAAAACAAGAAAATTTCAAAAATGCCCAAAATAGAGGGAGAAAATATGAGGATAAACATACTCAAATTTTTTGTACTACTCATTTCTCTTTTTTAAATCTCCACAACCCCTTTTTTCCAATCAAAAACCTAAGATTTGGAGAGATAAGATTCACCCTCCATGGATGTCAACATCCCATCTTCCTATTGGACAATCCAAAAGGCTTACCTCTTAAACTATGATATTTTTAAGGGCCCATTTTTGAGTTTATAATTTTCCTAATGACTTGACCAACCCCTATAAAAAAATCCATATAAAGGCATCTTCTATTATACATAGGTCACAATAATGAAGAACATGTTATCTATTTACTTGCATAGCATGATACATTCAAAAACAATGATTGCTCCAATAGAGATTGATTAATTTGAGAGATAAGTTGGAAAATAACTCTGCTTGGGTGTAGATGAATGTGATTCAAGAAATATAAAATGGAAGCAAGACTCAAGAGTTTCTACACAAGAATGAGAGATTCATTCATTTTGCACATGACATGAATAGGATCTCTTAAGTAGGTAGCTTCAATCCTTAGGTAACTAGCTTCAATCCTTGGGTAGGTAGCTTTACACATGACATGCATAGGGTCTCTTGGGTAGGTAGCTTCAACCCTTGGACTCTCTTAACTCATATCATCTCCCTTCTATATGCCTATAGCTCCTTGGATTTGTGTCATGGACTTCTTAGATGATGGATGAACTTTCTAGTAGATCTACATGCCTTAATTTATATATCCCCTAATGTAGAAATTGAATGTTAGAGTGAACAATCTCTTCACTTAGACAATCAGTCCTACGCTTGTGACCTTTTCCTACCCATTCGAACTTCTTAGCTTGCACATTAGCATGATTTTTCTTCAATGCTCTTGATTGGA
Organism: Lygodium microphyllum; assembly: GCF_053477565.2. Taxonomy (NCBI): domain Eukaryota; kingdom Viridiplantae; phylum Streptophyta; class Polypodiopsida; order Schizaeales; family Lygodiaceae; genus Lygodium; species Lygodium microphyllum. The sequence continues at coordinate 33,399,678 of NC_141139.1, forward strand.
TACCAAGGGCTTTAGCAACTCTCATATCACTATTCTATCTTTTTGCTACATTGTTAGCAACCATGAGTGCTACTCCCTTTGTAGCTTATCTGCACCTTCCACACCTTTGACCATGCTTAGTGATGCCTTGATGTTCTCTATAATTGTGTCCAAAATTGTCTGATTAGGGAAATTCACTAGCTTCTTCACAATTCTTTGTAGTTCCATACGTTGTATAGTCATATCATCTCCCTTCTATATGCCTATAGCTCTTTGGATTTGTGACATGGGATTTTTACATGATGGATGGACTTGCCTATGGATCCACATGTGTTAATTTACATATCCCCTAATGTAGAAAATTCCCTTTTTCTAAATGGTCTCTATAAGCACAATCTTTTACCTTAGAATGTAACCAACCTCTCTGTAGAAGAATCCATACAAAGGAAATCCTTATGTATGCATAGGTCATAATAACTAAAAACATGTCATGTGTTTACTTGCATATCATGATATATTCAAAAATAGTGACCACCCTATGAGAAAGTTTGGTTAATTGGAAAGACCAATTAGGAGATAATGACACTCGAGAGTAGATGACTTTGATTTTGGTATATCCTTTTTATTTTTATGAACATGCAACTAATCAAATGTGCACATGCAGTTAACTAATCACAAGTAAACTAGCTTGTTTGCATGCTAGTCCACATGTTCAATGTTGCACTACTAGAGCTACAATCCATTAGAAAATATTGCTAGTAGCAAGTGCTACAATGCAAAAATCGAAATCACTAGTAGTTGGTGCTCTTACCTACAACTTCTCAATGTGGAATCTAGCATTGCCTAGAGGCTTTTACTTGTGTACAAGAACAACAATTAATGGTTCTAATGCATTTGTAGTGCACTCACTACTACCCAAATGTTAAGAAGAGTACAACACAACTCTCACAAGTGAGTTGTTTCTAACAAGAGAAGTAGTGCACTGAGGCAAAGAACTTGTAGACTCTTTTGGAATTTTACAAGTTCCTTCAATACTTTGGACATTGTTGAGATTTAGCATCACCATGCTATATTTCCTAGCAAACACTCAATATAAGGGCACAATGATTTTTCCATTACTTAGCTTTCTCAAAGCTTCCTGCAATAGTGGATGAGAATGCAATGCATTGTAAAGCCTCAAATGACTTCACCACTCATCCCACTTGTTAATTTGCCACCAAAATGATTACAATTCTTAACTTGATGTTTATAGGAGCTCATATTCTCTAACAGTCTCGTGCTTTGTTTACAATGTTAACTACCCAAAGCCAATACTTGTGTAAGTGATGATTACATCATTACAACAACTACTACAAACATTTCATGTCATTATTAAAACAGAAAGGTGTGATGGTCTAATTTTTAGGCATTTGTACTCTTTCTCCCTCTTCTAGAGATATGGTGGTGAGAAATGGTTCAATTTCAACCGACGAGATCACATCCTAGCTAGGGTACCACCCTTCTAGCACAAGGCAAAGAATAGACTAGCCAAAAAATAGCATATCAATTTAATGTCTGATATCTATACTACGTTTGTATAATAATTGGGCCAAATAAGTTCATTATCCCAATACCACCCTTCTTGCACATGGCAAAGAGTCTACCTAAAAGATATAAGGGGCAATTGTTTGATCTTGAGTAATTCATTGAAAAATCACCTCACACTAGTAAAACAACAAGAAATGACAAAGCCATGATAGATGTGAACTACACACAAGAGCTAAGCCAAAGTTAGTGATAAAAACACATAAGAAACTAAAACCCTATCACGATACATTTGACTACAGTTGGACCCCATAAAATTGGATTGGTATACACAATTGTTCGTATAAATTCCAAATTTTCTTATGCTTACAAGTATTGCTTACTTTGAGCCCACATCGTTTCTCCAATATATATACATATCTATCTATTATATCATTATTTTAGCTCTAGGTTCAAGAGGTCTAAGACGTCCAAGGAGCCTCCCAAACCTACAACATTTCCAAACCTACATATGAATTCAAAGCCTATTATCTCTATCTTCCTTTAGTTGTCTAACAACCCTACTCTCACATACACACATTCTCTCTCTCCCTTCCACCCTTCTCCCTAGCTTGCAAACCTCTCCCGCCTTCTCAAAGGCTTGCTCTCTCTCTCTCTCTCTCTCTCTCTCTCTCTCTCTCTCTCTCCACACACACACACACATCAAAGCATGACTAATGGCAGTGGGCAACAAGCTAGATGTGTGATAGAACAAGGCTCAAACGAGCAATGCGACTAGTCAACAAGGGAAGGTGGTGAGGCAGTGCATAATGATGGCACAAAGGCAACAGTGTAGAGATGAGGCAAAGCGTGGCATAGACATGTGGACCTCAATAGATGACATGGGGAGACACATAAATGATTTACACCAAAAAAAAAAAGAGGAAGAGGGGGAGAGAAATTTGAGAGAGGTATATATATATATATTAGGGAGAAAAAACATTTGAAAGAGGGGAGGGAGGAAAAAAATAAAACAAAGAGGGAGGAAACAAATGAGACAAAGAGGGGGAGAGAAATTAGAGAGAGAGAGAGAGGAAGAGAAGAGAGGGATGGATAGTCGAACAATCACACGAAGGGAGAGAAAAGTGAGAGAAGGAAATTTAGTTAGAAATTAGAGAAGAAAATGTGTGTGTGTGTGTGTGTGTGTGTGTGTGTGCGCGCGCACGCGCGAGGGGGAAATTTTAGAGAGAGAGAGAGAGAGAGAGAGAGAGAGAGAGAGGAAATTGAGAGACAAATAAGTTTGAGAGAAATTAGGGACAACAAAATTAGAGAGAGGGGGGGAGGGAGAGAAGACATAGAGGGTGGAGAGAATTTTAAGAGGGAGTACAATGTGTGTGTGTGTGTGTGAAAATTTAGAGAGAAAAATGAGACTTAAATTTTCTTACAGGGAGTGAAATGTGGCAACTTCGCTTTCCTTGTGAAGCATCTTCAGCCTGAGGAATGCTAATATATAAGAAAACAACATTTCGAACTACTTTCAAGGTTTAATAAATCAATGAGCTATGTGGCTCATCCAAGCCATATTCATTATTGGCCAATACTTGCGAGAGCAAAGTTTTGAGAATATTAGTAGATGTGGATGGAATAACTCCCTTGCCTTTTAGAAGTACAAGTCAACCTCACTCATTCACACACACGTACTTGATTTTATCAAGTGGCATAGGTTGAATCCACGTGTGCTTGAATCCACATGTGCATGCTATGGCTATTTTGTCATTGAACCCTAGATATCAATGGAGTTATGGATATTGATTTATCTCAAAGACTAAAGTAGATCCACTCAATATAACTAAGCTATTAAAGCCACCTTTGGTCAAAAACTTACTACACCATCTTCATCCTTAACATTTTCTTTAGACTCCACAAAGCTCAACAAAGAATTAATTTGCAAGTACGAAGGCATATCACTGCATAGGAACAATCCATGAGACCAAAGGAGGATCGAAGAGAATAGATTTATGAACCAAAAGGATAATCAATGAAAGTACAAGAGAGAATGAAGTTTTAAGAAGGTAAGAACAATCCCAAGATGCCTTAAAGGCATATCTTACAAATCCAGGACTTGAACCTCCATGGACACATACTTGAAGATCGGGAAACTCTTACCCTAAACATTCTATCCCCCCTTAAAGAAGATAACCCCAATTTTGTTCCCCCAAAGATTTTCTTGATCAGCTAGGTAGAAGGTCCTGGCCTCGAAATGATGCAGCTGGCGAAGTTAGTCTTATGCAAAGCATAAGCATTAGAAGGGGCTTGAGGGTTATCTGAAGACTTGGCCATGCTCAAAGAGGGGCCTAATCTATGTTGGGTAACTGTTTTAGCTAGCTCCGACCCCTAGAAAGTCTATGAAACCATGAACCCTGCTTTGCATGGCCTCCTCGTGAGGACAGTTGGGGGAAGCCATGAACCATGGCTTGTTGCTACTGCTGTTTCTGCTATCACTTACACTGCTATGATCTTTGTGGTTAGTGGAGTCATCATCACTGCTGCTATTGCTGGCCTTCTGAAGTTCATTCGGTTGTGCAGCTGCTGCTTCTGACCCTGGTTGAGACCCTTGAATTACTGGCCATTGTGTCTCTAGACCTGCACGCAAATCAAACATGGATGTTATACTACCTTAAGATGACAAGACATAGGGACAATTGTCAAGACAAACGAAAGTGCCCTTCAGAATCTATGACAACAAAAACAGTACAGAGAGAGAGAGTGTGTGTGTGTGTGTGTGTGTGTGTGTGTGGGTGTGCGCGCGCGCGCGCTAGCGTGTGTGTGTGTATTACGGGGAGAAAGATAGAGTCAGTGAGTGAGTGAGTGTGTGTACATGTGTGTGTGTGACTAATTCTGAATGTAAGAAACAGTTATGCTATGCAGCGTGGTGACTTGATATAGGCCTGTTAATGCAAAGGGGCACCGTAGGGATCCTTATGCAAGAGCAACATACAAGAAAAGGTTCTCAAATATAACGACCGTAGCTAAGAAAGAATAGACTGGTTCTGATTCAAGCCATACCTGCACTCTTTTGATGACGCTCGTTATATAATTGTTGCTGATGTGAACAAGCACCCTGCAACTCATGCGGCCGTGGTGGCGAATTGTCTGCATGTACAAGGATGGGATGATGGTTGAGCAACAAAGGAGAGCTACTGATACAATGGCGCGCTTGAGATACTTCAGTAGAGAGGTTGGTGGAGTTGCTGAAGTTAGAGGAAACAGAAGCTACACCAGTGCCCGAGCTTGATACAGAAGCAATCGCGTGGGCGGTACGGTGCCGGTCGTTAGGAACGTGATGATGATGAGGATATTGGTTATGGTGATGAACAGGTGATGCTGAGCAAAACTTATGACTAGAAAGCATGTTCAAGCCAAGGTGGTTCATATTGGCAGCATATGTACAGTTCTGGCCCATGTGAGAGCTCTTGTTGCGGTTGTGGCCGCTGGCATCGACGATGTTGCCATTGGTCAAGCCGTTAGAAGGGGGGTTCCTCTTTGACCTTTTGAGAGCTCTGGAGTTCTCTCTGCACTTTCTGGCCATGATCACATGCCAATGGTTCTTCACTGCATTATCAGTTCTGCCAGGAAACATCCTAGCTATCAGAGCCCACTTGTTTCCATAGACGCGGTGGGCAGCCAGTAGTCTCTCTTCCTCCTCTTCACTGAAAGGTCTTCGGTTGATCCGAGGGTCCAGCTGGTTGAACCACCTGAGCCTGCAGCTCTTACCTGTGCAAGCAAAACAAGTGTCATCAGTAATCTATGCAGGGAGCTCACACACACACACACACACATACAGAGGCTTGCACCAACATATCCACTGCCAGAAAAAGCCATGAAAGATTTCCATTTTATGAGCTGGAGACCCATTTTGGTATGCCATCCATTACCCTGTGAGTGCATGTCATGTACTGTGACAAGATACCACCCATCAACCTGTGTGTGCATATCATGTGCCGTGAACACACAGGAGGCCAGGTTTTGCATGATCCTTCTTTGTCCAGTGATTATCCAAGCATCGTGTGGTGTTTAACCTAACCATATCAATAACCCATGTTATCATCCGTGGTCCAGTTAGTGACCGTTACCTGATCTTCCATCCAGCTTTTCTGCTATCAAGTTCCAGTTTTGAGGGCCATACAGGGCAACCAATTCTTTGAGCTTGTCGTCCTCCGCAGGCCTCCAGTGGCCACGAGCACAGAGTTTTGACTGCACAGTGCTCTCCACCTCCTTGACAAGAAGGGTACTAGCGGAATTATCCTCTTCGTTTCCATTTTCAGTTTCAGAAAAGCGGTGCCGCCGGTCATCATCATCGTCATCTTCAAATTGGGCGCTCATCTCAGCAGCCGGCCCACGACGTTGCTGCACGAGTTTCATGGTCAGGGAGGGGGCAGTACCACTGTTAGGTGGATGAAAGGAGCTCATGATTTCTTGCTGCTGTTGGTACTGATACAGATGGTGCTGCAATTGAGGTGACTGAGAAAGCTCTTGGAAATTGATCTCACTCCTACTTCCACGAGAGCTCCAGTCGCTGCAGGAGGAGCTGAGGTTAGAGGCGACGTCGCCGCCGGCGAGGAAGTCTCGAGTGGCGAGCGCGAGCTGCTGGTGACAGGAGGCCTGTAGCTCCTCAGGGCTGCAGGTAAGGAGGTGGCTGCTTCTGTCAGCACGGTGAGAGGGAGGGGTGGAGGAAGAGGAGGAGGAGGAGGAAGGGTTGTGCTGCTGCAGGAAGTCCCAGAAGTGGCTGTGGGGGGCAGTGTGGGGAGGGGGTTGCAAGCCCATGGTGATGGGGGAGAGGGGAGCTAGGCTAGCTGATGGGGCTCAAAGGGGGGTATGGGATACTCTCTCTCAGAATGTCGAAGCTACTCTCAACCATCTATGTCAATATCTCTCTCCCTCTCTCTCTTTCGCAGAGTCAAGCTACTCTCAACCATCTTTGTCTATCTATATATATCCAACTGAACTCAGCTGCTTATTATTGACTTTAACAGAGAGAGAATGCCACCCAACAAGGAGAAGAAGAAGGAGAAGACTCAGAAGAGGGAAGAAAGGAGAAGAAAGAAGCTGGTTGTCCCAATGTGGTCGGGCTGGCAGACACCTTATATCATCTCTAGACACAAACACACACACACACACTCTCTCTCTCTCTCTCTCTCTCTCTCTCTCTCTCTCTCTCTGCCTGCTAGCTCCCTACCTACATGTAGACTGTGTATGTGTGTGTGAGTCCTCCTAGTACTATCCTAAAAGCTTTTAAGTGTGAAAAAGTCTAGTGCAAGTGCGAACCAGACATACCCTCTTTCATGTTTTCTTGTTGCCTTTGACCCCCTCCACCCTCATAATCATCTGATGGCCACATCGGACACTCCTGAGTCCTAACGACCATCACCGAAAAATTTTCTCTTTTGTTTGCATTACCCTTTTTTTGTTTTCTTAACCCTTTTGTTTTCTCGCACGGGACAACAAAAAACCAATCCTCATAGAATTTTCCTAAACTCAGATCCCCCCTCATCGGTTCACACCCCCCCCCCCAAGATTATAGTCTCACGTGTATGCTTGTTGGTGTTTGTACATATTATGGTTGAGTGAACATTTAAGATAGTGAACCTTCCCATTTGAACTTTCAAGGGCTTTTGTCCACACATCTCCACCTGATTCTCCAATTGCTCCCAAACATACAATCCATTTCATATGTTTAGATGGGTATCAATGAAGGGCATGTTCACACATCCCTACCAGATTCTCGATTGCTAGCTCACATACAATGCATTTTCATGGGTTTAGATGGGCATCATATGCATAGATGGGGTTTAGTGCTAGGGGGTGTTATGTCTTATACATTTTTATGTGCTCGCAAAATATGTTGTCCTATGTAAATTAGTGACACTACATTTTCAAGTTGGGAATCTATATAATTCTATGTACTCCCAAAGTGACTAATGCATAAAGTACAAACTTTTTTGGGGTCAAAGAATGAAATTTTGTTAATAAGTAGAAGAATTAGCTACATGCCACCGTTTTAGTTCTTAGGAGAAGAAATGTGATCATCAACAGATCCAACAAAACAAAATTTTGCTAAGAAGTAGAAGAAATTAGCTACAAGCTACATTTTAGTCCATAATGGAAGTTATGAAATCATCAACAAATCCACTAAACCAAAAAAGGTTTTGTTTCAAGCTTACCACAAAGTTAAAGCATAATATCTTATCATAATATAAGGAGAGTCATTTCAACCTCTTTCTTTAACACAAAATAGAGCTTCACATTGTCCATGCACATACTTTGGGAGCATCTCCTCTCTTTTTTTTTGTAAATTTCCAAATATATGTGTACCAATCAAGTAGTAATATGTCCTAGTATGAAATCCATATCAATAATTTTATCATAGAAAAGTAGATTATTCAAGTTGATCCCTATTCACAATAGATTATAACTCTAGAGTAATTCCATATAAAAGAGAGGAGAACAAAAATTTCTCTTAAAAGGATTCTTATGTTGTGTAAGTATGGGGAGTAAAGCTTATGGCTACCCATTTTCCATTTCATTGTCACTCAGCTTGCTAAACATATTTTTGCCAAATTACAAAAGGCCTAGGCCATCTTTATGCTTGGAAAGGCTCCTTATAGGCCGCCAAACATTAAAAGGGTTCCATTTTTATAATGTGTTGCTTGTATTATATTGAAAATAATAGGAAGGCCATTTACATCAATTGATAGGCCTTAAGCCACAAAACCATTATATTGAAAATAATAGTAAAGCTATTTACATAGTTAACGAACCTTTAGCCACAAAATCATTAGTGAGCTAGCATCATATGCACCACTTTAAGCACGTTGCCCCTTTTTCTCAAAGCCCTAAATATGATCTCCTCTATGATGCACGCTTCTACCCTTTCTTCATTCCATACATCTTTTTTTTTCAATAGGCCCTTAAGTGCTATCTGATTGACTTGTTTGGGATTAGTGTTGATGGGTGGCACCAAATTGAATTTTGGAGTAATCTTATCTATGCTCTGCACACTCCATACATCCTTTCTTCATTCCATACTATTGAGACTTCAAGCTCGTGTGTGTGATCGATAGAGTCTTAGTTGTAGGTAGCTAAGCATTGTTTGCAACATGGCAAATGCAGATAGAACTGACAATATAATAGGCTGAAATGCCGAATTTCAATGAGCTAGTTGCATTGCTTATTCATGAGGAAGTTAAACTTGGCTTGGCTACAAGCTCTAGCAGTTCTAAGAGCAAGGATGTTGTCTTCTATTCGAATCAACATGGCCATGGCAATTATAGTAGAGGTTATGGTTCTAGTAGAGGAGGCCAGCAAAATGTATATTATGGTCATAATAACCAGTACGGTTCAAATGCAAGAGGAGATGGAAATTTCAGAGGCAGGGGGAGATCTAGCCCTAGAGGCAAAGGCTCCTGGCAGTAGCAGCGTCCATTTGACAATCCTAATAAGGATAAGGATTGTCACTACTATGGAAAATATAATCATATTGACAATGATTGTTTAAAGAAGCATGGCAATCAAAAGAGTAAGCAACATGGACATTATGCATCATCCAATTAGACAAATGATGCTTCTGGTGGGGATAGACTGTTTGCCATGACATATGTGAAAGACAGGGCTGCTGAGAAGTCTACTGTGGATGTTGTTTGGTATATTGATTCGAGGGCATCGAATCGTATGACTCCTCATGGTGATGACTGGTTTATTGACATGGTGTCTGAGAGGAATGGCTATGTATACTCAAGGGATGACACATAGCATAGCATTGAACATAAAGGCAAAGTGCCTTTGGTAATCCATGATGGCAAGAAGAAGAATTTACATGATGTACTGCATGTCCCATCAATTACTAAAAATCTATTGTCTATGGGCCAGATGCTAAGTAGAATTTGTAGGTTAGGTTTAATAAGCATAGTTGCTTCATTGAGGAGTTTGGTAATGCCTGCAAATTGATTGCTCGTGGTCATAGGAATGGTAGGATGTTTACTCTTGATGCCACTTTGCCACAGTTGAAATCAGCCATGTTTGCCCATGGCTCTGGCGGCATAGTTAGAGATTTAGAAATATGGCATAAAAGAGTGGGGCATGTTGATCTTCAACGGCTACAAATGATGCAGAAGAAACAGCTTGTTACAAGTCTACCCAAGTTTGCCTACACAGATATTGGTCATGTTTGCGATGCTTGTCGATTTGGTAAACAGTCAAGGTTGCTATTTGTCAAGCATGTAAGAAATAGTAAGCGACCATTGCAGTTGGTTCACTCTACTGTGTGGGGCCAATCCATAATGCATCTATGGGAGGCTCTAGGTATTATGTGACATTCATTGATGATTTCAATCGCTATACTTGGGTTTATATATTGAAAACAAAGGATGAGGTGTTTGTTATTTCTCAGCAATTTAAGCAACAAGTTGAAAAGGAATTTAATCGCTACATCTCTTGTTTGAGATCTGACAATGGTGGGGGAGTATGTGTCAAATGAGTTTGATAGTTTTTTGGTTGAAAATGGCATACGTAGGTAGCTTACATGCAACTACACTCCACAGCAAAATGGGGTAGCTGAATGAAAAACAAGGTCTTAATGGAAGCTGTGCATGCAATGATGAATGAGAAGAACATGCCGTTCTATTATTAGGCTGAGGCTATTATGATAGCCATGTATATCTTGAACAGGACTCCCATTGCAGGTTATCATGATATGACCCCATTTGAGAAGTTGTATGGCTACAAGCGTGATTTGGTTGCCTTGCTTATGTGTACATTCCTAATGAGAAGAGGAAGAAGCTAGATCTGAAATCACATAAGTGTGTCTTTATTGGTTATTCACAGGAGAAGAAGGCATATAAATGCTATGATCCCTCTACTCGGGAGACACTAATCAGCAGAGCTGTTATCTTTGATGAGATGGCATCTTGGTATGCATCACCAGCTGTAGTGCCATCGGATATGCCTTCTACACATGTTTCTACAGTTGATTCGCAGCAGAGTATTGTATTGATAGGCCCTAGTGGTACGATGGTATCTCCATGGACAGGGAGATTGCGGAGCTCTGGCTCACCATCCACTGACACCACTATGTTAGTGAGGGGGAGTAATGATGTGATGTATGGCAAAGGGAAAGAAAAGGTCCTTGAGGATGCATCTGGTATAATGACACCTAGCATGATGACTTCAGGCTATGACTCAGCTGACAGTCTAGACAATGAGCTTGGTATTCCGACTATATATATGCTAATACTAGACAGAACATGTACATTCCGCCTCATGAGAGAGGGGAATCGAGTAGTGCATCACAGCTTAAATGCTCAGAGAGAGTCAGGTACCCTGTGGATAGGCTGATTTACAGTGGTTACTCTGCAAAGCATTATGCTTATATGACAAAGGTGACGAAGGTTAAAGAACCTAGGTGACGAAGGTTAAAGAACCTGCTACATATGCTGAAGTAGTGATGGATAAAAATTGGTGCACAGCTATGGATGAGGAAATATCTACCTTGGCTGAAAATAGAACATGGGATCTTGTGCCATTGCCAAAAGGAAAGAAGACCATTGGCTACAAATGGGTCTACAAGATTAAATGCAAGTCAGATGGCAGTGTAGAGAGGTATAAAGCCAGGTTGGTTGCTAAAGAATATGCTCAGTGGTATGGGTTAGACTATGAGAAAACATTCAGTCCTATTGCCAAGATGGCAACCATACGAACAGTGATCCCATTGGTTGCTGCTAAAGGCAGGAAATTGCAGCACATGGATGTTAAGAATGCATTTCTCAATGGTGATTTAGCAAAGGATGTTTATATGGATCAGCTTGAAGGGTATCTACACCCTGATTTTCAACATTATGTGTGTAAACTAAAAAAAGCATTGTATGGGCTGAAGTAGGCTTCGAGAACCTAGCATGCAAGGATCAGTGATTACTTGCAGAGTTTGGGATTCATTGTTGGCAGAGCTAATCATTGTTTACAAAAAAAATAGACAAAGGTTTGGTAGTACTAGTTATTTATGTTGATGATTTGATAATCACAGATGATGATGACTTGGAGATACAACATGTTATGCGAATGCTAAAATCTAAATTTGATATGAAAGACTTAGATGAACTGAAGTATTTCTTGGGTATACGAAAAAGACAGACAAAGGTTTGGTAGTACTAGTTATTTATGTTGATGATTTGATAATCACAGATGATAATGACTTGGAGATACAACATGTTATGCGAATGCTAAAATCTAAATTTGATATGAAAGACTTAGATGAACTGAAGTATTTCTTGGGTATTGAGGTGATCAAGGTTGAAAATGGTTTACAATTGATACAGAAACACTATGCCATGGAAATGCTGAAGAAATATGGCGTGGCTAAATGTAAACCACTGGAGATACACCTCTTGATCAAAATGTCAAGTTGAATATTAGCACTGGAGTTGAAATTGATGATGTAACTATGTACAGGCAAATGGTTGGAAGTTTAATCTACTTGACCGGCACCATGCCTGACTTGGGTTATCTTGTTGGGCTCATAAGATAGTTTATGCAGAAGCCCAGAAAGCCACATTTGGATGTTGTTAGGCAGATTATGAGATATATAAAGTCCACTGTAGATTATGGGTTGTTTTATGTGGAAGATAAGCCCTTGACATTCGTTGGATACACTGATGCAGATTGGGCAGGATGCTCATATGATCGTAGATCTACAAGTGGTTATGCTTTTGGATTTGGAAGTGGGATGATCAGTTGGAGCAACAAGAAGCAACCTACGATTGCATTGTCTAGCACTGACGCAGAGAACAAGGGTGTTGCATTGGCAACATGTGAGATTTCATGGATGCTTAAGCTTATGGCTGATTTGGACATACATGTGGATGCTCCAGTGACCTTGTTATGCGACAATCTCAGTAGTGTACTCCTAGCAACAAATCCGATTTATCATGCCAGGACTAAACACATCGAGGTACACTACCATTTTATCAAAGAGATGGTTCTTGCAGGTAAAGTAGACATTATGCATGTGAAGATTGATGAGCAGGTTGCAAATATATTTACCAAGTCTTTGGGTAAAGATAAGTTCAGTCAATTCCAACAGCTACTTGGTATACATGTTTTATCTTGAGCTTGAGGGGGAGTGTTGAGACTTCAAGCTCATGTGTGTGACCGACAGAGTCTTAGCTGTGTCTAGCTGTATCAACAAGTGTGGGACATTAAATAAGTCAGTTACTTTAGGCTGTGTGTGAATGGTCCATCTTAATAGGCCCTTAAGTACTGTCTTATTGACTTGTTTGGGATCGGGGTTGATGGGTGGCACCCTGCCCTCATAAGCTTGTTGAAAGGTCCATAAGTGTTGTACTATTATGTTGTCTCCTTTCCTAGATTTCTCATTCTTCCATCTCAAACCTTTTATAACCTCCTTCTAGCCATTTACTAGCTTTCTAACTATATCATAGCCTTTAATGGATATTTTGGTAGCTAATGCCAAGATATTGTCTTTCCATGTTAGCATATCTCACCTTCCCCCCTCGAGAGGGCTCCTCTACTTATTATTTCCATGGCCCATTTCCTTCTATGTCCCAAACCACCATTTCTTTTAGCTTTGGCTATTGTGTTTCATGCAATCGAGTGCCACTTCTCTTAGGATCCATGAGTGTATAGAAAGAAAATTAGTCCTTCTTCAAAATCTCCTCTTGCTTCTTGTTGAATGTTGTGACTATTGTAACAAACATGGCTATGGGTGTTAGGGTCTTGTCGATTATTATCAATCTTCTTGCAAAAGACAATAGTAGTTTGGAGTACTTAGCAATTTTCTATTACATCTTAGTAATGAACACTATATTAGAGAATTTGGGAATCTCCCAAGTCCCACTTTCAAATAAGGGGTAAAGATTTGGCCATGTGGCTAAATCTTAATCCATGCTTCAAAGTGGGACTTGGAAACACAACCTATATAGTAATTAGGGTAGACTCCACTTTCAAGTAAGGGGACAAGATTTGATCATGCGGCCAAATATTAACTATATTGGGAATTCCCAAACTATATAAGATTTCTAGGGAGATCACCTTTAGGACTACATTTTCCACCTTGTACTACAATGCCTTTAACAATAGAGGATCGCATGCTAGTATAAAAATTAACAGGGCAAGGGGACACCCTTGTCCGATTGACCTTTGCTAACTGAAGATATGTGACTTGTAGCCATTGACCCAAACCTTTGTTGAGGCATTTGAGAATAGTGTGCCTACATTCTATAGAAATTGCCTCCAAACCCAATCTTTTCCATCATAGCTAGCACGAAATCCCATCTCAGCCTATCATAGGCTTTGTCCAAGTCCCCATTCACTAGTATAAAGGTACCCATTATCTTCACTATATGCTCAATGGCTACAATCAAATTCAAGATGGCAACTTTTATCTTATGTCCATGTAAAAAACCATATTGGGCCTTGTGCAATATTCTTACAAGCAAGAATTTCAATTAAAAGGATATTGCTTTAGATATTATTTTATAAGACACATTAAGTATAGTCAATTGTCTCTATTAAGGCTGACATATCCTTGATAAAGAGGGTTCTAGTCATTGATTTTAGGAAAATTGAAGAGAATCTTGTAAGTTATCCAATCCCTAATTGATGCAAAGCCTAGTAATACTCCATAATGATCACTAACATTGTGCCAAACTTTGAGGCAGAGGGAGATTGGCTCTAGTCAATATACTCAAATATTTGACTTGTTAATTAGTACCCCTCTTCCTTTCGTATTTGGACTTCACATGGTTTCTATATCTCATAATGATGATAGTATTCATGAACATCTCCTTTAAAAATGCAAAGTGTCAACCCTTTACCTTTCAAAATTAGAAAGTAGAAACATTTTCGTTGACCTAAGAGTGACATTTAAATATTGATTATCGCACATACTTGTACACATTCATCTCCAAGTTTCATTCTTTTGGCACCTTAGTTCTAACTACATTATTTTAGCAACTTAGTTCTATGGCTTCTTTTAGGGGCCATCAAAGTCTACACATGTACATATACAATACCAAAGACATTGGCATAGCAATGTTTCTCTCTTGTAAAGTCCTCAAAAGCTTAATAGATAAAAGAGAGAAAAATGTCAACTTTCACAGGAAATGACAAATAATGTGCTTCAAATTGTAGGGTAGAAAATTATATTCTTCAAATATCTTCACATGGTGCCTTTTATAAAAGGATTTTTTTAACCTCATTGTGCAACTATATCCATGTATTTTATCTACATTTTTCTATTCAATGAAAGTCTAGATGTACCATGAGAAGTCTGTGAAGATGTGCTTCCATCAAAAGTGTGAAATGGCAAACAATGGAACCACTTACAATTACATTCACTATCATGCATGTAGAATATAGCAACCCCATTCACTCTAATTGTTAAGTATTCTTCTTATACAAAGATATTTTACTTTCACTTTGTGATAAATAGTGTTCCAAGAAATGCCATATGGAAGGTTGGAAGGGCTCCCTACACATGATCTCAATTTGCTTATTGAGTTAGATATTCCAATGATTGAACCATCTAGACTTTTAAATCAAAGATTATTGAAAATTGTGAAACTTTAATAAAGATCAAGAGGATTTTGGAGAGAATTGGATTCTGTTGGTTAATCCCAATTCATGTGTTTAGACCTTTCTCTCAAATAATAAATTTACACTAAACTAGAACAATGTGGTTAGGGTTTAAGGTTTAGGCCCCAACACTTTGTGTTTTAGATAATGAAACTCAAAATATGTTCAAGATATAAATAGTTTAAGGTTTAGGGTTTAGGATTTAGGCTGCAAAAACTTAGCATTTTAGAATATGAAACTCACAATCCTTATAAGATATAATGAATGCAAAATGGATAATATATTGTTTTCATTTCACATAAGCATGAAAAAGGTTTGTATATTGATTTTAGCATGATAAAAAAGTTTGCATGCAATTATACAAAGAATAAACTCCCTAGTAATTGCTCAAGGCTCCTTTCTTAGGGTCCTCCACCATTATCTGAATATGAGTCTTCTTCCTATAAGAGCTTCATTCATGTCTTCAAACTTTTAATTTTGCACAACACAGAGTTTTGGCTTACAATGTGAGAAAGGCTTGCAACATTCAAATAGAGTTGTATTTAGAGCTTTGATAGAGTATTACAATTGCAAACAGAAAAAGAAAATGAGCATCCTATTCTCAATGAGATTTTTATTGAATCATGTATATAAATTGAGAGAGAGTGTGTGTTCTTTGTATATGAAAGAACACCTTCAAGAATCTCTTACACAAATAGAGATAGAGGTTTGCAATAATTATAACATCTTATTTTAAATCTTTCTTATAGTATTAAAACAAAAATGCAAATACAAAAAGATACAACAAAAGTTCTAGTGAAAATTAAACTTCTCTTGAAGTGCACTTACGTAGATTGAGAAAGTAGGAGTCCTCATCATCCAAATAACCCCTTCTAGAACTATTTGCTAATGGCACATATGAGAACCCTTCGAAAACCTCAAGATTCTTGATAATATCACACACTAACACAATGAATGAGAAAGAGGCAAAGAGAGTTTGTAATAGATAGAAAGGGGATTGAGAGATTGAGAAAGAGAGACAAGAAAATTACTAGAAAAAACCAAAAGAAAATAATAATGTGAATGAAAAAGATAAGACATGTTGAACTAGTTAAATTTATAGAAATTAATTATAATTAAAATGGTTTTCTTATTGGGATATTAATGAGGGTTATTGACATGTCAAATTTAAGGATTTTGAGTAAAAAGAAAGAAAAAGAAAGAAAGACAAAAAAGGAGAGAAATGCCATTATTAGTTACTATTAATTCATCTCCAAAGTTAGAGATAATGAGCATTTAATAAGATGGGATCCCTCCTTTTTTAAATAGCTAGGATGTGATTAGGAAGTTAATTGAAAATTTTTGACCCTTTTCATCAGACTAGGAAGAGACTTCATGTTGCCATGTTGGGCGAAACTTTAGACTCTTTAGATAATATGAAAGAAATTATCATGCATCCCTTGGATCCAATCTTTTAGTTCCTATTAAACACACATTGAAGCAATATCAACATGATAGTTGTTTCATTTATAATATGTATATTTCTACATATAGATGTTTGTTATCAATGTGTTGACTAGCCAATGAGAACCCTCCCCCCCCCCCCCCCCCCCTCTTGGTACATTGATGGATTGAGGAAAAGTGGTTGCACAAAGTGCGTGCGTGCGTGCGTGCGTGCGTGCGTGCGTGCGTGCGTGTGTGCGTGTGTGTGTGTGTGTGTGTGTGTGTGTGTGTGTGTGTGTGTGTGTGTGTGTGTGTGTGTGTGTGTGTGGAAATGGAATCATGTATTAACATTTGCAAGAGGCCAAAATGACATATGAGACCAAAAGTTACACCTCTCTATAAATGATACAAGTGTCTAAAGATAAAAAATAATATAGCAAAAAAAAGTCTAAATGTTCATGAAAAAAGAGAACTAGTTGGTAGTGTGAGGGCATATATCATCTTAGAAAATCCCCCATCATGTATCCAAAGAAGATGATAAGGGGAGTTATGGTGGATGGAGACATGGAAGTGGATGGTGTTAAGAGGAGATCTTAATGAGCAAAGCATCTAGCAAAAATGGTAAGGTTAGAGCCTAGTGGCACAATCTTTGCACAATGAACAACACATTCATTCTATGAGATGTATCTCTTTAGTGAGACAAATTAGATGCAACCAAACATCTTGCATGTCTACTATAAGAGTCCATATTCTAGATCTCCCTTGTCAATCTTCACATATGCTTGTATACAAGGGCGTCATATCTTCCAACAAGCCTCCTTCAAAAGAACACTAAAGATACAGCAATGTGAGTATCTAAAATGATGTACACTATGGGTAGCTAGAAGCCAAGAGTAATAACATGAGGTATGAACAAAAATAGATTATCTTTATTCTTCCATCAATGCTTTCTTACATACAAATATTTTGGCTAGTGATTTGATTTAGATTACCAACATTTGCTCTCAAAATGGCCAATCCTCTCACAAGCTTGCCTCAAGATGACACATGCCAAGACATTGATAATAAATACATTGAAATAGCTGTGAATTTGGAAGGGCACATTATCGATTGGACTTTGACACAAGTTTAGAATCAACTTGGCCTTCTAGTCTTATTCAAATAGGAAACCAATGGTTCCTTCAAAAGTTAGATTCGATTAGTGTTACAATGGTAGCCATAAGTTTAGGCTATGGAATTTCTATACTTGTTATGAGAACCACAATCATGGCACCTTTTAGTGTCCCTAATAGATCTTTCTATGGTTGATTATTGAGACATTATCAACATTCTTCAAATGCTTGCGCTTCTTTTGGGTGCTTTCTACTTCATTGAAACTTTTAGGCTCGTGATATGTACACACATGAAAAAACTAGATTATCCCCCCCTCCCCTCCCAAAAAATCGTATGTCTCACTTTCCCTTTCAAAAATACTCACTAGCATACAATTTATTTCTCTTTTCCAAGTGTGAAAAAAAACCATAAACTTTCATATGGCTACTTTGAAAGATAGCATTTGTAATATAACTAGCTTGGATCCTGTTAGTCTTTTGGGATTTTGGTGTGCAATGAAGAACTTGAATATACTTGCATCCAAATATCTAGATTATCCACACCTCTCTCTCTCTCTCTCTCTCTCTCTCTCTCTCTCTCTCTCTCTCTCTCTCTCTCTCTCTCTCTCTCTCTCTCTCTCTCTCTCTCTCTCTCTCTCTCTCTCTCTCTCTCTCTCTCTCTCTCTCTCTCTCTCTCTCTCTCTCTCTCTCTCTCTCTCTCTCTCTCTCTCTCTCTCCCTCCCTCCCTCCCTCCCTCCCTCTCCCTCCCTCCCTCCCTCCCTCCCTCCCTCCCTCCCCCCTCCCCCTCCCCCTCCCCCTCCCCCTCCCCCTCCCCCTCCCCCTCCCCCTCCCGCTCCCTCTCCCTCTCCCTCTCCCTCTCCCTCCCTCTCCCTCTCCCTCTCCCTCTCCCTCTCCCTCTCCCTCCCTCCCTCCCTCCCTCCCTCCCTCCCTCCCTCCCTCCCTCCCTCCCTCCCTCTCTCTCTCTCTCTCTCTCTCTCTCTCTCTCTCTCTCTCTCTCTCTCTCTCTCTCTCTCTCTCTCTCTCTCTCTCTCTCTCTCTCTCTTACCCACTAGGGTCAAGTTTATCTCATAGAAACTAAATGACTCAAAGCATCAAGAGTAGATTCCATGGAGAACAAGAAACAAAAAATTCTCTGCATTTGAATATTTTTAATGAGACTTTGGTTTGAGAGATTGAGGTTCTACCTTTTAGGCTATAAAGCAGCATAAACAAGAGGCTCAAAATTTATTGAATGCCACTAGTATGAAGCATGGAATTGGTCAAATAAAATGTGCTTCCACTTTGCAATGAAGGACAAAGTGTTGGTTGTCATCCATCACTAATATAGATAGGGCACATTTCACGCTTCTTATCTATCTTTTGGAGGAGTGTCAACTAGAATCCACCAACCTTGGTCTAGATAGGACATCTATTCACTCTTTTGCTTGACTTTTCAAGGAGATTGGGTGTTCCCTTTATATGTACAAAGATATCACTCTTCCTACAAATGTGGCAAATATGTGACTTGGAATTGGTACATGGCTTGGATACAATAGACCATTCCTAAAAGCATGAGCTAGATGCAAAGAGGCAGATGAGACATAAAGACATTGGTTTTGGCCTAACCTAAGGCTCAAAAGGTCTACATGAGAGCTCATAGAGATTGTTATTTCATGGAACATCTGAGATTGCAATAGGCTAGGTTCGCCAACATGCGAATACAAGGAGAATCATCACTATCATACTTTTCTTGTATCCATGCATGAATAGTTGAGCACTATCCCTAAACCAAACTTCTTGAAGACAACGTGGACTTCCAAGACTACAAGAGATGGAATCTTATTTGATATTTCTTGGTATATATGGAAAATAAGATGCAATTATCCTAATGACACATTGAACATTGAACATAAGTCCTAGTTAGTGCATAGAGGTGACTCTAAGTGTAAGAGGAGGAGGAGAGAGAGTTTTCTATTATACATGCAACTTTGGCACCTTCAATCACATGTATGATATTACACAAAACTCAATTCCAATGACATGATAGCAATAGATTGCTAGTGCACATAGAGATATGTCATGTATCAAGAAGACTCTCTTAATAGAATTCAGATTGTAGAAATCTCTTTGATAGGCCATGATTGAAAGCATTCTAGATTGGAGACAATTTGAATCATTCTTGAGAGAACATTTACTCTCAAATTTTGGTAATTTTGATAACAACAAGTTTTCCTCTAATGGCTTGAAAATTAGTAACTAGTAATACCTTACTTATACATATATATATGGTATGGTTAAGTTTTTCTCTCTAGGTCTTGAGGAAAAAGTTCATATCAATGCTCAAATAGCACCTCCATAGTTTTATGTCTATTATATAGAACCAAGCTTATGAGGGTTTTTCTTTGTATATAGTGATACCATCAACAAAATTTTCTCTATGCATAACACATAATCTTCTATTAGTTAAACTCTCTTCAATTTTTTACATCACAATCTTCGTAAGCAAGTATTATTCAAACTCTTCAATTTTTTAAATCACAACCTCATCCAATATTACAAGATGAACAACTAAAGGTATACTAGTCCTATAGAGTTAGTTTTTGCAGTGTTTGTTTCCCATCTTCTATCATTAACAATATGGACTTCTTGATTGTGCCACACCATGTTTTTTTACTCATTTTCTAATAAGTGTCTACGATTTTTCTATTGGTGAGACAAATTCAATGTCTACCAGGAGTGCTCATGGCTTTATACTTGACTCATTTTATGATGCCATTTATCATAATCTCTAGGAGTGCTTTTTTTTTTTATACCCAACTTATATAGGATGTCAAGTATTGTATATCCAAGTTTATTTAGGAAGGTTCTCCTCAAGTTCCAAACTCACTTATTACATTTACTTTTTCATGTACACGTGAGGTACGAGAAACACTCCCTAGTTAGTTCAATTTAAACTTTTTATCTTGCACAGTTAGTTATGGAATCATGATAGAGTGTAGTAAATTAGAATGTTTTATGTTCTTGTTGAGCTTATAGGCATTTGGGGACAAGTGCAGGAAAGTGTGAACAAATGTTTTCTCTTGAGATTCTAATCATGTCCCTTTCCCATATCCCCATATATGTACTAATATTGCATGTTTGAATATGTAAAAAAATGCTTGTAGTATCCATGACGATATGCTCAAGTGTTGAAGTTGACCATATTTTCCAAAATGATGCATGGGGTAAAAGAGTAAATGACCTCATAGTTAGGTCCATGTTTTTCCTCATTAAATGTAACTCTAGCACTAATTGACGTGTTGTCAGAATGTATGCTAGCTACTAGGCTATGTACAAGATACATAAGATGTTGTAGTTTATTCTAGGACTTATAAAATGTCTAGTGTGGGTTGCAATCTCTATGATTGACCTTGAAGTTTCTTTAACTCTTTTAGTGCAATTGCATTCTACTTGTTTAAGCTTGGGGTTTCTTTGATCCTTTTATAATCTCTACTAGATGAGCTTGAAGTCTCTTCAACTCTTTTAGTAAGGTCGCATCTCCATGTTTAAGCTTCAACCCCTTTACAATCTTCCCAAATAGGCTATTGTTTTTTTACGGAGCAATATTAAGCTTCAATAGTGAATTGTTGGAGGTGACACCAAATCTACAAAAACAACATTTGATAGTATGTATTGGTGTGTGCACTTAATTCAAAGACTTTAATGAGGTTCATATAAGAAAACCTTTAGATGTCCAACAAATCTAGTGAACTCATTCCTAAAACATCTCAAATGGTGAAGCTTAACCGATATATTTTCCTCTCAAAAGGTATAGCTTGAGGAGTATGTATTCTCACTCCATTTTTGTATTGATCGAGGATGCAACAAAAATAGATGTGAATTTTCCAAGAATCATAGTGGGTACTCTTAGGAAGGGAAAGAGCCAACAAATACACACAAAATAATTGAGAGGCCAAGCCCTACTCATTAGGTTGTCATTCTACAAGCATCAATTGCCTATTATCATCTTCTTGTTATAGCATTTAGGTTCAAAAATGCTATATTTTCAAATGCAAAAGTAAATTTATAAATAGTAGATGGTGTAGTTTATCATGTCAAAGTACTATGTATAGACTCAAAAATGGTATTGTTTTAAGAGAAAGTAAAAATAATATTGAACATGAGATATGTACCTAATCAAAAATTGCATTGTTTCTTTGAGTGATCATTTGATTTTTCACAACTTGATCACTCTCATCTCTTGTTTTCGTGACTAAATTAATTTAATACATTGTTTTCCACAAGTTAATCATATTTGCACCTCAATGTGTATTTATGTACACGAGGTTCTATATTCATTGATCCTCAAGTTTATCATCTTGACCATAATTCTAGGCATTGGAGAGTTAAAAGAACATTTGAACATATGTACCATTTTGATCATTTCGATGGGATCATTCCTAGATAGATTTGGAGAAAGCAAGGGGCACAAATTTTTGGGTGAAAATGTGTGCACCCTTATTTGTCATTATATGCACACAAACATAACATGATATCCCGAAATCAAAAGTTTTTTTGTTGATATTTTTCTCTCTACGTTTAACTTCTTGAAAATTGCAAGTGTGCTACTTTACTATCAACCATTCAAATATTTTGCTAGTATCTACTCTATATACATCAAATGTTTCAAGGTAATTGATTCTCCTTTTCATACTCATACTTTTTGGAGTTTTCAAACAAGACATAACATTCTTTAAATGTAAACAAAAGGTGAAACACTTATTCTCAAATAATCAAAAGACTTTGTATGAGCCTATTTTATCTATTGGGAGGGTTGTAAGTATTTACCAAGTAAACAAGGCATAACATTATACTCAATCAAGTGAAACCAAAGTACTACATTAGGATGCACTATTCACAAAATGAATAGATGTTTGCTTGTCGTGTTTGTTTCAAGAATGCACAAAGCATTCGAATGTGAACTAAAGACTAGCATCACAATGCTTGTTGAGATATCTTAGGAATCATTTTGATAAAGTTTAATAACACTTTAGTTTATGAAGAATGCCTTTGAAGATCTCTTCGGAATCATTTTGCTAAAGTGCACAACATTTTAGCTAGCTAAGAATTGAAGTTATAAAGCTTGAACAAGGGCCGAACAAGTGCAACCTAGAGTATATCACACCATCATATAGCCCATCCCATATGAACACAAATAGCAAATCCTCCATAGGCCATATCAAAATGATATTTAATGAATGTCAATTTGAACTTCAATAAATATGAGATTTAACATAGATTAATGAAAATTCAAAATCCTTCAAAAAATAAGTGATTGAACTTTGAAAATTTGAACACTAAAAATAATATACATAGCTATAAAGAATGTGCATTGTCCTAAAGGTGGTGGTTAGAAAGCACAAATGATCATATAATTTTTTTTGTATAATATGGGGGTTAACTGCTTAGAGATGCTAAAAAAGATTAGAAAAACATAGCCAAGTAGAATTTGACCCTAAATTCAAATAGATCTCATCAGTTAGAAAAGAAAGTGTACGTGAAACTTCAAATGATCTTACAAGGGGGTTTTTTAAAAGGCACAATTTGTTCGCATAGAAACTATTATACATATCTCCAATTGCTCATGTAAGGGGTATGGGGTGCCTTTATGCAGGTGTGACATAGCATGTTACTATGCCAAAGAGTTCATGCTTTGTGAAGTGGGGTGGCTTATCTTTTCTACATAACTAGTTATAAACCACCACAACTGAAAGCCATATTGAAGAGGCGCTCAAGGTTGGAAATTTTTAATGTGGAAAATATCTCTTACTTTCAAATTATTCATAAGGACATTATCCTATATTTGGAAAGATACAAAATAGAGACATTATTTGCACCTTGAATGGACATATATTATGAATTTTGTGATTAGTGTGATGAAGCTATATCAGTAACACCACCGCACACCTAGGGTCAACAAGATGTAGTCTTACACCTAAAAACCAAGCTCACAATTGAAAGAAGCTAACTTCACTATATGCTTATTTGTATTTCAAGCTAGGTCAAGGTTACACTATTGGTATTAAAGAGATAATGACTCAAAATAATGCTTTATGATTGCTTTATACATGAATTTGAAAGATGATATGGTAGGTATTCTGACTCTAGATATGTGCACTAGTGCAATATCCATTTGATAAGTATGGAAAGGGTTGGAAAGACAAATTGCAAGGTGCCAAAATTAAAAGCTTATAACTTTGATGACACCTTAGTATAAAATGGACAAATATGTACAAATCAACTTGTAATTGCCAATGAAAGAGAACTCCAATAGACAAGAATCATGGAGAAAAATGGAACTCCAAGTGAGTTTTTTTTTGTGATCAAAAAATGGATCAAAGCTTTGCCAAAATGTAAGACACAATTTGACATTCCCCTTAAAGACTCATCAATAATCAATCATAGGTTAATTCCATAAGAATACACTCGTTAAAGCATAGGAGTTAAATTTACTAAAGGATTCATTAGCTGTCTAAAACCATATGTGCTTGTACCCTATGTCAAGGATACTCACTATGCTTAAAATAGTTGAGTTAATGGGGTTAAGAAGTGCTACTTATATGCTTACACAACACAAAAGCTAAAACCCTCTCAAACCAATGGGATGAGAAGGAAAATAGAGAGATTGATCTGCATGATAATTAAATGAACCTCCTTCGTGTTTCTCTCATGTAGGAAATAAGAACATGGAAAAAAGTAGAGGTTAGTTGCACACTTCTCAAGCATGACTTTACACATCCAACCATGCTAAGGAAAGTATTTTCCCTTGCATGGCATCTTGGGGAAGACTCCTATGAGTGGGACATCAAGTATAGTACTCAAATTTTACTTACATATGCTTATAAAGTTACTTTTTTGGTGGATCATGGTAATCTTTTTTTACCAAGGTAGGCCATAGAGCTACGACCTATTTTAAGCAAAACGCTTTCCTAAAAATGACATTTCTTCCTCATTTGGACTCAGGTATTTGTATTCAAAAGCCAATTTTTGGGGTTTTGAGGCACTTTTGGACACATTGGTAATATCAAAATCTTCCTATTCTACACCAAAACTATTATCCCAATGTTACTTTATGTTCTTTTTAAAAAAATTCAAAACAAGTCATGCTAGTATAATTTGTTGCAAGCCAAAAACTTTCCTAGTTATAAATTATCACATGCCTTGGTGATATCTTATTAGTATCGATGTTGATACATGATTTTTACAGATGTTGATAAGGGTGCAATTGATCCTACGTGTGCTAGATTTCTCCCAGAAGGGGCATGGTCTAAGGAAAAACATTATCAAATAAAGATGACTGTGAATCCTTATTGATGATAAAATAGAGATTCTAATGCATTAAGCCCCCTTATTACATTTTTGTAGATTCAAATACCATAAAAATCAAAACAACATATATTCATTTCCATGTGCTTGGATTATATGATCGTCTTGAGTTTTTTAAAGAAATGTCAAATTGCATGTCATTTTGAGGGTTTTGCTAGATTTTTCCCTTGCAAAATCTCACTCAAATTAATAGTACACTTAAATCATAGCCGTGAGCTTCAAACCACAACCATCTACTTTCAAAAGTTAAAGCAATGTTACCATAATGATCCTACGACATATTGCTCAACGCATCTCAATTGTCTTCCCAAATGTTCTTCTCATGGTCTGTGGTTACATCTAACTAGTTTGAAAATTCTCCTTTCAATTTTAGCCTTCTTCAATTTGTTGAGAGTTGTAAAAAAGTATGTATTAAAAGTTTAGCAATATAATTGTTTTTTATGCATACACTTTTGTGTATGGCACTTGCCTTCTATTCTAGACTTCATGTGTTTCAGTGTAGCGTTTCTCTCATAACTAGATAAGAAAGTGGACGAATCAACTTGAAACCAAGTGCCAAGATATCCCCAGCATGTGAGTGCCAAACTATTTGTTTACATTGTAGAGAAAGATATGTTGTAGCTTGGACTAGGAGCGTCTTGAGCCTAGACAAGCATATGCTATACATTGCACATTGGACGCATGCTTTAATGTTGGGTTGTGAAATACAAGGTTTCTATGTTTTTGGGGCTTAAGATAATTCCCATCTTCCATATCAAAATGTACATCATGATTAGTTCCGTCACAAGTCTTAGATGTAGCTAGACGATTCCCATGTCTCAAGTCTTAGACCCACATATTAATTATTCCAATATCAAAAGTCTTAAACACACATTTAGATTATTTCAATGTCACAAGTCTTAGACATACATTTAGATGATTCCCATGTCACAAGTCTCAAACACACATTTAGATGATTCCCATCTTCCAAATCAATCTTAAATATAGAATTCAAATATGTGTGACAACACATTGGATGCTTGCTTCAATGTTGGTTGAGACTACAATGTTTATTGGATTATTTTGGGGCGTTCAAATCATAACCATATCAACACATCACAACTAGTTCCCTTACAAACCTTGTATGACAATTCAAGGGTATAATTTGGCGAGTCAACAATAAATTTTGTAAGACACATAACATAATCATAAACACTTTATCTTTCATACACCATAAACACTTTACCTTTTGTAGACCTAAAATATTAATTGTGAATTATTTCATGAAAGTGTTTGGTAAACTATTGTAGCTTGAACAAAATGTGTAAAATTTATCCAAAAGTCAATGTTCATATATTAGGGTCCTATTGTCATTTTTTACTATGTATGTAGAATAATATGACATTAACCATCACAATAGGTATTACATTTAAAGACCTTTCTTGTAAGCTTTAATATGGTCTTCCAAAGTCCCAAAAAAATAAAGAAATTTCTTTTTTTTTAAGATACAAAGAGAACTATTAAAGCTTCTCGATACAGATTAAAGTAATTCAATAAGATTGAGAAGAATAAAGAATAATGAGAGAATATGAGATAAGATAGAACACCATAAAATTAAGCACAATCTCCCCCCATGGAGTGAGCACCTTCCTCATGCATTTATTTAGTATATTGCAAATACTTTCATGCTCAAAGTAGGATAGCTCATCCATTTTAGGCTATTTAGCTCCTTTGTATTCATATAAATACCCTTGCCTTTCCTCCATAAATCCTAATATATATATCAAATCCTAAGGTCTAAATTATACTTTGGCTTAACAAAATAAATCCTAAATACATCATGCATCAATAGTAATAAAATATTATTTCCATACATCAAAGCATCCCCTTGGTAAATATAGGAATCATCATATTTGTAGCTCTCTAATGACTAATGATCTACTCAACAAAGACACCAAACATGTGACCGATGCTATATATATACATGTGCAACAAGTCACTATTATGTTGTGAATAATTAAGATAAAGATCCCTAATATAAATCAAATAATTATACATCCTTAATTTTAATTAAATACAAGTATTTATCATAACAATACTTAAAGGTAAGAAAAAAATCGTTCACATTTGATTAATCAGAAAAAAAAAATAGCATGGATGATCAATCAAATGTTAGTGTTGTCTCATGTGATAGGCCTACAATGAATTAGCTAAGAGTTTAAAAAATAGAAACTTCAATATATATGATAAAAACACATATATAAAAGCCAATGAATATGTGCTACCTCAGACAATGAATTTGCACAATCAACATGAAAATAAGGATCTTTGGATTTTCAAAACACTACCTCATGTGGCAAATCTTTAATTTGAGGTGGAATTTAATGTGTTTCTAAATGGTATGCAGATATTAGGTCGTCATATATTGAAGAAAGAGATGCCTTCTGAATCCAATGGGATTCTTCCA
The DNA here is from genome assembly GCF_053477565.2 of Lygodium microphyllum. Classification (NCBI taxonomy): domain Eukaryota; kingdom Viridiplantae; phylum Streptophyta; class Polypodiopsida; order Schizaeales; family Lygodiaceae; genus Lygodium; species Lygodium microphyllum. Next base: position 33,427,128 of record NC_141139.1, read on the forward strand.
TAGAATGATTCTTACATTAAACCAAGTACATGTGGTACTCATGGCCAATGCTATATTAGTTTTTGTCATGATCAAGGATAATTTGTACTAGGTGGGCTATTTTTTCAAAGGTTTCAAAAAAATATTATATGGAATGTATTATGTACTTGCCCATGTGATGGAATACCTAAACAAAATGCATTGTCATTAATCTTATGGAGAATTTAGAAAGACCCCTAATATCTTGGAGCTAATTTGATTTTGGATATCTTTCACTAGATTTCAATCTTCTCTTTCAATGTGTAGCCACACAAAATCATTTTTATTAAATGTCATAGGTTTACACTTTTTATAAGCTTGGCATATGTATCTAAATCAAGATTGTTTAATCTTGTCCATAACTTCATTTCAAAATTTTTCATATGATTGGTAACTAAACAATTTGCTATTGGTACATCAATAGTTATGGTAGACATATGGATAGCTAAATTCTTACCATATTTTATCTTAAAAGGGGCTTGAATAGTTGCTAAATTTGGGGCGTTGATGTAGGCAAATTGTAGGATATATTTGCCCCATTTGTACATCAGTGATGGTATGTAACTGAAGAAGGTCAAGAATAGTGCCATTGGTTTAGCCATTGCTTTTCAAATGAAAAGCAAAAGTAAAGTACGCGTCGAATCTTAAGTTCTTGAATAATGCAACCCAAAAATGATAGCAAAACCAACCACCATCATTGTTTGAAAGGATGACTTTAAGAAACACATGGAAACACATGGTAAGGAAAAATAGTCTTGATGCATAACTTAGCAGTTTGGGGTGCAATTAAAAAAAATTTACAAGAAAAAAAATAGGCTTGTTTACTAAATCGGTCTACAATAATCCAAATCATATCCTTTTGAGTGGATGTTCAAGGCAAGCCACTTATAGAGTCCATTGATATTTGTTCTTATGGTCCATTAGATACAGATACTGGTACACGTAAACCATAAGACTTTTCATGATGATGGTTGATTCTTTGACAAACAATACATTCGTAAACAAACTTAGGAACATCATGCTTCATATCAAGCTAATTTAAAAAAACCTTTGATTGTAGTTATCATTGATTATATGTGCAAGTGCATGCATTTTGTTCATTGATGTGTTTCTAAATGGTCCAATTGCATACTATTTCTTTTCATAGTACAAAAATCCATTTGCATCAATATAGAGGTGAAAACAATGGTAATTTTGTTTTGAAACCTACTCACATTAACAAAATGATTATTTGAAGCATATATAGGAATCATTGAATCAAATGTTTGAATTATAATTGTAGAAATAAGATTCAAGTACACATGTTTAATTCTATCAAAATTAAGTATATGATGCAATGGGATGTTATCAATATACTTTCAACTAAGTGCATTAGTAATTGCATTGGCATGTTTAGATTAACGTTCAATCATTGGATATAAATTTTGAATGAATAAATCCCATTTGAGATGTCTATCAAGCATGAGAGACTATGAGAGTAAATGTTTAATATCTTATTGATTAGGTCTTGATAAGAGCTTCTGAACTCATTAGATAGTGTTTCCAAATGTCTAAATCATGACTACTACAAATAGAAGGTTTTTGTCATAGATGTTCCATTTTTTAAAAGGTGGTTTAAGTCTTCTAGTCATGAGTGATGGGATGGTTGTTTTGCATAAGAAAAACACATATACAAACCCACTAAAGGTCGGTTAAAATCAAGTAGTTGAAAAAGTGGTCCATGAGAGCTGAGATGTATTTTAACATGTCAAAGGGTTTTTATTGGCTAGCTCTACTAATGTTAAAACATCTTACCATAGATTAAGAATAATTCAATAAAAGAACACAAATAAAATTAAGAGAATATAAAATAAGAGAAAACATGACACAAGATTGAATATAATCTTCCCTCATGTATGAGTTCACACCTCCATCATGCATTATTGAGTGTAAGGTACCCCTACTAGGAAGGAACCTAGTAGACTAGGTCCCTCAACCAATATGGAGGTAGATACAAACTTGAAATAGAAAAAGGTTTCAAATAAGAAAACTTCCAAATCAAAGAAATGAATCCAATAAGTACTATCCCCTATAATCGGCAAGGCCTCTAGGATGATGAGAGAAGTAAGGTCATAAAGAATTGGCTTCTAACTAAAGGCAGAAGGCAAATAATTGGCTTTAGTATAACTAAAGGGAGAAGCCCGAAGTGGAAGCACATAAGCAAAAGCAAGAGCTATGGTGGTGGAAGAAGCAAGAAGAGCAAGAGACACAAGATGTGGAAACTCCAATAGGCACAATGTGTGATCGGCCTTCCTTTATTCAAATGTCATTGAAAGAATAAAAAATGAAGTGATAGTGATGGGTGCACGCCATCTACAGTGTATAGGTGTGCGATTACTATCAGTGTAATGAATACACGAGTGGTTAGGCACATCCGGCTTTACCCTTAACAACTTCCCACTTAATGGTGAATGTGCCCCTAATGAGGAGAGAATAAGGAAAAGAAACAAAGTACAAATGTAAAAGTACAATAGAATGAGGAAAGATGTTATCTCATCCAATGCTCATCAGCTTCCTAAGGAAGGAAAAATGCTCCATTTTGAGAGACTTTTAGTGAGAAAATTTGTAGGATTTTGGTCAATTGAGATCTTGACAACCTCAATGGACTTGTCCTCAACAACCTCTCTAATAAAGTGGTAACACGCCTTAATGTGCTTTGTCTTTACATGGAAGACCAACGAATTATTAGCCAATTGAATAGCATTCAAAGAGTCTGAATGTTGTATAGGGACCACATTAGTAATATCAAGGTCTACAACTAGACAATCTAACTAGAGAGACTCCTTGTAAGCCTCAATGGCTACAATATACTTTGCCTTTGTAGTGGATAAGGTCGTGCATTTCTACACCCTAGACATCCAAGAAACAACACCTCTAGCAAAGGTAAAGACATAGCTAGAGGTGGACATCCTACTATCTATATGTCCTACATAATCAGATTCAATGTAACATGGCCACCATAACATATACACTTATCTAAAGTGCCATTAAGGTACCACATGATACTCTTCATGGCATCCTAATGCTACTTGCCAGGTGCCATATAGTGTGCCACAACTCCCACTACAAATGCTATATTAGGACGATTGGCTATCATGGCATACATCAAACTGCCCACTGCTAATGCATAAGGGATATTGGCTATCTCGGCCTCCTGCTCATCATATTGCAGAAAATCAACCTAACTAACCTTCACATGAGAAGATAAATGATAGCCAATAGGCTTAACATCTTACATATAAAACTACTCAAGAACATTTCGGATGTACTCCTTTTGTGACAAGTAAAGGAGACCCTTAAAGCAATCACATATTATGTGTGTCCCAAGAATATGTGAGGCATGGCCCATGTCCTTTCTCTCAAACCTCTTCTTGAGCTAACCTTTCAAGGTATCCAACTCATCACGAGTGCTCCTAGCAATCAATATATCATCCACATAGAGTATCAAAATCATAAGGCTGCCATCATGGGCCTTCTTCGTGTATAAACACCGATCCATGTTACTATGGATATATTCCTGCGAATACATGAAAGTATCAAACTTTTGGTACCATTTCCTAGGTGCCTACTTAAGGCTATAAAAATGCTCTTTCTCAACTTGCACACTAGGTGTTCCTTATCTTTTTCCTCAAAGCCCTTAGGCTATTGCATATCAAACTTTTGGTACCATTTCCTAGGTGCCTACTTAAGGCTATAAAAAGGCTCTTTCTCAACTTGCACACTAGGTGTTCCTTGTCTTTTTTCTCAAAGCCCTTAGGCTATTGCATATAAATCTCACCATGCAAGTCCCCATATAAGAAAACCATCTTAACATCCATCTAATAGAGGTCCAAATCTAGCTACATAACCAAAGCCAATACCAAGCATAGGGTAGTCATCTTGACTACAAGAGAGAATACTTCATCGAAGTCAACACCATGCTCCTACTTAAAAACCTTAGCGACCAATCTAGCTTTGTAGGCTCGCTTAGGGTGTCCAAGCGCACTTTTCAACTTGTACACCCACTTGCAAGCAAAGCATATTTTTCACTAAGCAGCACAAGAATCAAATTCCACGCATGATTTTTCTACAATGAATCGTACTCTGAGTACATGGTCTCTCCCAAGAGTAGCTATCATCTTTGTGCATGGCCTTATCATAGGCAAGAGATTCACTGGCATCTTTCACCATAACATAATCCATAGAGGATGCAAACCAATCGTCTATCTCTAGTAGACCATCACAAAATAGTCTATGGGCTCTATACATCCTGTCTAACCTCAAGGTCTTAGGCCACTGGATCATCAAGTATTATAGGCTATCTAGCTAGCTATAAAGTAACAGGAGGCTCCTCTTGGAATATCACCTTATGTGTCTCAACAACCTACTCAAGCTACTTATGATTTTTCTCCTCATAGAAAATAATATTATGGTTGTGAATGACCTTCTGAGCTTGTGGATCCCATAGGTGATAGCTCATCTCACCTGCATCCCCATAACTAAGAAAGATGCATTTCATAGACTTAGGATCGGGCTTGTTACACTTGTCCTTGGAAACATGGTAGAAAGCCTCACAACCAAAGGCATGCAAACGAGCATATGATGGAGGTTTTCCAAACTATACCTCCTCTACAACCTAATAGTCAAGTGCAATGCACAGGGATCAATTAATCAAATGTATAGCAATACTAACTACCTCAGTCCAAAAGTATTGCAGTAAGCCTACTTGACTAAGCATACTACAGACTCTCTCCTGAATTGTCATATTGATGTACTTAGCCATACCATTTTGGGGTGGGATGTACAGGATGATCAACTAATGCTTAATACCTCTCTCATCACAAAATTGCTTAAAAGCTTTAGATACATACTTTCCCTTATTGTCCAAATAATAGGCATTTCAGCCTATACCCAGAGTGGTTCTCAACAAGAGCAAGCCAATGTTGAAATGTAATCAAGACTTGTACTTTTGCTTAATGGGGTATGCCCAAACCTTATGCAAGTAATCATCAATGAAAGTAACGAAATACTTTATACCACCTAAAGACTTATAGGGCATAGATCCACAAACATCAAAATGAATAAGAGCCAGAGACTCACCCATGCGCATAATGCTAGACTTCTTATGCAAATTGCGGGTCTACCTGCCATAAAGACAATGATCACAAGAATTAAAACACTTATAGTCAGGGAGCGGATGATACTGCAAACAAGTAAGCATTTTCATTACTTTTAATGGCATGTGCCCAAGGTGATGATGCCATAATGATACATGTGGTACTGCACCCCCCACTACCAAAACATGGTCAATGGACCCATATACAAGGGATAAAGAGTGCCAGACTTGGCACACCATGCCAAGACAACATTTCCATGGGTAAGCTTCCATGAGGAATCACCAAAAGAGACAACATAACATGTATCATCCAATTGTCTAGTCAAAAGTATATTTTTAGTCAAGGGCAAAACATGGCGTACATCATGCAAAATATACATATTGCTTGAAGAAAATTGCAGCTAGACATCTTCAATACCAACAATATCCCATGCTAAGTCATTATGCAATTTGATAGATCTTGTTATGTTGTGATAGGAGTGGAACCACTCTCGATGAGGGGTGACATGAAATGAAGCCCGTGAATCAATCAACCAACACTATGCATAGGTGGACGAGACATTATTCAACTACAAAACATCAACAGAAGAAGTTGCAAGTATGTAATCATCATCAAAATTAGTCTACATTATATTAATCTCTCTAATCTTGATGCTGGACTTATTAAGGGACAATGCTATGATCATCATTCCTTTCCTACACTTTACCCTTCCCTTTTCCTTGTGCTTGTCATCGCGCATTTTATGGCACTGTGGCTGAATATGACCTTACTTCCCACAATAATGACAAATCAATGCAAACTTATGGCCATATGACTTATGTGAGACTATCCACATGACTAAGAATGAGACTTCTGAGAGTCTCTTCCATAGCACTCAGTATCGCTCCTTCCATTATTGCCTCTCACTATCAAAGCATGGGAAGTGTGGGAAGCATCTACATTCTTTTTGTTAACCTCTTCATTCAAGAGTGCACCCTCTATATCTTGCAATTTTAGCCCATTAACAGGTATATTTGCATATATAGTAGTACAAAATGTGTCCCATATGTCAAGTAATGTAACGAACAAGAAAAAGAGAGGAAGATTATCTTGAAATTCAATCCCTACAAAGATAAGTGGCCAAAAATAGAATGAAACTCATTTAAGTGGGCATGCATGGAAATCTTCTCCTTCATACAAAAGTCCATGAGTTGCTTTAGCCAATGTATTTGTGAGGCGGGACTCTACTTATCATAAACATTACGAATCTTATCCCATAACTTCTAGGCAGTCTACTTGACAACATTATAGTAGGCCTACTTAGAGAGTGACAAAATGATTGTAGATTTGCATAACTCATCCAGTTTAGTCCCACTTTAGTCCAATCCTTTGCATCAATGTATTTAGGCTTGACACCCTTATGTCTCAATGGCTTAATCTACAATTTCTAAACTAGAACCTGCCAAATTTGTGCCTTCCAATACCTATAGTTGATGCCATCCAACTTGTCAATGTTGATGATAGAACTATCATTTGACCCACTAGTCATAATGCAAGAAATGAAAGCACAGTACAATATAAATAGGCTGCCATAAATGACGCAAATAGGCCCAAAATTATAGCCAAAACAAGAGCTAAGTAAAAGGAATTACCAAAATGGGGAGCTATCCACAAACTGTAATCAACTAAATGTCAAATCCAAATGACTACCCTCAAATAGAATGCATAAAATTGAAATGATAGGCTACTTTAATAAACTATAGCAATATGCCAAGAACCCAACTATGACCAACCAAGAAAGAAAGACCATGAATAACTAGCATTGAAGGCCATCACAATCGTAGTGTGTCAGTAACCATACATGTGGTAGGCATAGGCATCATGCACATAGGAGATCTTAGGGTAAAGAGAAGAGAACTGCCAAATGCATAACCCACTAAGAAAAGCTCAATAGATAACCTTGAAGCATATAAATATCACTGACAATGCATTGACAGACATAAGTGCCAGGTCCAAAGTAAGTGATCAAATCATCCCACTACAGGGTTACTAAACCCAACACATATCAAGAGAGCATGTACATGAAGTAAGTGTCCCACGGTCTCTGTGAAAGTAAGATCAAGCTCAATTGAGAATGTCCAAAGCTCTATTGGACATCCAAATGTTAGAAAATCTCCCACTGGAACAAAGAGTGAATGCCCAATGAGTAGAAGAAGCTCAATACATGAAAGTTGTAGTATCCAAGCATCCAAGATACATGTGACATACATCCGAGAGCGTAAGACATTTATAGTCCTCAAGCCTATATGTAAAAGCATGAAAGCAACCAAAGTATAAATCCAATGCTCAAATACATGTAACCAAGGTTGAATCACATTTCAATAGCATCCGATCAGCATATCCAAATATAATGTAGAATCAATGTCATACATCAAGGCAACTACTAAAGTGCCCAACAAGTATGAACCCACAATAGGCATCAAGAAAAATAGCCAATGCAAGCTTAAGGTTAGCCCCAAAGCATATCATATCAATGTTATGACATCCACCAAGTGTCGAGCATCAAGTACATGTTGTATGGGCAGTGCAAATGAGCACCAGCAACTCAAACAAGAGGTGAAATGCCTATCTTGCTGCTATTATAGCATGCTACCCATAGTATGCATCAATAAAATAATTGTCAAAATCAAGTTAATGACAGCTCAAATCGATCCCAAAAGAATGACAATACATCCCCGAATGATTTAGCACCAATAAATAGGCATAAAAATATCAGTAGAGCTTCAAAAACTTTGAGAAATAGGTTATCTGAGAGATATTACAGCAAATTATCTATAGTAACCAAAAATGGCTAGCCTTATACAACCCAAATAAAGCTCAAGATCAACTCAAAAAATATCACAAGACATCAATCAAGCATCCTGCAATGATCCTAGCATCAGATAAGCATGTAGCATAGCCAAATGACATCAATTACATGATAGGCATAAAGTTTTCCCTGTCAAAGCTTACTGTCCAAAACTATGTATAGCATTAAATCTCTATTAAAACTAAGTTATTTGAGCTTAATCCAATCCAATAGAGACTCCCAAGCATTAGATAACCATCTGAGCATTAAACCCAAGCACTAGGAGCATCATAGAAGTGGGTGAGAATGGGTTATATGCTAGCTAAATTTATAAACATCAAGCCTATTTGAATATTCAACCAATGTCAAATCATATGCTACTCAAAAGTGTGCTCTAATGCAACCAAAGATGCCAGGGGAAGTTGCTAAATGATTGCCTAAGTGTCCGAGTGAAGGGACATGTGAAAGTAGGTTGCTATGAAGCAGGGAAAGTGCTGCCCAAAAACAAGAGCAATCCACATTGATGGGATTGAGGGTCTTGCTGCTATTGCTGCCCACTATGGAGAGTTTGCTAAAGCTCAAAGAGGTTTGTTCGATAGGAGCAAGCCTCAACCAGTAGGAATAAGCCGAGTATGCAAATGAATTTTATGTCCACCACTATAGCTGAAGTATTTCATGGCCTATTGTCACCTTACTTGCTCTCAATTTTGGGGTTGCCAAGTTTCTCTCTTCACATATCTCCACCATGTATGTGTGAAACTTGCTAAGTGAAGAGTAGAAAATTTAATTTTCTGTTCACTCAAGCTTTGAGGTCCATTCCTCTAAATTAGATAGGAAATATGAATGCCCATTATATTTGATCATGACAATCTTATCATTAGTTATTATGGAGCTCTCTCTCAATGAATGCTTGCTATCCACATTTTAGCCCCCAACTAGTTGTACTCTTATTCCTTGAGGATTTATTACATGGATACTTACAATCGGTTCCACACTTCTATGGAAAGGTTCATAACCTCATAACTATTGTTAGAAACCCCTTTGCATCTAATTAGACCTAGTTGAGAATTCAAATTTATATGCTAAAATGACTATCTTGCTTCAAATTTATCCCTACTCTCCTTATGAACCAATTGCTTTGCTATTTACTATGATATTTAAGCTATTAACTTATTGAAAGAGTCCCTAATGGATTGGGCCATGTGATCAATTGCCTCATTCGTTTGTGTACTCGAATGAGTTATCTATTCAACCATTTGGTCAATCTTGGACACCAATTAGATACCTAACCGAATCTCAGGTCTCATGATTGCACAAAGTTGCATTAAGAGTACTATAGGCCTTGTACTCTTATGAGTCTTCATGAGGGTCCTCTTGTGGGTGCTTAGACATAGAATCTTTGATTAGTAGCTATATGTCATCATTAGCCTTGTTTTTACCTCTGTTCCCTACCATTTTTTAAGTGTTGTCCAATTAGACACATTGTTACAAAAATGGCTATATATGTTGATGTCGATATCCAAACGAGGTAATTTCTAATTCAAATCAAAGGCAAATATGTGTCTTTGAGATGAGCTATCACACTTACCATTAGAACTTGATTACGATATTTTGGAATATTTTTCAATGGCTATATAGAATAGTCAGGAACATATAAAAGCCCTATTTCAAAGGTAAAACCCACCTATAGACCCTATTTGAGGTCTCCACCCATCTTTGTCTTCCTTGCAGCAATCTGAGCCATAAGGGGCTATTTTTTTCCAATATGACTATGCTTGCAAGAAAAAACAAGGTGAAATGCCAAACAAGTCTTCATGCTTTTTGCAATACCATAGTTTTTCCACTAGGGGCTTTAAGCACCTTACAAGATGGAGGGTCAATTCTTTTCCCAAGAGCATTTGTTGAAGGGAAGAATAGAGATGACAAAGGAGAGGATCAACTTCAAGATAACCAGCTTCTCATAGAACAAGAGAGGGGCGCCTTGCCACTTTGTAACTTTTCCCCCCACCATAACATAGAACTAATGGAATTGCTATTTCATTGAGATCCCTACCCTCACAAGGCATCTAATATGAAAATTTTCCCTAGCTTAACAAGCCTAAAGACATAACTTAAGAGCCAATCTTGACATTCTTCAAGTTTGTGAAGTTAAGAGGAGAGAAAACTATTCATAAACCTTGAGAAGTTTATTAATGGATTCCTTCTTTGCTTTGACCATGCTAGCATTGTCATCAGTGAAAAACTATGTTGTTAAGTGCTACCCTCTTGGCATTCTGAGGCACATGATAACTCCATCATGCACCTTCCTATTAATTTTCCTTAATAAGGGATTTGTGAGATGAGTGCAAAGAGCAATCCACACCCCTGCCTAATGGATATTTTAAGAGTGAAGGAGGATGTCATAAGACCATTTACAAAGACATAAGCTGAACAAAACCTGAGCCATTTCATTGAAGATTGACCTAAATCCAAAGGCATGTAGTGTGGTAATGATAAGTGATCAGCTAACCCTATCATAGATCTTGTCAAGGTACATATTGACAAAAACAAAATCAGCTTGCATGCTCAAAGCAAAATCCGTGGAGAATATTAGATTCAAGATGGTTTCATGAATTTTTAAGACCATAAATGAAGTCATACTCACATGGATGGATTGCCCTAGACAATATGTATTTGATCCTCAAGGCAAGTCCCTTAGTAAGAACCTTGTAGGAAAAGACTAGCATGGTAAGTGGCCTCCAATTGGCATGGTGTACGCCTATTCACTATTTTAAACACAAGTTCGATTACTTGATTTAATTATAAAAATGTTGTAAACTTTCTTACCTAGTAAGAAAATTGACCAAATCATTAAGAGGACTTGCATTGTTTCATGGAGTTAACCATGATCTTCCCTTCCTCCACTATGAAGCGTCTTTCTAGGATAAGGCATTCTTCACATGGAATTCTCTCCACAACATCATGGAAGAAGTCCAGTAGCTTCCTTTCATAATCCTGGATTGTAGATGGCTCATTGCCAAATGCCATATAAAGACAATTGTGATCGTAAGGTCATCCAATTGTTACTACAAATCAATGTTTACGAAAAATTGAGGTTTACTGTCAATCGCATTGCAAAAACTAAAAGAAATACCCTATAAGGCATAATAATTAATAAATATGAGTCTATACGTTTTTTCTTTGTTGTATGTTGGTAGCACATTTTTATTCATACATAGCATGATTAAACTTAGGGTACTGCCACACGTTTAGTACCTACTTGCATTTAGAAGTAAAAATGTAACTATAATTTTAGTAAGTATGAGAGAAAGGGCATGCCATACGATGAAAACTCGACTTATTTGACATCTGAAATGTCTGGTAGGTTTACGCGTGGCTGCACTCTTAGGAAGCAAGCTTTTTCGTACAAGCGAGGGCTTTGGGCTCTTGAATTGGACCAAAGTTCCAATGGGCTTCCCCTACGATGGGGTCAAAAGTAGGATATTGACGTGCATGTGAAGGGGGGGTCTTAAGAGTTCGGTTAGTTTCTTTTCTTTTGAGATGGTGCGCGATGTAAATGCGTCGGATGCGCATCCAACGGAAGAGCCAGGTATAAAATAAATTTGCAAATATGACTAAACTATTACGGTTGCTGGTTTCCAGGTGGCGGGGGCCACGGAATGATGATGATGATGGCGCATTCAATCAGGCAGGAGCGGAGGAGGAAAAATAAGGAAATAAAGGAAATTTGCTTCTTGAACGCGAATAAAATAATGGCGCTGGACAAAAACTCCACAAATAATGCGTCGAACTTCGAAGGTTGGAAAAACTCAAAACTCAAATTATTTGGCATTGAAATTGTATTTGGAAAAAAACAGGAATACTTCAGAGTCCAGAGTAATGGAAGGGAAGGGAATTGTATCTAAAGAAAATAGAAATGCCTTTTTTTCTTTCACTGGGAAATTTGTTGCAGCGGCGGATCGTACCAAGCATTCAGACCATGCACGCACACACACAAGAGTTTAGACAGTGAGAGAGAGAGAGAGAGAGAGAAGAGTCAGGAGGGGGTTGTCCGTCATAAAGGTTCACATTCACACAGGGGCAGGGGTTGGGGGGGCGGGGTGGGGTCGGGGGGGGGGGCGCTTGTCAATTCGAAAGTCCGACGTCAGAGGGGCCGTCATATCATGAGACCATGGGGTGGTGGAACCAACAGTAGCAGGCGCTGTTTTCGAGGTTTCAACGGGGTCAACTGAGAGAGAGAGAGAGAGAGAGAGAGAGAAGGGCCAAGCCAAGGCTTGAAGGCCTTGTGTATTGATTCCCCGAACCGAGTTTCTTCTAACGACAACGCCGGCCCTTTAATGTGCTGGTGGAGCCCCCCCTCTCTTGCTTGCCTTGTCAGACACACAGACAGACACAGTGCGAGAGAGAGAGAGAGAGAGAGAGAGAGAGAAGGAAAAGGTCATCTCATCGAGTCAGACGATCTTCAGGAACTAGATCTTGCTGCACAAGCTACCCTTGTCTGCCTTCGTAACCGTCAAACTAGAATATTGAGGAATATTTCCCCCCTCCCGTCCCATTTTCCTAAAGCCTTTTTTAAATTCACACATGCAAAATTATATACCTTTTTTAATATGTTTTCTAATCTTTATCAGCAGACCTTTTTTCCCGATGCTGAAGCGTAGACACTATCAGGCTTGCCCTACCCACCGCGCGCTCTCTCCCTCTCTCTCTCTCTCTCTCTACCTAGGCCGCGTATGACATGGTCACAACTAGACGGTATCCATGCAAGGTGTTCCAAAAGCTCCAGCCCCCCTTTTTTGTGAAATGATGCTATGATAAAGCTAATGTACGAAGGATAATCGTGCCAAGGTGACTCATGTTAAAATGAATGATTCGGGAACATTAGAAAACACATCTAACATCCTTGTTGCCCCAAGGTGAGCAAGGTTTCGAAACATAAGTAAACGCAAACTACTTCTCTCGAGGTTGCACCACCCTGTGATAAAACCATTTCAATAAAGAACTAAAAAAAGAAATAAACATGCAAAAGTTATGGCTTCCCAACCAATCGAAAACACGGTCGATGTCATTCCCCTTGTGTTAATATCAAGTTAGCACCCTGTTTTGAGTGGGTGCTAGTAGGGGATGGGAAGCATTACTGTAAGAGCACTCTCCTTAGGAGCACATGGTGCAACCTAGGCTTAGTTGGGGGAGTGGTGTTCCAATCATCGCCAACCGTAGGCGTGACATGGCCCAAACTTCCACGAGATACAATCATCTAGTAAAGTCACAAGAAACAACAAACACACAAGCATGCCATGCTTGATGGTGAAGACAACTTATTTTGGGCATTGGCTATTAGCCTACCCTTAGTTGCACTATTTGGAAGGGGGTTGATTCCTAACTAAGAAGGGAATTTTTAGCATTGGACATTGGCTTAATAGCAATGGTCAATTATTGTCTTGTGAGCAGCGTAGGAGGGCCAATGGACTAGCCTAAGCTCTTCAAAGTTTCTTGGGAATTCATTCACATGTAGATTTCCAAGCCAAGCTTAGGGCTTGGAAACATAAAAAGCAACAACTTCTAGCTATTGAAAGTGGGGAAGAAGTTAACAAGTAAAATTTTAAATGCCAAACCCCTTACTATGCTATGCTTGGTGTTAGTGGTGCATCTGAGATAGACAAAGTTTGTAGAATCTGGAATGTTAAAATGACTTAGGACCAAATCTCGCAAGCCTTGAAATCTATTTGGGAATTGACTTCAAATCTAACTTGGCATCTTAGATGCCTCAAGGTTTTGTACTTTTGGTCAACTTGATGGTCAACATACCATTACAATGATTGCTTTATAGAAGATTAGTCTTATCACTCTCCAAACACTTTGGGAAGTTAGATCCGAAAGAGTTAAGGAAGCCAATGTAACAAATTTCCCATGGCTATCCATCTTCTGTAGAACTAGGTCTTTTTGGAATACATTTTATTTTGTATGGTAAGTAAGCTTGATGGTAGCAATATGCCTACCCTTCTTGATATTGGCTTTTGTTTGTACTACTTTATTGGTTGGAGGGTTACAATTACATATAGAAAGTAGATACATGAAAGAAGTTACAAGTCTTCATCTTGCAAAGCATGGGTTGAACAAGTCAAAAATGGGAAGGAGCCAATTAGCATCCAACACCCACACATGTGTGTGCATGTGTGCATGTGCGCGCGCGCGCGCACACACACACACACACACGCACACTGATAGACACACAACACACATCCCTACACATACACAAACTAATTGACTCACTAACTTACTTGTTCACTCACTCACCTTTAGCATTGCAAATTTAAGTACTAGAAGTCGCACACCTTCATTATGCATGTGAGTTATTCACTTACTCACTCATCTTTAGCATTTAATTATGAACCACAAGAAGTCATAACATAAATAGACATCAAAGGTGCACGTGTCATGTCCAACACCTATCATAAATGTCTAGATTTAGCATCAAACACACAAGACGTGGTCACATAACATAAAATCATAGCGACATTGATGCAAAATTTGTCTTATGTATTTTCCAAGACATTAGTGGCCTTAATAACTAGATACATCCCAACTTTTGATGCAACTCCACATTTCAAATCAAAAATTCGACTCCACCTTTCAAATCAAGAATTCAAATCTGCAGCAGTAGAGCCAAAACTTGCTACCAAGCTTAGGTTAAACTAAAGTATATCCTATCGTTTTGTAAATCCCTTGCAGCAATAACTTTTTATGGATTCAAAACATATGGCCATGATTATAACTAATTATGTATCTTGCCATTGTGATGCTAGCTTCAAGTTGTCATACTTGGGCATGCCATATGACATGCTTATAATAAACTTGTTATATTCAACTAGGCATTTAGGTTTCTTCTAGCTCTTTCCCTTTCACATGATAGGTTTGCAAGCTTCACCACTAGCAAGTAAAATCTCTATCGTGCTTATGTTCCTTCTACACATTTGCATCATGAAGATGTGTATTATTGGAAAGTTGAGTTGAATGAAGATCCTTTATAGGGCTTAATAGTTGCCACTAAATTGGCCCCTTTACCCCCCTAAATCACCCATGCACTTGAACTTGGCAAGTGTGTTTCAATAACTTATCATTCCGTAAGTAATTATAGGATAAAGGGGCCGAAAGGATAGCACCCTCAAGAAGAATGATAGTTGTAGAAGGGGCCGAAAGGGTCGCACCCTTGAGAAGAATGATTGTCGCACCCCTATAAAGTAGTATTTTTTCACAATAATCTATGACACACACTTCATCTCGCTTCTCTTGAATGGTTTTGATCTTTCAATATTCCTTTGCAAACTGTCCTTCTTGTGGTCTATTAGTGGAACCCTTCTTTTTTGTTTGAAGGACAAGCATGTTTCCCTCCATATCCACATTTGATTTTTTTTAAGCAGCTCCTTTGTGATTGAGCGAGAGGCCTTTGGTTCCTACTCTACCTATTTTTAGCTTACTTGAGAAGATTGAAGAACCTTCTTTTAGATGGCATTTTATTGACTCCTTTACCCTAGTATACTTATGTGTGCAAAATGGCAATGTAAACTATGGTACATTCACACATCCAAATTCATCAAATATGGTTATCATATTGGTCACCTTTTTATTTTGTGGATAAATGTTATGGGACTTCGCATAACAAAGTTGGAGCTTCTTGCACTCTTCTGAGAACGAGGAATGAAAGACGGTAGTTTTACAAAGCTTAAGCTATGCTCCAAATCTATACTTGGAGCTTATGATGGCTTAATGGAAGAGATTCAAGAATTACATTTCAATGTTGTTTGACTTTTTTGGGTGCTAGTGCTATCACAATTCGACATTTGAAATATCTTAGTATTTTGTCCTAGTTTTGGAATGGTTTAAATCTAAAGGGCAGGCTTACATGTCATTCATAACAAAATAGAGCTCTAGTTGGGATCACTTGATCAATGGCCTACTCGAGATAGTATAAGACATTGTTAGTGCACCAAAGGGTAGGATCATCGTAGAAGAGGCACATGGAAAATGTTTACTAACACATCAATTACAAACCTTTTCTTGGATGCCCCTTAGATGATAGGTCACTTAACCTGCTTCATAGGCTAAGTATCCCATTTGAAAGAATGACAACATTAATGTAAAATTTAATGCTAAATCCATGTTCATCCACAAGATCGATCTTGTTTGACACAGTATAAATAAAACATTATAATTGGCTATGTGGTGCAATTGGACTAAATGATTGGATGGCACATGTTCATAAGAAGAACACAAAATCTTGAGACTAGTTTTGCACGTAGAGTTTGAAACAAACAATTTGAACAAATGAATTGGTAGCCATCAATAATGAGTTTGCCTTCCCACATTGCACAAATATATATGCTCCATGGTAAAGTGATGAGGTAAGGATTGTGCCACCTAAGAAATACTTAGGTAGAGTTTCAAGAGCTTGATAGTAGCCACATTTAAGTAGGGAACCCCCTCCAAATTAGCAACATAATGAGTGGGTGTCCAAAGCATCAAAGTTTCTATTTTGAAAGCAACATTTATTGAACACAAAAAATCTTGACAATCCAAGTTAACATCAATGCAAGAAAGAGTGCTTTTAGTTGCCTAAGGGTCCATCTTCTTAGTGCTACCTCACATTTTTAATTCAAAATACTAGATTTTACGCTTCCTAGAAGAAATATTGCTTTCTCACAACCCCTTTTGAAATGCATAACAAGCATTGCAAGGCACAAATAGCAATGATCCAAGAAAGCAAGGCTTGCTTTGTGAGTCTCATATCTTTTGCACATATATAGAAGTTTGGATCAATTGCTTGATCGTTTTGGAGGGATGCATAGCCTACAGAGAGTAAACGACTTGTTGCTAGCAAAAGGACATATGAGAGGATGTTAGGGGTGATGTAAATCTTACCTTTAACATCCCATATGTTGATTGTGTGGGAAATAGTCATTTTATGTGTTAAGCACAGTGCGAGTGCGAAAAGGGGCTATGAAAAAACCCTCCAAATTAGAAAGGATGGTGCTTAGTACAAAACATAGGGGTTTTCAATGGGAAATCCCTTTAATCGAAAAAAGACAAAAAAGCGATTGGGAAACTTCTCTCATAGGGATTGTGGGAGTGACCGAATGTCCAGCCGTGGGAAAGCTCTCTAATAAAAGGAAACATGGAAAATTGATTAAAATTTTGCATTTTCAAATCAAGGGGAGAGAGCCTAGAGGTTGCCAGTTGGGAATTGGTCACATATTTTCTCCTTTTCTTGTGGGGGTGTGCTGTGCCCCTTTTTGCTCTTTTTTGCCGTTTCTGTTTCGTGAACCCCGTCTGGGGGCAGCAAAGAAACGGATCCACAAGCAGGGTCCGTTACACGGGCGGGGGGGGGGGGGGTGTTGTGTTGTGTTGCGTGACTCATCAACAGCACCAAAAGGCTGACATTGGCATGGCGTGTCCTCTCTCTCTCTCCTCTCTCTCTCTGCGTTGACGATTTCTCTCTCCTGAGCTCCTCTGCTTCTTATCAGTACCTACACCAAACCAAAAAACTGTCTCGCCTTTTCACAAAATTGAAAAAACCCCCACTTTTTCCTCGGTGTTGGTAGGGGACAAAAAGAGAAATTGATTATTTTCACCCATTTCCTTTGCAAGGCGAATACGTTAGTCTCCGTTAATGGTTCGGGCACCCCACGGACATTGGGGGTATGCCAATTTGAATCAAGGACACCAAGGCGGATATGTTGATTATCAAGGACAATGTATCTTATGTCATTTGTATCGTGAACTCTTCTTTTGGCTCTTAGATCCCTTCTAGCAAGATCGATTTGCTATGATTACCATTGGAGCTTGGCTTTTAGATCCCTTTTGGAGTCCCAGTTTTAGCGAGGGATTTTCTCACCTCTTGAGTGTTTGCTTACATTAGTTGGGGTTTATAAGTCATGGCCACTTGTAGGTGAAAACTCTTTGACTTCACTACTTTGACATTTCTTTCCATTTTGAGTGTTGGCCTAGATTACTTGCGGTTTTATAAGTCAAGACCTCTTTTAGGTGGAAACTCTTCTACTCCGCTACCTCACTCAAACTCATAGTAGCACTCTCTTTCTGCCTCACTCTTAAACAATGGTGCAGTAAGGTGATAGACTAGAAGGTAGGAGAATAGAGGCTCAAAGTTTGCACGCATAAGAATGGGCTATCTATTCACTTTTACATGTTATGACCATTAGGGTCAGGATTTGCACTTCTTAGTTGGGCACCCTATTTTTTAGCATTGGCTCACGACTGCTCCACTTTTTTAATGCATAAATTTTTTGCTTGTGGACATGGTTAATGTATGTCACTAAATTGATTGCTTATTACTCATTTCTTATTTAATAAATTCATGTTAATAAATTAATGACTCACTTTTCATTAAGTGTTAATGATGATCTAGCATGGCCATGAGACCATTTAGAGACCAGTATTCCTAGTGCATCACTTAGTGGAGTGATCAGAGCATTGTGACGGGGATATCTGGTATAGGCAGTACAAGTTATGAAGGGGGAAAGAAGTGTTTGCCAAGTGTAAGAGTGTACACATGAACCAAGGAGTTACACATAAATGAAGATGGATTGAGTTCTAATGATGATCTAGCATGGCCATGAGACCATTTAGAGACCAGTATTCCTAGTGCATCACTTAATGGGGTGATCAGAGCACTGTGACGGGGATATCTGGTACAGGCAGTACAAGTTATGAAGGGGGAAAGAAGTGTCTGCCAAGTGTAAGAGTGTACACATGAACCAAGGAGTTACACACAAATGAAGATGGATTGAGTTCTAAGAAGAGGAAGTGCATTAGCATTGTGTATATGTATTTATGTGTGCATCCAGGGACGGCTGGGAATGTTTACTTGTGTGTAATGAGCATTGTATACATTTGGGGTCATCCTCTCCCCTACAAGTTAAGGTTTAAGGTCTTTTCTTTCATTAAGAAAGACGAGAGACGTGATCCTCTCTGGAAGTGAGGAGAGAAGTGATTTTCTCTTTCTAAGGTCTAAAATCACACAAGCTTTTGTGTGGAATTCAATCTTAAGGTTGAGGCCCAAGGCAATCTAATGAACTCTCCTTATCTATGACTCAAGGTGGTTGCATCGACCACAAGTTAAGACTACAGCTTAAAAAGCTGTTTTTTGACAAATCTATTTTTAAAATATATCGCAATAGAAAAACGATCTCTAAAAACGGGCCTCGTAGGTTATCGAAAACAATGAGATCTACAACTTTCATGTTGGATGTTTTTTCATCCAAATAATGCACAAAGAGATATCTCGAAATTAGTGCTGCAGAGTGGAACAACCACATCTTTCATGAAGAACAACTCAACTCTCTCTCCAAGAAGAGAAGCTCTTGAAAGCCTATAAAAGAGGAGGCTCTCTTTGGGTGTAGGGGAGGGGTGAAGGAAGCATCACTTTGCATGTATCCAAGAGGAGAAGAGAAGGTGCAAGTGCTGTGGAAGCCCTGCTAAAATCAAGTGTTATGGAAGCCCTGCTGAAATCAAGTTCAAGAGGAGAAGAGAATGTGCAAGTGTTGCGGAAGCTTTGCTGAAATCAAGTTCCAAGAGGAGAAGAGAAGGTGCAAGTGGTGCGGAAGCTCTGCTGAAATCAAGCGCCAAGAGGAGAGCCCTACACATATTGTGTAGGAGAGAAGGAGACTCAAGAAGGATGAAAAGGTGCCAACTTCCAAGTTGTGCAAGTGTTAGCTGGTTGTATACCGTGCAAGGAACCATGATCTTGTTTCCAAGATCTACAAGTAAGAACTGGCTTATGTGTAACGGAGGAGGTTGCTCCTTGTCAATAATATAACTCCACAAGGGGGGGGGGGGGAGGGACTGGCCCATCTTCTAGTCCCTAGTGTGTTGCCAATTTCTCTACCTCTCTCTCTACATCTTTCTTTTCTCTCATCTATTCTCCCTCTGTGCCAACATAATATTCGCTATATATAATTTAAGTATATAAGAAATTCGAGTGTGTATCTCGGATTTTATAACAATGTATAAATAAATAGAGCCTACCCATAGCCTTCTCATTCATTGTGGGTCTTCTAGTATAACTCTCCAAATAATTTACAATTTGCATGATGGGCAACCCTTGCTCTTAGTAAAGGATTCAACACAAAATATCTTTCAATGATAGGTTCTAGGTTGGAGTAATGCATGAGCACCTTTGTGGATGACTGGTGCAAAAAATAATACATTGAGCTCTTTGAGGGTTAACAAAATTTGAAAAATTCATTTTCCACAACTTTGGCCATTCTTCTTAAGTCTTCATTTATACCTTGAGTTAGCTTTCAACTTGTCTTTAGTAGACTTACTCTTGTGAAGGCTAACATTCACTCCCCTTGCTAGCCAAGCACTAGTCCCATGGTATGCTCCTTTAGTATGATGTGGTGGCCTTAAAAAAGATCCAGGTTCTAGGAGTGCATGGAACTCAATGGATAAAAGGATAATGAAAGCTATGTTTTTATTTGTTACGTTCCCTGAGAGTCGGGATACTTTCAGGATTGCCATAAGTAACTTTGGAATTGGTAATGGTTTGACAAGCACAAATGTTGAAAGCAATCTTCTCACAGAAGAGGTAAAAAACAATGCATTGAGCTTTTTGAGAGTTAACAAAATTTGAAAAATTCATTTTTGACATCCTTGACCATTCTTCTTCAGTCTTCATTTATAGCTTGAGTTAGCTTCCAACTTGTCTTTAGTAGTCTTTCTCTTGTGAAGGCTAACATTCACTCCCCTTGCTAGCCAAGTACTAGTCTCATGGTATGCTCCTTTAGTATGATGAGAAGCTTTTAAAAGATCCAAGCTTAGGGAGTGCATGGTACTTAATGGACAAAAGGATAATGAAAGCCATCTTTTATTTGTCATGTTACCTAAGAGTTGGGATACTTTCAAGACTACCATAAGTAACTTTGCACTTGTTGGTAGTGGTTTGACACGAACAAATGTTGAAAGCAAATTTCCCATAGAAGAAGTCAATAAGAAAAATAATGTAGGTGTCAAGATTGTGGGAGAGAAGGAAGGAGTCTCACTTGTAGCTTTCTTGCTTGCACAATGGGAGAATACACACAAGGGTGGAGGCTGAAAACTGTTTTCCTCTTTTTAGTTGTGGAAGCCAAAAGAACTCTAGTACAAAGAAATAGAAGAACCCTAGATATGGGTCTCAAAACCAAACTCAACTAACTAAGGTGGCATACTAACTGAGCCACGAACTAGAGTAAATAAGGATAGCTATCATGTAGCTATTATTCAGGGGCGGTGTACCAACCGCGTCTACAACTGACAAGTCGGTGACATAAATACACAACGGTCACCCTGGCGTATCACGAGTGGAGCTCGATATCTCAACACTCCCCCTCGAGCTGAATCCCAATTCCTGCACACCAAGCAGGTCTCTGAACTTGCGCAGCTTCTCTGCGCCCAATGCCTTCGTGAATATGTCAGCTACCTGATCCTTTGTGCTGACATAAACTAGATCAATAAGACCTAGTAAAACCCTCTCTCGCACATAGTGATAATGCACCTCAATGTGCTTTGTTCTAGCATGATAGACTGGGTTATTTGCCAAGTGTATACTACTCATGTTGTCACAATAAATGACAACTGGTCCATCTGTGGACTGATGCATATCATAAAGTAGCTTATGCAACCAAGCTACCTCACATGCAGCCATTGCTGCACCCCTGTACTCAGCCTCTGTGCTCGACAAGGCAACTGTAGGCTGTTTCTTGCTGCTCCAAGTGACTGCAGCACTCCCAAAAGAGAACACATATCCACTGGTAGATCGTCTATCAGAAATACTACCAGCCCAATCAGCATCAGTGTATCCATGCAACTGTATCTGAAGCCCAGTCTCATAAAATAGTCCATACTGCAATGTGGACTTCACATACCTGAGTATGCGTCTAGCCACATCCAAATGTGGTTTCCTTGGAGCCTGCATAAACTGACTTACCAGTCCAACAGCATAGCTCAAATCTGGCCTGGTAATAGTCATATAAATCAAACTTCCTACTATGCGTCTGTACATAGTAGGGTCTTCTAGAAGCTCACCTGCATCTGTGCTCAGCTTCACATTCTGCTCCAAAGGAACTGAAATAGGCTTACAGCCTGTCATCCCATATTTGGACAGCATGTCCAATCCATACTGCCTCTGCAAGAGCTGTATCCCACTTGGTGATCTAATCACCTCAATGCCCAAGAAATAACGCAGCTCTCCCAAATCCTTCATCTCAAACTTCTGCTTCAATAGCATTTTCACATGAAGGATATCTTCATCACTGTCACCTGTCATAATCAAATCATCAACATAAATGACAAGTAGCATAATACCTTTCTCTGTTTTTCTCACATAAAGTGAGAAATCTGCCTTGGAAATCTGAAAGCCAATAGTGACAAGATACTGTCCTATCTTGTCAGACCATGCTCTAGGTGCTTGCTTCAAGCCATACAAGGCTTTCTTCAACCTGCAAACAAACTCAGGATGAACAGCATGCACATAACCTGGTGGCTGCTCCATATATACCTCTTCTTGCAAATCACCATGCAAGAAGGCATTCTTTACATCCATCTGATGTAAAGACCATCCCTTTGATGCAGCCATAGCAATGACTGCTCTTACGGTTGCCATCCTTGCAACCGGACTGAATGTTTCTTCATAGTCAATGCCATATGTTTGTGCATACCCCTTGACTACTAATCTTGCCTTGTATCTATTCACAGAACCATCTGCATTGTGCTTCACCTTATAAACCCACTTACAGCCAATTGCATTTTTACCTTTAGGCAAAGGTACTAATTCCCATGTGGCATTTGCTTCCAAGGCATCCATTTCTTCATCCATGGCTTTTTCCCATTTTTCTTTTCCCATGGCTTGCTCAAAAGAGGTGGGTTCTGGTTCCTGTATCACCTTGACCATATATGCATAGTGAATGGCTGTAAATCCATCATATTTCAGCCTATCCACAGGATACCTAGCTCTCGTAGACCTGCGCAAAGTAGGTTCACTCCCAGGTGCTCTCAAAACATCCCTGTTCTTCCTTACTCCAGGTGTAACAATAGAAGGAATACCCAACTCATCATCAATGCTCTATTCTGAGCCACTGGATTCACCATCCACATAAGAGTGACCTGCATTCACATCAACCATTGGCTGATCAACCTTCTCTTTTCCTTTTCGTGATACCTGTATACCACTATCTGCATTGCTTTGAGAAGATTCTCCTGATCTCAATCTGCCTGTCCATGGCGAAGAATGTGAACCACTACTAGAGGACGCTCCAGGTCCACTAATATTTTGTGACTGCTGCTGTGAATTCTGTGCAGCATTACCATTTTGTGCATCTACATCATCAATCACATTTACTGGTTTATACCAGCTACTCATCTCATCAAAAACAACATCTCTGCTCACTGTAAACTTACGAGTAGAAGGGTTATAGCATCTATACCCTTTTTGCTGCAGAGAGTAACCAATAAAGATGCACTTCTCAGCTTTTGGATCCAACTTGGATCTCAGCTCATCTGGCACATGTACATAGGCAATGCAACCAAAAATTTTCAAATGAGAAATATCTGGTTTCCTACCAGTATACCTCTCCTCTGGAGTCATTCCATGTATTGCTGCAGTGGGAGTCCTGTTCATTATGCAGACTGCTGTAGCAACTGCTTCAGCCCAATAAAAATCTGGCAAGTCTTTTTCATTGAGCATGGCACGAGATACCTCTCCAATATGCCTGTTTTTCCTTTCTGCAATTCCATTTTGTTGTGGGGTATAACTGCATGAATATTGCTGCTTTATGCCATGCTCCTGCAAGAACTTTGCAAACTCATTTGAGAGGTACTCTCCCCCTCCATCTGACCTTAGACATTTTATTTGCAGACCTGTTTCTTTTTCAGCCATAGCTTTAAGGGTTTTGAAATGCCCAAAAACTTCACTTTTCTTTTTCATAAAATACACCCAAACTTTTCTGCTATAGTTATCAATAAAAGTGACAAAATAATGACAGCCTCCAAGAGATGCAGCTTTAGTAGTCCACACATCAGAGTGGATTAATTCCAATGGCTTCTCACTCTCTTGAACATGTCTAGGAAATGGTTTCCTTGCCTGTTTTTCAAATTGACAGGCTTCACATACCTTATGCATTTCTGCAACCTTGAATTTTGGCAATCCTGCAACAATATTTTGGGCCTGCATTGATTTAAGTCGCTGTACATTAACATGACCAATGCGTTTATGCCAGATATCAATATCTGCAACTACACCGGTCCCATGTGCAAACATTGCTGCACTCAATTCAGACATGTCTGCATCCAATGTAAACATTCTGCCCTTCTTCTTTCCTTTTGCTATCAAGCGACCTTTATTTTTCATATCCTCAACAAAGCATCCATGAGGATTAAATCTGACCTGCAAGCCCTGTTCAACCATTTGACCAACAGAAACCAGATTCTTGGTGATATTCGGGACATGAAATACATCGGACATGTATTTCTTTTTCCCATCCTGCATAGACAAGGGAATTTTTCCAATCTGCACAATAGGATGTGCAGTATCATCACCAGTCTCCACAAATCCTGGTTTTTCCATTTTCCTTGCATCCTCCATCCATTCTGCATGACCTGTCATGTGGTTTGATGCACCTGAGTCAACATACCATACATCATTGCTTTCTTCTGCACTTGTCACAGAATTGTTCATGTGCTGCACCATAAATAGATGCTCATTTCTGTCATCACCCTGTCTACTAGAGGATGCATAATTTTCTTGTTGCAGTTTTCCATTCATGATGTCATTCTGCTTTTTATAGCAGTCTTTAGCCATATGACCCATTTTACCACAGTAGTAGCATTCAACATTACTGTTTGCATTTTGACCTCTTTGCCATCCACCACGACCTCTTTGGCTCCCCCTGCCTCTAGAGTTACCACGTCCTCCTCCATAGGACTGGTTTTCTTGAGTTTGCTGCATATTCTGATTTCTACCACGACCTCCAAATCGGCCTCCTCTACCTCTGCCTCTACCTCTTCCAGCATTTGAGTAGAAGACAGCTTCCTTTGAAGTTCCTCCTGAAGAAGATGCACCACCATTTCTCTGCTCCTCAGAAATTAGAAGAGCAATCAACTCCTCAAAATCAGGAAATCGTTCACGAACTGAAATGGATGTCCGAAACTGTGCATAATCCTTTCCTAGACCATTCAAGGTCACAGAAACTAAATCATCATCTTCCACTGGCGACCCAATGGAAGCAAGTGCATCTGCAATCTTCTTCACCTTCATGTGGTAGTCATTGATGCTCATATTTTCTCTTTGCACATTGTGCAACTCTTGCTTGAGCTGCATTTTCCTGGCTTGCGTATTTGTGCTATACATCTTTGACAGAGTATCCCATGCCTCCTTTGGCGTACTTGCATCCTGAATATGCACAATCATAGAGTCTGAAATGCTGATAGACAGCCAGTACATAACTTTCCTGGCTCTCTCATGCCATGCTTTGAATGCCTGCATTTGTTGTTGATTGGGAACATCAGGAAGAACTGGTTCTTCTTCATTTCCTGCAACAAATTCCCAATATCCTTTTCCCATAAGGAAATTCGTCATTCTAAACTTCCATGCCTGAAAGTTGTTCTTGTCAAGCTTTTCAGTGACAATCTGTGAAAGAGAATCAGATGCCATTACAAAAGACTGCAAAAAATTCTGTCACTGCAAAAACCACAGCTTCACCCTCACAAGGGAGAATCTGCAAAACTGGCGAAAGTGGTATTTGACCACACAGTCACTTCCTAGTGACGATTTTGCATCAACAGGCAACAGGGATGATTCTATAACTCCCAATGTCTCTGCGCACAAGCATACAATGCAATTTTTACTGTAACTATTCACCGACCTGTAGAACAGTGGCTGCACAGCATAAGACCGAGCCTTTTCCTGAGTGCGTGCAGAAAACTTCCGTCTGCAAAACAGGCCCCGAAATGGCCTCAAATCAAAAAAACAAGGTCGCCCAGGGCTAAAGCCCTATCCCGCAGCATATACTACCCCCTTGCTTCACCGCGAAGGGCGTCTCAACCTGAGACAATGCACTCTTGCAATTTCCAGCTGTGCTACCTGCAGAGATCTGCTCCCAAAACAGAAAATGAAAGCAACAATGCTCCTCTTACCAGACCACCGCGAGCTTGGCTTGCTTTCTTGAGCTCCTTACCACGAACAAGGCTCTGATACCATGTCAAGATTGTGGGAGAGAAGGAAGGAGTCTCACTTGTAGCTTTCTTGCTTGCACAATGGGAGAATACACACAAGGGTGGAGGCTGAAAACTGTTTTCCTCTTCTTAGTTGTGGAAGCCAAAAGAACTCTAGTACAAAGAAATAGAAGAACCCTAGATATGGGTCTCAAAACCAAACTCAACTAACTAAGGTGGCATACTAACTGAGCCACGAACTAGAGTAAATAAGGATAGCTATCATGTAGCTATTATTCAGGGGCGGTGTACCAACCGCGTCTACAACTGACAAGTCGGTGACATAAATACACAACGGTCACCCTGGCGTATCACGAGTGGAGCTCGATATCTCAACAGTAGGTACTAAGAGTTCTAGTAGCACACTCATAGTTAGAGAGATATCTAATGTACCTATGATAAGGGAACTCTATGATGAAGTCACACAATAGAAAGGATGTGGAATACTAATATTAAGGGTAAGTAGAGAGGTGATGATGGCAACAAGAAAGAGGAGAAGCTGAAGCACAAGATAGAAGAGGTCTATACAATTAGCCGTAATAATGATGATATACTCTATATCTCTTCATTTTAGGATGCATTTTTTCTTGCTATGGATGATGGGATGTGTTAGGATTGGGTTTTAACTCTAGTGCATCATTTCGTGTAACTCCACATAAGGAGCGGTTCGCCATATATAACAATGGTCGAAAGGGGATGTGTTTGTTTGCGCAATAACTTTGCTTGCAACATTCATAGTATTAGAGATACACACTTATCTTTGGCCAATGGGTCTTTCTTTATACTTAAGAATGTGTGACATATACTAGACCTTAATAAAAGTACGATAATCACTAGATAGTTAGAGGACAACTAGATGATTATGGTTACCATTTCATTTTTGGTGATAATGGATGGAAGATAAACAAAGGGTCTCTCAACGGTAAATAAATCGCTAGATGGCTACAATTGAGAAAACTATGAGGGTACACCATTTGTGAATGTGAACATAAAACCTGGACATCCTAGAGTCCACATTCTTTGCAAAATCAACATCTATGTATCCAAGAATAAATGCATCATTCCTTCCAAAACATGTACACATATCTCTAGTACCATTCAAGTGTCCCATAATACTCTTCATTGCTTCCCAATGCTTATTGCCAAGGTTTTCCATATATTTGCTAACTACTCCCATAGCCTTAGTAGTTCTGGATGTGTTGAGCGACACTGAAATAATTGTATTTTTTGCCATTTAAAAAAAAAATTGGAATGGTTTTTGGTTGATATGAGGCAATTTTGATTGAATTTTGATGACTTTGGAAGTGTTTTCAGATAGTTTGAGTATGTTTGGGAGAATCGTGATGGTTTTTGATTGAGATCTGATGTCTGATAGGTTATGTGATGAGTCTATTTGGTTTGGTTGGATCTGTTTTGCCTCTATTTTAATTTTTCTTTATGTTTGTGAAGTTAAGATTGTGAATAAGGAATGATTGAGAATATGTTGAATGGTTTGAAATGGCTTTGGTTGAAGATATATGATTTTTATACCATAAGTTGACCCTCTATTGAGCTTCTATCTCTATTTTATTTTCTTCTGTTTGCTTTTGTGAATGTTCTATGGGATGGATGTTTAGCTTGGAAATGTTTTGTAATCTTGGAAGAGAAGGAATGCAAGCTCAAAATAGCTCAAAAAATCAGAAGAAGTAGTTGAAGAAGACTTGAAGTGAAGACTACAGTGACAATGATAATAGTGAGCTCTCAAGGGACAATGTAGTGGCTCTGGTGACTCTTCATATTAGACATACCTCTTGGAAGGGGTATCCACAACCAAGAGATGGTTATTGAGGATTATTGATTATAATTCCATTGTACTATTGAGTTAGGATATGTGTGTGAGAGATCATGTATGAGAGGTAGTCATTTTCTATCCTTAAAAAACATTATATCTATATGAGAGATTGAGAGAAGACTATGAAAACATTAAAGATGAATACTATGTGATGAAATTCCATTCAAAGTGGACCTTTTTCTTGTGTATTTGTGGTTCTTTGATAAATTCTAAGAAGAATATGAAGAATGTGATTACTTTTGTTAAAAATAAAGCCATGGGAGATTCTTTCTATGATGTTGCGTGAAGATTTGTTATGCCTCATGTTTCTTTTTCCTATTGTGGTTACATAAAGGATGAAAAAAATCTTGTTGATGAATACAATATAGATTTTCTTACATTAAGATCCTTGTTTTCTTGGTGTTCTCTCGAGAGCTCCATGTTTTTGGTGCGCAACCAGGGAATCTACCATCAATAAGCACCAACAGAGGCTGAAAATGGAAGAAGTGGCACTAATATTGAAAATGAAAAAAAACAATGGAAGATTATAGAATTCTTTTTAATGTTGAAGAATTGGAGATCTTTATTGCCAAAACCACTTTTTATGAGAAGTACATCCCTCAATGGCGAAAGCATATCACTATCTTGATGCGGGCTCTATGTGACAAATTGATCCCATTGTCTTTTAAAGCTACAAAAAGTTATATCACAATAGCCAATTGTTTTCCACAAAAGTAGTAGAAATAGAGAGAATGTCCATCCATGGGAGATTTGGCCTTCATTGAAGGATTTCTATTACTATTGAAGAATTATAGATCTTCATTACCAAAGCCACCTTTTATAAGAAGTGCATTCCTCAATGGCGAAAGCATGTCACTATCTTGATACATGCTTTATGTGACAAACTAATCCCATTGTCTTCTGAAGCTACAAAAAATTGTATCACAATAGTCAATTGTTTCTCACAAAATCGAAAAGAAAAGTAAAAATAGAGAGAGTGTCCATCCATAGGAGATTTGACCTTCATTGAAGAATTTTTAGACTTCATCAAGTGGGAGATTGTGAAAAAGCTTCAGGAGTCATGGTTAGTTGAAGTTCACAAGAATAAGAAGGAAAAGAGTTGGATTTTGTTCATAGATGTTCAACAGCAAGATACATGGGATGCTTGATGTACTAATAACCTTTTATTTGTCCAATTGGCAACCCATTTCACAACCTATATTGTTAAACCCTTTGAAAGTTGTATTATCAAGACAATGACACTGTGGCGATCCTCAGAAGAATGAATTTTGACACCTTCGAAAATCGAATACCTCCACCTCTGTAGTGGAATGAAAGCTGAATTCAAGGACATTGAAAAGAAGGAAGTAGGATAAATATTGGCAATAGAGTCCCCTAGAGATTGAAGGCCTTTTGATTTTGTTTTGTTGAGGGCATTTAAAAGAAGGAAGTAGGATGTAGGATAAATATTGGCAATAGAGTCCCCTAGGATAAATATTGGCAATGGAGTCCCCTAGAGATTGAAGGCCTTTTGATTTTGTTCTGTTGAGTACAGACAAACTAGGTGGAGCTAACTCCCTGATGAATGATGTGATCAAGAGGCAAGCACTAGAATGAGTTTAGAGGTATGTGAGAAGAGAGAAGGGAAAAATCAAAGTTGAGAATAAGCTAGTAGTAGAAGCTTTCTTTGATGCTCTTGTAGTACTCTTTAAAGAAGTCCCCATTATGGCGACTTGAGGTCTCCTTTTTAGTCAGATCCCTCTTGAAAATATTGATGACAAGCCAATGAATGTAGTTCCTTTGCCCATCTTGAAGGGAGAGTACAATGAGGACCCTGATCTTCATGTGGCTGAGTTCATGGTAGTGTGTGTAGCCAACAATGTCAGAACCCTTGAGTATTGGTTGGTGATATTCCTTGATACTTTCAAAGGTACGGTATTTTAGTGGTATGAGAGACAAACAACAAGAACTTTTGGCACATGGAACGACCTAAAGTTGGCATTCCTCACTAAATTCAGGTGTGAAAGTTTTGAAGAGTAGAGGTGAGAGGAGTTCATGAACTTAAGTTAGTCCTTTGGTGAATGGATGGAAACATATGTCTCTAGAATGGAATTCATATTAAAGAGATGGACCAACCATCATTTGGATGAATGCATCTAGAAGGGAGTTTTTCTTAGAGGCCTACAACCAAAAGTTAGTAAGTTCCCTATCCCTACCCTTAGATGCACATAGTGCCGTAGTACAGTGCATCGAATCCACAGTGTTGCTGCCACAGATAGTAGCAACTCAAATGATGGTTCAACCACAATAATAATGGTCTCAAACAGTTCCCCCAATGGTGACTTAAAAACAATAGTGGAACCCTACCAATTGGAACCAACAATCACCAGTCTCAACAGGAGCTCTGAATTAGAATCAGAATGGAGGATCCTCTAGATTGACCCAACCAGTCTCATGCAGTGATTATGGAGGCTTCCCAAAATCCTATTGGGATTACTCCAAGAGGAGAAGATTTAAAGAACAATTTGTCGAGTTTAGTTGCAAGCATCAAGAAAGAGCTGATGGATGTGATTACAGAACAACTGCAGACATTGAAGGTGAATATCGCCAACATTTCCAGTCCTGCAGGAGGTGGAAGAGATGTGATGCGATATAATACATGGTACGAAAAGTGTCATTAGACATGACATTTAGCCACTGAAAATATATGAAAGCCAACTATCCCTAGAGCCTTCTGTTCATATTATTTAAGGAAGAACCATATAGAAGATACTTTCTATCTAAAGGAGATGCATGAGTGAAGGAAGAAAGATGAGAAAGTAAGATTCAACTTATTGGAATCTAAGATGATAACCTAGGATATAGGACCAAAGCCTAAGAGTTCAGTCCTAGTTTTGGTCCAAGGAGGTTTTTTTCCTAGAGTTATAGAGGATGACAATCTGGCAGTGGCCAGAGATCAGAAGTGAAGTGCTACAGATGTGGAGAAAAGGGGCATACCTCACCAAACTGTTAAAACCCTAGAAAGTCCATGGACTACAAAATCTTATGCAGTCGATGCAAAGGAGAAGACCACACTGCAAAAGACAGTCCTTGTCTAGCTCTTGTGAAATCCAACACCAATACTAACAATAGAAGACCCAAGAACTTGCCTCCAATTTGGTGGAATTAGAAGTTAGCACAATAATATGTGCCAAGAAAAGAGAACCCACAATAATATGTGCCAAGAAAAGAGAGCCCACAATTCCAAAATAGAATGCTCCCTCTGTCAAAATGGTGAAGTTCAATCTTCCAAAAGAGAAATAGAATGGTACAGAACAGAACAATACAATGTAGAGCAACTTAGTGCTATAGAAGGATATAGAGACAACTATAGAGATAAGACTAGAGGTTCAAGAGATAGAGGATGCAAAAGTACCCCAAATGTTAGAAGAAGTATAGATATTGCCCCCACTATTAAAAGGAAGAGAGAAGATAAAGTAGATATTGCTCCATTCCTTGCCGATTGGAGAAGCCCGTGGATTCTATTAAAGAGTATGACTTGGTCAAAGACCTGGACATATTCAAATCAAACCTAACATTCCGATAGTTTGCTTATGTTGTCTCCCGATTGCTGAAAGAAATTTAAAAGTATATTGATAAGAAGACATGGCCTAATAATGATTGTTCCCACAATTGCCACTAAGTCTAATAAAGCCCCATAGCCTGTGAAAGAAGTGGATGTGGCTAACGCATTCTTGGATCTTGGTACCCTAGAGATTAGCATTTGGATTGAATGATGTTTTATAGCGGATGCATTGATTGATGGAGGCTCATGAGTAAACATAATGACAAATGTGGCAATGAAGGATCTAGGCTTGCAAGGTATGCATCCTACACAATGGCTTATTAGACTCGTAGACCAGAGCAAAATTAAGCCTTTAGGCATTCTTCCCTATGTGAAGACAACTCTCACAGGACAAGATTATTGGCTGACCTATCTGGTGGTAAAACCAAATTCCTATAGAACCTCATATCCTTTGTTGTGGCTGGGACGACCACCATGGCTTTTTGAAGCAAGAGCATGAACATATTGGTTCAAGGGAACCATGATCCTAAATAGAGGACCTAACAAGGTGGTAGTCAAGTTGTATGGTTCACAAAAAGGTAATGGATCCACCTCTATTGAAGTCTTAACAGACTCCTCCAATGAAGTTACAGATGGTACAGCAGCAAATAAAGAAGTCGTTAAACAGATCTTTTCCAAGTAAATAGAGACATAGTCCTTGACAGTAGGCACTATCAGTGGTGCGCATCAGATCAGATGCTGTGTATGCGTGCATAATGAATGCCGAAAGGTCCCCAAGAACAAAGAACTTTACAAAGCTTCATAATTGCAAGTAAAAAGCAAAAGGAAATTTGCATGACATGAGACAAAAAATATCAATTAGGTGCAATCTCCCCCCATGCCTTGTGTGAGCACTTCACAAGGCATGTATATATAGATTTATTGATCTTCAAGCCCAGAAATAGTCCACTTTACAAATAGCAAGCTTTTGCTTTTGTGTTTGTGTTTGCGTTTGCCCAAATATAGAGTAAGGCGTTTGGGTGTCCAATAGTCGACGTGTTGTGCCCAAATACAAATATCAAATAATGAAATATTTAATCGAGCACATTTACGTATACAAGATAATAAATTTTTTGTCAAGTGCTTTAATAAATAAGCATGCTTAAATGAATATTGGCGTCACGCCTTTAGTGATAAGGCACGTGCCCATAAAAAATAGTAAATTTTCTAGGTATTTGGATTCACATCATCGCATGGTGTGCTACCCAACGCCATCGCCGCCTGCTCTACACATCAACTGAAGCATTCACAATTGTTAGAAAATAATTAGATAAAACCTAACAAAAGTGAATACCTAGTAGTCTTTAGCTACAAAATAATTAAATATGTTAGAACTCTATCCTAACGTTAGTTTAATTCGAGTGTGCACTCTAAACTCATAAACATCCATTAATTTAATATGTATTTTACGAAATCACCCACGTGTACATTAACTTAATCTGACGCCCGAAAAGGACAGGCGTCCCTATCAGCTTCTCGCATAAGGAATCCACCTTGTGTACAAGCCCCAACAAATAAATAAAATCACGGAATCCACTGTGGAATATGCCTCCTGGCATCATACCCCCGGGGTGATGCTTTAGTGACGTTTGGCATATCTTCATGGTCCTCATCTCATCAGTTGCTCCCAAGTGATTGATTTGAATAGCTTGCTTCTTGGACTGACAGTTCACTGCTAAATGTCTAGACTAATGACACTTGCAGCAAACCATAAGCTTTGCTTTAGAGATATTGTTGATAAGGGTTGGAAGTTTAGGTATGTTGCGATTTGGCTGGAGGGAAGGCTTAGGGTTTGAATTTGTATTTGATGGTAAAGCAGGAGGTTGAGTCTAGGGTTTACGGAAAGAAGAAGGAGCAAATTGATTTTGATTGAATCTTCAGAAGTTAGAATTGAATTGCTTTGTACCAAAGTTACCATTAACCGAAAATTATTGTGGTTGCTTTTCTCGTCCACGAATTTTATCCTCCCCATTATGCGCTAAAGAAATCGCATCCTCCAAAGTCTTTGGCTTGAACATATTCACTTCCGCATAGAAGTGACTGAGCAAACCGAACATGTACTTGCGCTTGTGGGTCACCTCAGGAACATCTTCAAGCATTCGAAGTTAAAGTAAGACACTCCAGAAATGCTCAGTGTATTGCGGAATGGATTCATGGTCTCTTTGTTGCAAGAGATTCCACTGTTTGATAGCTTTCTCATGTAATTGAGGTGGAAGGAAATTATGCAAAAAGATCTTTTGAAAGGCTTCCCAAGTAGAGGGACATTCAACACTTTTGCGGACAACTGTCTATCATAATGATGCTCTGTCTGCTAGATGGTTTAGTGATGCATTTAAGTTTATATTTTTCAACATATTGCTCTTTATGAAAATAGTCCTCAACCTGACTAATGAAAGCAAGAACAATTTTGCCATCATTTTGCCTATTAAAAGTGCAAAATTTAAAATTTCTTTTACTTAGCTTGGCCTCTTTCCTAAGAGCCTGTGCATCGAGTGTTGCATCAATAGTACGTCAAATGACATCTTCACCACTCCATCTTGATCGACAGTGGATTGTTGAAGTGTAGCCAGTTGTGCTTGCAAGTTTTGACATTCTCTTCGCTCTTCTTGAAGATGCACCATGATTAGATCCAATTTCTGTTCCTAGTCAGCTCTAGCAAATCGCCTTCGCCCATAAAATCATCCATATTATGATCCGACATCCTGGATTTGATTGAAGATCCATCGCTCATCTTCTAGTCACGTGTGAATAAGGTCACCACAAACTTGCTTTGTTTATTAGTGTGAATAAGGTCATCTTCTAGTCACATGTGAATAAGGTCACCACAAACTTGCTTTGTTTATTAGTATGCCTTTGTTTTTATGATCTTGCTTTTCTCGGGTATGGCAATTGAAAACGGTCTTCTTCCAAGCAAAATAGTCTTCTGCATAGACTGCGTGTGACAGTCTACTTACTATAAATCCGTTCAGCCAAGTCGTAGGTGGAAACATGGGCTTACTGAAGCTTCAAAACTATTTTGGGAGTACCATAGTATGAATGTTTGCTATGTCAAATAATTGGTAGTTAAGCTTTAAGCTTAGTTAAGCTTAATAACTTAAAGCTTTTTAATAAAAGCTTAAGTAATTTGTTGATTCAACGCATGATGACAGCATAGGTTTGATTGATTCGATGCCCATGATTATATGCCGTGTTATTTTGTTGGAGGAATTAGAGCTTAAGCTCTCTCTAAGCTTAAACAATAAGCTTAACATTGCATTAACATTACTTTCTCTATCTCTTCTCTGAAAATCAACGACTTCTAGAAGGGAATTCTTGAGTGGTCCTCTGCCTCCTGTGAGAGGTCCTTCACGATTAGAGGGTACATCAGGAGGTTCTTCACCGCCAAGAACATGCTTGTGTTGTCAGTTCGTTGTGAGACAGCCCATTAAGCCCGTTCGTTCTAGGAGCTTCGCCTTTGCGCGAGATGGCAAGTGATTGGAAGTTCTTGATCTCAGCTTTGCTCTAATACAACTGGTGCGCAGATCGAATGTTGTATGCATGCATAGCGAATGCTAAAAGGTCCCCTAGAATAAAGAACTCTACAAACCTTCATAATTCCAAGTAAAAAGCAAAATGAAATTTGCACGACATGAGACAAAAAGACCAATTGGGTGCAATCTCTCCCCATGGCTTGTGTGAGCGCTTCACAAGGCATGTATTTATAGATTTATTTATCTTCAAGCCCAAATATAGCATGCTTTTGCTTTTGCCTTTGCGTTTGCCCAAATATAGAGTAAGGCATTTGGGCGTCCAAAAGTCGGGTTATGCCCAAATACAAATATCAAATAATGAAATATTTAATCAAACGCATTTGGGCATACAAGATAATAAATGTTTTATCAAGCGCTTTAATAAATAAGCGCACTTAAATAAATATTGGTACCATGCTTTTAGTGATGTGATAAGGCACGCGCCCATCAAAAATAGTAATTCTTCTAGGCATTGGAATTCATGTCATCACCCGGTGCTACCCAACGCCATCACGCCTGGTTTACACATCAATTGAAGCATTCACAATTGTTAGAAAATAATTAGATAAAACCCAACAAAAGTGAATACCTAGTAGTCTTCAGCCACAAAATAATTAAATAGGTTGGAACTCTATCCTAACCTTAGTTTAATTTGAGTGCACACTCTAAACTCGTAAACGTCCATTAATTGAATATGTATTTTATGGAATCACCCATGTGTACATTAAATTAATCTGACACCCAAAAAGTACTTCACGTCAGCTTCTCGCACAAGGAATCCACCTTGTGTACGAGGCCTAAAAAATAAATAAAATCATGGAATCCGCCGTGGAATATGCCTCATGGCATCAATAAGCGAACTTTCGAAAGAAGCAAAGTCCTTGTTGATGGGTAAATACCTATTGCTTGAACCAGGAATGACTTCTAAAATCATTTTTGACACTGAGATAGAGGCATGGATGTATTGTTTTTCATATTACGTAGCCATAGTAGAGCTAGAGGCAGAAGTAGAGAGAGATATAGCCACATGACCAAAGCCAAAGATAGAAATAGAGACAGAGATAGACACAAGAGTAGAGCCAAAGGCAGAAGCAGAAGCAGAGGATATAATAGAGAGTGTATTTTTCTCATACTATAGAGCCCCTACAGAGGTAGAGATTGAGTTTATAGAAGACGAGGATAAAAGTCAAGATGAAGACAATGAAAGCGACATGGAAGAAGCTATAAAATTAGAGTACAATACTAATGAGGATGAAATTCTAGAAGTAGTTGAAGTTGAAGATTCCATGCTGTTAGACAGAATAACTCTAGTACCCTTTGGACTGGTTAATGAGTCACATCATATGCAAACCCTCCATAAGAAATAAATTACGTAGAATAAGCCCTCTTTTAAGAGTGGCTCTAGTTGCCCTAATTTCCCCTTCTTAAGAAAGGACATCTCAGTATGCACCTTGCCAACAAACACCAATCCTACAATCCAAGAAGAACTAAAATGGTTCTTATTATGTGACGTTCTTGGAGGCCTCCTCAGAAGACGAGTCTTTGAGTCAAGAAGTAATTAACTCTCCCATAAAATATTGAAATAGCCATGATACTATTTTAGCATCCCAAAGAGTCAATAGAGTCCCCATGGAAGGAAGTTTTTGCTTTCAGTGGTGGAGGATCAGAGGAGGAGGCCGCTCCTTTGAAGGAATTGGATCTATATCCAGAGGCAGTCCATGGGATCTTTACCCGTGAAGTGTCCCCCCCGTCCCAACCCTCCCTCCCTACCTCCCTTCCTCTAGCCCGTCTCACCCCGCCCATGCCTTGTCCTACCCTTGCCTACCCCACCCAACCCCTCGCCTCGCATGCTATCCCCCCACCCTACCCCACCCAACCCCCTGCCTCGCCTGCTGCCCCTTGCCCTCCTCCCAACACACCCCTCATTTGCCATCCCCTTCCCACACCTTGCCCACCCCACCCCAGTCCCCTACCTGCCCGTACACCCATGCCCACCCTCACCCCAAATTTGTCCCTCCCCCCTAAATTTGACCACCTCCTTCCCAAGTTTAGTCCCCTCTCTGCATTTAGTCCCCCACCCCAAATTTACCCCCTACCCCCACATTTAGCCAAGCTCACTTTTTTTTTTTGACCCCCCTCCGCCCATACCATGTTGCATAGCAAGCATTCACATACCGGATTGTGTTAGGCCCGTTCCACCTTTTTTTTTCTTCATGTCGTGCTCATATTTGTGTATGCCCTCATTTGTGCATGCGACTTTTCTATGTCATTTGCACTATGTGTTCACATGCACAATGCTGTTTTCACGACGTGTAATCGATACTTGCATTTTATCATATTATTTAGTATTTAATAAATAATAAATAGACAACCCATATAAATTCATTAAAAATCAAAATAAATAAAAAATTTAACTAAAAATTTACACAAGAAAAGAAATTGAGAATTCCATTTTAAGGGAAAATTTACGTAAAAAAGTTAAGAAAAAAAGTAACAAATCTAATCAAAATGGATAAAATTCATGAATCACAAAAATAACTGAAAAAATTCTAGAAATTTCCCAAACATTTCAACACACTCCCCTACATAAATTCCATCCATTTTTAATTGAATATTTCTTTCTACCAATATGACATCATCATTGGAAAAAACAAATATCAATACAAACACAATACCCAAAATTAAAAAGAAATCAATCAATACATAAAAGCCTAATTAAACATAATCAAATTCACATACAATTTATATACATAAAATAAACCACAACAAACAAAATAAATACACAATCACACCAAAAACAAAATTTACAAATGAAAAATAGAAAGGAAAAAAACACATAATTACACTTAAAAAACATAAAAAATAAAAATAAAAAAAGCACAACTAATAAACAAAACTAGACACTTTTTTTTTTGTATAATGGATATTTGCAATCAATTTTTTAAAAATTTTATCATTATCCAAGAGGTCGACTCTCTATTGGTTGACCTATTGCACTCCTGCTTATGGATTTTTTCTAAACATGGGAGTCATGCTCCTTCTTTTTCCACTCTGCCATAAAACTTTGAGGGTGGTACATACACACTACCAAGTTCCATTTTTTCCCCTTTTTCATGTGCACTATAACACACATTAACCCGACCATTGCACCTACAAAATTAACAGAATACATCCCATAAAATTTAAAATTAAAATCAACCAATCATTAATTTGTAAAGGAAACCTTCGCAATTGAATAAGCACCTTGCACAATAACCCACTTGATTTTGTAAATTAAAATGAATCCTTGATGACTACAGTATATGTGCACATGCACTACAGACACATTTAAATTGTAAATAAAATGAACACCTCGATGTCATGCATGCATGCGCTTTGCGCCAAACATAATCTACTAACTTGTAAAACAAGGAAGTGCATTAGTAGAGACCAAAGTTTAGTCTAAGTCTGAGTGGGATTGGGTTACATAATATGATTCACCATGTATTAATGGGTAATCTAATAATAAACGACAACATAAAATTTTCACCCATAAAAGGAATTCATGTAGTTCTCACCCACCCACATCACCACACCTAGGATGATGACATGCAGTTACAGAGTTGGGGTTTATTAGTCAAATGGTAGTCTTGTCAAGTCCTATCTGTTGTTAGTGGTTTTGTCATGAGTTTGTTATAGTTTCTTTGCTTAAGTCCGAGTCAAGGATATGGTGTGATTTGATTATAATTTAATTGGATTGCTTGATTAGAGGGGAATTAGGGTTCCTGTTTGTTTGCATAGCATGAACTTTTCGGTTGCACAAGTGCATAGGTCATGTTGAATATTTTTTTCATAGGTTGTGATTTGCTTAGGGTTGTCTCATTTAGTCTTCTCATTCTTGTTCTTTTCCTTAAGTTTTTCTATCTCAATTGTGGTCTTGTATTGGTTCTTTGTAGGAATTCCCTACTTCTTTTTCCTGGTTTTGTGTGTTTTTACTTGAATAGTCTGAATGGCACCTTCTGTGCCTCCTATGCTTTTTGTGATTCAACATCTTTTCCTTTAGTCCATGATTATTCACTCTTGTTGGATACTGATTGCATTCGTAAGATCGGTCTTCATCTTTTTGTCACCCTAAAGTTTCCTCAAGTGGATGTGAAACTTTGCTACTCTGTTTTGGAGACTTACAAGAAGCTTTTGGGCTTGATTTATGGCTGTCGATTCTGTTTATCCCATACCATTGCCAATGAGACCTTATTCCTACCCTTTGTAGCTTCCCTTGTGCCTAGTGATAATTATTTATTATCCATTGTAGAGATTGTTGCCTTATTGCAGAAAGAGGTCTCTACTTCTTTGATAGTGAAAAAGGTTATCACCAGTTTAGGAGTATCAGTAGCACATATTTCATCTCCCTTATGGAAGCAATTATGCCAATTTCTCTAGGATCGATTTATGTTGGGAAAGCTTGCATCTAAGTGTTTGTCCAGGGAACTATTCATTGCGTTTGTTGAAATCCTTGAGGGGGTTGAGTTTAACTGGACAACCTTTTTGTTGGCTAAAATGGATCAACACTTTCAGTGTGTAAAGAAGGATAAACTCAGTACTATTTCCTACGGGGTTTTTCTACAAAAGTTCATTCAATTGGCAACTCTCCCAAGTAGCATTCTTATGCTTGATCTTGTTCCACTTTGGTAGCAATAGTCTCCTCCTGTTCCTTCTCCTCCTCTTATGCAACTCAACTTAGATTGACTAGATATGCTCCCTTTTATTGTAACGTGCCCGCCCCTCAATTTGCGGGACACGTCTTAGCAGCCCATCGAGAGATCAATCTAGAAGATGCCAGCCAACACTCCCAAGGAATGATGCGGGGTTTGCCAACTAGGGTCTCTCGAGTCTGCCCCGCAACGGAACTTATTCGGCCGTTTCCACTAGGATCGACCTGAAGTTCGGGTTCCTAGCAGTCGAGTCTTCCTAACAGCCTTTTAGTGTCAGTCTACAGCCGCTCCACTTTGCGTAGATACAATTGGACCCAAGCAGAATCATGCTGCACTTGGTTCAAAGAGAATGGGAAACAAGAGGGATGCATCACTCGACCTCTCTACCCGTAGGGCATAGTCCCATTCCAGTCCCCTAAAACGGTATGAATCAGGATTCCAACCAACACTGTCTAAGGTCATCATCTGACTTTCCCTAACATTTCTCGTTAACATTTCTTTTGAGGAAAGTTCTTGTTAGGAAGACTCGACTGCTAGGAACCCGGACTTTAGGTCGATCCTAGTGGAAACGGCCGAATAAGTTCCGTTGTGGGGTAGACTCAAGAGACCCTAGTTGGCAAACCCCGCGTCATTCCTTGGGAGTGTCGGGCGGCGTCTTCTAGATTGATCTCTCGATGGGCTGCTAAGATGTGTCTCGTAAATTGAGGGGTGGGCACATTACAGTTGGTAATAGAGCAAAACTTCTTAATGATGCATGATTGATTAATGTTTGGATCATAGACATAACCTAAATAACCTAAGTGGTATGGCTTGATTGTCAGGCACCTTCTGCACCCATGAATGCTAACATGCAATAGAAGAAGTTTCTTCTCAAGCAAATTAAGCCACCTGAGTTTGATGGCAAGGGAAGGACTGTTCAAGTTGACACCGAGATCTGGATTGAGTCCATGGAGGACTATTTTGAGGCAGCAGGAACTGCACCTGCTAACTAAGCTATGCTCGCCAAACTTAAGCTTACAGGCGAAGCGAGACTTTGTTAAACATGCTTAATGCATCCTTTCCATGCGGGGTTAATTTTCGGAACCTGGGCATTCAATATCGGGGCGTTGTCCACTCTTGTACTTTGGGTGGAAGCTCCTGCGTGTGCTCCTCTCGACTTTTGCTTAGGAGCCATTGATGCAGTAAATTTCGTCTCAGCAACTCTCCCTTGGTTCACTTACGCGTTCCAAAGTCACTCTGTTCGAGATCTCCTCTTCCGTGCAGGACACAGGCCTTGCAAGACACAATTTAAAAAAAACAAGAGGCATGGGTGAACTATGCCTAGGGAAGCTTCCAAGCTTCTGGAAACAGGGAGATGACGTGTGAGGGAGTGATGATTGGAGATGATGATGGAGATGAAGATGAAGATGACGATGACGATGACGATGACGATGACGATGACGATGATGATGACGATGATGATGACGATGATGATGATGACGACGACGACGGCGACAACCTAGCGACGGCAACTCTCTGGTGGCGGGCAGCTTCTCACAGTGGCAGCAAAATGGGCAGCACAACCATGCCTTCCTTCCCTCAGGCTTGGGAGGGGGTTTTATATGAGGTAAGGGTGGGAGGGGGGGGGGGGGTGGCCACACAAGTGGCAGGGTGCATGCCCCTCCACCACTCCAGCTCCACACATACTCACTCTCCCCACCATGCAACGGTTAAAGGGGAGGGAGTTTTTTTTTAAAAAAATTGCAATTTAATCATTATCTCTTTTTCCCTTGGAGGGGTGTTCCCATGGTGGACTACACGGATTTTAGCCACGGCCTCTTATACATGACTCGGGGCTGATGTTTGTTAGTGCACGCTGATGGAGTACTTAGCCCAAAGTTTTTTTGTTGCGGGGGATTACTTTGAGTCGCTTTTGCGCGGGATCTAGGTCCTTTAATATTTCGTTGCGAAAATATTACATTACTGTAACGTGTCCCCCTTGTTGCTGCCCTTTCTATGCAGAATACATAAAAGAACAGAGAATACTTCATGAATCAAATACCTAATCTCACACCCATAAATCATAGAAACTCAGAACTAACCATATGAAAGCATAGATACACTATATTTAGCACTACTAATCAGAAAACAGAGAATGAATCACACAAGACATGCTATAAACGAGATCAAGATTCCAGCCATGATGGCGCCAACTGCCAGATCCTCTTCATAATTAGGTAGAAACATCATACATCAAGCGTAATCATCATAAGTGATCAGATAGACAAGAAGAACACAAAAAATACCTCATTAGGTCACGTTTTTGCAATTGCCCCAAAACTACACTTCATGAGGCAGTGAACTTCATAAGACATATAAAGGCTGCTTCACATAGGAAATAGTAATAACTAAGGTAAATGTAGTGTCAAGCCAACGACTAACACCCCTATTTACTTGTAGGACACGTCTTAGCAGCCCATCGGGAAGAGAGTCTAGAAAGCGCCGCCTGGCACTCCCAAGGAATGTCACGGGGTTTGCGAGGTAGGTCTTCCCGAGTCTGCCACGACGAAGGGGAAGCATTCCGACCATTCCCACTTAGGACCGACCTGAATCAGGGTTTTCCTAATGGTTAAGTTCCTAGAATGGTAGCTAGCGTCGAGCCCTAGACGAACTACTTTATGCAGAAACATCAGGGTCGAAGCGGATTTATACTGCACTTGGTTCAAGGAGAATGGGAAACGAGAGGGATGTGAAGCTCGACCTCTCTGCCCGTAAGGCATAGTCCCATTCCGTTCCCCTAAAACAGCATAAATCGGGACTCTAGCTCTATAGATTCTAGGTCATTGTTACATCGCTGTCAATTCCTTTGAGAAAAGATCCCGGAAGATCCTCTTGAGGTAATAAGTCTTGTACTTATAAATCCTATTGAGCCCTATGAGTTGTGACAAGTTGTTATTTTAAGTTAAGAATTTGAGTAATCAGAGTAGCGCAGTGGAAGCATAATGGGCCTTGACCCACATGCTCTAAGGCCTAGTAGTGCTTGTCTCCCCCAAGTCTTTTTGAGATGAGGACATCTCGATTCCTCTAAGGGGGAGAGGATGTAATATCCCCATGCCCCCCATGGGAACCCCCCTAGGAGAGAATTTTCAAAATTTTTCAATTTTTTAAACCCCCTCTCTCTCCCCCTGTTGACTGCATGGTGGGGGGAGAGAGAGAGAGTGGAAGTAGTAAAGAGGGGGGGCATGTAGCCCCCTAGGTGGCGGGAGCACGTCGCCTCCCCCCCACACCACCTTCTCTATAAAGCCCCCATGGAGGCTCATCGAAGGGTAGGAGAAGCTCCCCCTCCTCCCTGCGGACTGTTAGGCAGTGCCCCCCCTCCAGCGCCCGTCATCTGCAATAGCGGCCCCCTTCGCTAGAACTGTTAGAGTGCCCCCCTCTGCGTCATCCTCCTCCCTGCAACAATAGCAGTGGCCCTGGGCCCCGACGGCAACAATCCCCCCCTCCATCGCGGTCTTTCAACGAACGTAGTAGCCCTTGCTGACATGGAAGCCCTCCCCTGCCACCCAGACCGGCTGTAAGAAGTGGGGGAGAGAGAGAGAGAAGAAAAGAAGGGGAAGAGAGAGAAGAGGGAGAGAAGAAGGGAAGGAGAAGAAAAGAAGGGGAAGAGAAGAGGGAGGAAAGAGAGAAGAGGGAGAGAAGAAGAAGAAGAGGGAAGAGAGAGAAGAGGGAGAGAAGAAGGGAAGGAGAAGAAGAAGAAGAGGGAGAGAAGAAGGGAAGGAGAAGAAAAGAAGGGGAAGAGAAGAGGGAGGAAAGAGAGAAGAGGGAGAGAAGAAGAAGAAGAGGGAAGAGAGAGAAGAGAGAGAGAAGAAGGAAGAGAGAGAAAACAAGGGAAGGAGAAGAAAAGAAGGGGAAGAGAAGAGGGAGGAAAGAGAGAAGAGGAAGAGAAGAGAAGGAGAAGAAGAGGAAGGGGAAGAAGAGGGAAGAGAGAGAAGAGGGAGAGAAGAGGAGCAGGAGAAGAAGAAGAAGAAGGAGAAGAGTTAGTAAGAGGAGATGAAGAGAGGGAGAGAGAGACAGAGAAAGTAGGAGAATAAGTGGAGAAAGAAGAGGAGAGAGAGTGAGAGAATAGGAGATTAAGTGAAAAGAAGAAGAAGAGAGGGAGGGAGAAAGATTCTGTGAGAGTCGATATAACTGCAAGGAGCCACGCCCAAACCCCTCCCTCGGAAAAAGACCCCATCCAGCGGTCCTTCTTCCGAACCTGTCAACTCGAAACCCGACAAGGTCCGGGAACTGCTCAATCCCCGCAAGGCGAATGGCTCCCAAGAAGAAAGTCGCGGGAAATGTAGGCGTCCAAGCCACCGGTAATGCTGGAGGGATGAGCGGAACGACCAACATAACACACATGAATCAAGACCAGGTTTACACACATGAAATGATAGGATTTTTTTTTCAATATTTCACATAAAATAATAGGCTTCCACCCAATCTAGTACATGAATGGTTATCTAGGATTCATAGTTCACACCCGTGATTACAATAAACACATGAAATGATAGCTCCCGTTTTAGCATGCAGATGCACAAATGCATGGAAATTTAAGCTTTCATGTACTTAAGCCACACAAATACATGCATATTAGGATTAAAAAGTCATTGACTAAATATGAAAGGAGTTAAGGTTCGTAGATTGTGTTAGTTTATTAATCGATCCTTATGCACGAGAGATGAGTTTGATGGCAAAAATTTTGCATAGCATCGCAGCAAGAGGGATGGTGTGTGCTGCCCGTTGCTACCACCGTGAGAAGCTGCCCACCGCCAGAGAGCTGTCGCCGCCAGGCTGCCGCTGCCGTCATCGTCGTTATCATCATCATCATCATCGTCCTCATCGTCATCTTCATCTCCATCGTCATCCTCTCCATCATCATCTCCAATCATCACTCCCTCACACGCCATCTCCCTATTTCCAGAAGCTTGGAAGCTTCTATTGAAGCTTTCCTAGGCATAGTTCACGTGTGCCTCTCGGTTTTTTAAAACTGTGTCTT
Organism: Lygodium microphyllum; assembly: GCF_053477565.2. Lineage (NCBI taxonomy): Eukaryota > Viridiplantae > Streptophyta > Polypodiopsida > Schizaeales > Lygodiaceae > Lygodium > Lygodium microphyllum. The sequence goes on from NC_141139.1 coordinate 33,472,000, forward strand.
GCAAGGCCTATGTCCTACGTGAAAGAGGAGATCTCGGACAAAGTGACTTTGGAATGCGTAAGTGAACCAAGGGAAAGTTGCTAAGATGAAATTTACTGCATCAATGGCTCCTAAGCAAAAGGCGAGAGGAGCACACGTGGGATCTTCCACCCAAAGTACGAGAGTGGACAATGCCCCGGTATTGAATGCCCAGGTTCCGAAAAATTAATCCCACATGGAAAGGATGCATTAAGCATGTTTTAATTTTCGTAGGGAAGTTTAAATGCATTGGAAAATTTATATACTCATTCGATCTACAAAGTTTAGTTCATATCGAGTATTTGCAATTGCTTGCACTTCCGTGGTCAAGGGTAGTTGCAATTCTAAATATATGATACATAAGTAAAAAGACGGAATTATGCAAAGGCATCCTTGTTGCATCACGCAAAGGACAGGGCATATAACACATAATGCACTTATGTAATAATTCCCTAGTTGTGATCGTGTATAAGATAATCATAGACGCCCATTAAATGATGTCCAAATAGCCGCAATGCATGGAAAGGATTTATGAACTTTGCAAATTGCATGCGATGATAGTTACATTTTAGGTTGGGTTAAGTGCTAAAGGAAGGATTAAATCAATGATGGACTCATGGCATTATCTCATGCATGAAGTTCTTTTATCAAAGTTTGAATGCATCTTCATTAAAAATATTAAAGCTTTGATTTTGTTGCATCAACGTAGGGTTTATAAGAGTTAGCTCTGAATGTCAATCATTATAGTTTAGAGCAAGGAAAAGAAAGATCTCTGTAGATCCTTTAAGTTTCATAAAGGCGAAAAGGTTTATGGTCTTGAAATTGCATGGAATGATGCATCTCACCTATCTTGCAGTTACTTACATCTTTTAGGGGAAAGTACTTGCAAATTTAGAAGAAAGTATTTGCATCTTTAAAAGGGAAGATCATCTTAAATCGTGGGTTGGTTAAATAACTAAGTAATTCACGTATAATTGAGTAGCTTACAAGAGAATCATAAAGGTATGATTAGTTAGAATATGACGATCACCTCAATATGCTAGGTAGGGTTAAGCTATGATAAAATTCTGCCTAGTATCGCACTTGGGATGCTGATTTAATACTTCCAATCTTATAGGTCCTACCCTACATCCACGAAATGTTAGGATTATTTAAACGCCGTGCAAGAATGATCTAGGTTTCCCACCCTCAGGATTAGTTGACCAAATACTAGACCTCCGCAAGGAATTTAGGAACCCTAGGGCCAAAACGACTATCACCCTAGTAGGATCAAGGTTTTGGATTGGGTCAATAGGACTCCCAAACCTACATCTTGATCAAAGGTATTCTTGACCAAGGAATATCGTGTGATGAGAAAATAATCCCACAAGTTAGGTGCTGACACCTATCTCGTGCAACAAGCTGCAATGTCGTATGGTCTTGTGTCTAAATCACAAAATAGTATTGCCACTCCTTAGACCAAGTTTAGTGAGTTCTAAGTACAAGTCTAATTTTCTAGAGGATGAGTAGTCATCCTGCTACATCACTCTTCCTTGGACTTATTTGCCAAGCTAGGGGAGTTACGAATTTTCCAAGAAAGCAGTTGACCAACCAAGTTAGGGTGACGAAGTTGCCCAGGATTTATTGACCTTAATATAAGGAAACCTAAGGTATTGTCAATTTGAGTCAATAGGGTATAAACCCTAACCCAAGAAAAAAGGGTAAACAAGCAACTCAGCTTACGAAACCCTTGGGATCTCACCAAGTTGTGATTGATCCAGGATCGAATGCTAGAAGTGTTCGGGAAGAAGGAATCACACCTTAGTAGTTGGCCGTACAAACCACCACTGGAATGCTCGTGATTGTACACTTAGGTGCACTGTTTGTACTTCTTTGCTCAAGGAACTAATTCAGAAAAAACATCTAATGCTTTAGGTTAAAAGCCTGGAGGGAGAGGCAGTATCAGTTACCTCCGACTGTTTGGTTGACCCTATCCAAGGGGGTTGTTATCCGCGCCGGGTACGTGGACCGAACCCGCCGCGAGAGGTCTCTCCGTAGGTGCTACTTGGAGTAGGAGGATGCTTGGTGCCAGGGAGGCTCTGGCCGTAAACCCCTTGCCTCCGGATCCTGCACAAGAGGCCGACGTGACTCGAGATGGGATCTCGAGGCCCGTATACTAGTCAAGGGGTGGAACTTGGAATAGCAATCCCTGAGGATTGCTAGAATAGCCTTCGGGCAGGTTATTTGATGTATTCCAAAGACTGATAAATAAAGATCAAATGTTGGAAAAGAAACTTGCTTGACATTGTTTTTATGTGTCAGTGCCTAAGTTATGTGAAGGAACCAGTGATTAATTGGTTAATTAAGGAAGCTGTTTTTGCTTGTCAAACTAAATGTGGTAGGTAATTAGATAACTAAAGCAACCCAAGGAAAGCGCGGTGGATGTAACTCTGGGCCCATCCTATGGAAGGGTGGTCCCGGTTGGCCGGGAACTTTTCTCAAAGGAATTGACAGCGAGGTAACAATGACCTAGAATCTATAGAGCTAGAGTCCTGATTTATACTGTTTTAGGGGAACGAAATGGGACTATGCCTTACGGGCAGAGAGGTCGAGCTTCGCATCCCTCTCGTTTTCCATTCTCCATGAACCAAGTGCAGTATAAATCTGCTTTGACCCTGATGTTTCTGCGTAAAGTAGTTCGTCTAGGCTCAACGCTAGCTACCATTCTAGGAACTTGACCATTAGGAAAACCGTGATTCAGGTCGGTCCTAAGTGGGAACGGCCGGAATGCTTCCGCTTCGTGGCAGACTCGGGAAGACCTAGATTGCAAACCCTGTGATATTCCTTGGGAGTGCCGGGCAGCGCTTTCTAGACTCTCTTCCCGATGGGCTGTTAAGACATGTCCTACAAGTGAATAGGGGGGCACGTTACAGTTATAGGATCATTCGTAAGAAGTGCCACACACAAGGTCCTTTGGATCCTGCCCTTATTTCGTTGCTTGTGGCACAGATTTCGATAACTGAGGTGTTTGGTAGCTCCCTTTCTCCATTCCTTGCATGTCCTAATTTGTTTGTAGTACAATGGAAAGGTACATTGGATTCATAGATTTCTTCATCCCTTCAGACATTGATTATTGGCACCTTGTTTTCCCAACTCATGTCAAATGTCCAAGCTACAATGGAAATAGCTTGGACTTCCTGTCTCTAGTCTATCTACATAGTAGTTTTTGCCTCTTTGTAGGACAAGGTGGATTCCTTGACTTGTCAATTGAGCAAGGCACTAGAAGATTTTACTTCAAATAGATTTTCTTTAAGTGACATACATAAGCAAATGTAAGGAGCTATTTTTTTAATGGATTCTTAGAAAGCTACTATTAGAGAGTTGGAAGTCAAAAGTTGCAAGCTTAGACACAGATAAGGTGTCCATTACTAAAGAAAAGGATGATGCTTTGGTAGAGATGTTTACTTTGGCCATGAAGCTGTGTTTGTGAAGGTGAATTAAAACATGCCCAAGTAATTGTGGAATCTCAACAGAAGCATATTGATGAGTTGCAATCTAAAATAGTTACCCTTGTTGTTTTCCCTCCTGCTCTTATTATTTCTTCTATTGTACCTTCTAAGGAGGAGTTGAAAAATTTAAAGGAACATGCTAGGTTGTGTGATGCCTTTGCTACTAAGGTGGAAATGTTACAACATGAGAGCAGATTTTAAAGCCATGTGAAGTGCCAAAAAGAAGCAAATATGTGCAAATTTTAGTGAAAATTTAAAGCCGACGGAAGCAGAACTTGAAGATTCGACAATTTTAGAGACCAAGAAAGACGAAAATGTAAAAATTTAGTCATTGCTGATTTTTTGTAATTTTTTTGACCATCGAATTGAAGAGAGAGAGCTTGTTGGTCGTTTTAGGATGTCGAGTCGATCAGGCATAAATTTTCAGAACCGAAATCGTTTGTTGATGGTCGAGATGAATATAAAATCAATGTTCATTAATTGTGATAAGTGCCAACTCATGAATCAGAAATATCAAAATTTTTATCTAAATTAATGAAGAAAAATAGTGGAAAAATGGAAAATTTTAGTTTTTTACGCTAGAAAATTAAGAAAAAATATGATTTATGTCAATGAATGTATGGCATGGTTATGGCATGAGGGATAAGCCTCACTTCAGCTGTGTCTTCATGTTAAAGTCCATTTTTACTGTTCATTAGTGTATGCTAAAAATTAGTGAGCTAGACTTGCAAGACCGTCAAGCCAAGCTTCAAAAGCAAGAAAGAGTTGAACAAGCTAGACGGCAGGCCGAAATAAATAGAAGATATTCTTCGCAAAGGAGTGATCCAGTATCCTTACAAGGGTGAGGTATTGGTAACCCTAGCTTGAGGCATAGTCTATTAGGAGGAGAAAGCTCTAGTACTTCCCCTTTTCAATCAATCCATCCACTTCAAGTGGAGTGATAGTTCCAGTTGTGCAAACTCTTGTAGCCAATCCGATTGTTACCATGGCGGCACAATCCATTGCAATTCCTCATGGAATGGTGGATTTGCTAGCCCTAGGGTTTCCTCTACCCATTTTTTATGCGTTAACAAGAGGAAGATGCGGAACTTCACATCAATGAAATCCAAAAGTTAATGTTTAACCATTGAATTCAAGATGAGGGGCATTTGATGATGTTCTTCAACATGACTCTGAAAGGACGAGTTGCAGTGTGGTATCACAGCCTAAAGGTTGAAACCATAACTACGATCGACTTATTCTTTGCGGCCTTTCGAAGAGAGTTTGCCCCTCAAAGGGGAGGTTAGTATTGGCTACGTATCCTTAATGTTACATGTCAAGAACATCACGAGAATGTCAGTGGGTATGCCAAGAAATTGGAGGTATTTAGTAAGTTACAAACCTACATCCCTATTCCAGCTGTGCTACCGCTCAGTTGCAGTATTTTTTGAATGGGCTAAACTTTAACATTTAAGTGCATTTGAGCAGTGTTGCTCTTTGCTGACATTAATACGGCTATTACATGAGCAGAAGGGGTAGAATCGCGATCACAAGCGGCTTATGCCTCTAGGTCAAACTAGAATTCAAGTTTAGTTGTCACAACTCTATAGAAACAGAATTTGTATCCTTTTTCATTAATTTGTCTATATAATGATTTATTAAATTTATTTCCTTTGCACTAATTAGATATAAAGAAAAGTGCATTGGAGCTGGCCACTGATGAGTGGTCACAGGTTATGGTGGACCCACACGGTGGGTTAGAGAAAAGATAGTTCACACTTCCACCTATATGACCCGATTGGGCGCCTGTGACTAGAACTCACGCATATCAGGGTTAGACTCGCACACAGAAAGGATTGATGCCTTGAAGTGTGGGCTAGATCCACCAGAACAGACAGTTACAATCAACAAGATGGCATGATCATGAAATGCTTGTATAATGTGCATGTGTGGGCTGAAAGCTTGAAATGCACATTTCTTTGCATAAGAAAATCACATGAAGATTCGGATACCATTTTTGCGATGTACACGGAAAAAGCTTTCATATGACACCCATATTGGGGGGGTCCCTAATTTTTAGGAGATCCCTAAATTTTAGGAGGTCCCTAAAATTTAGGAGCCTCGAATTAGCCTAAAAATGCTAGTCCTAAAAAATTTGGGATGTCATTCTAAAAATAGTAAGTTCTGTACTCTGACTGTGCTTACTAAATTTGGTTGTTTCTATTCTTGACAGTATTCAACCCAAAAAGGAAGGCCATAGAGAAGAGACAAGTGTCAAGACACTTGTCACACAAGTTTCCAAGTGTCCCACCACTTGTCACATCTCATGACATGTGGCTGGACACTTGTCTTGTGCTACTCCACTTTCCCCTTTTGTACTAGCTCTCCCCTCTCCTATAAATAAGAGCTCGTTTTTCTTCATTCAACATCATTTTTCTTTGCTGTAAACTCATGTAAAGCACCCACAGATAGCTAGAAACTGACCCCATCCATCCCCGTCATCATCCCCCACTTCTCCATTATCAAATTCCTCCATATTCCCTCTTCTATCACTGTTGTTTTACAAGACAGCAAGCCTGTAAATTCATTACAGCACCTCCTTCTTGAGCTCTTCCTTCCATTTTAGCTACAAGAAGCAAGCTCTATCCATGTACTGCTGATCAACGATGGAGAAAGGCTGAATTCCCTTTTTTTCTTCTCTCATACTATAAAGAAATCAGTTCTTATCATTGCATAATAGATAATGCATGTGTGTTTGTACATCTTTGCATGATCTTGTGAGAGTGAGAATTACTTCTTCTCACTCTCAGGTTGATTGTAACTGAGCTCTTCCCTAAGGGACTTGGGTTGAGCAGAAATACATTCCTTCGGGGGGGGGGGGGGGGGGATATGATGAAGCACTATACTGATATGATTAGCAAACAATATAGACAAATAACCGCTCATGTTAATTTCCTTAAGAAGCATCATAATTTGATAGGGAGTCAATATCCTAAAGAGGGTGGCCCCTCAAGATTAAGTTGTAAGTGATGTGGTGGCCAACATTACCCTAGGATTTGTCCAAATGTTAAATGTGATATATGTGGGAAGTTGGACCATTTAGCTAGTAACACCATATTGGGGAATATGGGAATTTCCCATAAGTTTGGGACACGTGGTCAAATCTTTGGATTTGTCATAACTTGAACACTATAACTCCAAATCGAGCACTCTATAGCTCAATAGATTCTATTTTTCAAGCGCTTTCCAATGATAGGTCACATCATATGGTTTTGAGAAACTAATGGGCATGTTATCCGGGTGCCACCTTTTTAATATTCTAAAAGTGGGAATTGGGAGATTCTCAAACTCACTAATATTGTGTTTAGTACCTATTGGAGTAAGATTAGCTCTCTCTAGCAAAGAAGTAGACAACCAAGTCCACTTAATCATCAAGCGCAAGGGAATAATCTTGACCAAGATGAAGGACCGAAACAAATATTATAAAGAGGGAAAGCTATGGTAGAGGAACTATCTACTGGTAGTGGAGTTAGCCTTATAGAACTTGTTTACGTCTACGGCATTAAAGCTTCTAATCTACGGGTTATTACGAGAGGCCAAAAGGGTAAAGAGGTCAATAAAGCCAATACAAAACCTATTGGGGGGAACCCCAAGCAAGATGATAAGGGCATACAAGTCCTTAATCCCAATATGGAAGGCGGACCTCACAAGGCCATAGATAGTAAAGCTAACCCCAAGAAGGATAAGGAGTTGCCACACAGAAGAAAGAAAAAGACAAGAGAGAAGCACCAAGACTGGTTCAAAGACTAGAGAAGAGAATGGTCTAGTGAGAAAAGCAAGCTCTTGCTAGCTATCATGAATTTGATTTAGTGAGTTCTCTTTGCGAAGTTAAGCTAGATGTAAATCTTCTACAATTGATTAAGTTGTCTCCATGAGTGGGCAAGGAATTTAAGAAGATTGTAATAAAGCATAAGTCACCTTAGTTTAGAGTAGGCTAGGGTTAAGTATAAAGGTGGAGATGTAACTTGTGGGGTATCCAGGTAACTGGAGTACCAAGATTTGGTCACAGGGTTTGGTACAGTTCAAACCATGACTAGTAAGAGTTCTCTGTAACAAGTAAGGATTAATTTTGGAGGTTTCTTGAAGGAGATCTTGAGGAAGATGGAGGTTCTTGGCTGAAATAGCAGGTTATGGTCAAATGGAGGCCCATTTTGAAGGGTTCTTGACCCTAACTAGAGTCTAACTAGGATTACAAAAGTTAAATCATGATTACTTTTTGGGACCAGTTTCTCTCTATTCTCCCTTTCAAGATTTTCTCAAGCTTTCTTCCAAGATCCATGGCTTCCACTAATTCTATCTTCTCTCAATGATCTCCTTACTTCATAATGAGACATCAAAGCTTGATTCTCCATGTTCTAAGCTTTCTAAAGAGTAGCCAAATGACTTGGTTGAGACAATTTTCAGCACGTGGTATATGAGGAGCAATTTGTGCAATTTGCGATGATCAGTTCCTCCCCTCCTACACGAAAAATTTTAGCTAATGAGATTAGCTATGACTTTAGCAAGATTTGACAAGGATTCTTCAAGTCTTCTAGCAAGCATATTGAACTATCTCCCACTCTCTTGATCATTCTTGACCTCCCAAACCCTGGCTATGGCAGATTTATGACATCAGTGAGTTTTTTTTTAAATTTCTTCAAAGTGTCAAAGGGCTTTTGTTCTAACAAGCATCCTTGAGCACCTTCTGCACTTGTTGAACTGACATTGAAGATTTCTTGCAAGATTAGAGTACTTATACTCTTGAAATGAGTCAAAATAGGGCAGCCACTTGAATTCTTAGAATTTTTAATCTTTGAAGCATGCTATCATGGGGCTTTTGGTTCTTGATGCATCCTAAAGCTTCTATGCACTGGATGATATCAAGAATTCATGGTCTTGTATCAATATTGCAAGAATAGGGCTTCTTCTTGGCATTGCAAGTGTATGGGCAGCATATGCAAGCTTATGTGTTACAATGGAAGAGTTATCCATCAAGGATTGAAGTCTTCTACCCCTTTAGGTACTTATTATTGATTCCCTTTTAAATCTTTAGCCACATTTAGGCTGCAAGGATCACTTCTATCAAGCTTTTGGATATTGGAGCTTTCTTGAAGAGAAATTGGAGTCTATGAGCTACATATTCATCATGGGGATTGTAATTTGAGGATATTCTTGGCTACATCAAGCGGGAGTTCAAGAATTTCAAGTCTCATACGAGTATTGGAGTTTCCATAATCATCTACTTCAACAATGCAAGAGGTATTTCTTAAATTTACTCTTAATCTCTTTATAATCCAATTATTTAAGCCGTCTATTTATTGAAAATGGGTTATTAAGAGTAATCCCATTTAAGAATTACCATTTGATTGCATATAGACCCAACTTAGGGCTGAATGATGTCATGCTGAATTCTTTTCATCTTACCCAATAAAAAACAATTGTTGCTAATTCCTTCCATTTGTTGAAAAAAATTGTGCTAACCCTAGCCCTGAATTGCTTGATGTGATTGAATGCAATATGGCTGAAAATAAGAATCATTCTGTAAGTGGAATAGAATTGTAAAGTAGTGAGTCATTGCTGTAGGTGTTCCTTACCCATATCCATTTCAATTCAGTCCTATTCCATTTTGTTCTTGCTTGCATATCATGAAATGTCAAGATTTTGATTAAGCCATGCACATCATACTTTGATTGATAGAATACTAGCTTTGCCATGTATATTCCGACCGAGGAAAAAGGTCGAAGCCGGACGAGATAGCAAGACAAAAGAGAGGTGACCCTCCCTTGCTATTTAAGACTCCGTAGGGATACACAACCTGGCCCAGAAGGAACTTTGCACACCTTCCAGAGTTTTAGAGCCCATTTAGGTGCCCATCCTACCCTATGGTGATGGATTATGGAAGACCACTTGGGAAAGAGTGGATGAAGATTTGAAGACTAGGGGTACCGAACAGGGTAGTTTGTGACATCCTTGGGTAGATATACAGGTCTTTTCAACAGTTACCTATCAATTGCAGGTGTTTACTAGATACTTATAGGTACCTTATAGTCCATCACATATCTATTAATTTCTTTGGAGGTCTACAAGTAATAAAGGACTCATTTCAGGGTGAAACAGGGCTTCTGCAAGGTGTTAACAGGTTGCAGGAATTCACTGAACAGGTACATAGTTTCTATTACAAAAACTTTTATCATGATCTGATTTGGGATCTTGATAGCTTGATTTGAAGAGGGGATGTTAAGCTTTTGTTTGAATAAAAAAAATTTAGTAATCAAAAATTGGGATCAAAAGTTATGGCCAATTTTTTGATAGGGGGTCTAGTGGACTGCACCTAGATAGAGCTGACAGGGGTGCATTGTTTATGTTCATTTTACCCATATACCCTATTGCAAGCTGAGATCTTGCTAAATATAGAGTATCCCTGCTATATAAGCTTCATTTGTATCAATAAACCATTGGCATTGGTGTAATAGTAAGCAAGTTATTGACAGTTTCTTTCCCACAGTAATTTTGACATCACCTATCCTTAATGGCCAAACATAAGAAAAAAGTTCAAGTCATGGAGACCATTCAAGAAGATATCAAAAAATACATCAATGATTAAAACAATACTAATGAAGCCCTCAATCATGACCAACAAGATGATGATTTAAGCATTGGTAATGCTCATAGTGCACGATTGGGTAATGATGGAAATCCCTTGTCTCACGAATCTTTTGAAGATCACATGGTTTCAAGAGAGATGCGTATTCTGAACATTGGGATGCATGATCAATATGAGAAACTTTCCAAATCTTTGGGGAAGATTGAGAACACATCTAACAAAGTGGATGGACTTCAGCAGCCGGTCAAGTTCATGAAGAGTGGATTTGAGGATGTAGTAGCAGCTATCAAGGATTTGAAGACTCAAACCACATCCTTTACACCAAATGAACCCACTATTCATATTGAAAATACTTCAGCCCAACCCTCCAATATGAAAGGAAATGGGATTGATCAATCTATTATGTTAGCCTTTTAGAAAGGAGAGCCATCCACATTGAGGAGTACTCATTACCTACCAGTCACCAATATCATCAAAGCACCATGCTTGTCCTCAATTCAATCCAAGACGTGAGGCTACTTATGAAGAAGAGGAGGACATAAGAGAATAAGAGGATGAGGAGTTTCATGGATGTGACCCCTTCTACAAATCTTTTCCATCTCAATCTACCATCAAGCAAAAAGAATCGTACTTTCATGATAAGAGTGGAAGATTTGATGAATGAAGGTCATTTCATGATATCACCAACAAAGATAAGTCATTTTATTGTCAGCCCACTAATGGAAAACATCATTCTTTTGGATTGGGACAAGCGAATCATGGTGGTAATAGTCCTAGACCAAACTCTTTTAGAAGAGATTCAATGAATAAAGATTTTTTGAGACAATCATCTTTTGGGCAGCACTCCAACAATTTCTAGCCAACTTATAATGAAAGGGAGTACAAAGAAAATATTACCATTTCTAACTTCAAGGGGGATAATGCATCTCCAATGGAGTGGAAAGAATGGGTAAATAAATTAGAGATGTACTTCACACTTTTTCCTCGCCACGATGAAGCCAAGATCTATTTTGCAACACTCCATTTTGAAGGCTATGTGCATACATGGTGGAGATATATGTAAAGAGTTGGTCACAATTTCTCTTCTTGGGAGGATTTTAAGAAGGTAATATTGGAAGTGTTTGTCTCTCCGATGGAAAAATAAAGATTTCAAAGAAGATGGTATGGTCTTCAACAACGAGGCATGTTCGTTTGTGATTACTCTAACATGTTCCTTAATCTTTCTATGTACATTGAAGGGATTGATGATTTGGCCAAGTTAAACAAATATATCTTTGGTCTAGATTCAGCACTCTCTTTGGAAGTAGGTATAATGCAGCCTAAGACAATTCATGAAGCCATTTTATATGCTGAAAGGTATGGGCAAAAATATAGAAGTGAATCAATGGGGGTTCAACCAAAAAGTGTAGGGTATTCATTACCTAATCAGCCTCCAAGGATTGGAGCACATTTTAGCCAGCAAAGGGATGTTTATAGGCAAGAAGGCAAGGGGACTAGTACCTACAACAGTAATTATAGCAAGTTACCTACATATCCAATGGTCCATGTATCAAAACCAAGTGGAGAAAATGGTTATAGACCAATGGCTGAAGCAAAACAGAGCTTTGCAAGGGCTAAAAATGCACAAAAGGGATCTCAGAACAACACTTACAGCAAAGTTATTTCAAATGAAAAAATTAGAGACATGAGGGCAAGAGGTTATGTTTCAAGTGTGGAGAAAAGTGGAGACAAGACCATAGGCTGAAATGCAAATCCAAAAATAGCAAGCTTAACTTTGTCATCATCGATAACAAAGTTGGATGAGGATGAAAGTGAAGAGGGGAATGTATTTCAGGAAGAAGCAAACCCTGTGGTTGAAGAAATGCATGAGGAAGATGTAGGAAATAATGATGAATTTTATGATATCGTGGATAGTTTTCCTTTTGATTTGGGTGGTTCTTTATGTGCAATTTCTCATGATGCATGGACCAGTTGTAAAGGAGAAAACACCCTTAGACTTGAGGGGCTGATCAATGGTAGAAAAGTTCACCTTTTGATTGATATGGGAAACACCCATAGCTTCATTAATACCAAATCTTTGCATGGGTTGAGATTGCTTCCTCAACAAATGCAAGTGCCGTTGAAGATTCAAGTTGCTAATGGAGCTTATGAATCAAGTAATGAAGTATGCCTACACACTCCTATTACCCTATCTCCTTCATGTATTATGGAAGTGGACTTGATCACTTTGAAAATGAGTCCCATTGATATTGTCATTGGCTGCGATTGATTGAAAACCATTGGAAATTTTTCTTTGGACTTGCAAAACATGCTGATGGAATTCCAATGGAATGGACAACCTATAATATTGAAGGGCATTGGTTAAAAGCAAATGGAACTCATCTCTATGAAGAAGATGCGTAAAGAAACAAATGCATGGTCATGCATATTCACTCTTTTGCTTGCGAAAGTGGATGAAGAGCAGTCACCAAATAAGCCATCATCTTCTTCAAAGCAAAAGGATCCAAGAATGGAAGAGCTATTGCTGTAATACAAAGATTTATTTCAGCAACCATCATCTTTGCCTCCAAAGAAGGAGGTAGACCACCCTATTGACTTGCTACCCAATGCAAAACCCATCAATAAACCTCCATATCACTTATCAAAGTTTGAAAGGGAAGAAGTGAAAAGACAAGTTAAAGAGTTGCTGCAAATGGGTTTAATTCAGCCATGCCAATCTATGTTTGCCTCTCTTGTGCTCTTGGTTAAGAAGAATGATAGATCTTTTCGCATGTGCATTGATTATAGGGAGCTTAACAAGTCCGTGGTGAAGAAAAGATACCCGATTCCTCGCATTGATGACCTCTTGGATGAGCTCAAAGATGCAAAGGTCTTCACCAAGATTGATCTTTTGTTCAGGCTATCATCAAATTTGAATGAAGAAAGGGGATGTGTGTAAAATAGCCTTTAGGACTAAAAGAGCGTTATATCACTTCTTGGTCATGCCATTTGGGCTTTCAAATGCACCCACTACTTTTCAATCACTCATGGATAAGATATTGCAGTCTTTCTTATTCAAAACAGTCCTTGTATTCTTTGATGATATCCTCATTTATAGCAAATCCAAGGATGAGCATTTAATGCATGTGCGAGAGGTCTTTAACACATTACGAAGACACACACTCTTTGCCAAAATGTCAAAGTGTTCTTTCATGGAAGATGAAGTGGAATACTTGGGTCACATTGTGGGAGAACAAGGCATTCGCGTGGATCCTAACAAAGTGAAATTTGTCAAAGAATGGCATACTCCTACAAATTCTACTTCCTTGAGAGGTTTCCTTGGATTATCTTCATTCCATAGGAGGTTTATAAAAAATTATGCTCATGTGGCGGCTCCTTTGACCGATAGGTTGAAGAAAGAGGCTTTCTTTTGGAACTCCATAACCAATAAGAGCTTCAATGAGCTGAAATCTCTATTAGTTTCAGCACCTATTCTTGTATGTCCGGATTTCTCTAAGGAATTCATTATATGTGCGGATGCTGGTGGAAGAGGAGTTAGCGCTGTTTTGTATCAAGACCATGAAGTTGTAGCCTATGAAAGTCGCAAGCTTGATGACAAGGAGCGTCAACTACATGTCTATGAACAAGAGATGTTGGCAATTTTGCATGCTATAAAAAAGTGGCATCACTATATATATGGTAGCTATTTCAAGGTGAAGAGTGATCATTGTGTGTTGAAATACTACATGACTAGAAAAGATAATGTTGTGGCAGATGCTTTATCACGTATGCGGGTATGTTCTTTATCTTCAATTTCAATTGTACATAAGGATTGGATTCGTGACATCCAAGAAGAATATTTGCTTGATGATAAAGCATCAAAGATGATGAATGAATTTCATTAAGGAAAGGGAGAAGAGTATCCCAATTTCTTGGCACAACGGTCTTTTATGGTATCATGGTAGAGTCTACTTGACACCACGATCCTCTTTCAAAGGCCGTATTTTGCATGAGATGCATTCTTTACCTTTAATGGGCCATCATGGGCTATTCAAAATATTGGACAACATCCATAAGAGTTTCTATTGGAAGGGCATTTGACGGGATGTCAAGGACTATGTAATGCAATGTCTTCCGTGTTGACAAAATAAAGACTCATCTCTTCTACCCGACGGATTACTTCAGCCACTCCCTATTCCTCAAGGCAAGTGGACTACTAATATCTCTATGGATTTTATTGTGGGATTGCCTACAATTAAGCATGGGTGGAATAGCATTTATGTGGTAGTTGATCGATTGACTAAATCAGCCCATTTCATCCCTACTAAGGCCCAATTTATAGCCAAGCAAGTGGCTCAACAATTCATGGAATGTATTTTCAAGCTTCATGGTTTGCCAATGAAGATTGTGTCTAATCGCGACACTAAGTTTAAGGGCAGCTTTTGGAGGAGTTTGTTCTCTTCAATGGAGACTCTTTTGACTCCTAGTATCGCATATCACCCACAAATGGATGGGAAAACTGAAAGAGTTAACAAATGGCTAGAAGTTTATTTGAGGCACTTTTTCCATGAGACACAAAATGCATGGGACCAATGGCTCCATCTTCTGGAGTTTTGTTACAACAATACTTACCATATGAGCATTGGAATATGTCCTTTTGAAACTTTATATGGCTACAAAGTACAAGTACCCTCTGCATTGTTTCACAAAGATGTAAATCCAGAAGCAAGTGAGGAGTTGGAAAAGATAGAGGTCCTTATGAAGCAATGCAAGGACAACATTCATAAAGCTCAAGAGACAATGAAGGTCTATGCGGATGAGAAAAGAAGACATGTGGAGTTTGAGGAAGATGAATGGGTATTCTTGAAGGTTTCCAAGTCACGTTATGCTTCTCTTAAAGGAGGACACAACAAACTTCCTCATAGGTTTTATGGTCCTTATCGTATTGTCAAGCGAGTTGGGGATCTTGCTTATCAACTAGACTTACCTTCAACCACAAGAATCCATAATGTCTTTCATGTGTCTCAGCTTAAAAAGTATGTGGGACCCCAAATTCAAGTTCTTGAAGAATTACCTCCCTTGGATGATGATGGCTTGATCATCTATGAGCTCGAAAAGATTATTGGCAAGCGGGAGAGGGTTTTTAAGGAACCGTATTATTGTGGAATACCTTATCAAATGGAAGGGTTTGCCTATTGAAGAGTCTTCATGGCAACAAACATCATATTTGGAACAATTTCCATGGCTTAAGCAAGATGATAGTTCATAAACAGGGCAGTAAACAGCTTTGTTGTATTAAATTTCTATCAAAAATAAATAAATTGTCTTTTGGCATCAAAATTAGATTTTGAAGGCATGGATGGATAATACATGTTGTCATCTACATTTTTATATCTCACATATGGAAATCGGCCACTTCTAACTCAAGATATGTCCAATTTCGTACTATAGCATGTTTTGGACAGTTTACAACAGTCTGCTCCATTTATGTGGTCCATCTTCATCAACTTCTTTGATCTTCATCAACATGGAGCTTTATTTCAGCATGATTCCTAATCCTTCAAGCTATCTTTGTAATCATCCTTGTAATTTGTTCCCAATTCAGCTTTGAGGACAAAGCTCTTTTAGACCAGGATGGCTTGTAATAAAGCATAAGTCAACTTAGTTTAGAGTAGGCTAGGGTTAGGTATAAAAGGTGGAGATGTGACTTTTGGGGTATCGGTTTTCTATTTCAAGGAATACATGCTTTGAGGCTCCTTCCTCCTACCAACTAAGAGGGTGCATGCTCTTAGCCACCAAGATATGGGATGCATACCATGTCCCACCTTGACATGAGGTAAGTATTCATGTTGCAGCTTACATCTATGATTCTCAACCTTCCATGGCAATACTATTTCATGCCTAGCTACCTTGGCTATGGATTCCTTGCAAACATGGTATATTTCTTGTATTTCTTTGCAAGCATGGTGTAATTCATAAATTTCTAGTTATTTGACTTACTGTGAGAACTAGTATATTACCAAGATTCTACGCATTGGGTATATTGTTGAGCCCTTGGGAATAGCACGAGTAGAGATGATTGGTTTGAGCATGCTGAAAATCATTGCCTGAGGATAGTAGCATATGTTGATGGAATATTAGTGGACCATGCTATTGTGGACACAATATCCTCTATCAACATTATGAGTTCAGAATTGATGGAGAGAGTGGGATTAGAAATAAAAAAAGACAACCGAATGGTTGATGACAATTTAAGATAACCCAAAGGTAGCATTACTAAAGTCCATGTGATGGTTGCCAATTTAGAATGCATTTTGGAATTTAGGGTCATTAGGTTTGCATGGCAACCTAGCTATCAAGTATTGCTAGGTATGCTATGGATCTTACAAGCAGATTATCAGGTTGATATACCTGCTGGTGGGCGATTGATCTTTGGTCGAGGTGCTAGACGTGTAGTAGTAGATGCTTATCCTAAATCTCCTCAGAGTGAAAGAGTTCCTTTATCTTCATTAGAGTTTGATATGCTAGATGCTCCATCTATTAGAGATGTCATCAAGTGACGAATCCAATGAGGGGTCCACTATAGAGGATATCTACCAAGTGACTTTGAATGAGCCAGTAGAGGCTCATGAGAGGATAAGGAATGTGGATGTAATTGAGCTCACCTTGATACAATGAATGATTCATGACCAATTAAATTAGAGTCCATGCTCAGTTGTTCGGTAGAAATGAAGGACTATGTGTCCTTGATTCAAGAATTTCGTGATATCTTTGCTTGGAGTTATGATAAGCTAAGAGGCATTCCTTCTAGCCTAGCTGTTCATACGATACCTTTGAGGCAAGGAAGCCGCCCTATGCAACAGAAAGTAAGGCGTATGCCTTTTGAATTAAGGGATGGGCTATTCGAAGAATTGACAAAGCTACCACATGTTAGCTTGATATTTCCAATTCAACACATAGAATGGTATTCACCGATTATTATTAGAAAGAAGAAGAACAATAAGGTCTGGCTTTGCATAGATTTCAGAGAGCTTAATAAGCAGACGATTAAGTATTACTACACTACCCGTTGCCTTTCATTGATCAAATTTTGGATTAGTTAGTGGGTAGAAAAATCTATTTGTTTATGGATTGCTTTGCTGGATATAACCAGACGGCTATTGCGGAGGAAGACAAATTGAAAATGACATTTATTACTATCTTTGGCACCTTTGCATATCGTGTGATGGCCTTTAGTCTATGCAATGCTCCTGGATCTTGGCAACGAATAGCCTCAAATAGACCTTTGGTGATATCTTCCCAGAGGAGTTAAAAGTCTTTATTGATGACCTGGGGGATAGCCACCACAAGGGAGCAACAACTGATTATTCTAAGAAATTTTTTTGAGCATTGTAGATAGTTCTACATTGATCTTAACCCTAGAAAGTGTGTATTTGGAGTGCCTATGGGTTGTTACTCGGCCATGTGGTTAGTCTAGTTGGTATGGCCGACTGATCCTGAAAAGATGAAGGTCATTATCTCTATGAGTCCGTTGTGTACTCCAAAAGAAGTGTGTAGCTTTCTGTCTCATCACTGGGATATTATCGAAGATTTATCAATGCATTGGTAGAAAGAGCATTGGCATTGACGAACCTTCTATCTTTTAATTGTCTGTTTGAGTGGAATGAAGCTTGTTAAGTATCCTTCGAGGATGTGAAGCAGAAATTAGCAAAAGCGCCAATCCTAGAAGCACCTAGGAGAGGTGAAGCTTTCTATGATATTTTCAGTAGCCATAATGCATAGTATTAGCTTCTGTTTTTTAGCCCAAATTTGGAAGGAGAAATGGTATCATCCAATTGCCTTTGCTAGTAGGAAATTGGAGATATCTGAAGTTAACTATATGTACATGGAGACATTGTGCCTTGGAATGGTCTTTGTTGCGATGAAGAAATTTAGGCATTATATTCTCTATGAGAAGGTAGTATTATTTAAAAAGGTGAAATGACTCAGACTGTTGCTGAACAAGTTACAGTCGCCTGACTGTTTAGCAAAGTCGTTAATCACTTTGCAGAAGTTCAATTATGAGATAAGGAGCAAGCCACCAAAGCTGAAGGGTATGGTAGAATATCTTGTGGATTTCGGGGAGCCAAATGAAATCCCGGCTAAGGGAAGTGATATTGAAGGTCTATTTAGAATCAATATAGCTTCCATCCCTTTTTGGTATATGTGGCTATAACACATTATTTATCTACAAGAGGATTTGGGGCAGCTTTATCAAAGTCTAAAAAGAGAAAGATCAAGTAATAAGAATTACGCTTTTCGATTATAGTGGGTTTCCCCTGTATAAGAGAGGAGTAGATGATATCTATCGTCATTGTGTAGTACCCAATGAGATATCATTAATTCTTGAGGAGTTCCATGATTCAACATGTGGGGGACATTTTGATGGCCGGCTTACTACCCCAAAAGCTCTCCGTGTTGGATATTGGTGGCCATCGATTTTCCAAGATGCTTTCAGTTATGTTAAGCGCTGTGATGTCTCTGTCAAAGACATGATGCGAGAGAAAATCATAGGCGATCTTTAAATCCCATTTTGGTTACGTTACCCTTTGAAAAATGGGGTATTGATTTTTGTGGGACCAATATACCCTTCATCAACTATGCAAAAGCGGTATATTATTGTAGTAATGGACTACTTTACAAAGTGGTTTGAAGCTATAGCAATGGCGAAGGACAATGCTAAGGAGACGGCGAGTTTCATTATGGAGCAAATTATTTGCCATTTCGGTCCATTGAAGGAGATTGTGTCTGATCGAGGGACACACTTCTTGAACAAGGTTATAGTGGCCATGATTGAAGCTTTGAAGATTAAGCACAACAAGGCTACCCCGTATAATCCTCAAGCAAACGGTCAAGTTGAGAGTACAAATAAACAACTGGTGGGAGTCTTAAAAGATAATATCGAAAAGTAAGCACAAATGGGATAAGAAATTATATGTGGTAGTGTGGGCTTACAACACAACATTCAAGAGAGCCACAAGTGTTTTACCCTCAATCATTCATTGGGGGAGAAAGAAGTATTACAGGAACAATATACTTCTCTGGCACATCTTGATGAGATTCGGTTGCAGGCTTTACTACATCAAGAAGTAGGGAAGAGGAGAATGAAAGCCTTTCATGATCTTCAGGCTAAGAAGCATAAATTTGTGAATGGTTAGTTAGTGTTGTATTATGATGCTCGAAGGGAGCTATTTATAGGAAAATTAGGACCCAAATGGGATGGACCATACAAGATTATACATTTAGGGAAGAATGGCTCTACAGTCCTTCTAGTAGATTTGCAAGGGTAGAGTTTAAGACTAAAGTTAACTTTAATAAGCTGAAGCCTTACTATGTGTAAGGGCTGACGGTAGGCTTGATACCAATGTAGGTCCTTTAGGATTCAGCTCTAACATGCAGTAGGTACCAAGATGAGTGGATGGGATGCATCATTCCCTATCTAGAGCATTCGTACCTTGAACCTTGAACAACGTTACCACCAAGGTCAAGTGATCTAGTGGAGTAAAGGGTATCAAGTTAATGAGTGGCAAGACAGATCCTTTATTTAGGAAATTAAGGTCTACTGCCACCATTGTCAACGACTTCTGACTATCATTCCTATCGAGTTCAGCGATGAAGGAGGGATTGTGCCTATTATGCATCCTCTCTCTTAGCTTGATTTTGATTATCATAAGCACGAGTGAGCTGATTATTATGGTGAGGCCTATCAATGAAGTGTGGGCTTATACTTTTTATTTTGATGGAGCTTCCAGAGGGCCCGCTAAACATGTGAGCGTTGGTGTGGTCATTAAAGATCCCTGATGTAGGGTTTTCATGAAGCTAGGAGTCTATTTAGAACCCTCTTTTACTAATAATATGGCAAAATACAAGGCCTTGATCATGGGGCTGAATGTAGCTTTCTTTTTGCACAGTAGAGGATTGATGGTAAAAAGACTTGTAGAACGGATTGCATCCATGATAATCATCATCCCATCAATTGTTATCTTGTTTCCCTTAATGTCTAAGACTATCTTTTGGGCTGTTGAATTGAGGCCTTGTGGTATGAATGCCATGGAATTGTGAAGGGTGATGGTTACCCCTCACTCTTGATGGTTCTCCTCTTTCAAAAGTATGCATAGTTGGTTGAGAACTTTCTTTATTTGGATGTGATAAATTATCAACAAGAGAGTTACATGTGGATCTTCAATAATTTGAGGTTTCGTTTGTGGGTTGCTACCAATTTCTTTTATGGTTGAAATAAGTTCTTGAAATAAAAATTTGTTGCTTTCTTGTTGTAGATTAGTGATACCTTTATTTACTTATGCCATCCCTTGTAACAAACCTTGATTCATATGTATTAAGCCTTCATCCAGTGTCTTCAAATCTTTAGAAATACCTTCATTCATATGTCCCAACTCTTTTGACAATAATAAGTAATCATTCAATGCATACACTTCATGTGTGTCCTCCCTTTCTCGGTGTGTGTTGTTATAAGCAATTCCAATGCTTAAGTCTTCATCAATTTGCTCAAAATTATTGGCTTAATTTTTGTAAATTTTATCCTTTTGGAAAATTTTGACACCCTCATTCAATGCTTCTATAATAGGGTTCTTATTCTTGGCCATTAGAAAACAATGTTGTAGTAGTAGACAATTTGTCAATAAATCCCCATGTTTTTCTCAAAATATAGTACCAATCCCAATGCATAATAACTCAATGGGAAGATCATTATGTGAAATCTACTAGATTTGAAAATATTTCAACTTGGGTTGGAGAGTTTAGGTGAAACAATGATAAATAGTGTCACCTTCTATGTTGTCTAGGTGCTATCTTACTATATCTACTATTAGTAAATTAGCAATAACTTGAGCTCCCAAGATCAAATCAACAAGATTTTTGATTCAAATTAGAGCTTAGGATCCCCTCTTTTAATGGATCTATCAAGCTCTCAATATGGATCAATATAGAATTTTCCATAATAGGATCTTCAGTGTTGAACAGAGAAGTTTCCTATACCATGTCCACAACCTGTAAGTACCCCCTGTTTGACCCTATGGGAGTTCCTTGAGTGAGAGTAACCCTTGTAAATCCCTATAATAACCTCAATGGGGTTATGGGACACTTTAGGGCTCAAGGATGACTTGTAGAATGATAGATACATATTGTATGAACCTGTGAAACTATGACCACCTATAGGTATTCAAAGAATAAGAGATGCTTTATACCTCTTTCAATATTCTATCAATGAAACTTCAACCACATGTAGCTCTCTGAATAGAGCTAATTACTACTGTGCTACTATCAAACTCTGACAACGGGCATGTACCTACACCTAAGCTTGAAAATTGCATGGGTTGCAAGACTTGAGGGGTGTGCAAAATTTCTCTCTTCAAGCCGCATTGTGCACCCCTTCAGGGTCATAATTAGGAAGGAAGGGTCACCTCACTATTGTCTTCTTGACTTGCATGGCATCCACTTTTTCTCACAGGAACCAACATGGCAAGTACATTCTAATGGCTACTCAAATAAGGATGCTATGCATTTGGCTGAAAAAGTATTTGGATTCTTCAATGAAATGCATGTGGGTATTAGAAAATGACTGAATTGAAAGGGCTAGGGATAGGGCATTGCCCTTTTACAATGACTCACTGCTTTTACAAATATCCCACTTACCAGTTTCATCATTATTTCAGTCATATAGAATCAATGTTCAATTATCCAATCAAATTCCAAGTTAGGTAGGTAGTGAAGCATTTATGTAATCAATTTGGCATCAATTTATGAATGGGCAGGAAAGAGATTTCATAAATCAATCACAATCAGTCCTAGGTTGAGTTCTACATGCTCTTCAATGGTGATTTAAGAGGATCTATTACACTCAATCTCTCTTTATCAACAAAAGGAATGGTTCAACAATTGGATGAAAAGAGTGATTCAACTGAAAGCAATAGAATTATCTATTCATGTTGATGATGAGTAGCATATAAATCACAACCAATCAATACTCAATATAATTCATCCAAAATCCATCATCAATTACAGCGTCAATTTTATGAATTCCAAAGTAATTTGAGCCATCCTACTCATTCATTGATTTTCAAAAGAAAGAGAAGGAAAATACGCCTTTCTCATCATGCAAAAAAAAAATTGTATTATATGTCCTTGCAAGTGTTGGGACTATATAAGAATCACCTTATATTATGCATTAATTAAAACTTTCCCTAGTAGGTATTTGTTTTTCTCAACCTCAATACATAAACCCACCTCTATAAATCAATATGTATAAGTAGGCAAATAGGTCATTGATGTGTACTACTTTTGAAAAATACTCATCCTAATATAATTATTTAACTTAGCTTATAAAGGTTGTTCTAGACCTTTTGGCTACTAAAGTAGATTTACTTATATAGCACTTATCATTTTGTTGTGACTCATCTTTTCCTTCAAATTTTGCCTTTGGGTTTTGACATAGATATCTTGAATGTTATAAAGATAGCCATTATGTCAATGCCACTTGCTTTATATCAAATCAAAGATACATATTTTAATCTTGTAAATGAATTTTCACCTTTGAATGTCCTATTTTGAGTTTCCAGAATAAAAGTCACACATAGAAATTTGTAGGTCTCATGAGCCATTACTTTGCACAACACATTTTATGTTTCACCTTCTTTGAAGGACGAAGACAGACAAGGCTTTGGATACTTGGCCTCTTGCAACTCCTTCTTTGATATTGGCTAGGCTCATAACATGACCTTCTGTTATGAATTCTTTTATTTAAAAATTTTATTTCTATCATTTTTGTTTGATCTTCTTCCTTTGCTTTCTCGTTTTAATTACATTTTCGTTCAAACATTCTTTTGTGTAGTTAGGTAAGCTTCTAAACTCCCTATTTTTCCTTGCTTCCTCTTATATTTATATTCTTTCCATCACTTTCATTTATTTATTTTCCACTCCTTCAACCCCTTTTTGTATTTTACAAAAGAGAAAGAAAGGAGATCCCTCTCTTTGCCTTTCTCCTACTTTATGATTATGCTTTGAGGAAGGAGGGTGTCAAATTGTATGTTATATTTTTGCAAGATTTTCTCACTTTTTTGTTTAGTTGAAGAACATCACTCAAAGTTCTTTATTGATTCTAAAGGAGGGTAGGAGGGGAATGGATACGTAGGTATAGAGTGGGGTAAGTGAGCATGAAGGTAGTAGGTAGAGGTATAAAAAATAGGCAAAGAATAGAGGAGCAACATATAGATAGAGAGGGACATAGACAGAGGATGAGGGTGGATGGAGATAGAGGGGATGTATTGAGGATAGAGGGATAGATGGTAGGGATAGAAAGGGTAGCCAAGGATAGAGGGATATTAGGTGGGTATAGAAAGCATAGCCAAGGATAGAGGATAGGATATTGGTCAAGGATAGGGGGGTACATTGAGGATAGAGGATTACTATCTGGGGATAGAAATGGTAGCCAAGGATAGAGGGGTATAGGCAAAAGAGGGGTATGAAGGGGGCGAGAGAGGAGATCTACAATGTTTTAAGGGGGAAAGTGGGAGATAGAGGAGTGGTTAGGTAAGAAGAGGATACACAATGGCCCAAGAAAGTGTCCAAGGGGTGGTTTGGGATTCTAATTTATGAAGACAAGAAGAAGAACAAGAGGAGGAGGACGAGGAGAAAGAAGAAGAGAAGGATCAATATATATGCATTTATCAATGTCTTCCTTAATCTTCCTTGTTGAGGCTTTGCTTGGCAATGAATATCTTTCAGGTAAGCTCCCTGTCTCTCCCTCTATTTCTCTTAATTTGGCTACCACTTTGACAAGGTTTTGAATTTACTAGTATCTCAAATGATAGTGCTTCCAAAAGTCCATATTGAGGTTTTCTTTTGCCCACTCTTCATTTGCAAAGGGTAGCTAGGTCTTGCTTACTTTCTCCTAAACTACTTTTCATCTTGCTCCTACCATTTGGAAGAACCTCAACAATCACAAGTTGGTGAAAGGATGTCAATACATTTAAGAAAAAAGTTTCTTAACATGAGAATTTACATATTGAAGTTTGTGAAACCTATTATATGTTTTATCTCTTGTGTTTTTCCTGAAGAATTTAGAGGACCCATCTCCCCACCTAAATGAGTGCAATTATTCCTCGTATTAGGAGGGGTGGAGGGTGGAATGGCTAATTCAAAGTGTGCATTTTTGGATATGGTGTTCTTTAGCACTTATTTATGCATATGGTATTGTAGTAATATAACACATTGCCATCTTTATAGTAACTAGTCATAAAATTGAGGGTTACGATTGAGCATTTATAATGGGGCATGTCATATAGGCATATATTGACATGAGTGATGTAGATCAAGATATCGATTAGGAGGCTTTTTGAGCTTATTCTATTGGCTATGTGAAGCTCTTTCTCACCTAGTATCTGGTCCAAATATGGGTGAGGCATTATATTCTCTTCTAGTGGTCAATTTTGAGTCAAAGAAAGTATATGAAATGATGTAGGGGCAACATAGGTAGGGTCATATTCATTTGACTTGATGGCAGAGTGTTGTTCCACGTTGGTCAATATCTGATAGACAAACCTTTCCCATTGTGCACATGGAGTGAACCATCTTTGCAAGAAGATGGACTCAATTTTGCTAGCCCTTGAGGTCCTTTGGGTCCTCTAGCATTATTTCTACATAGTTATACTTGAAAGAGGTAATTAAGCATCCATTGAGAGTGTTTTCTCATGAAATTTGAGTCACCAACTAGGTCTTTT
This sequence comes from Lygodium microphyllum, assembly GCF_053477565.2. Lineage (NCBI taxonomy): Eukaryota > Viridiplantae > Streptophyta > Polypodiopsida > Schizaeales > Lygodiaceae > Lygodium > Lygodium microphyllum. Next base: position 33,496,881 of record NC_141139.1, read on the forward strand.
GGAATCATAAGTTACTTGGTGAAAATGAATTCAAATTCTTCCCATGAGTAGAGTAGACACTTGACAACTTTGGCCATACTCTCATGTAGGAGACCTAGATCCAACCTTTCATATCTGCGAGTGAATAAGGTGAAGGTATTTTTGAGATGTTTAGTACATGCAATAATGTGTTCACTTATATCAATGGCTATATCACCAACTATCCAAGATGAATGGTTTCTTATAACAGGGTCTCAAACCTAGAGGGAGATCTATTTTGTAGTATAAATATTGTTGATAAAATTAGGTGATTTGGATTGGGGATCTATGTGAGGCTTGATTTTGGTGCACATATCGGATGCCGTAAACGCGCGTAGTGAGCATCAGAAGGTCCCCAAGAACAAAAGAACTCTACTTTTTGCACACAAATCAATGTAGAAAGCTTGCACGACATGAACAAGAGACTAATTGGGTGCAATCTCCCCCCATGCCTTGTGTGAGTGCTCCACAAAGCATGTATTTCATATATTAATCATCTTCAAGCTCAAATAATAGCCCAAATTACAAAATAGCACGCTTTAGCTTTTGAGTTTGCTTTTGTGCCAATAGAGAATTAAAGCTAATGGGTGCCCAAGAAGTCAGGCGTACCCAAATACAATGTCCAAATACAAATATCTAAATCGTGCGCCCATGCGCATGCAAAAATAATAAATAAATATCAAGCGCTTTGATAAATAAGCGTGACAAAATATAGGCGCCATGCCTAAGGTATGCGCCGATCAAAATATTGACGATAAATTTGAATACACGCTATCCTCCAATGCTTTCCACTGCCACCGCTGCTAACTCTACACATCAACTGAAGCATTCACAATCGTTAGTAAAATAATACAATTAAACTAACAAAAGTGAATACTTAGCAGTCTTCAGCTACATAAATAAATTGGTTAGAAATCAATCCTAACCTTAATTTATCACGAGTGCACACTCTAAACTCATAAACGTTTATTAATTAAATATGTATTTTGCGGAATCACCCACTATGGAATCACCCATGTACACATCAAATTAACAAAACGCCCGAAAAGGATAGGCGTCCCCATCGACTTCCCGCACAAAGAATCCACTTTGTGTATGAGCCCCGGTAATAAAAGTTTACAGAATCCACTATAAAACCTCACGGAATCCACTGTGGCACGGAATCCACCGTGGAATATGCCTCCTAGCATCATATCCCCAGGGTGGGATAGCAATTGTCGTCAATTGCTATTAGCTCAATGTGGAGCGAATAGAGTGGGGAAAGCATTTAAGTCTCTAGTGTGCATCCATTGGGCCTCTTCAACATGATGGTTTTTAAACGTGACCAAATATCTAGAGTATCTACGGCCAGTTCTAGTGGTCATAAAGTCAATATCTATAATAGTTTCAGGCTCAAGGATTTCAGTCTCATCATCTAATAAAGGAGGGTTTTCATAGACAGGGTGTACAGGTAATTGGCCTCTAAAGGGTCGTAATAAACTAATATGAAAGGTGTTGTGGATTTTCCAATGTTGTGGTAGTTCTAGTTTAAATGCATTATCATTGATTTTGTGTATGATCTTGAATGGTCCATAGAATCTAGGTGCTAATTTCACTACTGGGTGTTTATCTACTTTGTAATCTACATTTTTCTATTCGTAACCAAACATAATCATCAACTTTGAAATTCATGGCCTGTCTTTTCTTATTTGCTTGTTTTGTATATGATTGCTGGGCTTTGGCAATCATATCTTTAACTTCATCAAAAATAGTAGCATGCATGTTAGCAATATGATCAGCAGTCTGAATTTTATTTGATAAAGATGCAACATGTGTAGGCAATCTATATCCATAAATAACTTCAAATGGTGCTTTCTTTGTAGCTATATGTGGTCTATTATTATATGAAAACTGAAGTAAATGTAGATATGTATCCCATGTGTGTGGTTTTGAAATAGTGTAAGTACGCAAAAGATCTAAAATAGTACTGTTAGTAGCTTCTATTTGACCGTTTGTTTCAGGATGAAATGCAGATGAAAAATCAATCTTTGTTCCTAAGTTAGCAAACAAAGTAATCCAAAATTTATTACAAAATCTAGAATCACGATCAGAAATAATAACTTTTGGTAAACCATGATTAGTAAACACAGTTTTCAAAAATAATTGAGCTGCTTGAGATGCAGTTAAAGTTTTCTTGCATGGAATGAAATATGCTTGTTTGCTAAACCTGTCTACAACAGTCCAAATCATATCATGGTTAGTTTTAGTGTTAGGTAAACCAGTAATAAAATCCATTGAAATCTGTTCCCATGGTCGTGATGGAATAGATAATGGCATTAGTAAACCATATTGTTTACCATGGTGTCTTTTAACTCGCTGACAAACTAAACATTCAGAAACAAAGTTAGATACATCAGTGTCCATATGTGGCTAATAAAAATCTTCAGTCAATGTACGCAAAGTAGATATAATACCTCTATGACCTTGATATGGAGGACAATGAATCTCATGCAAAACAAATGATCTAAATGGAATTGTCACACATAATCTCTTTTCATAAAACATGAATCCATTATTGTAAGACAGTGAATCAATAGGAATCCAATTATTTGCAACTAATTTATTCCAATCAGCTTGAAAAGTAATATCTTGATGATAAGTATCTTTCATAGGGATAAGGGAATCAAATGATATCACAAAAATATTATGAATTGTCGATCTTCTACTCAAAGCGTCGACTACAACATTCTCTTTTCCTGGTTGATATTGTATAAGAGGATGAAAACTTTGAATAAAAGCTGCCCATTTAATATGTTGGTCAGATATTTGGGGTTGACTAAGGAGATATCTAATGCTTTGTTGGTCAGTTTTGATCATAAATTCATATCCCATTAAGTAATGTTTCCATTGACGTAAGGCTTGTACTACAGCTAGTAATTCTTTATCATAGGTAGAGTATTTAAGTTCGGATGGTTTCAATTTATAGCTAGAGTAGGCTATGGGATGATTATCTTGCATAAGGACTACTCATATTCCAAATCCACTAGCATCAGTAACTACTAAAAAGAATGGTCTATTGAAATCAGGTAGTTGTAATACAGGAGCATGGGTTAAAGCATGTTTCAATCAATCAAAAGACTTTTTTAAATTATCTAACCAGTTATAAACAATACCTTTCTTTAAAAGTTTAGTCAAAGGTAAAGCAAGTAATGAAAAATTCCTTACAAACTTTCTGTAAAAACTAGCAAGACCTAGAAAAGAACGTAACTCATGCACATTCTTGGGTATGGGCTAATTTAAAATTGCTTCTATCTTTTTAGGGTCAACCTTAATACCTTCTGATGAAACAATATGTCCTAGATATTCAATTTCTGTTTGAAAGAATTCACTCTTTTCTGGATTAGCATACAATTGATTGTCTTTTAACAACTTGAAAACTAAAGACGGATGTTCATAATCCTCATTCTCATTTTTTACTAAATACCAATATGTCATCAAAGAATACTATAACACAATGCTGATATTTCAGAAATATGTGATTCATCATGCGACTAAATGTAGCTGGTGCATTAGTTAGACTGAAAGGCATCACTAGAAATTCATAGTGTCCAAATTGTGTTCTAAATGCAGTTTTGAATATATCAGATTTATCCAATCTTACTTGATGATAACCAGATTTAAGATCTATCTTATTGAATATGGCAGATCCTTGTAGCTTATCCATAAGATCATCTACCCTAGGAATTGGATATCTATTCTTAACAGTAATTTTATTTAGGGTACGATAATCAATGCACATACGATAAGTATTATTGTTCTTTTTCACTAATAAAACAGGTGCGCCAAATGGAGAACTACTAGGTCTAATTAATCCTCTGTTAAGCAATTCTTCTATTTGATTTTGAATTTCTTTCTGTTCAATTTGGTTGTCTATATGGTACTTTACATGGTGGTTGTGTACCAGGAATTAAATCTATTTTGTGATCCTCAGGACGTGATGGTGGTAGTCCAAGTGGTAAATCATCAGCAAAACAATCTTTAAATTGAGCAAGAAATTGTGTATGCCTAGGATGCATTTTTTTTTTCTTTATCTTGAAGTTCATTCACCCATATTAAATAAGATTTGCTACTTTTACGTAATGCACGTTTAGCCTGAGTATGAGTAAGCAGTGGAAATTTATTAGAAGCGTGCATACCATGCAACATAATTTGTTTTCTTTGAAAATAAATTTTAATTGAATGCGTAGAATAATCTATGTCAAGATTATATTGATGACGCCAAGGCATTCCTAAGATAATATCACTAGACTACAAAGGTACAACTAGGAAATTCCTTCGTTCAATATATTCACCAATTTTAATTTCTAAGTTATGCACCTCTTGTGTCCCATTATATCTCGTGCCTAGGAATGCAGCTTTAATACAATAATGTGTAGAAATAGTTTGTAAATTCAATTCTTTCACTAACTTTGCAAAAATAAAATTATGTGTGCTACCATCATCATGTAAAATAATCTTTTCTTTACCATGTACAAAACATTTCAGTGTTAACAAAGAATGTGGAATTGGCATACCTGGCAAAGTATCCGAAGTAGTACCAATGTTGTCATCATCTTCTGTAAAATCAGGCATTTCCTCACGTTCTTCTTCTTCCATTGCGCCAAGATAATTGATATGGGCAGGTGGCTTTTTCGATTAGCAATTGACTGCTAGATGTCAAGGTTGATGGCATTTGTAACAAACTATGGGTTTGGCTTTAGATACATTGTTGGTAATGGCAGGAAGTTTAGGAATATTGGGATTTGGCTGTGAGGATGGCTTAGGGTTTGGATTAGTGTTTGATGGCAAAGTAGGTGATCGTGTCCAAGACTTATGGAATGAAGATGGAAGAAAACGAGTTTGATTGAATCTTCGAAAATTTGAATTGAATTGTTTGGAACCATAGTTACCATTAGTTTGAAATTGTTGTGGTCACTTGTCTCTTCCTCGAATCTTGTCTTCAGTGTCATGTGCCAAGGAAATTGCATCTTCAAGAGTTGTTGGCTTGAACATATTGACTTTAGCGTAATAATGTCCAAGTAGTCCGAACATAAACTTGCATTTGTGAGTCGCTTCAGGTACATCTTCAAGCATTTGGAGTCGCATTAGGGCATTCCAAAAACGTTCAGTGTATTGGGAAATAGGTTCACGATCTCTTTGCTGTAGAAGATCCCATTGCTTTATGGCTTTTTCATGAAACTGAGGAGGAAGGAAATTCTGCAAAAACTTCTTTTGGAAACTCTCCCAGGTAGTGGGACAATCAATGCTCTTGCGAACCACAGTCCACCATAGAGATGCTCGATCGACTAAATGGTTAGTGACACATTTAATTTTGTCTTTCTCAGCATATGTCTCTTCATGGAAGTAATCATCAAATTGACTGATAAATGCAAGTACTGTCTTTCCATCTTGTGATCCATTGAAAGTACGAAATTTGAAGTTTCTTTTACTTATCTTTGTTTCTTTGCGGATGGATTGGGCTTCAAGTGTCGCATCGATGGTACGTCATATAAGATCTTCAGGTTGCGGTCCATCTTTGTCGGTGGTAGTTCGTTGCAAATTGGCCAATTGAGCTTGCAAAGCTTGTCGGGCTCTTTGTTCTTCATCAAGCTGTATCCTAATTAAATCCAACTTTTGCTCCATCGTTGGTTCGGGTAAATCACCTTCAGCCATTAAATCGTCCATATGTTGTTCCGTCATCCTGTAAAATCCAAAAGACCTCACACTCTTGAAATCTGACTAGTGGGATGAGCGTACCTCAAAGTCGGGTATACAAGGCTTATATATTTTTGCTTGGCTTTTATGGTCTTTATCTTTTGCGATTGCGGTATTCGTTGTCTTCGTAGAAATTGCGTATGACCTTCTGTATTTGCTGAAACTGGTTCAGCAAGTCTGTAGGTGTGAACAGAATCTACCAAAGAGCAATACAATGATTCTGTGCTTCTGCGTGTGAACAGCCTTTATGGAAGTGGTTGAAGTAAGTCTTTTATTGACTTCTATGGACTTAGGTGACTTGCAGAAGTAAGAGAACTTGGGAGACTTGGAGTAACTTAGTAGCTTAGGAGCTTTAAACTTGATTTTGCCTACGTGATCGTCGTGTAATTGAGGACATTTACTGTCGTTTTAACGCCGACCAATATATACTCCTGCCGCCCGATAACGAATTTCGTGGTTGAAGCTTTTTATAAGCTTCTTATAAAGCTTATTACTAAGCTTAATAAACTTTTGAAATAAAGCTTTTAACCTTTTTTAGCTATGGAGCTTATTGTCTCTGTTTGAAGATGACTTGTAGAAGAAGATGTCTATGTGGTCCTCCGCCTCCTCAGGCTAGTCCTTCGCGATCAGAGGATGCAAATAGGGGTTCTTGACCGCCAGGAACACACCAGTATCGGCCGTTCACGACGAAACTGACTGTAGAGCTCGATCGTTCCAGGAGCTCCGCCTTCGCGCAAGATGGTAAGCGATTGGAAGCTCTCGATCTTAGCTTTGCTCTGATACTACTGGTGCACAGATCGGATGCCGTAAGCACGCGTAGTGAGCGTCAGAAGGTCCCCAAGAACAAAAGAACTCTACTTTTTGCACACAAATCAATGTAGAAAGCTTGCACGACATGAACAAGAGACCAATTGGGTGCAATATCCCCCAATGTTTTGTATGAGCGCTCCACAAAGCATGTATTTCATATATTAATCATCTTCAAGCTCAAATAATAGCCCAAATTACAAAATAGCACGCTTTAGCTTTTGAGTTTACTTTTGTGCCAATGGAGAATTAAAGCTAATGGGCGCCCAAGAAGTCAGGCGTACCCAAATACAATATCCAAATACAAATATCTAAATCGTGCGCCCATGCATATATAAAAATAATAAATAAATATCAAGCACTTTGATAAATAAGTGCGACAAAATATAGGTGCCATGCCTAAGGTATGCGCCATCAAAATATTGACGATAAATTTGAATACACGCTATCCTCCAATGCTTTCCACTGCCACCACTGCTATCTCTACACATCAACTGAAGCATTCACAATCACTAGTAAAATAATACAATTAAACCGACAAAAGTGAATACCTAGTAGTCTTCAGCTACATAAATAAATTGGTTAGAAATCAATCCTAACCTTAATTTATCACGAGCGCACACTCTAAACTTATAAACGTTTATTAATTAATCACCCGCTATGGAATCACCCATGTACACATCAAATTAACAAAACGCTCAAAAAGGATAGGTGTCCCCATCGACTTCTCGCACAAAGAATCCACTTTGTGTATGAGCCCGGATAATAAAAGTTTACGGAATACCGTAAAACCTCACGGAATCCATCGTGGAATATGCCTCCTGGCATCATATTTGCACCTCCATTAGAGTAGATAAAGCTCTCATTTGTTGTAGTTATGGTTGGTCTATATGTGCTATTGTGGAAGAAGGGCATTCTTGTTCTTAGATAGCATGATTTCTTATGATTGAGAGGTTTCGGGATAGTTGGAAGTTGCTGAGACATCTTCATGTTTCTTACCACTATTCATAGCCTTCGTCATTGGTAGTTTGTGAAATTTTGGGCTTTAGCCTATGGTTAAGGGTTTATGTGAGCAGCCCTTTGTGGATTCCTTGTTGCAAAAGTAGTAGATAGTGTTGTTAGAATAGGTGTTTTCCTTTTGTACACCATCACACGTTTATCTTTCTTGGTTGTATCACATTGTCTACCTGATTTGTTTAATCTTTGTGGTTGTGATTGAGATAGGTTAGCCATAAGTGATTGTCTTACTACAAGATAGATGGTTGTAAGTTCTTTAGAAGCCATATCCATGGATTTTCTATATAATAGCATTGAGTACATAGCAAGGTTTTTAGGATCCATCTATTTTTGGAGGGGATATACCATCAATACCTTGGTTGTCTCGATCAATGGGACATGGAATTTCTTGGTATTTTTGCATGAGTTTTAGCCTTAGTGCTCTTGCAGTTTTCTTTAATAATCCACTTTTAATAGTCGTGGTTAGGTTGGATATTGTGCTAACTAGCTCTTGGCGGTTTGCTTGTGTCTTGAGGAGTTCATTGAGCAAGATTTGGCTCCCATCCTTAGAGGTCATATAAGGTGGTGTTGAGGATAGTGGTGGTGTTGCTTGCTTCAAAGAAATGGGGTTTGTTGAGGGATTTTCTATGTATGGACAAAAGTCACAGTGACTCAGTTAAGAAGATCTCAAGATAGGTACAAACAACTCTAGACTTGTAATACAGAAGAGAGGAAATTATAGTTATGAGGTAGAGATTCAAGATTTAGGCTCAAAACCAATCTGTATTTCATAGAAGCATCCAAGATCCATAAATTTGAATCATAACCAACATATACATTAGTTATGGGGGCCATATGTCATCATGGACATGGCCAATATTAGCCTGGAATCCACACACATCATTATGGTTATGAGTAGAGAGCAAATAATGCTGCTATGATCAGTCCATAGAATAGTAGTATTCTATAACATCCAAATACATTAAAAAATCATTGTATAGGAGCAAGAAAAAACCATAAAATCTTCTCAAATACTTGCTTTTATCTTCATGTCATCATATATACAAGAAGACTTCAAAATAGTTCACTTGTTCTTCTCAAAACAATGCTTTTCATGAGCATGAAATAGTATGAGAACATGTATAACATTAGTGCTACCTTGTTTCCCAATGCATTTAACATTGTATTATGATAGTGAATCTTCACATATATAAACTTTGCAAAACTTTAGGGTTTTCTCCATTCTTTCATGCCTCAAGTATGCTTCTTTCCTTTCATTTTCCATATGAGCAACGCATGGACGTCAAAGCTTCTCTTTGATTCTTGTAAGATGTTGCCAAATAGGCATAGTCCATGCCGATTTGTTCTCTCTTCCTCTCTTGCACATGACTATAGAACAACCCAAAAAGGATGCACTTTTCCAAGTAAAGTTCCTCTCCTTATCCCTAAAGACATTGTATATTTGGTTTTGTCCATGAAGGTTTGAGGCATGTAAAGACTTTTTATTTCCTTGTCATGTTGGACAAGTGGCAAAGAATCTTTGACATTGGCTTAACAATTAATGTAGACATGTAGTTAGTGCCTCATATGTATATGGGTAAAGTACTAGGGTAAATACACCCCTTCATTGCTTTCCACTACTGGCCTTGTGGTCACATAACATCCACCCCCTCTAAACTTGCACATCCTGTGGCATGTGCTACATCTCTTAACCTTTAGTAGGTTTAAGATCATCTTCTTCAACCAATAAAATAATATTTATTGCACATCAAGGTTTTAACCACTTCCCACCACAAGTCTCTTTTGATATGTAGATATCTTACTTGCCATTTATTCAACACTTAAGCTCCAAATCTTTCAGCATACCTACTTCCCTCTTCATCATCCTATACAATGGTCCAACCAATCCCTATAGGACTCATGTTAATAGTAATAACGATGGGTCTTCCACCTGCATAATCATCTTTCCTCAATTTCGATACTCTTCACGATGACCTTTCTAGCTTTTTCATTGTCTTTGTGTGCATTTTATCCCACTCAAATCTTTGCCCTGGAATCCATATGAGATAAAATACACAAGCTCCCAAAAATCTCCATACTTCTGAAACTAATGTGCAAGTCCCATCCATTCTCTCAATAGCATCCACCTTAGCTAGAGATGGCTATCTTTCATATGGACCACACATCTGGCCCACAATCAAGGTCTCACTCACTTAACACTAAGGCTCTTGAAAGAGTGAGATTCGCCTCTTCTAATGTAGTCAATATCCTTTCACAATTGGCTATGTGCTTTGCAACAAATTTCCTACATCCCTTTTTATCCAATATTCCATCTTTGGCCTCTTTTGAGCACCCTTTTATGGGTATGTCATCCAGAGAAGGCATAGTAAGCTACAATATACAATCCCACGAGAACTTATTGATGACATTTATCATATGAGTAACAAAATTTGTTGCTCCCTGTGGCAAATTACACATTTGTACCAAACCCAATGGTGTTTTTATAGTAGTAAGATCTCTACTTTCTATAGCCAATTGAACTAATCACTCGGGTAAGTTACTCATGATTATGTGTGTGTATCACCTGGGTTCAAAATAAGGTATTTTTAAAATACCATTCTTATACATTTTTTACATACAGGAGGGTGTAATATAAAGGAGTTATTTATAGATTGAATAGAAAAGGGTTATATTTTATTCATAAAAAATTCAAAGATAATGATATTTATAAATAGGCCTTGAATGCACGTGATGTAGAGGATATCATATAGTAACTTCCCTGAGACTAACCATAACCAAAATACATGTCACCCAAAGAGTAAATAACTCTCTTAGTAAAAGCTCTAGTAAATTCATGCACAATTAGACCAGCCTTTACATTTTTAATAGTCACTTTGTTTACTAGCTGGATATCTTGAATAAACCTCCATGTTTCGATTTCTCTTTGGCACTATAACTATCTGTTTGAATATGGAGCTGAAGAAGTCTCCAAAATTCCTATTCTAAAATTCTCATTCAGTAAGTCAATCAACTTGGGTAGATGAACTTTAGACACCAAAATTAGCCACAAATTCCAAGGTACAAGAGGGATAATAAAAATAACCATAGGTGCTATAATACTTGGATCAACACAACCAACTTCATGTCCCGAAAATGTGAATGATCTATCATGTTTGGATAGCATATCCATAAAGAATTGTCTCTCTGAATGTGTAAGAAAATCCTATAGCCAATCTTTAATTTCTTGTCAAGAAGTGAACTGGAGAGAGAGAAAAAGGAGAGAGAAGATTGCAGAAGAGAGAGATGAAGTGCAAAAATGAGAGAAAGTCTAGTCGAGGAGAGAGAAATACTGGAAATGGAGAGAGAAAGATAGGAAAGTAGGAAAGAGATGGAAAGTACAAGTGGCTACAAAAAGTAGGAAAAGTACTAATATGTACTGAGTAATGGATGGAATCAGAAGTGGAAAAGCAAATACTAGCTTTGTCAACTAACCTGGGCTGTGTCACATACTATTTGAACTTCTTCTATGGATCAACTATTAAGAACATCTATAAGAACCTCATTCAAAGAGGCAAGCAAGAGGGCTCAATATCGAGGGTCTCTCAAAATTCCAATCAAATTCTTGCATTTTAAGAATGCCTTTAGAACCTCCATTTTTTGACCTTCACCTTGGTGTCCAGCATCATTGAAACTTTTCTTGAGAAAAAATAGATATTTTTAGGGAATAAAGTATATTTATATTAACTTTCAATAGAAAATGACCAACCTTAATGCTTGCACGTGTCTTCTATGTGCTCCACTATTCAAGCATAGTGATAGCATTGGAAGTAATCAATGTTTTCTTTCCTTATAACCCATGGGAGTTTGCTTCCACCTTTGCAAATTTGCTTCTGCAATGTTCTTATCCTTCTCCATTTTCTCCAAAAGTGATTTTAATGAAGTGTTCTCATCCTCCAAGGTTGAATTTCTTTGTGTGTCCACATTGCCATGCCTTGTTCAATTCTTCTTCAAGCTTCTGCACTTTGATTTGTTGATCTTGTAGCGCTTTTTGAACCACATTTAAAGAACCCTAGGTTTGTAACAAAGATTGATGAGTGTTATATAACATTGATTGATAATATTGATACATATGAATGCTTCCATCTAAGCATTTGCAATAAACTAGTAAACTATGCTCACCATCCCCAAAAAATATAAGCAATAAAGAAGTGGAATTGAAAGGTGGATTTAGCCTAGTGCTAGGATCATTAAAATAAAAGGAACCATCCACCTAAAGATTAATACTTTTCTTTTCCTCTAAACAATATTGGGAAGTAGTTGCTGTATTTGGCCCATGCTTGTTATAAGAAACCTTTACAATAGCATACTCTTCATCTACACAAACATGCAAATCCACATTTCTCTTATGATTGCTTATGTCCCTAAGTGGTTCCATTAGAGCACGAGAAGAAATGGAGTAGATTAAGTTTTCATGGTATAACACTAATGTGGAAGAGCTAGAGAGCAAAAGAGAGCATGAAAAATGCTTAGATACATATAGAGTATGGTTAGAAACCACTAGAGATGGAAAAAACCATGTTTTGAGAAGGGATAGAAAAAGTCGCTTTTTGGGTGAAAATTAGTCTTCCCTACTAATGTGCCAATTAGGAGTAGTGCAGCATAAAGTAGGTATATAACTACCTCTGCATGATCTTAGGTATCATATGTGTGGATATTAAAAAATATGAGCTGATTTTGAGGGTCTTCAATGCAAGAAAGTGTATAGAAAATGAGCATTTCAACTTGCAATATGATCGGATGCCTTTTGAGAAAAAAAACCTTTTTTTTGTGATAAAAATAAATATGAGTTGCTGATGTGGCACTTTTGGTGGTTCCTTCTTGGAGGATAAACTAATGTAGAGGGCCTTTAATGCAAAAAAGTATACAAAAAACAAGTATTTCAACTTGCAATATGATTGGGTACATTTTAAGAAAAATAAACCCAAAATTTTTGAAACTTTTTAAGAATTTATTTTTTGGGACAAAAATAAATTTGAGTTGCTAATGTGGCACTTTTGGAAGAGTGGTGGTCCAAACTTGGAGGATGAAAATGGCTAGTTACCAAGGTGAAAAGAAAGGGAGACCCTCCTCCTTTCTAGTAGGGTCCACCACAAAAATCGGGTGGAGCCTAGGAATGTAGGGTGGACGAGGGGACAAAAAGACATGCAATGATGACCATTAAAGGACTAATGGAAGATTAAATATTCCTAATTAATTTCTTATGAGATCCTTTTTGAGTCCATATTTTTCCTAATGCAAATGAGAAATTGAAAAGGAAACGTTCTATAATTCATGTTTCTCAAATGAAAAATTAAAATTAAGATATCTTATTCCTTATATATTGATACTTTCTTCTAAATGATCTTAAAATATAGTGATTTTATCTCATTTAACTAACAATATTTTTCTCTTTCAAAGTACAACTCTCTCTCTCTCATTAATGAAGAAAGAAATTTTCCTCCAAACAAGAGTTATTCCTCTTCACTACTATCCCTCATTCTTTTGTGATCTCTATTTGTAAGTTTCTTCATTTGCATGTGTCTAGCTAGTACCACCCCCTAGCCAACCCCTCCATCTCAATCGGAGAGACAAACACTTGCACTCTCTATGCTTTGAAGTCATCCCACCTCCTGGGGCTAACCCCTACATCTCAACCAGAGAGGCAAACACTTGCACTATGTGTGCTTTGAAGTCCTCCCACACCGATGGATAGACTAACCTTCATGCTTGACATAGCGCCATCAAGTATGTGCAAAACCCTCAAGATAGAGATTTGCAAAGTGAATCTTTTGCACATCCATCTTAGAGTAGAGGTCAAAATAAGATTCTAACTTGGCTATCTTCTCTTTTAGATTAGATGAGGACAGTGATTGCCCATTGTATTGGTGGGAATTATTTTATTGTAGATCTCCCAATCATAAGCATCTTGCTACCAATTTCAGCCATGATGTCCATTATAAGCATTTTCCATGCTACCCATTATATGCATGTTTCCCATTAGATGCATGTTGTCCATTTTGGCCATGTTGCCCATTTTGTCCATTTTGAGGCTGAAATCTCCTCAAGAGTGGGGGGCCTAACCTCTCATGCTAGGATGCATAGGAAAGGTACTCATCACCGACTCTTCATTTCAATTAGAAGGTTCAACCACTTCAAAGCTACTGATGGGAAGGCCTCTACTCCCAATGATACCAAGTTGAAATTTTGCATTGGGGGTGGACTGGGCTACCTTGACTTGGGTTAAGAGTTTATATTAGGAGGTGAAATGGGCTATATCTCTATTTGGTTCTATCTCTACTCTCTTTGTCTTGCAAATTATTTGTGGCAATCTAAGAGATAAGTGTTGTGAGCCTATCCAAGGTTTATTGGGTTTACATTTGTGCAAGTGTGTTCTTGTTTATTGGAAATGACAATTTTCTCAATCAAAAAGTCCGTCTAGGAGTGGCTACCATGCAAGACATATGATTGATCAGCTAATCCAATTTAGACATCACTTCATTGTGCTTGGAAACCATATCATTATACCTCAGTGCATGATATGTTTCATATTGACATAGGGTTTGGTTGAGTGCATTGAAGGCTCCCCAATCGGGTCACTCTTCCTCATAAGCATGCCTATGATTAACCCCACCCATAAGCTCTCTACCAAAAATTATTTTCCTATGTACATCACCTTGGGTTTGCTTATGCCTATGTTTCTTGCAATCTTGGGGTGCAATCCACTAGATCTCTCGTCACTAAAATGGCCGTAACTTTTGGTAGCAAGCTTCAAACAACATGCTTCTTGATTCAAATGGGAGAAGACAATACCTTATTTGAGAGGATATATTAACAATTATGACAAAATATATTCAAATGTTAGAAGAAAATATCGTATTTGAGATGAAATATTAATATTATGACAAAAAATCTACAAAATGTTTTGACTCAATATTTGTGACTATCTAGGAGCAGTCTCCACTTTATCTATAGGATCTCTATGAACAAAAACTACAATATCTCCTAGATGTAGCTCTAAACAAGGAGATTTTTGGTTTGAATCGAAGGGGGTGATGCCCTCTTTGAAAGGACATATAGGAAGCTTCCCTAGTAGTAATATAAATTTTTTTGTAATTAACTTTTTGTAGTAGTCCCAAAATTCTTGCACATAGTGCATTGCTTTTCCTGACCCAAAATTCCATTGTTTGGGTGCCTTATGGGTTGAAAATCTTATGCAACTTAGTGTCCATCATGCATAGCATGTTTAGCAACATTCACCCTCCATTGAAGGTCTATAAAGCATCAATCAACTATGTATGCAATCTATGTGGAGGTCTCAGTAGCATGCATCTCCTTTTTTACTACATACCTCCAAGCTCAATATATCCATGCCTTTGTAACTACATTTGCATCATGTTTCATATTTTTAATCAATATTTGGGATATCCACTGAATGTACTTGCACCTGCACATGAGTATTGGGCTACATTTCACTAGAGAGATGGACAAAGTTTCCCCTAGGCTAGGTTGTGCATCCCTTTATGATCTTAAATGGTAAGGGAGAGTCACCTCTTTTCTATCTTACCATCTCACTTGGCATCAGCCTTTATCTTAGTTGGTATATACATTGCATGGCATTTTTAATTTAAGCAATCAACATGAGATGCATTAACGGGAAATAAGCTTTTGGGATTTTCATCCACATAGTTAGCCACATAGATCTAGGTTGATAATTTAGTCACTTACATCTAGGTCCCACTCACACATCATACTCATGGGACCATCCACACTCATCTTATATCTCACTCTCCTAAACTTAGCCTTGGAACATTTTTAGCTTAAGTTGTGAGGCACATACATGACCACACACCCTAGGCACAGACATAGGTGGATTGTCATAGAAGTGAGCCCTCATGGCACATGCGTGGTGTAGAAAATCCCGCAATATCCCATCCTTAGGTGTGCATAATAGCTCTTGGGACCTATGTGCTAATATCTTAGAAACCATAGATCATCCTTAGGCTACATGTTTAGGAGATTAGTTATATTTCTAGTCACATATGTCATCTTAGATGTATGAATCATAATCTTAGGCATTGGCCTACAAGGTTTGTACCCTTGACTCCTTAGATTAGGATTCCTAATTAGGGTGGAAGTAGCACACATTTCTAAATGTTCCTTGGACCTACAACCCTAATTGGGCATCATATCTCCATCTTAAGTGATGGAGCCTCTCCTTGGTGAAGACTCGTGGAGTGGAGATGCTAAGTTCTACTTAAGGTGATGACCAAGGGTGCAGTGCAACACATAACGATTATTGTGTCGCTCACATGCATAAACTTGCTAGTAGCTCTTCTTCGACCACAAGAGAGCCAAAAATAGCCATTAAAGATTACCCAAAGAAAAGCTTATGCCATTTAAGCATTTAATTCAACTCATGATAATAAACCATATATATCCAACATTTACACTAGTACTAGGTGTTATTTAATCAAAGAAGTATCCATATCATATATATACCCTTTTATCTCAACTATTCCCTTTTAAAAAAACCTAAAACATTGAACTTTAAGCTATTTATTAACATAATTGTACAATATGTCCTTAAGGAATTTTCTAACAATAGTAAGTGCTTATCCACTCTAGATTTGTTGCCAGGAGTACACTATTGAGATTGTCGCATAACAAGGTCACTGGAGCATCCACCTGTATGTCCAAATCAGCCATAAGCTTAAGCAACCATGAAATCTCACATGCTGCCAATGCAACACCCTTTTTCTCTGCCTCAATGCTAGACAATGCAATCATAGGTTGCTTCTTGTTGCTCCAACTGATCATCCTACTTCCAAATCCAAAAGCATAAGCACTTGTAGATCTACGATCATATGAGCATCCTACTCAATTTGCATCTGTGTATCCAACCAGTGTCAAGGGCTTATCTTCCACATAAAACAACTCATAATCTACAATGGACTTTATCTATCTCATAATCCGCCTAACAACATCCAAATGTGGCTTTTTGGACTTCTGCATGACCCAATTTTCTCTCTCTTCCCTTTATTTTTGTATTAATAATCTTATTCTTAAAGATTTTGACTAAGACATAAAGATGACATTCCACTTTCCAATAAATTTGATTACAACTTTTAGATGCCCATTTTTCATCTTCTAATTATGACTTTTTTGGGGCTTTCAATATGTTACTTTTCAATATCATGCATTTTTGTTTACTTTTGTCTCTTCTTTGTTCTCATTATCCTCTTAATATTTCTCTTTCTCTGTGTTCTTCCATGTCATTGGAAGAACCTTGATGTAGAATTTCCATTGGAAGAAGTAAGAAATTTGCTTGTTTTGAATAACAAGAGTAGTCATTTTATTTATGTTTGCATTTGTAAGGGTTTTATAAGTCTTTTTCATTGTTATATGCTTTTTTCTTTGTCTTTTTTCTTTCTTATTTTTGCTTTTCTTTTTATAATGTTTCCATGTGCTCTAGCAAAAGAAGCTTGGCATGTCAAGTGGGTTGGAATAAGTAAAAAACATGCCAAGATAAGTAGAATGCTAATACTATAAGGGTTTTAAAAGTCTTTTCAATTGCTATAGATCTTTTTCTTGGTCTTCTTTCTATTCCTCTTTCTCTTTTTATGTATCAATATGCTCGATCAGAAGAATCTTGACATACCAATTGGATTGAAAGAAATAAGAAACTTGTCAAGTTAATTAGGATGCTAAGATCTAAATTTCTATTTGTGTTTGCACTTGCATTAGTTTGAGAAATCGCTTATAAACATGTCTTGAAATGTTGAAGCTCTCTCTCTCTCTCTCTCTCTCTCTCTCTCTCTCTCTCTCTCTCTCTCTCTCTCTCTCTCTCTCTCTCTCTCTCTCTCTCTCTCTCTCTCTCTCTCTCTCTCTCTCTCTCTCTCTCTCTCTCTCTCTCTCTCTCTCTCTCTCTCTCTCTCTCTCTCTCTCTCTCTCTCTCTCTCTCTCTCTCTCTCTCTCTCTCTCTCTCTCTCTCTCTCTCTCTCTCTCTCTCTCTCTCTCTCGTGGAGGAGCTATATTCCACATGGAAAGGAAAGGACCATAAGGTTCTTACCAATCAATTTGAAGCTAAAAGGTTGAGAGACGAAGGCAAGAAGCATATCAATTTGTAGGTAAATGGAAGGTTATATCCAATACATCCATTAACAAGTTAACCATCCAAATTTTGGATGCTTCATGATACAATTATTTTGTTGCACTCTCAACACGTAAGCAAGGCTCAAAATATGAGATGAACACTTTATTACAAGCATTGTTCTTGTAAGCTAAGGTGAAAACTGAGCTACAACTAATGAAAAGGAAGTTAGAGAAGCTCAAACAGGAGAACGAATTGCAAAACGATCGAGTGGCTAAATTGAAGACCTCATCAACTTTTGCTAGTTTTAGGTTTAGGTAATAACAATTTAAAAGCCTTGATAATTTAAACCAAAGTGGGGGGGGGGGGGGGGGGGGTGTTAAGTGAAAAATAAAGAAGAATATAACAAGTATCAATTTTAGGACTTTTTAGTTAAAGAGATAGATAATACCAAAATAGAGAAAACACTATCAACTACTCAATGATTCAACTTCAAGCTCCCTATGCAAATGTCTATGGAAAGAGATAAGTAATGATTTTCAAAATATAATTGAACCAAAACAAAATTTTAAACCATGTGACAACACTTTAATATGTAGAAAAGGGCACCTATTAATTGGAAAGGTGGTGGTTAAGAATCTTAGACAACATTTTCAAAACAATTTTATTCTTCCTTGACCATACGTGCTTACAAAAGAGAGGCACAATGAAAATTTGGTAACAATGATACTTTTAGTTGACTACAAGCATGACACTTTTGGGTGACTAACACAAAACTTGGTAATCATGATACTTCTAGGTGACTACAAGCACATTCATAAGGATTCATTGTCTTTCACAAAGGCAAAGCGATAAGAAAGGATTTTCAAAATAATATTGAACCAAAATAAATTTTTTGAAGCATGCAAGAATGCTTCAAGCAAAAGAAAAGGGTATAGAGTAATTAACAAGATCATGGTGGAAAATATTATTTATTAACATTGTGAACACAATTATTTCTTCTTAGACCATATAAGCTTGCAAAAGATAGGCAATGTAATGAATAAATTGGAAGAGAGAAAGACATGAGAGAGAAGACTGCAGAAGGATAAAGAAGGATTGTAAGAAGAGAGAGAAGGAGGGAATAGGTGAGAGAAACACTAGGAAAAGAGAGTGAAACACAGGAAGAGGAAGGAGAAGGTAGCCATGAAAGCTAGAGGAGAGAGATAAAGGAGGAAAGTGACTTGTAATAATATTCCATTGGTACCAAATAACAAGTCCTTATACATTTTATACTTGCCACATATTATCCCCATTTCCACTATTTTCTATTGTATTTCCAATCCTTTATATTCCATATCCACTCAAAAGAAGTTCTTGTCCACAAAATTAATTTGGGACTTATTACAATGGCCGAAATGTAAGGAAAGTTAGAGTACTACTTTGTTATAATGGCTATAAGAATGAACAAATCTAGAATATGTATGTTGTAATGGATAGAATTGATAGTGGAAAAACCAAATAGACCATATATACATTCATTTAACATGATAAAGCTAAGAACTTGTCCACCATAACTCCATGAGAAGGCACATGCAATAATAGACAACATGTTGTGGACTATAGACCTTATTGTAATAAAACTAAAATAACCATCATCATCTTCATGTGCATCCACATCATATGCATTTCAATCATAATACCTATTGTCAAAGTCTTCGTAACCATATACATATGCCTCAAAAAGATTATATTGCTCTTCTCTTGGTTGATGTGATGCATATCCTCAATAAGTCCATCGTAAGAGTGCTCAAAGGGTTCAAAGTCTTCAAAGTTTTCCTACTCAACATACCCATCTTCATCCACAAACAGTCCACAATATTCTTCATTGACTTGTATTCTCATATGCATTATTCTCTTCACCATCCTCTCTTTGTTAATCTTCTTGTTGGTCATCTTGGTCATCTTCTTGATCTTCATCTTGCTCATTATTATCTTCTTGTTCTTCAACACCTTGAACAAGCAAAGTTCAACATTACATTTGTTTGATCCCCATAAACATGCTATTCAAATCATTGGAATGTGGGAAACCATCATGATTATTAGCTTGTTGATGTCCAAGGCTAAATTAATGTCCATACACATATTCATTATCATCACTTTCATGAGAATTATGCTAACAAGTCAATGAATACTCATAAGCATAATCATGAACATGTTGGTGAGTAAATAAATGCTCTTGAGCATAATCAAGTTGCCCATAATATCCATTCTGTTGTCCAAGTTCATTGGAGTAATGCTCTCCATCATGACATAGTACATGATGTCCATAAGCATTAACATGTTGCCCATATGCATTTGGACACTGTTCATATTCCTATGCATGCCTAGGGGGTGCACCTTATAGAACATGTAAGATACCACATGAGTTCAAAAGAAATGGTATTTTATTTAGTAAAATTTAGATGATTATATGTACACAAGAAGTTTTTATATTACAACTTATAAAAAACCGTAAGTTTAATAAAGTAAAGGGGTTATTTTATGGAATATATAGCATGTAAAGAAATAGAATTCTTAATACTCTTTGAATGCATGTTATATAGATGATTTCTTATAGGTGCACCTAGCCCCCCAAGTATGCATGGTGCTACCCATGTACATATTACTACTCATGATTTCTTATAGGTGCACCCAACCCCCCAAGTATGCATGGTGCTACCCATGTAAATATTACTACTCATGACCATGCTACCTATGAAAACTGACATATTCATTTGATGCATGCAGTTCATAATATGTACTATTAGCATATGCATACTATCCATAAGCGTAATCAGCATATGCATAATGCCCATGAAAATGCTCATCCTGCTGATAATACTCATCATACCACTGCTGCTATTGATAATACTCATGGCTATAACAATCCATGTCTATTGGGTCTCGCTCTATTGTCTAACTCCGCCCTCATATGAGCAATCAACTTATCAATTAAACTTGCAAGTTTATCAATGTTAGTCTACGTTTAAAGCCAAGATTGAGAAGAGAAACTATAGCTAAGAGCCATGAAACTTGTCAACAATTCAACTTATTGTTAACAAACTAAAAATATTCAATAGATTGTTGATGGAAGCAATGGGGGTTGGTGAAAATAATAAACAAATTGTTACCAACTATTGCTACTATTGTAGCAACTATAAATTTCAAGCTGTTGTATACAACGATTGCTTTCAGCCTAATGCTTTCAATATTTGAAGATTAATCCAATAGAAGCATCATCACTTCTAGACAAGTGCATCATATGCCGATTGGGAACCCCTCTAAGAGCATTGTTAGTAGATAATATTGAAGTACCTACATTTCAAAGCATTGAAGTAGTGTCCAAAATCAGCCCTTACACCATCTTTGTCTGGCTTAGCAATGATTGGTCCAACTTTTTGGTTGTAATGCTTTTCTAAAAGCTCATGAAGGTGCCATGTGGACAATGAAATTTAGTCTTGATGGTGCTCATCTTGCTAGTGCTGGTAGGATAGAGT
The DNA here is from genome assembly GCF_053477565.2 of Lygodium microphyllum. Lineage (NCBI taxonomy): Eukaryota > Viridiplantae > Streptophyta > Polypodiopsida > Schizaeales > Lygodiaceae > Lygodium > Lygodium microphyllum. The sequence continues at coordinate 33,518,082 of NC_141139.1, forward strand.
TGAAGGGTATGAGAAGTTCTTGATCACAATGGATTTCACCTGATTATTCTCTAGCAATAGATCTTAGTGGTTACCTAGACTGTTTTTGCTTTTAGGAGTTTCTAAATGTACATTCGGAGGACACACAAAAGATATACTTCATCTCTCTTGGTTGCTTTCTCAGTCACTACTATCATCTTCCATGAATAAAAATAGTGCAACTTTGGACTGTTTCAAGCAGAGAATGCTTAAGGATCTTCATGCATAATGATTATGTGCCATTCATTCAATTCAATTCTATGAATAAGGGGTACTTCATAAGTGGTTCTCTTGATGGTAAAGTGAGGATTTGGAGTACACAAGAGTGCCAAGTGGTTGATTGGGAAGTTTTAAGGGAGATGGTAATCGTAGCTTCTAATAAAAATAGTTTGTTTGGCTCCACCTTTCCAATTCTTTTAGTGTACACATGCCTTCCTTCCTTATCAAGCCCGTGATGCCCCTTGGTGTATTTTGAGAATGATGTGCCCAAAGAATTAAAGAGAAAAAATCCGATCAAGATCTTTGAGGAATGGGAAAACTAGCCCTAAAAGTCTAGGGTAATTGAGTGAGTTAGTTGAAAACTCAATCGACTATGGTTTTGGTACGCAATCTTTAGTAGGTGGACAAATTGTGAAATATGAATTTGGCCGGAATGATTCTTTATCTTCAAGTTTTCTACAATCTTAGAATTCAAGTTCAAGTTTCATGGTGGATTTTTCTCAAACTCAATTGAAGCATTCTTTCGAGAAATACTTCCCTCCTCGCAAAAAAAAAAAAAAAAAAAGCAAAGTATCAATCCTCAATAGCATAGAGCCATACTTACAAAGTTCACTGAAAGGCACGGTGTTTCTGTATTACTAGGGGATATGTTTGAAATTGTTGTCAATGATGTGTCAAGTGTAGCTCATGTTGATTTTGAGTCTCTTTCTTCTCCAATGAAAAGAAGTCTTTTCTATCCTTATCATCCCAAGAGGGGAGCGCACGGCCTTCGCCAAGATTGCATCACAATCATCTTAGGAGGGAAGAGCATAGCCCTATCCAAGCTTGTAGCACGATACAACCGTATTCATGCATGCATCACAATTTCTTTGGTAGTTATCTTAATAGTTTTGAGACTGATCTTACTATGCCTGCACTATTTGTAGTAGAAGGAGATCCCCCAATTTTTCAAGCAATTTTTATTTGTGCTCTTGATATAATGGAAATAGGACTTGCTATTGAAATGCTTGTATATTATACTGTCATGGAAGCACCTAGAAAGGTTGCAAACCAAAATGTGCAAAAAGTGGCAAAGAATTTATAATGTCTTCTTCTTCTTTTATTGATAATAGCACTTGTAATGGTGTACTTCAAGCCTAGATGAAAGCTTGTTGTATTTCTTGGCAAAAGTTACTCAAGGTTGAGTAGTACATAAAAGTTGAGAAATAAGCCTACTTCTCCTTAATAATCATGAAGATCCAACCCAAAACCTCCAAGAGGGACTGGAATGAAATGCTCCAAGGAGATCAACAAATAATCCTAGCAATAGTCATCGAAAGGAAAGATTCATATAAACAACAATTTTCAACAATAGTGCTTGTGCTTCCATCTCCTATTAACAAATTTCATCCCCAAGGCAAGAAGAATAAGTGGCAATCTTCATTAAGCTTCACTTAAGAGTGCTAGAGCTTTATCTTCAAGATCATAGAAGTAAGCTAATGCACAACATACCATGTAGCATAGTGATCAGGCTTTCCCCTTATTCCTGCTACACCAACAACAAAGATTGTACTTATAGGACTACAAGAACTTCCACCAATAAGGTTAGTCAAAATGATGCTCCCTTTGCTTGTTGAGATGTAAGGAATGATGCTTTGTAGGTTGTGGAGAGAGATCATGCCAATGAGAGAAGATATGGCTAAGAAACTCCATGAAAGCTTCAGCAATGAGAACAAAGTAAAGTGAGAAACCCAAGATCTTGAAAGAATAGGTACTTTACTTGTATCCAACTCTAGTCCCTTTCTCTTTTATGATAAGAAAGGATCCAAAATTGGTTTTATTTTGATGAATACCTGCTAAAACAACCTTCTTGCTACTAAATTTGTTCCCATCTCCTATAGAAACCTTTAGATAAGGATTCTTCAAACTATAGATATCCTATTAGTCACAATCCATGTATTGTACTTGCAGTACCTGTCTAAAATAGAATTTCTTGAATAAAAATGAAACTAGATATCAAGAAAAGAAAAGGAAAATAGATCAAAGACCTATAATCTGATACCACTTGTATTGCATTGAATTGGAAGAGAGAAAGCAAAAGAAGAGATAAAGACTATAAGAAGAGAGAGGAGGGAAGAGGTGAGAGAAACATTGGAAAAGAGAGGGAAACATGGGAAAAGGAAGGAGAAGGCAAGCATGAAAGTTGGAGTGAGATGAAGGATGAAAGTGACTTGTAATAATATTCCATTGGTACCAAATAACAAGTCCCCACCTTTTATACTTGCACATGTATTATCCCCTTTTCCACTATTTTCTATCCTATTTTCCATCCTTTACAAGAAAAAACAAAATTTGGTAATCATGATACTTCTAGGTGACTACAAGCTCATTAATAATTCAATACCTTTTACGAAGGAAATAAAAAAAGATGTCTACTTTTATTATAATGAATTTGATAATGTTTGAGTGGACCTTACAAGGATGCACATTGCAATGATACATTATCACAGCATGACTCTAGAGAATACAAAGGGAAGACTCATCTTTGTATTAAAACTAGATGAGACACATATATTAAAACCCCCCAAAATTAAATGTGTTAGTATTGTACTCATAAATATATCTCTATAATATGCAATGGATTTTTCATCTCAAGGAAAGGCTTGAAGTATTAGTTTGAAGATGATTTATGGTGGATATGTATGGCACAAGTGTGCAATCATGAGATCCTAAAATGGCTTTTCCATCACATAGATTCCCAAATTTTTTTGGATCATAAGACAAAATAGAGCTACTTGAGGTAGAAAATATTGGGTCATTTTAAGTAGATTGGTATTTAAGTGTTGACTTAAAATTATTAAAATGCAAGTTTGGGATTTTGGATGGAGTATCATTAGCACATCCATGGTTGTATTACATGGATGGAATGACTCCCTTGGATTGGACTAGTCCAAGAAGCCTAGGAGTTGCCCCATCAAGGGACAAAGTGAATATCCCTAAAAAATGAAGGAAGGAAAATACAAAGAGGTACGCTTCAAGGACTACAAGATCCCTATTGGGAGGCCGTCTTGAAAATTCCATTAAAGAGAGTACATATTCATACATTGCATGCAAAGATGTGATTCTTACTAAGCTCTTAAGTTTGCATTTAGATTATGATTTACTCTATCAAGTCTACATCCCTTTCAAACACCTATATAAATAAATGTGAAGAAATCATTTCAAGAATGAGATTTTTGAAGGGCCATATGTAACTTCAAAAGGATATACAACAATCAAGAAAATCAAGTGATGTACTAGGTGCTATATCAATGGGAGGAGCAAAGGCTAGAAGATTTCTCTCTAACTTTGATAGTGTCTAACCAAATGCAATATGGAAAATTTGCAAAGAATTATGTGAGTATACAACCAATGTGGTTAGTGATCCCCTAATAGAAAATGGTAGTATAAAGATTTTGATAGAGCTCCATAACTTTATATGACTTGAGGTAAAGCACAACCAAAGATGGCCCCAAAATTGATACAAGTAGTGAAGCTAGTTAAGATATCACACACATTGACAACATTGCTCCAAACCAAAATCAGGTTCCTCTTTTCACTATCTCGTTACCGTTATATTGAATAGTCATTATTGAGTTAAGTTAATAAAGAGGATGTGCAATTACACCCCCAAGTTAGGACACCTTGTGGTGCATTGTGACTCAATGGGGTAGATCTATATTAATTATGATACCCTAGAGGAGCATCTGTAAGGAATTGCTTCTCTTGATGGATTTGGATCAAGGTGGTAACGTATTAATCTGTAAAGGTAGCTTAATCCATGAAGGTAGATTAAATCCGTAAGCATTAGAAATATAAGAAATAGTGGATGAGAATTAGTTAATACTTTCATTTTTTTGCCTACTAATAAATTATGACCAAGTCTAAATAAATGCTATGGGAAGGTTTAGGCCACATCTAAATTTTTCTTGGAAGAGGGACGAATCAAAGAAGAATTGGTCCCATAATTTAAAGGATATATACATGGGAGTGGGTTCTTCAAGAATAAGGATTCGAAGTGTAGGAAGGAAACCTTTGTCATTATTCCATTAAAGTTTTCTATCACAAGAATGGATTATTTCAAATGGAGGAGAAATTAATATGATTTATAAATGCTATGTTATCTACCAAAGATGTTATAGAAGATGTTTGTTCTTTTAAACCACTCTAAGAGATTTAGTTGTTTTAAAGCCCCTAATGGATTAAGACTAAGAAATTAGGAAATAAACCTATATGGTGGGAGTTAGGGACTTTGTCTCTCTTTCCATCTTGTTTGAGGAGGTAACTTTAGGTCTTTACAAGACCATAAGTTAATTAGACTTTTCAAGTTATGATCCAAATGATCACAGTAAAAAGGGGGTTGATAGATATAAACCTAATTGTTCAGATAAAAGGATTCACAAGTCCTTAAACAAGAAAAATAAACTTGTGAAATATTATTGAATCTTATGACCCTAGAGTTATTACTTTGGACACAATTGTGAGATCGAGGATAAGTATAACCCTTTTTACGTCAATTTGACACTCAATAATCAAGTGAAGCATGATATTGGGAGGATACTATCTAGAATAAACCCTAACTATCTTAAATTGCATCCAAAGACTGTTTGATGTATAGGGCATAATGGTTTAGAAAGATTATTTTTTCTTGGACTTGTACCAATTTCGGACTTATATTAAAAATCATGATAAATTCATAAACGCACTACACTTCCCTAAAAGTAGTTGTAGCTCGCGTTGTATCGGTGGTCTTTCGGCTCAGCTCTTTATTCGCTAGTAAAAAAGAGGTGTGCCGATACGGAGCGAGGGCGTCCAAACGCTGTTCTCGTTTCCTCCATATCGCGCCATATCAGCAGTTTGGTCTCACCAATACGGACTAGGTCTATTGACATTCCGCTGTTGTCATTGCCAATACGAAGCGAGGGCGTCCATACGCTGTGTTCGTTTGCTCCATATCGCGTCGTATCAGCATTTCGGTCTCACCCTTGTGTCATTGCCAATACGGAGCGAGGGCGTCCATACACAGTCTTGGTTTCCTCCATATCGCGCCGTATCGGCTTTCTGGTGTCCAATACGGAGCGAGGGCGCTGTTCCATTGTGCTCGTTTTGTTCATATCGCGCCGTATCGGAGTTGCTCATTTTGTCCCTTTTCGCGCCAATTAGCCTGTTTGATTTACTATTTCAGATATTGTCCTTCTGGTTGTTATTTTTTCATTTCTGGATGGCAAGGACAAAGCAAACTGCAAGAAGAGTGTATCTGGATGGGAAGGACAGTGGGGGTAAAAGAAAGTTAAAATTTGATGAATCTGAGGAGGAGCCCTCTTCCAAGTTTACTGAAGCTGGTCCATCACAGGCCCCAGAGCATTTTACAACAGAAATCCCCCCTACACCTGGTGTTGGCCTTACATCTTCTATAAATGTTTCTTCTCCTGAAGTTGAGGAAGCAAAGGGTGATTCTTGCCCTGTGAAAGACTCATTCCCTATAATGGCACCTGAGGCTACATCTGCTGAAGCCACTGAACCTCCCAAGCCACAAAAGAGAAAGAGGAAGTCCAGGTTCTTCTATATGCAGAGATGTTTCAGTGAGATAAGGAAAGCCTAGAGAGCTACACAGCATCTCATTCCAAAAGCTGCTTTTATAAGGGTCGTTAAAGAGATCTCTGATAGATTGTCTCAAGTGGCAACTGTCTCTGGTCTAAATAAGAAGTGGCAACTCTCAGCCATTCTTGCCCTGCAAGAGGCCGCAGAAGATTTTGTTATTGATTTCATGAACGACGCTTACATTGCTGCCGCCCATGCTCATAGGATCACCCTTATGAATAAAGATTTCAGCATCATCAGCAGAGTCAGGTATAGGTTTGACAAAGTGCTGAGGCCCTTGCCTTCCAATGATCAAAAAGCCTTTGAAATCCTTAACATTCCCCCAAAATTGTCTAGGAAAGAGAAAAAGCTAAATGTTGAGGATGTTACTCACCTTTACCCTACAAGAGGTGCCACCCAGCAGGAGGCTTTCTTGAGTGAAAAAAATCAGGAGGTGCTTGAAACTGAAGATGATGTTTACAAGAGGAAAGCCGCATTACTTGCTCCCATCAACAGCGAGAGGATGGGCAAAGTGTATGGGCAGATTCTTGTGAATGTCTCTGCGGAACCTGAGGAGGACTATCTCAGTATATCTCCCGAGGACAAGCCCATGTTGGAAAAAAGGGATGTCCAACTATCTGACTCCGTGGTTTTTTGTTGCATAAGGTAAGGTTTTTTTTTTTGCGTAAGTTAAGTCTTTTAGGTTCAAGTATATTTTGGATGAAATTTGTATTGAATAGCTTTTGCTATTGTCTACAGTGCAGGGCATTGGTCTCCTCGCTCACTCTCGATATCCGAAGAACCATATACATTGTTGATCCACTTCTCTCTATGGAACTTTTTGCAAAATCTGGTTCTAATATTTCACCATTTTTTCGTAGCTTCGATAGTGTGACAAATTACCACATCTTTTTCCCTTATGTAGAAAGGTATTTTTCTTTTTCTGTAGAGGAAAATTTATATTCATTTGCTTTCACCCTTCTACTCACCTCTTTTATAAATTTGCAGAGGGCATTGGAGTCTCATCTACATTAATTGTCTTTCAAGGGAAATTATCTTTATGAATTCTCTCAGCGGTGTTCATGGTCAAGCACGAATGTATGTTGAAAGAAAATTACTTACTTTGATTTTATTTATAAAGAAAATTTTGAACTTACAAAGTTTCCTTTTGCAGTGCTGGTAGACTCGTTTCTACATTTTTGGATACAACATACGAGGATCTTGCTAATCCTCAAAGGCCTTATATTTTTCTTCTACAAGAAGTTCCATTGCAAAGCGATGCGCATTCTTGTGGATGGAGAGTTATCTCAAACATTTGCAGAACAGTGGATTCAAAGTTGTTACAAATAGAAGGAGTGAATGTAAGTTAATTTCATTTGATGTTTGTGCAACCCTTATCATGATTTCTTTTCACTAACTTATAACATTTATTCTTACAGTGTAAGGACTATCTCGAATCATATGTTTGGTGGATAAGGGAGAGATGCATCGAGCTGATTCTGGACAAGGCAATCACACCGTATGATCCTGACTCCCCTCTTCCTCCCAAAACTTCAATGGCCAAGGGCACAAGCAAGGGAAAGGTCAAGGGAAAGGGTAAGGATAATGGCAATGGTAAAGGCAAGGGCAAAGGCAATGGGACCACTGCTGCAGAGTCTAAGAAAAAAGGAATGCCAATGCTCTCTCCTCTTAAATTTGATCCATCCCCTCTTAAGCCCCAAGAAAAGAGACTACCTGTAAAGGTGAAATTTTTTCAACAATCAAAGAAAGGCCCTGTGAGAAAAAATATTTTTGAAGAAATCGATAAAGAATGAAAATAGCAAACATAAGCATACACGAGCCTTATTATTTTGGCTTTGTACATTTTTATGCAATTTTTGTACCTCATTGTGTAATGAAAATTTTCACTTGTAAATCGAATGTAATGTACATTATATTTATACACATTCGAAAGGCAACTTGCCTCCTTATGAATTCCCATTAAAAAATATCTTAAGGACAGTCTATTAAGATAAATTCCTGCCAAGTTTTCATTCTCAAGGCTCAAAACTCACAATTGTGGGAGACAAACAACTCGTACAAAAGAAAGAGCGCTCGGCTCTTTTACCAATTGTTACACCATTCACTTTGAACTTATATCTAGGGGATGTATTGTCTAGCAATTCCAAGGTATCCCTCACATCTTTCAGAATCCAATTGGAAGTAACATTCACCTTCTTTACTTCTTCATGTGGCAAAACGTGCACCGCAAGTTTATATGGTGTGTAATCTGTATCGGAATCCAAGGGAACCCAAATACCCAATCTTAGTTTGTATCTCCTGTAATCAAAGCCCAAAGCAAGAGTTTGGCGAGGGATACTGTAAGCCAAAGCCAAGGATTGAGGGCATGCACTGCACCTCAAGATATCACCCTGATGATCGCACTCTCTAGATTTCCAATGCGTCCCTATAGTGTTGTCCAAATCCTCTTCCGAAAAGTTTCTACTTAGCCAGGATACCTTCGTTCTTTGTAAATTTGTTGTTTTGAAGCAAGCCACGAAGATATGGAGGGGTACAAACCATGATAAACGTATTCTTCTTGAGATTCTTCCAGCTGTCATGGACTTTTTAATATCCTGAGATATTTTGAATTTGAAACTCTGCACCGTTACCTTGTCAGGAATCTCCCAATTTAGAGATGAAAGACTTGGCAATGGCAAATCTTCGATATTCCCATACCTATCCGCTTTAGAGGGAACCACATACTGTGCATAATATATAAAAACCTTGCACTCACTATAAAAAGACACAGTTTGATCGGCATAAATAATGTCTGCCAATACCTTATGAATGGCATGGAAAGTCCCACTTAGGCTTTCCACAGGTTGCCATTCAATACTTGTTGACGGAAAGATATCTACAATGACGAACCGTTTGTTAGAACTTGCATAAATGGAAAAGAATTATATACGTTATTCAACTTATAACTTACAATGTGTTTATTGGGGAACACGTTCGTTTGGAGGCAAGTGCATATCCTTGGCCATGTAAACATGTTGCACCTTGACAAACCAGCCTTCGGGCATAATTTTGAAGGCAATGATACGCCCCTTCCAGTGATGTTTTATATATTCTCGTTTTCTTCTTTTCACCTTATGAGAGCCCTTGCAAGAAGGCAGCATGGTAACCCAATCGTTTACAGCAAAGGTTTTGGGCTCAAAATTTCCATCTACTCCCTGGCTATAGACTGTGCAAGAGTGTATTAAACGAGAAGGGCGCCTGGAGGAAGCGATGAAAAGAAAGAAAGCGCAGAGAAAGAAGCTCAAAGAGGGGTGAATGAACTAAAAAGTAGCGCCAAGAACCCAAATGAGTATGTATTGGGCGCCAAAAACAATATTGAAAGATCTCCCGACTTTCAAAAAACTCATTATTAATTTCATCACATCTCTGTCACGTATTTTATCAGATTTGTAAGTAAATAACGTCTTTGGGACTCCAAAACATGTCAGACTTTAGGGGGTTTTGGCTAAAAAAGAAGAGAGAATCACGAAATGGACTCCACTATCTCTAAAAAAGAGGAGACAAGAATACTATATTCTTGCACACGTGGCGAACTCTCTTTGGCCCTTTCCTTAATCCCGTGATTAACAAAAGTGCATTTTTTGAAGCGTTTTTGGCCCTAATGACTTGACAAGGTATAATTTGTGGAAGCATGAGATCTTTTCAATGTTAAATTTGGAAAATCCTAGATAATTTTAGGGTAATTTTAAAGAAATCATTTGATTTTTTAATGTATTTTGGTACTAAAATTAACCAAAGCCACGGAAAAACGAGCTAAACAAGAGCTCCATCCTTTTCTTCATTGGTTGGGAAAAATGTTTTTTGCCAACCTTAGCTGGATTGCTACCCAAAAGTTAATAGAGAGCCCTCGGAGGTAATATTCCTCCTTGGTACCTTTCAATCATCCAAGAAAATTTTCTTGACTCTCTTCGGCTTGTGGAGAGGGGTAATGCTGCATGGTGGCCCGTGGGCAAAGCAAGGTGGTGTGCAGTGTGCACTCTGTTCAATTCTTAAAATTTAAGATCGAGGCACGTCGTTGAATGGTATTTGCATGAGTGATAGGTGCAGACGTACTATGGTCGGCGATTAATGGAGGGAGGGGATGACGAGCTTACAAGTCCTCCAGAGGGCAATCCGATGATGGAGCCCCCCGAGGAGGAGACGCCCCAGTACCCCCTTCCCCAGTACTGTTACATCTACTCATACCTAGGAGAGCGAGAGGGAAACGTGTCGAAGCGTGCATGCATGCAGAGGGACGCAACGGCCACTTTGTTGACGCGAACGGGACGGAACGGGACGTTCAACTTAGCTGGCATCAACGTTCCAATACAGTACAATTAGGGATGGTATGGTGGCCGGTACGACGCAATGAAAAGCCAGGCCGTTAAGCTGGCTGGCGGGGCAGCGACACAGACACGAGACGTGATTGCTGAGCGAAAGAGAGAAGGGTTGCGTCACGCGTGCAGCTTTACTTATAAATCAGCCTCTGTGCATGCATGTGAGCATAGGCCTCGCTCCCCCCCCCGTCCCCCGGGGCTCGCGCTCGCTCGCTCTCTCTCTCTCTCTCTCCGCGCGCGCGCATGAGTGATAATCTTCTCGTTCTTTTGCCTGTCTTGTGATGTCACCTAATTAAGCAATGGAGGAATGGTCGGCAGTTCTTGCTGCTAATCTTCATAGTTACTGCCCTCCGACTCCCAGCCCGAGGAATCCCCATGGTCAGCCAAACCCCAACACCCCCGCCCAAGCGCCTGCCCCCCCACGTGCTCACCAAAAACTTTTTTCCCAATGGAATGGAAAAAAAGAACAGGCTTGGTTTTGGGAGGGAAATAGCTGATTTTATAACTAAAAAGCACAAAAAAAAAAAACGATTTTCGTCAAGACGAGCCTCAATAAGTTTCCGAAATAGCTGATTTTATAACTAAAATGCACAAAAAAAAAACGATTTTCATCAAGACGAGCTTCAATAAGTTTCTGCCCTCACACTAGTAACAGAGCCTCGAGAATCTATCTCGAGTCACGTAGATCATTTGAGTAGGACCCGAAGGCAAGGAATTTACAGCTAGAGCCTCCCCTGGCATCCAAGCGTCCTCTTATGTTCAAACTAACCCACGAAGAGACCTATCGTGGGGTGGATTTGGTCCACATTCCCGTCACAGTTATTTAGAACCCTCTTGGATAGGGTTGGCGGCCAGCTGGGGGTGGCTTGGCACGCCCTCCATGAATTCGACCCGATTCATTATTCCAATTTCTTGTGAGTTTGGGGTCATACAATCCTTTCACTGACGATGTTCCTAAATTTACAAGCACAAAAAATAGTGAAGGCGAGTGCTCGGGACATCTGCTAAGGTGGAGTTCCCATCTTTGAATGCTTAGCGCTCACCCTTCTTGGGTCTTTCTTACCTTGATGACAGTTGTCATGACCTCCTAAGGGATAGAGAATACCCTCATTCTGACCTCATTCCTATGTGATAGGAGCGAGCAATTACACTATTGGATTTATATCTAATAGTTTTCGAATGGTAGCTGCCCTAATTTGTTGGCTTTTAGTCCCAGGTTCTTGTCTTGGGATCACATGTCTTAAATAAATCAGCCTAGGCTTTTAATTGGTTATTTGGTGACCATTTTTCTCTTTAGAGCCTTATCGGGGTTTCTAAATTTACCCTAGGATTTCACTCCCTGAAGAATTTGAAATATAAACTTTTGTTCATTCCCTCCACAAGCCAAGAGTAACTAGGTCCTTTGCAAACCCTGAACAGTCGCGAGTATTCAATGTCCTGTGGCAATTGGTCATTCCTTCTTGTAGATATGACACTTGAGTTTTTTTTTTGTATTATTATCGAGTTGTATTATGGTTAAAGATGATGTCTCCAAGGGTGTTTTGGACTTATCGCAGCTAGTTGTGAGATAGAGACCAATGACCATGTTTACTTGACTCTAGGACAACCTATGATCGTAACAATAATTAACCTATTTACAAAATTAACCTTAAATAAGTCGAATTAAGCCCTAGCATTACGTATCATATAGGGTTTCATTTATCAAACTGCCTCATGCATTAAGATTAGCAATTCACATGCGCATCTTAAATCTATCTTTTAAGATGAATCCCTATTATATAGTGTAGCTGAAATTGTCCATGATGCCACGAAAACCTTGATGTGAGTCTTTCTTGAGTTGATGATGCAATGTGGAGCTTCTATTCTTGGAAACTCATATCAATGCAAATGTGAGCTACTTCTCTTTAAAGGTTTATAAGATACCATCGTCATGCACGGTCTTGCATATTTATATATTAGTAACCTAAGATGCACTTGCAAAATTTTGAGCCTAATGCTTGGCTTAGTGTTGCAACAACCCATAGATACTTAACCGATTCGTGGCAACTCATGATCATCATGGACTTGATTCAAGCCTTTACACCTACCTTTCTAGTTATGCAAATTACGTGATGCAAAAGTATGATTTCTTTCTAATGATGACTATGCTTTACCATCCCGTTCATAGGGCTTGACATCATAACGGTACTTGGTTTTGGGGTATCAAATTAGTGTTTATACCCGATGATCCATTTTTCAGTTCCTTTTACATCTCAAGTATGCCAATGCTAGTGCATAAATTTAATGCTCTACGAACAAAATCAATAAATTTCTTGATTTCAGTGTGCACCATTGCGTAATCTTTTGTGCAAATTGTTTGTTCTACAACATGCCATAGTGCAATAAAACACAATTTCCAATGTGATTTTATAATGCAACCTAATTGGTGGTTAGCTATCATATATTTTTGCATGAATACTTCTCCCGATCTAATGTAGTCGATCTACGTTTTTAAAAGTGCCCTACCAGAGTAAGTTTTATGGAATGCACCTAGTTACCAAGAGTCATGGGTCCTTGTCCCGTAGCCCCATCAGTTGATGCAGGATTCATGCTTGATTGGACCTTACTTCACTTGGAAGGCATTGTATAGATTGGCCTTTCCTTCGTGGATACGCACACAAGCTATTAAGGAGTTGACTCCTCGCCAAAGAATGGACCATGGGAACTCTCTCAAAGAGGGGGTTAAAGGAGGAAGCTTGGAAGCTTCTAAGGAGATTCCCCCTTTCTCTCTCTTCCTCTCTCTCTTTCCATGTCCCTTAGTTCTCTCTCTCTCTCTCTCTCTCTCTCTCTCTCTCTCTCTCTCTCTCTCTCTCTCTCTCTCTCTCTCTCTCTCTCTCTCTCTCTCTCTCTCTCTCTCTCTCTCTCTCTCTCTCTCTCTCTCTCTCTCTCTCTCTCTCTCTCTCTCTCAACAATCTAACAGCAAGGGGGGAGGGAAAAAATGAGGTGCCCCTCTCTCTCCTAAGGGGGATTTTATAGCTTTTTTTTTAGGTGGGGGGGGGGGGGGGGGGGGGGAGAGGGGGGAATGGCATGGCATGGAGCCCCCCTCGATCTCCATCTAAACAACTAGGTGGGTTGTTGCCATGCAGGCTGTGGTTGATGGGGAGAGAAGGATTAGTGGTGTGCCCATCATCCTGATGAGCATCCTCGACATCATCGCCACATCTGCAGCTCCATCAATGTCATCTCATTGCAGCTCCCCCTCTGTCCGCTGGCTGGCGACGTGGATAGGGAGAGCGTTTTAGAAAAAAATTCATTTAATTTAAAAAAAAGGGGAGTCTTACGGGGGCCACGGGGGAAAATATAGCATCCTTCCCCCCTAAAGGAATCGAGATTTCCTCATCTCGAAAGGAATTGGGGGTATTATTGGTTGAGAGTACTCTCATCAATCCATGTGGCATCCTCTTCGGGATAGTCCTTCCACTGGATGAGGTACTCTCTAAGGGTTCTAGTCCTCAATCTCTTTTTGCGAATGTCCAAGATTCTACCTGGCCAGAGCTTAAGGACTCCTTTTCTTGGCATTACAACTTGTTGATCATTGAGTACATAGCTAGGATTGGATACATATTTCTTTAGTAGGCTAACATGAAATACATTGTGAACCTTTATGTTCTTGGGGAGTTGGAGTTTGTAGGCATTGGGCCCTAGGTAGTAGAGGATTCTATAGGGCTGGCAATACCTTAGACTCATTTTCTTAAATTTTTCCAATGATAAATAAGGAACTCTTCTTGGGTCATACACGAATAAAAACCATATCCCCTTCTTTGAAGAGTCACGCTTGTCTATTTGGATCTACATAAGCTTTTTGCCTATCCTTGGCGGCTCTAATGTATTATCTGATGGCCTTAACTTGCTCATCCATTTCCTCAAGCATTTTCTTGGAAGCTTCTACCCTTAAGGTAGGATCTAAAAAATTCAATGGAGTACGACAATCATGCCCATACAATGCTTGAAAAGGTGTTATTTGAATGCTTTGTTGGTAGGAAGTATTATAGCCGAACTCTACCAAAGGTAGATATTGGATCCACTTTCTGGGTTTGTGACATCAATATGCTCTAAGAATATCTTCAATGACTTGGTTGACCCTCTCTGTTTGACCATCAACTTGAGGGTGATAGGCTGTACTGAAATAGAGTTGAGTTCCAATGGTCTCAAATATCCCTCTCCACAAGTGAGATGTGAAGAGGGAATTACTATTTCCTTTAGGCAAACCATGGAGCCTGAATGTCTCCTTGATGAATAATCTGGCAATATTTGAAGCTTTAAAGTTTTTTTTGACTGAAATGAGGTGTGCAACCTTGGTGAGCATGTCTATTATAACTATAATTGAATTGTATCCTCCTTGAACTGAAGGTAACCCAACAACAAAGTCCATGCTTATAAATTCCCACTTCATTTGGGGAATGTTAAGAGGTTGCAACTTCCCAGGCATCTTGACATGTTCTGCCTTAATGCACTGGCAAGACAAACTTTTCGTGACATATTTGGGTACGTCTCCCTTAAACCTTTCCCAATGGTAGCTCTTTCTAACCATGTTGAGGGTCTTGACATATCCGAGATGGCCTGAAAAGGGGGAGTCATGTGCTTCCCAAAGTATGCTCTACTTGAGTTTCTTACTTGAGGGTATGCATAATCTTGCCCTAAAATAGACAAGTCCCTCATTGACAGAAAATTCTTGATACTTGACCTTAAGTCTAGGGTTTTGGTCCTTTTCCAAAATCTCATTCATCATCTTCAGATATTCTGGGTCATGGCTAGCTTCCTCCTTAGCTAATTCAAGGATAGGGTTGCTAGTCATTGACACCATAGTTGCCAATGATTCCGCCATTGAGGGTTCCTCCATGATAAGAGAGTTGAGGAATGCCTTGTGACTTAAGGCATCAGCAACCACATTCTCTTTACCGTGGCGATACCTGATCTCAAAGTCATATTATTGCAAAACCTCAATCCAATGGTGTTGCCTCATATTGAGGTCAGTTTATGTGAAGATCCATTTGAGGCTCTTATGGTCCGTGACCAAAGAGAACTTGTTATCAAGCAAGTAATGTCACAAAATCTTGAGAGCATGAATAACTACTAGCAACTCCAGGTCATGGGCGGCATAATTCCTTTCATGGATTTTTAGCTTCCTCAAGGAATAGGCTATAGGATGACCTTCTTGCATTAGTACACAGCCTAGTGTAAGTGAGCTAGCATCCAGGACAACTTCAAATTCCTTGCTCAAGTCAGGGAGATTCAGAATTGGTGTTGTCACCAAGCTATGCTTGAGTTGATCAAAACTTGATTGTTCGGTGGGCGTCCACACTATGGCAACATGCTTTTTTAGCAAATTTGTGAGGGGTGCTACAATTAAGGCATAGTCCTTAAAGAAGATCCTGTACCATCCTATTAATCCAAGAAAACTACGCAATAGTAGTTGGTGGAGGCCACTCTTGGACATCCTTAACCTTTGTAGGATCTACAAAGATTCCTTCATTTGACAAAATAAATCCAAGATATTCAATCTACCTCTTGAGGAAGGCACACTTTTTCTTCTTAGCATAGAGCTTATGAGGCCTCATGGTCTCAAGGACGATGCAAACTTGGGACTCATGATTTTCCTATTCCTTGGAATAAACCAAGGTAGATATGGTCTAAAAATGTCATACATTAGCCTGTTAAAGGTGGTAAGGGCATTAGTCAATCCAAAAGACATTACTGTGAATTCAAAATGGCCATATTTGGTGTTGAATGCCATCTTAGGAATATCCACTTCTTTGACGCAGATCTAGTAGTATCTTGACCTCAAATCAATCTTAGAGAACATTTTTGCTTCTTGCAATCGATCAAGTAACTTGTCTATCCTTGGGATAGGATATTTATTCTTGATGGTTACTTGGTTCAGCCCTCTATAATCGATGCAAAAGCAAAGTGTACCATCCTTTTTTTGGAACAAGACTGGAGCCCCCCAAGGATTTGTCCGTCCATTTGAGCATGATATGCACTACTTGGAATCAAGGCATTACCCATGGAAGTAGATAAACTCTTTCAAAAACCATGCATAAACTTCATATAATGATTGGACATAATCTTTGTAGGTAAACCATGAAGCTTAAAAACTCCTTCCATGAATTGATGTGCGACTTCCTTGGAAGGGATGAAATGAGTTTATTTGGTAAGCCAATTAGCCACAACAAAGATGCTATTCAACCATGCTTCGTGGTAGGTAAGCATATCGTAAAACCCATGCTAATATCAATCCACTTAATCACAAGGAAGAGATAAGGGTTGCAGCAAACCATTGGGTAAAATTGAGGAATCTTTGATTTGTTGGCAAAACGAGCATTAAACACCATATTGGGGAATATGGGAATTTTCCATAAGTTTGGGACATGTGGTCAAATCTTTGGATTTATCATAACTTGAACACTATAACTCCAAATTGAGCGCTCTATAGCTCAATAGATTCCATTTTTCAAGTGCTTTCCAATGATAGTCACATCATATGGTTTTGAGAAACTTATGGGCATGCTATCCGGGTGCCACCTTTTTAGTATTCAAAAAATGGGAATTGGAAATTCCCAAACTCACTAATCTTGTGTTATTAAGAAACATATTCTTTTACATCCTTCCAAATCCCTTTCTAACAAAAGCTCTTCTTGATCTTGTCAAAGGTCTTGAATAGTCCAAGATGTCCCACCAAAGAAGAAGAATTCATTTTTTGAAGAATTATCTTCTTGATAGTGGTGTAAGGTGTCAATAAGACTTTGCCGTTGAACCATAAGAACCCATTATACCATTGAAGTTACGAAACTCTTCCCCATCACCTTGCTATAATTTGTGCATCACTTTGGCACCATGTTCATGCATCAAGTACTCCTTTTCGATGTCTTTAATCCAATCCCCATGTATGGTAGATCTAGTACATATTATGTGTCAGGACCAAAAATGGGCCCAACACTGGCTCTAGAGCTGAGTTGCGCCTCCTATATTCACCCAAACAACCCCATGGCCTCGCAGCCATGAGCGTATAAACACTATGAACTAATTTATTAAAAGAACGTGTTTGTAGATACAATCTCTAGATTGTAGTCTAACGTGATGCCCTTCCTGACTCCAAGCAGAGAGAGTACCCAAACATATAGGTGGCTAGGACCTCATAACACAAACAAAGGGATCACCCCTTAGCTTATCAATGTGGCCCCATTACGGATCTCTTACACCCTAGGAATTGGCCCCAAGATCCACTGTCTCAATATGTAACGCATACGCACAAGGTCTACTCTTCACAATATTCATTCTGAGAGAGAGTATATTCCTCACCAAATCAATCCCCAAGGAAATGATTATGCCACACCTACAGCATAAGGAGCCTCACACCCATCGTGGATCAATAGTTTGGCACCAAGTGCTATTCATCCAAGAGATAGTTCTCTTTATACCATGATGCAATGCAATGCAAAGTGGATATCTTTGAGTGCACAAATATTTTGCTCAGAAGAAATTAACACTGTGAATGTACTCAAACATTCTTTCCATGATTTTTTTCACCAATGACTTTCCTGTTATGACTACTCCGTACCACTGTACCTCTTAATACTTGAAATAAGATCAAAACTTATATGAAAATTGCAACAAAAAAATCAGATTTTGAACCGTATTCAATACGGATTTGTCTCCCTACCGTTTAGGGTTTTGCTTACTATGGGTAGGTTAACAAGTGTTTCCTATGTATGTTTCTTCATAATGTAAGCAATAAATACACACTAAAACATACAAATGGGGGTAAGCTGAGACAAAACCTCATGCCTTACCTCCACTATACTTGCACAAAAATAACCCTAATTTTCCATAATTTTTCATGCGCGATATCTAATATTTTCTCAATTAAAATTTATTTTTCTCTTATTTTCATAATTAATTGTAATTAAAATTTTGGTTTTTCTACATTTTTCGATGTGAAACACTTAAGAATACCGAGATTCGTTATTAATCTCCATTTCTTTCTGTGAGAACATAATTTACCATGATAGAACTCATGAAATTGATGATATAGCATAAAACTACATTTTCGTGTGTTTTGTGTGTTTTACGTAACAAGTATAAATGATTAAGACTTGTTGTTCATGTTGGCATTTTTTATAGAAAAAACCATTTTCAAACACTAGAAACCAATTTCAAACCATAGAAAATCAATATACACCATATAAACAAGAGAAAGCCCACTCACTCATAAAATTGCATACGCATGTCTCATAATTCAAAAACGAAAAGCCGCTAACGCTCGTATACAGTCGTTGATACTTCCTTGATCTATCTCTTGAATTCCATTGTGAACCGGCACCCATTCCCCTCATTCCTTGATCTATCTCTTAGCACATATGAACCACATTTATGGCAAGAGAGAAAGAGGAGAGAGAAAGATTGATTTTTTACCTTGTTGAATACTACATCATTCCTCGTGAGAATTGGAGCGATGAAGAGCAAAAAATGATGGAACTTGGGCCCAAGAGCAAGGAGAAGATCATCACCAGTCCGAAAATCCAATTTTTTGGGGGATGGAGGAGGCACCAAGAAAATGGTGCCCCCCCCCCCCCCATGTCATTCCAATTCTCATTAGTTTTGGCCTTCTTTAGTTAAGTTTACCACTAATCCATCAAATAACTAGTTCAATCTTGGGTATTCACACTTACACGAAGTGGTTTTGACACGATTGAGGGGGCAAACGATCTTGGAATTGTGATTCAACTGACAAGCAACTTTTTGGCATCAAAATCTATCATCGTAGCCTCCATCACATGCTTTTTTGGCTTCCAAATCTGATAATTGTTTCATAACACCAAACCTTGTGGCCATTAAATGGGGAGGTCAAACGAACTCCAATTGATGAATGGACACTTGCATTGGATTCGTGGCATCGAAATGCATCTAGGAGAACAACTCCTTAATTTGCAACCATTTCATTTTTCATGAAAATTTGCTCTTTCACGCCTCCCTGGGGTCTTTTGCGCTTAAGAAAGTGCATCAACTACTATATTTTCTTTTCTAGCTATGTAAAGATCTCAAAAGCATAAGTTTGAAGAGTAGCTAACCAACATCTTTGCTTTGGAGATCAATAAGAAGAGATTTTGTCTCATTAAAGCTCTTTGTGGATGGAACATCCCAAAAGAAAGTCTCACGCTTCAATTGCCGATAAATTGAGCAGCTACATGTGCATATATTGATGGAGTACCGGGATAAAATGAAAAAACACGAAGAAATCCTCACAAGAAAGTAGAATTGGTAGGGATATGCCAATCTTTAACATATTGAACCTTCTTTGGATCCACCATGTTCCCTTTGTCTCCCACTATATGGCCAAAATAATCTACTTCATTTACAATAGAAGTATACTTTCTCTGTTTTTCAAAGAGCTTATACTTTCTCAATGTATCAAGTCACATGCTACAAATAGTCTTCCTTATTCTTACTATAGACAAGTATGTCATTGAAGAATACAATGACTACTTTTAACAAGAATGGTTGTAGTACTTTATTCATCATCAATGCTTGGAATGTTGTTGGTGCATTTGAAAGCCCAAATGGCATAACCAAGAAGTGATAGAGACCCCTTTTCAATCCTAAACATTGTTTTGTACTCACCCCCTTCTTTCATCATTAGTTGATGCATCCTACAATCTTTATGAACACTTTGGCATCCTTTAGCTCATCCAAAAGATCATTAATGTGCAGGGTTGGATATCTACTATTTATGGTGCTCTTGTTGAGATCTCTATAATCAATGCACATTCAAAAAGATCCATCCTTCTTTTAACAAGTAGTAGGGGACAAGCAAAAGGAAATTGACCTGACTGAATAAAACCCATTTCTAACAATTATTTGACTTATTTCTCCACTTCTTCTCTTTCATACTTTTACAATCTATAAGGCGGCTTATTAATGGGTTTGGTGTTGTGTCAATCCAATGGTCCTCTTCTCACTTTGGAGCAAAGAAGTAGGCGGCTAAAATATATCTTTATACTCTTCCAAGAATTTGCATAAGTAGCAATCCACCTCTTTTAAAAAATATGGTTGTTAATTTCCATCCACCTTGGAAAGAAGAAGACTAAATATGCAAGGCATAGCATTGATTTCCTTCTTAACCTTCTTTAAGCCGATCCATTCCACTTCTTCTCTTTCATGCTTTTATAATCTATAAGGAAGCTTATTAATGGGTTTAGTGTCGGGTCAATCCGATGGTCAACTTCTCTCTTTGGAGGCAAAGAAGTAGGAGGCTAACTCTTTTGAAGAAGAGGGTCGTTGATTTTCATCCAACTTGGAAAAAAGAAGAGTAAATATGCAAGACATAGCATTTATTTCCTTCTTAAGCTTCTTTAAGCTGATCAATTCCACTTGCTTTCTCTCAATTCCATGAAGGATTACTTGTTGTCCAATCCAAGTGAACTCCATTTGCAAGAGGCAACGCAAATTGCGTTGGTTGTATTACTATCTAGCCTAGTCAATTTTCAATAAAAAGTATTGTTGACTTGTTCCTTACGTTGTTTAGAATCTTGCTACAAGCTGTATTGATGCCATAAATGATTGGAAGGAGAGATATGAAGTGAAATCCACCATTGAAGCTTGTAGGGAAGCTAGAAGTGAAACTAGTTGCCTCCAAGTCTTATAGCCACTAGTTTAGAAAAATTGTCTTCAAAATTGCTTGAAAAATAGTCACAACCTATCATTATATCCATCTTCCAACATTTTTTCCCTAATCTCCTTCAAATCTCTAGATCTAGCCCTAGCTAATTATGAGAAGCCTACTAGTTACAAGTATGTCATGGTAACCAACATGTACCTGATTCCCTTTTTATGAATGCAAATTTGATTGAAAATGGCACTACATACAAGCTATATGCAGGCCAAAGACCATTCTCTAATATCAATTGAAATCAAGGACTTGTCTAACTAAAATGAAAATATTGAAGGCAAATCACCAAGAAATGGCCAAGAATCCATAGCCATGCGATAGCCATATTTCATATTATCATAATGCTCATGGCACAATGCAGCCATAGTTGAAGTTAGCAAAGAACTACATAATGGAAAGTTGCATGAATGCTCGCCCTCATACTAGGTGGTCATGAGTGTGCCCCTCATGCTAAAAGAAGTATACAATGGAAAGTTACATTAATACTCACCCTCATGCTAGGTGGTCATGACTATGTACCCATGAATGGTGGGAGGTCCAATGGTAGATCCTCAAAGAAGAAAAGTACAAATGTTGTGCAAAGATGTGCATAAAGCTAATTTCCTACCTTTTATATCTAACTTTAATTTCCTAGAATTAGTGGGAAAGCCCTAGGTTAAATTGCTTTATTACATAGCATATACAAGGATTTACCTCGGTGCACTTTGAAGGAGGTGAAAGAGCTATACCTAAAGTGATCCTTAAGAAGAGAGCCTTTCCACAAATCACACAATTGTAAAGATAGGACACCACCCAAGATTTTGGATTGCTAATATGTTGGTTTTGCAAAAGTTCTCCTCAAATGCTTCATCGAAGTTGAAAAGGCAACGCCACACAACAAGAAATTAGCACAAAAAATCTATGACCATGATACTAAAAAGAAAAGTAAATTGGGCAAAGAAGCCCATCAATGTAGGCATTAACCTAAGATGAGCAAGTACAAGTGCATACAAGGATTGTTGCCAAAAGAGAGAATCGGTACTAGAATGCATAGTACCCATTACAATGACTCAAGAATAGCATAAGGCTTTCTAGATAAAAGTTAACTCATTAAAAGACCTTGTAGAGAGCCTCATAGAAGAAGTTATTGTGCTTCATAGAGAAAGATGTTATAGAATTATACCTACCATGATATTTTACCGAAATTTACTTTTTATTATGATTTTTTTATATTTTTACATGATCCATGACTTATTGCATGAACGTGTACATATGATATTGTTCGCATTATACTTGTAGATAAACAGAAGGATACTAATGTGTTTTGTATTGTGGTGAGTAGATTATTAGATGGAATTATGTGAAAATACTATTTTAGAGTGTGCATTTTGATGTGTGAAATATATACACTTTATAGTGTGGAAAAATATTATTGAAATTATTATATTTTTTATGCATCCATAAGTGCAAGGACTTTGCATGTGCACATGTGTTATATATTTATTTTGAATATATTTATTAGAAGAAATATTGTATTACTTTTTGTTGCAAAGCTATTTAGAATAGGGTGTGTTTAATTTATTTGCATAAAAGGAAGTAGTGCAAGAGAAGGAAAAGTAAGAACTCAAAAAGATGCCTTCAATATATTTTGAGGAAAAAAGCTTAATTCAAATTTATAAATACATGCATGGGGAAGGTCCTCACCCATGCATGGGGAAAGATTGTACCCAATCTTATGTCATACATACTTTCTCTATTTATCTTCTTTCTTATCTCTATTTTCTTTCTTGTTCAATTTGTGTTACTTTCAATTTTAATTAATAATTTGTTGTTCTATGGTAAAGGGTCTCAACAAAACAGACAAGGCACAATAGCATGTTACTAAATTATTGGAAAAGCTTGAGGCTACTCAAGCTAAGGTAGCTCAAAAGCAACACAATAATGAGTGGGATCTTGAGCTTTACCCAATACATGCCTCAAGAGGATATACATAATGATGCGTATCCTTAAAATGCTAATGAGGTTAGACCATCAAACATCAATGAGTAAATCCTCCTTGATATAAGACAGCTTTTGCAACAAAACATTTTTGTAATTTTTTACCTAATTATGTTGTAAAATTTGTATATATATTATTTCCTTCAAAAAAAATCAATTGCTTCATATTTATGCATCTAAAAGTATTATCTTAAAAAAATTGTACAATTTGATTATTGTGCCTTATGTCCAATCATAGATGAGTTGGTTGTGTTCCAATCGTGCATGAATTCATCATATACTTTACATTCCAATTGTGTTACGAGTTAATCATGCATGTTACCTTTATATAAGTTAATCAAACTATTAAATCATGTATGATTTAACCAATTAATTATATACTTGTACTTTGTGTTCAAATCATATACAAGGTAATTGTGTTCCAATCGTGTATTTTAAACTCCATTGTTGCACAAGTTAATCGTATGCTTTGTGTTTATATCATGTATGAGTTCATTGTGTTCCAATCATGGACTTTATAGTCCATCGTGATTGCATTCCAAAGGTATACTTTGTTGTCCAATTTTGTATGAGCTAAGAGTTTTTGAATTTACTTAGTAATGACATATTGTGACCATTAAGAAACCACGTACTTTGAGCCTAAAAGTGGAAGTTAAGTAAAGAAACATATTTTTTCATATTATTTTCACCCTAAGCAAGTTTATTTAAGCAATAAATTCATCAAAATAGAGTTGTTAGTATAGCCATTTTTCTATCCTATCTTTTCTATGAAGTTAATTTTGAAATATCTAAAATTCTACTCTAAAATTTATTTTAATTTTTAATTAAAATTTTTAAAGTAAGAATATTTATTATTATATTCAAATGTTTCAACAAGATTTTAAATTATCTAATAATCAAGTACTTAAAGTTCAATTTCTAACTCAAACACAAACAAACATTGAAACACTATACTTCAAAATAATAAATCAGACTATTTAAGTTTATCAAACACTAAAATGCTACTATAAATTTTTAGAAACATTAAATAAAATAAAACTAAAATTTTATTAATGTTTTATTTTTAAACAATTACAACATTATTTTTCATTATCAATTTTAATTCAATGTTACTATTAAGTTAACCAGATTTAAACCCCTTAATTGGATGCCCTTACAATCCCTAAGATCAAAAGCCAATCAAGTGTGCACCCAGCAATACATGTAAATAAATTTGCTTAAAACTTTGGCGATTGCCTAAGGCAGTATCTGGCCTCCATGAACAAATGATTTGGTTCTACAGCAACAATGAAACTAGTGGGGCTCTCGTCATACTCTCCTCATTGGTCCTATAGTGGAGAGGAAAGCCTCCATGAGCCTGATGTTGTAGGTATTAAAAGGTCCCATTCTAGATAGGATGGTAAACCCAAGAAGAAATTTTCTCTGGTGATTTGATCCTTAGTCTGAAGGGAGCAAGCTATATAAATATATTTACAATAGAAGCCATATTTTTGAAATAGCCTTTTTAACACTAACTTGGAGATATCATGTATTTTTAAGTTCAAAGTTTTGGCCACACCTATTGAAGCTAAAGATTAGTCCAAAGTGAAAACAAGTGCCTAAAGTGATGCAACACCCACAAGGTTAATTGATAGGCATGCAAATGTGATATCACAAAGACTATCCAATTGTACCACCAAGAACATCCCTTCATATTGTATATGGCAAACATGGCCATTCAAAAACTAGAGGATAAAAACAAGCTTCTAAAATCAATTCATGAGGTGCTTCAAGGCGATGATAGATAAAGGATTTTTCCTCTATATCCTTTGTTTGGCAGAAAGCAAGAAGGATCACCATTCCAAACATGCAATCCTGAACCAAATTATCAAATGAACCATAACCATAAGCATAGTAAGTCCAAGTGGATGCAACTCAAAAGCATGGGCCACCAAACATTTGGTTGTGCTTACAAGGCCCTTGTCTTACAACACCATAGAAGTCCAAAAAATGTTGCCAAGGTGAATGGAGTACTTCATAGATTAATCTTGTAGAGCATATTAGAGTGTGTACCACAAGTATATAATCATGTGTTATTATGGTCGAAGAATACCAAAATCAAAAATTGTGTAGGTGTAAATCCAATTCAACTACTAGAATAGATTACTATTTTTTGCCACTAACAAAGTATGCCTTGGAACCTATTGCAAACAAGAAAGTGTCCAACATCTAAGAGACATAATCAAGCATATGTTATATCAACTAATAGAACATGATAAGATACAAGATGGTATATCTTCATAACTATTGTTCTTGTATGGTTATTACATTGCAAATTTCAAGGAAGAACTAGATGAGAGCTTGAGGTATAGTACAAAATAAACAAGGACAAAAGCGATGCCTTGATAATAACACTCACCCAACTTCATGAAGATAAGAAATCTAAGTGAAGCCAATGTTTTGAATCTAAGAAGCGTTTGTTATAAGTGAAAAAGATGATAAGGATTATTCTTCCCATTTGGGGTTATTTTATGTCCCCCATTGGTCCTATAAGATTTTAACATGCAACGTTTTGAAACTAATAATTTTGGCAATTTCAATCATTTTCGCATGTTGTGTTCGACAATACAAGGGCTTTTGAATATGGATATCTACCAATGGTTGCAAAAAAATATATTCAACCATTTTTGGTATACATGAATTTCACTAGTGCATATTGTACTACCATTTTCGCCTTCTAATTGTTCCATGTATTCCTAAAAGAATACATGAAGTTGTGCAACATCAAAGGATGTATTGTATAAAACTTTGAGGGCATCAAGCCCTATGGCCTACCACACTATTGATTGCTTCCTCTTTGGCAAAGTGTGTTGTGAGTCCGCAAAACAACGCTTTAATGGAGAAAAGGCCATCACTTGAGCTACAATTTGGCCTCTAATGCACCAAAATACTTTTCAAAAGCATACCATATTGCTAATCCCTTTCGAGACTCATTTGGATGATATCGTGGGTTCTTTCCACCATTTGGAAACAACATGAAGTACTCCAAGAAGTGTTTACGTGGCATGAAAGAAGCAACTTAGGTTTACAAATTGCAATTGGAATCCACAAGAAGAAAATGAAAGCTCTTTTGCTTCATTATAGCACTTTAGGAATTAAATTGTATCCGCAAGTAGCATCAAACTGTGCCCAGAACGCAAGTAGCATTAAATTGTACCCAGACGATAGCAATTATCGAGGCACAACGTGCCATTGAGTTCAATGGGTGCATGAGCTTTGATCCCTACGTCCTCCATCCCCAGAGGCACAAACCTGTTCGTATCCGACTATTGAACAAGATCCTACTCAACACCACCCTTATCAACCTATTGAGAATTCGAAATCATTAACTATTGACCTCCGATTTTAGTCCACAAGCAAATCCTGCAGTTGACGATGGTGTAGTAGGCTAACTGGTTAACTCTTGTACAAGTGGCAAATTTTCAATGTCACAGTAAGAAGGTGAAGGCTTACACCCTCCAAGAGAAGCAGATAAACATCAATCTTACAAGGGCTATTTTGCAAGAGCCCCAAGAACTCTACTCTCAGGACACAAACAGATCATGTACTGATAGAAGCCATGCAATGCTATGACATCAAGTGTCACATTGATTACCAAGCCTTCAAATGAGCAGCCCTTGTTCCTTAGACAGATCACAATTCTACATACCAGTTTCAACATGTCTCAAACATTAAGAGCTGCATTAACCCCTGCATTGCAGACCAGACATAGCACATAGTTGCTGCCTTGTATCAATGTAAAAAGCAGCTAATATGAAGAGATGTTGCACAAAAACAAGACCACAAGTCTCATGAACAAAAAATAAACAGATGCATCAACCCTTCAGTCCTGTAAAAAGGAACCTTATCAGGACAAGGGCATGTGCTATAGGAAACTTACACCTTCATAACGACTTTACACTGCTAATACAGAGCTTTGGACTAATCCCACCTTCCTTGAGCAGTCTAGAGTGTTGATAAAGGTGCATACATACCATGGATCCTATAGACATTATTGAAGAATGGGAATCCATATTGTCAAGACCACTTGAAAGTTTGACATTAAAGAGCAGTTCCGTCAGTTTATGAGTGGACCAAAACCAGCTGTATATCTTATATGACAAAAGAAGGTATCCACTTGAACTTTGAAGATATTACTGTCAAAAGAATACCAGAGCATTGCATACATGAACTGCTATTCAGCAGTCCAACTTTGCTCAACAATGTCACGGACCCTCCTGTTGTAATCACGACGATTCTCACTAAACATGCGTGCAGCCTCAGAGTTGGCTGGAGAATTGGGATTTGGATCACAAAGTAGGGACTACAAAATAGCCACATGGCAGAGTTGAGACAGTTGTTTGCTCAAGGCAGTTCACACTGAGTTCTTCAAGTACAAAAACATGGATGAGCTAACACAGGACAAATGCTAAAATATAACCAGTTCACATACGCATTCTTACCTGTATAGATGTAAGTATTGCAGCTACATCATATATGGGACTCCACTGATTTTGTAGGATGTCCAAGCAAATGCTTCCATCAGCATAAACTACAAAGCACATGCAAACCTTGTCTTATTGATCAAACACAAAACAGTCAACCTGACATTGACTAACAAAAAGATTCAAAGAGATTACTGTTGGGATGAAACATTCTCGAAACAAAGCGGACTGTTGGAGGCTTGTTTGGATAGTCTTCACTGAACTGCAAAGTAAGCTTAAATGTCCCTGAAACTCACATAAATGCTGTTAAACCACTCTAACAATCAAATTTTCCACAATATATAGACCTGTAAGGAAGACTCTGACAGGAATTTGAGTGTTCTTTTCCCATAGTACTTTAGAGACCAATTCACACCCAACATCTACCAGGAAAGCAAATATTAAAGCATATAGCTAGCATACCTCCATCCCAAGGTGTGTCATCAGGCCTACACACAAAAACGTAACAGTATGATAATCAGTAATACACGATAGCATAAGGTCTCTTAAATCGTAACTAGATTGACAGTGTGAGAGTGTGCAAAGGAAGAAGGAACAAACACAGAGAGAGAGAGAGAGAGAGAGAGAGAGAGCAGAAAATGAAGGAAGAAATACTGCACTGACTGAAATGAATGCTGAATACAAAAGGACTGATCAGTCCCTGCATGCAGCCCATAGCGTCAGTGAGAGCACCGGATCAGGCTGATGATGACGACAGCACCAAAGACGGAGGAAGATGACGGAGTCAAAGTGTGCACCTGCCAAGGAAGGAGGGAAGATGATAATCTAACTGACTACCGAGTGGGAAATGGCTATAAATAGCCAATAAACCCAAAAACTGGCCGACCTGAAATTTGAGGCATTAAATATGTCCGGCCAACATTTAATGCTGGTAAAAATGCCAGAAATGCTCAAAAAAATCCTGGAAAGGGTGGACAATGTCTGGCATGTGAGGCAGGCTGAAGAATGCAGAAACTACCCCGGGAAATGCACATAAAATCCCAACTAGAGGAGAAAATACATTGAAATGCAATAAACTGAGTGCTCTAGAATAAACTACCTCCTCCGTCAAAACAAGTGATAGACAAGTCAGAGCTCCTAAAGTCCTCGTCTGACTCAAACTGAGGCTCACAGGCAGGAGATGACAAGGCATGACAAACATGACTGCTAACACCCCCTCTCAGATCCTGGATGTGGCGGAAAACCAAGGGAGAAACGGATCCTGGGGTGGCAGGGTACGAGGGAACCACCAGAGAAGAGGATGGGAGATGGGAAGGAACCCGTGGAAAAGAGGGTGCACAAGCGGAAACGGGTGTAGCAATAGACAACTCCCTCGGAGGACCTTGCATAAGAGAAGGGGAATGGAGTCTATAAAGCCTGCTCTCCTGCCAATCTGTCACAATAACAACCCCTGCAAAAGAATCCTCAATACAAACAGCCTGCTCGGTGAAGACAACCCGGGTACCAAGCCTTGTGAGGCCATAAACTGAGAGAAGTGGAAAGCCCAAGTTCAGAACATAAAGAACTTATGAAAAGGAGCTCGACGCGCAGTCAGGAAATAAAGACAAAGTACCAACACCACAAATAGGCACTGAAACAATGTCACCAATAGTGACGGAACCCTCAAAAGGGCATAGATCCTGCAATAAATCACCTCAGGGAGTCATATGACTAGAAGCTCTACTATCAACCAGCCAAGGCCTCTCAGAAGATGAGGCAACCTCTGAAGAAGACTCCTCCAAGTCAACAATATGAAGGAGCACTAACTCGTGGGTAACTGCTGGAGTAGAGGTAGAAGACTCGAATGTTTTAGCTCCATCCTTCGCGCTTGGACGAAGGCAAGGGTACTTCTTCCAACATTTCTCCTCTGGATATGTCCCCTTCCCACAATATGGGCATTTAGGCTTCTCCGAGTTGAAGTCAAAACCTGAAGAACTCTCATGTCTTTTAGCCTGTGACTTTCCTTTCTTCTATGTCTCCCCTCTCGAACCTGCAACAAAAGCTTTAGTGGAGGTGGATCTACTAGCTACCTCTTTGGCACACTCATCATACTCCAAAACAAGCGGGGCAAGCTCCTCCCAAAGAAGCTTCTCATGAGTCCTCGATGTAAGAGGGTTGGTGTAGAAGATATCAAACCGGGGAGATGGCAACTGAGTCAAAAGAATCATGGCCATATCCTCGGAAGAGATCATCTTGCCAAGGGACGCAAGCTCATCCCTCATGTCCTCCGACCTATTGATATGATCCTTCATGGAAGAAGAATCATCAACAACGAGCATCCTGATTTCTTCTCGAGAGTAATCCGATGGGCAAATGTCTTCTGATGGTACAAAGAAGCAAGCTTTGTCCACACTTCCGCTGCTTTCTGCAACCTGCGCACATGCACTAGGACAGAATCATATAAGTTCATAAAGAGGAAAGATCAAGCTCTCAAGTTGAGCCAATCCCATAAGCCTGCAAGATCCATCGATGATCCAACGGTGGGATCCTCCACTAGTCGGGGAATAGAGGGATCTCGTACAAATGGGCTAGGTGACCTCCGGTCGTCGCGTGAACTAGCACGAAAGTCTCTCCGTCTCTCAAAGGAAGAAATAGAGACCTCATCCTTTGAGTCAACAAAGAACTCATGATAAGACATCATATATATCTGCAATCATCAAACAATCTGCAACCAACAGACAGTCAAGATGGAGCCACCTATGTCAAAAAAGACCCAGAAGATGCTGTCGCCTACAAGAGGAGAGAGAAAATGCTGCCGCCTGGAGAGAAAAATTGTCGCCTATCCTCTAGATGATGACGCCTCCTCCTCTGCTGATGTGGATGACCTCCTGTTGGCTGCATATGATGCAAACATAGGCTGCAAACACTTGCCAATTGGCCAGTTTCCAACTCCTATTTATAGGGCAATCGTCATCCTTCCCACTCACTGCATTCAGCCTCTTCCCCTCCACATTCTGCTATTGCAGGCATCTTCAGCCACCACTGCTCATCGTCTCTCCTCATTCAGCTCTCTCTCTCTCTCCTGCCCTTCCGTCCAGCACCTTCATTGATGTGCCAAGGCACACGAGCAGGGGCCTGTATTCAGCCTTCTTATTGTTCATCAGATTTGAGTTTCATTTCCTTCATCATCATCTATGTGTTTCTTCTTCTGTGTGTTCCTTTCCTTCATCACACGAGCAGGGGCCTGTATTCAGCCTTCTTATTGTTCATCAAATTTGAGTTTCATTTCCTTCATCATCATCTATGTGTTTCTTCTTCTGTGTGTTCCTTTCCTTCTATATTGTGCACCAACATGGTATCATTCGCCAAGTGTGTTGTGGCATAGAGAGACTCTAGTCTGCTGCATTCTCCCCCATCTGCAGTTTTTCCCTCCTTTCAGCCCTCTTTTCAGCTCATTCTGGATAATCACATGAAGATTTTCAAAGGATTCAACATGTCAGACCGCAGCAGTCATCATCAAACGCAGCAGAGATGACTAATGGACCATTTGCAGCAGTCATCATCAAACGCAGCACTCTTTCTTGCAGGTTTTCAAAGGATTCAACATGTCAGACCGCTACAATTGGTAGGATCACGTGGATCAGGAGCTTAATCAAACCACAAGGACTGCCATCAAGACTGCTGAGCCCATAAGGATCGTCACAAAGAGTGGGAGGATCAATGCAAAGACCAATGTGATCACGATGTGGATTGAGATGCAAACCATGATTGAGCACCCTCTCATCCCCCATCCATTCATGTTTTCCTCCCCCCTCATCTTCTGACATCCTTGTATCACTCTTCTCGCACCCAAGTGCAGGTGCCCATCCTACCCAATCTCTACCATGACCAGCAGCTGGATGGGATGAACTGCACCATTTGATCATGCAAGATCAAGGCCATCCTCGACACACTAGACATTTTGGAGTTCATCAAATCCCTCATATCTCACCTATTGTGGATCATCATTCAAGTGCTTCTGCAGATTTAGCAGCCCTCTCAGACAGGCTCTACTCTTGTGCCTATTCCTCTTTTTTCTTGAACTGTAGTGACTCATTTCTTGTGCATATAAGACATATCTGCCCCAATTCATATGTCTCAACCAAATTATCATCCTTATACCAATTGAAGACATGCGCACATTAAATGGCCCTCAAGATGCAGCGTGACTACTATCTGTCACAAATTCCCCCACCCTGAAGGATCACATCAATGTGATGGAGGAGATTCAGGGTGAGTTAGCATCTTTTGGAATGATCATCCAGTCAGAGCACATGGTTGTGACCATCTTGTCACATGTTCCATCGCCAAAATATGATATCTTCTATATCACTCTCCTCACCTCACACACGTAGAATACCATCTCATGGAGTTAGTATCGCCATCACTGCCAGCTGCCCTGTTTCGCAACCTGTAGCATGCTGCATTTTTCACTCAGCTGCCTGCATTTTCTGCCCACAAAGGCAGCCAGCAGTCATCATCAACATCATCATCACCTGCCTGTGGAGCTGTGTTTCAGCCAGCAGAACTCGTGTTTTGCTGCCTAGAGTCACCACCTTTGGCATCTTGCTGAATAGGAGTGCATTTTTCTCCCTCCACTGCTGCCCACCTCTTTCCAGTGTCTTTTTCAATATCCTATTGTCCAGTGTACTATGTTTCGCTCCCTCCATAATGCACACTCCTTCCACAAATACTGCACCCCTTCATCAGCTAGAACAATGCAATCCTTTTGAGCCCCTCATGTCATCACCAGCTCCTTGGCTCTCTCCTCAAACTGCTTCTAGGACACAACCCTCAATGCATTGAATTGTCATTTGCTTCCATGCATCATTTATTCAAAGTTCATTCACTACTAGTGTTTATCGTACACTCTGTTGTCTCCACTACAAGCCCTACCACTCCTTTACATGGTATCAAAGCATAGCTGCTCTTTGGGGCTAAAGATTCTCATTCTTTGTGAAGAACACAAGACTTGCCAAGAGCAGCAAGACTGCTATCAATGCAAATTCACACTCCCATTCCATTGCAACATTTGGGAGACAACTCTATCTTCTGCTCCTGTCCCGCCCACCCATTCACATTTGCCACACTGGTCTTATGGCTTCTTCCCTTCAAGTTGCAGCACTAACTGCACCTATTGTGGCAAGACATGTCGCTTCACCTCAGCTTGTCATCATTGACAATTGCTCCCTACCCCACAAGGTTATATGCACATCTCCAAAGGCACCCCTTGTTCCAACTCACCGTTCTAGGTGACACAAATGGTTTTGCACCGGCTATCAAGGTACTATGCTCAAGGCAATAACGATGCACTCTGTGATGCTGAAAATAAACAAAACCCAAAGCACAACCCCACACCAATATTCTCCTTTCTTTTCAGCAAAATTCCTTTCTTTCATCCTTCATATTTTTAACTAAGCTGCCCCCCTGCTTACCATTTTTTTTTTTTTTAAGGGACTAAACAAATCTGGCTCTATTTGCAGTCCTATTCTCTACAATGCCCTATCTCTCTCTCAATTCTGATCAACACATTCTTGCACACTGTCAATCTTCTTATTTTCCCTCAGTTCATACATTCTCTCTCACCATCATGGCTTCCTATGGTGTATCTCCTTTAGATGCACCCATTCTTACCGAACTTTAACACATGGAGGATGCCCATCCAACTTCTCCCGAACCCGAACATGCATAGGCAGCATCACAAAGCTTCTTCTTCCTTCAAATCTGATGGAGATTTGTCACTTATAGTGGTTCTCCAAGCTCAAGTCAATGCAACAACAATTGGCTGAGCTGCATATTGGCCATTTTTTGTTTATGCCCCCAACCATGAGGACAACAATTGGCTGAACTGCATATTGGCCATTTTTTGTTTGTGCCCCCAACCATGAGGGCATTGCCTCTTTAATTCCAACCTAATCCCTTTAAAGGGGGGGAGGAGTGTGATGAGACAAACATCAATTTATGGCTGGCCAAATGGACAATGGTTTTTTCTTTGTATCAATTTGATAACACTCAGCATATCAAGCAAATACAAATCATAGTACAATGGAAGGCATATTCTTGGCAGGTGAGGGTATGTCCCAAGCTCAAGACATGGGCTGATTTTCAATCCACTTTTCGGAAACATTTTGTGACCGATGACCAAATTGAAAATTTTCGAACATTATGTATGCTAGATATAGGGAAGAAGAGCTTGGATTCGTATTCACAAGAGTTTAAAGGTTCGCTGCATAAAACAAAGGCCTTGGATGATCCTCAAGTATTACTCTACATGAGATACCTTTTTGGATTGCCGCCAAACTACCAAAACGAAATACTTCGCAATCCGCTACACTCACTCAAAGATATCTACAGGTATGCATAGAATTTTGATAATACTTTGGCTACGAGTAGGGACAATTAGTCGACAAGGGGTTCCAATCGAGCTAAATGGTAAGCGCAAGGTCACTCGGCGAGGGTTGCTCAAAGGACTGTTACGTTGCTTGCCATTAGACGGGTCACTTTCGTGACGATCAAGAGTGCCCCCAAAATAAGAACGCAAAGTCTACTTCTAGGACTTCAATAAATATTCTTGAAGCTCCAAGTATATCTTCTGAAGTTGTATTGAAAGATTGTTTTATTAATGTCACTACTTGCAATAGTAGTTTCATTAATAAAATTGTATTTGGTCCGCATAACCTTTTAAAGGTCACTGGGCATATAAATGGCTAAGAAAGTTTTCTTTAATAATGGCTCTGCTCTTTTTTTTTTCTCTGTTGGTGTAGAAATTATAGCTCCACACGATATTCGCTAACCAAAAAAAATTTGTGTTCAATATGCACATGGTGATACCGCGATCAAATCTTTCAATCCAATAGTACCATCAAATTATAGGCTTCTACTAACGAGTATTGATTTTGTCGATATCAATCTCTACATGACATGGTTTTTTATAAATATTTCTCTTTGTACATTGACTATAAAAATCGTGTACTTTCTTTTGGGCTTGATTGTCATCTCCATGTAATTGAGAGTTGTTTACTTTCTAAGATCACATAAAATAATGTCCATATAATATTAAGTAAATATTTTTACAATCCAAGTATAACTACATATATTTGTTCTGTTGAAAAAATTCAATCATTTTTGCCAAACACAACACAGAAGAGAGAAAAGAGAATACACAAGAACGCTGCAAGGAGAACTCAAAGATGTGCTTAGGAAATGGAATCCATATACCAAACACGAGACAATCACATACAACAATGAGTCACTAGTTGTGTGGGCACTGGCACCGGCTCCCTCTCTCCAACAACCCTGCACTGGAATCTGCAAGTGATGAATTGACTA
Source organism: Lygodium microphyllum (assembly GCF_053477565.2). Lineage (NCBI taxonomy): Eukaryota > Viridiplantae > Streptophyta > Polypodiopsida > Schizaeales > Lygodiaceae > Lygodium > Lygodium microphyllum. The sequence goes on from NC_141139.1 coordinate 33,552,785, forward strand.
AACTGTGGAGGAGCCCGAATATATAGCACAAAATAATGCCATAAATGTGACCAAGTTGGCCAGTAATAAATGCTAAATTAATCATTACGATGACAAGAAAAAATACCTAAATAGCACTAAAATGCCGAGCCCACTGTTGCACATGTCCAAACTCACTCAAGAGCTCACTAGACCACTAATGCCCTCTCTCAAATTATAGGTGATCTAATACAATACAAAGATGCAATGATACAATGATAATGATTCATCATAGGCCATACAACAAAGTCCACCAAAAGAGCGCCATGGATACCCAGGCAATGCGTGATCAAGCCATCACCAAGGTACCTTGGCATAGATGAGGCTCACCGGCCCCACCTCACCACCCTCTCACTCTCCCTCTCTGGCAGTCAAGAGCCTTGAGGGATGATCGTATCACCTGTACTAGAAAGCAGCAGAAGAAGGGGCTACCAAGCCCTTTCCTCAATCTAAGAAGATGACCCTTTCTGTGATTGGGCCTTTGCCTTAGCTGGAAGATCCAAGTCGGAGTCAAGGGCCTTTGCCTTAGCTAGAGGATCCAAGTCGGAGTCAAAGGAGGCGGATGACTCAACGGAAGAGTCTATATCGGACTGCTTCTACTTATCTTTCTACTTCCTCAAAGCCGCTAACTCTTTGCAATCCTTGCACAAATGTCTCTTAGCACTGGGCCTTCGACTTATTTTTCCTTTCACCCCTCTCTGAAGCGACAAATGCCTCATTGGAGCTGCCCTACTGGGAGGGAAGCCACCCCTGTAATTGTTAAGACACCTCATGCTCAAGTAGCATCAAGGACATATGTGTAAATCTCACTCGTGTCAATGATGGGCTGGGCCCGCAACGCATTGGCCACCCCAAACTCTGACGGGACCTTGTAGAGCAGCCTCTAGAGGGTGGATTGCATGTGAGGAAGCTAATCCTATATCCGTATAACACGAAGCAAGAATGACTAGATAGCATCCTTCGGCTCAAACTTCATCTGATGGAGCTATCAATAAAGGGTAACTGCACACATAGCGAAGGGAGCCTCATACAACATTTGAAGCTTCTTCCATATCGCTGAAGTAGTCCTGTAAGAGGTGACTACCACCAAAAGAACTTCTTTAGAGATACAACAAAGAAGAGCAAAATAGGCATTGATATCATCGGAATCCCATGTAAGCACAACTTCCTCATAGTTGTCCTCGTCCCAATCAATAGGAAGAGTAGTGGGAGGCTCAAGGACACTCAAGAGCTCTAGAAACAACGTAACATAACCGCTTCTGCACAAACCATGCTTTCATAACAATACTCCATGTTAGGTAATCAAGGCCATGAAGTGTATCATCAGTAGAACAATAGGGGGGAACCATCTAGAGAGGATAGGAAGAGAAAATAAAGGAAAGAAGAGGGAAGAGAGAGTACAATCAAAACACAGCACATACAGCACTAAAAAGAGTTCACACGCAGTGTAGAGACCACGAAATCTACGAAATTCAAGAAGAATCTGCCAATCAAAGACAGAGAAAGGCTGTCATCTAGCCTTCAAGAGCCCAAGAGGCTGCAAACGCAAATGTTGTAGGGTAAAAACACAAACAAAGAAGCATTAAATGTTGTTGCTAGTATTAAAATAATGCAAAAAATCAGTAAATGCAAGCAACAACAATATCAAATGCAGTCTACACTGTCTAGAAGAGAACCGCAACAGCAAATCGCAAAGTTTGAAAGGCTAAAAAGCCCCAAAACTGGTCACCCAGCATATCATCAATAATCAACAAGAAACAGCAATGCAAATGTACATCTGGAAATCTAATACCATGTCACAAGTGGAAGTAACAATGGAAGCGTAGAAGAATGCTAAAATAAAGTGTTGAACACAAGACAGAAGAGAGAAAAGAGAAAACACAAGAACACTGCAAAGGAGAACTCAAAGATGCGTTTGGGAAATGGAATCCATACACCAGATTGCATACAACAATGAGTCATTGGCTACGTGGGCACTAGCACCAGCTCCCTCTCTACAACAGGGCCCTGCGCTGGAATCTACAAGCGATGAATTGATTGAACCATGGAGGAGGAGCCCGAGTATATAGCACAAAATAATGCCATAAATGTGACCATGGCCAGCAATAAATGCCAAAATAATCATCATAATGACAACAAAAAATACCTAAATAGCACTTAAATCCCGGGCCCACTACTACACATGTCCAAACTCACTCATGGACTAACTATACTACTAACATAAGTAGCATATCCTATGAGTTTGATTACCTTCGAAGATCCAAGTTCACCTGATGTTCCACATGAGTCCTTAAAAATGACTAGGGCGAACAAGGTAAACTAATAGTTCCCATTCAAAATGTCCTGCAGCTCGAGGATACTACTATGAAAATATGCTAGGGTTTGCATTGAGTAAACACAAAAAGTACAACCATAACTGAAACTCAAAGAATCAGACAATGACGTGCAAAGCTCAAACCCTAAACACAAAACTCAAATGTAGAAACAAACACAAACAAAGAAAGAGACAGAAAAGAGAACTCTAAAGTGAGTGAATGTTGTAAATGAATATAAGAGTGTACAAAATGCTCAAGGGTAGAGTTGAAGACTGTCGAAGTGGATGACATCCATCGAAGACGGATCCCGAGTGTTGTACCAACCAATTAGAGATGTCAAAATGTGAGAATTCGCAAAACATTGATCACCAAGGCAATAGGAGATCCAAGCGATAGCAAAGGAAGTGGAGGATGATGCAGGCGGCCACACCAGCTATTAAAACACAAGGAGATGTAGTCACCAAGTGGAGATCAGCTATCGCCAAGTCTAGAGTTGTAAACAAATGCTGATCTGAGTGCCGACGATGAGGAAACTGCATGTGGCAACTAGCAGCTGAAAACACATCAGTACAAGGCCTCTAGGCAGAAGGGCAAAAATAGGGATAGAGACGGCAAGTGCTAGAGAGGATGATGATGATGTCACAACAATGGCCTCGACTGGACAGCCACTGAGTGGAAGGCTGAGAGAAACCTACACACAAGGATGGGATTGAATGGTAGGCAGCTTGTCTATTTATAAATGCAGAAGGATCCTCCCAAACTAGGGTTTTGCATGTGGGACATAGAAACTCTCTAGAACCACTCCCCATTTAATGATATTTGTGGTAATTTACATGATTTGGGGCTGTTTTAAAGAGCTAATCAGTATGGAATGAATTTATAGCTCAACAACTACTCATTATGTTCCACTCAAATCCAAATTGATTCTTGATCATAGGACTAAATGATCTCATTGGGCTACTATCATAGTATCTTGCACTAACACATTATTGAAGAGTTGTTTAATCCACTTCGCTCTTGAGAATATTGTTAAGAACGTCTAGATGGGCACTAGTAGCATTGGTCATAGTGGTCATGAAGTGACCTAGTGCAAATGCACTAACGGCACTTCAAGCTTAGGGCAGCCAATGTGCGAGTGCACAACAAAAGAGAAACATAAACACAAAGAGAAGTGCAAAGAGAGAGAGAGAGAGAGAGAGAGAGAGGAAGCGGAAGATGAAGAATATTGCACTAATTGAAGAAGAATGCTAATACAATGGAGATGGACTAATCAATCCCTACACGCAGCCCAAAGCGTCAATGAGGGCACCGGATCAAGCTAATGACGCTAATGACGATGGCAACACCAAGCACGAAGTGTCAAGTGTCAGAGTGTTCACTTACAAAAAGAAGACTAAAGACTAAAGAGTGTATGTGTGTTTGCCAGGTAAGGGTGTGGCTATAAATAGCCAAAAGACCGAAAAACTAGCCGACCTGCACTTGTAGGGGCCATAAATGCTGAGCGACCTACAATAAATCATGCCACTCTCTAAAAAATGCTAGAAAAATAGGGAGATCCGGAAAAAAACCCAAATGACAATGATATTATCCTGCAGGTATAGGCAACCTATGGAAAGTGAAAATTGGCCTAGGAATGCACATAGGAAGCCGACAACTGAAGAAAATGCACCTTAATTGCCATAGCTTCTATGTCTCTATCAAACTTTGATAGGAGCTCACACCTAGGAGATAACAGACTCACATGACTAACATAGGCGGGTTAACATCCCCTCTCGAATCCTAGGAGTGTCTAAAGACCCCCCAACCTCATGTGATGAAGCATAGAAGCCTTGGGCAAAGGCTTCGTGAAGAGATTTGTTGTGTTGTCCTCCGTAGGACAATGGGCCACCGCTAACTTGGAATCCATGATCCGATCTCAAGCATAGTGATATTGAACCTCGATTTGCTTCGTGCGATCATGAAACACAAGGCTCTTTGCCACAACTAGAGCACTTTGGTTGTCCACATGCAGCTCCGTATGTCCAGGTTGGGGAAAACCAATCTTCACCAACATGCGGCAAAGACAAACCGCCTCCATAGCTATAAAACATAATGCATGATATTTTTCCTCTATAGAAGAAAGGGCCACAATAGACTACTTCTTGCTACTCCATGAGATAACTCCCGATCTAAGGAAGAAGGCACAATATGTAGTGGACCGTCCACATCACCTACCTAGTCAGAATCACTCCAACCACAGAGAGTAACCCCCTCTCTATACATGATCTCATAGAATCGAGTCCCTATAAATAACGAAGAACGCACAAGACCGCTCTCCAATGCTCCTAAGTGGGAGTCTTCCTAAAAGAAGATGACAAAGCCACAACAAAAGAAATATCTGGCTGAGTGCGAATAAGCCAAATGAGGAAGCCAACAAGACACCTATGACAAGTGGCATCTGTAAGGGGAACTCCAGCTGCCAAAAGCTTGGACTTTGGGTCCATATGGGGCAAGAAATAGATTGCCAATTGGCCATGCCAAACTCCGAGAGAAGCTTGGAAATGTACTTGTGCTGCGAAACTAACATGCCTTGTACCATCTAATAGATCTCCAACCCAAGGAAGAAGTGGAGGATCCCAAGATCCATCATGTCAAACTCCTGTCGCAAAATCTCCCAGTTACGATCAACCTCCTAAGTATAGCTTCCTATAATGATAAGATCATCCACATACAAGATGAGTAAAATGCACCTATCACCCTCAACCTAGAAGTATAGATTGAGGTCATGAGCCGATCGATGGAAGCCACTCTATAGAAAGAATCAATCAATCCTCTAGTACCAAGCACGAGAGCCTGCTTCAGGCCATAGAGGGCCTTTCAATCTGTAGACATGGTCCTCCTTCCCCAACACAAGAAAACCGAGGGGTTGTGAAACATGGATCTCCTCCTCAAGGACACCATTAAAGAAGGGAGACTTTACTTTCATCTGATAAACATGCCAATTGGTGGTGGGCTTCAAGAGCCAAGATAGCCCAAATAGTAGATATTTGAGTTGAAGGTGCAAAAGTCTCAAAATAGTCCAAACTTGCTCTCTGAGCAAAACCCTTGGCAACAAGCCTAGCTTTGTCCATGTCCAAGGAACCATATGCAAGGTACTTGGTCTTATAGACCCACTTCACACCTATGACCTTCCAATTTGAGGGACGCAAAACCAACTTCTAAGTCTAATTATGCTCCATCGAATCGAACTCCTCCTACATGGCTCAACGCCAAATATCCTGTGCAAAAACCTCCTCAACTGTAGTAGGCTCACTGTCATGAAAAATCTATGACATAAGAGCATAGTTCACACATAGTAAACTATTCCCTTGTGTATGTAAGCAAGTTGATCTGTGTGGACCGGTGGGGGAGAAGCAAAAAAATGAGAAACACATGAATTCTACATAAGTTGACGATACCAATATGGATTCCAAATAGGCTCATCCTATTGCAAGGAAGACTAAGTAGCCTCCCATACCTATAACGCACCTGTCTGTGGTAGGGACTCCGCCTCACCAAGGGAAGGCAAATCCTCATCTAAAGAAAGCTCCCTCTCTGCTGATGACTAAGCATTCCTAGAAGACTTCAAAGGGGAGGCTAAAGGGGTGGAAGCATGCGACGAGGAAGTAGCAGTCGCATCTGTCAAAGGTGGCAGGGAAGTCAGGATAGAGGATGGAGAAGGAAGAGGGGGAGGAGCCGAAGACAAAGAAGGGATGCTAAGAAGCAACGTGGAAGGAAGTAGAGAAACTGAGGGTGGGGAAGAGTCAATCGATGGCGAAGAACCACCTGTAAGAGAACCATCAATAAGATCCTCTAGGGCCACAACCTTGTCGAAGATTACATCCCTCCTCACCTCAAGTATTCATGTCATCGGGCCGTCAAGTCAATAGCCCTTTATAGTAGTGTTGTAGCCCACGAAAATGAGCTTCCTGGACTTCAAGTCAAGCTTCGTCTTCCTCTTTCCCTTGTCCACATGGACAAATGCATCATATCCAAAGATGCTAAAGTGAGACACCAAGGGCATTCGACCAAAGAAAGCCTCATAGGAAGTCATGTCATGTAACACAAAAGTCAAGGAGCAATTGCGGATGTGATCCGCAATAGCCACCACCTCACACCAAAGGGTGTGAGAAAGACCCCAATGCTCCAACATTGATTAGGCCATCTCAAGCATGGTCCAATTTGCACGCTCCACCACACCATTCCACAAAGGTGTGCTCAAATGGGTATACTCCACCCAAATGGCGTGATCCCTACAAAACTAAGAAAAGAGGTTAGAAGTAAACTCTCCACCATGATCGGCTCATACGCCACGAATTTTGGAAGTAGTCTGTATCTCCACAAACACCTTCCACTCGCAAAAGTGAAAGTATACCTTGCTCTTGTACTCTAGAAAATAAGGCCACAGTGTGGGCACTTGGGCTGCTGCTTCTTCTCATCCTTCTTATCCTCCTACTTCTTGTCCTTGGCCTATGCCTTCTTCATCTTCCCTCCACCGATACCTATAGTAAATGCCTTGGTGGAGCCAGAACCACTAGTCCCAACCTCTCTGAGTCACTCATCATGCTCAAGGACGACAAGTGGTGCCAATGTGATAAGGCCAATGTGGAAGACATCAAACCAAGGAGATGGTAACCAAGTCAAAAGGACCATAGCCATGTCTTCAAAGGATATCAACCAACCAAGAGAGGCAAGCTCACCCCTCATGTCCTCCATCTTCGTGACGCACTCCTTCATAGAGGAGAAATCATCAAGACTAAGCATCCACAACTTTCTATCAAGGGAAATCTTGTGGGCAAACGTCTTGTGTTGATACAAAGACGCAAGCTTCTTCCACACTTCTGTCGCGATCTTCGACCTTCGAACATAAACAAGGATAGAATCCTGCAAACTCATAAAGCGAAAGGATCGGGCTCAAGAGTTGAGCCGATCCCGTAAGGCTGCTCAGTCCATAAATGTCCCATCCACTAGATCCTCCATAGAACAAGGCATAGAATCAAAAACAAGAGCCCAAAGATCGAAGATATCGAGTATGCACTCCACCTTACACAACCACAACAAATAGTTCGAGCCATTGAGTTTGTCTTCTTTGGGTAATGAAGGTATGACAAGCACCTGCACAGAGGGTAACAAGGACAGCATCTTCACTTCGAACAAAGCCTTTTGTGATAGATGAATAGAAGGGAGATGGGTGTGAACGAGGGACTCCTCTCACCAACTGTAATCATCATAATCGTGTCTCCACTCAGAAGAGTGTCTAGAAAGAAGCTCCTCGTATACGACGACTAGAGCATCTTCTTGACTTGGAGTGGAGAGCAATTGGCTTGAACACTTAGTCTGGAACTTGAGGAATGTTAAACATAGTTGGAATTGTAAAACTTACAAGGCGCAACAAACAATTTTTTAGAAAGGAACAAAGAGTACACAACAAACTAGAGAAAATTTGAGATCTCTTCAATTGTAAATAGACCAATACAAAGATGGCATTGGTCACTTGTGATCTAGATAGTTTCTAGGTAAAGAGCTTAAGGCTAGCTAGAAGAACTTTGAGTAGGTGAAAGATAGATCATATATGGTTCTAAGGGGATCTCCTTTTTATAGCATACAAAGGTGGTTAGGTCAGTGAAACCTAGAATTCAATGTGCACCACAAGCTATATTGACAAACTTATGATTTATGTACATCAGACTCACCTCATAGCTATAGAGCAAAATGGACTCACCCTCGAGCCTAGAAACTAGCAACATAGTGGGTCATGACCAGACCCCAAGAGTTGGAACTTGATGTCCCATACCACTAGCCCACATTGTCCCAAACACGAATATGTCAACCTACAGGCCAAGATTCCAAGAGCAGTGATCACACAATAATGTGCACAATAGGGCCTCGAATTCTATGAATGGGATTTGACTGTTAGCCTGTCTATGTTAGTCATGGTAATCTATCATCTCCTGTAAGAGTCTGACAGAGATATAGGAGCTTTGGTAGCTTAGGTGCATTTTCTTCAGTTGTTGGCTTCTTGTGTGCATCCCTAGGCCAGTTTTTGCTTTCCACAGTTTGTCTATACCTAGCGAATAATGTCATTGCCATCTAGGATTTTTTAGGGCCTCCCTATTTTTTTCTAGCATTTTTTAGAAAGTGACTAGAATTTATTATAGGTTGGCCAGCGTTTATGGCTCCTGCAGGTGTAGATCGGCCAATTTTTTGGTCTTTTGGCTATTTATAGCCATCTCCCCACTTGGGAGACACACACACACACTCTTTCTCTCTCTCCAATCTTCAATCTTTTGTTTACAAGCACACTTTGACACTCCGACACTTCGTGCTTGGTGCTGCCATTATCACAGTCTGATCTGGTGCCCTCACTGATGCTTTGGGTTGCGTGCAGAGACTGATCAATCCATCTTCATTGTATCAACATTTCTTCTTCAATTAGTGCAATATACTTCCCTCTCTCTCTCTCTCTCTCTCTCTCTCTCTCTCTCTCTCTCTCTCTCTCTATGTTTGTGTTTCTCTTTCATTGTGCTCACATGGTATCATCGCCTAAGTGAGGACATAATTTGGAGAGTTCTTGCAAAAGAGCAAGTTTTCATCGTAGAGGAGCAGCCTAGATTTCTTAAACATAGATTTTCAGCCTGTGTTTGCTGTATTCACAGCCCATACAGGCAATCCACTACCCGTTTGATCTTCCTGGTAGCCATGCAACTTCTACAGAAGGCTAGATGACAGCATTCGGGACCCAACAACAACACCCAAGCATTAGGCGGCCCTTGTTTCGGGCATTTTGTAGCAAACACAAATTTTGTGTTTTGTAGGCGGCAGCTTTTTGGCTCAAGCGACAGCTTCTTGGTGTAGTGGGCCCCCTCTGGTGGTGGACGACAACATTTCCTTGATAGACAACACATCTACATTTCGTGTAGGTGACTACCTTCTGTCTCCTGCACTGTCTCCATCAAAACACAGCTTTCTGGGTGATTGCAGGATCGAAGATGTCTTATCAGCTCACAAGCTTAAGGTGCATCTCTTGATATTACGTCACTTTGCACACAATGTAGAATGATCCAATCTTTGTTGACTCTAAAGGTTCTCAAAATGTAACTTCTTAGACATTAAAATATGCTTAAGAGTTTTGAGCTAAAGAGGTCAAAATATTTGCACCAATCTATTCCAACCCTCCTCACAAATCTATGCATCTCTTGTTGCTTGCATACTCCTCTCTCATCATACTAAGAAGTTGGAAGTTTAGGTTTGTTGTCGATCTGCCTAAACATTAAAGGTTCAATGTTGCTGCTCAGCTATTAACCCTAATTTCAGGGTACTATACGCACAGTGAGTTGGTGAACCTACTCACATCGCACTTGAAAAATCACATACGACCAAGTTTTGCTGGAAAACGTGCACAGAAGTGTCCCTCCAACCACAAGATCACGGACCAAATGACCATACACCTTGTACCAACCCCAGGCAGCGGTCAAAATATGTTCGTTTGCTTAAGAAAATGGCAAATGGCCTCCTATCTAAGCATGAAGGACACAGCACCGTGCAAAGCGGCACAGCATGCTTCTTGTGCCGGTGCAAATATTCCCAGGTAACAAGGTGCAACATCTAAAGGGACTGGGAAATGCTCTGGCCATCCGCTCGTGTCTTTTGTAATGATACATGCATATATAAGTTAAAGCATTAGATCATTGCGGTGATTCAGGCATATGTGTCCATTCCATCATTGCAAGTAAGCACATATTAATAGTCTGTTGCACTGATACGGACATATGGCTCCATGAGAATGGAGGGAAACCGTGTGAAATCTCACTGAAAAGAAGGGAACTGACTGGTTTTTTTGGTTTTTTTTTTCTTGGCTTACCCGAAGATCACTGCGTTCCATAGCATGATGTTGTTGTCCTGGGGGGCGCCGCTGATGCCTGCGGGAGGGTCGTGCTGCAGCCCCTTGAAATCGCGCATCAGGCGCTTGCGGGAAGGCGTGGACATGGCGGCACTTCCCGTCTCCCGCCACTGCGATGATGAACCAGAGAGAGAGTGAACGACGACGACACAAAACTGCTGCTTATTCTCCGTCACAGTCAATATATAATAAGAACTAATATACGCCACAGGTCACCTTGTTAATAATCTTACCCGAGATTTGACTTGACTGGTGGTCATTCTGCAATTGACGCACAGTCAAAACCCTGCCCTTAACAAGGCGCTCCCACGCTTACGCTCCAAATGGGACAATGCCACTTAACCACGGTGCTGCACCCAGGTACTTTCGAGGTAGGTCACACCAGAGTCAATGCGGGGTTTATTGAGAGATAGTGAAGTGAAAGGTAATTTGCAGTCATGCGGGATGGGTCATACTTTGTCAATGGGTGAATTTAAGGATCAATAGCCGTAGTGACATCATCTTATTCGTCTTGCTAGCTATGTTGACATGGTTTGTGGTTTCTTATTCAATAATGCTACCATTCCTCCACGACAATGCTCATTTTTCATCCTCTTAGTAGCACTTGCAAAGTTATCTACTAAGCCCATTCCCCAAATCCCTCTTCGTACGAGCATGTGGTGGTGGTGTTAAGAGAGCCATGTTAACCTCGTTACTATCTTGCATAACTGAGTCGTTACTAGACTTTAACGAGTCTAGAAAGTAAAGGTAGCCATTATTATAGTAAACTAGGTTAAACATGTGCAACCAGGTTTGCGCCAAATTGTTTCACAAAAATAGATGCATAATAATCTATTTTTGCCAATGAAAGGTTTGGTTTTTAAATACTTCAAAGAAGTAGCTAAATCGTTCAATTCCTACTCACTCCAAAATATTAAATATGGAATATAAACTTCTTGCTTTCTCTTAATCCAAGTGCTTGTTTCTAAATAGTTTTTTTATAATGCATGAGAATATTGATATTAATCAAAAGAGGTAAATATAATTACAGCGTAAAAGTTATGCCCCTTGGCCTAAGCCAAATCACAAAGTTTCTTACAAAACAGCTTAAAGAGTCAATGCGAATCCTTGAGTTGCTTCAAAACTAGTAAAAACTCCTCCTTTAGTGATCCTGTAGCACCCTCAATGTTCTTGATAGTGCAAGATCTGAACACACATGCATTCCTCCATGACCAAATAAACTTCAAAGTGATGGCAAACAAGAGACTAATCAGTCTCCAAGTATCATCATCCAGCAAGCCTTGATCACCAAATAAGACCACTAAAAAGCAGAGCGTGTCATTCAAATTTGCCTGCCTAAGCCACTATTCCACTTTCCTCCACACTAGCCTCACTTGTACACAATCCCAAAAGAGATGTTTATTAGTCTCCACTACTCTCTTGCACAAACAACATAGAGGGGATATTTAGAGTTTGTTAGCCAAACGACACTTGAGAGGGAGCTTCTTAAGCAACAAACGTGACCAAAATACATTCAATCTATGAGACGGTGTAGCCTACTAGAGTCTTTTAAGTCTCTTCTTCCAAGTCCTAAAGCTAGCCATAGGGGACTCTTTCCTCCACTTACATTACACAGAGAGGAATATGCCAGTGGAGAGCACTAATGCATCCACCTAAGATTTGCGATAAACCAGCGGGCTTGCCCCCAGGGCTAATAAGGTCCTTCAAAACTGAATCATCCTTTTTGGACAGCAAGGTCGGCCATGCTAACTTTAGATGAGTCAAAACAAAGCATAAGAAGTCAAACTCTGTATTGTTCATGATCCACATCAAATCATCTTGCATCCAAGAACATTCAGCATTATCCCATAGATTATCCCAAATCCTAATTCCTTTTTCATGCAGCGCTTTTGCCAGTCTGTTGTTTCTATATAGGGGCACACTTTGGATCATACGCAAAAGGAGATAGCCACACACTTCTAGAAAGTGAAGAATTGCCATGCATAGGTCCCCTGGAAGACCAAGAAGAGTCAGTTATTAGCTTTTGCCACTTAGCAACCAACGCTTGAGCAATGTCAAATTATTGGAGAATTGATAACCTAAGGTGAGGGTAGGAAATAATGACTTGCCACGAAAGATTCAACCATGCACCACTCCGAATCTTAGCCCTCTCAATCTAGAACTTTAGTAGGACAGTCCAAGGTTGAGAAGCATCCATCCTCTTGAGAAGAACCAAAGACAGGCTAAGGGATTTAGCAACCAAACTTTCGAGCCCAGGCCCCCCATTATTCTTATCTTCTGTGATCAGGTCTCAGCTGATTTGAGACTTAGATCTCTTCCCATTTCTACACCATAAGAGGTCCCGCATCAACTTCTCAATTTTGTCCCAAGCAAAGTTGTTGAAAAGCATCAGTGAGGCAATGTACACCATTGGAGATGAGAGGAAGGTCTTAATCACTGTGATTCTACCCGCAAAGGAGAGAGAACTTGCCATCCACTTTTTCACCTTGCCCTGGAATTTCTTCAAAAATTAGTTGAATATTTAGGTTAGAGATATGCCTACGCCTATGGGGGCACCTAAATACATGATAATCTCACCTGGTTTGACTACTTTAAAGCCTAGCTACATCACCCAAGTCTTCGGGTCAGACCAAGAAAGCTAGAAGAGCTTAGACTTAGAAAAGTTGATTTTAGAGGCAAATAGTTTAGAAAATTCCATGTAGATATTCATCAAGTTGTTAACAGAATGTTGATTAGCCTCCATAATTGATGCATTATCATCAACAAAAAATTGAATTGCATTTGTTGATCCATTCGACAATGGCAAGGCTCGAATAGACCCTCTTTGGATAGCCTTATCAATTTTCCAAAGCAACGAATCCGTGATGAGGGCAAAGAGCAAAGGAGCCAAAGGACAGCCTTGTTTGATGGATCTCTCAAGCTGAAAAGTAGATGTGAAGGAGCCATTGATGCTAAGGATTGCTGAGGCATTGCTAAACAGCGATGCTACCATTCTAGAAAAGACAGAGCCAATTTTCATTGATGAGAGTACATGCAACACAAATGACCAACTAACCCTGTCATATGCCTTGTCCCAATCCATGTTAATTAGAACAAAGTCAGTCTACAGGGTAAGGGAGTAATCCATTGAAAGAATCAAATTTAATATTGCATCATGGATTTTCCTGTCAAATACAAATCCATATTGCCTCTCGTGGATAAGCTTGGCAAACAAGTGTTTACCCTTTAAAGCCAAGTTCTTGGCCATAGCTTTATGAGTGAAACTCAAGAGAGTGAGTGGTCTCCAATTGGTCACCTTAGTGCGATCATGGGTTTTAGGAATAAGTTTAATCACCCGACTATTGAAATATGCATGCATTATTCTTGTATTCCTCACGTGGTTCATTAACATCACCAGGTCATTGCTACAAAAGTTTCAAATTTTCTGAAATAGCTCTGTAGGAAATTTGTCCTTCCCAAGAGCTTTCCCAGATTTCATGCTAAACACTGCATTTTTAACCTCCTCTACTATGAAAGGCTAATCCAACAAAAGGGCCTGATTAGTACAAATGGAAGTTCAATCTTCCAGAAAAGAGCAAATACATTAATCATAATTCAAAGAAGTGGGAGGATTAGTCCCAGCAATTGCAGTCAGATGATTTTTAAACACAATTAAGATCAAAGTGAGATCCGTGACCATCTTCCCCTCTTGATCCTGCACTTTAGCTATAGTTTATTTTTTCTACTTAGCTTTCAACTGAGAGAAAAAAACTTGTTGGATCCATCTCCATAGACCTCCCACTTACCCCTTAACTGAATCTTAGTTGCTCTTACTGCTTGTTCTTCAAGTAAGCTTAAAAAATGATCAATGTCTCTTAGGCAAGTCTGCATGCATGCATCACCTGGCTCACTTGCAAGGGCAGCTAGAACTAAGCTTCTAGCTCTGGTAGCCCCTTCCAAAGTTTTCTTCCTTAACGCTCCTTTAAGCTTTCCATGATCCTTAGCAACCCGAGTAACTCCATCAAGAGCCTTTTGCCAAGCACAAATAGGAGAACCTTTAGTAGCTCAGCTCCAAGTATCCTCAATCTTCTTAACAAAACCTTCATCATGCAAAAAGGATGCATTCAAGCAGAAGGGTGGTGGCCCGATCGTCATTGTTTTCTGACAACAAAATAAGCCTAAACGAGATAACTCGTACATAATCAGATGACATCACTTCATTCAATAGTTTGTACCTCACACCATCCCCTATCCACCATGCACCACATGTAGCATATACTCTATCCAGCCTGCTGCCTCGCCAAGTGGGCCCAATATGTTCACAAGCATTTTCAAAGTGCTGCGAGTTCTCTCTTTCCACCAAATTCATGGTGCCATTACCATGGGATAATCAGTGTCATCACACAAGGTCATGCTCAAATCACCCCCCACACAGAGCATTCAGTCCATGCAAATGTTGTTGCAGAAAATCCCATAAGCCAGCTCTCTAATTAGAATTATTGGGGGCATATACCGAGCACAACAAAAACACCTCGGTGTAGTAGGAGATGCTAACTCCTATACAGCTCCCATCACCAGCTTTAAAGGCTAAGCGTGGCATTAGCTCATCCTTGATTAGCATCATGGTGCCTCATCTGCCTCTGGATGCAATGTCAAAGAAAATGCTATACCCATCAATCACAAATTTACCACAATCATCCTCACCCAACTTAATCTCCTACAAGGTGATAACATGAGGTTTATACTTTTTAATTAACCCTTAGGCCACCTTCTTATGAAGGTCAGAGGCAAATCTACGCACATTCCAAGTGTAGTGTTTTAACTTAGAGGAGAGATAAGTTCTCTCAGAGTAGTGAGGGAGGATCTTCAATAAATTCATGACCATCCAAAGGATCATATACATTCCTGTCAATCAGAGGATTCCTTGCAAGGCTCTTGATCGAGGGCTTACAACTCTTTTTCTTGTGACCCTTCGAATCCATTAACTTTAGGGGCATATTCTCCTTGTCCTTACTAACATAACTACTATTAGCAAAACCAAAAGGTACCTTTGAGTGGCATGGGAATTCTTTGGGTGATGAGGCCACAACAACCCTATCCACCGACTCATTCTATTTGACAGATTCCTCAAGTCGCTTCTCCAAGGCACGACCGAAATCTCTAACTTGATGGTCCATTTGAAAGTCCTAACCAAAAGACGGAGAAGGAGCTTCTGTTGTAGCCTGTATGCCTTTGTTAGGCTCAGAGGAGTTTCCACCTATTGTATTCTCAGGAACAACATTAGCTTCTTTGCCTGGATTCTTAAAAGGTCAAGCCCGGGCAAAATGATTGCTAGATTTACACAGATAGCAAGAATCAGGGAATGCAGAGAATTTACACCAAGCACATTTTCCATACCATTAACATCCTACAACTGTAGGTAATCAGGAGGGATGTTCCTACAATCCCATAATATGCAGGCATGACAAGACGGCTTAAGCATTCCCTAGGGGGTTGCTAAAGCAGAAGTGTACAAGACCTTGCCCATCATAGTTGCAATAGTGGATGTCTCCTCAACCAACCAAGGAGGCATATCAACAAACTCAATCCAAATAGGACATTTGTGCTACAGCACTCCATCTGAGGAAAAGGAAGATGTCCAAGGTAAGATGTAAACTAGATTACCATGGAAACCAACAGACAATGCCAACAACTAATTCCTTTTTGGCTTGGATCCAAGAATGACAAGAAAAAAACCCTTCCCAACAAATTTGTACTACACGAGGGAGGCTTTACCTTGATATGTAAGCTCGAACCATATGGAGAATTCCTCCTCCAATGGGGGTTTACCAAGAAAATACATATAAACACCAATAGATAGCAAAGCAACGTATCTCTGCCTGACCAGGTCAATTGAGATCGTGACCGACGATTTGTAAACCTGAGCTCCCTGTTGGCCTTTAGCTCTGCATGCATCATTATACTCCATCTGATCATTCTTCAATGCCTTATCAATCTCTACCATGTTAACCTCACCATTCCTTAGAGCATTCTTGAAGTCCAATGAAGACATTTGTTGCTTAGAAGGCATCGATTTCGTTCTTGGCCGCTTCCCAGGAAGAACGTGCATGCATTTCTTCGGGACACATGGTGATTTGAAGATGCATAAATGCCCCTCTTGCACCACATCAGTCCATAATGGATTGACAATAGAATTATTATCCACTATAATACACTTGGAGTTTGCACCGCGATGCTCAATTGAGGAATTGTTTCTAAATAGTTTTGAAGAGTGTTCTATTGCTCAAACATTAAAGTTGAACATAAATTGCATTTTATTGAAATTGTGAGTGATCCAGGATATTGAATATTTTGCTGGAGTTTAAGAAACATTGAATCTACTTAAAGCTCACATTTTTTAAAGATATGGATGATCCAAAAAGTGCAGGAACTCTACTTACTTATTCGACAAGCATGGAATATATCATGTACAAATTTTTCCCATGCTAACTGCATTGAAAAATAAATTGTTACATCCTTTGGCTACAAATGCCAATGCATACAATAACTTATTCTAGAATCTATAACTCTTTACGTTATGATTCATATTAATCTTGTTGAGTTGAAGCTATTTTTAGCTATATCTAGGTAAAATGAATGTTTGTCTTTTGAACTATGTATGAGAATTAAACATGTGTTTTCTTATGTATGATATTAATCTTGTTAAATTGAATATGTTTTCTTATGTATGATATTAATGTGCATATTTTAAGCTATGCATCAAATGAATAATACTTACAAGTTTCTAAAGCTAATCAGACTTGATTGAAAGCTCTAGTGAAGTCTTAGATGTTGTGTTGATGAAGAGTATCTTGCAAAACATAAAGCCAAAAATCAAAAAGTTGCTTGATTAAACTCTAAGATATGGTGCCTTTCACATTTCACTAAATTTTCTTTAAGAATTAATTCATAACTCCATAAAAGCATAGTAGTAACACATAAATATACTATACAAGTACCATGTCAAAGAGTCAGCATAGGTTATTCATTGTTTCATAATTATGGGGAAGGTATATATCCCATCTTTTGAGAAGGTATCCATTTTTCTGTACTACTATTCATTATGACAAAAAGGAAAAAAGATAGATTCTAACCTTGTGGAGGATTATATATATGTAGATTGCAATTGCCTTTGCTAAAGTGAAGCCTACAATGATGAGATAGTACTAAATCAGTAGACTACATTAGTTCTAAGTACAATAATGATTAGTTTCATCTTTAAAATAACAACTACTAATAAATTATTTAATGATAAATAACTCTCTCTCTCTCAAATTAATTAATATAATATTTATTATATAAAGTAAAGTATTATTATATTATTAACTCTAACTTTAATTTGACTAAGCTAATTAATAAAGTATTATAAATTAATTACCTATTTTAATTAAAAATGACTAACTATTATGACTAACAATGACTAACTTTATAGCTAATTATTAACTGCTAACTACTCTTAAACTATAATATAACTAAATACTTTGTTATATTATGATATTAGCTTTGAAATTCAAATAAAAAAGTTTTCAAAAACTTTAAAATTAATAGTTTGGACCTAACCTTCCCACCAACCTCTCTCTCTCTCTCTCTCTCTCTCTCTCTCTCTCTCTCTCTCTCTCTCTCTCTCTCTCTCTCTCTCTCTCTCTCTCTCTCTCTCTCTCTCTCAACGAGTAATATTGAATGACTAAAAGAGAACAAAATTCACATGATTAAAAAAATATAAAAGTCACACCAAAGGAGCGATAGAAATTGATGTATGCCAAGGAACCAAGTCCTCCCTGAAAAGAAGGTTAGTGTGATGAATAAGATTCAATTGCTAATATAGGAGACCCTTCAATCTAGTAAGGTATCTCTAGATACCAAAAGTAGAATAAAAAACAAAAGCATTCCAAGTGACCCAATTATGCCAACATCCCCAAAATTAGAGAAAGTGAAAAAGAATCTTCATGTATGGTTGTGCCAAAGTGGGGTATTTAGGCATTTGTGGCAAAGAGCCAATCAACACACCAACCACGACTCTCCAAATATCAAACAAAAAGGTCCAAAAGTTCCGAGCCAAAGGGCATGAAAGAAATCAAAGATGAGAGGATTCTCCATTGGTGACACAAAAAAAGTAATTACCATTGGAAATTCAACATGTTAAAAGCATTGAGGCAAGAGGAAGTCCACCAACAATCACACACCAAAGAAAGACTTTACATTTATATGGAGTCTTGTTGAGCTAACCCTCCATGATAGTCATTTTCCACCAAACATGAGATTTATGCAAGCTCCATTGCCCTTTGTAGTTAGCTAATTGTCCTTAATCATAAGGTGAAATGCTTGGTTAGCTAAAGACTTTTCAAGATGGACTCATCTTGCAAGATCCCAATCCTGCCATGGACAAATTAGAATCAAGAGTAGGAAAGGGCTCGATAGACTATAATATCATTAAAATTTGGCCCCACAAATCTTGATATCCTTTAGGGATCCAAATAAGCCTCCTGCCAATGCGGAGAGACATCAACCCACTACAACTCACCAAAGTGGCATTAAGAATAGAAGGTAAGCCCAAGCGTGCCATACAATGTATTAAGCAAGAAAGAACTCTACCTGCATTAAATACAGATAATTTGTAAAGGTGCCAAAAAATTCCTAACATATTGATTGCTAAAAAAAAAGTAATTCTTTCTTCAATAGTAGAGTGGTAGCAACTTGGAAGTGGTAGAGTGATACGAGAGAGAGAGAGAGAGAGAGAGAGAGAGAGAGAGAGAGAGAGAGAGAGAGAGAGAGAGAGAGAGAGAGAGAGAGAGAGAGAGAGAGAGAGAGAGAGAGAGAGAGAGAGAGAGAGAGAGAGAGAGAGAGAGCATATATGTAGGAGAAATAGTGACAAAGGGAGTCTCTAAGAGAGAGAGAGAGAGAGAGAGATTGTGTGTGTGTGTGTGTGTGTGTGTGTGTGTGTGTGTGTGTGTGTGTGTGTGTGTGTGTGTGTGTGTGTGTGTGTGTGTGTGTGTGTGTGTGTGTGTGTGTGTGTGTTGAGCTTGTGCAATTAAGAGATAAGTGATAGAGATAGAGATAGAGAGATGGAAAGAGAGTGTTGTAACTAACTTAAAGAACATCATGGGCCATCAATTGGCCATGTTTGTTAATTTAAATCTTTAACTTGAAGATGCTTCATGCTTGTTTGTGCACTTGACCTCCTTCATATACTTGAAGTTGAAGACATGACAACTATCCTTGTGGACCTTTAAAGATTGGGGGTAGAGTTGGAGGTTGCTTTTCTTCTTGGATTTCCTATTTTGATTAAATGGAGCTACTCAAGAGTGGAAGATGACAGAGGAGATTATTGAGGAGTTGAAGCCAGTTGAGGGTGGAGTAAATAGGTCTATCATGACTATATGCTAAGTATTCTTTCCCAATATAGTTGAGGTTTGGGTATTGTTGGGCATCTGAAATGGAGGAAACTGTGAGAGTACAAATAATGAGTTGGTTTGGTAGCAATTTCACCAATCCTTTCTTTTTTTATTAAATCTCCAAAATTGCTTGAAAAAAACCTTTTTTTTTTTACATGACATCTTGTTCTAGAAATCTTCCATAGCTTTTTAGGATATTTACAATAAATAATATCTAAAATATGCTATTTTTATCCAAAAATCTAATATTTTTGGATCCATACTATACACATTGACATTAATGACTAATATGGCTCATAGCTCTCGTTCATGTAGTAACTTCCGTGATGGGTGGCTACAGTCCTTGTCAATTCGAAAAAAATATCTAGTTATGACTCTCATTTTTTTAATATTTTTAATTAAATAAAAAATTAGTTAAATTTTTTACTTTGGTTAGTCTTTAGTTAGTAACCTTACTAACTTACTAATTGACTAACTAACTTTTGAACTAACCAACTAACTTTTAATTGTGTGGAAGTATTACAATGGAGCTTTGTGTGACCTACATTGGATTGGGGACTGGACTTACTACATGCCCAACAGGGAGTTATAAGAAGGATTCATGAAGGAAGAATGAGGAGAAGATGGCACTGATTTTGGCACCAAAAGACTGCCGCCAATAGATTTCCATGAGCTTGAAGGATGAGGTGAAGAGCTTTGGCAAGTAATGATTAATGTAGGTATATTAAATTGTTGGTTTGTTAAAGGGAGTTTACATGTGGATGGGAAGGTTTATGAAGGGGCAAGTTAGTGCAAGAGAGGTGGGACCTAGCATTGTAAATGGCATGAGAGGATCTTGAAGATGTGGACCTAGCATTAGAGTTGTGTCTGGCAAGGGATGAATTTGAAGATGTGGTTTTGCAAATGGTGCAACTAGATAAAGAGTTAGAGATCGAGAGTTTGTGGTGGTTGAAGAGGCTGGAGTTCATTAAATATGGCACTCCTACCATAAATAAAGACTTTGTGCTTGGGTCATAAAATCTATAAGCTTTGTGATCATAAGGCTCACCATATCTAATGAAGATAAGTTGTGTGGCTCTAGGAGAGAATTTGGATTTGTGATCCGTGTTGATAAGAAAGGCAATGCATCCAAATATCTTAAGATGTGATAAGTCAAGAGGGTGGCCAAAAAACCATAGTTCATAGGGAGTGTTATTGTGAAGAGAGGTAGAATACAACCTATTTTGAAGATAGGTTGCTGTAGCAATTGCTTCTTCCCAATATTCTTTTCCAAGACATGCTATTGATAGCATAGCTCTTGCAGCATTTAGCAGAGTGCAGTTCTTACATTCAACAACTCCATTTTTTTTGTGGATGGTATGGTATGGTAAGCTCATGGTTAATCCCAAAAGCTTTGCAATAGTCTTTGAACTCATTAGATGTGTACTCTGCTCCATTATCTATCCAAAGAGCCTTGACTTGTAACTCATGCTTATTCTCCATTGCTACTTTGTATTCTTGGAACTTTGAAAATACTTACAACTTCCTTGTGAGAAAATATACAATAGTATATCTAGAGTAATCATCAATGAGTACGATGAAGTATTTTGCTCTAGTGAGAGAGATGGGATTGATGGGACCACAAATGTCAAAATGTACTAATTGAAGAGGTTGAGTTGTAATGGAATAGGATTTAGGGTAAGGAAGATGTGTGGCTTTGTTGAGAGCACAGGCTTGAAAAAATGGAAGCTAAGAAAGAGAAGGTGGGATAACTAGGACAAGTTTCTTATAGGTAAGTTATTGGAGAACATGTTGAGAGGCATGACCAAGTCAAAAGAGCCATAGAAGAGAATCTTGTGGTGAACTAGAGAGTGAGGTGGAATTAGCGAAAGCATTGACAGGAGGTTTGAGAATTGAATAGCCAAGTGTATAAAGTTGAGCTAATCTTGGACAAGTAATTTTGAGAGAAGGTGAAAGTAGGTGCAAGATATAATGGTCCTTGAAGAAATGAGTAGTGAGAGAAGCTTAAGAAGTGAGCTCACTGATGCTTAAAATTTTTTTATTGAGATTTGGAACATAGTAGACTTTGTGTACCTTGCTTATGTGGTTAGATGGAAGGTCCACTTGAATGGTGCCATAGTCCCGAGCTTACTCGATGTTGTTGTCCCCCATGGCTACACTAAGTGGAGTAGACATCTCTTTGAAATTGACCAACCGTTCTTTGTGAAAAGACATATGATGAGTAGCTCCAGAGTCTCAAAACTAGGTGTATTCTTCTTTGGAGTCTTGATGAGATACCTAGACACTTGTAGCTAAGCTGATGATGGTATTCGATTGATCTTATGTGTCATAATTTCCAAAGCTAATAAAGTGAGCTTGCCCCCTTGAGTGATGTTTGATGCACCTAACTTTTTGTCGACATTCCTTTTCTATATGACCTTGTCTTTTGCAAACATTATATATGAGATGATAGTGAGGATTTCTAGAAATGGATAAGGATTGAAATGACTGACGGGAGTTGGGTATGTGAGAGGCCAAGGATTCCTTTGAAGTTAGACCGAGGAGAAAACTTGGGCTTTGGGTGAAGAGAATGAGCTCTTTTGTGAAGATGTTTTAGGTTGTAGAAAATTATAGCCAGGGCTTTGGACTCTTGAGTAGAAGAAGTGAAAAGATTATACCTCATGACTTACTCTTGTTTGATTCTATTAATGATAGACTGAAGCTTGAGTTTATCAATGGATGTTTGAGTGGTAATAAAGGCTCTCCAAGATAGAGGCAAAGAGGAGAGAAGAAACATAGCTTGTAGTTCTTCAAAGATAACTAGTCTAGATATTATGGTTTCATATGATAGGGACTACCATTGTTTTAAGAACTTAGTGGCAGATTGATATTCATGCATAGTGGTAGTGGCTAACTTTCTAAACATGGTCATTTGATGTACAATATTTGTGTGTTCATAGGTATTTGTGATGAAATCCCAAATATCTTTTGCAGTGGGTATTATTCTTACTAGTTGCACTTGTCAATCTCCACAGTGGATAAGTATCTCCATCCTTGCAGTAGTTGCATCGCTTTGCATCTAGTCTTCCTTGTCTATTTCTTCTTGTTTAGGGCATTCTTCCTCACCCTTAATGATGTTCTAAAGGTTATCTTGGGATAGGTATAGATCCATCCTCAGCTTATGGACTTGATAGTTGGCTACTAGTGAGTTTGTCAATCTTAATGTGTCGGTTGTAAGAGGTAGTGGCATTGACGAGAGCTATTAGAGTAATGAGAGTATAGGAAGATAAGTGGTTCATGATTTTGAATAAGATACAATAAGCTAGAGAACTAGAACTTGGGACTCTAATACCATGTGGTGAAAAGAAAGAACTAAAGAATAAGTAGATGAGAAGACACTATGTGTAATGAGAGAAAGAGTGATAAAGACAATATAGAAAGTAGAGTGAACTATAATTGTTGATTTCATTGCTAGTAGCTGTACATACACATGATACATTAAATGAGGTAGATGAGCTCCTATTCTAAATATCTAGGATATTTACAATGAGGATAATTATGGGATCCTTTTTTTTCACATGTTTGCATATCCTTATCTTATCCAAACTTTATCCTAATAAAAGGCTCCCCTTGGTTGAATCCCATGGCCTCTTAATAAGAGCACCGACTAAGTGGTTGGGCTTGGTTCCCACCACCCCTAATATATGTGCATAAAAATATCACAACCATACATTCCACAAATCCTTGCCCCTATCCAACCCAACAACTTGCATCTAGCAACTATAACATTCTTTCAACACTTGAGCAAGTTGAAGACAACTACTGTGCATCATTGCAAGAGTTTATGCATATGCCTAACATATGGATGGAGTGAATGTAAAAGTGCATAGAAAAAACTTTATTAAAACACTAGTGTTAGTAAATGTCTGAGATTTTACAAGCTTGACCACTAGACTTTATGAAACACTTTTTATTTCAAGCGCTTTATCCCATTTAGCAATGACTACCTTTCAAATAGCCTATACATCCTCCGCACTCATCGATCTATCCATTCTTCTCCCAAACCATACAAAATTAAGAATGAATGAATCAACAAGAGTGTAGTAAACTCGTTGTATTACCTTCTCCTCAATGTTGCAAAGCAAAGGCTCAATGGCAGCTCCATGATCTATGTGGTGGTACTCAATCTGTCTTCTCTACTCCATTGCTCTCAATTTGATTCACACCTAATCCACAAGAGGAAATACAAAGAAGAAGAAAGAAAACATGATCTCTACTTCAATCTACCTCTCATCCAAAGAGGGAAAGAAGAGAATAGCACATGCAAGGAAGAAGCTTCACCTCTCAAGTCCCTCATTCTCACGCTCTTACTACCTCACTCTCAAGATGGAGCACATGTCAATAGATTTGAAGAAAGAAGAAGAAAAAGTATGCTCTCAAGTTTTCACACCACAAGAATGAGCTTATCCATTCACTTTCTATTTTTTCATACATGAGGTTTTGAATTTGGGTTTCCACTCTTTTCTAATATATGCATATACATTTAGATTATATCGATTAGGGGAAGTTTGAAGTCCTAAAAATGCCCTCTAAGAGAGTTTGACCAAATGATTTCCTTAAAAATTGGGAGCATAGCCAAATTTTTGTAAACGAGTTCCAAGCTTATCAAAGATAGTATTTTTAGAACCTGCTCTTCACAAGCTTTCTGATAACATATAGTATGATGGGATTTCAAGATTGGACAAGACTAGATTCCATAAAGTATTCTTTTGGCTCTTAGATGATTCCATTATGGTAAAATTTCCTTGGCAAAAGGGAATCTTTAATGTAACTTTACTATTTGACTTCAATCCATATATTATTGGAAAGCTCTTGAAGAGTAGGTTTTAAGAATGCAATCTTCGATAAGCTTGGAATTCATTTATAAAAATTTTACTATGCCCCCATTTTGTGGGGGGAATATTTTCGTCAAACTCCCTTAGAGGGCATTTTAAGACCTCAAATTTTCCCTAATGACCATCACGAAAGTGAATGAAAGCTAGTGCATGTACCTTATCGAGCTACATGTCTTTCATCTTGGTAGAAAATATTACAACTTGTACAGGCCCTACATCCATCTCTTAAAATAATAATACAATTAGTTGTACAACTAGGGACATTGACAAAAAGTTATTACATACCTTATGCCCTTCACTTAATTTTCTATTCTCTTTACTTTAGATTCCTTTGTTTGCCTTTGTCAATTTACTCCATCATTCTGTTGCCTTTCCATTTGATGGTTAAGATTGCCCCCCTTTTAGTTAGCTAAGTGCTAGAGTCCCATGGCAATGGTAGCATATTTTTGGTTGCATCAAAGATGAGGAATATTGGGGACAATTGTGGGATCTTTGTGAGGAGAGTAGTGGTTGTTGTTGTGGCTCGATTTGGATGTTGAGGTTGTTGGGAGATCATTGTGGGAATTGGATTGGTTTTATGCATTGGATATCAAGCAATAAGTAGTAATGGGGATTAGATGTAGCACATGAGATTAGGGACTTCTAGCGGGAGGCCATTTGGAATCAAATGGACTTGGTAAAGCTAGGAACCATAAAGAATATTGGCTCAAGGTAGAACTTGCAAGCCACTTGATTTACTTGTACCTACTGTAAGGGAAAACCTCTCATATTCTCTCCCTAGGGAAGTGCTAGTTTTCTTGCATGCATAAAACGTATGGATAGATTGGGAGATAGGTTGATCTCGAGGAAAAATCCACAGTGTTGTCCTATACTTGAGGACCCCATTCGTGTATATGCTATGGTGCAATCACTTATGTGAGTGCATGTGCTTTGTTTTGTTGATTATAAATGAAGTAGGGTACGAGTTAAAGGAGTTAACGAATTATTGTATGATCCATAGGATTCACAATCATGAGTTTGATGAGGTTCTTTTATGATTTACCATGATTAGAGACTATAATGCTAAGTAGGACTATAGCATTGAATGATGCCTAGTTGACTTATTAATTGTCATACTTCCTACATTGTTGTCACACAATCATGAGAGATAGGAAAATATTGAAAGAACTTATGTAGGTAACTTAGGGAGACATGTCTAACTATAGGCAAGCCAAGACTCCCTAAGCGTGTCCTACTCTTGATCTGCCCTGACTTTCCGTGGGGGAATAAGAAACATGGCTAAGGGGTTAGGAATGGAGCCGGATAGATCAAGGCCGCTGGGCATATCTAATTTAAGGACCCCTACGTGCACTACTGCTTTTGTGCATATGCATTTCTCTTTTTCTTTTATTCTTTTCTTTCTTTTGAATTATAATGTAGTATTGAAGGACTTTCTAACCTCATTGTGAAAGGTGGAAAGAGTAAGCGAGAATGAGCAAAAGCAAAAAGCAATAGTTATGAAGATTAGAGTAAAGAGAGAGAGCAAGACCATATGTGAAAACTCTAACAATCATAATGTGTGACCTACCTTCCCTTATTCCATTGTCATAGTAAGAATAAAGAATGAAATGATAGTGATGGTTAGCCACCACCACTATTGTGTATAGGTGTACAGACAAGAAGTACAAAGTAAATGTGAGTGGCATCATCCAAGTGTGTGGGCAATAAGTATAGAGTAAATTTGAGTGCCTAGGCACATGAAGCCTTTAACCCCAAACAATATCTCAATTAAATATGAGGGGCAGTAAATGTGGGTTCCTAGGCACATGCAACCTTTAACCCCCAACAACCTCTCACTTAAAGGTGAATATGACTAAGTGAGGAGGAAACAAAAAAAAGTGCGATGCTCTTTGGCTTCCTCATATGAGATGTGCCATAGAAGATTTTCTAGAAACCAATCATAGTGCTCACCAAGTTATTCTTGCTCCTTCCATATCAATGTACATGCTAGTTATTCCTCATGTTCTTTAGCCAACATACCCATGTTAGTGTGGATGTACATGCATGTGAGCAACTTCAACCTAGCCTCCAATTCTATGAGATACTTAGAGGCATTCATATTTTCCAAGCGAGCATGCTTTGGTATCATTTCTTCTAGGGTTTTGACAATTTCTTTGGGCTTTAATATGGCACAAGATTTAGAGTAAGATGGGCAAAGATTGAAGGAGTGTAGGATTTCTTGTGCTTTCATGGTTCTTATTTTTATTCCTTAGGTTCCCTGGCTACCATGCCTTACTTCTTATCAAAATGATAACTGTAGTCACTTGATTGGATATCATGCTCTTTGATTTTATCAGTAGATTGAGTTTTATTTGAACAATTGGAAGTATCTATCGCTTTGAATCCTTGGAACTTTTGAAACTATTCATTAGCTTAGCACTTTGGGAGAAGCAGGAATGGAGATGTCTATAGATTGGTTGTGTGTCATGGCTATCAGTTTCTGATCTTTTCCCTGGATTCTATTTTTGTGGATTCTACAACTATAACTATTTCATTTTCTTTATTTTATTTCTCTTGGATAATGAAGGTGAGGACTTAGGAGATGCCCTCACTTGGTTTGGAAACTGTATCATTGGACTACTCATCAAGGATCAAGTTTTATTTGCAATAGGTGGAAGCATTTGCTTCTTAGAATCCTTGGAACTTTTGGAACCATTTATTGGCTTAGTGTTGCTTTGGGAGAAGCGATAATGGATATGTCCATGTATTGGTTGTATGTCAAGGCTATTAGCTTCATGGCTTTTGCAACTATTTGCTACTTTTTTTGTTTCCCTTGCTACCTTTTCTTTCTCTTAGATAATGAAGGTGCAAACTTTGGAGATTTCTATGCCTTCACTTGGTTTGGTAATTGTGTAATTGGGTAGGTCATCAAGAATCTCTTTTTCTTTGTCTCCTCATGAATGTTTTATTTCCACACTTGATTGGATATCATGCTCTTCATTTATTAGTTCATCAAGTTTTATTTATTACAATAGTTATTGGAATCATTTATTGCTTGGAATCCTTGGAAATTTTATAAACATTCATTAACTTAGCACTTTTGGAAGAAGCAAGAATGGAGATTTCTATGGATTGGTTGTATGTCAGGGCTATTGGCTTAGCACTCTTTTCTTTAGATTCTATTTTTGTGGCTTCTACAATTGTTTGATGTTGTTGTTGCTTCCTTTTCTTTCTCTTGGATAATGAGGATGCATACTTGAGAGATTCTATGCCTTCGCTTGGTTTGGTAACTCTATCATTGAACTACTCATTAAGGATCTCTTTTCCTTTCATCTTCTCATGATTATTATGTTTTCACAGTTGATTAGATATCACGCTTTTCATTTATAAGTAGAATGAGTTTTATTTGCAACATTTGAAAGCATATGTTGCTTTGGAATCCTTGGAACTTTTGGAACCATTCATGGGCTTAGTACTTTTGAGAGAACTGTGAATGGAGATGTCTATGGATTACTTGTGCGTTAGGCTATCAGCTAATTGCTTTTCTCCTTGAATTCTATTTTAATGGCTTATACAACTATTTGCTCTATTTTATTTCCTTTGCTTCCTTTTCTTTCTCTTGGATAATGAAGGTGTCGAATTAGGAAATTATGTGCCTTTACTTAGTTTGGTAATTATGTCATTGGACTTCTTATGAAGGATCTCTTTTCCTTTTGTCTTCTCATGGGGCTTCCCTAGGTCATGTTGAGTGATATTGCTATGCCATGGTGATTCTATTTTTTTTTTGTTTTGAAGAGTCAAGCCTTTCAATTGTCTCTTCTTTATTAGGAATATTTAATATGGATGTCGGTAATTGTTCTTGCTTACTTTTTGACTTTGGGGATTTATCTTGTCCAATTGTGTATGGCTTGTCATTAGGAATCTAAGTTAGCATTGCCTCCCTTGATTGTTTCTTTTTAGACTTTGTTCTATGTTTAGGTTTGTTTTTCTTCTATTGAGGATGCACTTGTGTGTGGTACAATGGAGTTGGTCTTGTAGGTGGTTTGGGAAGCCACAACCAATGATTTCCTACAAAGTATGCTTGAGCAAGCAAGAGGGATTGAGGAATCCATTGGTACATACTAGCTCATTGCTGATATCTCTATCTATGAGGTTTAGGCCTTTTTCACGATATTCTATGAGTTTATAGGTCTATTTTGTATCCTTGGCTTCATTCCTTTGATTTTTCATTTGAAGAGTGATCGTATTGATAGGCTCTCTTTCTTTGTTGTGCACTCAAAGCAACTCTTTAAGTGTTCTACTTCTCTCACTAGTTGGAATCTATTTTGATTCAAAGATTTGATCATTGTCCTTCCCTTGAGCACCCATAATATTACCCTTGCTAAAAGTTGTAATTATTCTCACATTTAGGAGTGTTAGATGTATTCGTTGCATAACATAATCAACTTGGTATTTTGTTGTGTTGGGCATAAAGGTGCCTCTACCTAGCCGCTTGTGTATTACTACACTGACAGTACCTGCCACTGCACACTGCAGGTGGCGGGTGCTTGTCATAGTCACTTATTCTTTATTCTTTTAGTGACGGTTTGAATAAAGGAAGGCCCGACCACACATTGTGGTTGTTGGAGTTCCCACATTGAGTTTCACTCTCACTCTTGCTCTTGCTCTCCATATGCCATAGCTCTCACTGCCAAGCTTCTTCCTCCTGGGTTCCATATCCCTTTCAACTGGTATCAGAGCAAAGGCATTGGAGCTTGCCCATCATTCTCTTCAACTCAGATTTGAAGAGCTTCAATGGCAACCATGGCACCTTCATTTGCAGGTATGTTTTGATCTCCCGTCTCCTCCCCGAGCTTCCGGACCTTCATTGGCTTCTTCCAGGGCTGCATTGGAGCCCCCTTGACATTGCCAAGTGCCCCCAAGCACTGTTAAAGACCCCCATTCCCCATGAACAGCTAGCGCAAATTGCGCCACATTTTTAGGGGCTGGGATGACCTGCTCCTTGCATTTCCATGCTCTTCCTTGGCTTCCTGGCACTCTTAGCAACCTTTCCCATCATTGTTGGACTCCTCGACATTAGTGCTTGGCTCTCGGTGATCAGTTCGAGTGCTTCCCCTTCAGCCCTTGCCGTATACACAGTCCCAGGATTGTCAAAACAGGGCAGCACTTGACGTTTATTGTTTGATGCTTCTTGGCATTGCCTGGTGATGCCCGATATTATGGGATGCTACGCTTATGCTTTGGGACTGATTTGGAGAAGATTTGAGCACCGTTTGAGCTTTATTTAGCAGTAAATTGCTTGCTATAATACAGTGGACTGAAGCTCATTTACTTGGTGAAAGGTGAGAAGGATTGAAGCTTGCACACGAGAGCTATGGCGGGAGAGCAAGAGCAAGAAAGAGAGAGACAAGAAATGGGAACTCCAACAGTCACAATGTGTGACTGGGCCTTCCTTTATTCAAACTGTCACTAAAAGAATAAAGAATAAAGTGACAATGACAGGCGCCCGCCACCTGCAGTGTGCAGTGGCGGTGACTGTCAGTGTAGTAATACACGGGCGGCTAGGCGGAGGCGCCTTTACCCCCAACAACCTCCCACTTAAAGGTGAATCTGCCCTAGTGAGGAGTGAAAAGAAAAAGAAAAAAGACAGTACAACATGTACACATGTACAACAGGATGAGGAAAGATGTCATCTCATCCCACGTCCATCAACCTCCTGAGAAAGGCAAAGCGCTCTATAGAGAGGCTTTTCGTGACCAGATCTGCAGGATTCTGGTCAGTTAAGATCTTGACAAGATCAACAGACTTGTCCTCAATGACCCCCACGTATGAAGTGATACTTCACCTCAATCTGTTTCGTCTTCACATGGAATACCGAATTCTTGGCTAACTAAATAGCACTCATAGAATTTGAATGCAGTGTAGGGATAGCATCAATACCAAGGTCAGCAACCAAACGACCCAACCAAACGGCCTCCTTGCAAGCCTCACTGGCTGCAACATACTCGGCCTCTATAATAGAAAGGGCCATGCGTTTCTGCACCCTGGACATCCAAAAAATAGCACCTCTAGCATAGGTGAATACATAGCCGAAAGTGGACTTCCTACTATCAGCATGTCCTGCATAATTAGAGTCAGTGTAACCCACGACTCCTGTATATTGGTTGCCATAGCATATGCACATATCTGCAATGCCCTTCAGGTACCTCATGATACTCTTCATGGCATTCCAATGGTTCTTGCTAGGTGTAGCCATATAGCGTGCCATAACACCAATTGCAAAGGAAATATCTGGACGAGTGGCTATCATGGCATACATAAGACTGCCCACTCCGGATGCATAGGGAATCTTGGCCATCTCGGCCCTCTGCTCATCTGTCTACGGACAATCAGCCTGCGATACCTTCACATAAGAAGGCAATGGACAGCCAATAGGCTTTATGTCCTGCATGCAGAAGCGCTCAAGGACTTTATGCATGTACTCCCTCTGTGACAAGTAGAGGAGTCCCTAATGCCTGTCGCGTCCAATGCACATACCAAGTATGTGAGCGGCCTGTCCTAGATCTTTCATCTCAAAGATCTTCTTGAACTGAGCCTTAAGAGCATCTAGCTCATCATGAGCTTTCCCTGCTATTAGCATATCATCCACATAGAGTAATAAAATCAATAAAGAACCATCGTAGGCTTTCTTCATGTAAAGACACGGATCCATAGCACTCCTGCTGTAGCCCTGTGACTGCATAAAGGCATCAAACTTATGATACCACTCCCTAGGTGCCTGCTTCAAGCCCTAAATTAGACTTTTCTTCAATTTGCACACTAGGTGCTCCCTGCCAGGTTCTGCAAAGCCCTTAGGCTGCTCCATATAAATCTCATCATGCAAGTCCCCATGTAAGAAAGCCGTCTTGACATCCATCTGGCATAAATCCAAGTCAAGCTGAGCAACCAAAGCCAAGACTAAGCGCAGGGTGGTCATCTTAACCACAGGAGAAAAGACCTCATCAAAGTCCACACCATGCTCCTGCTTAAAACCCTTTGCTACTAGTCTAGCCTTGTATGTCGGCTATCTAGGGGTACTTTTCCGCTTGTACACCCACTTGCATGGCAAAGCTTTCTTGCCCTTAGGCAAGGAAACCAAATCCCAAGTCTCATTCTTATGCAAGGAGTCTATCTCAGACTGCATAGCCCTCTCCCAGGAGTGACTGTCACCATTATGCATAGCCTCATCATAAGTGAAAGGATCTCCTGAATCTATAACCAAGACATAATGCATCAAGGGCTGAAATCTATTAGGTGGAGGTCTGTCTCTAGTAGACCATCTCACAGTAGGCTCTGCTGGTTGCCCAGCTGCCTGTCCAACACCCTAACCATGAGTATCTGCTGCAGCTGTAGGCTGTCCAATTGGTTGTGCGGGAGCTCTCTGCTCCTCCTGAAATATGACCCTGAGGATCTTAACAACTCTCTCAGGGCTATCGATGCATCTTGTCTTCATGGAAAACTACATCATGACTGCGGATGACTTTCCGCGCCTTCTGATCCCAGAGAGATGATAACCCATCTCACCTGCATCCCCATAACCAAGGAAAATGCATTTGACACTCTTAGGATCCAGCTTACTTCTCTTGTGCTTGGGCACATGGCAAAATGCCTCACATCCAAAGACACAGAGATGCGCATAAGAGGGAGGTTTTTCAGTCCATACCTCCTCTACAACCTGGAAATCGAAACCACTAGAAGTTGATCTGTTTATGATATGCACAACTATACTAACTGCCTCAGCCCAAAAGCAATGTGGTAGGCTTGTGTGGCTAAGCATACTACGTACAGGCTCCTGGATGGTTC
Source organism: Lygodium microphyllum (assembly GCF_053477565.2). Lineage (NCBI taxonomy): Eukaryota > Viridiplantae > Streptophyta > Polypodiopsida > Schizaeales > Lygodiaceae > Lygodium > Lygodium microphyllum. The sequence goes on from NC_141139.1 coordinate 33,585,141, forward strand.
TATTCATCCGCTCAGCCAAACCATTCTGGGAGGGTGTAGGAGGCGATCAATTGACACTTAATACCCCTCTCATCACATAACTGCTCAAAAGCACGTGAGACATACTCACCCCCATTATCTGTCCTTAGGCATTTTAGCCGATACCCACACTGGTTCTCAACCAATGCAAGCCATCTTTGAAACATAGCCAAGACTGGTTCTCAACCAATGCAAGCCATCTCTGAAACATAGCCAGACTGGTTCTCATCAATGCAAGCCATCTCTGAAACATAGCCAAGACATCGGATTTCAGCTTAATGGGATAAGCCCAAACTTTCCGTGAAAAATCATCTATGAAAGTAACAAAATACTTTGCACCACCTAGAGACTGACAAGGCATGGGTCCACAGACATCCGAATGTACCAATGCCAAGGGCTCACTCATGCGTGGCCTACCAAACTTCTTATGGGTAGACCTAGTCTGCCTGCCATAAAGACAATGCTCACATGAATCAAAACATGCATAATCAAGGGGCGGTAAATACTGCAAACCAGAAAGCATTTTCATTCCCTTCAAAGACATATGGCCCAAACGAGCATGCCAAAGGGATACATGGGGGATAGAACCCATAGACAAAACATGATCAAGGGAAGAAGTGGATACAATCAAGGGATAGAGGCTGCTAGCCTTGGCACCTCTCGCATTCACAAGTCTGCCACGAGTGATCTTCCATGCAGAGTCTCCAAAAGATACATGATTACCTGCGTCATCAAGCTGTCCAATTGACAGGAGACTGCTTGTCAAAGCAGGTATATGACCTACATCCTGTATAACAAAACTGTTGCCAGAAGAAAACTGCAGCCTAGCATCACCAATGCCCACAATATCAAGAGAGCTGTCATCACCCAAGCGCACAGAACCCGAAACAGTATGATATGAATGAAACCACTCTTGGCAAGGTGTCACATGAAAGGATGCACCTAAGTCCAAGAGCCAACACTGTGCATACATAGAGTGTATCTCTGTCATCTGCGAAGCACTAGAAGAAGCTGCAAGGATATAATCATCATTATCGACAGCCTCAGGCTGCATAACATTGATCTCTGCAATTTTAACACTGGACTTTGCAGGTACTATGTTGCGATCAGAAGACTTATCCTGCACTTTGTCTTTCCCCTTATCTTTGCGCCTTTCATTGTGCAGTTCATGGCATTGTGGCCTAATATGGCCCTTTTTCCCACAATGGTGACAAGTAACATCTGCATTCCTGCCATGAGATTTGCTACATGATTTTCCACGAGACTTGGACCGAGATTTTTGAGAATCCCATCCACGGCCACTACCACTGCTATGCTTCCCATGCCCATCATTCCTGCCTCTCTGTCATAGCATGCGACACATGAGAGGCATCCAAATTCTTGCGATGAACCTTTTCCTGCAGAAGAGCACTCTCAAAATCAGATAATTTCAAGGTAGCAGTAGAGGCACATAATGCAGTGCGGAATAATCCCATGACTCATCAAGAGTACCAAGCAAGAAAAGAGGAGTGACATCCTCTACAAAAGTGATGTCCTGCGAAGTCAAGTTCTTGAGTATAGCATGGAACTGGCTCAAGTGAGTAGACATAGTCACATTCTCCTTCATGCGCAGATCCATAAGCTGCTTCAGCCAATACATCTGACTCGCTGGACTTTTCTTGTCATAGAGATTCTTGATTTTATCCCACAACTGCCATGCACTTTATTCTTCCTCAAATACATTGTAATGAACCTGTTCTGTGAGAGATAATACAATAATGGACTTGCATAACTCATCAAGCTCAAGCCATTCCTCATCTGGCATAGTTGTAGGCAGATGCTCGCTCAACCTCAATGGTTTGGTATGCGATTTTTGCACCAACACCTGCCAAATCTGGCTCTTCCAATAAGAGTAATCCGTACTATCAAGCTTAGTGATGTTGAAAATAGCATGATCAGTGGATGAACTTGCCATAATGCAGGCTGTAAGATTATAGACAGTTCAAAACTGCTTGCTGTTTACTATAGAAAATTACAAAAAAATCACCAAAATCGAGATAAAATGGCGAGAAAAGTGTAACCAATGCTATTGCCCACCAAGTACTAGTGAAAGTACACCATTTCAAAATATTTCAGCATGAAAAATCCATGTCAGTACGGAGTGATATGCTTGCTGTAATAAATGATAGCAGGGTACTGTGAGAAGCAATGGCTGACCAAATCACTGCACCAAGTCAAGAAATGATAGCCAAGACATGACCAGCCATAAACGGGCATAAATCAGCACCAAACAATCATCAAGACCCCGAGCAAACACCCAAACATGTCACCAAAGCATTCGTCAGTGATGAGTACGCATACCCCCTGGACAATAGGGCAAAGTATACATAACATTGACAAGACTGACACCAGTAGGTGTATGCTCACAAGAGTGCAAAGCCCAAGCTCAGGTCAAAAGCAATTCCAAGATATCACTGCATGAACCATGCAACATTTAAGTGTAAGAGATCCCAAAGTCTCAAGTATTTGCAAAATGATCAAATAGCATAAACCTCCTACTCAATGTCAGTCAAGCATACAAGATGCTCCCACTAGCTCAAAAGGTGGATAAACTAGCTCAACAACTCAAGCAAACCAAGTCAAAGTACCAAAGACAGGTAACCAAGACAATGCGTCAATAGCATCCAAGGTCGTAATGGAAAAAGCCAAGTCGTAACGGAAAAATCCAAGTCAATATCCAACTGCTCAAGGGAATACTCAAATGAATGTCAAGACGAGCTCAAACAATTGCCATCCACAGCCAAAGCATAAAGCACTCACTAAGACATCATAACCCGTACTAGGTAGCCTAGGCATAAACCATGTCATAAATAAAATGCCAGCTACAAAGAAGTGACAGTCAAACCCAAATCGAGCTCTAATCTCAGCTCAAAATCATTCCAGAGCATAAACAAGACATGTGGCATAGTCCAAATACATCATGACATCATATCGAGTAGCCGGGAGGACCCCGTTGACCAATAGGCATAACCCAACTGTAGTATAAATAGCTTTAGCCCTGAAGTTTCCAGCAGCATATAACCTCTGTAAACTGAGCAAATCAATGCTCAATCCAAGTTCAAATCCATAGGCAAACCATATGCATACATTCCTATATGTATATGCACCAATTGGGCATAATCAGGCATCAAATGCCAAGACCTGTAAGCATAAAATTGAAGTAACAGGTGGCTGCCCTATTTTGGACAGATCTGGGATTGTTCAAAACAGTCAATGACTGAGCTAAATCAGCTCCAAATACGTCTCACATAAGAGGCATAACATCCACAAGTGATCCGGTATCAATAGACATCAATAGAAGCATCACATAAGCCATAGGCTTACAAATACATGCTATCTCAGACTTGAAATATGTTGCAGAATATTCTGTCATTAAAATTTGTCAAATCCAACATCACCATCACATCCGGAGCATGCCAAATCCCTAACTTAGACTCTTACCTTACTTGAATCGGGTTTCGAATGCCCGAGATATGACAAAAAGAGTGATTTTTGGGCCAGATTTTGAAACATGCGCAAAAAAAACATGAGCTAGCTGGGGGGGTCTGCTATCCCACGTGTCAAAAATGGGGCCCAAAGGGGGCACAAATGGGGCCAAAGAAGGCCTACACCAAGCCTCAACAAGCTTGATAGGCTGGAAGCAAGATCCAAGTGAAGGAACCTCCAAGAGGTGTGAGGTATGGCTGCCCACAACTTGTGAAAACCATGTTTACCTAGACCCGTGGACTGAAGTAAAACTCTGAAATAATGAAGCAATACCTCAATGTCAATGCCCTGATGGTGCCTCAATAGGCCGGGAAGAAGCTCGGGAAGCTGGGGAGTGATGGGAGCTCAAGAGAATGAGCTATGCCTGCCGGGAAGGAGACCCAATGCGAGTGGATAGTCAATGGGAAGCTGAGAATGCCATGAGCCAAACTCAAGAGTCAAGAAGCCGTGCTCTCATACCAGTTGAAAGGTGAGAAGGATCAAAGCTTGCACTCAAGAGCTATGGCGAGAGAGCAAGAGCAAGAAAGAGAGAGACAAGAAATGGGAACTCCAGCAGTCACAATGTGTGACTGGGCCTTCCTTTATTCAAACTATCACTAAAAGAATAAATGATAGAGTGATGGTGACGGGCGCCTGCCACCTGCAGTGTGCAGTGGCGGTGATTGTCAATGTAGTAATACATGGGCAGCTAGGCGGAGGCACCTTTACCCCCAACACTTGCTGTATGCATTGGTTCTTGGATACGGGGTGCTTACTGGAGGTTTGAATGATCATACCGATGTACTTGGAGTTTGTCAAATGCTTCTTCTTGGTTATGGAATTCTTTTGAGCTTGGAATAGGCTTTGCCTTGGTTGTCATTCACTGGCATTTGGCTTCAGTTTTCATGCTTTGGACTGGTTTATGCATATTGTCACTGCTTGACATTTAGGCTTCTTGCATTTATGCTTTGGTCAAATATGGATGCCACTTGGTTTGCCCATGCTTGACAGTTACTTGGAGCTTCGTCTTCAAATGTATTTGAGCATTTTGGACCTACTGGGCATTCCATTTGGTTGTCAGTTACATGCTCTTTGAATGCTTTCATGCTTATGCTTTACGAGTTTGAGATAGCTTGGGATTTATGCTCTAGATGTACCCTACTGGGATTTCACATGTCTGATGCTATGTATTCGTTGTATTAGAGCGTTGCTTGCTCTCTTTGCATTTGACTTTACTTCTAGTGGGAACCTCTTGGTATATTTAGATGTACACATAGTCTTATTTACACTTAAGCTTGAGCTTGTGGAATAGTTACATGCATTTTCTCTCTTGAGAGCTTTATGTTACATACACTTGATGCCATGAAGGGTATCATAAGGTACCTAAAGGGCACGACAGATATGTGTCTTTGCTATGGCAGCCAGGATACAGGAGTCATGGGCTATACTGACTCTGATTATGCAGGACATGCATATAGTAGGAAGTCCACTTCTGGCTATCTGTTCACTTATGCTGGAGGAGCTATCTCTTGGATGTCCAGGGTGCAGAAGTATACAACTCTTTCTACTAAAGAGACCGAGTATATTACGGCCAACAGAGGCTTGCAAGGAGGCTATCTGGTTAGGCCGTTTGATTGCAGACCTTGGTATGACAGATGCTATGCCTACATTGCATTCAGATTCTATAAAGCCGCATCTGCAAACTGACACGTCGGTGATATAAATGCACAACGGTCACCCTGGCATATCATGAGTGGAGCTCGATATCTCAACACTCCCCCTTGAGCTCAATCCCAATTCCTGCATACCAAGCAGGTCTCTGAACTTGCGCAGCTTCTCTGTGCCCAATGCCTTCGTAAATATGTCAGCTACCTGATCCTCTGTGTTGACATAAACTAGATCAATAAGACCTAGTAAAACCCTCTTCCGCACATAGTGATAATGCATCTCAATGTGCTTTGTTCTAGCATGATAGACTGGGTTATTTGCCAAGTGTATACTACTCATGTTGTCACAATAAATGACAACTGGCCCATCTGTAGGCTGATGCATATCATAAAGTAGCTTATGCAACCAGCTACCTCACATGCAGCCATTGCTGCACCCCTGTACTCAGCTTCTGTGCTGGACAAGGCAACTGTAGGCTGTTTCTTGTTGCTCCAAGTGACTGCAGCACTCCCAAAAGAGAATACATATCCACTGGTAGATCGTCTATCAGAAATGCTACCAGCCCAATCAGCATCAGTGTATCCATGCAACTGTATCTGAACCCCAGTCTCATAAAATAGTCCATACTGCAATGTGGACTTCACATACCTGAGTATGCGTCTAGCCGCATCCAAATGCGGTTTCCTTGGAGCATGCATAAACTGACTTACCAATCCAACAACATAGCTCAAATCTTTCTTGGTAATAGTCATATAAATCAAGCTTCCTATTATGCGTCTGTACATAGTAGGGTCTTCCAGAAGCTCACCTGCATCTGCGCTCAGCTTCACATTCTGCTCCAAAGGAACTGAAATAGGCTTACAGCCTGTCATCCCATATTTGGACAGCATGTCCAATCCATACTGCCTCTGCAAGAGCTGTATCCCACTTGGTGATCTAATCACCTCAATGCCTAAGAAATAACACAGCTCTTCCAAATCCTTCATCTCAAACTTTTGCTTCAATAGCATTTTCACATGAAGGATATCTTCATCACTATCACCTGTCATAATCAAATCATCAACATAAATGACAAGTAGCATAATACCTTTCTCTGTTTTTCTCACATAAAGTGAGAAATCTGCCTTGGAAATCTAAAAGCCAATAGTGATAAGATACTGTCCTATCTTGTCAGACCATGCTCTAGGTGCTTGCTTCAAGCCATACAAGGCTTTCTTCAACCTGCAAACAAACTCAGGATGAACAACATGCACATAACCTGGTGGCTCCTCCATATAGACCTCTTCTTGCAAATCACCATGCAAGAAGGCATTCTTTACATCCATCTGATGTAAAGACCATCCTTTGATGCAGCCATAGCAATGACTGCTCTTACGGTTGCCATCCTTGCAACCGGACTGAATGTTTCTTCATAGTCAATGCCATATGTTTGTGCATACCCCTTGACTACTAACCTTGCCTTGTATCTATTCACAGAACCATCTGCATTGTGCTTCACCTTATAAACCCACTTACAACCAATTGCATTCTTACCTTTAGGCAAAGGTACTAATTCCCATGTAGCATTTGCTTCCAAGGCATCCATTTCTTCATCCATGGCTTTCTCCCATTTTTCTTTTCCCATGGCTTGCTCAAAAGAAGTGGGTTTTGGTTCCTGTATCACTTTGACCATATATGCATAGTGAATGGCTGTAAATCCATCATATTTTAGCCTTCCACAGGATACCTAGCTTTGGTAGACCTGCGCAAAGTAGGTTCACTCCCAAGTGCTCTCAAAACATCCCTGGTCTTCCTTACTCTAGGTGTAACAATAGAAGGAATACCCAACTCATCATCAATGCTCTGTTCTGAGCCACTGGATTCACCATCCACATAAGAGTGACCTGCATTCACATCAAACATGGGCTGATCAACCTTCTCTTTTCCTTTTCGTGATACCTGCATACCACATCTGCATTGCTTTGAGAAGATTCTCCTGATCTCAATCTGCCTGTCCATGGCGAAGAATGTGAACCACTGCTAGAGGACGCTCCAGGTCCACTAATATTTTGTGACTGCTGCTGTGAATTCTGTGCAGCATTACCATTTTGTGCATCTACATCATCAATCACATTTACTGGTTTATACCAGCTACTCATCTCATTAAAAAAAACATCTCTGCTCACTGTAAACTTACGAGTAGAAGGGTTATAGCATCTATATCCTTTTTGCTGCAGAGAGTAACCAATAAAGATGCACTTCTCAGCTTTTGGATCCAACTTGGATCTCAACTCATCTGGCACATGTACATAGGCAATGCAACAAAAAATTTTCAAATGAGAAATATCAGGTTTCCTACTAGTATACCTCTGCTCTGGAGTCATCCCATGTATTGCTGTAGTGGGAGTCCTGTTCATTATATAGACTGCTGTAGCAACTGCTTCAGCCCAGTAAAAATATGGCAAGCCTTTTTCGTTGAGCATGGCACGAGATACCTCTCCAATATGCCTGTTTTTCCTTTCTGCAATTCCATTTTGTTGTGGGGTATGACTGCATGAATATTGCTGCTTCATGCCATGCTCCTGCAGGAACCTTGCAAACTCATTTGAGAGGTACTCTCCCCCTCCATCTGACCTTAGGCATTTTATTTGCAGGCCTATTTCTTTTTCAACCATAGCTTTAAGAGTTTTGAAATGCCCAAAAACTTCACTTTTCTTTTTCATAAAATACACCCAAACTTTTCTGCTATAGTCATCAATAAAAGTGACAAAATAATGACAGCCTCCAAGAGATGCAGATTTAGTAGTCCACACATCAGAGTGGATTAATTCCAATGGCTTCTCACTCTCTTGAACATGTCTAGGAAATGGTTTCCTTGCCTGTTTTCCAAATTGACAGGCTTCACATACCTTATGCATTTCTGCAACCTTGAATTTAGGCAATCCTACAACAATATTTTGGGCCTGCATTGATTTAAGTCGTTGTACATTAACATGACTAATGCGTTTATGCCAGATATCAATATCTGCAACTACACCGGTCCCATGTGCAAACATTGCTGCACTCAATTCAGGCATGTCTGCATCCAACGTAAACATTCTGCCCTTCTTCTTTCCTTTTGCTATCAAGCGACCTTTATTTTTCATATCCTCAACAAAGCATCCATGAGGATTAAATCTGACCTGCAAGCCCTGCTCAACCATTTGACCAACAGAAACCAGATTCTTGGTGATATTCGGGACATGAAATACATCGGACATGTATTTCTTTTTTCCATCCTGCATAGACAAAGGAAATTTTCCAATCTGCACAATAGGATGTGTAGTATCATCACCAATCTCCACAAATCCTGGTCTTTCCATTTTCCTTGCATCCTCCATCCATTCTGCATGACCTGTCATGTGGTTTGATGCACCTGAGTCAACATACCACACATCGTTGCTTTCTTCTGCACTTGTCACAGAATTGCTCATGTGCTGCACCATGAACAAATGCTCATTTTTGTCATCACCCTGTCTACTAGAAGATGCATAATTCCCTTGTTGCAATTTTCCATTCATGATGTCATTCTGCTTTTTATAGCAGTCTTTAGCCATATGACCCATTTTACCACAGTAGTAGCATTCAACATTACTATTTGCATTTTGGCCTCTTTGCCATCCACCACGACCTCTTTGGCTCCCCTGCCTCTAGAGTTACCACGTCCTCCTCCATAGGACTGGTTTTCTTGAGTTTGCTACATATTCTAATTTCTACCACGGCCTCCAGATCGGCCTCCTCTACCTCTACCTCTACCTCTTCCAGCATTTGAGTAGAAGACGGCTTCTTTTGAAGTTCCTCCTGAAGAAGATGCACCACCATTTCTCTGCTCCTCAGAAATTATAAGAGCAATTAACTCCTCAAAATCAGGAAATCTTTCATGAACTGAAATGGATGTCCGAAACTGTGCATAATCCTTTCCTAGACCATTCAAGGTCACATAAACTAAATCATCATCTTCCACTGGCGACCCAATGGAAGCAAGTGCATGTGCAATCTTCTTCACCTTCATGTGGTAGTCATTGATGCTCATATTTTCTCTTTGCACATTATGCAACTCTTGCTTGAGCTGCATTTTCCTGGCTTGCGTATTTGTGCTATACATTTTTGACAAAGTATCCCATGCCTCCTTTGGCGTACTTGCATCTTGAATATGCACAATCATAGAGTCTGAAATGCTGATAGACAGCCAATACATAACTTTCTTGGCTCTCTCATGCCATGCTTTAAATGCCTGCATTTGCTGTTGATTGGGAACATCAGGAAGAACTAGTTCTTCTTCATTTCCTACAACAAATTCCCAATATCCTTTTCCCATAAGGAAATTCGTCATTCTAAACTTCCATGCTTGGAAGTTGTTCTTGTCAAGCTTTTCAGTGACAATCTGTGAGAGAGAATCAGACGCCATTATAGAACACTGCAAAAAATTCTGTCACTGCAAAGAACACAGTTTCAGGCTCACAAGGGCAAATATGCAAAACTGACGAAAGTGGTATTTGACCACACAGTCACTTCCTAGTGATGATTTTGCATCAACAGGCAACAAGGATGATTTTGTAACTCCCAATGTCTCTGCGCACAGGCATACGATGCAATTTCTACAGTAACTTTTCACCGACCTGTAGAATAGTGGCTGCACAGTATAAAATTGGGCCTTTTCCTGAGTGCGTGCAGAAAACTTCCGCCTCCAAAACAGGCCCCGAAATGGCCTCAAATAAAAAAGACAGGGTCACCGAGGGCTAAAGCCCTCACCCGCAGCATATATTGCCCTCTTGCTTCACCACGAAGGGCGTCTCAACCTGAGACAATGCACTCTTGCAATTTCCGACTGTGCTACCTGCAGAGATCTGCTCCCAAAACAGAAAATGAAAGCAACACTGCTCCTCTTACCAGAACACTACGAGCTTGGCTTGCTTTCTTGAGCTCCTTACCACGAACAAGGCTCTGATACCATGTCAAGATTGTGGGAGAGAAGGAAGGAGTCTCACTTGTAGCTTTCTTGCTTGCACAATGGGGGAATACACACAGAGGTGGAGGCTGAAAACAGTTTTCCTCTTCTTAGTTGTGTAAACCAAAAAGAACTCAAGTACAAAGAAATAGAAGAACCCTATATATGGGTCTCAAAACCAAACTCAACTAACTAAGGTGGCATACTAATTGAGCCACGAACTAGAGTAGATAAGAATAGCTATCATGTAGCTATTATTCATGGGCGGTGTACCAACCGCATCTGCAACTGACACGTCGGTGACATAAATACACAACGGTCACCCTGGCATATCACGAGTGGAGCTCGATATCTCAACATCTCGTGTGTCACATGCTTTGACTACTAGAGGCAGAGATGGTAATGAAAAGAATGAGCATGGGAATGGCCTTGGCAGAGACTCGTAGAAGTCTAGGTCTAAGTCGTCTGGTAAGTCATGTAGCAAGTCTTTGGGAGAAATGCTAATGTGACATGTCACCATTGTGGCAAGAAGGGTATACGCCCACAATGTCATGAGTTGCACAGTGAGAAGCGCAAAGAGAAGGGGAAAGACAAAGTACATGAAAAGTCCTTTGATCACAGCATTGTGCCTACAAAATCTAGTGTGAAAATTGAGGAGATAAATATCATATACACTGTTGACTCCGATGGGGAGTACATACTTGCAGCTAGTTCTTATGATATTACGCCGTTGACCGAGGTTCACTCTATGTATACGTAGGGCTGGCTTTTGGATTTTCATGCTTCATTTCATGTTACACCATGCCATGAGTGGTTTCACTCCTACCACATTGTCTCTGGTTCTGTTCACTTGGGTGATGATAGGTCACTTACTATTGTTGGCTTAGAGCCTGATGCTAAGCCTGTGAGACAAAGATAGAGGCACATGAATCCAAATTATTCCACCCTCGTGAAAGCCAAATCATTGAAGCTCCTTAAATCTATGTTTATCTATCCAATGACCAATAGTGAATGGGTTTCACCCATTGTGGTAATATCCAAGAAGAATGAAAAGCTGTGAATATGTGTGAATTTCCAAAAGCTGAACTCCAAGACAAAGAAAAATCATTTCCCTATTCCTTTCACAGATCAATTGTCGGACATAGTGGCTCGCTATGAGCTTTATTCCCTCTTGGATGGATTTAGTGGATACAACTAAGTTCAGATCGCAGAAGAAGATCAATCCAAAACAACCTTCACAACATAATGGGGAACCTATGCTTATAGAGTGATGTTGTTTGGGCTCTGTAATGCTCCTACTACATTCCAACGAGTGATAATGGCCACATTTCAAAACCATATGCATGATTTTATTGAGGTGTACCTAGATGAATTCTGTGTCTATAACCTAATCTGTGAGCATTGGGGACACCTAGAGGAGTGCTTTGATAGATGCCGAGAGTATGGGATATCTCTCAACCCCAAAAAATGCGTCTTTCGAGTCTCATTAGGAGCTCTTCTGGGCCACATTGTCTCTGCACAGGGGATAACAACAGACCTTGCAAAGATCGAAAATATTGCAACTTTAACAGTGCCAACCAAACTCAAACAATTGAGGGAATTCCTTAGCCATGTGGGCTATTATAGACGGTTCATTGTGCACTTTGCAATAAAGGCAGTCCCTTGAATAAGCTTCTATGAAAAGATGTAGACATCACATGGATTACTGATTGTGATGAAACATTCAATACTCTAAATCAGTGTTTAATTGAAGCACCCATCCTGAAGCCTCCTGATTAGATGAAGGAGTTCCATGTGCACACTGATGTGTCAGTTGAAGGCTTAGGCACAGTCTTATGCCAAAAAGGCTCCTCAAAGTTGGATCAAACTATCTATTATGCCAACCAAAATGTAATTGACCAAGAAAGGAACTATATCGTGACAGAGCTTGAGTGCCTAGCAATGGTGTTTGCCTTGGAGAAGTTTCGATACTACCTACTGTCGACACATTTCAAATTCTATGTGGACCATGAGGATGTGTCCTTATTCTTGATGAACAAAGCATATGTGAATGGAAGAATGATGAGATGGCTCCTTCTATTCTAGGAGTTTGAATTTGAAGTGGTTACCAAACCTGGTCATTCCCATGTCCTAGCCGATCATTTGTCATGGATCCCTCAGAGTGAGGAAAAGGAGCAGGATTATCCAGAAATTCCTGATGCTTCCCTTTTTCTAGTAAAAAAACTGTAACCCCATGGTATGGAAACATAGCTAACCTCTTGGCAACACAACAATATCCTCCTGGTATTTCCAATCGTTGTGAGAAGAAGAAGGTTCTATTGGAATCAGCCCCCTACACCTTGTTAGGTGGCGCTCTATACAAGAAAGGCAAATACGAAGTATTGCACAGATGTATTGTAGGAGATGAGATTGGAATCATTCTAAAAGTATGCCATGATGAGCCTTGTGGAGGACACTTTGCAGGGGAAGCGACAACCAAAAAGGCCTTGCTTGTTGCAGGATATTGGTGGCCGACTCTCCACAAGGATGCTTATGACTATTGCAAATGTTATGATGCTTGTCAACAAATGGGAAAGCCTACCAAATCCAGTGCTATGCCACTACAACCCATCCTTCCCCTAAAGTCGTTTGAGAAGTGGGGGATTGACTTTGTTGGCCCCATTGATCCACTAACCAGAAGGAAGCAGAACAAATTCATCTTTTTTGTACAAACTATTTGATGAAGTGGTGTGAAGCCAAAGCTCTCAAGTGGGATGATGACAACAACACAGACCTATTCATGTGTATGAGAATATCATCACCCATTTTGGCAGCCCCCTAGAGCTCGTAAGCGATAGAGATACACACTTTCTTAACAAGATTATGGAAGAATTGATAGAGCTGTATAAGATCCACCATCGCAAGTCCACACCTTACTACCCCAAAGCCAACGGCTAAGTCGAAGTTATTAATCACATCCTATGCTTGATCTTGACAAGAACGATTGCTACACATCATTGTGATTAGGACGATCTACTTATAGAGGCCCTTTGGACATATAGAACTTTCCACAAGGCTACTACAGGATAGACCCCTTTCCAACTAGTGCATGGTACGGAAGCCATCTTCCCTGTTGAACTCGAGTGATCGTCTTTGTGCATGGCTATCAAAGAGTGCCTAGGCGATGACCAGTCCCTACAGCGCCGTCTCTGGCATCTAGAATGTTGGGATGAGACTTGCAGGATGGCCCTACAGTGCATGGAAGCCACGTAAGCTCGACGAAAGGCTTATCATGATAGCTTATTTAAGCAAAAGGAGTTTAAGGAGAGTGACTTAGTCCTTGCTTGTGATTTGAGATTTGGCAAGTTTCTAGTGAAGCTCCAACAACAATGGATAGGTCCCTATAACATACTTGTTGTCAACCCTAATGGCTCTGTCCAAGTACAAACAACAATGGATAGGTCCCTATAATGTACTTGTTGTCAACCCTAATGGCTCTGTCAACCCTAATGGCTCTGTCCCTATAACGTACTTGTTGTCAACCCTAATGGCTCTGTCCAAGTACAAACAATTGATGCTTCTGATGATCCCTTCCTGATTAATGGCTATCGCCTCAAGAAGTATTACCCTCCCTAGGGATCTTGACAATCACCACTGATAGTCCCTTCATTCCTTGTGTGTTGATCGATCAAGCTTTACCTATTGCTCCTGATAGTCATCTTGCTTATCCTGATAAGATGGCCTCGTTCTTCTAGCCCCTCATAGCCACCTTCCACCCCAATGTTGCTTCCTTTCCATATGATCCAATAGAGGTGGCGAGGATGGTTTTGATACATGGTACTCCTAGAATTCTTTGTTTTGAAAAAATAAAAATATATCAATCATGGGAGAAAAGAACTTTAGTCCCTATTATGTTGACCTACTCTTTGAGAAAAGGTGAAAACACCCTTAGAAGTAGGAAAAAATAAAAGAAAAATTAAAAAAAAAAATCAAAATTGTTATGGGAGAAAAGGATGAAATTCCTTGTCATAATAGGCATCGTTCCAAGAAAAGGTGGCACACACCCTTGGATGGGAAGCTCGTTGTGGGAAAGGTGATAACGCCCCGTAGTCCGAGATGGCTGAATCATTAGCAAAACTCTTCTAGAAGTAGTTCCAACGCCACCTCCCTTGGTGTGATGAATCTTGCAACCTCATCAATGCTTCTGACTCGATGACATTTTCAACATGCAACCCAAGTACCAAACTTGTTGGCTACCTCCCTAGGTATGCCTCTTCATTAACTGATCCAAGTAACATCATCAAATAGTCGAAGCCGATCTTCATCAACAAAACTTGAGTGATATCCATATGGGGATGTGAGTATGGGATGCCCTTTATATTTATTGACAGAGCATGAGACAGAGGGTGGGGTGAGTGACTAATCTTTGCCCTTTATATCTAGCAGAGAGGCACGATGTGTGAATGGAGTGTTGCATGCATAGGATGGGTCTTCACTGCACAAATAAAAAATTGTTCTTGTGCATGGCACTATAAGGTTCCTTGGCCTTCCTTCTCGCACCGTATGCTTGCACAAGGTGGGATGCACTATTGCACCATCAATTGCGCACAACAAGGCATAGTAGTAGTGAGACTTATATCAATGGGTGTAAGGAATGGGCTGCCCTCCTGTATCTATTAGTGGAGTGTGAGATAGAGGGGAGAATGAGTGTGATTGATTTCCCTTTCATCAAAATAAGAGGTGAGGATTGAGGGACATTACAACCATTGGAGTCTAGTACGTTATCATTTTCTTATGCACACAATACAGGACAGGCCTCCTCCACTGCCATCACTATTTACATCACTCTATTTGGTGCATTGTATGATAAGGCTCCCTGGCCTTCCTTCTTGCACTTATGCCAAATGGGTTGGGACACACTAATGTACCATCAACTGTGCATGCTAGCATACTCCTTCTAAACCATCCCTCTTGTCGATTTTTAAAATGGGTATGAGATATGGGTTTCCATTATTATCTGTTAGATATGATCAATGCCCCACCCTCATTAGGTACCACCAATGATCCATGGTGCTCAAAGTTGTAAGGCCCCCATTATGAGGAGAAGCCAAATGTGAGCCCAGACATTGGTTGAGTCCTGACTTGTATATCAGATGAGGTCTATATGACCGGATGGCAAAAAGGTAACCTTTGTGGGTCTAATCTTTGGGTTAGATGGATGGTTAAGTTGGTAGCAACTCGAGGCACATTGCATCAAGTTGGGGGGTAAGGGAGTTAAAAGGGGCCCCTATTTTGGGGTTTGGGGCCACGGAAGCGGCCCCTGATGCTAGCTCCCTTGGTAGGGGTTTGGGGGCAGCGCCCCTCGCCCGATGGTAAAGGAAATATTCCCTGGAATATTCCCTGGCCGACTAGTGGATGCTCATATGGTAGGTCGGTCAGGCCCACTTAACGACCTTCGCGGGCCATAAAAGCTAAACCTCTTCACAGCCATCGATCATTCATCTTTCACCCAGTTAGAGTTGTTGTTCTAGCTAGCCTTAAGCTCTTCACCTATCTTCTGTCTAGATGGCCATCTAAGCTTCACACAGTGGAAGCGCACGGGTGGATAGAGCCATCTTTGTATCAGTTGTTTGGAGCTAAAGAATTTACTGATTCTCCTCTTATCTGTTGTGTACTCTCTATCTCTTTCTCAGATTCTGTTCGTTGCGCCATGTAATTTTTTTTTACATTATCCCTTGAGTAACATGAGTTATGGGGCGAGTGACACTGATCTATCATTCCAACATGAGTGAATGTAGAAATTGAGTGTTGTATACCTCGCCATTGATAACTTAACCAGCTCTTCATTGACAAAGCAACCTCCTTGGGTGCTGATGCGTGGTCCTACCATGTTGGACAAGTGGCATATGGCAAGTCGTGGTACCTCTTGCTGATGATTCCAATCCTTCATGTGATAGCGATGGTTCATCTCGACCATCAACAAATCGAGCCAAGTTTTTCTAACCCTACTCCTTTTGGTTACAAAAATCAATCATGTTTTAAGTGTGGGGACATACATGTATGGGTTGTGGTCAAGTGTTGGGCCCCTATTGAGTAGTCAATCCGATCTTTTAAGGTCTTAAGTGCAGGGATGCATCCCTACGCGTTCGCTTTGCATACCCTCATGGAAACATCCCTATCAGACGATTCATACATGCCATATCCTGATTTTTTCCTGATGAGATCCCTTTCCCATCCATTCGTCCTATTTTTATCCCGTTTTGGGGCCGTTCCTTGTCTGTTTGACTTTAGCCTTTCCTTTGTTGTTTTTTCATGTAAGCGTATCCTACATTCACCGAAACTAAAAATTGACCTTACGACCCTATTTATCCTTTTGAATGGCCACTTTTTATTTTATGGCCCCCTGTTTTGAGCAATGGTTCATGGGTTATTAATTTTTCAAGGATTTTCTCTAAATTAGATGTGTTTTCATGCGAACGTCTTTTATTCACTTTGGATCCACAATACGATATGATGGCCTTGACCTACACCTTCCTCTTAACATTTTCACTCTTTATTACTCATCCTTTCGATGTACGGTTTGTCCGTTATTAAATTTTCCGTATTTTCGCGTGTTCTCATGAGTGTTTTTGGCTCTTTTTCCATGTGAACCTACCCTAAACACCTCTAAATTCAATTCTAATTAGCTAGCCCTGTTCGAATTTCTCCCTTGCACAATTTTTATTTTTACTCCATCCTATTCTAGCCCACCAATTTTATGTTATTAATTTCTTCGTGTGTTTTTATGTCTATTTTTTCTTATTTTTTCCATGTGAACTCTCATTAATGCCACCGGAACTCTGTTCTAACCTGATAGCCATGTCCCATCAATTTTCCAAGATATTTTTACTTTTTGTTGTCCTCCATTCCGATGCACAGATCTTCTCGTATTATTTTCTGTCTCTGTTTTCATTGGTATTTTGGCCTTTTTTGCCATGCGAACAGACCCTACCACCCCCAAAATTGCGTTTTACCTTACCTATCATGTTAGCTCCCTCCCTCTAGACATTTTTTAATTTTTATTCTTCCTTCTTTTGACCGTCGGTTTTTTTCTGTATTACTTTTTATTCCCCTTTTTAGGCGTGTCTTTCCCTTTTTCCCATGCAAACGAATCTTATCCCTGTCGAACTACATTCTGATGTGCCAATCTTGCCCGTCATTACCCTTCATTTTGGCCAATGGATTTTTCGGTATTAATTCCTGTGTGTGTTTGCAGGCCTGGTTTTCTCCTTTTTTCCATGTGAATGCCCTTAATTGTCCCCCCACATCGCGTTTCCTTTTTCTGCCCTCTTCCTCTCGTCCTTCGATTTATTCTTCCTTTGTTTTGTCTATACATTTGGTGCTCGGTTTATTTGTTATTAATTTTTATGTACTTTGTGTTTTGATGTTTTGCCTGTTTTCATGTGAACACCCGCGTTTTTGTGATTTTTCACGTGTTAATGCGTTTGTGAGGTAGTACTTCCTCCGTGCGTATGCCTCACCCATCGTGTCAACTCTGCCATCGCAAATTTTTTTTACCCCTTGCCCGCGTTCGTGCGTAAGGCGAGAGGGGGGATCCTCATTTAAAAAAAAGTGAAAATCACAATATATTACACCAAATTTCCAAATTTAAATTAAACATAAACATAAAATTAAAAACAAACAAAACTCTTCCCTCCCTCTCCAACCGTTTCCCCCCGACACCCCTATCTCTTCACCCTCCCCTTGCGTTCTTTCCTCCTTCCTTCCCCTCTTTCTCTTGCCTCCTTCCTTCCTCCCCCTTCCCCCCATGTGCTCCCTCCTCCACTTCTCCTCCTCTTTCCCTCTTCCTCCTGCCTCTTTCCTCTCTCCCCCTCCTTTGCTCCGCAGCACGAGCCGCCCTTGGCAACGATTGTCGCCCGAAGCCCCACCATGCCAGACTTGCATGGAGCTGCCACAACACACTGCTTGAAGCCGCAGTGCCTGCCAACGGGACAATGCCTGCACGACGACATCGCCATAGAGCGCCTAGGAATTGCCACCCGTGGAGTCGCCTCGCCCATCGCCCGCCATGGCATCGCACCATGCCACTCAAGTTGCCATTGCCTCGCTAGACAACCTCATTATTAACCACATGAAAAAAAAAAAAAACAAACCCACACACACACACACGTTTTTTTTCCCAAAACATAACTCACCCACACCCTTTTTTGTAAAGAAAGCAAAAACACAAACCAAAAGAAGAAAGGAAAACACAAAACCAATCCCCTTACCCCCCTTTGTTTTTTCCCCCTATTCCCTGTTTCCTTTCCTCTTTACGCGCGTGACCACCCACTATTCTATCATCGTCTCGTGTGTGTTGCCCCTAAGGTCTTGTTCACATGCAAGGTTTTGGACCTCGTGAGTGCGTTTGTGTTAGCAATCATTTACGCGTAAAAACGCATGTGTGGTTTTGTTCGTGTGATGGAGAGCTTGCAATTGTTCGCATGCAGTCTACGCGGTTCGTGACTGGGTACCATATTTCCCTCCTTTTTAATTTTTTAAAAAATAATAAAAACATCTATTTTTTTCTAAAAACCATAAAAATTCAAAGAAAATGAAGAAAATTACAAAAATTCACAACAAATATTTACACTTTTTAAAAATTTTGGAGCCTTTCATATTAATTGAAAAATATTGATTGAAAATATAAATATTACAATATTTAAAAACTTTAACATGTCTTAAAAGTTTGATAAGATTTTAAAAATAATAAAACATTAAAAAAATTCTAGAAAATTTGAAATAAATTTCCATTATGATTATGAATAGTAAAACTACATAACCATTAGAAAATATATTGGAAATGATTTATTTGAAAAAAAAAACATCAATGAGAAGTTACAGAAATTTACAAAACCTCTTGTTTAAATACTTTTGAAAAAATCCAACAAATTTCTTTTTATATTTTTAATATTTGTGTTGCCATGTGGGTACTCACATTTTTTTGGTTTATTTATTTATTTATTCACAAGAAAAAAACAAACAACAAAATCAACAAAGAAAACAAAACAAAACAAAACCAAACCCAACTTAAAACACATACAGACCAATCTTTTAAAAAAACATTTAAACAAAACAAAACAAAAGCCCAACACATAATTACCCAAGTGCCAAACCCTTCTTTATCCCCATTATCTTTTTATATTAGTATTTGGTTTTTCGTACCTTACAAGAGGTTGGCGGCCACTGGTCATCTTGTTTTTTGCATACGATGATTTTTCTTCTTTTTTTTTGGATTGCTTGGAAGTGGGATTTTGTGTGTCAGACCTTGCGAGTGTCCATACACATGCTGCCAGGTTTTTCTCTTTCCCTTCTCTACATGCATCGTAACACACATGTAATTGTAATTAAAAATCAATCGACCATTGTACCCACAAAATAAACAAAATGCCCATCCTAAATTTTTAATTAAAAAGAATAGTTTGGTAATTTAAAAATCCATTCACAGGTGCATGCGCACAGGCGTTATACACACAATTAATTTGTAATTAATAATGAATCCCCCAAAGTCACATATGCATTCATTTTTTGCACCACAGATCATTATGTAACTTTTTAAAAATGAATTGCATTTGTAGAGATCCCTAGTCTAGTCTAGTCAAGTTAGTCTAAGTAGGGGTTGAGCTCCGAATTCGCCTCATCATACATTAATGGACTATTTTAATAATGAGCTGTGGTTAATTGATCATCTAATAAAAATGAGTCGTGTAGTTTTTACTCACCCACTTCACCGCACCATAGGTATACGCCTTACGATTATGGGGACTGGGATTTTTCTTAGTCAGAGACAAAGGTCTTGTCTGTCTATATTTATTGTGATGGTTGGAGTCTATGGTTTAGTTTTGACTTCTGTATTGTGCCTGGGATATAATATGTGTGGAATTTAATTTTCTTTTGAGTGTTTGATTATGGGGTTTTTGGGTGCATGTATGTATGTATTACATGAAGCTTTCGGTCGCATATGTGCGTAGCTCATGTCGAATTTTTCTTAGGATGTGGAATTCTTGGGGAGGTTTGAGTCAGTGTGTCGTTGTTGCTATTTTTTATTTCCCCTATTACTTATCTCAATGGCGTTATGTGTGGGTTTCACAAGAATCCTTCCTCCTTTTCCTAGTTTTGTGTGTGTGTGTGGATACTCTAGTGTGGTCTAAATGGCATCTTCTTCCACTCCCCTACTTGTGATCTAACATGTACTGTTATCGCTTCATGATTATTCTCTTCTCTTGGATGTTGATTGTATTTGAAAGGCTAGCCTTCATCTCTTTGTGGCCTTGAAGCTCCCTCCTGTGGATGCAAAGCTCTATTACTCTTTCCTGGAGACTTACAAGAAGCTTTCGGGCTTGGTTTATGGCCGTCGATTTTGTTTATCCCTTGCTACTATCAGTGAGGCCTTAATCCTGCCTTTTGCAGCTTCCCCTATGCCTAGTGGCAATCATTTATTATCCACTATAGAGATCCTTGCCTTGTTGCAGAAGGAAACTTCTACTCCTTTGGTAGCAAATAAGGTTATCACTAGTTCAGGAGTATCAGTGGAACATATTTCCTCTCCTTTATGGAAGCAATTATGCCAATTTCTCTAGGCAAGCCTGCTTCAAAGTGTTTGTACCGAGAACTCTTCACGGCCTCTATCAAAATTCTAGAAGGGCTTAAGCTTAATTGGACAACCTTTTTGTTGGCTAAAATGGATCAACATTTTCAACGAGTCACGAAAGGTCAACTCAGTACTGTGTCCTATGGGATTTTTCTATAGAAAATCATTCAATTGGCACTTCCCCTAGGTGGCATTCCTGTGCCTGATCTTGTTCCACTTTCGTAGTAGTCTCCTCCACCTATTGCTTCTCCTCTTATGGAAGTCAATTCAGATCTAGCGGATGTTCCCCCTACCAAAATCATTTGAAAGAAGCAACGCACACAAGGTCCTTCTAATCCTCTACATGTTCCAACTCCTGTGGCACAAATTCCGATTCCTGAGGTGTTTAGTAGCTCCTTTCCCTCATTCTTGTCTTGTACCAATCTCTTTACAGTGCAATGAGAAGGACAATTAGATCCACAGATTCCTTCTTCCTTGCAATCAATACTATCTAGATCTATGATGTCACAACTAGTGTTAACCCCAAGCCGAGAAGGCAGAAGGATGAATGAGAAAGCAGAAAGAAGATGGAAAGGAGCAAGGACATGCAGGCGGGCTCCAAAGCTAAGCCGAGGCCAAAAGCGTAGTTTTAAATAAAAGGCACCTCAAAAACTCCAAAAACTCTTGTAAAAGAGCGCTAGGCTCCCTCCTGTGCCACCTGTAAAAGAATAGTCGAATATAGGCCTAGGGCATGAAGCAAAAAGAGGGAATTAGAAAAAGGGACCTTGCCACAATGGCCGGTCATGTAAAAAAGGAGGGGTGCCCATGGGGTTTTAGGGTTTGTATATATAAAGTTCAAAAAGTGAATGGAAGCTCATTCTTTGGTGTGTGCCCAACAAGTGCTCTTCTCTTCTTCTCTTCTTCTCCTCTCCTTGTTTGTGTGTGCTCTTGAGAGAGGGAGTGATTGTGAGTGTAAGGGAGGGAGTGAGTGGGAGTGAGGGATCAAGGGGGTGAAGCTCTTCACCATCTTCTCTTCTCTTCTCTTCTCTTTCCTTCTCTTGCACGTGCGGCTATGGCGGTTGGAGCTTGGAGAAGGAGGAGGCTTGAGCATGCTTGAGCTAGCATCTAGGATTGTGGAGCAACCGGAGTGCGAAAGAGAGGAGGCAACTCATATCGGCATCAAGGTAAGCTCACTACACTCGTAGGATCGAGGGCGTGTCGGCTATGTGAGAGGTAGCCATTAGGGCTCGCTCGGAACGCTTGAAACAATAAGCGATCCGTGGGTCTTGGCGGTTGAACAAAAGCTCCCACATTTTGGTTCCATTGCTGGGACACGGATTCAAGCTTGAGCGCTTGCGCGCCCCATATCAAGCATCGAAGTAAGGGATTCTCCCCCGAAATGGAGCTTGAGGTAGGTAGGAAGGTTGGGTGTTTTGATCTTTGAAACAAGTAAGTATTTTGGGTTAGTTTATTTGTTTGATGATTGGAAAATAGGGAGAAATCATGTCAGTTTGTTGCTTTCGATTCTCATTGCATTTAGTGTAGGGTAGCATTAGGAAATCGAACCAGGAAAGGGTAGGGTTTACTATTGCAAACAGGGCAAAACAAGGCATAAAACATGCAAAAAATGGTAAAAGCTAGCTTGGGATGCTTAATGTCGGCAAGTGAGTAATTGAGAGTGTCAAAGCCCTGCCCGGAAAGGGGTTTAAGGGCCAGGAGGCCAAGGGAGAGCTCATTTGCAAAAATTGCAGTGAGAGAGAGAGACCCCGCAAAGATTCGATTTGATCGCGTCATTGGAGAGCCTATCGTCACCCCATGTATACCAATCACTTCCCTTGGTGCCTTAGCTAGGATTTGGAAGTTGTAGGGGATGATTGCCTGACTAGGGAGATTCAATCAAAATCGTCATTGTGCGGCATTCGTCGTGCTGCGTTTGGCCCGTTCGAACGGCCCTTGTTAGGCCAAGTCCCAGACTCGACCCTCGGACCCGCCCATTTGGACCTCAACCTGAAAACCCTACTCGGCCCTCGGACTCGATACTCAATTCGGCCCGTCCGAGTTACTCGACTCGGCCCTTTGACCAAACTAACACTCGGCCCAAAGTCCACTCAGCCCGAGTGTCCACTCGGCCCATGACACGATACTCGGCCCTCAGCCCAACATCTGGCTCGGCCCGTCCAAGTAACTCCACTCGAACCTTGGCCTACAAAAAAACTTTTTGCACTCGGTCAAGATTTGGTCCCCCGTCCGAGTCACTCTCTCGGCCCCTGCAATTCAGACTAGTTGGGCTGAGTGTGTGCCCAACTCAATCTTAGAGATTTGACTTGACCCAACTGGAGCTCAGTGGTGCAACCTGTCATAAGCCCTCCTAACGTTTAAAGCCTGATTTTGGCACACTGAGTAGACAAAATCGTAAGGTATGGCCACTTAACAGTTTGAGTGGGCTGTTGCGATACCTAGAAACATAGAGACCTAGAGGTAACACGTCGAGCCATAAAACCCTGATCGAGCCCAAAAAACGGCAAGGCAACGTAGCCGAGAGGCCCTAAATCCCATCTAGACGGCCAAAGAATTGATCTACCAAGCCTATCAAGCCCGAGGGTGCATGAGATGCTTAGAGGTTGTTTGCTACACTCACCTTGAATTTTCGCACTTGAAGTGCACTTAAGAAAGACTGAAAGCCTGATTGAACACACGTGCACCAGAAAGAACACACACACGGAGTGGAGATAACTTGAGGACTGCATTTAATAAGTCAAGGAACTCACTTAGATAAGCCACTCAAGGAACCCACAAATAGGAGAGAACCCACAGAAGGAGACAAAACAACAACACGCAAAGTAGGACCAAGCAAGCAGTGCAAGCGAAGGGGATTTGACAAACCCACTCAATCCGATTGATAGCTTGGTGAAGCACGAGAACTTGACTATGGTGGAGGAAAGCTCGGACCTTAGGTCTAACGAGGAACTCGACTTGGGCGTCTTCCGAGAGGCTATTCAGCAATTGGTCAGCTGCTACGATACACACACCCGATATGAGTACCCCGGTCAGATAGTAGATGCTATCATCGCAGACTTAGAAGAAGAGAGGAAGCTAGCCCATAAGGCATTGCAAGGCATAGCCGCGTATAATAGAGACCAGCAGGTCAGGAGTCAAAAGTAAAGCACGGAGTTGCATGAGGTATAGCAAGTGTTGAACTTAGTCGGCAAAAACCGAATGGATCACGAGAGAGCCCTAGAAGGAGACTTAACGTTGAGCGAACTTATTATGAAGCGATTGTTAGACAACACCGCAACAGAGCAAAGTGGTGCAGCATTAGCAACCTCACTGCTGGTAGGGTTAGGAGCAACCCAAAGCTCTAAGAGCCAGTCTAAAATCCCGATAGTCGCAAAGCAACTCACCCCATTACGACCCATATAGCTTTGTAGAGCAGTTCGAGTAAGTCTGCGAAGCCAACGGCCTCAGCGATCTGACTCAACGTTCTCAAGCATTCGGACTCTGCTCAGGTGACAAGGGCAGGTCTTGGTATACAAGCTTAGACGCTGTAGAGTGGGCAAACTTCAATAGCCTCAATAATCTCTTCATTAAGAGATTTGCTGAGCCTGGATACTTTGACAATCTGCTGGTGCGAATGATGAATATCAAGTAGAAAGAGGAGGACATTCGCAATTATGTAACCCATGTAAGGAGCCTCTTCAAGAGAATCCCTACAGGTGAACGACCGACTGAAAGAGCAGTTTCAACTGTGTTCATCAGCGGAATTCGAAATGAGGAATTATATAAGGCTTTGGCAGCCAACTTGAGCTTGCAGCGAGACATGCTAGCTAGGGTTTTTGAGAAAGAGAGGAGCTCCAGGAACTCCAACTCAGAAGAAACCATCTCATGAGGTTTGGAAAGAGCACCAACCTTTGGTGAGCGACCATCACCATCATCCCAAGATAAGGCAAAGGCCACCAAGACGAACCACAACTTGGCTGATGTCAAGATGGAGATAGTCAAGCTGCAAGACCTGCGGAGACGACCAACACGGCCACACATCCAATGTGTGTATTGTGGTGGAAATGTTTTGCCAGCCGAGTGTCAAGACCCTCGATTGAGACCTTGCGCTAATTGTGGTAGGTTCGGTCACGACGCTATGCACTGCAGATTGCCCAGGAGACTTCCATACTCCCAACCATATGGTCAGCCTTACCTAGCAAACAGACCGCAACCACTTTTCGGAAGGGGAGCCCCATTGGCCCTTCCTGCACCTAACGACATGAAGCTGGCTATCCCTAGGATGGACATAAACCCTACAGGTATACCTAGGCCACCCGGTCCCTATGTGACCCATCCACCAAGTGATGCTCCAGTCCACTACGTGGAAGAGCCAAATGAGGAAGAGACTTACTTATACCCTTATGTCTCTCACGACGAAGAGGGAAATGTTGTCCTCATGGACTATCAACCAGTACCAGTGATGGCATTAGGAAGAGGACGAGGTAGAGGCCTAGGGGGGCAAACACAGGATCCAATCATCTGTTGGACCTGTGGATACCCAGGCCATGTCTCATCATGTTGCCCTGAGAGGGAGCAGCAGAACAGAGATAAAGCTGACCTAAGGTGTGTAGAGTGTGGAATCACGCATCTCTTCGTCGATTGCCCAAAGCAGAAACCTTCTACAAATTCAACGAAGTACCATCTGTCCCATTGGGGCTGTTCGGCATCGAGAACCTTGATGGGGAGGCCACACCCATCTTGTTGCGGGTCATGACCTGCGCCCAGACAATGCATGCTGGCATATCACTATCAGGGCCTAGCAACCTCAATGCAGCCTCGACGGGAAAAGAGAGCCGTAGGTGAAGGAAGAGGAGGTCGAAGGCTAAGATCGCACTAAAAGCTGAGAGTGCTACAACTCTACCTGTTGAAAAGAAGGTCGAGGATGCAGAGATGGAAACTTCAGCCCCTAAGACGGCCGAAAAGGGGAGTGCCAAGGTAGGGGAGTACCCGCATCCGAAGAGCCAACTCGAGGCCATAGAGAAGGTGAGGGACTGGGTAAAAGAGGCACAAGTGCACTTAAGAGATGCTAAGCCCATCCTAGAGGACGGGAGCGAGGATCTCATTAGCATGACCACGGCAGACTCATCCCCTCAACCAAAGTCAGGAAGGGCAACCGCACCCCAGACAACACCCCTTAGGGCAAACCTTGATGCTGAAGGCCCACAAATTAGTCATGGCCATTGGCCATGACAATTCAGCACAGGAGAGAGTGACCATCCCAGTGACATTAAGCCTAGGAGACTTGCTTAAGCAGCACCCCACCCTATGGCAAAACCTCAAGCAGTGGGTCGAGGAATCACGAGAACAGGCGTCGGATTTGCATGATCAAGACGCAGAAACACAAACACCGAGTCTAACGCTACACTCTGTGCCAAAATCCTTGCACATTAACGCTTTTTGGGAAGGCACCGAGATGCATGCAGTGTTACCAGTCCTAGCCTTAGGAGACACAACAAGAAAGGGGATCGTAGACATGAGAGCCGGGGTTAGTGTGCTAAGCCATGCACTACTGCAAACTTGGGGAAACCCACCTGTTGAGACCACTTGGTTTAATGTCACGTTAGCAAACAGCATGAGGGTGAGGCCATTCGGGATACTTAAAAACTGGCCAGTGAAAATCGCAGGTGTCCAGTTCTCTGTCGACTTTATAGTCATGAAGGGGGTGAACTACGATGTCCTGTTAGGCTGACCCTGGATGTGCAATGCCATAGTTATTGAAGATTGGGGTAACTGCTTGATATTATTAGGCAACAAGACAGAAGCTATGAGGGTGGAGATGGACACTTGGAAAACCTCACCAGTCAACTTGGATGCCATCTCCTCAATGCTCAAGGGTGACAGTCAGGTCAAGAAGTCTTATGGGCCCTTGACCAAGTATATCCCATGTCTAGAAGACGAGCGGGAGGATGCATGTCCTTGCTACAATTGACCTGCTATTCTTAGACTAAGAAGTGCATGAGCAAGCCATCAAGATGATGGGCATGACCGACGGCACGCCCTCTATACGAGTGTGCATGAAGGAAGGAACTCAACTTGGGAGACCTAAGCCCGTCACCTTCCAAGTGCCAGGCAACAAGAGAGAACTCTAGGAGGCCTTGGAATACTTAACAGACAAGCTTGCTGGCAACTCAGTAGCAAACCTCACACTACTCTAGGACCTCTTAGGCGAATTTGAGTGGCAATGGACTAGAGTGCATGACTTGAACCTTATGTACAACTGGGCCTTAGTCTCGGATTAGCAATGAGAGAAGTACCAAGCCCTACGGGACGACGAACCGGTTGGCACAGAGGACTGTGACGACAAGTACGAAGACTGCCAACCCTTCAAGGATGAAAATGAGGGTGAGGTGGATTTAGTAGAGTACGACACGGAGGGACATGAAATAGAACAAATACGGGCAGATTCCAAGCCGCAAAAAAGAAGTGCCTACAAGACAGAGCGAGGACTCATGCACATAAATTGTGACCGTGCCTGGTTAAAACACGTAGTAGTCATAGACCTTGAGCAAGCAGGCCTAGCTCAACCAGGGGCGACACAAGTGCTTTGAGCAGAATCACCATCTAAATTGCGACCACCAGGGGAGACCCCCTCTTCTAGCGAAGATGGCGAGTTTGACTCTGAGTCAAAAGTGAGTGTGGATAGCGACCCTAAAATACCTAGGCCGCCCCCAAGACCCGACGCACAGCCGGGGACTTACCTGTCCACCTGAGGCACAAACGATTGAAGCAAGAAAGGGCGAACCAACCCAAGAACACTCGAATAGACGAGCAATGAAAACCATGGGACCTTCCAAAATGATTTACGAAATTCAAAAAAGGCGATAGGGTAGTGATCTTGCTGGGTGCTAAACGGCAAGGACAAACGAGCGAACCAATCGAGGGACCAGCTAGGGTCAAAGAAGTGAACTTAGCCCGGGAAGGGGAGACACCCCGACCAGTCTTCGTTGTCGATGACTTGGCTGAGGACGAGGAGGCGAGTCTGGTCGCCTTCTTGCGAGAGTATGCGGACATGTTCGCATGGTTCTTAGAAGAGCTTAAAGGGCTAGATCTGAGTGTAGTGACTCATAACATACCCATGACAGCAGACGCAGCGCTGGTGAAGCAACGATCGTACCTAATGAATCCTAAGCATGCTCATGTTGTCAAGGAAGAAATTGATAAGCTGATAAAAGCAGGATTCATTTACAAAATTGAGCACACGGACTGGGTATCACCCATAGTCATTGTGATGAAGAAAAACGAAAAAATTAGAGTGTGCGTCAATTATAAAAAGGTGAACGCTGCTACCAAAAGGGATAATTATCCATTTCCATACACCGAGCACATGCTTGAAAGAGTGGTAGGCAAGGAGGTCTACAGTTTTTTGGACGGCTTCTTAGGATACAACCAGGCACAAGTGCATCCTACCAACAGGCATAAGACTGCCTTCACCACCGAGTGGGGCATCTTTGCATACATAGTCATGCCTTTCAGGTTGACTAATGCCCTTGCCACCTTTCAACGTCTCATGTGCATCATATTTAAAGACATGCTTCGCAAGGAGTTAGAAGTCTTTGTCGATGACCTCTGCGTTCACTCGACCTGGATGAAACACTTGAACAAACTCCAAGCAGTCTTTGATCGGTGTCGCCTATATCGTCTCTCCCTAAACCCCTTGAAATGCCAGTTTTGGGTGAAATATGGATGCATACTCGGCCATGTGGTATCGAAGAATGGCATTGCCATTGACTTCTCGAAGGTTAGGGCTATTGTCGACCTTCCACCCCCAACCAACTACAAGGGAGTTCAATGCTTCTTAGGCCATATGGGATACTATTGACGGTTTGTGTTGAATTACGCATTGATAGCAAGACCTTTATATAAACTATTGATTGTCTTCGAATGGACTGAAGCCTGCCAACACGCATATGAAGAGCTGAAGAATGCTCTAACCACAACACCAATTCTACGAGCCCTGGATTGGACCATAACCTTCCACGTGCATATGGATGCTTCTAAAATCGCTGTGGGGGCAGTGTTGTGCCAACTTGGCGAGCACAACTTAGATTATCCAGCAAGCTTTGCTAGCCGACAACTGATGGAGACGGAAATGAATTACTCGACAATCGAAAGAGAGGGCTTGGCCATGGTGTTTGCTGTGAAGAAGTTCCGGCATTATCTATTGGCTATGCCCTTTACCTTCTTTGTAGACCATCAAGCCTTGCAATACCTAGTGAACAAAACCTTGTGCTACAGGACGCATAGCTCAGTGCTCCTTATTCTTTTGGAGTTTGACTTCTTTGTGGTTTTACGGAAGGGGAAACAACATTACATGGCTAATCATATGTCAAGCATCCCCACAGGGAAATCTGCTAGAGAAGGCATTACCGATGAATTGCAAGACATCCACCTCTTTGACCTCTCCAACGGGAGGGATTTATTCAAGGCCAATTTAACACCATATTGGGCAGATGACATAGTCCAACTGCTTGAGCACGGACTTCTGAACGACCAATAGAGAAAGCAAGACTAAAGCGACTTATTCTCAAAATCCAACCCTACCAGTTGATAGCAAGCCAGATATATCGCTTAGGGCAAGATGGATTGATGTGCAGATGCATGTGCGAATATGAGATGCATGACGTGCTCTCAGAGGCACATAGTGGGATTGTTGGTGGACACTTTTGCGGAGACACAAAGGCCCGCAAGGTGTTGCAATCTCAACTATGGTGGCCAATGCTATTTCGTGATGCCACGCGATTTGTTAAGCATTGTGACTAATGTCAGCAGACGAAGGTCCCAATTCACAAGGATCAGATGGAGTTGACCCCAGTCATTGCATGACAACCCTTTGAAAAATGGGGGATCGACTTTATTGGATCCATCAGCCCTGCTGCACAGTATTCTCAGGCCAAATACATCATTGTGGCCACATACTACCTAACAAAGTGGGCAGAGGCAAGAGCAACCCGAAAGAATGATGCTTGAATGATTGCCAAGTTCTTATGGAAGCAGGTGATCTCACGATTTGGATGCCCCATCGAACTAGTCAGTGACCAGGGGACACACTTCATCAATGAAGTGATAACTCATCTCTTATCCACCTTTCTAATTATCCATCGAAAATCCACTCCATACTATCCTCAAGCGAATGGCCAGGCGGAATTCACAAATAAGATTCTTGTCAATGTCCTAACCAAGGTAGTCTCGACCTCATAGAGTGACTCGGATAACAAGCTGATGGCGGCCTTGTGGGCTTACTGCACATCTTACAAAACGGCCGTCGGACAGACCCCCTTTAGGCTGACCTACGGAACCGAAGCAATTCTCCCCGTAGAATTCTTTGTGCATAGCCTACGAATTGCACTTCAGGAGCGATGGGAAGGAAAGGAAGCATGAACGCAACGCCTAGTAGAACTCATATGCGAGAAGGCATGATGCAAGAGCTGGTTTGACAAGCATGTCAAGCAACGCGACTTCAAACAAGGCGACCTAGTGCTCTTATACTCAGTCAAGGGGCATAAGCAAAAAATGAAGTTTCGGGGACTTGGACCTTTCAGGGTTCGTGCAATCGATGCCAGTTGGTCTTGCAATTGCTTGATTTGGGAAGCTTGTGATTCCACTGTGTCATGAGAAATCTGTAATGCTGAGAGTTTTGCATCTAAAAGAGTCTGAAACTCTTGAGCTTCTTTGGACATCCTCTCCTTCTCCTTTGAGATTTTAGTGACCTCTGATTAACCTTCTGTTAACTGAATCTTCAAAGAAGATATCTCTTCTCTTTGAGCCTCAATCATTTGGGTTTGTTGCTCCATCTGCTTAAATAGATTTGCTAGTGTGTCTTTAGCAAAGGCTAACTCCGATGTTGCCTTATGAAACTGGTCTTTGGACTGCATTAGTTCTTCATAAAAGGAAGCATGCAGTTGTTGAACACAGGCTGTCACTGAAAGTTCAATGGAACTCTGAATGTCTTTACAGAGGAATGGAATGGTATCTCTCGACACTAGACTGTTCAGTGAAGGGACTGATATGTCCAAGGAACCCTCTCTATGTGCCCTGAACAGGTTGTTACATGTGAGGTAAGTAGGGAGGTCACTGCCAGATGTAGCAGGAATTGTAATTGAAGGAAGAACTGAAGGAGCTTTATTTGCCACACGCTTCAAGCGCTTTTGCTGAATGACTAGTGGAGGAGGGGAATCAAGATCCTCTATATCAATAGGTTTTGACTCTTCTGAAGGTGGTGGGGGAGGTACTGGATCAGGTGGAGGAGGTGGTAGCACACCCTTCTTTAAGCCTGAGTATGTCAAGAAAGCATACAGGTAGGATCCATATGTGACGTTTGTGACATTTCCCTTGGTTACTTAGACAAAATGTTGATCCATCTTTGTAAGTAGGTAAGTGCTCCAATCAGTAGCCACTCCTTTTAACACCATCCTGGAAGCTATAAAGAGCTTTTTTGACAAGTAATGGGATGGTGTTTTGGCAGGCATAAACTTGTCTTGGAGAAACTTGCAGACCAACTTCCACACAGGATTAGTGATTATGGAAAAAGATACACTTGAAGTGTTGATCACTTTCTTGACATCCAGAATTTCCTTGGTCTACTTCTGTAACAGCTTGAAAATCTCATCGTTGGAGAATAATTGTCTAGCTGTAACAAAGGCTCTCCTTTGTAGGGAAGAGACAAAGCCTTCCCTAACCCTCGGGGTATCAATGTCATGGAAGCACCATGAACCAATCCTGACTTCTTGCTGTATGAGGCAAGGAACTCATCACACAAGGATGGATCATCTGGAATTAGTGGGAATGAAGCAGCCATGAAAGTCGCAAGTCCTGCTTTTGCTATAGGTTCAAAAGTTAGTAGGGAAGAGTAATCCCTACTAACCAGTGGGACATACTGGATAAGAGGAGGAGCGTGAGGTGCCATTTAGATGAAAAACACACACACACCACAACATAGACAATCACAAAGAATGCCTGCAAAACAACCAAAGGGCTATAAAAAAGAAATCAAATAAAATAGGGACACACGTATATACATAGACGTAGCTAACCAATTTATCACCCCAAACAATCCATATCCTAGAAAAAATTTGGCATGACCTCTGCACATGTGAGACCGAAAACTTTATGCGATGCAACAAACAGGCACCCAAATCCCCATATCAGACAAAAAAGAAAGAACTTCACACCGTTCCCGTAATCGTAACACATAGACAAACCATAATACCATAAAAATGTACCTCGAGACCGGACCATAACCTTGACCATCAGTGTCAACTAAGAGAACTATACGCGCCCATCCCATGAAGCATGTTTATTAAAAGGGAAAAAAAGAGCAGTGAGGGGGAATTGTTTTAATGCAAGGTTTATTTTAAGAAATTATTAACAATGGGTGACATTTTATTAGGTTATAAATCTTAATAAGAAAACGGTGGTTCCTTCTTAGAATTTTAATTACAATTTATTAGGGTGAAACGGTGCTTTATGGAAACCCGAACTACGATTCCCAAACTGGGTCTCTAAATGAAAATTCCTTAATTAAAAATTAATAGTGATGTGGAGCGCTTTTTTTTGCCAACGCGTGCTTTTTTGTGACGAATGGTTCATTTTTATTACAAAATTAAGGTGCCTCTTAAGCGCACGTCATGCGTGCAAAGTGAACGGCTAGTTGATTTTTAAAAT
The DNA here is from genome assembly GCF_053477565.2 of Lygodium microphyllum. Lineage (NCBI taxonomy): Eukaryota > Viridiplantae > Streptophyta > Polypodiopsida > Schizaeales > Lygodiaceae > Lygodium > Lygodium microphyllum. The sequence goes on from NC_141139.1 coordinate 33,617,585, forward strand.
ATTAAATTGTGTGTTTAGCGCGAATGCGCATGGAAAAGGTGGGTGAATAAGGTTCATTTTAGCAATTAATTATGGTTAAGAGGTAATCAAAATAAATAAAGCTCACAAAATAAATACCTGGTAGGGGTGTGTATGCAATGGATTGATGGCGCATGGAGTAGTCTCCCAAAAGCAATGAATCTAGTAAAAAAAAAACAAAGACCACTGATTGAAAAAAATAAAGCACCTTAGTGTTTTTGTTTTAGTTTTATTTTTTTATTTTGTATTTTGGTTGTTTTGTATTTTAGGTGTGTTTGTTTTGTTTATATTGTTTGGTTTAGTGTATTTATTATTATTACTATTATTATTATTTTATTTTTAATTATATATTTTTGTTTTTTTAAAATAATAATTAAATCAGGATATATAACATATGGATATGTTATGAAGTGTAGAATGAATTTTCAGCTAGCTAGCAAGTGTTCACAATGTATGTTAATTCATCCATGATTTTCAGCTAATTTTTTAGGATTTAAAATGAATTTGTATGAAGTGTAGTATTAAAATTAGGGGTTTTTGGCTTCAAAGAATATTTTTGCCTTTTATGAAAATATTTTTATTGAGAAATTAGTGGAAAAAAGGGTAGGGGGTTTGTGGATTTTTTTGGAATTTTTCTGGATTTGTTTCTGTATTTTAAGTAATTTTTATGAATTTTACTCATTTTTCATGTAATTTTGAATGAATTTTCAGATTTTTAATTTTCTATAATTTTTTATTTTGATTTTCACTTAAAAAATATTCCAAATAATTTCAAAAATATTGGTCAAGTTTTATTTTTTTTTGCAAATGTTTTTGATTTTTAAATGAATTATTGGAATTTTTAAAAATATTTTTATGGTTTTTTTAAAAATGCATTTTTATATATTTGCGATTGGGAAATACAAGGTGGTACCCGGGCTGCATGTGAACTGCGAAGAATGAATGCGTGTGAATGGCGGGTCTGCAATACTCCACCGCACGGACAAGTCGGAAGCGCATCCTCGTACGTGAACGCCTGCTACTAGCACACCCGTACTCAGCAGGAAAAAGAATGGAAGAGAAAGGGTGGGAACGGGGGCTAACTGAGTAGATTAGGTGAATTAGGTTAGCTTAGTCTGAAAAAGTTGATTAAGTTAATTTAGTTGAATAAATCAACTAAGTGAGTTAAATTAAGTTAGTTGGTTAAGTTAAGTCAATTAGGTCTGGTTAGTCGAGGTAGGTCAATTAAGTCTCGGTAAGTCAGGTAAGTCTGGTCTGGTTAGGTTAGTCTGGTTTGGTTAGGTTAGTCTTAGTTAGTCTAGTCTAGTGAGTTTAATTAAGTTAGGTTAGTCTAGTCAGGGTAGTCAGGGTCTGATTAGGTTAGTCAGGTTTGGTTAGGTTAGTCTTAGTTAGTCTAGTCTAGTTAGGTCAAGTCTAACCAGGTTTGGTTAGTTAGTGCTGGTTAGTTAGGTCAAAGCTAACTAGGTTAACTAGGTTAGGGGGTTAAACTAACTAGGGTCAATGGGTGGGGGGTTAACTAACTGTGGGTAAGTTAGTGGGGGGGGGGGGTAGTCAACTAACTAGGGGTTAAGTTAGTAGGGTTAACTAACTGTAGTTAGGTTAGTGGGTTAATTAACTGTAGTTAGGTGAGTGGGGGGGGTCAATGAACCATAGTTAGATTAGGGGGGATCAATTAACCATAGTTAGATTAGGGGAGGGGTCAATTGACCATGGGTTAATTAGGGGGGGTCAATTAACCATGGTTAATTAGGGGGAGTTAATTAACCATGGTGAGGTCAGGTTAAGGGGTGAACTAACTATGGTGAGGTTAAGGGGTGAACTAACTATGGTTAGTTAGTGAGGGGGGTAGTCAACTAACCATGGTTAAGAAGGGAGGGGGTTAACTTAACTATGGTTAATTAGTAGGTGAACTAACTATAGTTAATTAGTAACTAACTAGAGTTAGTAAATGACTAACTAAGGTTAGTTAAGTACTAACCAAGGTGGAGGTGCAGCAGGTGGTGGTGGGAGGAGGTGGAAGAGGAGGGGGAGATGGAGATGGTGGTGGGGGAGGAGGAGGAGGAGGAGGTGGAGATGGTGGTGGGGGAGGGTGGTCGAGGACGAAGCCGTAGGCGGTTGGGGCGGCACACGTGTCCCCACACTTAAGACCTTAGCAGGAAGGGTAAATCGAACATCAAGGACCGGGTACCTCACATTAGACCAACCACAAACGTCCCCATACTTAAGACATAACCATCACAAAAAACAGAATGTGTAGGGTTAGAGGAACTTGGCCCATATTACCGAGGAGGAATGTCGACTATTGAGGTTGCTTCTGGTGTCGTTGTGTCGACTGGAGGAGGTAACAAGGTGTCTTCACAACACACGTCCTTCGTCCTTCATGGCAGGGACCATGCGGCAGCACCCAGGGAGGTGGCTGGTTGAAGGAATCACGGGAAAATTCGTCGATGGCAAGGGATATTGCACTCAACTCACGAGCACTCAAATGGACTGAAAGAGCAGTCACTCGCCCCATGACTAACGTCACTCGAGGAAATAATAATGAAACCCATAGCTCACACCTTGTTTAGGAATCAACAAGGAAATTATGTGAAGAGAGTATGCCAAGGTGCACAATTGATGGTGCATTAGTGCATCTAACCCGTCTGGCATAGGTGCAAGGAGGAAAGCCAGGGAGCCTTGTAGTGCAATGTATAGAACAGAATGACGTGTCCTGCACTGATGGCAGAAACCCAGCCCGTGTGTGCATAAGGAAACAGGAACGTACCTGACTCCAATGGCCGCAATGTCCCTCAATCCTCACCTCTCGATAATTGATTGAAGAAACACCAATCACACTCAGCCCACCCTCTGTCTCGCGCTCTGTTGAAAGATACAGAGGGCAGCCCTTTCCTGAAACCCATTGTTGTAATCCTCACTGTCACTTGTGCAGAGGTTGTATGCCTTGTGCGCATTTGATGGTGCAACTGTGCATCCCACCCTGTGCCGGCATACAATGCAAGAAGGAATGCAGGGAGCCTTATGGTGCAGTGCACAGGAACAGATTGTGCATTGTGCATTGAGAGGCCCATCCCTGTGTGCAACACTCTGTTCACACATCTCACCTCTCATTTGATTTAAAGGGAAAGACTGGTCACTCCCCCCACCCTCTATCGCACTCTCTGATAGATACAGAGGGTAGCTCATACTCACGTTCCCATCCTATTAGGATGAAAGCTCGCATCACTCAAGGGGTTGGTGATGAAGATCATGTCGGCTGTTGGTGTCATCAGGATCTTGAAGATGAGGCGTACCCAGGGAGGTAGCCTACAAATCTCATACTTCAATAACTTGTAAGAAGAGTTGTCTGTTAAGAAGGGTAGACGGACTGATATTGCAGAGACATCACACCAAGAGAGGTGGCTTCAAATTACTTGCTAGAAGGATTTTGCTAGTGAGTCAGCTCTCCTGAACTGCAGGGTGTTACCACCTTTTCCACAATCAGCTTCCCGCCCAAGGGTGTTTCCACCTTTTCTTGGAACGAGGCCTGCTATGACAGGGAATTTCTTCCTTTTTTTTTGTTTTTTTTTCTTTTCTCTTAAGAAAGAGAATGGTAGAAATACCATATGTTAGGACCAACCTCGCCACCGTTGTTGGATCAGATGAGAAGAGAACAATGTCGGGTTGAGATGTTTCTGCAAGGGGGTAGCAGAACGAGACCTCCTCATGAGGAGAATCATAAGGGCTATCAGAAGCACGTTGAGAAGGATAGTGCGACGCCCACAGGGGAAAGGATAGGTCGACTGTGATTGTCAAGATCCCTAGGGAGGGAAGTACTTCTTCAGGCGATAGCCATTGATGAGGAAAGGATCATCAGAGGCATCAATGGTCTGTACTTGAATAGAGCCGTTAGGATTGACAGCAAGTACCTTGTACGGGCCCATCCACCATTGTTGAAGCTTGCCAGGAAACTTGCCAAATCTCAAATCATAGGCTAGAACAAGATCACCTTCTTTGAACTCCTTGTGCTTGATGAAAGTGTCATGATAGGCCTTGCGTCGCGCCTGAGTAGTTTCTATGCATTGTAGGGCCATCCGCCGCATCTCATCCAAGCATTCCAAGTGCAAGAGACGGCGTTGCAGTGACTCATTATCTCCCAAGCATTCTTTAACTGCCACTCGCAAAGAGGGCAATTCCAGCTCAACAAGGAAGACGGCTTCTGTACCATACACTAGCTGGAAAGGGGTCTGTTATGTAGCTGCCTTATGAGAGGTTTTGTACACCCAGAGGGCCTCTGTAAGTCGATCATCGTAGTCGTGACGATGTGCGGCAATCGTTCTTGTCAGGGTTGAGCAGAGGATGCGATTGGTGACTTTAACTTGGCCGTTGGCTCTAGGGTAATAGGGAGTGGACTTGCAATGGTGGATCTTATACAGTTCCGTCAGCTCCTCCATGATTTTGTGAAGGAAATGAGTACCTCTGTCACTTACCAGCTTGAGGGGATTGCCAAAACGGGTGATAATATTCTCGTATATGAATAGGGCTACACTGTTACCATCATCCTGGTTCAGGGTTTTAGCTTTACACCACTTTGTGACATAATCCATATATACTAAGATATATCTGTTCTGCTTCCGTCTGATGGGTGGATCAATGGGACCCACAAAATCAATCCCCCACTTCTCGAACGGCTTTAGGGGAAGAATAGGTTGCAGTGGCATGACACTTGTTTTGGTGGGTTTCCCCATTCAGACAAGAATCACATCTCTTGCAGTGATCGTATGCATCCTTGTGGAGGGTCGGCCACCAGTATCTTGCTAGCAGAGCCTTCCTGGCTGTTGCTTCTCCCGTGAAGTGTCCACCATAGGGTTCGTCATGGCATGCTTTCAATACTATGCCAATTTCATCCCTTGCAACACATCTTTGTAGCACTTCATCTTTGCCTTTCTTGTACAATGCACCGCCCAGCAAGGTGTAGGGGGCTGATTCTAACAGAAGCTTCTTCTTCTCACGGCTTGAGATGCCAGGAGGATACTGTTGAGTTGCTAAGAGGTTGGCTATGTTTGCATACCAGGGAGTAACTGTTTCAACTAGAAACAAGGAAGCATCAGGAAGGTCTGGATCATCCTGTTCCTCTTCTTCTGATTGAGGGATCCGTGATAGATGATCAGCTAGGACATGGGAACAACCAGGCTTAGTGACCATTTCAAAATCAAACTCCTAGAATAGGAGTAACCATCTCATTAGTTGTTCTTTAACATATGCTTTGTTCATTAGGAAGGACAGGGCTTCATGATCCACATAGAACTTGAAATGCATTGACAATAGATAGTGTCTAAACTTCTCCAGTGCAAACACCATTGCTAAGCATTCAAGCTCTGTCACTGTATAGTTCCGTTTCCTATCAGTGACATTTCGGCTTGCATAATAAATGGGTTGATCTAATTTAGAGGGACCCTTTTGACATAGAACAACACCTAGCCCTTCAACTGATGCATCTGTGTGCACATGGAACTCCTTCGTCCAATCAAGAGGCTGTAAGATAGGTGCTTGGATAAGGCACTGTTTTAGGGTATTAAAGGCCTCTTCACAGTCATCAGTCTAAAGGAAGTCAGATTATTTCCTTAGGAGCTTGTGCAGAGGGGCTTTCTTGGTTGCAAAATGTGCAATAAATATTCTGTAGTAGCCCACATGGCCAAGAAATCCTCTCAATTGCTCGAGGTTTGTTGGTGCTGTTAAGGCAACAATCTTTTCAATCTTCACCGAGTATGTTGCAATCCCTTGTACAGAGACAATATGTCCCAAAAGAACTCCCGAGGAGATGCCAAAGTTACATTTGTCGGGGTTGAGAGAAATCCCATACTCTTGGCATCTGTCAAAACATTGCTCTAGGTGTCACCAGTGCTCTCAGATCAAGCTATAGACAAAAAAGTCATCGAGATACACCTCAATGAAATCATATAGATGATTCTGGAAGGCCACCATCATTACTCGTTGGAAGGTGGTAGGAGCATTATAGAGCCCATATGGCATCACTCTATAAGCATAGGTCCCCCATTTGGTGGTGAAGGTTGTTTTGGATTGGTCCTCTTCTGCAATTTGGACTTGGTTATATCCACTAAATCCATCCAAGAGGGAATACAGCTCATGGCCTGCCATTGTGTCCAACAGTTGATATGTAAAAGGGATAGGGAAATGATCCTTCTTTGTCTTCGAATTGAGCTTTCGAAAGTCGACACATATTCGAAGTTTCCCATTCTTCTTGGGTACTACCACAATGGGCGAAACCCATTCACTATTAGCCACGGGATAAATGAACTCTGCTTCAAGAAGTTTCAATATTCATTCGCCTTTGTCTTTGCCTTACAGGTTTGGCATCGGGCTCTAGGTCAATGTGATGTTGACATACTGTGGGATCAATCCCCTTTAGGTCTTTATATGACCAAGCAAACACATCTAAGTTTTCCTTTAGTAGATCTCGCAAGACCACTAGTTCTTCTTCTGGAAGATTGAGACCCACTTTTAGGTGATGTTCGGTACCGTCAATATCCAAGAATGTTACTTGTCTTTCACCTTCCACTTCGCGGATAAATGTTCCATGGATTGCTTTTGGATAGAGGTCTGACTCTTTCAAGAGAGTAGTATCCTTGTTTGATGTTCCACTAGAACCAGTGTCCTCCTTCTGAACAGATGACTCATTTGTCTGTTGAGGTTGCTGGAAGGGTATCAGAGCTTTGTTTGCTTCTGTGTGAGTGGTAATTTCTTCTAGACTTAGGGATTCATCCTCAGAGGATGTGTGTCCAGGAATGTCACATAGCATGGACCTTCTAGAGGCCGTGGCTCTGAGGGCATTGGCTTCTGTTTTGGCAGGGGGCATCATCATCATCTTTTCTCTAGAATGAATGGTCAAGGCGACAGGAGCCACTAGTGAACTTAATTTTTTTACCTTTAATCCATTGCTTATACACATTCTGCATACTTTGTGGTCCATTGATTAACCCAAATGGAACCATGGTCATCCCATCCAACACCTCGAGATCTTCGACCTTTGAGGTCTTTGTAGGGATACCAACAAGATCATCCTCTATTAGAGGGAATTCTTCATCAGCTCTTTCATAACCTGCTTCATTTTCTTCCTCATCATTTTCATCCTCTTCCTCTAGAGACTCTGTCTCTGCTTTTGTAGAGGCTCTGTAGGAGAAGAACAGATCTTCTGCCTCTGTATCTGCTTCTACTTCTGTCACAGCTTCTGACTCTACTTCTACCTCTAGCTCTGGCTCTGGCTCTGTGTCTGTTAGTATCTCTGTGACTATCTCTGTATCCGCTCTGTCTTTGTTATGTATCCGCTCTGTACTGTCTCTACTCTGTAACTGTACTGTCTCTGCTCTGTCTCTGCGACGACTGTCATGTAACAGGGAGAACAGTACATCCATGCTTCTATTTCACTGTCAGAGGTGATTTCAAAAGTTAATTCTAGTTGAGGCAGGAGGTATTCACCCATGGACAAGGATTTTACTTCCCTTGGTAGTTGGCTTACAATGCCCACTGTTAGGGATTGCGCCTCTATTTTCTTAGGAAAGATTTGCTTAACAGCCTCTTCATCTCCTGATGTACAATCTGTTAGCTCGTTAGAGGAGTCAGTTATGACTTCAATGGATGTGGATCCATTACCTTTTTGCGATCCATACAGCTTTAACACCGCTTTGTTGGGTCCTCTGCCTAGGGTTAGGGTTCCTTTGAACTAATCCGTCCTGGCTTTTACTTCAAAAAGCCAAGGTCTTCCCAACAGCAGAGGGTATGAGGTCCCGTAAGAATTTGGTTTGACCACTAGATATGTCGGCCAATAATCTCTTCCTGCAAGGGTTGTTTTTACGTATGTGAGGATGCCCAACGGTTTGACTCTACTTTGGTCTGCCAATTTGATAAGCCACTATGTAGGTTGAATTCCTTGCAACCCTAAGCCCTTCATTGTCACATCCGTCTTTATGTTTACTGATGATCCTCCATCAATCAATGCATCTGAAATAAAGCAACCTTCTATCCATACACTAATCTCTGGGGTTCCAGGATCTAGGAAGGCATTAGCCACGTCAGCTTCCTTTACAAGCTCTGGGGCCTTATTGGTCTTGGTCGCTGTTGAAGGAGCGATCCTTAGTCCACGTCTTCTTGTCAAGATGCTTTTGAATTTCTTTCGATAGCTGGGAGACAACATCATCAACTGTCGAAATGTTAAGTTTGGTTTAAAAGTGTCTAGGTCTCTGACCAAGTCATAATCTTTAATAGGATCCTCAGGCTTCTCTAGCCGGTTGGGGAATGGGGCTACACCCATTTTCATCTTTTCTTTTTCTTCTAACAATTGCAACATCAGCACTTCCTCTGTTTCTGGAAGTGCTTCTGTATCATCCATCTCTTGGGCCTCTGATCCTGTCTCTGGGACTGTCTCTGTAGCTCTCTGTGGCACTACAGTGCTCTGTACTGCACTGTTCTGTTCTGTGCTGCTCTGCCCCTCTGTTGGTAGGTTGAACTTCACAGTCTTGGCATGAGAGTTATTTTCATTCTGAACAACTGGTTCCTTCTTCTTTGTGCGCGTAACAGCAGTAACTTCCAACTCTACCAAATTGGAAGCAAGCTCTTGTACATTCTATTGGCTATCAGTGGCATTGGCCTTTACAAGGGTTGGACTTGGACAGTCCTTTGCAGTGTGGCCTTCTCCTTTGCATCGGCTGCATAAGGGCTTGTAATCCACTGATCTTCTAGGGTTTGGGAAATTTGGGGAGATATGACCCTTTTCTCCACACCTGTAACATTCCACCTTTGATCTCTGACCACTGCCAGACTGTCCTCCTCTGTAACTTTGAGAGGGAAACCTCCTTGGACCAAAATTAGGACCAAACTCTCTAGGCTTTGGTCCAATATCCTGTGTTGTCATTTTAGATTCCAGCAAGTTGAATCTTGCATTTTCATCCTTCTGTCTTCGTTCATGCATCTCTTTTGGAGAGCAAATATCCTTTGTATGGTTCTTCCACAAACAGTAGGAACAGAAGGCTCCAGGAATGATTGGTTTTCGGGTACATTCAGTGGCTAAATGTCCCGCTTGATGACACTTTCCGCACCATGTATTAGAGCGCATCACATCTCTTCCAGCTCCCACAGGAGTGGATATATTAGCGGTATTCACCTTCAGCGTCTATAGCTGCTCTATAATCACATCCAGAAGCTCTTTCTTGATACTTGCAACTGAGTTGGATAAGTAGTCCTTCAAATTTTCACCTCCTGAAGTGCTTGTAGTGGGATTTTGGGAAGCATATGTTATTACTGCATAAACTGGTTGGGTCGATCCAGAAGATCCTTTGTTCTGGCTCTGATTCAGAGCTCCTGCTGAGACTTGGGGTTGTTGATTCCAGTTGGTAGGGTTCCACTGTTGTTGAGTCGCCATTGGAGGAACTGTTTGAGGCCACTGTTGCTATGGTTGAACCATCATTTGAGGCACTGTCGTTTGCAGTGACCACAGTGGGTTAGGTGCATTATACTGCGGCACTGTTTGCATCTGGGGATAGGGATAGGGAACTGTCCCTAGGATTGCATTTGGTGGGTATGCCATTCCAGTCATGGGAGGAGGTAAGACTCCTCTTCCTGGAGTCATTGACAGCCTTGCTTCAACTTTGTCATACAATCTTGCACCTTCCACTGCAGCTTGCAGATTGATTAGTCTTCTCAATTCCACGAACTTGCGAAATTCTGGTTATAGGCCCTTGAGAAACACTCCTTTTTGGATTCCTTCGTCCAAATGATGGTTAGTCCATCTCTTTAGGATGGATTCCATTTGCAAAACATAAGCTTCTACTCTTTCTCCAGAGGACTGACTTAGGTTCATGAACCCCTCTCGCATCCGCTCTTCAAAACCTTCACACTTGAATTTAGTGAGGAAGGCCAACTTCATGTCATCCCATGTGCCAAAAGTTCCTGCTGCTTGTCTCTCATACAACTGAAACGCCGCACCCTTGAAAGTGGCGGGGAATATTGCTAACCAATGCTCAGGGGTTCTGGCATTGTTAGCCACATATGCTACCATGAACTCTGCTACATGAAGATCAGGGTCTTCATTGTACTCTCCCTTAAAAATTGGCAATGGAACTACATTTGCTGGCCTGTCATCAATATTTCCAGGACGAATCTGACTAGGAAGGGGACCTTGAGTTGCCATGGGGACTTCTGTAAAGAGTGCTTTTAGGGCGTCAAAGGAAGCTTCTGCTGCAAGCTTGTTCTCAGCTTTGATTTTTACCTTCTCTCTTCTCATGTATCTCTGGACTCGTTCTAACACTTGCCTCTTTATTGCGTCATTCATCAGGGGGTTGGATCCAACTAGTTGGTCTGCACTCAACAGGATAGTATCATAGAGGGCTTCAATCTCTGATGGATTCTCTGGCCAACATCTCTTTTACTTCTTTCTTTTCAACATCTCTGAATTCGGCTTTCAAACCACTATAGAGGGGAAGATATTCCATTCTAAAAGTATCAAAACTCATTCTTCTTAGGATCGTTATTGTGTCATTATAATAATGCCAACTTTTGAGGGTTTCAATAGTGTATGTTGTGAAAAACACTGTGTCTACCAACTTACAGTGGGTTGCTAATTGGAGAAACAGAAGATTATCAGTGCACTTAGCATCCCACGTATCTTGTTGTTGAGCATCCACGAACAAATTCCAACTCTTTTCCTTCTTGTCTTCATGAACCTCCACAGACCAAGACTCCTGAAGCTTCTTTACAATCTCCCACTTGATGATGTCTAGAAACTTCTCAATGAATGCCAAATCTTCCATGGATGGTCATTCTCTCTTTTTCTACTCTTCAGTTTGTTCCCAAACAATTTGCCACCAAGATGCAAGTTTTTGCTGCTTCAATAGGAAGAGGAAACAGTCCACCACATAGAGCATGCATCATGATGGTGATATGTTTCCGCCATTGTGGGATGAAATTCTTGTTGAAAGTGGCTTTGATAATGAGAATCTCCAACTCTTCAGTGGAAGAAGGAACTTTGCAAACATCCATTGAATTGTCCTCTTTTTGGTAATGCAATTTCCTTCATTTTCAGCCTCTTCTGATGCTTGTTGATGGCAAGTTTCCCCGGCTGCGCAGTAAAAACATGGAGACCCAAGAGGAACACCAAGGAAAAGGGAATTATCTTGCAAGAAAATCTATCTTGTAACATCAACAAGATTTTATTTCATTCTTTTGATCATCAAAACAAAGAAAATAACAATTCTTCATGCATCATCATAGTAGATTTCTCCCACGGATTTGATAGAATCAAACATAATCTTCAACATCTTCATAGAATCCATCAATATAACAAAGAACACAAAAGAATACACCATCTTTGAATGGAAATCAATCACATATTATTCATCTTCAATGTCTTCATAGTTCTCTCTCTCAATCTCTCTCATATAGTTACATTGTTTTGATAGATTTGGCTATCTCTGGCTCTCTCTCTCTCTCTCAATAGTACATCATCTCCTCACTACAATACTCTCATAATAACTCTCAATAATCCTTCTTAGGTCGTGGATGCACCTACCAAGAGGTATGTTTGATATGAAGAGTCACCAGAGCCACTACAGTGTCTTTTCACAGCTCACTACTTCTCTTCAGTCTTCAGCAGCTACTTCTTCCACTTGTTTTAGCTCTTTTGAACTTAGATTCATCCTTTCCAAATATTAGAAAACTTTCCCAAAGTCACATATACATTCTACAGAACACTTACAGAAGGTCTACAGAACAGTTACATTATAGCACCAGAGTGGCTACAGTACAGTTACACTACAAAGACAGAGCAGGGACAGAGGCTCCACAGAAGGTCTACAGAGGGTTATAGAAGGTCATCAGAACCTCATAACTCATACTCAAACCATTCCAAACTATCAAAAACTATTCAATAGGCTTCCAAAAGATCTCAATCTTCATCAATCATCAATCCATGCTTCATACAGAAGAAAATCAGAATAAAACAGAAGCTATACAGAATGTATACAGAACCAATCAAAAGCTCAACAGAACCTATCAGAACATCACAGAGCTTTATATCTCCATTGAGAATCATCATGAACTTCCAAAACATAATAAATATAATCCAAAACACTCTCAAATACTTCCACTAACAACCATACATCACTCTAAATCCATCAAAAACAATAATTCAGTCCTCAAAAACAACAAAAATCAGTCAAAAATTCAGTCTTTTTCCACTCTTAATAAAAGGGCAGAGGAATGGGCTGCGCAGAATGAGAAACGATGAAGGCACTGGTGTGGCGTCTCGCTTTGGTGGAAAAAGAAAAAATCCTGGTAGAAAGTAAAGCAGACGCCATCCAAACGGCCTTCAGTGCCCAACAATAGGCCTTCCTCAACACATTACTGGATATGACCCGGCCAGAGGAAAAGGAGTCGTTGGAGGTGGTGCAGAAGAAATTGAGTATCGCATGCAGGGCCCTACATGCGGGGCTATAGATGCCATCTCAACCTGCGGAGGTTAGGCTGGGCTTAGAAAAACAACGAAAGTACCTACTATTGGCCGGCCTAATCCCCCGGGAGTTGGACACACTCGACTTTGAGAAAGGAGCGCAACTAGACGACCGACAGGGGGAGGAGGCTGACATTGAATTCGTCATAAGGAGAACCAACAAAGAAATAATCCCACAACCCCCCTCGTCGCATGATCAGGAACAACAATAGATCGATCCGCCCTCGAACAGACAAACCGCACTCAGGGAGTGATGGAGGAAATTAGTTAAAGAAACCAGGAGGCAGTTAAGAGCCAAACTAGTCGTGCGGCCATCCGCACCCCTCCCACCATGCCCCGATGACCTCCCGGTGGGATTGCATGCGGAGCTGGTGACTTGGGAATGGCAAGAAAATGAAAAGCAACCTTTCACCTTTAGCTTCCTCATACCTAACAGCCTGAGAAGGGTCCTACCAATTAAGGTAATGGAGGAGGTGATTGCGACTAGCGACCGACTGGGCCAAAAATGGCTAGAAGAAAGAGCGAAGACACCCACTCTGTGGGGCATGGAGGAAGCAGAGTTTTGGCAAGACAAGGTGTTCAAAATACCACACACTGTACAGGGCTACAACTGCCAACCTCTTTGGAGGAGGCGAGTGTGCGATATTAGCATGCTCGCCTTTGCAACACCCTGTCCTACGAGAGGAATGACCCCACATTCATGGCATATCCTCATAGGGTAGGTGTGGATTTTGTTGCCACCCTCCATGGATGGCATGATTTCCCCATCATCTACAACTCCAATGCCGCCTCCTTCGAGCATGCCCTCCTTTTTTACTTAGGAAGCCTAAATGATTCCATGACGCGCTTTCTCGCAGACTTCTCCTATCCCGATCCCGCCTTTATAACTACCTGTAATTACCTTAGGCTACTTAAGCTATTACTCAAGTAGGACCCGACCCCACAAGAGCGTGGCTTGCCCCCCCTCTTTTTTGACCCCAACACTATTGATAGCTGCACCATGGCATGCCTAATGATGAGAGCTAGCCTTCTTCCCTCCTTTTGCCTAGTTGTCCTAGAAGATACGAACAACAGCCAGTTTACTAGGTGCAACCATCCCTTCCTCTCCACCACCTCTCTCCACATCTGCATGAACCTCAAAGGGTACATGCAAAGCCGTCAATTTTTGAGCAAGTCCATTCGACCCCCTTCTCCGGCTCAATCAGACAAAGAAGATTAGGTACAGGCTGTCGTTCTCCTAGTATAGTGCCAAAAAAAAAAACACTGCATAAGTGGATCCTTACACATGGAATAAACAAACAACTTACTTCCACAACCACTCAACACCACATAAAGCACAATCACCGCACCTAGCGGTCCTTAAGTTAGGTGTGCCCGGTGGCTTCAGTTGGCCGGATCCACTCCTAACCCCCTAGCCCTTTTTGCTCCCCCACTTCACGCTTAGGGCCCATCAAGGGTAGGACATATACCTAGGGAGGCCACTCGCCTATGGTTAGACTTGTTACCCCTGAGCCACTCGCATTACACACTAAGATAGACATCCCCCTCCTTAGGTGGAGCACTACCCCTTGTCCTTCCATGCACCACCAGTGCGCCCACCCACCAACTTCGAAGGCCCCCGTCAACATCCGTTACTTCTCCAACCAACCTTACTACCACGCTTCCGCGAGCACCTGAGTCTACATGCTGCCCTACCCTCACATGACTGCTCCGCCAACTGCCTCTTAAAACACCAACAGTCGACAAGAGTGCCATGGGACTGGCACCCGTCTCGAAGGGGGTAATAACCCCAAGTCGAGAAGGCGGAAGGACGAATGAGAAAGCAGAAAGAAGATGGAAAAGGAGCAAGGACACGCAGGCGGGTTCCAAAGCTAAGATGGGGCCAAAAGCATAGTTTTAAATAAAAGGTGCCTCAAAAACTCCAAAAAATCTTGTAAAAGAGCGCCATGCTCCCTCCTCTGCCACTTGTAAAAGAATAGTCGAATATAGGCCTAGGGCATGAAGCAAAAAGAGGGAATTAGAAAAAGGGACCTTGCCACAATGGTCGGTCATGTAAAAAAGGAGGGGTGCCCATGGGGTTTTAGGGTTTGTATATATAAAGTTCAAAAAGTGAATGAAAGCTCATTCTTTGGTGTGTGCCCACAACAAGAGCTCTTCTCTTCTTCTCTTCTTCTCCTCTCCTTGTTTGTGTGTGCTCTTGAGAGAGGGAGTGATTGTGAGTGTGAGGTAGGGAGTGAGTGGGAGTGAGGGATCAAGGGGGTGAAGCTCTTCACCATCTTCTCTTCTCTTTCCTTCTCTTGCGCGGGGCGCAATGGTGGTTGGAGCTTGGAGAAGGAGAAGGCTTGAGCATGCTTGAGCTAGCATCTAGGATCGTGGAGCAATCAGAGTGCGAAAGAGAGGAGGCAACTCATATCGGCATCAAGGTAAGCTCACTACACTCGTAGGATCGAGGGCGTGTCGACTATGTGAGAGGTAGACATTAGGGCTCGCTTGGAACGCTTGAAATAATAAGCGATCCGTGGGTCTTGGCGATTGAGCAAAAGCTTCCACAACTAGTTTCTGGTGTTCACTCTGCTTTGGAGACTTCCATGACTTCCTGTCTTCAGACAATTTATACGGGAGTGTATATTTCATTGCAAGACAAGATGGATTCTTTGATTAGTTAGCTTAGCAAAGCTCTAGTACATTTAGCTTATGAAAAGACTACTTTGAATGATATCCATACACAAATGACTGTAGCTACCACTTTGATGGATTCATAGAAGGCCATGATTAAGGAATTAGAAGCTAAGGTTGCCACTTTAGAGGAAGCGAATTGTCCTTAACCAAAGAGAACGATACTACTCTTAAGGAAATGATAGAATCAGCTCGTAAGGTTGGTATTTGTGAAGGCTAGTTGCAGCATTCTCAAGAAACTATAGTCACAAAAGAAGTTTATTGATGAACTTAATCAGAAAGTTGCTACTCTTTCTATTCCTCCTCTAGTCCCCATGATGTCTTCTTTGTTGTTTAAAGAAGAGCTAGATCATTTGCAACAAAAGGCTAAAATGTGTGATGGATTTTCTATTGAGGTAGAGTGCCTTCAGCATTGTATGAATTGTGTTCAGGAAGAAAATGTCCATTATGCTGAATTGGTATCACCTCCATCATTCTTTTGGATTCAGTATCAACAATAGTGCTTTGCATTGTATATCTCCTTAAGTAATGTGGACTTAGAACCTCTAGAGGATGGGTGATTGAATATGTGGCCAATTTACTCAAAGTAGTATTTGACATATTTGTTGATGAGTTTATCTCTCATGAAGTTCAATTATTATCTTTTATGTATCTCTGAGGAGATCTACACATCTTTGATGAGGAGGACATGAACCTTTATGTAGGAGATGTAATTTTGCATGTAGTCATGTATTTCCATTCCGCTAAAATGACTTTGGTTGATGGCTTAAAGAATTATCATCAATAGAAATTTTGGTGTAAAGAGGATGCCAAGCATCATCCTCCCTTGGAGGATGATGTTTTGGACCTTTGCCGTCGACGGAGTATATTTCACAAGTTAGATATTCAGCCATTGAGATCCCAACTATTGAACCATATTGCTAACAATCCTTTATTCAACAAGGATTTATTTTTAGTTTTAGATTTTTGATGTTCCATCTATTTGTATGATCCTCATGATATCCTATCTTATTCCTTAATTTCTTATCGATTATCCTTGTATATTGTTATTCTCCAATCTAATCTAGATAGTATCGATAAGAAATTATTCTCCAATCTAATCCAGATAGATAGTATGCTCTATTTTCGATGTAAGGTACCATCATTTTGTGACACTCAAGATTGTGTTTATGAGTCCAAGTTAATCTATCTTGGAATCTAATTCACTTGAGTTACAATCATTTATCTCAATCATGTTTTATGTGTATAACCTTTATCCGCTGTAGCTAGCATAGCTCTAGATCCGTGTTTCTCAACATGGTATCAGAGCCATGGTGAGCTATGTCTAGCCACACTCATTCTCTCTTCTACTTCTACTGCCTCGTTGTTTGGTTCTCACAGTAATAATAGTGGTTTAGCTTAGAAGGAGTAGAATTAGCTTGGTGGTGTAGGAGGGAGAGAGAGAGAGGCTAGAGCTCTATTGCTAGGGCTTTGCAGCTTGTTGCTCTTAGCAAGAGGCAAGGGGAGAAGGAATTGGGATTTTTCTCTTGTCATCATCATCTTCATCTTCATAGAGGGCCCCGCATATGTCCACCACATAGATCTTCTCAAATCTGCAGAGATCAATGTACTTTGACAAACAAGAAAAATATAGAAATATATAGTAGGGTTTATTCTATAATAACATGCTCAAAATATGGAAAAAATAGGGAAAATAGATCTTCAAGACATTAGGATAGCAAGAAGAGACAAGGGGAAAGTAACAAGGCAAGAGAGAAAGGGTTTGAGAGGCCAAGAGGGCAGAGAGAGAGCTCATTGTTGAGATATCGAGCTCCACTCGTGATATGCCAGGGTGACCGTTGTGCATTTATGTCACCGACTTGTCAGTTGGCAGATGCGGTTGGTACACCGCCCATGAATAATAGCTAGATGACAGCTATCCTTATCTACTCTAGTTCGTGGCTCAGTTAGTATGCCACCTTAGTTAGTTGAGTTTGGTTTGAGACCCATAAATAGGGTTCTTCTATTTCTATGTATTTGAGTTCTTTTGGCTTACACAACTAAGAAGAGGAAAACTGTTTTCAGCCTCCACCTGTGTGTGTATTCCCCCATTGTGCAAGCAAGAAAGCTACAAGTGAGACTCCTTTCTTCTCTCCCATAATCTTGACATGGTATCGGAGCCTTGTTCGTGGTAAGGAGCTCAAGAAAGCAAGCCAAGTTCACGGTGTTCTGGTAAGAGGACCAGTGTTGCTTTCATTTTTCTGTTTTGGGAGCAAGTCTTTGCAGGTAGCACAGCCGGAAAGTGCAAGAGTGCATTGTCTCAGGTTGAGACGCCCTTCGCGGTGAAGCAAGAGGGCAGAGCCCGCACTACTACTCAATGGACATGAGCCCGCCAGGAACTAATGGCCAAGCACCAAAAGACTTGCCTCCACCCATTCCGGAGGGAAAAGGCAAGGCTGCACTCCACTTGATCATCCCACCTACCATCTTGCCGGCCATCCCGACCATCGCAACAATGCTAGACACCCCAATCATGGTTGATGCTAGTAACCTCATGGCGTGGGTGCAATTCTTGGTCGATATAGCACATACCCAATTGTCCGACTCTAGTGTAGGAACTCCAATGACAAGAATAAAAAGACCGGCAATTGCGGATGTTGAATCTCAACAGGGGCCCAAGTGACCAAGAATTGAGGCTACTACTACCACGAGGTCGTAGCCCGCTAACCATGACGAGCATGTCAGGGAGCTTTATGCTCAATTGGAACATGCAAAAGAGGAGAAAAGAGCATAACGACAAAGTTGGAAACAAAGAGGGAAATCTCAACCACCTTCCAACTAGAAAAAACATGCCAGGTGGCCATGCAATAAAAAGAAATTCGGGTGCTAAAAGCAGAGCTAAGGGCAAAGGAAGATGAGGAGGAACAGTGGTAAAAAAGATTAAAAGAAGAGAACCGGGAGTTGGTCATAATGCAAAGGGAGTGCAAAATCCTAGTTCTACAATAGCAAGGAGCTCGAAACACAGATGAGGAAACTCCAAGAGGACATGGGAGAGCTCATCACACTAGAGACAGAGAGAGCACAAGAATAAGAGGAATGACAACGGGAGAGGGAAGAAGCAAAGTGTACAATGCAAATGGAAAGAGAGGAACAAGCAAGATTAGAAAGAGAGATTGAGCGCTTGACAAACGAAAAAGAAGAAATTGTGCAGAAATGGAAAAGGCAGGAGCCGATGATAGTGCCCCTATCACAAAGGCAAAGTGAGGGCTTGGAAGAGATGAAAAAGAAGGCAAAGGAATGGGAGGCCAAGGGCGAGAAGATAATGAAGGAACTAGCGAGTTGTTTGGCCCTTGCTGCAGAAGGAAACAGAGTACTGGTAGAAAGCAAGGCAAGCATCACTCAGGCTAGTCTAGAAGCCCAACAACATGCCTTCCTCAACACAATCTTGGACATCACACTTTCTAAAGAGGAGAAGGAAGTTGAGGCACTTAAAAGAAAACTACAAATAGCTCGCAAGGCTATTAAACAAGGGTTGTGCTCCCAAATCTAGGACACTAGCCTCAACCTAACTTGGCAAGATCAGCGACCGAGAACATCTGTTGAGAGCTTGACATTGTAGGAGGTTGACACATTAGGACTACAAGAAGAACAACCACAGGAAGCAGTAGCAGGGTCAAGCCATGATGGGGCACAACAAGATGAGGAGTGGATTCCACCACCTCCCTCAACATAGCCTGAACCCCCTCAAGAGCAGGATGTCACAGTAGAAAGGAAAGCACAAGCTAGAAAGAAGAGGGCTAGAATGCTTGACCAAGCATGCAAAAGGGAAAAAGCATAACTGCCTAAAGCCTTAGAGCCTCCCATCCCACCAAACAAGGAATGCTCACCCATGAACCGGAACACGGAGCTATCAGTATGGGAGTAGTGGGAAAATCACCGCCAACCCTTTGATTTCACCTTCCGATACCCAACAACCCTAAGCAAAGTGCTCTCCACTGAAGCGGTAACGGAAGTAATCACCATGTGAAGAAGGCTTGGTGCTTGATAGCTCACCAAAAGAGATAATAATCCAATGGCTTGGGGAATGGAATCTCCAGATTACTGGGAAAACAAGGTTGAGGCGATACCCCACATGGTGAAAGGCTACGAATCCCAATCTAAGTGGAGGAGAAGAGTTTGGAATGGAAATGTGGATGCATGGATGTCGTTTTGTGGCTCCCTACCCTTCAAATAAAATGATTCGACCTATCTATAACATCCTCAAAGGGTAGGAGTAGATTTTGACCCCAACATCCATGCACGATACGACTTCCCAAAGATCTACAACATCAATGCCACAAAGCCTGAGGAAGCACTCGCTTTCTCAGAACAAGATGTATGGGAGTCCATGGCTCACTTCTTGATGGAATTTTCCCCCTACCAAGACCTCGTCTTTGTAACAACATGCAACTATATTAGATAACTTAGGACACTCCTCAGGCAATCCCCCGCACACCAACAAAATACCATCTTCTGCTGCTCTTTTTTGACATTAATATGGGAATAGATGAATGAGCTAGCTGCTGATGTTGCGTGCTGCTTTGCCCCCGTCATTTTGCATGGCCCTCCTTGAGGACATGAATGACAACCATTTCACTAGTTATAGCCATCCATTTTTTTCTACCACTCCTCTCCATGTTAGGATAGGCCAAAAAGGGTTCATGCTAAGCACAAACTTCCTTAGTAAATCATTGAAGCCCCCTACCTCCCCATTTCACACTCAAGAGCCTGAGGAATAGATCCTCTATTTTGTATTACCTCCTAAAGGTCAAGGTTCAAAAGAAAGAGAGAGAGAGAGAGAGAAGAAGAAGAAGAAAAATAAGAAAGAAAAGAAAAGAAAAGAAAAGAAAAGAAAATGAATGAGGAAGATGAAGAAAGAAAGAAGGAAAATTAAAGCAAGGAAATCACAATGGGCAGTTCATCCCACATAGGTCACAGTCACTACACTTAGGGGTTCTCAAGTTAGGTGCATCCGATGGCTTCAATTGGCCAGCTTTGTCCCTAACCCCTAGCCTCATTTTGATTCTCCACTTCATGCTTGGGCACATCAAATGCAGGACATACCTAGGGAGGTAACACTTGCCTATAGTTAGACTTGTCACCCTAAGCTACGTACACCGCATCTCCCTTATGCACAAATTGGGTCCTCAAGTTGGGGACAACACCCAGGCTCGACCCAACACCTAGTTCCACTAGCACAAGCACAATGCATCACATGGCGAAGCAGACACACCCCCAGGTAGTACACCTTCTTTTCTTTTCAGGTACAAACAAGGTTCCAACCTGCACGTCAAAAGCCCCATCATCCATGCAATGGGCTCCCGACCTCCACCACCTTAACCAGTTCAGTAGCTTCTTCCCAAGACCAATTCCCCCAAGAACCCATCATCATCGACTCACATGACTGCCCTTTTAAATCACCAAACCTTCACCAACTCAAAATCGCAAGAGTCTTGGAACTAGCACCCATCTAAGAGGGAGGTCATCTTATACGAATTGTCACCATGCAAACGAAAGACAATAGATACAGACCAAGACAGCCTAGTCAAAAAGTGAATGAAGAAGCTCATTTGGAATAGTGCAGGACAAGGCAAGCTCACAAAAAGAGGCAACTTCACCTACTTGATGAGGTCCTCTTAAGAATGAGGGAGGCCCTATCAAAAATGAAGGATGCTCTCTCAAGGATGACGGTAAGCATTGAATATTCTAGCAAGGCTTTCTCAAGAATGAAGGAGAACCTCCAAAGGCCCTCACAAGGAAAGCGTGAGGCACAATGTAATTCATTTTATGAGGAATATAGGTTTCCTCCTATGCAAATGGTGAACCTTGAATATGTTGGGGGTAAAGGCGCCTCCGCCGTGCCGCCCCATGTATTACTACACTGACAGTACCCGCCATTGCACACTGCAGGTGGCGGGCGCCCATCACGTCACTTTATTCTTTATTCTTTTAGTGACAGTTTGAATAAAGGAAGGCCCGGTCACACATTGTGACTGTTGGAGTTCCCATTTCTTGTCTCTCTCTTTCTTGCTCTTGCTCTCCCGCCATAGCTCGCGTGCAAGCTTCGATCCTTCTCACCTTTCAACTGGTATCAGAGCTTGGCATTCTCTTGCTCGAGCTCGACTCGGTGCTTCCCGACCTTCGCATCGACTCGCTTCATGCATTGGGTCTCCATCTCGGCAGCCATAGCCGACCTCTTGAGCTCCCGACTCTCCCCGGCTTCCCGAGCTCCATCCTGGCCTTCTTGAGCTTCATTAGGGCCTTGCCCTTGAGGTATTGCTTCAGCATTTGCAGGCATTTGAGTGTATTCTCAGATTGAAACAGGGCAGGAACAAAGGGCAGCCACTCTTCTTGAGCTCCATAGCTCATATCTTCCCTCCCCTTTGCATTGGGCCTTCATGGCTTGGTATGTGCCTACCTTGGGCCATCATTGAGCCCCCCATTACCCCCTTTTCAGCCCATGTGGAGCAACAGCAAGTTCAGCACCAACAGGGCAGATTGCATCATTTTTTCCAGGCTGTGAGCACTCATCTACTTCAGCTCCACACTTGGCCATTGCTTCTTGCTCTCTACCTTGATCAAGAGGGCTATAGACTTCATGTTTGATGTCATTCAAGCTTTGGGTATTGGTCTTGATCTTTCGGGGCTGATTTCTTCAGATTTGGGACTGTCATAAACTGTCATAACAGGCTGAAAACAGGGCAGCACCATTGGCATTAGCATTTGTTGCTTATACTCCATTCCGGTTGTGCTATTTGATGCCCGTATGCGGTCTACATGATGCCTAGTGCCTTGGGAATGTATGCACATGATTATGCCATGATTTTGGCTTGAAATATTGGTTGATTTGGGACTGTTATTTACTGTTATACAGTGCTGGAAACAGGGCAGCCACACTTGGCATTGGCATTTAATGCTTATACTCTACTCCGGTTACCTTGTTTGATGCCCGTATGCGGTCTACTTCCTACCCGGATGTATTGGGGATGTATGCATTTGGTTTGACCATGATTTTGGCTTGAATTTGGGGCTGAAATCTACTGTTTAGAACAGTAAATACATGCTAGAATAACAGTGGGCTGAAGGTACTTTACATGCTTTGGCACTTACCTACCGATACCGGATGTATGCTTTGAGCTTTGGGATGATATCTCTGACATTTGGGGACGACTTGGAGCATATGTATGAGATTATGGGATGCTTTTGAGCTTCGCATTAGCTCCGTCTTCACTGGCATTTGGACCGACTCGGCATGCTCGTGGACCGCCTATGCCTCATGTCTCTGCTTGACAGTTAGGCTTTTGCATTACATGCTTTGGTTCGTGACATATGCTATTTGGTTCGTGTATGCCATACCGACATTTGGAGCTTGGATTTGGATGTATTTGAGCATTCTTGGCTTACTTGATCACTGATCTTGGTTGCTATTTGGATGTCATTGAGTTGACCGAGAGCTTATTTGGGCTTATGTATTGCTTCATGGTTAATACGACCGGTGCTTCATGTATGTCATGCTCTCTCGGATGCGCTTGATGCATTGACAGGGTCACTTATCACTGGTGCTTTCTCTTGGGTTGTTTGAGCTTCTGAGCTCACTTTGTATGCCTTTTGTGCCAGTGGGAGCATTTTTACATGCTTGCTTGACCTTTGACAGTTGCATGCTATTGGAGCACTTACATGTATTTGGAGCAGTTTATGTCTTGAGCAGCTACATACGCATTGAGACTTTGGGATCATACTCCGATCTTTATGGATATGCATTGATGTACTCTTGGTTCACAGGATGCTTATGAGCTGAGTCTCATATTTGGATCTTTCTCTTTGAGCAGATACCTATTTGTGTCAGGTTTTGGCAGTTACAGGAACACTTTGCCTAGAGTGTCTGGGGGTGTGCCTTTCACTGGCAGATGTTATTTTGACATGCTTGGTGTTGAGCTCATGTTCTTTTCACTGTCATTGGCCTTGCTTATGTCTGTTTCATGCCGGCTTTGGACCTAGCATTGTTTGCTTGACATTGGATCCTATTTTGGGACAGTTTGCTCTCTAGACTGCATACCTGCAATTTATTACAGCAAGCAGTTATTGGTGGACTGAGGTGTACTTTTCATGCTGAAATATCCTGATTTGGTGTACCGCACCTAGTACTAAGTGGGCAGCAACTTTTGGCACACTTTGCTCACCCTTTGGACCCCGTTTTGGTCATTTTTGGACAGTTTCTGCAGTAAAACAGCAAGCAGTTTTGGGCTGTTTGGGCATTTCCAGCCTGCATAATGGCGTCATCTTCGCATGATAGTGCCATCTTTAACATTACAAAGTTGGATGGTACCAACTACTCTTACTGGAAGAGTCAAATATGGCAGGTTTTGGTGCAGAAATCTCAGATTAAGCCACTTCGGTTGAGTGGGGAGCAGCCTGAAACTATGGACATTGACGACTGGCTTGAACTTGATGAGCTATGCAAGTCCACGATTGTATTGTCTCTCACTGAACAGGTACATTATAATGTATTTGAGGAAGCACAGAGTGCATGGGATCTATGGAATAAGATCAAGAATCTTTATGATAAGAAAAGTCCGGCGAGTCAGATGTACTGGTTGAAGCAGCTTATGGATCTGCGCATGAAGGATAATGCGACTATGTCTGCTCACTTGAGCCAGTTCCATGCTATACTGAAGAACCTGACTTCGCAGGATATCACCTTTGGAGAGGAAGTAACTCCTCTTTTCTTGCTTGGAACTCTGAATGAGTCATGGAATGTATTCCGCACTGCTCTTTGTGCCTCTAGTGCTACTCTAAAATTGGCAGATGTTGAGAGTGCTCTTCTTCAGGAAGAGGTGAATCGCAAAAACTTGGATGCCTCTCGTGGTAGTCATGCTTTGACAGTTAGAGGCAGGAATGACAGGTATGACCGTGGTAATGGCCGAGGCCGTGACTCGCAGAAGGGTCGGTCTAAATCTCGTGGTGGCAAGTCGCGTAGTAAGTCGCGTGGACGCAATGCAAATGTCACTTGTCATCATTGTGGGAAAAAGGGCCATATTAGACCACAGTGTCATGAGTTGCGCAATGAGAAGCGCAAGGATAAGGGGAAAGATAAAGTGCAGGAGAAGTCCTCTGATCGCAGCATAGTACCTGCGAAGTCCAACGTCAAGATTGAGGAAATTAATGTCACGCAGACTGAAGAGTCCGATGGTGGTGATGAGTTTATACTTGCAGCTAGTTCTTCTGATGCTTCACACTTGACTGAGACACCTAGTATGTATGCACAGTGCTGGTTATTGGATTCAGGTGCGTCCTTCCATGTGACGCCTTACCGTGAGTGGTTTCACTCTTACCGTACTGTATCTGGATCAGTCAAACTTGGAGATGACAGGTCTCTTGATATTGTGGGCTGTGGAGATATTCAGTTGCAGTTTTCCACTGGCAGTTTCTTTTTGCTCAGGGATGTACGTCATGTACCTGCGCTTACGCGTAGTCTTATGTCTGCAGGACAGTTGGATGATGCAGGATTTCATGTCTGTTTTGGGGATTCTACCTGGAAGATTACCAAAGGCAGACTTGTGCTTGCTAGAGGCGCCAAGGCTGGCAGCCTCTATCCTCTTGTTGTATCTGGGTCTTCTGTAGACCATGTTTTGGCAGTGGGCTCTATCCCACATGTATCACTTTGGCATGCCCGTTTGGGGCATATGTCTTTGAAAGGAATGAAAATGTTATCTGGTTTGCAGTATCTTCCGCCTTTGGATTATGCATGTTTTGACTCGTGTGATCATTGTCTTTATGGTAAGCAGAATAGGTCTACGCATAAGAAATCAGGTAGGCCCCGCCTGAGTGAGCCCTTGGCATTGGTGCATTCCGATGTTTGTGGGCCTATGCCTTGCATGTCTATGGGTGGCGCGAAGTACTTCGTTACCTTCATTGATGATTTTTCTAGGAAAGTGTGGGCTTATCCCATAAAGCAGAAGTCTGATGTCTTGGCAGTTTTTCAGAGATGGCTTGCTCTTGTTGAGAACCAGACTGGGTATAGGCTGAAATGCCTTAGGACAGATAATGGGGGAGAATATGTCTCGCATGCTTTTGAGCAGTTTTGTGATGACAAGGGTATTAAGCGTCAGTTGACCGCCCCTTACACCCCACCCCAGAATGGTTTGGCTGAGCGCATGAACAGGACTATTCAGGAGCGTGTGCGCTCTATGCTTAGCCATGCAGGCCTACCCCAGAGTTTTTGGGTTGAGGCAGTTAGTACGGCAGTGCATGTCATAAACCGATCGCCTTCTAGTGGATTGGATTTCCAGGTTGCAGAGGAAGTTTGGGCTGGTAAGCCACCCTCTTATGCGCATCTCCGTGTCTTTGGATGTGAGGCATTCTGCCATGTGCCCAAGGACAAGAGGAGTAAATTGGATCCAAAGAGCATTAAATGCATATTCCTTGGCTATGGTGAGTCAGGAGAGATGGGCTATCGCCTATGGGATCCGCAGGCGCGGAAAAGAGTACGCAGCCATGATGTCGTCTTCCATGAAGACAAGATGCACAGGCAGCCTGAGAAGGTGGTTGAGATCCGCAGAGTGATCTTTCAAGAGGAGCCTAAAGCTCCAGCACAGCCAGTAGTACAGCCTGCAGCAGTTCCTCCACAGGGCCAGGATGTTGGACAGGCAGTTAGACAGGCAGCAGAGCCTGCGGTGAGACGGTCTGCTAGAGATAGACGTCCACCTGACAGATTTCAGCCCTCTATGCATTATGTTTTGGTTACAGATGCAGGAGAGCCTTTCACTTATGATGAGGCTATGCGCAGGGGTGACAGTCACTCCTGGGAGAGGGCTATGCAATCTGAGATAGACTCCCTGCATAAGAATGAGACTTGGGATTTGGTTGCCTTGCCTAAGGGCAAGAAGGCTTTGCCATGCAAGTGGGTGTACAAGCTGAAAAGTACCCCTGGACACCCCAAGCCAGCATACAAGGCTAGATTGGTAGCAAAGGGTTTTAAGCAGGAACATGGTGTGGACTTTGATGAGGTCTTCTCTCCTGTGGTTAAGATGACCACCCTGCGCTTAGTCTTGGCTTTGGTTGCACAGCTTGACTTAGATCTATATCAGATGGATGTCAAGACGGCTTTTCTACATGGGGACTTGCATGATGAGATCTATATGGATCAGCCTAAGGGCTTTGCAGAACCTGGCAGGGAGCACCTAGTGTGCAAGTTGAAGAAGAGCTTGTATGGCTTGAAGCAGGCACCTAGGGAATGGTATCATAAGTTTGATGCCTTTATGCAGTCACAGGGCTACAGCAGGAGTGCTATGGATCCGTGTCTTTACACGAAGAAAGCCCGTGATGGCAGTTTGCTTATCTTGGTACTCTATGTTGATGATATGCTGATAGTAGGGAAAGCTCATGATGAGCTAGATGCTCTTAAATCTCAGCTGAAGAAGAGCTTTGAGATGAAGGATTTGGGACAGGCCTCACATATACTTGGGATGCGCATTAAGCGCGATAGGCATCAGGGACTTTTGTATCTCTCACAGCGGGAGTACATTCATAAAGTCCTTGAGCGCTTCTGCATGCAGGACGTAAAGCCTATTGACTGTCCATTACCTTCTTATGTGAAGATATCACAGGCCGATTGTCCGCAGACAGATGAGCAGAGGGCCGAGATGGCCAAGATCCCTTATGCTTCAGCCGTGGGCAGTTTGATGTATGCCATGATAGCCACTCGTCCAGATATTGCGCATGCAGTTGGTGTTGTGGCACGCTATATGGCTACACCTGGCAGCAGACATTGGGATGCCGTGAAGGGTATCATGAGGTACCTGAAGGGCACAACAAATATGTGTATTTGCTATGGCAGCCAGGATACAGGGGTCGTGGGGTACACTGACTCCGATTATGCAGGACATGCAGATAGTAGGAAGTCCACTTCTGGCTATGTATTCACCTATGCTGGAGGGGCTGTCTCTTGGATGTCCACGGTTCAGAAGTGTACGGCTTTGTCTACCACTGAGGCCGAGTATGTTGCAGCCACTGAGGCTTGCAAGGAGGCCATATGGTTAGGCCGTCTAGTTGCTGACCTTGGGATTGATGCTACACCTACACTGCATTCAGATTCTATGAGTGCCATTCAGTTGGCTAAGAATCCGGTCTTCCATGCGAAGACGAAACACATTGAGGTGAGGTATCACTTCATACGTGGTGTCGTGGAGGATAAGTCTGTTGACCTTGTCAAGATCTCCACTAACGAGAATCCTGCAGATCTACTCACGAAGAGCCTCACTACTGAGCGCTTTGCCTTCCTCAGGAGGTTGATGGGCGTTGGATGAGATGTCACCTTTCCTCATCCCTTGTACCTATGTACATTTGTACTGTCTTTTCTTTTTTCTTTTCTCTCTCACTAGGGCAGATTCGCCTTTAAGTGGGAGGTTGTTGGGGGTAAAGGCGCCTCCGCCGTGCCGCCCCATGTATTACTACACTGACAGTACCCGCCACTGCACACTGCAGGTGGCGGGCGCCCATCACGTCACTTTATTCTTTATTCTTTTAGTGACAGTTTGAATAAAGGAAGGCCCGGTCACACATTGTGACTGTTGGAGTTCCCATTTCTTGTCTCTCTCTTTCTTGCTCTTGCTCTCCCGCCATAGCTCGCGTGCAAGCTTCGATCCTTCTCACCTTTTAGAATAGACATAGGTGAACAAATAAGGCAACTTGAAGGGAATGGGGAAAGCTAGGTTCCGCTCGTGTGGTTGTTGCAACCTCGATCGGCGAGAGGGGAGATCCGTCCAACACCATATTCAAGGGACAACAGATCCACTCCAGGTCAATGTTAGGACCCACACTAACTATATCTTCAATTTTAAGATCGGTCCACCCAACACCTGTTGAGATGACAAGCTCAACACATGCGGGCATTGATGATGGACCGCCTGGTTAGATGGGTCCACATGTCTACACTTAGCACGTCGGTGGTCATTATGACTCTCACATGGCCATTGACTCATTACTTATTATATTTAGGTTATTACACCTATTTATAGCTGGCATAGTTATAGTGCCAGTCGACTAGTGTAGTCGGTTATGCATTGTTTGACTTAGTAGGCCACTTTCTTTTATATTGTATCTTATCTATACTTTGTGTACATTATAAAGAGTGTGGAAGAAGAAGAAGAAACTGGCAATAAAACGTTTTGGCCTCCATCTCTCTTCTTGTCTCTTGAGTGAGCTTCTCCTTGTGCATTCTGTGTGTGTTCGGCGCAGCATCTTGAGCAAGTCCCCCCACCACGCGATTCTTGACATGGTATCAGAGCCACACCACTGAGAGAGGCTGATTTGGAAGGCTAAAGTGAAGGAGAAGAACCAAGGTTCAAGCAAGCAAGCCATGGGTAAGAAGCTCTGAAGCATGGCAGAGCAAAAATCTCAGATTGCAGTGAGATTTGGTGTGCACGAAGAGAGCTGTGTATTCTACAGATTAATCCTTTAGGGCTTTCCTGCTGCTATTTTGGCCATCCGAGGTCATTTCAAGCCCCGTTTTAGAGTTGCAAGGTTGTGGACAGCAGTTCAAGATACCCTGCAATTTTAGCTGTCTGTATTATACAGGTGCACAGGTTACAGATTTCACATCTGTAAGTTCAATGTATGTATTGTTGAGTAGACAATGAAAAAGGCTGTCTGGTGTATTGCTCTACACTACAGGTCGAGGGCTGCAAAAGATTTGCTTGCTGTTTGGTATTAGTTTTGTGATAATGGCAGAGAATAGTGGAAGCCCCATCATTGAGAAGCTCAACAAGAACAACTACCCTTCATGGAAGTTCCGTGTCACGAACTTCCTTATTGGAAAAGCCCTCTACGAGTTTGTGTCAGGTGAAGAAAAGGAGTTGGAGGTGAGTGATCCTCCAACTGCAGAAGAGACAAAGGCACGGAAGGAATGGAATGCAAAAGACAAAAAGATCATGTATTGGCTGTGTCTATAGTAATTGACAATAATATATTGGGACATATCAGAAATGCAGAGAATTTATATGTAGCTTGGACCATACTTGAAAGTATGTTTTCCATAAATACAAAGGCACAAAAGATTCAACTCAAGCAAGAGTTGAATACATTGAAGAAAGGGAAGATGTCTATCAATGAGTATGCACTGAAGGTAAGGAGCATTGCAGATGCCTTGGCAGGATTGATGTAATTCCCAATAATGATGATTTGGTGTCGTCTACCATGGGTGGACTTAACAATGAAAAGGCTTGGAAGTCTTTTGTAACTTCTGTATATGTCAGAAAGCCATTTCCATATTTTGATGAGTTGGTCTCCCTTATTATCACTAAAGAGATCAACATGCAGAGTGAGACATCTGAAAGAAGTAGTGAACAGGTCCAAGCTTTCTACTCCACTTCAGGAAGGGGATGTGGCAGGTTCTCTTCAAGAGGCCGTGGTATAGGACGTGGTAGTGACAACCACCAAAACAGATTGAATCAGCAATTTGGCGATATGCAGGTTTCAGGAGGTCATGGTAACTTTAGAGGTGGGGGGAGCTTTAGAGGAAGAGGTGGATGGCCGAACAGAGGTTCTAACAACTCTGGTATTGTGTGTCACTACTGTGGCAAAACAGGTCATATTGCAGCCCAATGTTATGCTAACAAAGATGATATTCGCAGTGGTAAGTTGCAGCAAGAAAACTATGCATCGTCTTCACGACAGAATGAAGACAAAAATGAACGTCTGTTTGTTATGCCGCATATGCTGAATGCTGTTACAGGAAAGGGAACACATGATGATGTTTGGTATGTTAATTCAGGTGCATCCAATCATATGACCAGCCATGCAGAATGGTTTGGAGAGATGCAGGATTTGCAAAATGTAGGCTATGTGCAGACGGGTGATGATTCATGCCACCCAATTTCACACATTGGAAGAGTTTCCTTGTCCTTGCATGATGGTAAGACAAAGAGTCTTTCAGATGTATTACATGTGCCATCTATTACAAAGAACTTGGTGTCAATCAGTCAGATGGTAGAGCAAGGGCTGCAAGTCAGATTTAATGCAAAGGGTTGCTTTGTAGAAGACTTCAATGACAAGTGCAGGTTAGTTGCAAAGGGAAGTAGAGTTGGACGCATGTTTACTCTAGATGCTGAAATTCCTATTATGAATGCTGCTATGTATGCTAAAGAAAAAGGTGTTGTTGTAGATATTGAAATTTGGTACAAACGCATTGGACATGCAAATGTACAAAGGCTAAAATTAATACAGTCCAAAGGGTTGGTTACAAGTTTGCCTACATTTAGAGTTGCAGAATTTCATAAGGTATGCGAAGCATGTCAGTTTGGTAAGCAGGTAAGACAACCCTTTTCACATGACAGAGATGTAAGCAGAAATATCCTTGATGTTGTGCATATAGATATTTGGGGGCCTACACAAAATGTATCTATTGGAGGCAATTCATACTTTGTCACATTCATTGATGATTGTTCTAAAAAGCTGTGGGTATATTTTATGAAGGAAAAGAGTGAAGCGTTTGAGCACTTTATAACTTTCAAGGCTGCAGTTGAAAGAGAAACATGCTTGAAAGTAAAGTGCTTGAGGTCAGATGGAGGGGGATAGTACCTCTCAAATGAGTTCAGTGATTTTCTTAGGTCTCATGGGATAAAGAGACAGTTCACATGCAGGTATACCCCACAGCAAAATGGGGTTGCAGAAAGGAAAAACAGGCATATTGCAGAAGTTGCACGCGCCTTGATGGCTGAAAAGAATATGCCTAAGCATTTTTGGTCTGAGGTTGTTCATACTACTCTTTATATTATGAACAGAACTCCCACAGCTGCAGTTCATGGTATGACTCTTGAAGAATGCTTTACTGGCAAGAAGCCTGATGTATCACACTTGAAGATATTTGGCTATGTTGCATATGTTCATGTGCCAAATGATCATTATGTCTCTCACATGGCCACTGACTCATTACTTATTATATTCAGGTTGTTACACCTATTTACAGTTGGTATAGTTATAGCGCCAGTCGACTAGTGTAGTCGGTTATGCATTATTTGACTTAGTAGGCCACTTTCCTTTATGTTGTATCTTATCTATACTTTGTGTACATTGTAAAGAGTGTGGAAGAAGAAGAAGAAACCAGTAAGAAAACGTTTTGGCCTTCATCTCTCTTCTTGTCTCTTGAGTGAGCTTCTCCTTGTGCATTCTGTGTGTGTTCAGCGCAGCATCTTGAGCAAGTCCCCCACCACACGATTCTTGACAACACCATCCCCCGCAAGGGCTTGTATACAAACTCAAAAAAGCCATCTGGCTACACCCATACCACCTTCCAACTACTACCCACCATCAGTGCCATGGGATTGGAAAGGAAGCAATAGCCTTTATCTAGTGTGATTCCAATTCAAGAAGCAATAGCCTTTATCTTGGTAAGTTTAATGTTGCTACTCTTGGCTCTAGCTAGGCTACTCATGTGAAGCACAAAATACATTCCACTTATGCATGGGGTCTTAAAGAATTGTGGTTCCAAGGTGGATGTACTTGATGTAGCAATACCCCATCGAGTGCCTTTGATGGTTTGGAAAATGTCTCTCAAGGAATCACCCTAGAGATTATTTCTTCTTTCTCAACCCTGATAGCACTAGTTTTGATGGTGAAGTAATTTATTGCTTGCAAGGTCATGGGACAAGGTAAACATCCCCTCAAGGCATTCTTTGTATTAGTTTCCCTAGGAATTCTCTACCACTCTATGGGGGCCTCCGTGTAGGGCATGTGTGTTAAGCTTAGAGGGTTATCTTAAGATCTTTAGTCTCAAAGTGACTATATTTCCAAGTTGCAAGGTCTCTAAGCACCAAGCTCAAGGGATTATAATGACTAGGAATGTAACCAAGAGTGCCAATTTTGTTCTCATTCTTTTTTCCTTTCAAGCTCAACAAGCTATGAAATTCTATGTCACCTACTAATTAATAACTTGTAGTCTCTGGCTCCAAGCATAAGTCCTTCAATGAGTCTAAATGTTAATAAGAACAAGTTTTCCAACAAGTGTTAGAATATACGTGCTGAGTTAGTGTGCCTAGAGATTGAGTGAGGGATTTTATATGTGCAGCTAATGCAAGGATGGTTGATGCGCTAAAGAGTTTAGTGTGTGCAAGTGGGAGCTCTATACAATTCACAAGTCTCTCGAATGGGTCTCCTCATAATCATCTTCTTTCTTCTTCATTGGCCTCCAACCACTCCCACCTTATGTACGACACTTTGGGATGATCGATACAGTGGTTTAGTAAGCAAGAGACACATCATGAATAGAGCATGGAGGTGCCAATGCATGTTGATTGTAAGGAATCTCTACATTGTGTAAGAATAGGGTCATCCACTTCCTTAAGTTGGTGGCATAGAGTTAAGAGGAACAATCTTTGGCCTAGCTAATAAGGCCTAATGGTCTCATCATCAGAAAAGCTTTCAACCTAGTCAATAAGACCCATGGTTAAGTCCAAAGATAAAGCCCAAGGGCCTAATTGATAAGGCGGCCTTGCAACCAATATGATAATGCCCATTGGCCTAGTTAACAAGGCCTAGTAGCCTCATAAGAAGGGCCCAAAGGTCATTGATCTTATTTATATGTTTTAAGGCTAGCAAGGGAGGGCCTAAGACCATTGATTCAGTCGATGGTTTTAGGCTAATGAGGGGTGCCAAACAATCATTGATTCGTTTGTTTTTTTAAATTAATAAAAGTAAAAACAAATAAAATGATAATGGAAGTAGCTTAGGGTTGAAGCTTATGCCAAATCAATTGATTGTTAGCCATAAGGTATTTCTATAATTTTTTAAATAAATATTATATTTAAAATGATCAAACAAAAATTGAAATGTCCTAAGCCCATGCCAAGTCGATCAATAGCCAAAAAGGTTTTTGTTGCTTTTTTTATAAATAAAAAATTAAAATAGATAAATTAAAAATAAAAATAACATAAGGGCTTATGCCCAAGTCTAATGGGTTGATAGTCAGGCATTTCAACCATTTTCTTGTCTTAGGCCTTAGTGAAGTCCTTTGGCCCAATGATAGTTTTGTTCGAATGCTACACTATGAGGCCCTTTGGGCCTTCAACCGAATGGTCCAATGATTTATTGCAAGGCCCCTGGCTAGCCTTCACTAAGGTTGTCACCTCATCTAAATGGCCTCACAACTATAGCTTGGGCTCCATCTGAATGGTTCAATACTTTATCAATATCCAAAATAGACCAAGCATGTCGTGCAAATTGAGATAAGTCATCTGGGTAGGCAAGGCACCAATTTCTTGCAAATTAAGTAAGGCCTAATTTGGCAATGCAAATATGACAATGGCCTAGTGACCATCCAAATCATCAAAGGCCATTGGATCATGAGAGCTTTGATTCTTTCCCAACCCCCTTGCTTCAGACTTGTAAGCAAACCCCTTTAAAAATCCCATAGGAGGCAAAATTGAGACAATTAAACTTTTTTATTACTTTTATTTTCTAAGGTTTGTTCCTAAGACTATGTTAACTTACTGATCTACTTCAAATCCAAATTTTCAATCCCACACTCATCTAATCTCTCTTACTCCATCCATCCTACTCTAGCATACACTCGTTTCAAGCTCCACTCGTGGTTCCTTTTGAAGTACATGATCCTATTCAATTTTAGAGTAGTGCTTCTATTCCAACGCATTATAAAGAGAATGTTTGCCTTCACGAATAATTTTGTCATGTCCTTACAACAAAGCTAAAATGTTGGAGCTTTTGCAAGCTCAACTGTTGGACTTGATGGAACACTTATTATTTCAAGTGCTCTATCTAAATTAGTAACTACTACCTCTCATATAGCATATACATCCTCTATACTCATTGATCTATCCATTCTTCTCCCAAACCACACAAAAACAAGAACAAACGAATCGACATTGACGATGTAGTGAGCTCACCACCTTACCTTCTCCTCAACACTGCAAAGTGAAGACTCGATGGTGGCTCCACAATCTGTGTAGTGGCTCTCGATCTAACTTCTTTATTCTATTGTTCCATATCTAATATGCAAGCACTGATTCATGAGAGGAAATGTGGAGAAGAAAGACAACTCGATCTCCCCTCCAATCTACATCTCTCCCAAGAAGAGAATGAATAGAATAGCATGTGTAAGGAAGAATCTTCACCTCTCAAGTCCCTCACTCTCACACTCACTCTCCCTTGCCCTCAAGGAAAAGAAGCATGGGTAGATAGATTTGAATCAAGAAGAAGAATAAGTATGCTCTCATGTTTGCACATCGCAAGAATAAGCTCATCCATTTGCTTTCTATTTTTTATACATGAGGTTTTGAATTTGGGCTTCCACTCAAGTTGGTTGCCCATCTCTCTTATTTGACTCTTGGGGTCTTTTCCAATTTATGCACATGCATTTAGATTACATTGACCATCATGAAAGTGAATGAAAGCTAGCGCATACACCCTTGCTGAGCTACGGGCCTTTCTTCTTATCGACACTCTTGTGAGCACACTACCAAGACCTACAGAACACTTATTGCTTCAAGCGTTTCAAGCTGAGAGCTATGGCTACCTCTCACATAGCCATACACACTCTTCACACATATGTAGTGAGCTTACCTTTTAATCCAATTAAGTTGCCTCCTCCCACAAATCCATTGGCAGCTCCACAATCCAAGATGCACTTTCAAGCAAGCTCCATCTCTAAGCTCCAAGCTTCAAGCTGTAGTCAAGATGACCATGCTACGCTTAGTTTTGGCCTTAGTCGTGCAACTTGACTTGGACATGTATCAGATGGATGTCAAGACTACATTCTTATATGGGGATTTGCATGATGAGATGTACATGGAGCAGCCTAAGAGCTTTGCAGAACTTGGCAGAGAGAATCTAGTGTGCAAGTTGAAAAAAAGTCTTTATGGTTTGAAGCAAGTACCTAGGGAGTAGTATCATAAGTTTGATGCCTTTATGCAATCACAGAGCTACAACAAGAGTGCTATGGATCCGTGTTTTTACACAAAGAAAGCTCATGATGGTTCATTGCTTATTTTGGTACTTAAAGTGGATGATATGTTGATAGCAAAAAAAGCTAATGATGAGTTGGATGCTCTTAAATCTCATTGAAAGAAGAGCTTTGAGATGAAGGATTTGGGACATGCCTCTCACATTCTTGGTATGCGCATTAAGTGTGATAGGCATCAAGGACTACTCTACCTCTCACAAAGGGAGTACATTCATAAAGTTCTTGAGCGTTTCCGCATGTAGAACGTCAATCCTATTGGTTGTCCATTACCTTCTTATGTGAAGCTTTCACAGGCAGATTGTCCTAGATAAATGAGCAGAGGGCCGAGATAGCCAAGATTCCTTATGCATCAGCTATGGGCAGTTTGATGTATGCCAAGTGGCCCACTTATTGAGTTAAGAGTTGTGGATCTCTTGAATACATGCTACTTGCAAATAGATTTTTTTTAAATTTTAATAAGAAAAAACTTCCCATGCTTCACTATGTGGCTCACATTTTGAATTGAGGTATAGGTATCTTAGTTGGATAACCAATATCTTAAAATATGAAAATGCAAATTTTTATTTGAATGCCTAGAGTAAGATTTAAGGAGATATCAAAAGGTACTTGTATGTATTGTAAGCTTTACTTTCTTGGCTCTAGGTGTGCTTCATTTCTTCTTCTTGTGTCCTTCCTATGTTCTTGTATATAGTTTATTTTATAGCTAATGTGGAATATACTCTATGATCTTTTATGTATAAACGTTTGTTTATCCTCCTTTGTATAAAAATTTAGTCAATACTTAAACACAAATAATATTGTGTTGTAGAAAAACAAACAACAAAAATGGAAGCACGGTGGGTAAAGAACATTGTATATGATCATGTAGTGTATATTTTGAATCTCTATGTGTGTGTATGAGAGAGAGAGAGAGAGAGAGAGAGAGAGAGAGAGAGAGAGAGAGAGAGAGAGAGAGAGAGAGAGAGAGAGAGAGAGAGAGAGAGAGAGAGATTACCCTCAATGTTCATTCAAAATAGGAATGAGCATCAACCATATCATGATCCTTATTCTAGTGCTCCAAGTACACCTTCTTGATTGTACACCTTCACTTCCTAATGATTGGCCTCCTCCTCTGATGAACCAAATTATTATGCTTCCTAATGATATTGAGACACACACACATACACACACACATAGATTCACTTACAAATAATGTGTTTGGCTTTAAGGATTCTCAATCTTTCAAACATTAAATTGTTTCCACAATTAAAAATATGCATGAAGGGAGTGAGAGTTAAAGTGGAAGCACGGAGCGAAAGCAAGAGCTATGGTGGAAGGAGTAAGAGCAAGAGAGAGACAGACAAATAATGTGGAAATTCCAATCATCACAATGGGTGATCGGCCTTCCCTTTATTTAAATGTCATTGAAAGAATAAAGAATGAAGTGTCAGTGATGGGTTCCCGCCAGGTGCAATGTACAAGTGTGCATGTATGCAAGTGCTATCAATGTAACTAATACATGGGTAGCTAGGCACATGCGCCTTTACCCCGAATAACCTCCCACTTAAAGGCGAATGTGCTTCTAGTGAGGAGGAACTTTTGGTGAGCAGATCTACAAGATTTTGATCAGTTGAGATCTTGACAAGCTCAATAGACTTGTCCCTCTCAATGATCTCTATGATGAAGTGGTAATGCACCTCAATGTGTTTTTCCTTCACATGGAAGATCAGTTTCTTAGCCAACTAAATGGCATTTATAGAATCCGAATGTAGTGTACGAACCACATTAGTAATGCCAAGTTCTGCCACCAGACGGCCTAATCGAAGAGCCTCCTTGCAAGCCTCAATGGCTACAACATACTTTGCCTCTATAGTAGATAGGGCCATGTATTTCTGCACCCTGGACATCCAAGAAACAACACCTCTAGCAAAGGTGAAGACATAGTGAGAGATGGACTTCCTACTGTCTGCATGTCCTACATAATCAAAGTCAATGTATTCCATGACTCCTGTATCCTAGCCACCATAATAGATGCGCATAGCTGTTGTGACTTTTAGGTACCTCGTGATACCCTTGATAGCATCCCAATGCCATCAGTCAGGTGTAGCCATATTGTGTACCACAACTCCCACTGTATATGCTATGTCAGGACAAGTGGCTATCATGGCATACATCAGGCTGTCCACTGCAGATGCATAAGGGATCTTGGCCATCTCGGCCTTCTGCTCATCAAAGTGCAAACAATCGGCCTAACTAATCTTTACGTGAGAAGGTAAAGGACATCCAGTACACTTAATATCATACAAATAAAACCACTAAAGAACCTTTTGAATGTATTATTGCAACAAGTAGACACCTGTCCCATATCCTTCATCTCAAAGATATTCTTAAGTTGATCTTTCAAGGCATCTAGCTCATGAGTACTCTCAACAATCAACATATCATCTACATAGAGAATCAAAATCATAAGGCTGCTATCATGATTCTTTTTCATGTATAAACACAAATTCATATCATTGTGGGAATATCTATGGAGCCCCAAGAGGAACACCAAGGAAAAGGGAATTCTCTTGTAAGAAAATCTATCTTGTAACATCAACAAGCTTATTTATCATGTTTCATATGATCACAATGAAGAAAAAAACACCAGGCACAACAAATCTTCATGCAGCATCATGTATATCTCCCACGGATTTGATAGAATCAATCATATTCTTCAATATCTTCACAAAATCCATCAATAGAACAAAGAAAGCAAAGGAATACACCATCTTTGAATGGAAATACATCACATAGTATTCATCTTCAATATCTTCATAGTCTTCTCTCTCAATCTCTCATATACAATCACTCTGTTTCAGTAAAATTGGCTATCTCTGACTCTCTCTCTCTCTCTCCATCAATAATACATCATATCCTCACTACAATCTCTCAAAAATCACTCTCAATAATCCTTCTTAGGTCGTGGATACCCCTTCCAAGAGGTATGTCTGATATGAAGAGTCACCAGAGCCACTACAGTATCCTTTCATAGCTCACTACTGTCACTTCACTCT
This sequence comes from Lygodium microphyllum, assembly GCF_053477565.2. Classification (NCBI taxonomy): domain Eukaryota; kingdom Viridiplantae; phylum Streptophyta; class Polypodiopsida; order Schizaeales; family Lygodiaceae; genus Lygodium; species Lygodium microphyllum. The sequence goes on from NC_141139.1 coordinate 33,655,803, forward strand.
AGTCTTCACTTAAGTCTTCAGCAGCTACTTCTTTCAGCTCTTTTACACTTGTATTCACCTCTTTTCAAAGCTAGAAAACTTTCCCAAGCTACACTCTCATCCATCAGAACACATACAGAAGCATACAGAACAATCACAGAACAGTACCAGAACAGCTACAGTACAGAACAGAACAAAACAGAAACAAAAATAGAAGCTCTACAGAAGACCTACAGAAGGTTATAGAAGGTCATTAAAACCACATAACTCATTCTCAAACCATTCCAAACTCTCACAAACCATTCAATAAACTTTCACAAGATCTCAATCTTCATCAATTAATACTCCATCCCTCCTTACAGAAGACAATCAGAACAAAACAGACCAAAACAGAACAAAATAGAAGGTATACAGAACCAATCAGAACCTATCAGAACATCACAGAACCACCAATAAACATCATGAACTTCCAAAACACAATCAATATCATCCAAAACACTCTCAAACCACTTTCAAACCAATCAATCATCTCATAAAATCAACCATTCAGCTCTCAAAAACAACAAAAATCAGCCAAAAAACAAGTCATTTCAACACTCAACATATCCCCACACTTAATAAGGAAGCGTCCGCGCGACCCAGGAAAAAGGAAATACAAGTACATTTAAAAATCGCAACTTTGATCATCAATATCTTTTCGCAAAAAGAATCCATCCATTACGACCCCAACTTAGAACCTGTTTCTGATATAAAAATATAAAGAAAGGAAAACCCGTTACACATTAACACCTCTGATCAAACTAAAAATCACAACAAATTTGTAAAGGATATAAGAGGTTTCTTCTGCTTCATCAGCATCAGCTTCAACTCTGCAACCACGACGCCATCACCATAATTCTCCAAAATGTAGCTCGCACACGAAATCCAATAGGAAACCACCACGTTCGTTTTACATAAATGAAGTCACAACACAAATACTACACACAACACAACCATCTGAATGACTCCTCCAAAAAAAGAGATTTTCATTAAAAAGCATCCACCATACATTGAAAAGGTATCAATGAAGATGATCCCTCTTAAAAGATTGATGTTGGCGGAAACGATCCATAGACAAGGATTCATCTACAAAGGTTTTGGGAGGATTTTGAAAAAATTGAAGACAGCACATCCTTTCCAACAGGACCAGGTATCTGCTAGGCAAACAAAGGGCATGAAAATACAAAATATCCAGCTGTTGGAAATCAATGCTCACATTGACATTCATACACAACTTTGGAATAGGCTTGGAATCATTATGAGAGTGCCTATGCATATACGCCAGGTACCAAGCAAAGTGAGCAGTTAATCTCACTGAGGGATCTGCAGACTGTAAATACTGCTGAGCAAAATGAACATAGTTCTGATAAGCTTGACTAGTAGCTGTCCGTTCTCCTGGAATTACTGGCCAATTGATCTGAGGTCCTGTAAGGGAATCATCCGAACTCCATCCCCTTCTTCTGAAAATCTGATTATCAAACCCATCACAGTCACTAGCCAACTGAGGTGGTTGAGATATAGACGTGTTAGGAGAGGGTAATGGAATAAGGAAAAGTAGATGAAGTGAGGGATAGGAAAAATCATAAAAGGAAGAAAAGGTTAAAGAAGGAGTGGCAGAAATTTGGAGGGAATCACTAAGGAAGGGTGTTAACTGATAAATAGGAAATGTGGAGGGTACATGAATGGATGGAGAAGGACAGGGTGGAGAAGGGGAAAATACCTTATCCTCAATAAAGGAACAGTATATAAAAATGGAAATTTGAGGGAAAGATGAAGGTTGAAAAAGAAGGGGTAAAATAGTGGTGAAATTAGATTGACAAAGGGAAAGATATATAGCATAGCGATGAGCCATTTGTTGGTAATATAGGAGGGTAGGAACAGAAGGTCCTAATAGAGATCGTTGATGATAGGCATCAAAGAAGGAAGCATCAAACGGATTATGTTTTGAAAGATAGGCTAAGAGATCCATCCTCAGTTGATTAGTACTCTGGGCAGAGATAGGAGCTATGTTTTGTCTTTGATTCAGGACCACAGAATCAATCATGGGATACCACGAATTATCATGACAATCAGCCACTTTGAAGGAATAACTCTGGAACATGTCAGCTATGCGTAACTCCAAATGGTTGACATACAAAACAGCTTGTAAGACCACATCCCCCACATACCATGCCATATCCACCTCATCTGGAATTAACAAGTCTCCTCATAGATACATATATGACATCAACATGGTATCTGGCGTGACAGAATCTTCAAACACCATCCTTACTACCTCTGTCAACAACTCAACAGACCAAGCCCCACTCCATCCATCCTCTGGAAGAGGTAAATCCATCGTGGAAAGCTTCATGTAGAAGACCAACTTCTGTAAGTGGTAGTGGAAAAAGAAAGAATGGTCTGGTAAGACATATTCCTGAAACTGCTCAAATGTAGACCATAACAAGTCCATTCTGGACTGCAATCTTTCCACTTTATCTTGAAATAGAGGACACGAAGTAGCCTATCTCTGAAGAGCAGCCAAGTCTTGCTGTGAAAGAGAAGGAATCAAGGGAACATTAGGGCTTGGAGGAATAGAACGCGACTTCGCCAGCTGATCTTGCAACTGCTTGATTTGGGAGGCTTGGGATGCCACTGTGTCATTAGCAATCTGTAAAGCTGAAAGTTTGTCATTTAAGATAGCTTGAAACTCCTGCGCTTCTCTGGACATCCTCTCATTCTCCTCTGAAAGGCTAGTAACCTGGGATTGAGCCTCTAGTAACTGGATCTTCAAAGAAGAGATCTCATCGCCTTGAGTGGCAACCAGTTGGGTTTGTTGTTCCAGTTGCTTAAACAAATCTGCTAGGGTATCCTTAGCAGAAGCTAACTCAGATGTTGCCTGATGCAACTGGTCCTTAGACTGCATGAGTTCTTCATAAAAAGACGCGTACAGCTGTTGAACACAGGCTGTCACTGACAATTCAATGGAACTCTGAATATCTTTACAGAGGAAAGGAATTGCATCTCCTGAGGCGAGACTATTCAGGGAGGGAACTGAGATGTCCAAGGATCCTTCTCGATGTGATCTGAACAGGTTATTACAAGTGAGATACCCAGGGAGATCACTGCGAGAGGTAGCAGGGATGGGCACTGAAGAAAGTACGGAAGGAGCTTTATCCGCTACCCTCTTCAAGCGTTTGCGCTGGATGACCAGGGGAGGCGGAGAATCATCATCCTCTATGTCAATAGGTTCTGACTCATCTGAAGGTGGAGGAGGAGGTAAAATGAAAGCAAGAGATATAGCACATGAATATGTGATAAAGGAAAAAAATGAAAATGCAGCCATGAAGGAAATATCCACAATTAAGTGTATGAAAATAAAATAGAGAATTTTATGGTTAATTTCCGTTTGTTGATTTTTTTTTAAAAACAATAGGGGTACCATATATGATAATATTACAAAGTGAAAAAAATGAAAAATTGTCAAGGGGGTGAGGGAAATTTTTTAGAATTGTTTAGAATGTTTTTTAAGAATTTTTTACTATTTTTAAATGAATTTTCTACATGTGGTGGTAATTTGGGGGATAAATTAGGAAATATTTAATTTTCAGAAATTTTGGGGATGGAAATTTCCACTTGAAAAATTTCCAAAAATTGGCAAAAAGCGAAGGGAATTTTTAAAAATTTTTCTGAATTTTTAGGAGGTGGAAATTAATTTATAAATTAATTAAATCAGTGAAATAAGGAAAATCAGCTTAGTTTGGTAAGTAAGTTGAAAGTAAGACAGTTAAGTCCTGTTAGTTGGTGTAAGTCATGTAAGGCTGACTAAGTCAAGTCAGGTTAGTCAAATGGAACTAGTTTAGTCTAGGTGAAGTCAGAGAAGTCAGTTAAGGCAAGTTAGGGGAGACTAACCTAAAGGGGGTTAAGTAACCTAAGTAGGGTTAGGGTTAGGGTTAGGGTTAGGGACCTAACTAGGGTTAAGTAGGATGAAACTAACTAGGGGTAGTTAGGGGGGTTAAGTTAAGTTTACTAACCTAACTAGGGTTAGTGGGGTGCGGGTTAGGTTAAGTTTACTAACCTAACTAGGGTTAGTGGGGGTGGGAGGTAGGTTAAGTTAGTTAAACTAATGTTAGGTTAGGTAAACTAATGTTAGGTTAGTTAAACTAACCTCTAATGTCAGTTAGGGAGGAGGAGGAGGGGAAAGAGAAGGAGGGTGGCGGCGTCGGCGTCAAGCGGCAACTGCGGGCGTTCGGCGGCCTCGGCGGATGTTCGGCGGCGATTGAAGGGCGACGACGACGGCAGCGTGGGCTTAGGGTGGGAGGCGAGGCAAAGGGGACGTGTGCTGGCGTCCAGGGCAGGAGGCGGCGCGAGCGGGGCGGGCGGTTGACGGGGCGCAGGGCGGTCGGAGAGGACAGAGGCGCAAGGCACGGGGGCCAGTGGGCAGATGGTGCCGTGGAGGAGAAGGAGGAGGAGAAGAGGAGGAGAGGAAGAAGAAGAAGGAGGGGAGGAAGGAGGAGAGAATGGAGGAAAGAAAAGAATGAGGAGGAGGGAGAGGAAGGAGGGGGGAGAGGAGCAGGGATGAAGAAGAAGAGGAGGGGAAGAAGATGGACAACAGGGAGAAGGAAGAGGGAGAGAGGGAGGGAGGCGGTTGAAGGGGAAGGGGTCGGGGTAGGGGGGGGATAGGAAAGGCCATGGGGGGGGTGGAAAAGGGTTAGAGGGGATGGGCAGGGGCCCAAGGGGTTGCCCGAGGGAAGGGGTAGGGGCAATGGGCGGGGTAGGGTAGGGGTTAGGGGTAATGTTAGGACCCAAAGAGGAGGCATACCCCCGTCCCGTGCGCGTGCGCGGGGAGGGGTAAAAAAATTTGCTATGATGGGATCAGAAGAGCACCAGGAGGACGGCACGGGGCACGCGGACGCAGCCGGGGTGCGTTCAGATGCGTAAAATGGAAAACAAGCGCGTTCACATGCGGGACGAGTCGCACGAAAACACGTAAAATTAAAGAAAAATGAATATCTCCCAATCCGGACGTCAAAATGAAATAGCAGAAAAACAAAAAGGGGACAGGACGACAGGGGAAAAACAAGGAAAATATGTGACAGAAGTTCCGGGGGGGGGGGGGGGGGGGGGAGGGGGGGAATAAAAGGCGATCACGTGCAAAAAACACAAAAAACGAATCAAAAAACGCAATTAAAAATTAATATCGAAAAATCCGTGCATCGGAATGAGGTGCAGAAAAAAGGAAAACTGTGCAGAAAGACGTGCTCGACAATCCGATCACATCAAAATACAGTTCCGACTAAGATAAGATGCGTTTACGTGGAAAAAACCCAAAAAACAAACCCGAAAATGGGATCAGAAATTAATATCGGACGAACCGTTCACCGGAATGACATGCAGGAAGAAGGAAAAATGTCCGCAGGAAGGGGTGACACAGGGTTAGCATGTTAAACCGCAGTGCCAGTGGAAGTAGGAGGGGTTCACATCCGAAAAACACCAAAAATACACCCGAAAACTCATTGAAAAATTAATAAGTAAAAATCCGAAAGTCAAAAGAGGGGGGAGGAAAAAGGGAAAAGGGGGGGGGGAAGACACGGGGGACACGACTGTCAATTCAAAGTGGAATTTCGATGTAAATAGGCCAGGTTCACATGGAAAAATGTCAAAAAGACGCATGAAAAAGGCGTAAAAAACCGGAAAATTAATAATGGGCAAACCGTGTATCGAAAGGACTCAGAGTAAAAAGGAAAATTTGCAGGGGAAAAGTGGTTGTCAGGGCTAGGACGTCAGATCACGGTTTCGAAGCAAGAAAAGCGCGTTCATATGGAAAACCGGTGAATTTGTGCAAAATGCTTCAAAAATTAATAACTCAAAAACCGTACACTAGAATAGGGGTAGATAAAAAGGAAAAATGGTCAGGTCAAAGGGAGGAACAGGCCTATAAGGTTGGATTGGGACTTTGGGAAACGTAGGGTGCATTCACATGGCAGGACCTCAAAATCAGGGAATGAAGGAAAACTGCAAGGGAACAGCCCCAAGGGAATGTGAAAAATGAACGGGTGGGTGGGAAGGGACCCCATGAGGATAATAGCAAGGCATGGCATACATGCATGAGCAGGTTAAGGCATATGCAGAAGGGTATGCAATGTAGATGCGCAGGGACGCGTCCCCACACTTAAGACTTTAACGGATAGGGTTAACCGAGCAACAGGGACCTAGGACCACGCCACAGACCATCCACTAACTTTCCCACACTTAAAACATGAACGTCACGGGGAAACAGAAGGTGTAGGGTTAGAAAAACCTGGTCCATTTTGTCAAGAATCAAGGTTGAGTATCGATGGCACGTCTGGTGTTGTTGTCGGCTGCTAGAGGTACCAAGACATCATCGCTGTACACGTCCTTCATGGCAGGGACCATGCGGCAGCACCCAGGGAGTTAGCTGGTTGAAGGAATTGTAAAAAATTCATCGATGATGAGGGATATTGCACTCAACTCACAGTCACTCAAATGGAATGAAAGAGCTGTCACTCGCCCCATGACTAATATCACTCAAGGAATAAGGATGGAAACCCATATCGTGTACCCGGTTGAGGAATCGACAAGGGGGAATGGTGCAGGAGTATGCCAGAGTACACAGTTGATGGTGCATTAGTGCGTCCAACCCGTCTGGCATAGGTGCAAGAAGGAAGGCAATGGAGCCTTACAGTGCAGTGTACAGAACAGGGTGATGTGTCTTGTGATGATGGCAAAGACCCATCCCGTAGGTGCACAGGGAAATGGGAACATACCTGACTCCAAGTATCGTAACGTCCCTCAATCTCACCTCTCGGTAATTGATTGAAGAAACTCCAGTCACACTCAACCCACCCTCTGTCTCACGCTCTGTTGATAGATATAGGAGGGCAACCATGTCCTGAAACCCATTGATGTAATCCTCACTGTCACTTGTGCAAAAATTGCATGCCTTGTGCGCATTTGATGGTGCAACGGTGTATCCCGCCCTGTGCCGGCATACGGTGCGAGAAGGAAGGCCAGGGAGCCTTATGGTGCAGTGCACAGAACAAATTGTGCTTTGTGCATTGAGAGGCCCATCCCGTGCATGCAACACTACATTCACACTTATCACCTCTCATTTGATTTGAAGGGAAAAGACTGGTCTCTCGCCCCACCCTCTGTCTCACTCTCTGTTGATAGTTATAGAGGGCAACCATACTCACTTCCCCATCCGGTTAGGATGAAAGCTCACGTCACTTGATTGTTTGTCGATGAAGATCGCGTCGTCAGTTGTTGAAGAGGCGTACCCAGGGAGGTAGCCATCAAATCGAACGTTGTGTTGGATAGGAACATGTCGTCTGCTAGAGGACAGTTAGACACTCTGCAGAAAGACCCAGGACAGGGCGTACCAAGGGAGGCAGCTTCGGAATTGGATCTTGGGGATATCAATTAATGAATCCACTTTCTGGACTGTTGGGTGTTGCCACCTTTTCCACAGCCAGCTTCCCGCCCAAGGGTGTTTACCACCTTTTCTTGGAACGAGGCCTGCTATAACAAGGAATTGCTTCCTTTTCTCTCATAACAGTTTTGTTTTTTGTATTTTTTTTCTTTTTTCTTTTTTTTTCCTATTTTCAAGGGTGTTTCCACCTTTTCTCAAAGAATAGATCGGCATGACAGGGACCTTAGTCCTTTTCTCCCATGACCGATATGTATTTTTTTTCCCTTTTTTTTTCTTTGTTTTTTTTTCGAATTGAGCAAGGGAATGGTAGAAAGACGATTTGTCAGAACCAACCTCGCCACTGTCGCTGGTGGAAAATAGAGGATAAGAGATTAAGGCTGGAAGGGGGGTTTGAGGGGACAGAGGGTTGTGTCCACTTTATCAGGAGTCGCTAAAGAACGGCTATCAGAAGTAGCATCATAAGAAGTAGAGTGCCGTGCCAATGAGGGAAAGGATCAAGTGACCGTAATTGTCAAGATCCCCAAGGAGGGAAGTACTTCTTCAGGCGATATCCATTGATCAGAAAGGGATCATCAGAGGCATCAATGATCTGCACTTGGACAGAGCCATTAGGGTTGACGGCAAGTACCTTATAGGGGCCCATCCACCGTTGTTGGAGCTTGCCAGGAAACTTGCCAAATCGTGAATCATAGGCTAGGACCAAATCACCTTCTTTGAACTCCTTGTGCTTGATGAAGCTATCATGGTAAGCCTTACGTCGAGCTTGCGTGGCTTCCATGCACTGTAGAGTCATCCTACGAATTTCGTCCAAACATTCGAGGTGCAAGAGACGGCATTGCAGTGAATCATCACCCCCCAAACGCTCTTTGATAGCCACTCGCAAAGAGGGTAATTCCAATTCAACAGGGAAAACAGCTTCTATACCATACACCAACTGGAAAGGTGTCTGTCCTGTTGCTGCTTTATGGGAGGTTCTGTACGCCCAGAGGGCCTCTATAAGTCGATCATCCCAATCACGACGATGTGCGGCAATCGTTCTTGTCAAAATCGAGCAGAGGATGCGATTGGTGACTTCGACTTGGCTGTTGGATCTGGGGTAATAAGGAGTGGACTTGCGATAGCGGATCTTATACAACTCTGTCAATTCTTCCATGACTTTATTAAGGAAATGAGTGCCTCTGTCACTTACCAGCTCTAAGGGACTGCCCAAACGGGTGATGATATTCTCGTACATGAATAGGGCCACGCTGTTACCATCGTCCCGCTTTAGGGCTTTAGCTTCATACCACTTTGTGACATAATCCGTACATACGAGGATGTATCGGTTCTGTTTCCTTCTGGTGGGAGGATCGATTGAACCTACGAAGTCGATGCCCCACTTCTCAAACGGCTTCAAGGGAAGGATAGGTTGCAGTGGCATAGCACCTGTCTTGGTGGGTTTCCCCATTCTTTGACAAGCATCACATCTTTTACAGTAATCATAGGCATCCTTATGAATGGTAGGCCACCAATATCCTGCTAGCAGAGCCTTTCTAGCTGTGGCTTCTCCTGCAAAGTGGACCCCACATGGCTCGTCATGGCAAGCCTTCAGAACAATCCCAATCTCATTTCCTGCAACACATCTTCTGAGCACTTCATCTTTTCCTTTCTTATACAGTGCACCGCCTAACAAGGTGTAGGGGACTGATTCTAACATGAGCTTCTTCCTTTCCCAACTAGAAATACCAGGAGGATACTATTGGGTTGCCAGCAGATTGGCAATGTCAGCTTCCAAGGAGTTACAGTTTCTACCAGAAATAGGGAAGCATTAGGGAGGTCTGGGTCATCCTACTCCTCGTCTGCAGTTTGTGGGATACGCGACAGATGATCAGCCAAAACATGGGAACGACCAGGCTTAGTAATCACCTCAAAGTCGAACTCCTAGAATAAAAGGAGCCATCTCATCATTCGTCCTTTCACATCTGCTTTGTTCATCAAGAAGGATAGGGCCTCATGATCCACATAAAATTTAAAGTGGGTGGAGAGGAGGTAGTGGCGAAACTTCTCTAGGGCAAACACCATTGCCAAGCACTCCAGCTCTGTCACTGTATAGTTCCGTTCCCTATCAGTGACTTTTCGGCTTGCATAATAGATCGGTTGATCCAGCTTCGAGGAGCCCTTTTGGCAAAGGACAGCACCTAAGCCTTCAATTGATGCATCAGTGTGTACATGGAACTCTTTCGTCCAATCAGGAGGTTGCAGAATGGGTGCCTCAATCAGACACTGCTTCAGAGTGTTGAAGGCTTTGTCACATTCTTCCATCCAAGTAAACTCTGTCTCTTTCCTCAGAAGCTTGTGCAAGGAGGTTGCCTTTGTTGCGAAATGAGCTATGAACCTTCTGTAGTAATCCACATGGCCTAGGAATCCCCTCAACTGTTTGAGGTTGGTGGGTGCTGTCAGAGCTGCAATCTTTTCGATCTTTGCAGGGTCTGTTAATATCCCTTGTGCAGAGACAATGTGGCCCAACAGAACTCCGGAAGAGACTCCAAAGATGCATTTGTCGGGGTTGAGGGAAATCCCATACTCCCGGCATCGGTCAAAGCATTGTTCCAAGTGCTCCCAATGTTCACGGATCAAACTATAGACACAGAAGTCATCCAAATATACCTCAATAAAGTCGTGCAGATGATTTTGAAATGCGGCCATCATGACTCGTTGGAAAGTAGCAGGGGCATTGCAAAGTCCAAATGGCATCACTCGGTAAGCGTAGGTCCCCCATTCTGTGGTGAAGGTTGTTTTGGATTGGTCTTCCTCTGCGATTTGGACTTGGTTGTATCCACTGAATCCATCCAGAAGGGAATAAAGCTCATGTCCTACCACTGTGTCCAACAGTTGGTTTGTGAAAGGGATAGAAAACTGATCCTTCTTCGTCTTGGAATTAAGCTTTCAGAAGTCAACACATATTCGCAATTTGCGATTCTTCTTGGGTACAACCACGATGGGTGAAACCCATTCACTATGTGCCACTGGATAGATAAACTCGGCTTCCAGAAGCTTCAGCAGCTCCACTTTCACCAATGTGAAATAATTCGGGTTCATTCGCCTCTGTCGTTGCCGTACTGGCTTGGCATCAGGTTCCCAGTCAATATGATTTTGACATATTGTGGGATCAATCCCCTTTAGGTCTTTGTAAGACCATGCAAACACGTCCAAATTCTCTTTCAACAAGTTGTACAAGGTTGACAACTCCTCTTCTGGGAGACTGCTACCCACCTTCAAGTGGCGTTCAGTGCCATCTGCATCCACAAAGGTTAACTGCCTTTCACCTTCTACCTCACGGATGAAGGTCCCACGGACTGCTTCTGGGTACAGATCCGACTCCTTCAAGGGAGTGGTGTCCTCTTCTGATGTCCCACTAGAACCAACTGCTTCTTTTGGTGGAGACTTAGGTTGCCCCTTAAGATGTTGAAATGGGATTAGAGCCGTTTCGGGTTTGGTTTCAAGATTAATTACCTCTTGGCTTGAAGGCTCATCTTCTGATGACACATCCAGGAACGTCACATAACAGGGACCCTCTGATGCCTGTTGGGTTTGTAGGACCGGTGCTTGTTGGCATGGTGCATCATCATCATCTTTCCTTGGCAGAGATGAGTGAGGACGGCAAGAGCCACTACTGACAGACGGCTTGTTCTTCTTAACCCATGTCTTACAAGAATTTTGCATATAAGAAGATCCATTTACCAGACCAAATGGTACCATCGCCATTCTGTCCCATAGCATGATCTCGTCTGCTTCTGATGCTTCTGAAACTTCTCCAAATATATCCTCTGCATGTGGGATAGATTCTTCTGGCTCACTTTCATAACCTTCTTCGTCCATATCATATCCATCCTCTTCTGTCTCTGCCTCTGCTTCTGTTTCTGTCTCTGCTCTTGTCTCTGTCTCTGCTTCTACTTCTGCTTCTGCTTCTGTCTCTGTAGGCGCTCTGTAACAGAAGAATAAATTCTCTGTGTCCTCTCCTGTCTCTGTCTCTCTCTCTGCTATGGCCATGTAACAGGGAGAGCAGTACATCCATGCTTCTATCTCACTGTCAGAAGTGATTTCGGAAATCGTTCCTGGTTCAGGCAGGAAGTATTCACCCATTGATAATGGTTTTGCATCTTTTGGGATTTGGCTTACAGTATCCACTGTTAAGAAACGTGCCACTGTTTTCTTGGGAATGATGCGTTTGACAGCATCTTCGTCTGCTGATGTTCCATTTGTAGCCTCATTAGGGGAGTTAGAAGATAATTCCAAGGAGGTGGATCCATGTCCTTTTTAAGAACCATACAGTTTCAGAACCACTTTGTTGGATCCTCTACCCAAGGTCAAGGTATCTTTGAACCAATCCGTCCGTGCTCTAGCTTCAAAAAGCCATGGTCTACCCAGTAATAACAGAGGGTAGGATGTACCATACGAGTTTGGCTTCACCACCAAATAGGTTAGCCAATAATCTTTTCCAGCCACTGTAGTCTTCACATATGGAAGAATGCCGAAAGGCTTGATTCTGCTCTGATCCGCTAGTCTGATGAGCCATTGGGTTGGTTGCACACCTTGTAGGCCTAGATCCTTCATTGTTACATCCGTCATAATGTTTACTGATGAACCTCCATCAATCAGTGCATTTGCAATAAAGCAGCCTTCAATCCACACGCCAGTCTCTGGATTACCCGGATCTAGGAAGGCATTAGCTACATCCACTTCTTTGACAGGCTCTGGGGCTTTGTTGGGCTTTGTCACTGTTGAGGGAGCAATCCTTAAACCACGTCTTCTTGTCAGTATACTTTTGAACCTTTTTTGGCAATTGAGAGACAACATCAATAATTGTCGGAATGTGAGGTTTGGTTTAAAGGTATCTAGATCTCTGACCAGATCGTATTCCTTAATAGGATCCACTGGCTTCTCTAATCGGTTAGGGAATGGGGCAACACCCATTTTCATTTTCCCTCTTTCTTCCAACAGGGGAATCATGGGAACTTCTTCTGCTATTTGCGGCACTTCCTCCTCTTCTGTATCCTGGACCTCTGGTCCTGTCTCTGTAACTGTCTCTATAACTCTCTGTGGCACTGTAATGCTCTGTACGGCACTGTTAGGCTCTATTCTATTCTGTTCTTCTGGTGGAAGATTGAAATTCACTGTTCTGGCAGGAGGGTTACTTTCTTTCTGGATAGGTGGTTCCTTCTGCTTTGCACGCGTGATGGTAGCAACTTCCAATTCCACTAAATTGGAGGTAGGCTCTTGGACCTTGGTCGGACTAACAGTAGCGTTGTTTTTCACTGGGGCTGGGCTTGGACAGTCCTTTGCAGTGTGGCCTTCTCCTTTGGATCGACTGCATAAGGGCTTGTAATCCACTGACCTTCGAGGATTTGGAAAATTTGGTGAGATGTGTCCCTTTTCTCCGCATCTGTAACACTCCACTTCTGTTCTCTGACCACCGCTAGACTGTCTTCCTCTGTAACTTTGAGAGGGAAATCTTCGGGGTCCGAAATTAGGACCAAACTCTCTAGGCTTGGGTCTAATATCTTGTGTTGTCATTTTGGATTCCAGCAAGTTAAATCTTGCGTCTTCTTCCTTCCTTCTCCTATCATGCATCTCTTTCAGAGAGCAAATGTCCTCTGTATGGTTCTTCCGCAAACAGTAGGAACAGAAGGCTCCAGGGATGGTTGGTTTGAGTGTACATTCGGTGGCTAAATGGCCTGCTTGATGACACTTACCACACCAAGTATTTGACCGCATCACATCTCTTCCTGCTCCTGCAACGTTGGATATGCTAGTGATATTCACTTTTAGCGTCTGTAGCTGCTCTGTAATCACATCCATCAACTCCTTTTTAATGTTTGCAACTGAGTTGGATAAGTAATCCTTCAAGCTTTCTCCTCCGGAGGTACTGGCAGGAGGGTTTTGAGGAGTCTATGTAATCACTGCATAAACAGGTTGGGCTGGTGCAGAGGAATCTCTGTTCTGGTTCTGATTCAGAGCTCCTGTTTGAACTGTTGGCTGTTGGCTCCAGTTGGTAGGATTCCACTGTTGCTCTGCTGATTTGGCATGGAGGAAATTAGTTGGGACCATTGTTGTTGTGGTTGAACCACCATTTGAGGCATGGATGGTGGCCACTGTGGATTTGGTGCACTGTACTGTGATACTAGGGACGTCTGCTGGTAAGGGTAGGGGATAGTCCCTGGGACTGCATTTGGTGGGTACATCATTCCTGGCATCAGAGGAGGTAGAACTCCTCTTCTTGAATTCATCGCCAATCTAGCTTCCACTTCATCGTACAATCTTGCACCTTCTGTTGCAGCTTACAGTGTGGTTGGTATTTGCAGCTCCACAAACTTACGAACTTCTGGTTGTAATCCTCTGAGAAACACCCCCTTCTGAATGCCATCATCTAGATTATGGTTAGTCCATCTCTTCAGGATGGATTCCATTCGTGAGACATAAGCTTCTACTCTTTCTCCAGAGGACCGACTTAGGTTCATAAATTCCTCTCGCATCCGCTCTTCAAAACCTTCACGCCTGAATTTAGTGAGGAATGCCAACTTCAGGTCGTCCCATGTGCCAAAAGTTCCTGCTGCTTGTCTCTTATACCACTGAAACGCCGCGCCCTTGAAAGTGGCGGGGAATATTGCTAACCAATGCTCAGGGGTTCTGGCATTGTTAGCCACACATGCTATCATAAACTCTACTACATGAAGATCGGGGTCTTCATTGTACTCTCCCTTAAAAACTGGCAATGGGACTACATTCGCTGGCCTGTCATCAATATTTCCAGGACGGATCTGGCTTGGAAGTGGACCTCCAGCAGGAGGAGGAAGGGCTTGGTGTGCCATTGGGGCTTCTGTAAAGAGTTCCGCAAGGGCGTCAAAGGCGGCTTCTGCTGCGAGCTCGTTCTCAGTCTTGATTTTTGCTTTCTCTCTTCTCACGTACCTCTGGACTCGTTCTAACGCTTGCCTCTTTATTGCGTCATTCATCAGGGGGTTGGCTCCACTATGTTGTTAGTGCTCCACAGAGGGTTAACAGAAGTCTTCAGTCTCTGGAGGACTCTCTTGCCAATATTTCTTCTACTTCTTTCTTTTCAATGTCCCTGAATTCTGCTTTCATGCCACTGCACAGAGGAAGGTATTCGATTCTGAAGGTGTCAAAATGCATCCGTCTAAGCATTGTGGTAGTGCCATCATCATAGTAATGCCAGCTTCTGATGGTTTCAACTGTGTATATTGTAAAAAACACTCTGCCTACCAACTTCAAGTGGATTGCTAATTGAACAAACAGAAGATTATCAGTGCACTAAGCATCCCACGTATCTTGCTGTTGAGCATCCACAAACAAATTCCAACTCTTTTCCTTCTTGTCTTTGTGAACCTCTATAGACCAAGACTCCTGAAGCTTCTTCACAATCTCCCACTTGATGTTGTCTGGAAACGTCTCAATGAATGCTAAATCTTCCATGGATGGTCATTCTCTCTGTTTCTGCTCTTCAGTTTATTCCCAAACAGTTTGTCACCAAGATGTAAGTTTCTGCTGCTTCAACAGGAAGAGGAAACTGTCCACCACATAGAACATGCATCATGATGGTGATGTGTTTCCGCCATTGTGGAATGAACTTCTTGTGGAAGGTGGCTTTGATTATGAGAAATTCCAACTCTTCAGTGGAAGAAGGAACTTTACAAACATCCATTGAATTCTTCTCTTCTTGGCAATGCCATTTCCTTCATTTTTAGCCTCTTCTGGTGCTTGTTGATGGCAAGATTCCCCAACTGCGCACCAAAAACATAGAGCCCCAAGAGGAACACCAAGGAAAAGGAAATTCTCTTGTAAGAAAATCTATCTTGTAACATCAACAAGCTTATTTATCATGTTTCATATGATCACAATGAAGAAAAAAACACCAAGCACAACAAATCTTCATGCAGCATTATGTAGATCTCCCACGGATTTGATAGAATCAACCATATTCTTCAATTTCTTCACAAAATCCATCAATAAAACAAAGAAAGCAAAGGAATACACCATCTTTGAATGGAAATACATCACATAGTATTCATCTTCAATATCTTCATAGTCTTCTCTCTCAATCTCTCATATACAATCCCTCTGTTTCAGTAAAATTGGCTATCTCTGACTCTCTCTCTCTCTCCATTAATAATACATCATATCCTAACTACAATCTCTCAAAAATCACTCTCAATAATCCTTCTTAGGTCGTGGATACCCCTCCTAAGAGGTATGTCTGATATGAAGAGTCACCAGAGCCACTACAATATCCTTTCATAGCTCACTACTGTCACTTCACTCTAGTCTTCACTTAAGTCTTCAGCAGCTACTTCTTTCAGCTCTTTTACACTTGTATTCACCTCTTTTCAAAGCTAGAAAACTTTCCCAAGCTACACTCTCATCCATCAGAACACATACAGAAGCATACAGAACAGTCACAGAACAGTACCAAAACAGCTACAGTACAGAACAGAACAGAACAGAAACAAAAATAGAAGCTCTACAGAAGACCTACAGAAGGTTACAGAAGGTCATCAAAACCACATAACTCATTCTCAAACAATTCCAAACTCTCACAAACCATTCAATAAACTTTCACAAGATCTCAATCTTCATCAATCAATACTCCATCCCTCCTTACAGAAGACAATCAGAACAAAACAGACCAAAACAGAGCAAAACAGAACAAAATAGAAGGTATACAGAACCTATCAGAACATCACAGAACCACCAATAAACATCATGAATTTCCAAAACACAATCAATATCATCCAAAACACTCTCAAACCACATCCAAACCAATCAATTATCTCATAAAATAAACCATTCAGCTCTCAAAAATAACAAAAATCAGCCAAAAAACAAGTCATTTCAACACTCAACAATCTATGTGTGCACATAAAGATATTAAACTTGTGATACCATTCTCTAGGTGCCTGCATAAGGCCATAAAGGCTATTCCTCAATATGCACACTAAGTGTTCTCTACCATGTTCTACAAATCTCTTAGACTGCTCCATGTAAATCTCATCATGCAAGTCTCCATGAAGAAAATCCTTCTTGACATCCATCTCATAAAGTTCCAAGTCAAGCTCATCAACTAAAGCTAGTACCAAAGTAGGTTAGCCATCTTCACAACTGAAGAAAAGACTTCATCAAATTCTACACCACGTGTTCATACTTGAAGCCCTTGCCAATCAATGTGGCCTTATATCCCGACTTCAAGTGTTTAAGGATACTTTTTAGCTTATACATACACTTGTATGGCAAAGTACACTTGTTACTAGGCAATGAATCAAATCCCACGTATGATTTTTCTACAGTGAGTCATACTCTGGCTGCGTGGCCCTCTCTCAAGAGTGACTATCACTGCACATGGCCTCATTATAAGTAAGAGACTCAGTAGCATCTTTCACCATAACATAATCCATAGAGGGCTCAAACCGCGCAGGTTGTCATCTATCTCTAGTAGATCACCTCAAAGCTAGCTATGGGGTCTATACATCCTATGGAGCATTAGAAACTTGGGCCATTAGGGCATCAGCCTGCTTCATGTTGTCTAGCAGACTGCACAATAATAGGAGGTTTCTCATGAAAGAATACCCTGTGTACCTCAATGATATGCTTAGATTGCTTATGCATTTTCTTCTCATGGAAAATAACATCATGGCTTTGAATAACCTTCTAAGCATGTAGATCCCATAGGCAATAGCCCATCTCACCTGCATCCCCATAACCAAGAAACATGCATTTCCTAAACTTAGGATCTAGCTTATTGCGCTTATCAAGAAAACCTCACAAACCAAAGACACGCAAAAATGAGCATATGAGGGAGGTTTTTTAGACCATACCTCCTCTGCAACCTAATAGTCAAGAGCAGTGCATGGAGACCGATTTATGAAGTGTATTGTAGTAATACCTACCCAGTCCAAAAATACTATGGTAACCCTGCTTGGCTATGCATACTATGAACTTGCTTCTGAATTATTCTATTAATGCGCTTAGCCATACCATTCTAAGATGGGATGTACAGGAGGGCGATCAACTAACGCTTAATACTCAAAGGCTTTAGAGACATACTCATCCCCATTATATGACCGTAGGCATTTCAGTGTATACCCAGAGTGGTTAACCAAAGAAGCCAACACTGAAATATAGCTAAGACTTTCAATTTCTACCTAATCGGATATGTCTAAACCTTATGTGTATAATTATCAATGAAAGTAATGAAATACTTCATGCCATCTAACTTGCAGGACATGGAATTACATACATCCGAATGAACAAGAGCCAATGGCTCACCCATGCGTGTCATACCAAACTTTTTATGCGTATTACGTATCTACCTACCATATAAACAATGATCACAAGACTAAAAGTACTTATAGTCAAGGGGCGAAAGATACCACAAAAAAGTATTTTCATTCATTTCAAGGACATTAGATGCATATATCACTAACAACATCGTGATAGAGATAGGTGTTAGTCCAAAAGTAATGCCAGATCGGTCCGCTAAGCATCAACTGTGTACATAAAGCATAACAAGAGTATGTACATGTCACCAAGTCCCACAATCTCACTACAAGACCCTCAAGCTCAACTGCATAACCAGAAGCTCAATGTAATATCCAAATGTTAAGAAGTGGATCCCGCTGAGTGAAAATTGAATATCAAACGAGCAAACAAAGCTCAAATCATGTGGAAAACATCCACGCATCCAAGATCCAAGTAGCATACATCCGAGAGCATATGACCCAAGTATCTTGCAAAGCGCTTACTGGAGCATTAAATAACCATACATAGCAATAAATGACAGTCAATGTCAAGATTCAAAGGCTCCAATCTCATCTCAAAGGCAATCCGGAAGCATAACCAAGCATGTAATATGAACCATAAGCATTGGTACATCACCTGGAATAATTAGTAAGCACTCGAGAGCAATAGGCATATTCTTTCATTGATAAAATAACATTCAACTCCGATTATTACAACTGTAAAAAACCCCTATAAAATTGAGCAAAAGAATACTCAAATGAATCCATTTTCATCTCACATCAATACCATATCATCCCCCAAGTATCTAACATCAATACATAAGCATACGAAAATCCTGAGAATCATATACAAGCTCCAATGTCTAAGAAAACTATGTTTAGACTTGTATAATAACAAGCTTGTTATTTATGATAGCAAGGAATGGAGGTTGGGAGTCCAAGACTCAAATAGCCAATGCCGGGGATTGTTTGGGATAGATGCTAGGTGCCAAGAGCAATGCCTCCAAAACTAGGGAGAGGTGGGATGAAACTGGGGTAGGAGAGCCAAGCGCAAATCACGTTAGATGCTGGGGAGTGTTTGGGATAGGTGCTAGGTGCCAAGAGCAATGCCTCAAAAACTAGGGAGAGGTGGGATGAAACTGGAGTAGGAGAGCCAAGCACAAATCACGTTAGATGCTAGGGAGTGTTTGGGATAGGTGCTAGGTGCCAAGAGCAATGCCTCGAAAACTAGGGAGAGGTGGGATGAAACTGGAGTAGGAGAGCCAAGCGCAAATCACCTTAGATGTCCCTACTGTCGCAGTTGCTATTATTGATGGTATTAAATGCTTGGGGAAGCTCAGTAAGTCCCAAGAAAGCATTGAGACAAGCCTCAATTGAGAGGAAAAATTTGAGAAAAAGATAGATCTCAATGCATATCTTGGGGTGAAGAATCCATGGCTGCCATTGAAACTGTGAGTTAAATCTTTTCTCCACACATTGATGTTCAGTTGAGCTCCTCAATGCCGATGCAATGGCTCTGATACCATATGAAGAAAGTGAGCCCTGAAGTGGAAGCATAAAGTGAAAGCAAGAGCTATGGTAGAAGGGGAAAGAACAAAAGCGAGAGACACACACAATGTGGGAACTCCAACCCTCACATAGTGTGACCGAATTTTTCTTTATTCAAATGTTATTGAAAGAATAAATAATGAAGTGATAGTGATAGGCACCCGCCACTTACAATGTATAAGCATGCGAGTATATATGTATTGCTAGTGTAACTAATACATTGGTGGCTAGGCATAAGCACCTTTACCCCCAACAATCCAAAGTATTAACACAATTTATCTCTTTTTTAGCTTGAAACTTGGGAATGAAGAGTGCAAAATTGAAAGTCCAACACTTGAAAACAAGCATGGTAGCATACCTTTGACTTCTTCAAACTATATTCAAATTATCCAATTATCTTTCTCAAAACCATATTATCATTATTTGTAGGTAGTATGAACATGAGTATAACATATGACGTGAAGGTAGGATCACACTTTCATGCCCACATATCACCATACATACATACACATTGAATCTCATGTATTCGATTCTTAAGTTAAAAATGAAGAGACTCCTTTTTCTCAACCCATGTTGTCCCAATCTACTTTATATCCCTTTTCAAACCCTCTTAAGTCTTAATGTCCCGTATAGCTTCAGGCCATGTTAAGATCTCCCTCCCCTACCTTCCCCTTATTTATACTACCCTCTTCAAACTAGGCTACTAAGACGTCAAGCCCTTCTTCTAAGCGCTTCAATATACTTTCCACACCATGGAGAGTAATCCTAGTCCCAACCCTATAGCCTCTCAAACCGTGAAACCCCATGCTAAACCTTTAAAGAAGAAGATCCTATACCACCCTCTTCAAACTTGGCTACTAAGACATCAAGCCCTTCTTCTAAGCACTTCAACATACTTTGCACACCACGGAGAATGACCCTAGTCCCAACCCTATAGCCTCTCAAGCCCCAAAGCCCCATGCTAAACCTTTAAAGAACAAGATCCTAGAACTTAATAATGAAGTGCAAGATATGCTTCATACAAGAATATACATATTGAAAAGAAGGGTTACTAAAGCTTGTCAAAAATATGATATTGTCAAAAGGGGAAAGACAAGTGGAAAAACTTTTGGGTGAACCAACTCATTCACGTTCGAGACAAACTAAATGAGGATTTTTGAAAAACCATAATAATAGGGAATAAACCTCTCAATAAAAGTAGAAAATAAATTGTTATTATGCTACTGTGATTTTGATAAAGATGATGAAGCATGTTGAAACAATGGAGCTATAATTTTAGGCCAATAAGGGATGTACAAATCGCATACTTCAGTATTTGAAAATAATAGGAGGCGCAATCACAAGTGCTATTATGTGGTAAAAAAATACTATCATAAAGCATCCACCAATTGTCTCCTCGGATACCTCTAATGACAATGTGGGTGCTTGGAAGGAGACTCCCAACTAGATCAATTCAAAGCTCAACAATCTTTTTCATTCCAACATAGTAAGTCCAAATTTGAAAATTCATTAGCTGACACTAATCAAGCACGTTTTGAACATCTTAAGGAGACCTCACTTTGACAAGAGGCATTTGAGACCAACTGGTAGGATATTCTTGCACAATTCCAAACTGCCATGGCTTGATTTCTTGATTAAGATAACTTTAGATGACTTGTAATTTTTAAATATTTATTAAAGTGTGCTATCAAAAGTATTTTATTGATGTATTATATATTTTTCATATCAAAATACCAACATAAGTGTATAATACTCATGTATGTGGTCTTTGTGCCAAATGTCCAAAACGATGGCCTTAATTTATGCATGGTTGTGCTCCTTGGCAATGATAAAGTTTCTTACACAGCCACGTGCACATTGATGAGGCCATGATGAAAATGTGGTTAAATTTAATTCAATGCATGGATCATTGAATTATTGTTACAAAATATTAAATGATATACAAGGTCATGAGCATAGAAAGGATTGGGCTTATCTGCATCCACAACATTTTCTTGGCATTACTTATCAAGCTCTTACTTAGCAAGTATATTCAAGCAATATCTTCACATTAGTGGAGATACTTTTCATTAGTTGTGTAGCTCACACTCCACATTAGTGGAGATACTTTTCATTAGTGGAGTATCTTCACATTAGTGGAGATACTTTTCATTAGTTGTGTAGCTCACACTCCATATGTGCAAAGGAAAACTACTAATATGCGTACCACTCTAAGAGTTAATACACTTGTCTATCTTGCTCTTCATAAGTTACCCATCCATCACAACATTGAGGTCTTAGCAAATTTACACAGATGCACCCAAAGTATAACTTGCAAGATAATCATTGACTTTTGTAAGGTTATTCTCACATCAAAATCTTGCACAAATGAAAAGGAAAACTACTATTGTGCATACCACTCTTGAGCATTAGTAAACTTGTCTAGCTAGCTCGTTGTAAGTTGTTGTCTAGCATAGTATTGGAGGTCTTAACAATTTAAACAGGTGTGCCCAAAGTATGGCTTGTGGTATAGTCCTTGACTTTTGTAAGGCCAAACTCACATCAAACTTAAGGGATCCATACATTAAGTGGCCTTCTCAAACTTGATTCAAGAAGTTAGCTAAGGACCATCAAGAGATATCCCCTATGTTGTAGAAGTCATTAATGGCTCACATGTTCTTATCATCACCCCAAAGGAGAACCACGAGGCTTACTTCAATTGTACAGGCTTCCATCCAATCTCCTTTTGCAATTACAATTGCAACAAATTATTCTATATGGAACTATAATGCAAGATGGGTTGGTTAAATCTATGATTTCTTTGAACTTCACTGGAAGTGAGCCAAATCAAATATATTCTAAAGGTGAGTTGGATAAGTCTGTTTAGTAGGGATAGTCCTTACTTAGCATGATAGTACATGATACTGCCCTTCAAAGGATACAAAAAAAGGCTTCTCACACAAGTAATATAATTGGAATTTCATATAACCTAACATAAGAATGTAAATTGAGCAAGATTTTGATATGCCAATGGTTTCACATTTCATTGGGAGAGGTGACATGGATCTACATCACTTACTAGATCTCTCGCATGCTTATCTTATGTTACATAACATTTGCATATGCCATGGTGACTCTTTTGAGATGAAATGGATATGTAAGACTGAGGGAAATCTTCAACTTGGGCAATCAATGGAAAGAATAGCAAGCTCATTGCTTGAAATACATGTATTCCATTTTATCCAAGTGAAAGAGACTCTTGAGCCAACACTAAGTTATGATATAGGTGGTGATAAAGGAGCTATGCCAAATGGCTCCAATTGTGAGATTTATCGATCGATGTATACATAACATGCAAAGAAAGAAAGTACATCAAGTCGTTGGTGACAACATTTCAAAAATGAAGGCATCATCAACTTCCACCTTTATAAAATATATTACATGAGGTAATGAAGGCATCATCAACTTCCACCTTTATAAAATATATTACACGGGGTAATTTTTTTACTATGGTCTTTGTCAATTAATGTGCCCTCTCTTTTTTTAATCAATGTTATGACTAGAGTCCCTTACATATCTTTGTAGTTTGAAAAATATCATGTGACTTGAGCTTGTTGCTTAATTCTTCACAAATAATACACTAAATTTATGAAACTTTTACATGTCGAATCTTCCACCACCATGGAACATGAAGGTGGTGAAATATACAAAAATGTCTATTCTACCTATCTCATGTGACCTTAAGGCTAAGTCCCTTCTGCCTATCTCACATGAACTTATGGCTAGGAACAAGAAAATATTACCTTCGCTCAAAAACCAACTCAATCATCAACTTCATATGCCATTGTGTGGACCCAACCTAAGGGAACATCACAAGAGTACCACCCACTAGTATGAGACACACGAGTGGTGAACCGCTTTTGATTCATCACCTACTCACCATAGCTTTTTCTAGTCATGTAAAAGAATCACAATGTCAAGTTGTTTATGCACCACATCAAAAATCAACATACATAAAGGTGGATATAAAATCAAGTACCCTTCTTAGTTTTCCTTCTTTGAGTTTACTTTTCATAGTCAATCAATTGTTCAAATTTCATATTCATTTCAATTTCCATAATTTAATTCACAAAATCAATCAAATGCATTCATTTCATCTACAACATCATTTTGAATCCCACCTGTCCCATTTTTTCTTTATTACACCACACATCACATTGGGGGGATCTTCAAACATAAGAAGCCTTTACTTATCTGGGTAGTGGAGGTGCACTGATGATGGAGACTCATCCTCCATTGAGATACCATTCACATGGGTTACCTACCTACATATTTCCCCTCCTAAGTGCTAATCCATTAGTACCACAATTTGTCAATATGGCAATTCCCAGTGGACCATCCAGTTATGTCCCTGTGCCTTAGCTCTGACAGAAGGTCAAGGATATCACATTCCAATGCTACTTACAATACACTATGGGAACCCCATCCTATTCTTGTCTATCCATCTTTCCCTCTTACTCCAATTACCCATCTTTTCCCATCAAGAATGCATTCATTAACAAGACTCATTTCAACGAGTCTAAGTACACCACTCAATCAAACATGATGAGACATGTCCTAAACTCAAAGAACTTGTGGGATTTAATAGGGCTAGAATCCAATCAAACCCTTATGCTGGTTCACCACATGTTGCTCACTCTTGGAAAGCTCATAATGCTTTAACCATAGTTGAGTTAATGCAAGGGTTATTACATGAATTTCACTCACAGCTTCAACACTTTGGCCTTACCTCTGAGTGGTAGGAAAACTTGACTGACCAAGATGCGGCTAACTTGTCATATCAATCTCGACCACGAGCTGCAAGAGTTCAAAATCACAAACCCAAATGACCTTTGAGGTCAAGTTAGTGGAACATTATGTTTACTTACCAAGTTTGCCACTATGAGGGCTATGAAGTCCCCTAATAACTAGGTCACATCGTTGTTCAACAAGCTACCCATCAAGAAATACTACAATTGTATTCAACAAGTGATCTCATAGCCTGTA
The DNA here is from genome assembly GCF_053477565.2 of Lygodium microphyllum. Lineage (NCBI taxonomy): Eukaryota > Viridiplantae > Streptophyta > Polypodiopsida > Schizaeales > Lygodiaceae > Lygodium > Lygodium microphyllum. The sequence continues at coordinate 33,680,112 of NC_141139.1, forward strand.
TGCCTAATTTTTATGAGTTTGAGCTACTATGTTCCACACTCAGTTGTTCGATTGATTTCATAAAAAAATCTCCCTTATCTTCAAGGGGAACTCTTGTTATTACCACTTTTTAGAATGAGCAACAAGCAAAAGGCGAGAAGGCTCCAAAACCAAAAAGTCACAAGGAAACATCCAATCTCAACTCAAACCTAGATGGGAGAATGTACCCAAGAAAAGAAAGTATTGCCAACCTTGTAAAAAGGTTAGCCACTTTGATGGTGAGTGTTGCTCAAAGGCTAAAGACACATGACCAAAACAAACACAAAATCAAACACCCACACCTCGCTCTCGACACAACCCCTGATAGAGGAGGCAAGGTAGTGGCTACCAAGAAAATCAAGGGCAATGGAGATCCCAAAATTACAATACCATCAATCAACCATCACAATCAACACCATTCTTAACTCTAGAGAGCATATTTAACCAACCTGTTGGACCATCGATGGACTTTCTTGGATTGTAGATAGTGGAGCCTTACATCATATGATCTACACTAATAGCATCTTCATGTCCCAAGCCCCTACAACCGAGAATATCCCCAATGTGGGAATAACAACTCAATCAAGATCTAAGGTCTCGATCGCATCAAGTTTGATACTACCACATGTCCTAATCTCGTCTCACTTCATCATGTTTATTATGTCCCCCATCTTGGGGTAAAACTCTTATCCATCTAACATCTTTGTTGATTAGGGAAAACAATTTTCTTTACAATGACTATAGTCGAGGCACTTGATGCCCAAACTAGTAACTAGTTTAGTAATTACTTGTGGCAAGATACAACCTAGTGGCCTCTATGTGATGATAAATTTTCTCTCCAAGCTAACATCGAAGGGCTCTAAGTTCCACCAGCTTCATATCCTAGCCACTACTAGAAATCTATGAAAAATGAGCATCTTTGGTACTTTCACTTGGGATACCTCATGTACGATTTATGAATTGTCACACCGTTAGATAATTCAAAGCCTTCCATGCCAAAAACTATCCAAGGGCGTCTATAAAGCTTGCACGTTAGGGAAACAACACTACACACCATTTTCTCAATAGCCCACTAATAAAGTTGAGGGGTCTCTTAGGTTGATTCACATTGACCTTTGTAGACTAGCATCCACCATCACCATTAATGGTGTAGTGTCCTTTCTTATGGTGGTGGATTTACTGAGATATATGTGGGTCTACTGTTTAAAGCATAAATTTGATACCTTCGTATATTTCATTAAAGTGCATCTTATGTAAAATAAGAGAGGTGCTTATATAGAAATAACAAGGAGTGAAATGGTGGTTAGCTCCTTTTTCGAGTTCTGACATGAGCATAGTATTCAATACTAGCTCACCTCTACCAACTCTCCTTCACATAATGGAATCATAGAGCATAGGAATCAAATGGTGATGAATAGAGCACACTCTATGATATTCGCAGTAGAGCTCCTTGAGCACTTACAAACTTAGCATGTTAACATTTTTTGTATGCGTGCTCGACTATGGGGTTCCCTTTCAAAGCCCTCTACAAGGCAATCTTCAAATCTCAATCTATCATCTCACACCTTGAGTCTTTGGGAGTCATGCGTACGCATATGGTCTTGATGAGTAGATAGGAAAGCTCATGCCCCAAGTAAGGCTCTTAATTTTTGTGGGCTACTCCTCCAAAGCTGAAGCACATTGATAATTTAATCCAAAACCAATCGAATCTATACAAGAGGATATATCTTTGACTTGAGGGATGTCATATAGCCCCCTGTAAAGGATTTTGAGCCTATTTCTCAACCTACATTACTTGAGATATTGCCATCTCTAAGGCTAGTTTACTACTTGCTCTTGCCTCACCTACAAAGACCCATTACCTTATTGATACTAGACCATACGCAATTTAAGAATACTTCAATCAAATTCCATCCTAGAGGGACCTAGAAGATATGCAACCCTTGCACTTACAACCTCTCTTGCACCTGTCTTTATGAAACATTATATAGTGCATTTTGAACCAAATAGTTGCCAAGAGGCTCTGTAATATCCCCAATAGTGAGAGGCCATGGAAAAGAAGTTTGATAGCATTGACCAAAATAGAACATGCACTTTGGTGAATCATCTAGGCCACACGGTCATTGGGACTAAGTGACTTTTTCATACAAAATGAAAGCTAATAGAACTTTGGATAAGTACAAGGCTCAAGTTGTAATGGAGGTTTCAACAAAAGCAAGGAATTAACTATGATAATACAAAGAGACATTGAAGCCAACTACATGATTAATATCATTCCATTTGCTAATTACATAAGCTACTCATCATGGCTATTGATCCATCAAATAGATATCAAAAGTGACCTTCTAAATGGTTAGTTAGTAAGTGACCTTCTAAATGGTTAGTTAGTAGACATCTATGTGGAACAACCTCTTGGGTTCTCTCTTTCAAACCATAAGGATAAAGTCTTTCGCTCGTGAAAATCTCTTTATGGATTGAATATAAGTGGATGTTCCTTCAAACTCATGGCTTTTGTTCTACCCCTTATGATCCGAACTTATATATCAAAATCACTTCAAAGAAGGACAATTGTATTCTATTATATGTTACTAGTCTTTTGATCATGGGGCCGAATTATGTGACCATTGTAGATATAAAGGCTTTAAACAAAAATTGAAAGGAGTGTCAATTTTGGGACCAACAATATGTCTAATGTTCGAGACTATTAAGGTAATTTGTGCATTTTAAGTTATGTTCATTTGTTGATTATTGTAATTAAGTGCTTAATCAATGAATTACCACCCTTTTCGAGAAGGAAGGCTAGTTTAATTACCACCCTGATTCGGTGCATTCTATTTTGCCTTGATTGCTCCAAGGTGGACAAAGACCCTTAAGTGGAAGGAGTTGGTTGATATGGTCTTGGACCAAGAGAAACAACTCAAAATTCAAAATGCTCCTACATCGAAGACTTTGACCAATCAATCTTTCCAACAAAAGTGAAAGAACAACAATAACAACAACAACGATAAGAAGTCTAAATAGCACAAACCCAAGGAGTCTACTTACCACTCTGTGGCAACATATGTCATTGGAAGAAAGATTGCCCCAACAAGAACAAGTACAACAAAAAAGAGAAGACTACAAAGAACTTAGGAACGATGACTGCTTATTTATTAATTGCCTTCCTTTGTTTGGAGTCGACAAAGGATGTTCCTTTAATAGCCACTGATGCAACGATAATGGCCCCACAATCTTGTGAGTGGATTGTGGATAATGGCACTTCCCACCATAGAACTCCTTCCAATGGGATTGTCCATATGTGTCCAATGCATGGGCAGATTCTCAAAAGTGACAATTCTTTAGTCCCCATCAAAGGCAAGGGTGATATGCAGCTAATTCCAAATGGGCAAGGCAATGTCCACACATCAAAGATACTCTATATGCTAGGTCTAGGGTATTATCTCCTTTCAATGTAAGCAAGATCTATGCTCTTGATTTGACAACCAAGTTTAATAAGAACTCCTTTCAAGTTCTTGATGAAGTATCTTGACAAGTTTTTTATGCAATATATGAGAATAATAGAGTCTACAAGATGTACTCTTCTTTTTCTTTTTCTTCTCTTCTTCTTTCTTCACAAACTCAAACGAATCTTTGGCATGCTCCATTTGGCCACCTCAACTATGAGTATCTTCAAATGGTAGCTCACGGTCAACTCATGTGAGGATTGCTAGTGATTGGGGTGAGCCACCTGCCATGTGTATCTTGCATTTGTGCCAAGTAACATAGAGATGCTCTTGCGAACAAGGCTTCATGAAGAGCTAAGGAGCCCTTGAAGCTTGTTTCGCCTGACTTGTCTGGACCGATGAGAACGTATTCTCTTAAGGAGAGTTTGCATTTTATGCTAATTATTGATGATTTTAGCAAGATTGACGTCGCCGTGCTTCTTACTGCTAAAGTCTGAAGTATTCACACATGTTAAGGATTGGTTAATCTTTGAAGAGAACAAGTCTAGCAAGAAACTCAAGTTTCTGTGTTGCGAGAAGGGAGGGAAGTTTATCTCCCAAGAGCTAACTTGTTTTTATGTAGATCATGCCATTCACCGGGAGTTTGCCAAAACAGATACCCATCAAGAGAATGCATATTGGAGAAGAAAAATCGTGATGTGATCGAGATGGCACAAACTACGATGGAGCACTAATAGACACCTCAATGTCTATGGGCTAAAATAAAAGCCACCACTATCCATGTCCTTAATTGATCCCCCTACATCGGCCATGGTTGGTATGACCTCTTTTAAGGCTTACTTTAGTCAAAAGCCAGATGTTTCTTATTTCAGGGTGTTCAGGTGTAATGCCTATGTTTATTTCCTAAAGAAGAGATTAACAAGTTTGAGCTGGCTTCCAAGAAACACGTGTTTGTGGGACATAGCTTGTAGTCCCAAGGTTACAAGATTTATGATCCCACTTCTCGAGAGGTGTACACAAGTCGAGATGTTCAATTCATGAAGTTTCTAGCTAGAGAGGGAGGTGTTGAGCGTCTCGTCCTTGGAGATCCAAGTGACGATTGGGCACTTGTTCCTATGCCTTCGGAGCCTCTACCTATTGAGGCTCCACCCTCAATGGAAGAGGAGATTACTTCACCATTGGATTCACCCATTGAGTCGGTCCCAGTGGATATTCCAAAGACTTTGATATAGGCAAAGCGGCGAGGGGAGTATCAACCTCCTCGTTAGGCTCATGATACATTCCATGATTTAGGGATTGAGGGAGTCGTTGAGGAGTGGCAAGCATAAGATGGCCCACATCACTCTTAGAGAAACCAGACACGTTCCACCAAGCTTGTTTATACTAACTATTGTCTGATGAATCATGCTATGCAGGACAGGGAGCCCACCTCTCTAAAAAAGGCTTTGTAGTCACATCATTGGAAAAAGGCTATGGAGCAAGAGTTGGATACTATTGAGCAAAATGACACTTGGGACCTTGTACCTTGGCCCATTCATAGAAAGATCATTGGTATTAAATGGATCTTTAAGACCAAATACCACAGCGATGGCACTCTAGATACAAAGGGCTTGGCTCGTTTTAAAAAGGGCTTTGCACAATGGCTAGGAGAGGATTTCCATGACACCTTAATACCTAGAGCTTGGATGGTTACCACTGGGGCCATTCTTGCCATAGCCAGCAATAGGAGATGGCCAGTTTATCAACTTGATGTGAAGTCTGCCTTCCTTAATGGTGATTTGAAGAAGGCGACCTATGTTGACCAGCCCCGTGGCTTTTCCTAATCTCATGACCACATGTACAGGTTGAAGAAGGCCCTTTACGGTTTCAAACAAGCTCCATGTGCTTGGAACGATAAGATAGACTCATTCCTTCAAGGAAAGTGAGGATGTCATAATTCCTCTTTCAATCCCCAATTGTATATCCCCACCTTAGCTAGAGGGCATATGTTATTTATGCTTATGTGGATGATCTCATCTTGACAAGTGGCCATGCCCAAAAGGTCAACTAGATGGATGAGACACTACATGAGGCGTTCAAGAGGACTAATATGAGCCTTCTCCATTTCTTTTCAGGTCATGAGATTTGGCAGACTACAAGGGGATTACCATTCAAATTTATAAGCCGCTTGCAAGCGCAACTCTACTCCTGCTTGGATAATACCAGTGTTAATGTCAGCCAAAGCAACACTACTCAGCTGCACCTGGATATTAAAATCCAATCCATGTAGGAAATATTGTAACTGGGCAGCCGCTGGAATGGGGATATAAGTATTTAGTTTACCAAGAACTTGCTTTAATTTCTTGGCATAGGCCTGGACATTCTCATTTGGCTCTTGGCGTGTTACATCAAGACACACAACCAATATTGTCCACCCTTCAATAGTATGTGCAGAAGCTTTTGGCTAAGTTTGAGATGGAGGGATATAAGGCCATTTCTACTCTTATGGATCCAAACTGGAAGGCTACAGTCCATGCAGATTCATCAGCGAGGTAGATGCTTCCCACTACCAACAACTTGTAAGAGCTGAGAGGATGCACAAAGATCGCAAGCTCAACTAAGAGTACAATTGACAATGAAGGGAGTGTGTGAGTGAAGACACAACTCCCAACGTACTAATCAAAGAGTGTAATGTGCAAGTACAAAAGTACAACCCTTAAACCTTAAGATTGCTAATATGTGTTCACCCCCGAAAAGTGTAAAAGACAATAAGTGTCCAAACTGTGTAACATAGGCAAATAAAATAAAAGAGAATAAAGACCTCTCGTAAGGAGAGTAAAAAGTACCCTAGTATTCTACTGACAATCACCGACACTCCTCTATGAGCATAGGCGTGAGTCAAACCCAACAAACCCCCTTGGAGTCAAAGGCGACCAACATAAAAGGATCATCCACCAAAGGAGATCAAATTTAAACCATTGCGAAATGCTTCAAATTTGTCACGAGGAACAACTTTGGTGAAGATATCTGCCACATTAATAATGGTAGGACAACATACCACAAAGTTGATATCTCTTGCATGTAGCCTCTCTCTAACAAAGTGATAGTGGATCTTTATGTGTTTTATGCATGCATGAAACAATGAGTTCCATGCCATTGCAAGCGGCGAATCATATTTGAAGACTGATTGAGGATGAGCATGCAAGGTAGAAGAGATGCCTGAATTTGCTGTCGTTCATGTCTTCCAGCAGTGCACCACAGAAGGATGGCAAAAGAGTAGCACGCATCATGAGACGAGTCATGGTGGTGCTGTCTATGGCGTTGGGGTCAAAATAGAGGGGTGGAAGGTGGCGCTCTTGGGGTGCAGGTTCTTAGTGTACTAGGATTCGAATTAATCTAAGGTAGTTACAAGTGGTGATGACGGCTGGGTCAGGGCAAGAAGTGAATTCAGTAAGGAATTTATTTATGGAGCTGTACAAATCGGGCAGGGTGAAGAGAAGAGCGTTCCTATGGGAAGTGGTATTGGCATTATAAATGACGGGAAAGTCAAACCTACCGTGGATGGACAGGTTAAAATCCACTCCTACCCTTCGAGGAAACGGCATAAAGGTGGGGTCGTTCCTTTCCGAAGGGAGGGTGTTGCAAAACGCCATCCACGCCTCTAGTTTGACGTCAAAAATGCGTTGCCTCCAGGTGGGTTGGGAACTATAGCCTTCCACTGTGCGAGGTACTTGGAGAACTTTGTCTTGCCAAAATTCGCGGTCCTCGGTCCCCCACGCAGTTGGGTGGGCCTCACGCTCTTCTGACCATCTAGCCTTGAGCCGGGCCCCCATGGCGATGACATCCTCCACCAACTGAATGGGCAGCACCCTATTCAAGGCGGTGGGAAACTCGAAGCGTAGGTCGAAGGGGTCTCGGCTATACTCCTGCTGCTCCCAGATAATCATTTCAGCGCGGTACTCAGCGGGGGAGTCTTGGGTGCGCAGCGGGAAAGGGGCAGGCTGTTTCAGGGCTGGTCTGGTCTTCAGATTTCTTCTTGCCTTCTCCATCAGTTCCTTCCTTCGGGTGGTGTGGGCCGCTCTTCGTTCGGCGGATGCGTCATGGGGTGGCACTTCGGTTTGTTGGGGTTGAGGGGGTGGCGAGGCATATTCCTCATCTTGAGGCCCTAGTTCAAGCTCGAGCTCACCCCCTTCCGCTTGCTCCTCCTCCTGTATTTTCTCCTCAGTGAACCCCAGGTCATCCATCTCCTGTGTTGTCAGTCCTGCTTGTGCCAGATATTTCCTTCGTTCCTCTAGGCTCTGCGGAGGGCCTCCTAGCTGCAGTGGTACGTGCAGGCTTGCCACAAGGGCCCTGCACGCAATGGTTAGCTTTCTTTGCAACTGATCATTGGCCTCTTCTGTTTCTGAGTGGGTGGTGTGGAGCAGCGTGTTGATGAAGGTGCGCTGCTGAGCCATCATAGCAAGTTGGGCTGCCTCTGCCTGGTTTTCAGCCATCACTTTATCGCCCTCCGCCTTGGCCAACTGGCGTGCTAGGTCCCGCACCCTCTGCTCGTTATGATTTGACCATTCCTTTGCCCGCCTCTCCATGTCTTCCAAGCTTTTCCCCTGTCGGAGGGTCATTGCCATAAACTGTTGTTGCTGCAGCGGCTTCGAGCTCCTGGTGCAAGCGGGACTGCTCTCGGTGCTGCTCTGCAATCTGCTCGTTGAGTTGGTCCCGCGTCGCCTGCAACCTGCGTACCTGTTCTGCCCTCAATTGATCCAGCTCTGCAACGTCTTGTCTAATTTTTTCAAGCTGGCTCTGCGCCTCCAAGTTGGTTGCCGATAGCTGGTCATTTCTGCGCTGAAGGTGGGCATTTGTCTCCCTCTCCCTGGTGAGACGCTCCATTAGGATTTTCCTTCGTCCCTCCCAGGTAGCGTCGCGCTCCTTCAGGGTTTTCAGCTCCTCCGCCTCCTTGGTGCTGGCCTCCTCCCTAAGCACAGCAATTTCTTTTTGATATTCTGTTATTTGCCTTACTCTGTCCAGTTGGAGGGCAGCTTGCGATTCGCGCTCCGCTGCCAGCTCTTCCACCGTCACCCTCCTTTCCTGCCTGGTTGTTTGCAACTGTGCGAGCAGCTCCTTTACATAGTCATCATAGTGGCCTGTTGGGGGTGGGGATTGGGGCATGGTCGTAGTGGTGGCAATCTCCTCCACTTTTTGTCTTTTCTCCTCTAGCCCTGGCTCCAGCTCGACCGTCGCTGCCCTTTTGGCCCCTGAGATTGGGGTGGCCCCGGCTGCTTCCCTTGCCAATTCTCTTTCCACCAAGAATTGTAGCCAGGTGACTACATTGCTTTCATCGACCTTTGGGGTGTGCATCAGGGCGGCTGTGTCAGGGGGCGTCACCTTGAGGGGAGTGGCTTGCATGGTTGGTGCGAGGAGAGGGGAGACGGGTCTGATCGGGTCTTTTCCCTTCCCTTCCGTAGGAGGCGGCGGCACAGGTTCCGGCGCACCAGTGCTGGAGCCGGGTGCTTCAGATTCGGATTGATATGCCCTGCCCGCTCCCTCCATGTCTTTCCTCAGCTGTTCCTCGATGGAGCGACGTATTGCCAGCTCCAATTCTTCTTCTTCTCGCCTCCTCAGCTCTTCCTCAGCCCTTTTTCTTCTTTCCTCTTCTTCTCTTACCGACTCTTGTCGGGCCCATTCAAGCTCCTCTTTCTCTTTTCTCCTTCCCTCCTCCTCTCTCTTTCCGTGCAGGGCTTTGGTCCGTTGCTCCGCTTCCCTTTCTGGTGCAGCCTGGCGTTCTTCCTCCTTGCCGGTGTCCGTCTTTGTTTCATCCGATTGTTCCTTCGCTTGGGGCTGGGACTGCGACGGCGATTCGCCTCCTTTTCTGCCATCTCCCCGTTTGTCCTCTCCCACACGTCCCTGCCCTCTTGCCTCGTGGAGGATCGCAGTGAGGGCACCTCCAAAACCTATGGTGGAGGCCTTGGAGGATGAGGCCTTGCGGGTTGATCGAGGTGAGGGGGACTCTCCTGCTATGGCCCTTCCTCCTGTTGCCAGGGCCTTTGCTGAGGCCTCAATCGTCCTTCTCACGAACCCGTTGAGGTTCACCTCATCCAGTGCCTGAGCCACGATGCTTTCGAGTAAAGGCACATTTATCCTGGACATGATGCTATTGTACCGTTGACTCGAAAATAGAGTATGCATCATTTTTTCCTGTAGCTGAATCTCTGGATCAGGGATGTCTGCCAAGTTGACTCCGTCGTTGGTGTGGACTTTCACTTTGTCCATTCCCAACATGGCGTAGACCTCCCTTTTTGGCTTCTTCTCCACCTTGTTCGGAAGCCCCAGTGCTCTTTCTATCAGCTCAGGGGTCAGTTCAACCTGCACCTGTTTGGTGGCTTCCGCGTCCCGCACTGTGATGGTGCCCCTGTTTTTGTTGAAGGTGCGTAGGAACTCGGCCCACTGCTTCCAGATACCGTTGTAAGTGGCATTGCTCCATGATCCGTCATACCGCTGGTTCCTCGATCACCACATCTTCCAAGTTGAATATGTGGCGGAACTTCAGCTGATTGAATGCTCTGGTTTCCACCGTGAGGCCGTACCGCACCTGTTCCTCCTCCGAGAAAGGGAGTTTGTCCGCTTTGTCTTAACCTGCCATGGTCGCTACCTGTACATTCAGTCAATTCATTCCTTAGTATTTTTGGCAACCAATTCGTAGGACGACCATAGCAGATTTTATCATTTATAATCATGATTTTTTTCCTTTCAAACTTCTATCACCTATTTCTGCATGGCATTTTAATTTGGAGCCTTTTCATGCGTGGTTCACTTTTTAGTTTTAACATTCATGCTTGGTTCGCTTTTTAGATTTACTGCCCCATCCCCCTTGTGGAAAAGAAAAATCTGTCCCAGGATTGGGGTGTGGGTCCAAGGCGTTCAGGTTGTTTTGTGGAGGAGCCAATCGTAGAAGTTGGGGTTATATTCGAGATGTGCAGAGTGGTCCAGGTCACAGGGTCGGATGCCTACGTGGGTGATGTATGTGAGGACATCGGTGAGGAAATCTCCTGAGTTGATCGGACTTGCGATGTGGAGCTCTTCTTCTGTCAAGATGCAATCGAGATAGGGGTGTCCTAAGATATGATCGTCCATGGTTCGACCTCGAAGAGTGGTTAACACTCGATACGAGGTGGGCGCGACGTATGTGGGATCATACTCGGCTGTCTTGATGGCTCGGCGTTGTTCGGCGTCGGTCATTATGCGGCATCCTTCCACTGCCCATTTTAATCGAAGAGTGTACCACTGCTTCAAGAAGGGAGATTCGATGTCCGCGAGGTGGGACAACGTTGCTGTTTCTTGGCTAGTGAGGCCGGACGTCGTGCGCGGGTCAAACGATGGGATGAGGCGTTGCTTAATGGCTTGCTCTTTGGAGACCTCGCGAGCGAGTAGCTCAGCGGCAGAGCGTGAAGCTTGTGCGAAGGCGAATTCAAAAGTCTCCCAAGAGCAAGGCATGGTGCGCACGTCCATTGCAAGGGGTTCCGCTAACAGTCCCAAGTCTAGGCGGTCATAGCTAAGGGCCAGTGCCACAAAGGTGGCGTCGAGTTGTTTGATGCAGTCCACAACGTCATCCCTCGTGTCCTCGGCGAGGTTAGCGGCCAGCGTTAGGAATGACTTCCGTTCATAAGAAGGCTTAAGGCCGGCGGGTGCTGGAGGTTTGCTGGGGCTAGAGGTTCTGTCGGTACAGAGTTACTGCTGGGGGCCTGTTTGAGTCAGCAACTCGAGCAATGGTCGGATGGATGGGTCGGGGTTGATCTTAGGGACCATGCTAGGGCGGTCGGCAGGGCTGCTGGGTTGCGGGCCAGGGTGGTTGGGTGATACTGCCGGTGGTGGTGGCCGGTGCTTGGGCCGTTGGGCGTGTGTGACGCCTGTGGGGTGACTCGCAAAGGAGTCGGATGACTGGGGTGGACTCTGCGGTTCGTGGTCTTGAAGTGTCAGAGGATAAGGCCTTGCAATTGACGTAGGAACAGGGCCCGTGTCAGTTGGGACTTTGGGGATCCACAGCAAGGCATTCCCTTCATAGTAGCCTTGTGCACGCAGCAGGATTTTAGGGACCCATATTTGTTTAACCACGTGGCGCTTGTGATGATGGCGTTTTGGTCCTCTAGGTTTAGGTTTGTAGGTGTTTCGCGGACCCGCGCGTCTAGTTCTAGGCTGATCTCGAGGCTTCTTGGGTACCCAATGCAAGCGAGCCTGTTGGGGTTTTGCCTTAGGTTTGGCGGGTTGCGGTGCATGGGGATCTGGGTGTAGTAAATATGCACGGCCCTGCTTCTTAGTCCTGGGTGCGGCTATTTCTATTGGTGGCCCATTGAGTGATGCTGGGGTTACGAGGTGCTGGCTGAAAGTCGTGACAATAGCCACATTCCTGATTGTTAGGTGGATGCGTTGACTCATAATCAACATTGCAACGGGTCTACTTTTTAAAAGTTCGCCCGAGCAATGACTCTGTGCCTGCCTCCCTGGCATCGGGTAGGACATAGAACAGCATGGGTATAGTTTCAGTCTCGATAGAAACGGCAACCCTGCATGTGCCGAGGAGCGGGTAGAATTGGGCCCCATATGGGTTCAATCTGGCTGTTGTGGGATGAAGCGTTGGTGCGCCAAGTTGGGTCCAATGCTCATGCATCAAAATGTTAAAATCCGCCCCCTCGTCGATCAGGGCATTGAAGGAGCACGTCTGCTTGGCCGTGACCGTGATGCGGAGGTAGGCGGGTTCTACAAGCTCGTCCTCATTCTCGCAGATTTCCGTAAGTGTGGCTACTCGTATTTTAACGTGCGTTTCCACCATTGGTTGTTCATGTAGTGGGTGAGTGGGCAGATAGTACTTTTTGATTCGACTGCCGTTAAAGAAGCCCATTCCCTCTCCATCCAGTGTTTCCAGCTCGACATTACCAGTTCGACTGATTGCGCGGACCTTAAAGGGCCCGAGACCTCTGAATTTCATCTTCTGTTTGTGTCCTTTAACTGAATAGAGGAGCACTAGGTCTCCCGGCTCAAACTCTCGTTGCTTGACATGTTTGTCAAACCAGCTTTTGCGTCTAGCTTTCTCACAAATAAGCGCATGGGTGGCTAGAAGACATACCTCTGATAGGCGTTCTAGCTCGACTAAGCGTTGCGTCCAAGCCTCCCTCCCCTCCCATCGTTCTTGGAGTGCTATCCGCAGGCTAGGGACAAAGAATTCTAGTGGAAGAATAGCTTCGGTCCCATAGGTGAGCCTAAAAGGCGTTTGTCCGACGGCCGTCTTATAAGCTGTTCGGTAGGCCCACAGGGCTGCCATCAACTTGTTATCCCAGTCACTTCGTGAGGTTGAGACTACTTTGGTCAGGACAGTGATGAGAATTTTGTTGGTTGACTCAGCCTGGCCGTTAGCTTGAGGGTAGTATGGTGAGGATTTGCGATGGATGATGAGGAAAGTGGATAGGAGATGGGCTATCACTTCATTGATGAAATGCGTTCCCTGGTCGCTGACCAATTCGATGGGGCACCCAAAACGCGAGATTACTTGTTCCCATAAAAACTTGGCAGTCGTCCTAGCGTCGTTTTTCCGTGTGGCCCTCGCCTCCGCCCATTTGGTGAGGTAGTCCGTGGCCACCACGATGTATCTGGCCTGTGAATATTGTGCCGCAGGGCTGATGGGTCCTATGAAGTCAATTTCCCACTTTTCAAAGGGTTGGCGAGCGATGACTGGGGTTAACTCCATCTGATCTTTACGGACCGGGACCCTTGTCCGTTGGCACTCGTCGCAATGTTGACAAATTGTGAGGCATCACGGAAGAGAGTGGGCCACCATAGCTGGGACTGCAACACCTTTCGTGCTGTAGTATCCCCGCTAAAGTGTCCTCCTGCAATACCGTTGTGCGCCTCTGAGAGCACATCGTGCATTTCATGCTCACACACGCATCTACGTAGCAGACCGTCTTGCCCCAGCCTATAGAGCTGGCCTGCAATCAACTGATAGGGCTGGATCTTTAGGATTAATCACCTAAGCCGTGCCCGTTCTATCCGTCGTTTGGGCAGCCCATGCTCAAGTACTTGGACTATGTCATCTGCCCAGTATGGTGTCAGGTCGGCCCTGAATAGGTCTTTTTCGTTGGATACGCGGAATAAGTGGCTGTCCGGTAATTCGTCCACTATGCCTTGTCCAGCAGCTTCTCCTGTGGGTACTCGGGACAGATGGTCAGCCATGTAGTGTTGTCTTCCCTTCCGTACTACCACTGAGAAGTCGAATTCCAGGAGCAGGAGAAGCCATCGGGCTATACGTCCTGTAGCACAAGGTTTGTTGACTAGATAGAGCAGGGCTTGATGGTCCACAAAGAAGGTGAAGGGGGCTAGCAGGTAATGTCCGAACTTCTTCACGACAAATACCATGGCTAATCCCTCCCTTTCTGTTGTTGAATAATTCATCTCTGTTTCAGTGAGCTGCCTGCTCACAAAACTCACTGGGTAATCTAAGTTATGCTCACCAGGTTGGCACAGCACTACCCCACGGCGAACTTAGAGGCGTCGATGTGTACGTGAAACGACATAGTCCAATCTGGGGGTCGTAGGATAGGTGCCATGGTTAGGGCTTTTTTCAGTTCCTCGTAGGCTCGTTGGCAGGTTTCGGTCCACTCGAAGGCAATTAGCAGCTTGTACAGTGGCCTAGCAATCAGCGCGTAGTTCAGTACAAACCGCCGGTAGTATCCTGTGTGACCTAAGAAGCATTGAACTCCCCTATAATTACTTGGGGGTGGGAGGTCCGCGATAACCTTGACCTTTGAGAAGTCCGTGGCAATGCCGTTCTTGGATACCACGTGTCCCAAAATGCATCCATGCTTTACCCAAAACTGACATTTCAGGGGGTTGAGAGAGAGACGGTATAAACGGCACCGTTCGAAGACCGCGCGGAGTTTTTCGAGATGTTGGTTCCACGCCGAATGGACACACAGGTCATCGACGAAGATCTCTAACTCCTTGCGAAGCATGTCCTTGAATATGGTGCACATGAGGCGTTGGAAAGTGGCGGGGGCATTGGTTAGCCCGAATGGCATGACCACATAGGCAAAGACGCCCCACTCAGTGGCGAAGGCGGTCTTGTGCCTATCCGCAAGGTGCACTTGCACCTGATTGTATCCCGAGAAGCCATCCAGGAAACTGTAGGCTTCCTTATCTGCCACCCTCTCAAGCATGTGCTCGGTGTACAGTAAGGGATAGTTATCTCTCTTTGTCGCTGCGTTTACTTTCTTGTAATTGACGCACACTCGAATCTTGCCGTTTTTCTTCATCACAATGACTATGGGTGATACCCAGTCCGTGTGCTCAATTTCGTAAATGAATCCGGCTCACATCAACTTGTCAATTTCCTCCTTGGCAGCATGGGCGTGCTTTGGATTCATGGGGTACGGTCGCTGCTTGACCGGCGTTGCATCCATTGTCATGGGTATGTTGTGAGTCACAACACTCGGATCTACCCCACGTAGCTCATCTAAAGACCAAGCAAACACATCCCGGTACTCCCGCAAAAGAGTGATGAGGCTGGATTCTTCCTCCGTGGTCAGGTCCTCGGCAATGAACACTGGTCGGGGTGTTTCTCGTTCCAGGGCTAGGTTTATCTCCTTGACCTTGGTTGGCCCTTCGATGGGTTCGCGGGTATGCCCTTGGCGCTTGGCACTTAGCAGAACCACCACCCTATCCCCTCTTTTGAATTTTGAAAAGCGCTTAGGAAGGTCTTGTGGCTTCCTTTGCTCCTCTGATCGCACATTGTCGGGACGCTCTGCTTCATTCTGCCGTAACCGTCGGCGCCTCAGGTGGATGGGTAAGTCTCCCCTGGTGCGTCTGGTCATGGGTGGCCTAGGGATTTCTGGGTCATCCTCTGAAGTAACTTCAGATTCAGAGTCGAATTCCCCATTTTCACTAGGGGAGGTGGTCTCCCCTGGCGGCCGCAGTTCGGATGGCGACTCGGTTCTAAGCATGGCTGCCGTTTTTGGTTGGGTCAGGCCGGCCTGCTTAAAATCCACAGCTCCCATCTGTTCCAACCAAACACGATCACATTTTGCACACATGACTCCTTGGTCCAGTCTAAGGGCCAGCCTCGGCTGCGGTTTTGCATCTGCTCGGATTTGCTCAATCTCTCGCCCTTCGGTGTCATATTCTACGGTGTCCATCTCACCCTCACTTCCTTCATCGAAGGGTTGCCAATCTTCGTATTCGTCGCCGGAATCCACCTCGCTGATCTGCTCATCGTCCCCCAAGGCTTGCTCTGCCTCATTTTGTTGGTCGGGGACAATGCCCAGTTGTATCTGAGATTTAGTTCGTGCACTCTGGTCCACTTCCATTCGGGTTCCTCCAAGAGGCCTTGGAGCGGCCTGAGATTGGTGGCTGTGTTGCGTGCCAGTCGGTCCGTTAGGTGCCCCAGTATTCCCTGGAGTTCTTTCCTGTTGGTTGGAACTTGGGAGGCGACAGGCTTAGGCCCATCATGGAGGCTTGTTGCCATCATGTAGACAGGTGCAGGTTGTGTTTCTCTTGGCTTGCCAACTGTTTTGACAGCCTGCTCATATGCTTCATGATCTGAGAACGGCAGGTCAAGTGTAGCGAGAACGTGCATCCAATCCCGCTCGTCCTCTGGGCAGGGAATATACCTCGTCAAGGACCCATAGGGTTCCTTGCTCTGGGTGGTTCCCTTGAGTAGAGTAGAGATGCATCCAGGTCGACTGGTGAGGTCTTCTAGGTGTCCATCTCTATTCTCACAGCGTCAGTTCGATTGCCCAGGAAGATCAGGCTGTTCCCCCAGTCTTCGATAACTCTGGCATTGCGCATCCAGGGTCGACCCAATAAGACATCATAGTCCACTCCCTTCATAACGATGAAGTCGACAGAGAACTGGACTCCTGCAATCTTCACTGGCCAATTCTTCAAGACCCCGAATGGTCTCACTCACATGCCATTTGCTAGCGTGACGTTAAACCGAGCAGCCTCGACAGGTGGGTTTCCCCACTTCTGTAGCACCGCATGGTTAAGCACACTGACCCCAGCTCCCGTGTCTACGATCCCCTTTCTTGTTGCATCCCCCAGAGCTAGGACTGGCAAGACTGCGTGCATTTCCGAGCCCTCCCAGAAGGCGTTGACGTGCAAGGATTTAGGGTCTGAGTGTAGCGTCAAACTTGGTAAGTGCGTTTCCGTGTCCTGGTCTTGAGCAGTTGCCGGAGCTCGCTCGTGTGGTCTTTCGACCCACTGTTTGAGGTCTTGCCATAGGGTAGAGTGCTGCCGGAGCAGCTCTCCCAGTCCAACTGTTACAGGTGTGGTCACTAATGTGGTTAGGAGATTGCTAAACACTCGTCCTTCCCTTTGTTCAGACTGTTCGGACCAATGGCCATGGCTGTCCTGTGGTTCTGTTACGTCGAGGCTTGGCCTTGTCGACACTACTTGTGGCGTAGCAGCCTCGGCAGACTTAGGTTGGGGTAGCGATAACGGCGCACTCATGCTGGAGAGGTCCTCAATCTCATCCTCCATGATGGGCTCGACATCCTTGAGGTGCTGTTGAGCCTCCTTCACCCATTCCTTCACCTTTTCTATGGCTTCCAATTGCCGCATGGGGTGTGGGTATTCTCCTACCTTAGCGCTTTCCTATTGGGCAGTTCTAGGGGCTGAAGTCTCTGCCTCTGCGTCTGAGACTTTCTTTCCGTGGGGTAAGGTCGTAATGCTGTCGGTCTTTAGTGCGACCTTAGCCTCTGACCTCTTCTTTTTCCGCCTACGGCTTTTCTTTCCTACTGAGGTAGCATCGAGATTGCTAGGTCCTGGCAGAGAGACGCCGGCCTGCTTCGTTTGTGCTCGGGTCATCACTCGTAGGGGGATAGGTGTGGCCTCCCCATCGGGGTTTTCAACACCAAACAATCCCAGTGGGACAGACAGTAAATTAGCTATACCAGAAGGCGGCTTCCGTTTTGGGCAATCTATGAAAAGATGAGTGATTCCGCACTCTGCACACGTTTGGTCAGCTTTGTCCCTACTTTGCTGCTCTCTTTCTGGGCAGCGTGATGAAACGTGACCGGGATGTCCACATGTCCAACAAGTGACTAGATCCTGTGGTTGCCCTCCCGGGCCTCTACCCCGTCCTCGTCCGAGTGCCATCACCGGTACTGGTCGGTAATCCATGAGGATTGCATTGCCCTCGTCGTCATGCGAGACGTAAGGGTACATGTAGGTCTCTTCGTCACTGGGCTCCTCTACGTAGTGCACAGGAGCATCGCTCGGTGGGTGGGTCACATAGGGACCAGGCGGTCTAGGTAAACCGGTAGGATTTATGTCCAGCCTAGGGACTGCTGGCTTCGTGTCGTTAGGTGCTGGTAGGGCAAGAGAAGCTCCCCTTCCGTAGAATGGATGTGGCCTATTAGCCGGGTAGAGCTGGCCGTAGGGCTGCGTGTACGGTAGTCTTCATGGTAGTCTGCAATGTGCGGCATCATGGCTGAACCTTCCACAATTAGCGCAGGGTCTTGACCTAGGGTCTTGACATTCTGCTGGCAGGTGGTTTCCTCCGCAGTACACGCACTGGACGACGCATAGGTCGCCTTAGCATGTCTTGTATTTTGGCCAGTTCTGTCTTGACCTCGGCCAAGCCGTGGTCCGTCTCGACGGCCTTCCCCTTATCGTGGGACGATACGTTGAATCGCTCACTAGAGGTTGGCGTTCGTTCTAAACTCCGTGGGTTGATTTCTTCTGGGTTCGAGCTCCTGGAGCTCCGCTCCTTCAGTTGGTCATCGACCCTAATGGCTTCCTCAAAAACCCTAGCCACTACGTCCCTTTGCAAGCTCGAGTTGCCTGCTAGTGCTTTGTACAATTCTTCATCCTGAATCCCGCTGATGAACACGGTTGACACAGCCCTGTCAGTCGGTCTTTCGCCCAAGGGGATTCTCTTAAGAAGGCTTCTCACGTGGGTCACATAGTCGCGGATGCCCTCCTCCTGCTTGACGTTCATCAGACGCACTAGCAAGTTGTCAGAGTATCTGGGTTCGGCAAACCTCTTGACAAAGAGGTCCTTGAGGTTATTGAAGTTGGCTCGTTCTATAGCATCTAGGCTCGTATACCACGTCCTACCCTTATCGCTTAAGCAAAGTCCGAATGCTTACGCACGTTGGGCATGGTCGTTGAGGCCATTGGCTTCGCAGACCTGCTCGAACTGCTCGACAAAGCTGTACGGGTCGTCCGGTGGCTGGTACTTGTCGAGTTGCTTAGCGACGATAGGTATTTTGGCTTGGCCCTTTGAACTCTGGGTTGCCCCTAGCCCTGCAAGTAGCGAGGTTGCTAGCGCAACGGCACTTTGCTCCACCGCGGTGTTATCGAGCAACCGTTTCATGAGGAGCTCGCCCAGCGTCAGAACTTCCTCGAGTGCTCTTTCCTGGTCCGTTCGGTTTCGGCCAGCCAAGTTCAACACTCGCTACCTTAGACTCCTGGCTTGTTGGTCCCTATTATAGTCTACTATGCCCTGCAGTGCCTTGCGGGCTAGCCTCCTCTCTTCCTCTAGGTCCGCAATGATTGCCTCCGCCGTCCTGCCATGGTGTTCGTACCTGGCATGCGCATCGTAACTGCTCACCATTTGCTGTATGGCTTTTGGAAATGCGCTAACATCTAGCTCCCCTGCAAACCGATGATCTGAGCCTCCCTCTATCATGGTGAAATTCTCACGCCTGGTTGTAAGTCAGATCCTTGTCGTTGTCGCTCCTTGCTTGATCCTGCCCTGCGCTCTGTGCGTTCGTTACGCTTGGGTTTTCTCCTAGTGGTGGATTTTTTGGCAATTTATCTGAGTGAGTTCTTTTTAATTTTTGAATGCAGTGCTCAACTTAGGGTCACTCGTGAGCGTGTTGTCCCTCGTGTACTCGTGCTCAAACAGGCTTTCGACTTTCCTAAGTGTTCTTCAAGTGCGGAAATTCTATCAGAGTGTTGTGAGTGCTTTCCCTGCGTCTTGCTCACTCTTGCTCGTTTTGGGCCTGACAGGCTTTGCTACTCTAGTCCTGGCCGCCTTATGGGTCACAGGGCCCTATGCTGCTTCATGTTGCTCACGTGGGGTGGGCCACTGGGGGAGTGCCCCAGTGTGTCCCTGGATGGGTCAGGTTTTGTTTTGGTTTGACTCTGGGAATCGAACGTCCGATTTACCAGTGGTCCGATTTACCAGTGGTCCGATTCACCAGTGGTCTGATTTACCAGTGGTCCGATTGTGGGGATCGAACTAGGTATGTTAGGGCGAAGTGGGGGTCTTAGGGTCCGCGTGTCCGATTCTCAAGAATCGGACGGGCGAGTGTGCGAGGAATCGGTCTGATTCTAGGAGGTCCGATCGGACCGGTCGATCCGATTCTTTCTGGTCCAATTATGGATGGGTCCGATTCTGGGGATCGGACCGGACATGGTCCGACTGGTGACGTGTATTACTCCGTCCGATCGGACCGAGTAGGTCCGAGTCAGAGCGTCCGAGTGGTCCGAGTAGTTGGATCGGACAAGTTGGTCCGTGCATCCAATTCTAAAAAAAAGGGGACGGTCGGTCCAAGTGCCACGTGGCACGTCCGATCGGATCAGTTAGTCCGAGTCTAGTGATTGAACGGGTTGTTCCGATCGGACGGATGTCCGAGTGTCCGATTCTGGGAATCGGACACTGGGTCGGCTGTCCGATTTCGCCGGTCCGATGGGTCACACACACCGATTTGCTCGATTTTCACTAGGTGTATTATCCTATTGGTCATGCGATTACCCCGTGACAGAGCTTAAGTGAGGCAGACGAGATCGATTACCTGAAGTCGCCGAATGCGATGTCCTCCTAGCTCCAGTCGATCGGACAGCTGCCCTGCTCGCTCACTCTCTTACTTTTTGTCTCTCTCGCTCTCCGTTGGTTGGAAATGGGGCCCTCTAGCCCTCCCAGAGTTTATACCCTGCTAGTTCTGCCCTACACACTACAGGTTCCTTCCCTGGCGTTTCCTATGCCGTTACCTTGCATCTACTCCATTTTTTCCCTTTGTTCCTATGATTTTTCCCCTGTTTCACAGCAGCAGCCCTCTGCCTTTTCGTGTGTGATTCCCTACTGCTAATCTATCCTAAACTCATCCTAAATCGAAAGCAAAACACTGAACTAATTTCTCCCTGTTTTCCAGTCATTAATAACCAGATTGTTCCAAAACACTTACCTGTTCTGAAGATCAAAAACACCAGACTTCCTACCTATCTCAAGCTCCGTTTCAGGGTGAATGCCCTACTTCGATGCTCGATATGGGGCGCGCGAGTGCTCGAGCTTGAATTCGTGGTCCCGGCAACGGAACCAAAATGTGGGAGCTTTCGCTCAACTGCCAAGACCCACGGACCGCTTATTGGTTCAAGCGTTCCAAGCGAGCTCTCATGGCTATCTCTCACCTAGCCGACGCGCCGTCGATCCTACGAATGCAGTGAACTTACCTTGATGCTCGATCGAGTACCCTCCTCTCTCACACACTTCGGTAGCTCCACGATTCTTGATGCTAGCTCAAGCATCCTCAAGCCTCCTCCATCTCCAAGCCTCCTCCATCTCCAAGCCTCATTCTCCATAGCCGCGCGCACAAGAGAAGATAAGAAAAGAGAAGAGAAGATGGTGGAGAGCTTCACCCTCTTGATTCCTCACTCTCTCACACACTCACTCCCTCACACTCTCACACTCCCTCTCTCAAGAGCATACACAAGCAAGAAGGAGAGAAGAAGAGAGGAAGAAGAAGACTAGTTTTGCCACACCAAAGAATGAGCTCTTCATTCACTTTTCAACTTTATATACAAAACCCTACTTCTCTTTTGGGCGGTCATTCCCTTTTTCCTTTTTTACATGGCCGGATCATAACCTAGGCCCTGTTTTCCATTGTCCTTTTATCTTCCTTGCTTCCTTTTCACTACCCTTCTATATTTACAAATAGCACGGGTGAGAGCCCGGCACTCTTTTACAAGATTTTAGGGTGCGCTTTTTATGCGCCTTTCCCTTTTCGTGGTTGCCTTGGTCTTTAACGGTTGTCCTTGAGCTTTTAGCCTTTTCTCCTTCCTTTCCTTCCGTCGAGTTGCCTTTTTTCCGCCTTTGCCCTGCGTCTTTTCCACTTTCTTTCGCTTCCTTCGTGTTGGGGTTAACAATCTCTTACCTCGTAGAGAAAAAGCAAAAAGCTTAAAATACTTCAATTCAATCGCTCCTTGTTCATTGTCAAGAGTTGGCTTTAATACCATTGCAAAATATTAGAGAACCCAACCGTGGAAATGATTGTCAAACATTATTTTACAAGTAAAAATAGTGAAGTATACAAGGCATGGTTTTGAGACTCCAAGTTGTGCGCTATCTAGTACATTCTTATACTCCATATTTGCAGAGCACATCCTTGCCAATCCAATCGTAATCAAACATCAATTAGTCTTCACCCGATCTCGTGCAGCCACAAGCACTCAAAATGGTGCTTTTCGAACCTGGTCCTTGGCTAGCCAAAAGAAGACCCACGATATCTTGAGAAGAGAAGAGAGATCCTTGTTGACTTAATCCTATTGATCATGATCTACACAATCCCCTAGATCTAATGCATGGCAACCACGCCTACATTTGCCTTTAAGGTCTTCGTAAAACATGCAACCGAACAACATTTAATGATTCACCACTTTAAAAAAACTGCCGACTCATAAATTGAAAAGTCTGTCTCATCGTCAAACTTTCATACTCTTTTAAAAAAGCTAGAACCGACTGATGGCCTTTTGTAGACATTAGGTGAAAGAGAGGCATTGAAGGAAGGTAAAGCATGGGTACCACCAAGGGCACTTTTGAGAGGAGAAAAGTGACATGCTAGAGATCAATGAGAGCCCATGGCGGCCAAGAGCAAAGAGAAGTTATATGTAAGATCCACAAGAGGCCAAGTTGCCAAACCTTTGTAGCTGAGAGGATAGGCTCTTCAAGGACAGTTTCTAGACTCTTTAGGAACCAAATGGGTCTTTTTACACTTGCGGTTTTCTAAAGAGAAGGGCTGGTCAGTCTTTATCATGACCTTGATGCCAATTTAAGTGGAAAAGTGAAAATTATCTTAAGAACTTAGTTAACAATCAAAAGATGTAGCAGAGACTTGAATAAAGCCGAATTTGGTTGTGCAAAGTACAATACAAGAAAACTCACATACAATGTGGAAACATATTAACAAATAAGACAAGGGTTCAATATATAGATCTAACACCTAGACAATCTTAAGAACTCAATTACCACACATTTTTGTTGTGGTCATATACTCTATGTTTCCTTATTGCAAATCCTAGCAATTTCTTCACATGGTATCACATACGATGCTCTTGTAAAGAGTATCTTACAAATATTATGGAGGCTTGGTTTTGTGTGGGGCACATGAATGACTTATAACCAAATCACAATGTCTCAGACACCTTCCTCTCAGGACCCTATGATATCTTATCAAGCTTCTCCATCATTGGATGCACCGAGGAGGCATTATGGACTTGGCGAGAAAGATGACACCCCACCTTCACATTCATCTTCTTTGTCTTCTCCTATTCCAAATTTTTGTCTCATGATAGAGGAGTTTGAAGAGTACTCGCACATCATGTATAGTTGAGCTTACACCCCTCCTACCAGCTTTGCTACACCATTGGAACCGGTTGGTGAGGCTGGCCACCTCTTTGATCATGGAGGACATACGACATTTGGGATGACTAATGTCCCATCCTCCATCTTTGTTCCTAGGGCTTTTTCTTTCTCCACACCATCTTCTACTTACCCTCACTTCACTATCCCTTTGTGCCTTGATACATTGTTAGGGGGAATGCCACCTTTTAACATTGTGCCTTTCACATACCCACAAGTGAGCACTTCTTTTCACCTTGAGACGACTAAGATAGACACCCCTCTCACTACTCGTGGATACTCACATCCCCAATCATCAACCTTTTAGACGCAAGAATTTTTATCATCTACTTATGGTGCATCATCACACATTCCTTGGGTCACTCCTGCATAGGGATTTCAATATTCTACTCCGCGTGTTCCTACCCTCCTATATGGGTTCCTTATATGCATATGCCTAGTCAGTCCACGCTCACATTCGGATCCATTTTGCACACATCCCACATGCATTGTGAATACTTCAGGATTAATTTCCAAGTATACTCCACTCCACTTCCCCACCCTATCCACCATGTCCCCCCATTACCCACTTTCCCTTCTACAACACTACTGTTGCTACTTCCAAGAATGCCTTCACGAATGAGACTCGTTTTAACACGTCAAATTTCACCACTTGGTTGAGACTTGATGCAACTAGTGCTTGAATCTTAGGGACTTTGGGACCTTGTCATTGGTCTCGAGCCTATGCTGGACCCTTGATTAGCTCGCCCTAAGTGTATTCGTCAATGGAGAGCCCGCAATGCTACAACCAATGTTGAGTTAATGCAGGGGTTGCTTCCTAAGTTTCACTCTCAATTACAACATTTCCCCCTTTCATTTGAGCCTTGGAGTCATCTCATTGATTGCTATGTGATACGAGATCGCACTCGTCATATCAATCTCGATTTTGAGATGTAGGAGTTTTCCATTAAAGGAGTGATCTGAAAGTCAAGTTGGTTGAATATAGATGTCTAATCACTAAGTTTGCCACTATCAGCTCCCCAAAGTTAGATGATGATCAAGTTACATTCTTTTTGAATAATTTGCCTGAAAAATACTTCCATTTCATTCAACACATTATCTCTTTGTCCCAATTGCCAACCTTCCATGAGTTTGAGTGTTAGTTCTTGCATTATGAGAGGTTGCATGATCAAGCCCACAAGAAATCCTCCACATACTCATATTCAGAGAGGGTGCGGTTGCCTTTTCTTCGCAAGGGAAAACCGGAGGTAACAAGAATCCACAAGATGCGAAGGCAAGCCAAAACAAGAGTGACATCCCTTCCTTCGATGGAATCAAAGAGACAAGACCCATATAACAACTCCCTAAGAAAAATAGGTTTTACACACTTTGCTAGAGATCGGGCCATGTGGAAGGAGTGTCATACCAAAGCCCAAGCTCTTTCTCCTAAGAAACCCTAGCAGACTGGTACACTTGCCTCTACTCCTACTGAACAATCCAGTGGGTTTATGCCTCTCGTTGTTGCCCAATCTACTCCATCTATCTCAACAACTATAGGACATATGGTACGCAAACAGTCTTAGCTACCTATATCTTTCAATATTCTTGAAAGGATTCTCGGATTGGTCTGCTAGCTTTCCACCCATTGTACTTTTTGCATCCATTCCCAAGTCATCTTCTGCACATTCATCTAAGACGACTTCTCCACCTCAATTGACCTTTCATTGGTAGAGACTTACTAATGGATGTTTGTGATGTTGGCCCCATCTTTAGTTTTTTCCTTTGTAGTCTTTTACTACATTCGCCCACACATACACCCTAATTGCATCGTCCTTTCATTTAGCTTTTCTTTTTTGTTTTGTTTTGCTTTGGAACATCTCACTACTAATCTTTGTTTTGTAGATTCAGATCTCTCTTGCAAGGTGTTGTATTTCAATGTAGGGCTAACATGCAAGTTTGCACTGGTCCTTCTTAAGATGGAGACATGGGATGCGAATGCATTGTTCCTTTCATGGTTTCATCTTCCTAGGAGATTTGCTCTTCGACTAGTATGGAGACTTTCCCTCACGAGACGGATCGTACAAAACCTCTCTTGATGCTATCATGATGGATCGTGCAACATCTCTCTTGATGTTGTCTTCATCTTCATGGTTCTCAACACCTCACAAAGATCAACATTAGGCTCCTCTTCCTCTTTCGACATTGACATCTAGGGGCGAGGGGTTTCCTACTCGTTCTTGGTATTTTATATGTTTCGGCACCTTATCTTCGACATCAGCCTTCCCCCTATTATACCTTTTTTTTCTTTGTATTGTATGATTTCATTATATTTGTAAAGGGCGCTTGGGCAAGTGAACAACTTCCCCACGAGGGACATTGTCCAAGTGGCACATGTTATATGAGTATTCTCAATATGTAGCATACTATGCATCTCATTGTGAAGAGCACCCTTGATTGAATCTTGAACTATCTCCACCCATGGTTCTCACACCCCACTACCACTCCTTTGTCACCCTTTCCATCCTCATTGACACCCCCAAGTAGTTGGGTTAGCTTGTTTGTTTTTGGTGTGGTGGATTTGACCATCACTTTTCATTCTCCTATATGGGCACAATTTCTTAATCGACCGCAAACCATATCTAATCACATCTTTCAACACAAAAAAAAAGAGTTCAATGTGGTTTCATCCGCCTTTGCAAGACTTGGCAGGCCATTGGACAGTTAATGTGCATATCTTTTTTTTAATGCCTTGGCTTCTCTAGGGTGACTACTTGGACTCCCTTGGTAAGATAACCATCGCCTCAATAGTCTTGATAGGCCACTGGGAAGCTGGCGTGCACCCTTTGTCCAATGCCCTGGCTACTTTGGAGTGGGATGCCTTGGGATAAAACTAGGTTGGCCTTCCTTTCTCACCCTATTTCGGGAGTGAGAGGGGGTATTTAGAAAAAAAATGCATTACATGTTGATTAGCCTCTTAAACATCCCCAAAACATGCTTAATGAATGAAAGACCTTAAAATGGGGAGCAATTCGAGAGAGTTTTTATGCAAACCCTCGTTTGAGAGGGTCCATCCACATCTATAAATAGAGAGGCTGCCCATCATCATTCAGTTTTATCCTTCTGTGCAGGTTTCTCACTCTTTAGTGCAGATTTCAACCATCAGCCTTCTCCATGTGGCTGTGCAACCTTTGTGAATGCTGCCACCACTCCATCTACTACTTCAGCCCTTGACGGCTGCCCTTCTAGCAGCCACTTGCTGCCTGGCAATCCTTCTAGTGATGTGCTTGTCCTTAGACAGCCATTGCAGCTTCAATCGACACTTCCCAGCTGCATTTGGTAGTTTCAACCATCGCTAACATCCTCAAGCACCTCCACTGTTGTCGCTAGGCATCCTATTACTTCTAGTGGTCTGCGTTTTGGTCTTCTACACCCTCAGACTACTCTGACTGGTGGTTACGACAATCAGGATCCGTCTCTGATCGATGCCATCACTTCAACACTACTAATCTGCCCTTGAGCATTCTGTACACTTACATTCATTCATTGCATTGATTCATTCATCAGAGTTCTCCTCCTCTATCTGTTTGTGTCAGTGTTTTTGCATTTTGAGTTTTTTGAGTTTGGTGTTTTGCATTTTAGGTTTGAGTTTTGCACATCACTATCTATGTCTTGGTATTTCTATCGTGGTGGTACACTCAATGTTTCCTTAATGCAAACCCTAGCAGTTTCTTCAGAAGGGGCCTTGCTGGAAAAAGCAAACCTTAAAGGTAAGTACAATATTCTGGGGCTGCAATGCTGGAAGAAAGTGAGAAGCAGGATTTTCTTTTGCCCTCTACCTCTGGAAATCTGGCTGAGCACAGCAGTTTGACCTGGTCTGGTGTGATCTGGTCTGACTATAGGGGCTATGCTGCAGTCTGCAAGCATGCCTGCCATGTTATCTGCAGCTGCCTGCACTTATTGTCATGTTCAGTAGCAAGGGAGTTAGTCCAGACTCCTTCCAGAGCCTTTGGGATCTGCAATGGGAGCCATGCAGACTTAACAGCCTTTTGCAGTTGTCACAGCATTCACTGTCTATAGCTAATGCGAGGATAAGTGTTACAGTCTTTAGCCCAAACACAGATAATAGGTGTGGAGTGAAGGCTCTCCCTTTAGTGAGTATTGAGACATGCCAAGGGGCACTGCATATCACATGCCCTAAGGAGCACAATGCAGGATTTACAATCCCAATTATGTCAATTGTTGCAGCAATGCATGTGGAACAATTTCCTATGGCTGGCTTAACCCATTGCCCATGTGGTGGGGACATGATCCTGCTGAGAACTTCTTCTTAATATCTAGAACTTTGGCTGTTATGTACCCTTGGTCTAGGAACCTTTTGGACAAACTTCTGCTTCTGGTTCATGAATGGGCGGTCTTCAGATGGATCATTTTCAGTCTTCAGCCAATTATAATGTAGCTTGACTAGTGGATGGCATGCTCCAGAACTTTTGGACTAGAATATTTGACTGCGACTGATATGAAATGAGTACTTTCCAATCCATCAACAACTAAACTGAAATCAAGAGGCATAAAGGAAAGAAGGCAATGAGTGATACAGGCTTTAAATTAATGACTCTGATCATTTACTCCCAAATTGTGGCATGAACACTCACCTTCTGTTGGTTAGGGTAGGAGACTTTAGATAGTGTGACTGCTGAAAGTCAGCCATCAACAAGAATTCCATGGAAACATCATGGTCCAGGTACAGGTAAAAAAAAGAAACCAGCATAAGTTTCAAGCTGGAATTTGAACTTTTTAATAAATCAGGAAGATTGCCTGAGATATTGCTAGGTGACTGCGTGGAAAATCAATACAGGGCCTTAAACTGAAAATGAAGGGAAAAACTGCTACATGCTGGGACCACCTGATCTGTCTCTATAGGTATGTGCTTTCAATATAGGACGCTACTCTCCAAAAAGTGCAGCTGAAAACAGAGAAAATAGTCCCAAGGTGGGAGCAATCCTCCTTCAAAACGGTATCTATGATGTGTACAAAAGGGATAGGCTGCTTAACCGTGAATCCACACTGCCCTCCAGCCTGTATGAAAACCTGCGCACCGTGTGCTTCATACCCACTGAGTTACTTGCTTTCTTGTCTAGGACAGCGTCTGCTCAGTCTCTAGCAGTCCTGAACTGTGAATCTTTGACCTTTTTATCCATGAAATGGTGCCTGCAGCATTGGCCATTAAAAGTCACTATAATATGAATGCATCCTAAAAGTTAGGATTCTCTTGCAGTGTGAATGCACTCAAGCCACTTTAAGGTTAGCTTAGGGGTTCTGTAGTCTAAATGTGTTCAATGGATATTAGGGTTCAAGCAGCCAGGTTCTTTGAAATTAACCTAGGGCTCATTTGCATGCATCATCATGTGATTGCCCTTTGGCACTTCAGACACTGGGCATGTCTATTTTGGGGTGGGATGGTGGTATGGGATGCTAGCTCTTGTGATAGAGGCTTGGCCTATTTGATGTTGGTTTGCAGGCTTGATGGGAGCCCCTATTAGCCCTATGGCTAGACATAGGTATGATGCTCATTTATGTGCTTCTATGGCTTGTGTTGTATCATATGTGTAGGATGGATTATGTTGGTATCGAAGCCTCTTTTAGCCCTCCAACACGCCACGATAACATGAACAAAACCACTAGAGCTCATGGGACTGATGATCCAGCTGAATAGGCTTACTTATTCTTGCATAGGGTGGTACAAGATGTTACTAGCATAAGTTAGTGATAGGAGCCAATGGTGTGTACTTCTTGTTATTAAAAGGCTCATGTGTAGAAATGGCTTGTTATGGTTGTTGGTTTGATTTAGTATGCTCCTTGCTACAAATTTGTGCCTTGAGAGTGTCCCTCTGTTGGATAGAACAGTGCAATTATTATTTTTGTTTTTTTGTTTTTGTTTTTGAAGATAGTTGTGCTAGAATACTGGTGAATGAACAAGCGAAAATGGTGGTTTAGCTCCTTTAGTGGCAATGGAATGTTTTCCTCGTGGCCAACATGTTTGGGTTGCTACTGTTAGCCTATCTTATTTCATGCTCTCATCTCTTGGTTGTGAGCTCCTTTAGATTCTGATGGAGACATTGGAGCTCTAACTGTTTCTTGCCCTTTCTAGAGTGTGCATTTCAGTGAGTTACACTTTTCAAAGTTAGTTTTATTGTGTTCACATTGGCTGTTTTAGACATCTAGCTCAATGCATTTCTTTGTCAATGCCCAGAGGCTGCATTCACACTGGAGTGACCAATTTCAAGTTGGCAATCAACATTTCCATCAGTTCTGCATTAATGGCAGTGCCAAGAGCACGTCAGCCAATTTTTTGGCATATTCATGCAACTATCAATGTCAAAGGATGACGTACCAACGAGACAGTAGGGTTTGCGGGGAGGAACACAGAGTGAACTCGGCAAACATGGAGAAGAGAAGAGAAGAGAGAAGAAACTCTGATGAATGGAATGATGAAGTTCTGAATCATGGAGTGAATGTGATACAAGGGAACAAGGGTGTGGTAGCAAAAAGAAGATGATGAAGACAACCACGAACCACGAACCACGAACCACAATGTCCTCATGAACGGGTGTGAGATCAATGGAGAGGCTAGAGAGAAGAGATGACGGACTAAATGAAACAACCATCAAGAATGAGTGAGAGAGTGGCCTATAAATAGGCACAGTCAGTCTAGGGTGGCGCCCCTTTTTGGGGTTGCAAACCCTAAATGCAAAACGCAAAAAATGCAAAGTGCAAGTGAAGGGTTTCTCAACACCCCCTCTCGGGCCCAAAAAGGGAAAGAAGAGAAGAGTGAGGTGGAGATGGAATGCTACATGCTGAAGAATGCTCATGCAGCAAGTGCCACTTGTACAGTGTTCCTCGTAGGAAAATTGTTCCCTTGCCCAAGCGCCCTAGTACAAAGATGATGAAAACATGCAATGCATAGGAGAAATGTCGGACTTTGTGTGGTGCCGAGAACCATAAGGATATGTCTAGAGATGGCTAGATGTATGTTGAAAGCAAAGAGTTTGCCACATGGTTTTTGGATGGAAGTAGTTATGTGTGCTTGCAATGTTTTAAACAGGTGCCCTACCAAGGCATTAAAGAATGTCACGCCTTTTAAGGCTTGGAACAGCCAAAAACCTTCTATTGGACATTTTCGTAATTTTGGGTGTCTTATGTATGCTCACATTCCCAAGGTACTAAGAAAGAATGTGAACAACAAGGCTGTTAAATGCATTTTTGAGGGGTATAATAGTGAGGGCAAGGGATATAGATTGTATCCTATTTCTAAGAAGATATTTGTTAGTAGGGATGTGGTTTTTTATGAAAATTTAGAATTATCCCTCGCTTGTTTTGATATATATCAGGCTGCCAATGATGTATTTGAAGGGCTGCTACCCATTTGTTTTGGTGACATAGTTGGAGCTTCAAAAAGTGAACATAATGTTCAATTGGCTGCTCCATTAGGTAATGCAGAAAATCAGCCTATGGCTGATCTGAATGTTCAGCAAATGCTGAATTTGAAGTTCAACAAGAGCTTGTCAGGAAGCTAGGCAGATGCCTAGATGGTACTTACAGACTATGAAAGATAGTCATTTGGATGCTCCTATTGCTGGTCGTATTAGAAGACAAGCTCGTCTGTATGATAGTGCCAATACAATGGAGTTTGTTATGGCAGCGCATACACTTGATGATGAGGAGCTTGAATGTTTTGAGGATGCACAATATAGTGTGCATTGGATGGCAGCCATGCAAGCTAAGTTTGATTCCATCGTAAAGAATCAAACATGGGATTTAGTGACTTGACCTCTTGGGAAGAAAGCCATTGGTACAAAGTGGGTCTATAAGCTGAACCCATTGACAAGTATAAGGCTAGACTTGTGGCCAAAGGCTACGCACAAAAGAAAGGCATTGACTATGAGACATTTGCTCCTACATCCCACATGACTTCCATTCGCTCTATGGTTGCTTTGGCTGTCCATTATGGTTGGATTGTGCACCAACTTGATATTAAGACTGCATTTTTAGAAGGGGAACTTCAAGAAAAAGTGTATGTACAGTAACCCCTTGGTTTTGCAATTGTGGGATCCGAATACTTAATATGTCAGCTGAAAAAGGCTTTGTATGGTTTGAAGCAAGCTCCCTGAGCTTGGTATGCAAAAATTGATGCCTTTTTACTCAGTCAAGGATTCATTAATAGCTCATTAGAGTCTACACTTTATGTATGTAAAGAGAGGGCATCCTTGTTGGTCATATGTCTTTATGTTGATGATCTTTTCTCATAGGAAGACATGCTAATTAGATTTCAATATTCAAATAAAGTTTACAATAAACTTTTGAGATATCAAGTTAGAGCCTTTGCACTATTATTTGGGCATTCAATTCGTTCATGATGCATTGGATTGCCACAATCTAGATACATTGGTAAACTTCTTGAGAGGTTTGGCTTATAGAATTGCAAGCCAGTTTGTACACCAATGGAGACTGGACTCAAGTTGTCCTTGCATGATAATAATGATTTGTTTGATATCTATAAATATGCTCCAGCAATTGGATGTCTCATTTACTTATGCAACACAAGGCCAAACATTCAGTTTGCAATTTCAGCACTGAGCAGATATATGCACCAACCACACATATCACATTGGCAAGTTGTGAAGCGTGTTTTTCGTTACTTACAGATACTAGGACTCTTGGATTGCTTAATGCCAAGGGGGGACCACTACAACTACATGTTTACATTGATTCAGATTGGGTTGGTGATTTTGATTTACGTCACTTTACGAGTGGAAACGATTTCTTTCTTGGCTCATCTTGCATCTCTTGGCTTAGCAAGAAACAATCCATAGTTGCCACATTGTCTTGTGAAGCTGAATACAAGGCAGCCTTTACTACCATAGTTGAATGTCTATAGCTGAGACGTTCGTTGGCTGATCTTGATGTATTTATCACGGAGCCTACTCCTTTGTTTACTGACAATCAGAGTGCCATTACTTCAAATCGCCAATCTCCAATACAATCCAATTCACCAACTATGGTGGAACCCTAAAATGCACTAATAATAGCAAGCAACGCCCGATTAATCCCAAAACATTGGTGCCCTTTTTGCGATATTTCTTTTCACTTTAATTCCAAAATCATCTTGTACAGCTGAGATTTGACTCAAATCAACCAAAAGATGGCAAGCCTTGCCTCAAACTCAAAAGATACACTCTTGAGTCCCCACTTCCTCTATTGATTGAGCCAATTCTCTCCTACAAAAACTAAAGCATTTGGCTGCCACAAGTGACTTGTGACCAGCAGGCAAAATCTCTACCCCTTGATTTCGAGCACATGCGAACACAAAGTCCTCCACACTTGCATGGATGTCACTTTGACTGTAGACGAGCAACCCTCATCAGATCTGCAGCTATTTCTCAAATTTCCAGCCGATCCCTTTGTGCATGGCTGAGATTTGATGGCATCCTTCTCAAACAACTGGTAAACCCTAATTTCTACTACAAGTAGGGCTGTAACAGCAGATTAAGTCTGAGAAATTCAAATTTGCTAAGGGGAAAGAGATGAGCAGCAGATTATAGAAAATTCTCAAGCTTTCCTACTAGGGAAACGCTTGCACAACAGTTGCCCTTTGTTTCCATCCCCAAAAAGTACTATAGATCAGGTCACCCTGCTGTAATTAAGGTTTTCTTACTGTTTTCAGCTCCAAGAACAGCCCCGGACCTGGTCACTCTGCTGCCCTAGTGGCTCGGCTGCTCTCTCCCAGCCCACAACCGATTCTCCACCCTCAGATCTGCCCCAAACAGCTAAAATGGCCTCACACGACCTTGCATGGCTCCCAAACTTAGCCCATTGTCAAGTGTCAAACCTACCAT
This sequence comes from Lygodium microphyllum, assembly GCF_053477565.2. NCBI lineage: Eukaryota > Viridiplantae > Streptophyta > Polypodiopsida > Schizaeales > Lygodiaceae > Lygodium > Lygodium microphyllum. Next base: position 33,713,048 of record NC_141139.1, read on the forward strand.
TGAAAACTCAGCCTCTACACTCCAACCAAGGATAATCAATTAAATAGAAAACACATGGCCCCTACCCAAACTGTGGCCATGCCCAACCTCAACTTTAAATTTCTAACCTCTTTGGACCTCAAACTGTTGAACTTTTGATCAACCTTAGCATATGGCATTAAATCATTTAATTCCCTAATCCCCACCACGAAAAACTCATTTTCGAGGGGCTATTCAATGTCCCTCACCAAGATCTGACTTAGGTACCCCCACTAGCACCTGTCCAAACAACTTTTAACAATGTCCCCACTGCCCTAGCTAGGATTATCTTTGACCATGAAACACATTCAACTTAACCTCACATGTGTACAAATTAAGTGTCCAAAGAGCATTGGTTAAAAATTCACATCCTCGTGACAAGACCCTCCACAAGCCATCATTCTCCTCATCCCAAACCAAGATATCATCTAGGGAACCAATAACACACTTCCCAAGAAGAGGCTGCAACACCCAAGCAATGCACCTAGAAAAGCAAGCAGATGTATTGTATTGAGCTAAAAATGCATTACAAACTGATTAGCTCTTAATTACAACCCCAAAACTTGATTATCACAAAACTTTCCTAGAGAGTGCCCATGTCCCATAGGCCAAACCCTAATTAGGGAGGATCCACATCTATAAATAGGAAGCTGCCCTTACACTCAGCCCATCTCATATTTTCAAGTCCTTCTCCAACTGGCACCTACTTCTCCACTACTATCTACACTCCTCCATGGCAGATACCTCAATCTGTGGTGGTGACCAGCCTCCCATCAATGCCGGTTACCAATCTTATGCCCAGCAAACCTTGCATTGGCTGCTGGTCACAATTTCCAGCATGCTTGCAACAATTTCTAGCCATCACCATCAACCGGAGCGGCTCCAGATACTTGTGCTTGCTACAACCTAACCATCTACAATCTGTGTTTGCAGCATTCTACTCCACCAGCCCTTTCCAGAGCAGATTGACAGCTGCATTTGCTGTCTAGAGCAATCGCCATCATCCTCTTGCAACCTCCTGCCCACTGTTCCGTGCTACCACTGCATGCTCAACCTGATCCAAACTGTACAGATCTGCATTAGCATCTGTTGATCACATTCAGATGCTGCCTGTTGTGTTTCACGATCTATACAAAGTACGACAAACTCTCCGGCTCATCTCTCTACCCCAGTCCTTCAAGGACATGAGAGTTCAAGGTTATATATTCACTCTGCATAAAACGTTTCTTACATTGAGCATTGTATCTATTTGTTCTTCTATACACCTCGTGTTTTATTGTACACTTGTGTTTATCTTTGATGCTTGAGTATTTCTTTACATGACATCAGAGGTAGGTACTCTCTCAAGAAACCTAGGCCTTGATTTAAAAGCTAGACATCCTAGACAAAGAACCTTCAAAAGAGAAGTTATCCAAAGGTTACCTTTGTCACATCTCCAAAAAAACTTCCTGCCCGTCGCGTGCGCTTGCTACCATGCCCCCGACTGATCCCTCACGCCCACCCCACCTGTCACTGTCTGTCACCATAGCCTATGGCCCCCACTTGTGGCCCATCGCACCCGCATGCGGCCCGTCGCCAGTGACCCATCACCCCCCGCCTCTGGCCCATTGCCCCTGCTTGTGGCCCACACCTGTCGCCCCCGCCTACAACCTGTCACCCCTGCCTGTGGCCCGTCGTCATTGCCTACAGCACCCCCCCCCCCCCCGCCTATGGCCTTGCACCACCCATGATCCCCCCCCCCCCCCCCCGCGCTGCCCTTACCTCCCCCGTCCTGCAGCCCCCAGCCCCATCTGGTAGACCCACCGCTCGCGTTCCTCCCCCTCCCGCACTGCCCTTACCTCCCCCGTCCTGCAGCCCCCGGCCCCATCTGGCAGACCCACCGCTCGCGTTTTCCCCCCCCCAAAATGCTCCCTTCCTCTACAGCAACTTTCCCCCACCGATAGCAAAGCAACGTGATTGGTAGGTCCTCAACACGGATGCGCAATGGAAACCTCTGGTCAAACACCAATGCATTCTACGAATGCCCCCCACTCAAACACCTTGCGCATTGTCCTCTCTGAGAAACAGCTCTTAGTCGTTCATGCCACAGAGCTGGAGTTGAAAGAAATAGTGATCTATGGTTAGGCCATAGGACACTCCCCATTGAGGGCCCAGCTTCGGGATTGGCTCCACTCTATGCTGCGCATTGGCACTACGCAGATCGCGGAGGCAATCCTCATGGGTCAAGGGATCTTCATGGTTCGTCGACTCGCCTCTGCGGACATAGCTCATGAGCTAGTGGATACCTCACCCTATCCCTCCACGAAGGGGGTCATTTACATGGTACCAGGTTCCCTAGTACAGTGGCTTTACAGTGGAGACATTTGCGCTCCATAACAGGTTTCTTAGACATCCGGTCACTTTACTTTACCCCAAACTGGTGGAAGAGTACCGCCAGCTAGTGGAGGACTTTGGACGGCTCTTGGACACAGTTCTTCTTGCCTACTTCGCAGATGCAGTGACAACTACAGGAGTCCCAAAGGTATGGGTGGCCGTGAAAGATACAAAGAGTATACCAAAGTTCTTGGAGATTAAGGCAGGAGGACACTCCTTTAGGCAACAGGTCATTATGATTGGGCAACCTAGGCAGTGCCTGCGCTACCACGACTTTGGGCATCGGGCAACAGATTGCATGCGCTTCGGAGCCAAGGCGGTTCCGCCAATGAGCCTGCAGGTGGACGCTGACTATTTTACACGGGTCTAGAGACGACAAAGAGGGAGATGCCAGGGGGGCCCACAGTCAGCCCCTCAAGCATAGCCACTACAGCAAGGAGCAGGAGGGTAAGTGACGGCCCCCCGGCAAAAGCACCCTGTAGTCCCCCCCTACCCGCCCCACCCAACATGACCATAGTCCTCCACGCCCACCACCTGCGCCAAAGGCTACCTCACCCGAGATCCCACAGACCCCACATCCACCCCCCCTTCCCATGGATCCCCCACAAACCCTAGCCCGCAGCCCCCCCCCCCCCCCCCTTCCAGGGCCATCAGCCCCCCCTCCACCTTGGCCCGTACCTCCAATCACCCCATCATCCCTCAATCTTCCTCCCCTCCACCATCTCCCCTGCCGATCAGCCCCCCTGATCCGCACCCGATACAGGTGATCCCCCCCTACCCATCCCCCCTCTTCCCACAGGAGGTGATGAGCCACATACACCTACATCCTCCACTTACCAGCAACCTTGGCCCCCCCTCCCCACACAGCCACCAGCTCATCTGTCCCTGCCCCCCATAACACTTTTCCGAGACAGGCACAGTTGTTACCACACGAATTTTTTCACAATGGTCCATGATCCTACTTGAGAGTTTTTGAGCACGGAGAGTTTCCACTACCTCTGAAGGTGGGGATCTTTCGTGGTACGCAAGTCAAGGAGTGGCAAGGTCCATCTACTAGCACCACCAGATGGACCAAACTATGCTTTCTTCTTTCAGATTTGTCACTCGGGGGACTAGACAATGGCACAGATAGAGGAGGAGGTGAAGAGTCACGTGGCAGATCACATCTCCCAATGGATGGGAGAAGTAGAACTAGCACTATTTTCACAACAATGGCCAGGTTGCATGATGGACATTAACTGGTGGGCTCATGCCAAGGTCCCACACTTGAGTATTATCTTTCGAGCCCCTCCACAGTGGAGAGCACCGATGGATGTGATCGAGTGGCCCCTGGCACGGGCTGCCAGTTTCTACCAGTGTACAGAGTCACGACTCTCTGCCTGGCTGATAGGATGCCCTGGTGGTACCACCCAGAGCATCTATCATCCCCATGGTCCGTCCGAGGGCCACCATGGGGGAATGGAGTTCGTTGTCTAGGCCTTCGACAAAGCATATTCGCATGCCCCATAGCTCTTCCTCTTCATCAGCAACTTCCACACAGAATATATGTCTGTTCGGTAAATCACACGTTTCCCTATGAGCTTACATCTTGCATCCTAGAATGTGAATAGTCTCCACTACAATGGGACACGTGGTTCCAAGAAGTTGATTGTTCGGCAAGAGTTGTGTCCGGACGGATCGACATTCTACTTCTACAAGAGCACAAGCTCACCCCTGCCCAAGCCCATCAGGTGGAAAAGGTATCCCAGGCACTTCACACACTTACTGGGAGTACGCTATTAGCGCCCACAGTAGGAGTGGAGGCGTATGCACCTCTATTGGCCCGAGCCTTACAGTTTGTGTACGTGATCACGGGGCGATTGTGACAGGGAGGGTTCTATGCATCAGATTGGATATTGGGGAATCGTGCCTCGGAGTCCTCACTGTCTATATGCCCCTATAGAGATTAGGGCACGCAACAGATTCTGAGTGGAGATCGCAGCAGGACTCCCAGAGGTGTACTCCTGGATTGTTGGAGGAGACTTCAACAACCTGGAGATCCTAGAGGACCAGCAGGGAAGAGGCAGAAACTACCAAGGTATGGCAGGGGAGGAGCAGGAGGCATGGGAGGTCTTCCCCCTTGCAGTAGGAGCACACGATGCCTGGAGGGACCCAACTTTCCACAAGAGGGAGAGGTCGTTGGACTTCTCTTAGGGATATAGGCGGCTGGGTGGAGTTTTGCTGGAGCAGCTGGACAGGTTCTATGTTGGAGAGTGGGGGTGCTCTCACGAAGGCCACGTAGGGCAGTTGGCCGGCGCCACTTTGTCCGATCATTGCCCGATCCTCCTAACACTTGATCCCCCAGTTTCAGCCCCAGACACACAATCCTATTGGATCCCCGACTCGATCTGGTGAGGAGGAAGATTGAGCACCTTTGGACTAGGAAGTGGGACAGGAGGGACCGGATCGCAGAGGAGGTTGCAAAGGCCCTAGCCAAGTCGAGCAGGATTTGCCAAGAGGCAACCCTACAAGCCAAGCAACAGAGCTGGGAGAAGGAGAGAGCACTCCGATGAGACCTAGCAGCCACACAGAGACTTGTCCAAGAGGCACCAGAGGACCCCATTCTCCACTCACAGGAGGTGCGCACATGGGCAGCCCTTGCCAGCCTCAAGGAAAGGCGCTCGGAGTTTTCCTTTCGTAACTCAATAGCTTTTTGGGCACGGAAGGGGAACACAATGTGCAGGGAGTTTTTCCAAGTGCATCAACCTTGCACTTCAGGAGATCAAATTCACAGCCTCCGAGATCACTATGGGAGGACTCGCTCCGACCCAAATGAGTTGATGGAAATATCCACTAACTACTAAAGACACCTCTTACAGCTGAGGCAGTCTCAACTAGAGTGGTTCATGACCTTGGGATTGATTCTATACCTACGTTGCATTCGGATTCCATGAGTACTATTCAGCTAGCCAAGAAGCCAAGAATCCGGTCTTCCATACGAAGATGAAACACATTGAGGTGAGGTATCACTTCATACGTGGGGTCGTGGAGGACAAGTCTGTTGACCTTGTTAAGATCTCCACTGACGAAAATCCTACAGAACTACTCACAAAAAGCCTCAACACTGAGCGCTTTGCCTTCCTCAAGAGATTGATGGGCATTGAATGAGATGACATTTTTCCTCATCCTGTTGTACATGTGTACATTATACTGTCTTTTTTTCTTTTCTTTTCACTCCTCACTGGGGCAAATTCGCCTTTAAGTGGGAGGTTGTTGGGGGTAAAGGCGCCTCTGCCTAGCCGCCCGTGTATTACTATACTGACAATACCCGCCACTGCACACTACGAGTAGCGGACGCTTGTCACCGTCACTTTATTTTTTATTCTTTTAGTGACAGTTTGAATAAAAGAAAGCTCGGTCTCACATTGTGACTGTTGGAGTTCCCATTTTGTGTCTCTCTTTCTAGCTCTTACTCTCCCGCCATAGCTCTTCCAAGCAAGCTTCGATCCTTCTCACCTTTCATAACTTGTATATCACATGGAATATGTCAAGTTCAAAGATCCACGTTATTAATCCACTTAATTTTCTTAGGCTATCTTTCTTTACATCCCAAATAACGATATCCTTTGTAACTTGTATCAATGTCTCTCTTACATCTTCTATGATCTATTTACCCTTGACATTATTTGCATTCTATTTCTCAGTATCCCAACCTAATGTAAATCACCATGATGGTGTGGCTTGCAAATTCAATAGTCATATGGGATCGGTTGAATGCTAGAGCTTGCTCTCTTTTTTTTTGAGTTGTGCAGATTTTATACTCATGCATGTTAGATATATCTACATTGCCATGTAGGTTTGGAAAATATTGGTGTCTCTCTTTCGCATCTAGACATTTGGGCATCCATTATCTCTCGATTTGAAGCCATAATAACTTTTGGTCACAAATTCTCCTACAATACAGAATCACATCCACAGGATGGAGGAGATTTGGAATGAGCTTGCATCCCTTAGTATGGATATTTCTTTGAAGGACCTAGTTGTGACACCTCTCTCACATCTTCCATCATCGACATAGGATGTGTTCTACACTAGTCTTCTCACTTCTTGTAGCCAAGAGCTTCTCATTTGAGAGAAGCTCATCCCATTGCTGCGTGCTTGGGTTAATTGTTGCAGCCTTGTACCTTCAGCCATTGTAGTCACATTGTTCCTTCTCTCTCTTGCATTCTCTCTTTGTCTCCTCTATGTGATCACTTTCCCCTTTTCGTTGCGTACTCACAAGTCCATCCCATCCAACTTGTCGGATGTGCGTAGAGAGGATAGGATTGACACTTGCTCAAGAGATGCCATCAATGCCAATCGGGGATTGGAAGTCCCCCCAAAGAATATAGCAAGAAAAAATGATAGGATAGTGGTCAGTCTAAATTGTCTCAAACCACGCAATCCCCCAAAGCATACACGTCAGTCATTGATGTCCTTCAATAAGTACTTGCAAGAAAACAAAGAAGATACTTCCACTGGAGTGAAAGCAACCAATAAAAGGTATCCTCGGAGTAATCTGGGTCCATCGGGTCATGAGACAAAAGAAGGTTGACTTAAGCAAGGTAGATGGGGAGTATCTGATGCCGAAAGGAGCACGCAATGTTGGCCAGAGAGATGAAGTAGTAAATGGAAAGGAAAACAAGTCTTCAACCTATAAATGTAGCCAATCCAAGGGCTGGCCAAGAACTAGGAGTGCTCGACAATGGAGTCCCTGCAATAAATGCAGATCTATCCTAATACTGGCATAATAGAGAGGCAACCCAAACTATTGAGGTGCTGGCCAAGTTTGGAAAGACCAACCCAACGCGAAATGCAGTAATAAAGATAATCAATCTGCCTAAAAAAATAGGCTGCCCACTTGCAAAGTGTGCTGCCCAAACTACTAAGGTACTACCCAGTGAGAAGCCTAATACCCAATACAAAAACACAACACAAAACATACTTGCTGGAGTGCTAAACCTGTTGCCTAGAAGGCTGTTGTATTGCTAGGCTGCAAGAGGAGACCCTTGAGCTGAAAACACAGCATAAAAAGATGGTTGTCTTGCACAAACACAGGTCTGTCCAACTTGGTTTGAGCTTGCCCTGGACAGTGTTGCCGAAGTATAAAAAGGTTAAAGGTCTACCGCAAGGTAAAAGACAGAAGGGTACAGAGATTTTGAGTCCTCGAATGGGATGAAAGAAAGAGAATATAAAGATTGGATGAATCCAAAGACAATAATCAAGGCACAATCCAAAGATCTTGTATCACATGTAGCTTAGCAAAGCAATCGAAGTACATCCATATAATATGCCTAAACCCTAGGCATGAAGACACACTTGGGATGCTAGCCCATAACACACTCTGAGACTATGACTCAGATATACTCTCACATACATCAATATCTCTACTCCAAAATCAATGACATATGCCTCATAAATTCATGCATATAACAAAATCCCTATGGCAAATGGCGGGTATCATTACCCGGAAGTGCTATCATCCATCAGAAAGCATCAATACCTCTGTTAACCCATTATGGGCCTTCAAAATCTATTTCAGCCCTTTTAGACAGATTCATTACAGTAGCATTAAAACATACATGTGCTGCCCAAAAATCACTCCAAAGCATGTACTTCGGTTTTGGCAATCATCTATCAACCATGGAGCATCAATAGCATTCAACAGGAGTCTCTGAAGCCCATAAATCAATCTAGAAAACCCTATGGACAGCGGATACCCTGCTGTATACCCAGTTTAGATAGCGTAAACTGCGTATATACAAGCTCTCACTTTGAAGCCTTTGGAGTACTACCATGTATATAACAAAATCCCTGTTAGTAAATGACGGTTATCATTACCTAAAAGTGCTATCATCCATCAAAAAGCATCAATACCTCTATTAACCCATTATGGGCCTTCAAAATCTATTTCAGCCCATTTAGACAGATTTATTATAGCAGCATTAAAACATACATATGCTGCCCAAAAATCACTCCAAAGCATGTACTTTGGTTTTATAAATCATCTTTCAACCATAGATCATCAGTAGCATTCAACGGGAGTCTCTGAAGACCATAAATCAATCTAGAAAACCTTGTGGACAGTAGATATCTTGCTGTATACATAGTTTAGATAGTAGTAAATTGTGACAAGCTCTCATTTTGAAGCCTCTATGCAATCTTTGGGAGTACCTATGATCTGTAGGTAATGTTTGTTTGCCTTTTGCATGAAAGATGAGTTATCCTAGCACAAAGCTTCTCACTTTCTTTTTGTTTTGTTTGCTTAATCACGAAGTATATACGTATGTTCAACATATGGGTGAGCATAACATGTCTTCAGCATGTGCATGAGATAATGGAAATGTAGGAGATTGATCATTGCAAGTTCAATTTATGAGAGGGTTCTCCCCAAGACATATGGGATTGCTTGCTCCTCCCACAATGATGCTATCCTTTTTTTTTTCCCCTCTTTTGAATATGCTACTCTTGTTCAAATAAAACTCCTTGTTTTTTGTCCAAAGTTAGGCTATTGAGCCGTAGTTAAGTCCCCCTTGTCCATCTAATTCTAGTCTCATGCATGCAAACTCCACTTCTTAACTTACTGGAGTCCTTTCCTAATATAGCATGATCAACACTTGTCAATTCTCATACAAGCAATCCACTGCAATGCCTTCTAGAACTTGTCTTCCACAATCCCGCATGTAGACCACTGACATACTCAATACACAACTGCCAGTATGCTTTCATACCATAGACATAAATCCCTTTGGATCAAATGTAGATTTGTATTGCGGTCTAGCTCAAAATGCAGTAGGGAAGGTGGTGGAAATAGGTTGCCTTGCACTATAAAACAGTCAACGCAAGGTCTTCAACACCTAGAGATGTCGCCTAGCTGGTTATAAGATGGATCCACATCATGCTCCTCTTCATAGACTTTAGCTCCCACTATTAGACACTAGTGTGTTTAGCCACAAACTGCGAGGGTTCTTGAGACTGAGCAAGACAGAAGATAAGATATAAGCTAAATCAATTGATGCCAAAATCCTCTATGTATATTTGGAAACAAAAGCACTACACTAATTCTCATTATGTATAATAATGAAATCCCAAGTACAATGTCTTATTCAATAAGGTCCCAACTCAAATACAAGAAGAGTGGCCTTTCTAGGCCAAGGCACTCGTAAACTCCATTTTAAAATTCTTTTCTGCTATTATTCCAACAAGTATGATCCACTTAAGATTTGCCCAACGGCTCAATCTTCACTCCTGTGTCTATTTATAGTTGTAGCCATATTAGGACAGGTTTGTTCATTAACTGCATGAGAACTTGCTTTCACCTCTTTCTCTTCTTCATCTCTGTCAATTTGCTCATCTTTCACCAAGCTCTCCACCACATTTGCCTCTTATGTATCGCTTTTCTCACATATCTAAATCCTCATTCCTATCCTTGGTACCCTCATGTTAGTCTCAAACATCTCCATCAAAACATGTCTCATGCAATAATTTACATTCATCAGATTTAGTTTTATCCTATCTAGAAAATTGTCCTACAACACTACCCTGTAGAAAATTGCTCCTGTCTTTTGAATGGTAGCTTAGATCGCCAAGCTTTGAAAAGAAAAATTGTAGCCCCACTTGCGATCTACAACTTTATTGAAGACCCTAGGACCAAATGTTGAAGGTATCAACCCCTAAAATTTTTATGCGCGGATCCTGCAACTATTGATTACAGCATGCAGCCCCAGCCAGACATTGACCTTCCCAACTCTATCTCGGACGCATAGGAACACGGATATCAACCAAACTTTGTAGGACCCTTCCCAAGGTGTCAAAGTCCACTTTGGATGCATCAGTCATCATTCATCCTCTCCCAATTAAAACAATTTGGCATGTTTAGTTCAGCCATGCCTGTCCATTGCAATCTCCTAAAGCCATATCTCCCTTTTGGGTCGAACAACCATTGCATACTCAACCAATCGATCATGTACAACCTAGGCACTATTTCGTGGATCAAATGGTAGTTCGTTAATCACGTCATGCCCCCTCGATATCCTTGAATCATACTCTTGTACGCATACTTTTCCTTGGAAGAAAAGTAGTAGTATCATCCCAATGTCTTATTTATGCTTCTCTCGATCATCTATATCAACATTAACATCAGATAAGACATGAGTATCTTGTAATCCTTGTGCTAGCATTTCATTTGCATTCTCCAACTCTGTAGCATCCGTACCCACAAACTTTAAGTTTGACATTTCTGAGTCTACTTTATACCTAATGCTTCTAGGCATTTAATTGTGGCCATTATGATGTTTATTTGGGCATTTTATGCTAGTCGATATACTCCATTTATGGCACATTTTGTTCTTTATATTGAAGCTTAACTTGAGTCAGTCATTATCACTTACAGGTTCTGTTGGAGAGGGAGCTTGTGCCATTGCCTATGCAATTACTAGTGACTCATTATTCTATGCCACTATCTCGCATTTGGTGTATGCATTTCATTTTTTGATCATTCTTCTAAGTTCTCTTCTTTGCAGTGTTTTTCTGTGGTTTTTTTTTTCTTTTGTCCTTGTGTTTAGCAGCTTATTATAACAGTTGTTTATGCTTCCATTGCTACATCCACTTTTGACACGATATCAGATTTTAGGATCCAAGTGTGTTGTGTCATCACAATCATCTGCTTCCATAAAATCAACCAAATGGAGCCCCCTTGCATCCTGTGTTGCATTCCTAACAACCCTTCTAGTGCACTGAGGTAAGGGAGCATCCATCCTACTCTCATGGAGAGTGCATAACAGCCATCTAGGGACTCTTTTGGCTGCATTTATAGCAGCCCTAGCATGTTATAGTGCATCTTCCACTGCATGAGGCAAACCGTCATCATAACCCTAATGTTCAAAAGCATGTGGGTGCAGCAACAGCTTACTGTATTAAGTTTTTCTGGCCATTTACAACAAGCATGAACTCCAAAGAAAGCCGCAAAAGACCCTCAAAGACATCACCAATGTCATGGGTGGCTGGTATCTGAAACTGATCGTGTAAAAATGCAGCAACTTCAGCAAACATGACATCCCTACTAACAGAAACTTTATTTGTGAGTGGTTCATACAAATGATAGCCTTGACTCTCTAAATTGTAGCCAATAAAATTATAAATATGCATTTTACACCCTTGTCTCATTGAGATTTCCATGAAGCTGTTTGAGAACATGTGCATAGGCTATGCATCCAAACACCCAAAGGTAATCAACTTTGGGTTTCTTGCCATCCTAAGCTTTAAACGGTGTGATCGTCTTCAATGCCTTAGTGGGCACTCAATTTAATACATGATTCACACACTAAAGGTCTTCTAGCCAAAACTTATGAGACAGCCCCTTACTTTTCAACATACCACAAGTCATCTCCATAAGTGTGTGATTTTTTCTTTCAGCAACTCCATTTTGATGAGGTATCATTCTAACAATGGCTTGATCCATGATGCCATTGTCAAGAAAAAATGTCTCAAAAGTACAAGGCGTGTACTCCCCCCCTCTATCTGTGCAAAGTGTCTATGCTTTCAAGTCCTCCCCCCCTCTATCTGTGCAAAGTGTCTATGCTTTCAAGTCTTTTTCAACCTCAAGCTTTGCAACAAGATGTTTGAAATACATAAACACATCAAATTTTGCTTTCAGCCTATACACCCATGTATACTGAGTGTAGTCATCAATAAAGGTGACAATACAAAGATGACCCCCAAGTGCACGTGTTGTCATGGAACCACAAACATCGGAGTGAAAAAGCTACATTTTCCAAACAGCACGCACTATACCATCCCTCTTGAAAGCAAACCTGCGCATTTTGCCAAAATATATACCTTGCATGCATGAGCACGTGGGGTCTCCACTGGAGGCAATGCATCTACCATCTGACACCTCTAAAGAGTCATCAGACTACCAAAACTCATATATCCATAGCAAGCATGCCATAGGTCCGCATTCTGCATTGCTGGTGAAATAGTACTAACTGCTAGAGTATCACAAGAGTGTCTGTCATGTGTATCCAATAAAAAGAGACCCTTATACAAGGTGCCAGAGAGCTTGAGTGCATAATCCATCTCTCAGTCTTCTCTGACAATGCATTTGTGATCTTCAAAGATGATCCGAAAGCCATGATTATTAAAAGCAAATATAGACAATAAATTCTTTGTAATGCCAGGAACAAATAAAACATCTAGAAGCATGAAATTGAAACCATCTATAACAATAATCGTGACTGAACCAAAGCCAAATACATAATAACTACTATTGTTCACACATGTAACACGCTTTTCAGCAAGGACCGAATGCAAAGAGGTGATGAGACACTTCTTGGAAATAGTATGCTTTGACATCCCATTGTTAAAATACCATGTGTCTTATGTTTCAGCAGCATTAAATGCTAAATCACCTATCAAAGAATCAAAACCACATGTAAAAAATGCATAGCTCTCTTCCACAAAGTTGGTTGAAGCACCACCATCAATAGATTTGCTAGCTGATGTCTCTTGAACAACCAAACCAAAGTATTGCTTCTTCCCTTTGGCCAATCGCTTCCTACATTCATCAATATAGTGACCAAGCTTCTTGCAGTAATAATATTTTCCCTTTTTCTAGCACATTTGTAACTTGGGCAGTCTTATTTGATACCTGTCCAACATTAGCCTTCTACTAATTTTTGACATTTTGCCGGACTTTTCCTTTGCCTTTGTACTTCGAAAGCATAGCCCGTCACCAGGTGGTGATGCTTTTTACAATTGCTTTTCTTATTTACTTATATAAATATTTTATTTTTCTTTTTTGTTGTTGTTGCTTTTACCCCCAAAGTTCTCTTGAAATAAGCGGAATCTTTACATGGCCAAAAGAGGCAGCCATTGGGACAAATTGGACTAATGGTTTGTCTGTGCCTTAGGACTAGTTCCATATTGAATGGGCACTGAAGAATAGAATGCCAGTGGTTTGGGACTGTGTGCTTAGCCACTGGAGATGGTGCAAGACTATGAGCTTGGCCAAGATAAAAGATGCACATGTGAGAATGCTCATGGAACAAAAGTCATTGTAACTGAGCCACATTACACTTTTGATGTGGTCGCAATGATAAAAGTTGCACAGAACAACTTGAGGAATGCAAGGGTCACCATCCCTAAAATTTAGGGAGTTACTATTTTTGGACCCCAGAATCTATTCGTGTCACTGTCTTCGTTTTTTACACGAGGATTAATTCTATGGTCTGTGCCAAGGTCAAATTTTGCACCGATCATGGAGAATTTTAGACCAGAAGGTTTAAACGGGAAAATCGTTACATGTATGCCATGTGGCACAAATTCCCAAAAGAGAGAGAGAGAGAGAGAGAGAGCATTAAAAAAAAACGTAATAGGCATAAGGGCAGATGGGAGAATTAAGTTTGGAGGAGCTGAGGGCAGATTGCTACAAGAAAACCAGTCATGGAGAGTACTTCTACATCTCTGACTCAAGCACAGAGGTAGAGCTTGCTCCCTCTAATCACCTCTCTCTCTATTCTCAAAAGAAATGCTTTGCATGATGGATTGATTCCATCGAAGGTACAATTCTATGTTTTTCTTTGCTCATGCTAAATAAGAACAGTGAACTTTGTTCATGCTGAATAAGAACAGTGAACTCTGCACATGCTGAATGAGAACAGTGAACTCTACACATGTTGAATCATAAGAACAGTGAACTCTGTTCATGCTGAATGAGAACAGCGAACTTTGCACATGCTGAATCGTAAGAATAGTGAACTCTGCTCATGTTGAATAAGAACAATGATCTTTGCACATGCTGAACAGTAAGAACAATGCGCTGGACAGTAAGAACAGTGAATTCTGCACATGCTGGACAGCAAGGGATGTTGATCTGGACATGTACTACTATTCCTATGCAGCTGGGATTTACTTAGAAGAGATGAAAACCAACTGTTCACAAGTTATGTATTTTGGAACATTACCATTTTTTTTGTAATTTTCTATCTTTTAATTGATAAAGAAATACCGAGAGGGGCGCCGGTCTTCGGGGCCAAACTGGTGTTGAGCGAGGGAGAGAGGTCTCTGTTTATGTGTGTGTATGTAAAGTCCAGGTGTTAATTGAAGGAACTACCGCTTTATGTGAGTCATAGACCGGTTTCATGGTTCCATCCCCGAGATTTGAATTCTTTTCTGTAAGAATTTAAGCTTGGACAGTTTTGGGTGAAAAGGCCATACACACCGATTTTACAAAGATTACAAGACTAGAGAGATTGCAGACATGGATAAAGGCAAAGGAAAACTCCCCCATGAAGAAGAGAGTTCTTCTTCTGCTCATAGACACTGAAGAGAGAGTATTGGTGCATAGGTGTCAACACCTTCTAGAACTGAGATTGAACCACATGATGAGGAGCAAGAACAGGAGGACTTGTTTATGGCACAACTCCTCAGTATGGTTGGCTCTTTCCAACAGCTGGTAAAGAATCCTCGGATGCAAAAAAATTTCAAGTCACATAATGAGGATTCTCAGGCTGAGTCATCACATCATACCATGGAGCGCGCAAAAAGGCAAACCTCTAATGTGCGTGAGCATGTGGAAAAGACACCAAACATGGAGACACGTCCAATGCAACAAGAAGCACAAGCACAGGATCAGGGAATAAATGGTCAAGGTAGTTATGCACAAGTGGCACAACAGACTATTCCTCCTCAGTTTGCTACTTATCCTGGTTACTTTGATGGTGGGTCAGTTTTTCAAGCAATGGTTGGATTACCCACGGGTTATCAAGGATACTTGCCTAGAGGGCCACCGGGAATGATGCCTATTGAGGCAGTGAACCCACTTTATGCTAATATTGGTCTACAGCCCGGTTATCAAACTCTACAGAGTCCTTATTTGATGCTTGGAGTACAAAATGCAGCCACCTGTTTTTCTCAGCCTAGTGGGCATATGGCAGCTAAGACAAGTGAAATGAATGCTGATAATGCACCTAAGGGACACCCCTTTTTACAACCACCTATCTATGACAACCTAACACCAAAAAGTGCAAAGCCTAAAGACTATAAAGAGGGTGGTCAGGCAATAAAGTTTGAAACCTTCAGTGGTATGCAAGATAAGCTGAAAGCTTTGACATTTATACAGCAGTTTGATGCAGCTTACACAGAAGGGAATTTTACTAAGACTTCTAAGGTGTGGAAGGCTACAACTTTTTTGAAAGGTATTTCTTTGCAGTGGTGGAACATATTGTTGATGCAAGGATATGCACCTGCCACTTGGGTTCATTTCAAATAGTTGTTTGCAACCTCATGGTTAACTAACACATTTGAAGTAGATGTCATGACTACATGGCATAAATTGGACGCGGCAAATTATACGGATTTAGAAGAGTACAATAAGAAATTTTGGGAAGCACTTTTGCCTGTGAGTTCTTACAGGACAGTGCCCCTGTCAGAACAAATTGAAAAGTATTGTTGCGGTTTGCCCGAAGCCATCAAGGATTACTGTACCAAGACTAGGGTTACAAATATGGTACAATTAATTGAAAATGCTGGTGTGGCAAATGCATTGTTGAAAGGAAAAGCTGACAACTTTAAAGGCACTGAAAAGAAGGATTCTTAGTTTAAGCAGGATCCTGGCAAGAAGAAGAACCAATTTCAAGAAAGGACCAGTTTTACAAAGAAGTCTTTTTGGAAGAAAAGATTTCAGCAGCAACCTCAAACTTCTTTTAAACAGGATAAAGGACAAAAGATGCCACTTTTTGGCAAATCATTTGAAGAAAGAACGGCTTTAATGATGCCTGGAAAATGCTTTATTTGTGAACAGAAAGGCCATATTGCTTCTAAGAGCCCACAACAATTTTCTAAAGATGTGGAGGATAAAGATGCGCCAAGTAAAAAGAAGCCCAGCATTGGCTTAGTGCTTGATATGGTGGGAGACCAATCAGTTGATGATGCTACAGAATTGTGCAGAGCTTGGGGAATGATCAGAGATTCCACAGTGCTTATTTTCTTTGATCCTGGAGCTCGTGCAAACTTTATCTCACCAGCATTGGTAGCTAAATTGGGTATACGTCCCGAGAAAATGGGACCAGTTGGACAGGCTGATTTGGCATACCCAAGACATACTGAACCTGTCACCCCCATTCTTGGCAAACTTCGAATGCATATTCACAGCTATGTGGACACAGAGGAGTTCCCTATTATGCCTCTAGAGTCTAGAGGGTTGTGATGTTCTGTTGGGTATTCCATGGTGCCACAGGAAGCATGCTATCTTGGATACTTACAACAGAACGATTACTCTTGTACATAGGAGTAAGACTCATGTGTTAGATGTGAAGCTTAAAGGAGAGTCTATCCCAGTTGTTTCTGCTTCTACAATTACTTCTGTAATGAAAAATCATATTTCTGCATATTTGGTTTTTGCAAAGCAAGTTAATGGAGTTGACAGTAATGTGTCTATACTAGATGAAAGTAGAAGGGCTTTCTTGGATAAATTCAGTGACTGTTTCTCAGATTCATTACCAGAAGAGTTACCCCCTAAGAGGCCTGAAGATCATACCATAGATCTTATTCCAAGGACTAGTCCGCCCAATAGACCACCGTACAGGGTCAGTGCAGCGTAGCAGAAAGAGATTATGACACAAGTTAATGAGCTTTTAGAGAAAGGACTAATTCAGCCCAGTAGTTCTCCGTTTTGTTCACCTATGTTGGTAGTTCAGAAAAAGAACGGCTCCTGGCGAATGTGTATTGACTACAGAGCCTTGAATAAGAACAAGATCAAGAATAGGTTTCCAATTCCAAGGATAGATGACATTCTTGATCGATTACAAGGAGCAGGAATGTTTAGCAGGATAGATTTAAAAAGTGAATACCATCAGATCAAAATCAGGCCAGAGGATATCCATAAGACTGCTTTTAGAACGACATTTGGTCTCTATGAATTTTTAGTCATGCCGTTTGGATTAACCAATGCTCCTACTACGTTTAACAAGATGATGGATAGAATTTTCCGCCCTTATGGAAGTTTTGTTGGCACATTCTTTGATGATATGATTATCTTTTCAAAGAATGAAGAGGAGCATAGAAAACACCTAGTTGCAGTCTTTAATGAGCTTAAGCGTAACAGATTGCTCATTAATGGTAAGAAGAGTGAATTCTTTTTGAAAGAGATTCACTTCCCTGGGTACATAGTTTCTAAAGATGGTGTGAAGATGGATCCTCCAAAGATAGAAGCAATTGTCTCTTGGCCAGAATTGAAAACTATTCATGGCGCTTGAAAAGAAGGATGTCAAATGGCAATGGATTGACAAAGAGAATTCAGCATTTAGATGTTTAAAGGGGAAAATGACTACAAATCCAGTATTTATTTTGCTAGATCTATCTAAGCCATTTGTAGTGCAGTGTGATGCATATGGAAACAGAATTGGTGTCGTATTAATGCAGAATGGCCGAGTTGTGGCATACGAGAGTAGAGTACTTTCTGTCGCTGAAAAAACTTACCAAATTTATGAGAAAGAATCATTGGTTGTGATCCATGCACTCTCTAATTGGAAGCACTATTTGCTTGGTGCTGATTTTGTAGTGCAAACGGATCATTAAACACTTAGATACTTTCTCACACAAGCTAAATTGTCAGAGAAACACATGCGTTGGGCAAATTTCCTATCTATGTTTCATTTTCAAATAGTGCATGTGGAAGGCAAGAAGAATGTACTTGCAGATGCTTTATCTCGCAAACCACAGGTGTCAGCTGTTTCAATTCCTTATCACCATGAATTAGATTATATGAAAGAGTAGTATGCTGATGATGAAGACTTCTCTGAAATCTATGAACAGTTGATCAATGGCCAACATCATGACCATTATGTGTTCAAAGAAGGCTTTATCATGATGCATGGAAGACTATGCGTTACAAGACAGCTAAGGCCAAAAGTTTAATTAGAGAGTCATGCTCCACCGTATGCAGGACATTCTGGTATTGATACTACAATCAAAGCGGTAGAGACTTTCATCTATTGGCCAACCTTGAGATCTAATATTGATGCATATGTCAGATCTTGCCTTGTATGTCAAAAGGTCAAATTTGATAGACAGAAGATACCAAGGTTATTGCAACCACTGCCTATTCCAAAAAGGCCATGGGAAAGTATTGCCATGGATTTCATTTTTGATCTTCCAAGAACTTCTTCATGGAATGATGGAATCTGGACTATCATTTGCAGATTTAGCAAACACGCACATTTCATTCCTGTAAGGAAAAAGGTTAAGTCAGAATAGATGGTAAAGATATTTATGCAAAATATCTTCAAGAACCATGGAATGCCACGGTCAATTGTCAATGATAGAGACCCAAGAATGACGCCTGTTTTGGAAAGCATTGTTTGAAAACATGGGCACTACGCTGAAATTTTCATCTTCTTTCCATCCACAAACTGATGGACAATCTAAAGAGGCAAATTCGACTGTTTTAGATCTACTGAAGTGTTATGTTTCAAATCATAAGACTTCTTGGGAACACTACTTGCCATTGGTTGAGTATGCATACAATAATATAGTGCACTCATCTACTGGCAAAGCACCTTTTGAGATTGTGGAAGGTGGAAAGAAATTGGCTCCCATTTTGCAGACAAAAGATAACATCTTTGAAGCAGATCGTTATGTAAAAGATTGGAAAGAAGCATATAAAAAGGTCAAGTATGCCCTAGAAAAGTCACAAGCTAAACAGAAAAGAGATGCTGATAGTCATCGACGGGAGCTCTTGTTCAAAAAGGATGATTGGGTCTTATTGCGTTTTGAAAAGGCACGTTTGAGAAAACAGAAGGACAAGGAATGTTTGTTTCCAAAGTTGAGTATGCGTTATTATGGCCCTTTTCAAGTCTCAGAGAATATCAATGACGTAGCATATAGGCTGAAATTGCCAGAGAATCGAAAAATTCATAATGCATTCCATGTGAGCCTATTGAGGCCTTTTATTGGTGAGCTGCTAGAAGATTTGGTTCAAGAGGAACAGCCTGAAGTAGAGAAATTAGATGAGATGTTCCTGAGCAAATCCTGGCACATAAGGATAGGAAAGTGAAAGGTAGAGTTATAAGAAGATTTTTGGTGAAGTTCAAGAACTATTCACCAATGGATGCCAAATGGATGGAAAAGGCTGAATTGGCAGATTCGCCTCAGTTATTACAACTTTACCGAGAAGCTTTTTTACTGGAATCCAAAGTGACTTAGAATGCTTTTTGAAGCAATGTACATTCTCTATTGTATAGTTAAATATTATATCTCATTGAATAATGCATAATGTATGGCTTACATTTCGCATTAATATATGTATCATTGAATGAAATCTCAGTGCTTTGAAGTTGTATTTGTTATACTTCAGTTGAATGAATATGCATGTTGTGACACTAATAGTTCGCGCATACGTGTTATCGCCTTGTGTTGCATCCGGAAACATGTATATTAGAAAGGCTCCTAATAATCATAGTTAGATACAGGATGTAATCCTCAATCTATGTGAGACTTGAACTTGCGATGACACAAATGATAGTGGGGGAACTCCTACCATCGCCCCGTGTCATCTATTAGCAAGTGATACATGCGATGGCACTAATAACATGAAGAATCTTGTTATCGCCCTGTGTCATCCATTAGCATGTGTGGCATGCAATCGAGGTCACTTGCTTCTTTCAAGAGGGGGGTATGTCACCAAGTGGTGATACTTTTTACAGTTGCTTTTCTTATTTACTTGTATAAATATTTTATTTTTGTTTTCTTTTGTTGTTGTTGCTTTTACCCCCAGAGTTCTCTTGAAATAAGCGGGATCTTTGCATAGCTAGAAGAGGCAGCCATTGGGACAAATTGGACTAATGGTTTGTCTGAGCCTTAGAACCAGTTCCATATTGAATGGACACTGAAGAATAGAATGCCAATGGTTTGGGACATGCTTAGCCACTGGAGATGGTGCAAGACAATGAGCTTGGCCAAGATAGAAGATGCACATGTGAGAATGCTCATGGAATAAAAGTCACTGTAACTGAGCCACATTACACTTTTGATGTGGTCCCAATGATAAAAGTTGCCCAGAACAACTTGAGGAATGCAAGGGTCACCATCTCTAAAATTTAGGGAGTTACATTGTCTTTGTTTTTACACGAGGATTAATTCTCTGGTCTGTGCCGAGGTCAAATTTTACACTGATCATGGAGAATTTTAGACCGGAAAGTTTAAACAGTAAAATTGTTACATGTATGCCATGTGGCATAAATTCCCAAAAGAGAGAGCATTTTAAAAAAAACGTAATAGGCATAAGGGCAGATGGGAGAATGAAGTTTGGAGAAGCTGAGGGCAGATTGCTGCAAGAAAACCAGCCATGGAGAGTACTTCTACGTCTCCGACTCAAGCACAGAGGTAGAGCTTGCTCTCTCTAATCACCTCTCTCTCTATTCTCAGAAGAAATGCTTTGCATGATGGATTGATTCCATCGAAGGTACAATTCTATGTTTTTCTCTACTCATGCTGAATAAGAACAGTGAACTCTGCACATGCTGAATCGTAAGAACAGTGAACTCTGCACATGTTAAATCAGAACAATGAACTCTATTCATGCTGAATGAGAACAGTGAACTCTGCACATGCTAAATCGTAAGAACAGTGAACTCTGCTCATGCTGAATAAGAACAGTGAACTCTGCACATGCTGAAGTAAACTCTGCTCATGCTGAATAAAAAGAGTGAACTTTGCACATGCTGAATCGTAAGAACAGTGAACTCTACTCATGCTAAATAAGAACAGTGAACTCTGCACATGTTGAACAGTAAGAATAGTGTGCTGGACAGTAAGAATACTGAATTCTGCACATGCTGGACAGCAAGGGATGTTGATTTGGACATGTTGTACTGTTCCTATGCAACTGGGATTTACTTAGAAGAGATGAAAACCAACTGTTCACAGGTTATGTATTTTGGAACAATACCATTTTTTTCGTAATCTTCTATCTTTTAATTGATAAAGAAATACCAAGAGGGGCGCCGGTCTTCAGGGCCAATCTGGTGTTAAGCGAGAGAGAGAGGTTTCTGTTTATGTATGTGTATGTAAAGTCCAGGTGTTAATTGAAGGAACTACCGCTTTATGTGAGTCATAGACCGGTTTCATAGCCACGTCACTCGAATGCAATGCAATATTCTTCGGAGTCTACTCTTCTTACAGCAAGAACCTTTCAACTTCCACAAATGTAAGGGGCTGCTAACCCCCTCCCCCCAAGGCGGGGGCTGCTAACCCCCTCCCCCCAAGGCGGGGGCTGCTAACATCAAAGAGGTGTGGAAACCAAGATATGTCTTAGAAAGAGAGTTTAATGTGATATTTACCAATTCTGTAACCCAAAATGACCTCATCAACACTGAGCAGCTGCTTACACAAATCATGTATGAGTAAGGTGATCTATCATACTATCACCCTCATCCATGTTCACATTAGCCAGCTCTCTACATAGATAGGATATCCTAGCCTCATTGTGTGTCGCAAACACGCACTCAAGTACATCCCAAGCAGCCTTTGAGGTCCTACAAGACCAAATGTGTAGAATAATAGCCATTTTCACTAACAAGGCAATCAAAGATAGTGCATCTACATCCTTTGAGTCGCACCTCCACTAATCCTCAGTAGGAGGGAAAGGAGAGGCAACAATACCAACAGGAACAACCTATCCTCCAGCATTACGTCAAGATATCTGAGGTGCAAGATCTCTTGGTCACTGCAGATCACTAGTGACATAGTCTCACAAGCCCTTTGCCACAAGAAAGTTATGCACCATGAAACTCCACAACAGGTAGTTTGTGCCATCAAGCTTGTCTTCCTAAGCGAGGCCGCGAAGGATGCTACTCTGATCATTATGCCCTTGACGCACCATACTGTCAATGATGCATAAAAATCAACAGCCAACTACTTCAATGTTGAAGTAGAATGCACTCTGCTAAGTACCAAAAATCCCCACGGGATTAAAATGCAAGTACCAAATTATTACAAATCTTGCCAAATGTGCCCAATGTCACACAAATCAGTACTCAATCTGCCAATGACAGCAACGCACTGCTGTACCACACTTGCCTTGAAATGTGTGCCCAAAAATACTATTTACAAAAATTTAATGCTGAGTCTCACCAAATTTTACTGAATTTTTTCAAAATTTGCTGTCAAATCTGACTGTCACAGCAATTTAATGCTGTTGGATCACCTGTTATTTGCCTTGGAATGCGTGTCAAGCAAAAGCCCTATATTTCTTCACAAAATTTCAAAGAAATTGAAGAAATTTATACCTTACAGTCCGAGTTTTTGCAGACGTGTCGCCTCGGGATGAGTGCTAACAATGACCAATAGCTAGAATCCGCCTCCTAATGCATGCCAGGGCCTCTAGACCAAAAAGCCCCAAATTTCTTGAGCAAGTCCAAAAGAAACTGCACAATGTTAGGTTGTCAAGTATCGATTCGTGTGTTGGAAGCCGAATCAAGGAAAAGCCCCAAACTTTGGGCACCTCAAAACATGCGCACAATGCTCGGGACCTTCGGGTTGTCTCGATGGTGGCAATGATGGCTGCTGCCCGGCTTTAAGGTAGACACAAGAGGAGCAAACGTGGCTAAGATCACTTGGAGGAGGCACGATGGGCTAGTGGTAGTGGAGATCTGGGCAATGCTAGCGCTTGCACTAGCTAGGCAGCACAAGGGCAGAGTGGGTGGCCAAGGCAATGTGCTACAAGGGGGCACAGCAAGAGCACAAGGTAGAGCAATTGGCAAGAGGGTAGCACTGCCTCAAGCAGCTAGCAGAGCTTCTTGCTGGCAAGGCAAGCCCTAACCTAGTTGTTTGCTGGCTAAACTGGCAAATGTTAAGGACAAGGCGGCACAAAGGGGTGGAGCTGGTAGCCGTGTGGACAGAAACTCAATCTTTAGTAGTTCTTCTCTTCCTCACACAGAGCATAAGTAGAAGCTAGTGGTAGTAGAACCTCAGGCGGAGTGGCACCGGCACATGGTGGCTAAACAAAACCTGCGTAAGAGCTACTCCAATACCAAATGTGAGAAAATGCACCAGCTATGGAGGAGAGAGAAATGAGACAATGACAGTGAGTGAGCTAAAGCAAGAGTAGAGTGTACTTGCTAAAAGTACAACCTAAGTCAGGTCAAGGGTTGACCTACCCACCCTTCCACCAACTAACCAGAGTTAGGTTAACTTACTCTAGTCCCTAATGTCACTACCTTAATGTCAAGACACTAGGTACACACACACTAAATTGACACTTACTAAAGTCTCCACACCACACGAATTACATGAGCACTGCTCAAAATTGGCAAATTCTAACATTAACTTCCATAAACCTTAGTCCTAGACATTTAATGTTTAATTTTCTCTAGCCCAATGACACCACAAGTCATTTTCAAGGACACATTTAATTCTTAGAGCCAAAGTCTGTCACTAGACACCCACCAACACACGTCCACCATAACTTATCACAACTTTACCAAGTTCCCTACTACCCAACTAGGGTGTTGTATTGTTAGCATGTCCAGTATAACTTGCATTTTCACATGTGCACCTAATGTGCAAAACTTAATTATGCCAAAAAAATAAATTAAAACTCACATCCCCATGACACTTGGCATCCCATACCACCAACCACACCAACAAAGATGTGTAGGTAGTGTTGTTTAGGGTCTCAAGTCCAAAAGTACATTGCATAGTAAGCTACACAAATGAGCAATGGACTTTTACACAACACATTAGCTACCTAAACTTGAAGTGCCCTAGATGCATGCACACTACAAAACCCTTCGGCTAACCCTATAGTGCCTCAACTATGTTCACACTACAAGGCCATAGCTTTTAGGACATGTTTACACTTAGTAACCCTTAGTGGTCAATGTTGAAGATGCCTATCATGATTTCAAACGGTATTGCAACAACCACAAAAATTGGCCAAGAAATAGACAAGGTAATAGTTCATCCCATCAAGCTCTTGGGTATTAAGAAGGTTGAGAAGGATGGGCACCTATATAAGAAGAGAGGGGCTCCCTTATAGGGAGAGGGAGGGGAAGAAGGAACAGAGGGACTAGGCTGCTCACCCTGATGATCTACCATCTAAAATCTTCAACTTTGCCAAACAAACACCACAAGGGACGTTGCTGGCCATGAACCCACAAGATGTCGCCAGAGGAGCCTCCATGCAAGAAGTCACAATCAGACTTGAAAGGGGACAGCAATAGGAAAAATGCAATAGCAGCCCAAAAAGGGCTCGAAACGGTGGTCAAACACCAAAAAAAAAAAAAAACAGAAGGCGTGGTGTTAGGCTTGGATAACCAAAGTGGACAAAAACAACTAATATAACAATCCTAAAGCTCCAAGTACCCCCATTTGAATTGAACAAAGACTGGCAATCGTATGAGGGCTCACAAATAGTAAATGACACATATAAAGAAATGAAAAAAATCATGACTACTAACAAAGAGGTAGTGAAGCTTGTATCCATCGGATTATACATTGGCGAGACATCTAAGGTTAAGGAACGAGGGGAAAACCTAGTCTACAAACTAATGCCAAATGTCCAAGCCAAGGTATTCAAGATTGGAGAAAACTAAGAGAACTGCTACTAGGTGAGCCCTCAAGGTATATAAACAGGCACAAACAATGAAATTTCTCTCAAGAATCATACAATAACAAAGTATAGATATAGCCCATCTTAGACAATGTAGTCTCATCTCCAGCCTATGTCCAAAATGTCATGATAGAGGACATTAAAATATATAAGCTCCATTTTTAACAGGTGCCCATTTCTTGGTTGTAATATGTGGTATATAAGTTAGTTGTTTGGTGGGAACACACCTTCATGGGTCAATTTTGAAGTTTGCCTCCAACAAGCGCGCAAACACAAAGAGAGAGAGAGAGAGAGAGAGAGAGAGTCCCTCCCATCCAAAATAGTAGCCCATTCCCTTGAATGCAATGTGGCAAATTATACCTTGACGATGTCACTACTATTTTTGACTTGATATAAAACAAGCTTGATTTGAGTTATAGATCTTATGAGGTAATACTCTTGTGATCTTTGCTAAGTACATGTAGTTGAAAGCCCTATTACAAGCTTGATTTGAGTTATAGATCTTATGAGGTAATACTCTTGTGATCTTTGCTAAGTACATGCAGTTGGAAGCCCTATTAACATCTTTGAGAACTTGGCTTGAAACCTTCAACCCTTCTCTTATCTCTACCATCTCCGGAGTCTAAGCTCTTGAACCCTCATAGATTCTTCTCCCTCAAAACCCTGTGGTTGACCTTTAACCCTACACGCTCCGACATCAGTGAACTTGATGTGAAGGTCAGTTGTAAGAAAACTCCAAGATGGGGGATTCTTCAAGAGATGCTCTACAACAGTTGGTGCGCATACTGCAACATGCGCAAATTCATTCGGCAATTGCTTTGCCTCAATTCATCCATCTTTGTACACCAAGCAGCCAATGCATTACAGCCACCAAACAGCCTCTTTCAAGTTGCTGAATAAAATAAAAGCTAATAGTAGAAGAAAAACAGAGAACAAAAAAGTTGCCACTTAGACGTTCAAAGAAGTCATGGATCCACTTTGACACTTGGCCTGCAAGACATTCAAGCACAATGTAGAATCAACCGGTCTTAGCTTATCAAACCAATGTATGATAAACTCTCATTACCCGAATGGAATGCTTGGTCTAATAAACAAACAATACGAAAGACAAAAAGCAGATAAATTTAAGTGTCCATAACAAACTGCCACGGCAACACAGAATACATGGACAACCTGGGTGTTTGGCTTTCCTGTAGCATGAGAACTGTATCACAGCTGCTACTAAAAATGACAGTATCAAGCTTAGAGAGCAGCCACTTACTGTCCCTGGTCATTCACAGAGCATCTATGCTACTGCTTTCTCATCATTATAATACACAGGGAACTCAGGTAACTGCTCTCACTCGCTCTCAGAGATGCGTGGTCCGTTGCAGCAACCCCTTCCAAGTGTCCCTGTATGCGCCTCCAGAACATCTCCATGCAAACAGGAATTCCCCTTCACCATCTCATCCCTATGAGAGAAGAACTCCTTGTTTTCTTTCCAGACCTCGCCATCTGCATAGATTTCCTTCTTCCAGATGGGGACAGAGGCCTTAATCTCATCGATGATGAAGCGGCAGGCCTCTAGGGCGTCAGCACGGTGGACGGACGATGCGGCCACAAAGACGCTCTCGTCGCCAACAGGGACAACGCCAGTGCGGTGTGCAACCGCAAGGGCGGCGAGAGACCAGCGGCGCCGCGCGGACTGGCAGATGGAGCGGAGGACGGAGGACGCCATGGGGGCGTAGGCCTCGTACTCCAGCCGGAAGACGCGGCGGCCATCGAAAGTGTCCCTGGTGGTGCCTGAGAATGTGGCGATGGCGCCTGCTGCAGGATCCCTCACTGCGGCTATGTACTTGCCCAGGTCCAGCGGCTCACTCGTGATCTCTATTAGATCCTCCTTTGCTGTCGCCATGTTTTCTGACAGATCCTCCCTTGCTACCACCAGGTTTTCTCCTTCCATAATGAAGCACCATAGTGATGACTCGTAAGGAGCCGCGGCCGCGCAGCTTGCTTCCAAAGAGTCAACCTGACTTTCTTTATAAAAAGTTTGACAAAATAAATAAAACACACTAAAATAAGATTGTGTTTCTTTTCATGGAATATTGCGCCTAATTTGTATTAAAGTAAAAAAGGTGGATATTACATCGCCCTTATCCGGAGAACATCGTGCATGGCAAGTGGAGACAGCCTAGATGGCTTCTATTTATTTATTACATTTTGTATTTTTGGTAAAGGAGTATCGAAGGTGGTGATTAGGTCCAATCTTAAGAGGGTAAGTCTCTTGCTTAAAAACCGAGAACGAGTAGGCCTCATGACATTTGAGTTGCTGGCTTCTTTTGTTGTGGCCTATCATCTTCGTGATCTCCAATGGCACTTCTTCTTTTTCTTTCTTTTCTCTTTCCTCTATCCATCTCACAAGCTCTCAAGCAATTGCAATGGGTGGCAACCCACTGAAAACTACATTTTTCATTTGTGAATGAACCACTGCCATTTCTTTGACTTTTTGGTTCAAGATGACTGCTTTCTGCTCCTTGATAAGCTTCACCGGTGAGCAAGTGACCTCCATCCTTGCTATCAGTCCACCATAGCAAAGAACATGTGAACAAAAGTCAGAGTTAGATTGATTTAACTGCTTTTGAAATCACCCCCCTTAAATAGGTCCAAATTGATAGGGAATCTCATTGGTATCTCCCAATAGTATCTCCTTCTAGCCGAACTAGTAAGGGTGGCAGTGAAAGAAGGGGGAGGTGGGGCATGGGAGAGAATTTCACCTTTGTCTTTCAATAGAAGGAGTTAGCACAAAATTTTTCATTAACTTGAATGAACATTGGTACATTGTTATGCTAGATTGCTTTCCCTTCTACAATGAATTCTAAATCCTTCATATTAAGATTGAACATTAATTGGAGAGACATGTTGTCTAGCTTGCTTTTAGAGGAGAAGTCCCACATATGCTTCAAGATTCTGAGGCCTTTCCTATTGAGCATGGCTGCTTGCTTTAGTTGTTCTGTTGGGCAGGGTGATATAGTGACGCTGAGCCAAATGGAGTCATTCCTTGACTGGCACATGGTTTTGGTTGATTTAGAGAGTGGAGGGGTTTGAAACGAATCCATGTGCCACATAACTATTTGAATAGTAAAGTGGCTCCTATAGGTGTGAATTTGACATTAGTAAAAATCATGGTGGGCGAGGTTGCTAAGAAC
Organism: Lygodium microphyllum; assembly: GCF_053477565.2. Taxonomy (NCBI): domain Eukaryota; kingdom Viridiplantae; phylum Streptophyta; class Polypodiopsida; order Schizaeales; family Lygodiaceae; genus Lygodium; species Lygodium microphyllum. The sequence goes on from NC_141139.1 coordinate 33,741,251, forward strand.
CGAGAGCAAGCTGACACTTTGAAATTGGTTAAGGAGTGAGAAAATAGGATGGCCCAGTCTTCCTTGGGGTGGGACATGCTTATTAGCACCCACTTGCTTACAAGCTTATCAGCTAGAGAGTGTATGTCTAGGATTCCAAGGCCTCCAGGCTTTTTGGTAAGGTACAAGTTCTATAGGCTACTTTGGGGATTTTGGACTTAGAGGAATCCCCACCCTAGAGGTAGTTCCTGCACAGGGCCTCAAGCTAGGCAAGGCTGGATTTTGGGGGCTACCAATGCGAAAGGAAGTAGACGCATGAGGGGAGGATGATGTGGTTGAGGGTAACTATTCTCGAGGTGAATCCCATCTTGAGATCATTCCACTTGTTGATTTTAGTTAGGAATCTATCCATTACCCATTGCCATCTTTACTTCATTGTTACTCCAAACCCCATTGGGATCCCTAGGAGTTGAACTACAACCCCTTCCTTAATGGGTTTGTAGTGGACTTCAAGCAACCAAGTGGGGGAATCCTTGATGAGAATTTTGATTCCCGTTTTTAAGTGGTTATAATTTTGGAGCTAGAGGCAAGACAAAACATCTATAAGCACTCTCAAAACGAGGAAATAGGAACAAGGTCATTGTTCAAAGTCAAATTTGTGTCATCTACAAATAAATTTATTTGTGTCATCTACAAATAAATTCAAGATCATGTCTTTGGCCTCCCCTGGTAGCCTTATTCCTTTACGTTTTCTTTTTAGCATTGCTCCTCTATTAGCCACCCTAATCCATTTGCAACTATAGCAAATTGAAGAGGGGCAAGTGGGCATCCTTGTTTAATAGATCTTCTAAGAGGGAAGGGGGTGTGAGGTCTCCATTCAAAGTAAATTTTGTCATTGCATTGCCAAATAGAACAGATAAAAATTTGATAAATCATCATCCTAGTCCTATGTCTAGAAGGGATTGGAGAATAAAATCCACTCTGATCTATCATAGGCTTTGTCAAAGTCTATTTTCATAAAAATATAATGCTAATTATTCCATTGAGCATAATTAAGTCATTCCCAAAGGCTGATTATTGCATCCAAAATATAAATGCCTTTTATAAATCCTTTCTACTCCTTCCTTATCCAGTTATCTAGGTGGGCAAAAAGCTTTTAGTCCAGTGTTTTGACAAAGATTTTATGTGTTCAAGTAGGTGATTGATCTCCAATTCCCTAAATTTTATTTCTCCTCCTTTTTATGGATCAATTTGACCACTCCTTCATTGATAAAGGATGAAAGAGACCCAAAATGGATTGAGTCTCTCCAAACATCCAAAAGGGTTTGTGGAGGGGGAGAGATGAGTATGTCCTTGAAGGTTTGGAAAAAGTTCATTAGGTAACCCATTAGAACTAAGTGATTTACCCTTGGTTAGAGTCTTGATAGTGTAAGCTAGCTCAAAACTAAGGACTTGGCTTCCATTTGGGGGGATGAATGCTGATGAACTAAACTAAATATGTTATAGAAGTGTGTATGGGCGATTGCCAAGTTTTCTTCCTGTGATTGAGCCAAGGTTCTATCCTCTTTCCTTCATAGGGGGATTTGGTCTTTGTTTTGGTCTTGTTTGAGCATTTTAAAGTTCGCTACTGGTCTTGAAGAATCTTTGAAGGCTCTTTGTCTCAATTAACTCCTCCATTCTAAGGGCTAACTTGGCCATAAGGAGTTTTTCTTAGAGATAAGTTTCTCTCGAGTCAATCCTCACCTCCAACTAGATGATGTCTTGATATGTTTGGGCTTGTCTCTTTTGCCTTGTGGTTGTGAGGATTTGTTTGGCTTTCCCAAGCTACTTATGGTGGGGAAGTGTAAGTTTCAGATGTAGCCAATGGGTTTTTGGACATATTGAAATTCAAAGAGGGCTGGGTTTGCATGGAACCAGCCCACTCTTACCTTAGGGTTTCCAAAGTAGCTTAGTGCGATGAGATTAGGTTTGTGGTTTGAGAGAGCAATAGTCTAGATAATCTTTTGCCTACAATCAATGCAGTTTCATGGGAGACCTAAAGAGATGTAACATCTATCTAGTTTATCCTTACAAAGGTGAGGAGGTTTCTGGTTATTGGCCGAGGTGAATCTTGTGTAGGATGAGGCATCTATCAAGGCATGATATCCTTTCAAGTCAGTCCATGCATTGAGTTCTTGACCTCCTAGGACTACCCCTCTTCCATCTTGGTGGTCGCTGAGGATTCAACCATGTCAAAATCACTCGTCTATATGATAGGGCATTCGAGTATCTTGAGTGATTCCCGAATTCTAGACCATGACTGGGCTAACCCAATGGCATTTACTAAAACTACCTCTATCTCCTACTCTACTTTCAACAAGGTGGCTACCCACTTGTGGTTGAGGTCAAACATGAATTTGTAGTTGAAATTGATGAATCTATTTGTGGACTCATATTACAACTCCTCCACTACCACCATCATGATTGGTATGAACCCATCAGTAGCCCTTGGAGATAGAGTGGAGATTTTTCTTTAGGGGATTACCTTGAGTTTTCACTTCTTGCAAATAGAGGAAGTTAAGGGATAATGTTTCATGTCGTAGCCAGTTCCTAATTACTACTGCACAAAGGGATCTGTGAGACCTTTTATATTATATGATAGGACTTTAAGCCCACTTTAAGGGACTAAACAACATTTTTGCTAAGTTTGGATGGATTTCCTTTACCTCTAGGCTTCTTACGTGTACTAATTGGGCTAGCTTGTCCCATGTCAACCTTGGAGAGTCTTCTTTTGTTGACCCCATTAATGTTGTTGGGTAGGGACAGAGTATCGATTTGTTGATCAATGTTCAAAGCTCCTATTGGGGGTAAAGGCGCCTCTGCCTAGCCGCCCGTGTATTACTACACTGACAATCACCGCCACTGCACACTGCAGGTGGCGAGCACCCGTCACCATCACTTTATTCTTTATTCTTTTAGTGACGGTTTGAATAAAGGAAGGCCCAGTCACACATTGTGACTGTTGGTGGAGTTCCCATTTCTAGTCTCTCCCTTTCTTGCTCTTGCTCTCCTGCCATAGCTCTCGAGTCCAACCTTCGATCTGTCGCTCCCTTTCAACTAGTATCAGAGCTTTGCTTTCTGACTCTTGAGCTTGGTTCGTGGCATTATCAGCATCCCGTCGACTCCCTACTTGCATTGGGTCTCCTTCCCAGCAGCCATATCCGACTCCTTCGAGCTCCCGTCACTCCTCGGCTTCCTGAGCACCTTCTCGGCATTGTTGGGCACCTTCAGGGCATTACATAAGAGGCATTTGATCATTTTCTTCAGGGTTTACTTTAGTTCTCAGGTCTCACAAGCTGTAAAAAAGATTGGGGCAGCCACCATTGAAGCTCCCTTGCTTCATATCTCACTTGCCTTTGAACAAGACTTACTGGAGAATGTTTGAGGCCTTCCTTAGCTTTAACCGGACCCCTCCGAAGCTTGGCCACCATTTTTTGTAGCTCCAGGACCAGCATTTACAGTTGGCGAAATCACACAGCCCTCCCATATGTGTCTTCAGCATTGATAGTCACAACAGCAGCTCTCCCCCTCCATTGCCACTTGGAAAGGCTCCATTTCGGGCATATGAACATGCTTTTATGCTTGGTTTTGATGGTTGATGTGTTGGCATAGCATTTGGACTGATTTAACACTATTTCGGGACTGTCATAACAGTCCACAGGTAGTTTATGACAGTGTTACACTGACATTTGATGCTACAGCTTGTTTGGCATTGTCATTTGATGCCCGGTTGGTCCCGTTTGATGCCCGGATGTTAGGGAATGTATGCCTATTGTTTGGCAACCATTTGGAGCTGATTTTGGAGCTGAAATTGTCAGTTTTGAGCTGTAAATCACTGCTGTACATAGTTGGGCTGAAGTCATTTTACTCATGTATACTTATGCCTATGCTTTTCGGGCTATATTTCGGACATATATGGTGATGTATTGACACACGGGGCTCGACATAGAGCTTGGTTTTGATTCGGGATCATTGGTTGAGCTTGAGCTCTCTTTGCAAAGCATTTAGATGCTCCGTCTTGGATGTACTTATGGCATGTATGTTGCTTATGTCTGACCGGTCTTGACATGCTTAGCCTATGCCATTACTACATGCTAGTTACATTGTTTGGAGCCTATTGCTACTGGAGCTTGGTCTTGGCTTGACTTTGGATTCTCGGAGCTTACTTGAGCTATTTATTGTCTTGCCAGAGTTGTATCTTGGGATGTACTTGATGTCTTACATGCTTATGGATGCTACATACGGATGCTCTATTGCCTACATGTTCGGGATGTACTATTGATGTATTGTCTTGGACTTATGTCATTCGCACTATGTCTTGCCTTGGCTTGAGCTCTTGAGCTCATACATACGGCTTTTGTGCCAGTGGAAGCATTCTTGAATGCTTATCAGACATTGAGCAAGTGGTACTTTTATGCATTGAGCCGTTACATGCTATTGAGCAGTTACAGACACTTGAGACTTTGGGACTTCTTACCTTTTGGGATGATACATCATATGTCTTGGTTCACTGTACGCTTATGAGCTAAGTCTCAGTTTTGGATCTGTATCTTTGTGAACTGACACTTACTTGTGTCAAGTTTTGGTAGTGGCAGGAACACTTTGCCCCGTTGCCTGGGGGGGTGTGCCGACTCACTAGCAAATGTTTGTATGACATACTTGGGTGTTGGATTCATGCTTATCGACCGTCATATGCTTATGCTATGCCCGCATGATGCCGGCTCTGGTCTTGGTAGTATTTGATTGCCTTGGGATTCGATTTTGGCACTGTTAGCTCTCTTTTACTGAAATCTGAAATTTATTACAACAAGCATATATGTATGGATTGACATGGATTTTTCATGCTGAAACACTCTGAAATGATGTACTTTCACTAGTACTTGGTGGGCAGCAGCTTTGGTTCCACTTTCTTCACCATTTTTCCTCGATTTTGGTGATTTTTTGGTCATTTTCTACAGTAAACAGCAAGCCGTTTTGAACTGTCTACAGTCTTCCAGCTTGCATTATGGCGAGTTCATCCATTGATCATGCTATTTTCAACATCACTAAGCTTGATGGTACGAATTACTCTTATTGGAAGAGCCAGATTTGGCAAGTGTTGGTGCAAAAATCGCAGATCAAACCTTTGAGGTTAAGCAGGCATCCGCCTACAACTATGCCAGATGAGGAATGGCTTGAGCTTGATGAGTTATGCAAGTCCACTATTGTATTATCTCTCACAGAATAGGTTCGCTATAATGTCTTTGAGAAAGAATAAAGTGCATGGCAGTTGTGGGAAAAGATCAAAAATCTCTATGACAAGAAAAGTCCAACGAGTCAGATGTATTGGCTGAAGCAGCTTATGGATCTGCGCATGAAGGAGAATGTGACTATGTCTGCTCACTTGAGCCAGTTCCATGCTATACTCAAGAACTTGACTTCGCAGGACATCACTTTTGCAGAGGATGTCACTTCTCTTTTCTTGCTTGGTACTCTTAATGAGTCATGGGATGTATTCCGCACTGCATTATGTGCCTCTACTGCTACCTTGAAATTATTTGATGTTGAGAGTGCTCTTCTGTAGGAAGAGGTTAACCGTAAGAATTTGGATGCCTGTCGTGTGTCTCATGCTATGACAGTTAGAGGCAGGAATGATGGATATGGAAAGTATGGCAGTGGTAGTGGTCGTGGATGGGATTCTCAGAAATCTCGGTCCAAGTCTCGTGGGAAGTCACATAGCAAATCCCATGGCAGTAATGCAGATGTTACTTGTCACCATTGTGGGAAAAAGGGCCATATTAGGCCACAATGCCATGAATTGTGCAATGACAGGTGTAAAGATAAGGGGAAAGACAAAGTGCATGATAAGTCTTCTGATCGTAGCATAGTACCTGCAAAGTCCAGTGTTAAAATTGAAGAGATCAATGTTATGTAGCCTGAGAATATTGATGATGATGATTATATCCTAGCAGCTTCTTCTAGTGCTTCGCAGATGACAGAGATACACTCTATGTATGCACAGTGTTGACTCTTGGACTCAGGTGCATCCTTTCATGTGACACCTTGCCGAGAGTGGTTTCATTCATACCGTACTATTTCGGGTTCTGTGCACTTGGGTGATGACAGCTCTCTTGATATTGTGGGCATTGGTGATGTTAGGCTGGAGTTTCCTTCTGGCAGCAGTTTTGTTATGCAGGATGTACGTCATGTACCTGCTTTGACACGCAGTCTCATGTCAGCTGGACAGCTTGATGACGCAGGATATCATGTATGTTTTGGAGACTCTGCATGGAAGATCACTCGTGGCAAACGTGATTGCGAGAGGTGCCAAGGCTGGCAGTCTCTACCCCTTGATTGTATCAGCTTCTTCCCTTGATCATGTTTTGTCTGTGGGTTCTATCCCACATGTATCTCTTTGGCATGCCCGCTTGGGCCATATGTCTTTGAAGGGAATGAAAATGCTTTCTGGTTTGCAGTACTTACCGCCCCTTGATTATGCATGTTTTGATTCATGCGAGCATTGTCTTTATGGCAGGTAGACTAGGTCTACGCATAAGAAGTCTGGTAGGCCACGCATGAGTGATCCCTTGGCATTTGTACATTCGAATGTCTGTGGGCCCATGCCTTGTCAGTCTATGGGTGGTGCAAAGTATTTTGTTACGTTCATAGATGATTTTTCACAGAAAGTTTGGGCTTATCCCATTAAGCTGAAATCCGATGTCTTGGCTATGTTTCAGAGATGGCTTGCATTGGTTGAGAACTAGTCTGGGTATAGGCTAAAATGCCTAAGGACAGATAATGGGGGTGAGTATGTCTTATGTGCTTTTGAGCAGTTATGTGATGAGAGGGGTATTAAGCGTTAGTTGACCGCCCTCTATACCCCCCCAGAATGGTTTGGCTGAGCGGATGAATAGAACCATCTAGGAGCATGTACACAATATGCTTAGCCATGCAGGCCTACCACAGAGCTTTTGGGCTGAGGCAGTTAGTACAGCTGTGCATGCCATAAACAGATCACCCTCTAGTGGTTTGGATTTCCAGGAGGAGATATGGACTGGAAAACCTCTCTCTTATGCGCATCTCCGTGTCTTTGGATGTGAGGCATTTTGCCATGTGCCTAGGGATAAGAGAAGTAAGCTGGATCCCAAGAGTGTCAAATGCATTTTCCTTGGTTATGGGGATGCATGAGAGATGGGTTATCGTCTCTAGGATCCACAGGCACGAAAAGTGATCCGCACTCATGATGTAGTCTTCTATGAAGACAAAATGCATAGGCAGCCTGAGAGAGTTGTTGAGATCCGCAGGGTCATATTTCAGGAGGAGCAGAGAGCTCCCGCACAACTAGTTGGACAGCCTACAACTGCAACAGATGCTCATGGTCAGGGTGTTGGAGAGGCAGTTGGGCAGGCAATAGAGCCTGCCATGAGACAGTCTACTAGAGACAGATGTCCACCTGATAGATTTCAGCCCTCAATGCATTATGTCTTGGTTACAGATGCAGGAGAGCCTTTCACCTACGATGAGGCTATGCGCAGGGGTGACAGTCACTCCTGGGAGAGGGCTATGCAGTCTGAGATAGACTCCTTGCATAAGAGTGACACTTGGGATTTGGTTTCCTTGCCTATGGGCAAGAAGGCTTTACTATGCAAGTGGGTGTACAAGCTAAAAAGTACCCCTGGACACCCCAAGCTGGCATATAAGGCTAGATTGGTAGCAAAGGGTTTTAAGCAGGAGGATGATGTGGACTTTGATGAGGTCTTTTCTCCTATGGTTAAGATAACCACCCTGTGCTTAGTCTTGGCTTTGGTTGCTCAGCTTGACTTGGATTTATACCAAATGGATATCAAGATGGCTTTCTTACATGGGGACTTGCATGATGAGATTTATATGGAGCAGCCTAAGGGCTATGCAGAACCTGGCAGGCAGCACCTAGTGTGCAAATTGAAGAAAAGTATTTATGGCTTGAAGTAAGCACCTAGGGAGTGGTATCATAAGTTTGATGCCTTTATGCAGTCACAGGGCTATAGCCAGAGTGCTATGGATCTGTGTCTTTACACAAAGAAAGCCTGTGATGGTTCTTTATTGATTTTGGTACTCTATGTGGATGATATGCTGATAGCAGGGAAAGCTCATGATGAGCTAGATGCTCTTAAGGCTCAGCTCAAGAAGAGCTTTGAGATGAAAGATGTGGGATAGGCCGCTCACATACTTGGTATGCGCATTAGATGGGACAGGCATCAGGGACTCCTCTACTTGTCACAGAGGGAGTACATTCATAAAGTCCTTGAGTGCTTCCGCATGTAGGACGTAAAGCCTATTGGCTGTCCATTGCCTTCTTATGTGAAGGTATCACAAGCTGATTATCCGCAGACAGATGAGCAGAGGGCCGAGATGGCCAAGATTCCCTATGCATCCGTAGTGGGCAATCTTATGTATGCCATGATAGCCACTTGTCTAGATATTACCTTTGCAGTTGGTGTTGTGGCACGCTATATGGCTACACCTAGCAAGAAGCATTGGGATGCCGTGAAGGGTATCATGAGGTACCTGAAGGGCACTGCAGATATGTGCATATGCTATGGCAGCCAGGATACAAGAGTCATGGGGTACGCAGACTCCAATTATGTAGGACATGCAGATAGTAGGAATTCCACTTCTGGCTATGTATTCACCTATGCTGGAGGTGCTGTTGCTTGGATATCCAAGGTGCAGAAATGCACGGTCCTTTCTACTACAGAGGTCGAGTATGTTGTAGCCACTGAGGCTTGCAAGGAGGCCATTTGGTTGGGTCGTTTAGTTGATGACCTTGGTATTGATGCTATCCCTACACTGCATTCAGATTCTATGAGTGCTATTCAGTTAGCCAAGAATTCGATCTTTCATGCGAAAGACGAAACACATCGAGGTGAGGTATCACTTCATACGTGGGGTTGTTGAGGACAAGTCAGCTGATCTTGTCAAGATCTCGACTGACCAGAATCCTGCAGATCTGCTCATGAAAAGCCTCTCTACAGAGCGCTTTGCCTTCCTTAGGAGGTTGATGGGCGTGGGATGAGATGACGTCTTTCCTTGTCCTGTTGTACACGTGTAGATGTTGTACTGTCTTTTTTTTCTTTTTCTTTTCACTCCTCACTGGGGCAAATTCACCTTTAAGTGGGAGGTTGTTGGGGGTAAAGGCGCCTCTGCCTAGCCGCCTGTGTATTACTACACTGACAGTCACTGCCATTGCACACTGCAGGTGGCGGGCGCACATCACCGTCACTTTATTCTTTATTCTTTTAGTGATAGTTTGAATAAAGGAAGGCCCGGTCACACATTGTGACTGTTGGAGTTAGGATTTCTAGTCTCTCCCTTTCTTGCTCTTGCTCTCCCACCATAGCTCTTGAGTCCAACCTTCGATCCGTCGCTCCCTTTCAGCTCCTTATTGGGTTTCTCTTACCTTTGGTAGGGATTCCTCTTTGGCTTGGCTTTTGTCCATGACTTTTGGAGTCTCTAATTCATCATTAAGTTGTTTGTTGAGGTCATGCTCATTGATTTCTTTTCTAAAATCCTCTTCCTTGATTTGAGCATCTTCAAAGAACTATGTGACACTAACAAATTCTTCTTCCTCTACCTCTTTTGATTCATTGTCAAAGATGGAGGGCTTATCTTCCTTCTTAGGAGTAGCTATATTGTCTTCAATGTTGATCAATAGGGCTGTGTATTGATTTCCATTTCTGTGACCTATTTTTTGTTGTGAGATCCTTTGGCTCCTTTGTTGCTTCTTTTTTTCATATGAACTTTCTAAAAGCCCTAGTTGTCATGGTAGGGAATAAAGTTCCCACCACCACATCGCTAGAGTTGCTACTTGAATCATCAGCTACGTGGCTGGTAGCCACTTGTATGGGTTCTTGTTCTTTTTGGAGCAATTTTCACATCCTATCAATTGTCCAATGTTTTTGAGGAGGGATTATGAAGAAGCCTTCAAATTTGAATTGTATTTTTGTAGGAGAATGAGTGGAGAGATTGAAGTTTCAAATGAGAGAGAGAGAGAGAGAGAGAGAGAGAGAGAGAGAGAGAGAGAGAGAGATGCGTTGTCTGTCATAGTTTACTTATGGTTTGGTAATCAATACAGTTACCCTTTTCGTGTGTGTATGTGTGTGTGCGTGTGCGTGCTCGCACACGTGCGGGCACGCGTGTGTGCGTACGTGTGCATGTGCGTGTGCGTGCGTGCGTGCGTGGGTGCGTGCGTGTGTGCGTGTGTATGTGTTGGTCATGCTAAGCATTCTTAGCTTTTCTCATGGATATATATCTATTAATTAAACATTAATATTGTATTCCAATTGACACTTCAACCTTTGTAAAATTTCCTCCAATGTTAATACACATAAAAAGCTTAGGATTTTTAAAAAATAACACAAGTGCCCTTTGACGAGGAGATTTTTGAACGGTTTCTCAACACATATCAAGCTTATTGCAATTTGGTTTATTTTTATCAAGTGTTGGTGGGTTCAAAAGAAAAGAGGAACTGGATTCTCTCAAGCATTGCTGGACTTAAAGAAAACATGGTGCACAATATGCCATGGTCAACTACCTTCTCTCTCAATGAAGTCTTGCTATCTGAGTCTTGTGTCTAGGTGGTGTTCCCTAATTTGCACAAGTTGTTTTTGAGTCGAACCTTCACTCCATTGCATCAACTTTGGGCAAGGCACTTTACATCCCTCCTCTCTCCTCTAATATAAGGGTGAGAGAAAAGCATGTATTTTGTTGGACATGGGAATGGAATTACCTAAAGTCCTTGAGATCCATGACAAAAGAGGGCTTCAATTACTATGTGAGGTTAGATTTTCTAGCTTTCATGGTGTGTGGTAACCATGTACATAATCTAGGCATTTTGCCCAAGTGTCACTCAAAGGGCCAAAGTTGAATCACCCAATAATGGTCAAAAGGATCAAGTGTGTTTGGATAGTGAGGAGCAAGCATCTACATCTAAGGCAATGGAAGCTGATGAGTTGAGTCGAAGGCCTATAGTTGGTGCTACAACCTCTATGGCTATGACAACTAAAGGTTTAGTGTATAAGGGAATGTTGGTAAGAAAATGCAAACATGGACAACAAACCTCTTCAAAACTAATTGATGCTAATAAGGCAAAGGAAGATAAAAGGGATTCTAAGCGTAGCATATGTGAAGGAGATAGCTAATCCAAATTATGCCAAATAAAAATTCAAAAAGATGGGTGCATTATCACATGTAAGAGCATTGCCCTTATTTTTCTTTTTTTCTAACTTAAAAGAGAGCTTAGAACAAGTTGATTTTTCTTGTTTGCTTGCTTACACATGCTTGTCCTTTATCTTAAGTACTTTTTGGTTTATATTCAATGGATAATGCATTGTGATTTGACCATCACAGTGGAATGATTGAGGCTCTTGTTATTGATATATATTAACATTTGTCCATATATGATCTATCAAAGAGTTGCATTGCATTGTTGGTTGGTTTTTATTTAATATTTGGAATTTCAATTGTTGCATTTGATATGTCATGGTTTCTTGTGATTTTATTGGTTGGTTGTAGCATGTTGATATTGAAATCTCCAAGAATGAATGTTGGTATTGAAATCTCCAAGAATGAATTTCAATTGTTGCATTTGATATGTCATGGTTTATTGTGATTTTATTGGTTGGTTGTAGCATGTTGATATTGAAATCTCCAAGAATGAATGTTGGTATTGAAATCTCCAAGAATGAATTTCAATTGTTGCATTTGATATGTCATGGTTTCTTGTGATTTTATTGGTTGGTTGTAGCATGTTGATATTGAAATCTCCAAGAATGAATGTTGGTTTATCTAGTGTGTATGTTCTTTTTTTTTCTTTTATGTGAAAGAGGAAGTCAACTAGGTTTGTCTTGTCTCTAATAGACCATCTACTTCACAAGCCCATCATTAATATCATAGTTGCATGTACAAAGTTCAATAATCATTCCTAGTTTCAATTTGGTTTTTTGATGTAGTCTTGTAATGTCATTTGGATTTTCAAATATCACAACTAATTGTGGGCAAGTATTTGATCATATATCAAGAGTAATGAATGAGAATATTTTTCCAATTGTATTGTTGAACAAAAAGCTGTTATGTTTTGTGGTTCTTCTTTAAGTGTAAAACAAGTGTGGTTTTGTAAGAACAAATGGAGGTTTTTAAAGACAATTGTTATTTATTGGTTGTATATCATTGAGTGTAAAACAAGTGTGTTATTGCAAGAACAAATGAAAGTTTTTTGAGGAAATTGATATGTATTGTTTCTATATTTTATTCAATGCACTGATTTAATTGTATTTTGTGTAAAATGAAAACAAATCTTGGATCTTTTCTATTGCACTTTTATTTATTGAAGTTGGTAACAAGGTACATATTTTGTCCAAAAACTTGGGACTTTTAGATGATTTTCAAAGAACACCTACTTATTATGAACGTGTCATATTTGTTATAAGTCCCTATGTGCCCCTATGAGTGAAATTCCATTCAATCACTAAAGCTTCAACTTCTATGTATGCTTTTCTCACTCTACTTGGCTTATCATTGGATAGGTCAATATACTGTTATTGATTTACTGGTATTGCAAAAGTTGAGTGTAGTGTTAAACTATCCATTGTAAGTTGATTTTCCTATGTATGCAAGTTTTAAGACTTTAGGTTTCAATGGATCAAAGGGTGATATTGAAAGTTTTCATGAGAGCAATTCATCAACCAAAGTCTAACCAACTTGCTTGTTCTTATTTTGTTCTAGCGCAAGTGTAGTTTTTGGCCTTTTCTTCAATGATATTGATATTTCATTATATGCATCTTGCCACCTTTCACGAATTCTTAGTAATATATTCTAGTTGCTATGGAAATATACATCAAGCTGAAGTTATTATTTGTAATAGTTACTTGAGTCTATGTGTTTGTTGTAGTGTACGTAGCATATTCTTTCCTTTTTCCATTTTTTAAACTTACTATAACAATTCAAGAACTAATATGCTCAAAAACAAGAAATGATGAAGGGATGATTGTTGTGGTGGTCATAGCAATGGTTGACATATTGATGGTAAATGGACATCCATTCACACTTTGAATATTTTCGATGGATATATGGACCAAGATTACACTTTGGTATGCATATAAAATAAAACACAATATGATTCACATAATAGTTGATGTTCTTTCAAGGAACCAAAAATATCAAAGATAAACTTCTACATGAGTCTAAAGAAACTAGATGAACCATGTATACCATTAAAAGCATCACCTTAAATTCATTTGCTTCTAGAAAAGGGATATTATATAGTTTGCACACAATTCTAGCATTACTTGTTACACATAAACAAATAGAAGAAAGACTAGTAAAGTGGCATAATATTGGACAGAATGCTAAGAATTCATATTGATAACACATAATCCCTATTCATTCAAGCAATGCAAAGAAAACTTACAAATTGTGGTAAGATACATACCCATAATAACTAATTCCTTGTTTTGTAAAAAAAATAAATGTAGGCTAATGTAGCCATAAAGATTACAAGAATTTCGATTTGAACAAGGCCGCTTGTCATAGTATACTACTCATGTCACTCATTGCTTGGAATAAACTAAGCATTTCAAGCAACAAGCTCATGGAACACTTTTTTTGGAAGATTTGCAATTGGCAAAAAAGAGTCCAAAATAATAACTTTGCTACATGAAACATTATAAAATGTGGATAGCAAAAACTCTAGACTAAATATCACTAAAAACTGGCTATAAAAATTATTGAGATTTTAAGTAGCATCAATTGAAATTTTTTTAAACCAATGAAATATCATATTTTTCAAAAAATTAAGATGTACAAGAATTTATGATAACTTTGAGATCAATTCTAATGAGTTTGAACCCTAATTGTTAGAACTACAAGAAGACTATCAATTGCTACATGCTCCTATTGAGTACAAAGCACACTTGCCAACAAAGCAAGTGTAGCATTAAGTACAAACTATGAAGACTCTATCAAAGAGTTGGTGGAACTATCAAAAAGATGAAAAGGTAAGAATTATAGATAAACAAAACTAATATGATTACAAGTATTGTTGCTATATTTCTAATGGAAAAATTTCAATTCTACATTGAAAGTTAGTATGAATTTAACAATATGCCCAATATAAACTTTAATGATATGGATGCATCAGTTTTTTGGTAGTAGGATTTTAAAGATTTTCTTTTGTCATCATTTTTCTCTTGAATCTGTGTTTTGTTGACAATTGTGAGCCCTTTTGTGCATATAAAATTTCCTAGTGTAAAAAACACATAATCTTTTTTTGCTAGCTCATTACTAGTCTCCATTGTTATATTAACGAGCTCATCTAAATCAATTACTAAGACATGTATGAAGTAAAGTGTTAGTGATTACGATAATGTTTCTTTTTGTCATTTTAAAGTCAATATATTGTGAACAATCACCATTTATCTAAGTATTTTGAAATTAAATGTATTCTAAACTATAACTAAAATGAGAACTATTGATTACTATATTCTACAAAATCAAGCCTTCTATGTTATAACTAAAATAAGGATTATTGAATATTTTATTTCAAAAAAGCAAGTTTTTGTATTTTAAAATATAGTTTATATTGTAATATACGAAAACTGCGAAGAAATAATGAATATTGTATATTGCTGAATTTCTCTATTGTACGAAAGTTATTGAGAAATATTGGATACAATATAAAACTAAATTTCTACATTATACGTAAGTTACTAAGGACTACTAAATACTATATTACATGAAAGCTATTGAGTAATTCAAGAAACATAATTTCATAACTAGGATCAAAGTATTGCCAATGATGTTTAAAAAAAAAGAAAGTATCTAATCTTATTCACTACAAGATACAGGCTTCATATCCGATGTTCAAAGCGATAAAAAATGTTCATTAAAAATTTCCCCAGTTGTCACTAAACACGTCAATATTAGTGTCTCCATAAAACTGTTGCTATATGCGTTGCTATCAGCGTCGCAATTTTTGTCAATTTTGCGACGTATATAGTGATAGTTTGCGATGCGTATTGTGACGCCAATAACGACTCGTGTAGTAAATTTGCGACGTTAATAGCAATTGTTATAGAAAAAAAATTATGGTAGGGCAACTTGCTGCCCTACCATGTATAGCACTATGTGATGTATTTATATTCTACAAATGAAGTACATGTTAAGTGCACAATGGTCGTCAAGATGAGCACAAAATGTACTTGAACCCACAAGATTGATACATAGAATAAGTACAAGATCGTTGTTGAAAACTCATAGAATTATGGCAAGATACAAAATGATAACAACATAGCACATAGAAAATGCATGCATAAATCATAGGACCAAAAAAGAAGAGGATGTGTACTCCATGAATTCAAGCGCGAGCTATAGATTCTCACCATCTGAAAGCTCGTCCTGACGCAAAGGAGCATTGAATGGACTCTGCAAAATGAACAACTACACATTAGTCCACCATACACAATGCATTTTAACAAAAATAATAACTACGGACAAGAAAGATGATTGACTTATTGGGCTTCTGCGTGCTATCGATCAATGTAGTGAGACCGTGTCTCTCTGCATGTCAAGTCTCCATGCCGGTGGGATCGTGGTTTGTAATGAGTGTTGCAAAGAAAATAGAATACAACTGTTAGAAACACGATTGCCAATACAATTGATATTGCAAATAAGAAAGTGAGAAGAATAAAAGAAAAACTTACAAAGTCCTCTAGATAAATCCTATGGTTGTTACTCCCAAGATGATGGACCATCCCTGCCTCTAATCATGCCCTCGCTACCTCTCATCTACTGTCGTCAACGTCCTAGGGAATCTGTCGCCTCCTCCTTGAGTCTCCGCCAGTCATCTACGTCTAGCTACTCAGGCTTTGAGATGCCACTCTTGAGTGCCTTGTGTGCATCTCATCGTATGTGTAGCATGTACGCATGTATGCACTCCATCATCCACCTAGTGGAAAACCTCTCTGTGATGGTAGGTACCATAAACTCCTCGTGCAAGAATGCTACTATATAGTCCTTGCTCCCCTCGGGTATGTTCTTCCAATGGTCCAAGACGTTGTGTCGAAAAACTTGTTGGCACAACTCTCTCATGTGAGACATTGCCCTCCTCCCCTCATCATTCATGATTACAACTCTTGTCCTATTATCTACGAGGTATCCATACCCCTTTGGGGTATGTCTAAGGTGTGTCCTCTCCCACCTATGATCGTGCTCTTGGGCATAGTCAGGAGATCCCTGTAGATTTGGTGTACCCACGGGGATGGTATCTCTCAAAGTAGCATCCATAGGGGTGCCACCTGCAGATGGTTGAGTAAAAGCTAGAGTCATTGGAGTAGATGTCTCCACAGGGTGTGACAAACCCTAAAGGTGACACACCTCCACCAGAACGATGAGACGAAGACATTGCATCGGTGTCTTCATAACAACCACCTGACCCACAAACATGTACAAGAGCAAGGAGTAGCACATGTATCTCGAGTTAACCATGGGCTCACAACATCCACATCTTCGGAGCATCCCCCAGAACCACTCCCTCTATCTGGGCCCAGTCTAAAGCATCGACCTTGTCTACTAGAAACCTAAGCATTAGAGCGTGTTGAAGTAGATCTAATAATGGAACAACCTGATGGTGTCTGAGACGGCTCTTGGTCTGCCATATCTCTAAATCGGGCCATTTGATTTGGAGACACTCGTATGAATCTCCTACACTCCTCATTGCTGATCCCTTGACTCATCCTGCTCTCCAAAAATCGTCAAAAGGTCACCTGCACAGATAGAAAATGATGTTAGCATAATCAATATAAAGATTTAAGCAAAGCACGATAATATGACTGAAAATTTTGATATTACTTAAAATGCATATTCTAGAGTACCCTTATAAGCGATTCATCAACAAATTGAAAAGGTGGATGTTGCAAGTATGATGTAGCCTATGGTCCCATGTTAATCTCCTGGCACAACTCCACATACACTGGAAGGTTGATAGATAGGTCACCCCAAAAGGATGAGTCCACCTCGTTTTCAAAGAATTGCTGGCCTTCTATCTTTTCGTCATCGTTACCTGAATCTGCCTCCTTTGCATGCTTCAAGCCATCTTTGACCTCCATCCCTTGAAATATCGACCCCTCCACCTGCATACTCTTCTCATCTATGTTGAGAACATTGCTTTCATCATGCACTCTCACACTTCGAGGAGTTGAAGGCACAACATACCACCATCGAGGTTATCGAGGGTTTGGATAGAAAATTACAGGTCCAAAATCATATACAATAGAGATTCAACATTTGTGACATATCTGTGTCGTGAAAATTTTTAAAAGAACAATTCATGCACCTGTTCACAATGGGTCAGCAAGACAAATGTGTTGCACAAATCCTTCTATCTTTTCTCGGAATCTATTTTGAGAAATCCAAATGGACCTCATCGAACGGTTGCCCCGGCTCCTTCCAATACCACTTTGAACCACTGCACATCGAATATGATCATGGAGAAGCTATGATAATCCACTAGAATAACACTTTGCAAGTTCCCAAAATACTCTATCTCATCTATAACGGTGTTTGGATCCGTGGCCCGTTGTTGGCTCTCTTACCATGACACCACAAGCCGTTGTGGAGTGCATTTTATCGATGTGCTCGACACGAAAATGTTGCTCGCATGACCAGCTGCAATGTATATTTTGTACTGTACATTGAAATTGTTAGATTAGTTGTCACATATAAAATCTAGATACGACAACTTATAAAACATGTGGTCCCCTTTAGACTACATCCCTTTGAGAATTTCCGCTCCTCAGTTGAGACCTCCACCCCTTTACAAGAAGCTGCGATCAAAGCTCCATGTAACCATCGCATAGACATAAACCGTGGCATCTCCTCCATGCCCTCAGGTGTGTACAATGTCAAAAATTTGATTGCGCTTCTTCCCGATCTTTCTTGGCTTGCTCGTACCTAGTGAGTCACGTCTCCATGGATGCATGGTGTAACATACAAAAACGATTCACTTTCTCCTTCATTGCAGCATCCATCATTTTTTCTATCCCATTTCCGACCACCACATCTCCGGTTAGTCTATCATTGTCCTTCAGCGACCATAGCATACTGCTATCTAAATCCATCGTTGGTAGCCACTATGAAATATGCACTAACACCTCCGACACAAAGCCTTTCAGGGTTTTCATGAAGCACTCTAAGAAAAACATCTATCGCATATGGACGGATCCTGAAATCTCCACTTCATCTACAAGATGCACCATGAGATGTGTTTGTATCGTGCGCATGCTGGTGGGCAGGTACTTCTCAAAGAGACAGACTGCCTCCATTTCTCGTCGTCGTACGGATTCAATAGAGGATGTCTTGATCTCCTTTTGTGAGATCCATTGCACTAAATTTGACAACCTATAAATCACCCCGCGCATTTCTGAAGTGAGGCATCCCATGATCGTGATCGTTGGTAGTACAAACTGCTACAAACGAAAAAGCATTACAAACACCGATTAGACACTAAATAGCAAAATACGAAGGCCACTTATAATCGAGGCCAGTACAAACCTGACATATCTTATGCCAATCATGGGATTTTAGCTACGATAGTTGATCGTCTTTAGAAAAAGCGGATCTAAGGGAATGCATCATACCTATCAGGGTGTGGATAGCCCTGATAATTTGCTTCACAATGCGCTCTTCTTTAGTGGACAGAACCCAAGGAGTGAGAGGTAGTTGCAAGTAACCATCATCGCTCCAAAGCGCCTCCATCTTGCTTACCTCCTTCAAATCCATTCATCCCCCTATAGTGTCTCTCTTTCTTGTGATGTGGTCCCATAGTAAGCTATTCACATTTTAAAAAATATGCATGGGATCCAACAAGTGGTTGATTTATAATAAGTGAGTAGAAATTCGAGAACCATCACATTCCATTTGGATGTGACTCTGTGTGGACCGTTTTAACTCGTACCAGCTTTGGGCATTCATTCGGTGCTGGAGGTTGTCCAAGAAAACCTTCCCTTAGTTCATGACCCTTCGGCAAGAAAGTGGCGTATCCTTGATATACCATATTCTTTATGGTTCGTGACTTTCGGGAGTCTAATTGTGGCCCACACGATGGACATGCATGATAACCTGAGGTAATCAGACCTGTCCCAACACCTCTATTTAGTTAACACAAACTTAAATAAGCTATGTTAGATATCACACAACAAGAATGGAAGTCTACTTACCTGAGCACTCCTCGAACCCCAAAAAGTCATGCATAGTCCACATGAGAATGGCTTGTATATTGGTGGACCGTTGACTATCGTACTTGCTCATATCTTCCACGGCGACCCCTTCCTCCCACAAAATCTTAAGCTCATCAACTAATGGACGGAGATAGACGTCCATATTCTTGACTTTGTAGCGCCCATGAACGACGAGCAAGCTAAGGATCAAGTGTCATTTCTTCATAGAAAGCCATGGTGGAATGTTAATAAGGACTACTAGCCATACATTGTAAGAAGTTGAGCGGAGACCAACTGTGGATCTATTCTGCGCATGCCATGTTGTCAAGCTTGTCATGCACATGTGATGTATATGCAGAATAAGTGGAAAGCGTCTAAGAACTTTCTAAGGGATGGTTTGCTCTTGCAAGTCCTATAGATACCTATGAGCACCACACTTTGGACATGTCTCCATAGTCCCATATTCTCCTCGAAACAACATGTAATCGTTGACACATGCATGGATGCTATTGTAGTCCATGTCAATCTTTCGTAAAACATGTCGCGCATCATCACAAGACTCAAGCATGATATTTTCAAGTGGTAATATATGATACTTTAGCAACTTGAAAAAAAATCATAAAATAACTTGAAAAAGCATGTGTTTTTTATAATGGTATCGAAAAAAATCAACAGAGTGTACGTAGAATGTGCTTGAACAACTCGATCACACTCGCATCGCTCCACTCGTATCTTGCCTGCACACTCAGGAGTGCAAGTAGCCTCTTCAGGCGAGGTACTCGGCACCCATCATGTAATGGTATGGATGCTTCCTCTCTTAGCAGATCACATGCCTTGGTATCCATGGGCATCAATCGTTGCCTCCATCTTAGGCTCCAAGATTGGAGGAAGGTCCAAAAGGCTGCATGTCTCCTTTGGTATTGATGATATAGACTGAGTCATGCCTTCCAAGTGGTGGATTGGCTCAAGCACTCTATCCATCGCATGCCCACGAACTTTTCTAACTGGCTGCAATAGGTGCATTCCTCCTTGGGATAAGAAGTCACCTCCCAGTATAAATTTTACGGCCACGTCTAATGTTTTTGTATATGATATTCAATTAGTTTGCGAATGTAAGGCATGATTGATACATAGGTTTCTTACCATTTGGTTAAAGTCTGAGATTGCCTTATCAATGATCTTCGATTGGAACTCCCCGAAGTGTCGTACATGTTCTGTAGACAAGCGATGCTTTCATCTAATTGCTGCTTGCATTGAGAGCAAGGGCATAGGACACGCCGATTAAGATATGCCTCGCAATCTTGGACATCATGACCATCATCATTTTCCATTTTGTCTACGTTACGACAAACAACAATTTTTGTTCTCATTCTCTTTTTCTTTTTTTATTTGCTTCCCTTCATCCTTCTTTGCTTCTCTCTCCCTCTCTATTTCTATAAATGTTTCTTTATCCCCCCCCATCTTTGACTTTGATTTTAGTGAGATGCATTGAGTGTGAATGGAAAGGTAGAGGGAAGTGAGAGTGGGGAGGGAAGAGTTAAGAGTGCTCATCCTTGCAACTAAAATATAATCCTCCATGGATTTGATCCAAAGTCTAGCATATGTCTCGACATCGGGGGATTTTATTTGTTTTGAGAAGGGATTTCTTCTCTTGTAACTCAATAGAATTAATGCCAGTTGAAACGTCTTCGTTTACAACACATAACAAACTAGTTTAATATACATTATTAAGATTCCATATCAACCTTCTTATATTTTAACCTAAATTTTTAGGAGCTATTGAGCTTGCACAAGTAGAAGGCAAAGAATCATTTTTTATTTAAGTTTTTCCAATAGCTAAGAGACATTACATCATGATAAGAATCCTATTATAAAGATTTGCCCATAGAAATTAGATACATTAGTACTATGGTATAATTGAGGTTTGGTAAAAACCTCTAGGATCTTGTATTTGGAAGAAAGGTCTCGAGATAAACTTCATTATAATAATTTTGCCAGCGAGAGCAACCTAGAATGGTAACAATATCAGCCTGAATCACTTTAGTTACTTTGTAATAAATATAATGATTTAGATGAATTTTCCGTCCTCCTATAAAAAGAACAGGATTAACTCTAGATTCCTTCAAAATGAACATTTAATAACTTTTAGATTTTCCATCCACCATATCTACTTAAGGTTGGTTCTAATATAGGGAAGATGATCTGCATTGACAAAAGAAATACATGCCATTTCATATTCAATACCTTTCATGATGAAGAAAGATCATAAAGTCAATCTAAGGTGTGCACAAATTGATACCTTTTCATCCAAATTCTAGAGAGTGCATGGCCTTGCAAATTTAGAGACTATAGTCATATCTAGGTACATATCTATATTTGTAACATGTTCATCCATTGAATCCTAATGGCACAAATTTATCAAGAGGTAATCAATGTAACTTCTGATCAAAACTCCCTTGTAATAATCAAACTCCATTATCTCAAACTGCTTAAGTCTACCTCGTAGGGAAAGTTCCACCACCTCAACCCCACAAGAATCAACCTAAAGCAAGCCTAAATCATGAATATAGTCTCCTACTATGGTTATCTAACATTAGCTTAAGATAAATCCTTTACTATCATCTCTCAAAATTAAGTAGAACATTGCATTGGTTTAAAGAGTGTGAGAAATGAGGGGGAGTGATATGCATCAACCACTTTATTAATAAGGTATAGTCTCAGCTCAGCCTCCCTAAAATAACATTGATTTTAATCTAGGATGACACATTAGGATAGTTGACATTCGATCCTTCCTAACTTGACCTAATCTAGCATTTTAGATTTTTAATGGAATTCTCTTGGCTAACCAAGACCACTTTGATGTATGAAAAATCCATGGCCAATTTAAACACCCACTTCCCTTGAGGAGCAGCTTTAGTTTTCTAACTAACCTAACACAATTTATCCACCTCTCTCTGCACTCTTCGTTTCATGTTCTCTCTCCCTTCTCTCTCTCTCTCTCTCTCTCTCTCTCTCTCTCTCTCTCTCTCTCTCTTTGTTGCCCCTCTCTTTGTTTCTCTCCGTCCCCTTGTTTTCTCACTCATTCTCCTCTCTCCCTCCCTTTCTCTCTCTCTTTCTCTCTTTCTTTGTTATCTTTCAAGTTTATTCTCTCTCTCTCTCTCTCTCTCTCTCGTTCTCTCTTTCTTTTCCTTCTCTTCTCTCTCTCTTTCTCTCTCTCATTTCCTCTCTTTCTCCCTCAATGTACCTCATTTTCAAGAAAAACAAACAAAAGAAAAGAAGAAAGAATAAGAACAAACCAAAAGTGAAACTTAATCTCCTATTTTGCATGGAAAAAGCAACATATATAACATCTTTTCTCACCTAGAATAGTAGATGGATTTGTTCCAAAGAAAGACAATGTGTTTTTGGTTGGTCAAGACATGCATGCTAGATGGTGTTCAAGAGACTAAGCTTGACCCATCTAACAAGTTGGAAATTTATCTTTCTAGATATAATATTTTCTTTAACTTGATATGTAGGGACAAAGGGGGCATGTTGATGGCCATCCAAGAAAGGATGAATTCAACCTTGCTAAATAATGACCATGATGGGACATTGCTTGGGGTAAGGGTGAAAATGAGTGGTGAACCTTTGGATTGTATCGCCATGTATGCCCCAAATTCGTCGCACGTGTGGGCAAAGAAGTGGAACTAGATTTGTGTTTGTAATATGTTGTCCTTTTCAAAGATTGGAACATGATTTTAAAAATGTTGGTGGTTGATTGCATGGATTGGGTAATACGATTGAGGCTAAAAAGGAGGGAACTCTTTGACATGAATAATAGAACAATCATGCATAGAAATAACTTGGCACAATAGGCACGAGTATTTGACCTGGAGAGGAGCACTTAGAAGCCATATTCTTGCTATGTTTCTTCTCGTGCTTGCCTAACCTATACACCTTTGTCTGTAAGACACTAAATGTTATATTAGGTATAGGGAGCTTATAGAACTATAGATATTAAGGTTCACTTAAGATTTGAAGCTCTATTGTTTGGTGAGGCTTCCATTTTTACATTTCTTTCATCATTGAAGATGATATCAATGGAGAAAGATTGAGTCCCTTTTTAGGTAGTGCTTGTGGAGTTATGTAGAGGGAAAATGTTGGCATGTAGTATCCTAGGAGCAACTAACTGCACCAATTCTTTAAGGGGGACTTGGGCCTAGGACCAATCAGGGAGAGATTGGTTAGGCTCTCTCACTATTTTAAAGAAGATGAATGATGGACAGCCTTGGTTCGTATTACTGTCACATTGGAACACAACTTCTAAAGTATTTGGCATGTAAGTTTTGTGGGGGTTAGAAAAATATTAAGATTGATAAATCATAAATTGCACACAATAACTTGTCAATTCTTGGAAGAAAGTTTCTTCAATGCTCTTATGGAAGGGTGTAAGAAGAGGTAAACTTGATTGCTCTCTCTATCTCAATACCAAGTTTCTTTATGAAGGGGTTTTCTTACCTTTTTTGAAGTCAATCCTATACTTAGCTACAAATTGCATGACAAGGGGTTGAAATGCTTGTATGACCTATGAGATGGGGACAATTGGTGTTTCTCTTACATAGATCACATTGTTCATCAATTTGATTTAACCAATGAAGAAATCAATTGGATTTGCTTAGTGATGTCTAGAGTGAAGAATGAATGGCCCACCACTTTTATTATGCTAATTCCCAACCTGCCTACAATATTTGGGTAAAGAAGGAAGGTAAATCTTTCTTTGCAATTAAGAAGAGGTAGTATAAGAGAACCTAATGCTTGTTCACTTTTGAAAGCAGAGCAAGCATGGAAAATGAAGGATCCTTGAGCTACATTATGGATGTGAAAGAATCGATTGCAAAAGGGTCTCCATGCCATCTCATATTTTAGAATCGATGTTATTCTTTGGGGATTAATATGCAACAAACTCTTGATTAGGGATGCGCTTTCAATGTTCACAAATATTTCTCACTTTGCTTGCTATGTGGAAAAATCAAGAACATATCAATTTTGGAATTCTGTTGAGTGGAGCTTAAAGAGAAGACACGCAATGGGCTAAAGTAAGCACCTACAGCATGGTCTAACAAGATCAGAGAGTATCTTGTTAACATTGGCTTTTATGTTTCTAATGCTGATCGCTCACTTTATGTGAAAAAGGGAGATATAGGTTTGGTTATCATAGTCACATATGTGAATGAATTGATTAGTATAGAGGTGACAGTGATAGTGAAATTACTAAAGTTAAGGATCTTTTGAAGAAGAAGTTTGAGATGGGGACTTGGGTGAGTTGAGACACTTTCTTGGTATTAAGGTAATCAAATGTGATGATTGTATATGGATGTTCCAAAGATAACATGTAATTCTCTTTGCGCCATTGGAGCAAAATATGAAGTTGCGTATTGATGTTGGGAATGAGATAGAATGGCCTACTATATTCAAGAGGATAGTAGAGATTTTGATTATCACAATGTCAGACTTGAGCTATGATGTTGACCTTATTAGTTAGTTTATGCAAGTGCCTAAAAAGCCTCATTTAGATGCAGTTATATGCATATTGAGATATGTGAGGTCCACTTTGCATTATGGACTTTTTCATGAGGCAAGTAAGGATATATATGTGTTTGGATACACAGATGCAGATTGGGCTAGTAGCATGTTTGATAGAAGATCTACCAATAGATTCATGTTTTTCCTTAGTAGTACAATAGTTTTGTGGAGCAGCAAAAAGCAACTTGCAATTTCTTTATTGAGTACAAAGGACGAGTATAAAGGTGTTGCTATGGCAGCATGTGGTATAGTATGGCTGTAAAAGTTATTGGGCAGCTTGGATGTGTAGATAGATGGTCCAATTATCATTCATTGTGACAACATAAGTAACATACAATTGGCTAGGAACCCTGCGTCCCTTGCTTGGATAAAACACATTGAAGTACATTCAACACTTTGAGTGAGAGAGGATACTTGCAAGTGAGATCAACTTGGTATATGCCAACACATTGAAGTACATTCAACACTTTGTGTGAGAGAGGATACTTGCAAGTGAGATCAACTTGGTATATGCCAACACATTGAATAGATGAGATTAACTTGGTATATGTCAACACATAGGATTGCATAGTTGACATCTTCATGAAGGCACTGAGTGGAGAGAAGCTTTGAAAGTTTCGAAGCTTACTTGGAGTTACATAGATGCAATTGAGATTGAGAAGTAGTGTTGAGACAATGAGCTCAACACATGCAAACATTGATGATGCACTGCTAGGTTGGATGGATCCACACATCTACACTTAGTACGTCGATGGTAATTATGGCTCTTACATAGCCACTGCCTTATCACTTATTATATTTGATTTATTACACCTATCTATGGCCATCATAGTTATAGCACCATTCAATTTAAAGTCTGTTATGCATTGTTTGACTTACTAGGCCACTTCTCTTTTTGTTGTACCTTATCTATACATTGTGTACATTGAAAAGTGTGTGAAAAAAGAAAGAAAATATAACAATTTTTTTTTTTTGCCTCCATCTCTTTTCTTGTGTTCTTAAGTGAGTTTCCTCTTGTTTGTATGGTGTGTGTTTGGCACAATAGCTCAATCAAGTCCCCCTACCATGTGATTCACAATAAGATTGAGGGACTTCATAAGGAAAAGCTCTTGCCATTCTACTTTTTCTATATTTATCTCTTCATGGTGATAGGTGAGGTTGAGAGGAAGTGAGGGACGCTCATCTTCTCTTCTCTTCTCCATATTGCGTGCAAAGGTGGATCTAAGGATGTAGATCAAACCAAGTGGCATTGTGTGGATCCTTGAGGCTCACTTATTAAGGTATTGCAACTATGAGATAAGTAGGTAAGTCCACTCTCTATACCCAACAAAGAGGTAAGTAGGTAAGTGTGCTCCTTATACCCAAGCCTCAAGCCGATCTATTGTAGACCTGATAGATTTAGATTTGTCACGAGATCTCGCATGTGAATATGCTATGTAAGAGGTAGCTGTTGACTAAGTGCATTGTGCTCTTGAGCCCCTGGAATGATAAGGGTTGTGTCCAACATTCACAAATGTTAAGCTTGTGAAACGCAACATGCATAATTTGGAGTCGAAGAAACTATACATACTTGTGGGTATATGCAATTCATCCCTATAGCTACCAGTTTAGTAATATAGAGATATTTTACCATTGACCCTATTTCTTGACACTAGATTTTTCCATGAACTCTATTCCTTATACATTGGTGATTTAATGAATAATTATTCAATAATGTGTGTGTGTGTGTGTCCTCCTTTAAGATAAGCTTGCATTTCTAATGACAACCATTTAGGTTCAAGATTTACAACAATATGCTAAAAAATGGGTTTGCAACATTTGAAGTGGATGATTAGGGCTATCCTAGTGGCAATAATATACAAGATGAGCTTGAAGACATGGTAGTGGTTTGAGACAATTTTTTTTTTTTTGTGTACATATTTCTCATCTTTATAATGATTATGCATTACATAAAAGAAATGAGACCTTTGTAATATAAATAAGTTGATACTTCTTTAAAGTCATGTAGTAGGAAAAAAATCAACATAGATTTAGATGAGCATCATGTTTTCCTTTGCTTCCTAATGTCAAACACAAGGGAAAAGGTCTCTACCATAGCCAAACCATGATCAAATGTTAAATTCATGTGCCATTTCAACCAAAGGAGAGATCTTTCTTATTCTAAATTGTCCTCCAATCTCCTCTAGAAGTTACCAAGGGAATGTTGTGATACGAGGGTGATATACCCTTTGCAATCAATGTCGAGTTGCAACTTGCATAATTTTGAATCTACTTATTTGTATCCTCCTCTCCAATCTAGTGGTGTATCTAAAATAGGAAACATCCCTAGGTATCTTTGCAAATGGATCTATCTATATCCACTTCACAAAGTCCCACTATAGCCTCTAAAGATGTCTCCTCTTGTATATATAATGCCTCCAAATATCCATGATGCATGTCTCACAATCTAGGTCTACATATCAAGTCATATGACAAACAATGATCCATAATGCTAGTCCTCTAACAAGAGCATCCAATGAACTCCAATCGATCCAAATCCTCCCTCCTAAGTCTACCATCTTCTTATACTAAGAAAGTGCACACACTTTCATTACTGGTGGCTACCAATGCAAAAAGGATATCACCTCTAGTGAAGGGCCCAATCCATGTAAGAGCTATTATTGTTAGTCCACTCAAGGGGTATAGCTTTTCTGATGCCTCCATCATATCTCTAGCCCATTTGATGTTGCAAAGGCTTTATGTTTCTGCATGAGTTAAGATCTCCAAGAAGGCAATCCATTGTCCCACTATAGAAGCTATTTGTGAAGAGAACCTACCCCTCAGTAAGCTCATCCTCTCTCCAATGGCGTGGCCACTCTCTATCCTAAGTAATTGATTCTGGAGAAGTGGCTCTCTGTATCCTAAGTATTTGATTGAGGAGAAGTGGCATGGGGGGTCCTTTGCCACCAAGTGATGGGGGATCCTTCGAAAAAGTTCACAAAAGTGTCACCACCAAGCAAAGGGGGGCCCTCTGCTGCAGTGAGAGACTTGCCTCACTTGGTGGTGACCCAGACGATGATTGGTGCATGTGAGGGTCACCACCAACAAGCAATGTGGGGGGCCTCCATCCTAGTGAGGAGCCCCCCTCGCTTGGTGGTGACCCCCAGGGCGTTTGATGTACATGGGGATTACCACCAAGTGATGTGAGTGTCCTTCGCCACAATATTTGATATTCAAAAATATCAAAAAGTATTGAGAAGTCCACATGAATGTCACCACCAAGCGATGGGATCCTCCCCTAGGTGATAGGGGATCCTCTTCAACTTCTATTCAATAGTGGTTGGGTGAATCTAGTGGAGTCTTATAGATAGTGATACCCAAGGCACTATAATAGATGCAACAAATCTAACCTTAAAATCCTTTCCCTTGTAGTGTGGATGTGTTGAAAAATCCAATGGATGTTGAGCTACCAAAGTCCTCTATAAACAAATGGCCTATTATCTCCATAGTAGTGAATTCTTCCATAGCTCCACGCCCAAAACAAGGCCCCTCACATAAGCTTCATTGTCAATAATCTACTATGGTTGTCTAGGCTAATGATTCCTAAACTAGAATCAATTTGGGATAAATAATGACATCCCAAGATACCTTATATCTTGAACAACTAGCATCTCCACTTTACCAAATCAAGTTCTTCACGGGACACTTCATCTTACTAATACATGAGTTAGAGATGGCCTAGCAAGAGGTAATATACCGCATGGTAGCAAGTAGAACCTAGTTAGCCACTATCACCCTCCATGCTAATGATAATGTTGTTATGCTCTAGTTCAATTGCTTCTATCTTATGCTTAAGAGAAGGGTGCCAACTAGTGCTATGATATCAATACCCACAAAAAAGCTAAGGTACCTCACTAGAGTGCCACGAGGAATGCGAGTAAAATGCTTATTTGTGTGGCAAAACCAACATCCATAGGATTTATGCTAGTTAATAAGAGCCCCTAAGGCTCTACATAGATACAAAAGCTCTAAAGTTCTTGTCTCCATCAAAATAAACCTCTCTGTCATGTGTAACTCTACATCCAAAAACTCCTCAAACTCTTGGATGGGTGATTTATCGCAATAGATCCTAACAACCTTATCCTTAGAAAAGAAACTCATGGCCTCTC
Source organism: Lygodium microphyllum (assembly GCF_053477565.2). Taxonomy (NCBI): domain Eukaryota; kingdom Viridiplantae; phylum Streptophyta; class Polypodiopsida; order Schizaeales; family Lygodiaceae; genus Lygodium; species Lygodium microphyllum. The sequence goes on from NC_141139.1 coordinate 33,770,211, forward strand.
CTACAAATGAAAAGAGAAGACAAGTGATCATTGAAGATATATGATTGGAATTTTGTGAATGCTGTAAAAACTTGCAAAACAAGATTAAATTTTCTCAATTTTGGGATATGTTTTGGAGACTATCCATCTCTCTTTCGTTATTGCAAAGTTTTCCAATTGTGTCAAAAGATGGAGATGTATGGTTTGATCCCATGTTGAGAAATGGTAGGGTTTGTGGAGAGAAATACGGTGTATAAAAACATCGAGACAATGAAACTCAAAAACATTAAAGAAAAAAATGAATGAAGAATGATAAACATAAAATCATGTTGATACAAAGAAGCAGAGCGCACATATCAGTGTGTTGTCTTGTACAATAGTACTTGGAAGGGATCTATGGTATGAAAGGAGTGAAATGTCGTCCTTTGAGCAAAGGTGTTGATGACAAGGAAAGGAGCTGCTCTATGGAGGAAGAAAAATGCAATCCTTCGAGCAATGGAATATCATAGTAGACATTGGAAGATGGACAGTAGTAGAGGGAGCAAAACATGGTCCTCAAGAGCCGTCAAAGATGAATGATATGTTGAAATCTCTCATGGATGATGGTTAGTGCAAAGGCAATTGTTGGTTAGCCCTTCACGAGTGAAGAACACACGAAAAAGTAGGAGTTTGATATAGGGTTGATAAAGAGTGTACATGTTGTAGATGGCCTAAATCCATTGCAAACATGCCTCCATAAAGTGGCTAATGGCTAGAAACTAACCTTGGGTGCTAGAGTGGCAATAGGAGCTGGAAACTTACAATAATGACAATGATGATTTGTTGTGTAGCTCCTCGGATTGTGTAGTAGATTCGGCAATAACCTAATGAATCAAGGTGGTAGCAGATTAGCTCCAAAGGGTAGCATATGAGTCACTCCCATCAGAAGCATCCAAGCTTTGGAGAGGTGAAGGTGAAGAATGAGAATGAACTGTAAAGTGATGAATGTCAATGCCTTGTTTGCCACACGAGTCATTGAATTATCTAGGGGAGTGCCTCGACTCTCTCGAGTGGTACCCAAACATTTCAAATAAAGCCTTTTTAGGGCTATAAATGGAAATCAAATCAAGAATTAAAAATGTCTGCTAGGAGTGAAAGAGACATTCTCCGCCTTGTAATCCAAGTATTATACTTAGGACACCTGTAAGGAAGAATAATGGACTGTGCGTTGATGGTACCTCAAACTCGACCTTGAGAAAGAAGCCACTAGCTCTATGTCTCCACTAGTAAGAATGTAAAGATACAAGTGTCAAGTCATAACTCAAACATGCAAGACCTCCACCTAGGTAAAACTTGTAGATCTTGGGTATCAATATGTGAGATGGCAACTTGATATTGACCACGCCATCCAAGGGGAGCTAAACAATGCACAGGCTTTTCACCGAAGTGAACGAATGTCCACAAGAGGAGTAATAACTCCCTTTAAAACTCAAGAAAGCATATCCTCCTTTGAAGATAGAAGATAAAACTGCCTCTAAATGCCCCTTTATCAAATATAGGGAATATGAAAACTCATGGATCGTGACCTGTAGGACATCACATCATGGTGGTCTCCAAGAGGCCTTATAACATTGTGAGATCTTAGAGCCTCCTTTTGCTCACAAGGGCTTAGTGTGCATTGTATGTACCTTATTGCCTTGAGCATAAATATTTGATAGCCAATACAAAACAAAATATTGAGAGGTAGATGCATATACTCTAATGAGGTAGGGAGTAAAGGTCAATGACCACAATTTGTAGTGGTATAACTTTGCCATAGCACTAGTGTGTCAAACCTATGGAGGGAGGATGGGAGAGAGAAGATAATGGTATCTCCCGATGATGTAACAAAAATAGATAATTTGAAATCTAAGACTTTTGTTGATTCCAAAACCTTTCTTTACCTCAATGGTAGAGTATACTCTGATATATAGTGATATCATGTTAAGAAACAACAAGCTTTATGAGGAGAAATACAATGTATATGACAAAATTGAGACAGAGAAACTCAAAAGCACCAAAGAAGAAAAAGAATGATGAATGATAAACATTGACTCATTCCAACAGAGTAGAGGTTGAAGAAAACTACACTATCTTGGTTAATCAAGTGGTAGCACATGGAAGGGACATGCATTGTGAAGGGAGCAAAATGTAATCCTTTGAATAGAGGTGTCGATGATGAGAAAACAAGTTTTTATGGAGAGCACAAAATGAAGTCCTTTGAATAATGGAATATAAAAGTAAACACAGAAAGATAAAGAATCTTAGTAGAGGGAGTAAAATCCAATCCTCAAGATTTGTCAAAGATGAAGAATATGCTAAAATCTCTCCACAATGGTGGCTACTATTAAGACATCGGGCAGCCCTTTAGAAATAAAGAAAACACAAAAACAAAGGTATCTAACATAAGGCTAATAAAGAGGGTGTAACCTTCTATAAATGGCTTGAATTTATTCCAAATGTAGCCTCCATAAAGGGGTTGGGTTGGTAATATAGGCTAGAAATACATAATAACAATGAAGATGAAGATGTTTTGTTGTATCAATCAAGGAATGGGTGATATCAACAAATGCAACTAGAAATGATGAATAGGTCATCAAGCTGAAAACACAAGTTGAGGAACTCAAATAAGACAATAAGCTGAACAACTCCTCTAACAAGGCAATAAGCTGTACAATTGCCAACCGAATCAAGGTGCAGTAGCAAATCAACTTTAAAGGGCAACACACGAGTCACTTCCACGAGAAGCATCCACTAGGCATTGGTGAGGTGAAGGTGATCAACAATTGGGAAAGAGGGAGATTGACTCAAGAATGAGAGTGAAGCGTAAGTGATGAATGACCATGCCCTATTTATAAGCACATGAGTCACTAAACTCTCTAGGATGGCACACTGACTCTCAACTGGCACTAATCAATCATATAAATGCAGCTTTTTACGAGCCGTAAATGGAAGCCAAGTTAAAAATTAATGAAATACAATGAACCTAATGACTTAAGTATCTCAACAACCCACTACAACAATGTTTTCTTTCCAAAGAAAAGAAAGATCCATTTACAAAACCTTAGAGAATCCCCTTGAGGTGAAATACAAGGAACTTTGAAAATAGTGGAACTGATTAGATAGGCTATAATACAGAACTATCTGAGGAGTTCTATAGAAAAAAGCACTAGAGTCCTAGGTCCACAAGAAGACATGTCTACTCATCATCTCAAAGGCTTTCTCCATCCTCTCCCATCTCTCGCAAAAAGTGTGGATTATCTCTATATAAATCCTCAAAACAATGTAATTGTGTGGACACAACTTGAAGGTCAATAACATGGCTATACCTTGCAATCCAAATGTACCATGCTATGATACTAGCAATCAACTCCCATCTATGACTGTCCATGGGTCCACAATGGTTGTGAAAAACTTAAAAGTGGGAGCCCTACTCAGCATCTTTGCCCAATAATTAGGAAATACAAGCTACCCTACATAGCTTCATATCCATATATTAAGCCTCTATATGTGACCCAAGCTATACGTCTTTGATGTGCCATGAAATGTTGTCCTAAGCGCTCTCCTCCACACATCCTAAGCTCTTGGACAATCCCATAGGCAATATTTCTATCTCCTCTCACTCATCACATCTGACGCATGCCACTAGTTCTCTATTGCATCAAAGCCAAGTGTCCGCTACTAAGCTCCTATGAGAAAATAGCCATAAAAAAAAAGGGATATCTTCCTAGGCCTAAAGCTCATCTAGCCTCTAAAAGTTTGATAAGTTAAAACAATAGGAGATAGCTGTCAGCCGTGCTCTGATCCTATTCATCTATAACCTGCTCCTCAGCGTAGTAGTGTGGCCAAAGATGGCCATGTCACATAGCCTATCAAGAAACAAATCCCTCCATACCCAATATCTTGGATCCCATTATAATCTCTGTAGAAGCCTCCTCTAATAAGCTCAATATCTCCATCCATCTACAATGCAGCTGGCTAGGTCTTAGTCAATATTCCACTTCCTCTCAAAAGTGTGCCACTACTCTGATTCTCTCTCTAGAGCATCATGTGAACTCTGAGGTCCAAGCCATCTCAGTGGAGGTGTCCATTCCCCTCTACCAAAAAAGCAAATGCCCCATCTCTGCTAGTCAAAGGGACCACTAGAAGGATGTCCCTATGGCATCCACCACTTAGGAAGTACTCCCTCCGTCACAACCTCAAAAATAGCCCAAGCTCCCCTGAGACCCTGTAGTCTCTGTCCCTTGCTGCAGCAATCTCTGTTCAATAGCTGTCAACTTGGTAATACAGATGCTTCTCTTTTTTATGTGTTTTACTACTTTTGAACTTTTTGTAGAGCTCATTATGGAGCATTCTCTCTTTGTATATTTATGATATACTGAGCAGTTGCTTACAAAAAAAAAAACATGAGACGAATTGGAACCCGACAATCACATCCACCACGTTGTTTTAGTTATCTAATTACCTACCACATTATGTTTGACACATAAAAGCAACTTCCTTAATTAACCCGTTAATCACATGTTCCTTTATGTAATTTAGGGCATAGATACAAAGACAAGATAAAACAAGATCAAACAGTTCCTTAACTTATCTTCAGATTAATATTTGTATCCCGCCCATACAAGAGAATTAAGTGTCCCTTTCTGCCTCCATAGAAAAATCCATCCGTATCCCGAAAATAAAAACCTGAAGGTTTGTCCTACCAAGATTCTGCCTTGTAACTAGTATCAAGGCCTCAAGATCCCATCTCGAGTCACGTAGAAATAACTTCTATGATGCTTTTATCCCCTCTGAAAATTACAACTCTATTTTCCATCCTTTTTGAAAGATACAAAGTGACCACAAAGTCCAAGTTGCATGATATAAGATGGGTAGTGTAGCTGGTGCTGCTTTGTAACTTGGTCCCTATATATCCAAGATCATTGGTTAACACGCTTTCAAATGTATGACAATACCGATATCTTGATTCAACTATGGTTAGATAATACTCAGTGACCAACTATGGCAGCAGGACCAAACCTTGGTTGCTTCAACTTTTGAGACATTAATACAATATTACTACAGTGTCCACAGGATGTCACTCATAAGCAATCTGATAGAGCTGTTGAATACCTGAACCGAGAAAATTCCACCCATAATGGCAGATAACAGCCTGGCTTTGAGGACTTTAGCCACATGTATATGGAACATTTCTACCACAAATGCTAGTAATTTGTCCTTCAAGCCCTCTCCACAACGTGCCCTTCCAGGGCAATGAAAATATGCCCTTCCAAATCTTGGGATGTGAAAATCAAGAGGAAACACAAGGATTTTACCTGCTCCTACAGCCTTTGGGAAAAAATAGGAGGATCATTCTGTCAATTTTCTTAATCAATATAAAGGCTGCTTGAAAACTCTCTGCTGTTTTTCTGGAAATTAGTAAATTTCTTAAATGCTATCTAAGAAAATACAAATTTTGAAATGAGACTTCACAATTATAAGTGTATGAATGTTTTGAGCATTTACATAACACTGAGCGGATTTCCCCTCCCCCAGAAAATAAACTCCACTCTCTCCCTGACTCGGCATTCTATTTGTTTCAAGTTGGCTTTTTGGGGCTGGGTAGGGGGAACAGGGGGTGCACTCCAAGCAATAAGAAGAAAGTGAGGATCACAGGGAAGAGACACAGACATTTCTGTGCTTTGTCAGTTTCAATTCACATGGCATTTTGTCCTCGTAAAAGGGCCATAGTTGATCCCAGTCCTCCAGTTCGTCTAACCCACGATTTTCGAGAATCATTTTTCTTCCTAGAACCTTTCTCTGCACCTGAGTCACCATTTCCTTGCTTTGTTTCCACAAAATTTGCATTGCCACTGCACCCTTCAGTAGAGGTCAAGTGTCCACATTTAGAGAGTTCTTCTTTCTTTTTGTCAAGCACTTCTGCAATCTCTTGCCAGGTCGTTGTTAAATCTCCTGGTTAAAAGTGCAGAACTGTCATCTTTGTAGTAGTAACACAATTCATAAATACATACAGATAAGCACAGAACAGATGCTATGCAATGGAATGCATCATCAAATGCACATATTATATGCAAATATAGGTTGCATTTGATTTCATAGATGCCAATAACTATCAATTCATGGATCTTCATGTTTAACAAAATTACCTGAACCATTCACTTTGTTCTGATCCTTTGTTTCTGTGGAAGGTCTGGATGGTTGGCTATTAGCAGTGATGCCTTTGTGTGAAGTGCACAGACCACCACCATCCATTACACTTTTAGAGACATCAGGCAAACATTCTGCAGAAGAGCTTACACGGTTGTGTTCCCTAACTGCTATATCAGATGCTTGGCATCCTGAACCATCCTTCTTGATGTCCTTTGAAACACTTTCCACTAACCGTACATCAAGTAGGGATGTCCATTCGATCTAGCACACATAGAGGACATTGTTAGTAATTTAAAAGAGAACCGCCTCACACAGAAAACAAACAGCAGCATGGATGACTGCATTGAACAGACAAAAGTCAAAGGGCTAGGCTCTTAAAGATTCAGTCTAGTCATACTAAAACACTAGCCATTGGCTGTAATTAGTTCTTTCATGATGTCATACCGATCCATGCAACCCAACAACCTTGTTTAAGCATTACAGTACAGGAAAATAGGAAGAGCAAGGGGACAAAAGGGGTAAACACCCATGAGGAAGCACAAAGCCTGGGAGTACAAACACTTTCTACTTAGAGGCAACACCCATGCACACACGTGTGCTTTGCATGCACTGGTATACACTCCCTAGGAGCAAAGCAGGGTGGCAAAATAGTCAAAGAAGATGTGGCGCTCAATCAGTAACCAACAAGTCACTGCACTATACCATCATTGTTTGTTATCCACCAACATGTGGCTTCTAAACTCCCTGAATATCTGCAAGTTTTAGAGAGTTAGCACAAAAAACATAATCAACAAGCTCCTCCCCCCCCCCCCCCCCAAAACAACCACCCCAGGGCCGCTGCCACCACCAAACATGTGGTTTCTAAACTCCCTCAATATCTGCAAGTTTTGGAGATTAGCAGCAAAAACATAATCATGATTGGAAGCTTGAATAATAACAATTTAAACCCACCCAACCCCCCAAACAACTCCAAAAAACAAAACACTCCCTAGGAGCAAAGCAGGGTAGGAAAGTAGTGAAAGAAGATGTGGTGCTCAGTCAATAACCAGCAAGTGACTGCACTATACCAGCTAACTAGGTTTTAATTCCTAGACAAACTGCCTGCTAACTCGGTTTAATTCCTAAAACAAACTAACCAACTCCCATGCTCTAGAAGATCCAAACAAGTACACAGTTCCAACTTTAGACTGAAGCTGTTGTTATACTGCAAAGTATGACATAGATTTCAAATTTGTCAGCTTACCTCAAGTGAACCATCTTCATTGTATGGACAAGATAATGTTGCGTCCATGATTCTTTCAGTTTCATCCTCCCAGCATTTTTTTAGAGGGTACTCCGGTACTTCCACAAGTTTCAATATCCCAGACTGACTCTCTGCATTAGCAACTTTTCCTACCTGCAAAACATCACAAGTCACTCAGTCCCTCTTTCTCTATCTCCCTCCCTCTTAACAGGCCACAACCAAACAAAACAAAACTAAATCATGACTAATCCTGCAGTTCTTTTCCAGGTTAGATGATAGAAGTCCTGTTACAACTTGCTGGTCTCATCTGGACAGAGAGCAACATGTGAAGAAAATGTGAGAACTGAGTTGTATTATTAATCTAATAACCACGCATGCCGATCACATAATCACCTAAGACCTTTTGTGTCTTTGCCCCATGTTCAAACACATTAACTTGCCTTAGCCTATTAATTAAATGGGCTTTATCCCACGTTAACAAGTACCTCTCCGGTATGTATGGTCATGCCCCCTCAACCCCATATGTGTATATTCTATAATACATAGACAGTCACAGCTCCTAATATTATTTCCCTCTAATTGTTACATTAGTCAACATGACACCTTCCACTTAAGATATATTTTCTCCTTGAAGGTGATTATCAATATATTTTCTCCTTGAAGGTGTCATAAACCAATCAAACTTTGTTAGCATTTTCAGTAATCCATCTTCTATCCTCCACCCTTTTTTGGTAAATTTGATTAGCTGATTGCTTCAAAAAATCACTTCAGAAAATCTCTCTCACAACCACCCTAAGCAATCAGCGGTGCCGCAACCTAGATTAGTTTTGGGAAATGTGTGTGACACAAGTGATCCCTCCACTTAGCCACACTGTTTTAAACCAATCAAACTTTGATAGCATTTTCAATAATCCATCTCCAATCCTCCACCTCTTTTTGGTAAATTTGATTTTCTGATCGCTTCAGAAAATCTCTCTCACAACCACCCTAAGCCAATCAGCAGTGCCGCAACCTAGATTAGTTTTGGGAAAAATGTGTGTGAGTCGTGAGCCTACAGCACTGCACACACACACACACACACAGAGGATGCAGTGTTGAGCTAAAACATGCTTTTCAGCTGATTGATGAAAAACGCAAAACACTAAAACATGCTTTTTGTTAAACAGCCCCAAGACAGCTGATTGATGAAAAACGCTAAAACATGCTTTTCGTTAAACAGCCCCAAAACACGCTTAATTGATGAAAAACGCAAAACCGGTGCATAGTTTAAGAGAGTTTCAGTGGTCCCCCAAAATCCTACTTTTTTGGGGCACCCTTCAACATCTATAAATAGAAAGGCTGCCCACCATTCAGCCTCATTCTTCATCAAACTTCACCCACGTGGCGGTCTACCCTTTGCAACTGCTGCCACACCTTCCACAACTCCTCCGGTGCCTGGCCTCTTCATCCATTGTTGCCGCCCACTATTTGGTGCCCCACACTTGGCTGTGTTCAGCATCCCCATCATTGCCAACCCCTCCTCTTGCTTGCATTTGGATTCTACAATCCTAGGTGTTAAGTGGCAACTCTTCACTCTTCCAGGCGACCTTGTTGAGCATGCGCTTGGCGCACCCCTTTGCAGGGAACAACTAGTTGTGGTCTTCCTCCTCTAGGCAGCAGCTCTATTGTTGTGTTTACAACTTTCTGGTGTCACCACTCTCCTTGGGCATCATCCTTTACAATTGCCTCAGTTCCCTCAAACTCCGGTGATCAATGTTTGGTGTTTCCCTTACTCTGCACTCTGACTGGTGGTCAAAGCACTTGGGATCCATCTTCAATGGATGTCACTCTCCAACACTCCATTGCTCTAGCCTTGGGCATTCTATAAACTCTTACATTCATTTATATCACTCATTCACTTCAGAGTTTCTTCTCTCTGTGTTTCTCTCTGTAATCGAGTTTTTGAGTTTTGTGTTTTACGCTTAGGATTTGAGTTTTGCTCATCACTGTTTGAGTCTGTGTTTCATTCTTGATCGTATATGCTTTGTTTTCTAAGCACAAACCCTAGCATATCTTCACATGGTATCAGAGCCAATGCTCTTTTAAAGAGTATCCTATGATGATTGTGGAGGCTAGTCTTTGTGCAAGAGACACACGCGACTTGATTTTGACTCGTAATGTCTCGAACACTTTCTTTGATGGATCCTATGATGCCCTATCAAGGTTCTCCATCATTGGAGACTCTAGGAAGGCATTATGGTCTTGAGGAGGAGATAGACACACCTTCACCTTTACCATCTTCTTCTTCATGTTTTGGTCATCTTACAAATGAGGAGTTTGAGGAGTACTTGCGCATCGCGTATAGTCAAGTTTACATCCCTCCAACAACTCATACTACCTCGTCAAGATTGATTGGTGAGATTGTCCATCTCTCTGATTTTGGAGGGACCACGACATTCAGTGAGTCTAGCGATCCATCTCCTTCATCTCAACCACGCCATATGTTAGGTAACCTCGGATTACACTCCACTTTTGCTCCAAGTACACTAGGGGTTGGATCTTCCATCTCTGCTCCTAGCACTTTCTCATTCCCCATTCCACCATCTATCTACCCTCCATTCACTCAACCTCTTCGTGTCTTTTTAGGGGGAATGCCACCATTGTACCTTCCACATACCCCCACCTTTTCACAACCTTACACTTTGGGAAGGTTGTGATGGGCATCCCCCTCACTAGCCTTGGACACTCACGACCCCCTCCCCTACATGACGTTTCAAACGTAGGGATATCCATCTTTTGCTTATGGATTGTCGTCACATCTCCTGGAAGGATTTCCATTCTCTGCTCCACTTGTCCCTATCCCTCCACCCTAGGCTCCTCATGCAATTACCATGCCCATAACCAATACACCCATGCTCACATTTAAAACCACTCCGCACACTTCTTGTCTACACATTGGGCACTTTGAGATTACTTCCTAAGTGTACTCTACTCCCCCACCTTACCTCCCCTATCCACCCTACCCCTTACACACCTCTGTCTCCTAACACTACCACTCTTGTTGCAACTGCCAAGAATGCCTTCACGGATAAGACTTATTTTAATCGGTCGAATTTCATCACTTGGTCGAACTTCATGCAACAAGTACTTGAATCTCAAGGACTTGGAAACCTCGTCGTTGGTACCAAGCATGAACTCTCCATTAGACCGCCCTAATCATATTTGTCAATGGAGAGCTTACAATGCCACAACCAATGTTGAGTTAATGCAGGTTTGCTTCCTAAATCCCACTCACAATTACAACATTTTCCCCTCGCATTTGAGCATTGGAGTCATCTCATTGACCGTTATGCGGCACAAGATTGCACTTAACGTATTAACCTTGATTTCAAGCTTAAAGAGTTCTTCATTAAGAAAAGGGATGATTTGAAAGTCAAGTTGGTTGAATATCGGTGGTTACTTGCGGAGTTTGCTACTACTAGCTCCCCAAAAGTCAGATGATGATCAAATCACATTCTTCTTGAACAAGTTGCCCAACAAATACTTCCATTTTATCAATCCTTCTCTCTTGGAGTGTCAGGTCTTGCTCTACGCAAGGCTACACAATCAAGTCCACAAGAAATCCTCCACACATATCCATTCATAGAAGCAAAGGTTGACTACCTCTTCTTTGGGACTCTTCTTTGGGAGAGAAAACCAAAAGTGGCGAGCCTTCGCATATTGCGAAGGCAAGCCAAACCAAGGGTGACACCCCTTTCTCCAACAGAACCAAAGAAATGTGATCCCTTTGGCAGCAAATTCCTAAGAAAAATAGGTTTTGCATATACTACCAGAGATCAGACCATGTGGACAAGGAGTGTCGTACCAAGGCCCAAGGTCTTCCATCTTGGAAACTACAATAGACTATTGCGACTACCTCTGCTCCGGCTAGCCAGTCAAATGGGGCTATGCCTCCCGTTCGTGCATGATATGCTCCATTTTCCCTAGTGGCTATTGGATATGTACAGGGTTGTTACGTACAAAAGGTACGATATGGTATGGTACGATAAAATATGGTATTAATTGGTACCTTATGATTTTATGAGGTACAATACGATATTAATTTTTTTTAAAAACAAAAATAAAAACTTGAATCATATATAATAGAGCACATGTTTAGAGCTAAAATAGCAATGTCACTTGAGTTAATAGGATGAATATATGAGGGTAACAAGGTAAAACCTCATGCACAACATGCACAATGCACTACTAGAAGTTAGAGGAGAGTGTATATATAATACATCATACAACAAAGCAAAGTGTAGGATGGATAGACAAAGAGGCTCTTCATTCATTTGTGTGTGTGTGTGTGTGTGTGAGAGAGAGAGAGAGAGAGAGGGGGGGGGGGGAAGGGTGGAGGGGGGATGCTCTTGAAATTGCATACTCATCTTGCAAGTTGAGAGAGAGAGAGAGAGAGAGAGAGAGAGAGAGAGACTTAAAATTACATTTTACAAAAAAGAGAGAGACTTAAAAGTATGATAATAAACACAAAACTTAGGAGTTCAAAGATATTGTGTGGTCTAGTCTTCATAGAGCAAAAATAGCCTGTTTTTTTGTACGAATTAGTATGGATATGTACCGTACAGTACAATATGAACCATACGAAACGAACTAGTCCGTACATAGTACGAATGCAACTATGAACATGTGGTGTGCAAAAAATCTCTACAGCCTATATCCTTCACTACTCCTGAAGGCTGAGCTGATTGGTCTACTAGTGGCTCACCTACTACACTTTATGCATCAATTCCTAGGGCATTCACTGCACCTTCTAGGGCCACTTCACTACCTCATCAAAAATTGGTAGAGCCTTGCTAGTGGGCGTACGTGATGGTAACTGCACACTTAGCCACTCCTTTTTTAGACTTCTCTTGCATACTTATCTACTCATTGCATTGCACTTAGCTTTGTTTTCCTTTATTTTCAGTTTTGTTTTTGGAAGTATCTCACTGCTTAGCTCTTTGCTTGCAAATTTCGATCTCTTTAAAGGATTGTTGCCAAGGGCTCCAAAAGTGATATTTTGTATCCTTTGCATGTATCTAGCATGTGTGACCATGTAGTTGCCATAACCAAGCAACTAAGTGTTTCTTTGTAGCATAGCTGATTGGGATACATGAGTCAAAGTGAAATGAAAGTGCTTTCTCGTTTGGGTTATTTGCCGTCTTTGAGGTATGCTGATTTTGAACAACGTGATCATTGTATTTATTGTAAGCATGCTCAAACGTCACATAAAAAACCTCTTTCTCTAAAGTCTTCACCCTTAGACTTAGTACATTCAAATGTATGTCATATGCTAGGGTTATCCCTAGGGGAAAATAAGTATTTCATTACTTTTATTGATGATGCCACATGCAAAGTATAGGTTTATCCAATCCATCGTAAAGATGACACCTTGGAAAAATCTAAAAACTTTTCTAGTACTTCCTGGAAAATCAAACCGACAAGACATTAAAGTATCTTTCCTTTGACAAAGGTGGGGAATATATATCTAAAGCTTTTCAAGACTTTGTGACAACAAAAGGATTAAAAGGGAGCTCACTGCCTCTCACAATCCACTCCGAAATGGTATTGCGCAATTCTTCACCGTTTTGAAGATAGGAGCCTTCGAAAATGGAGAAAAAAAAATGTAGCATGCTATTAGTGCTTTCTTTCATATGAACAGGACTATTCAAGACAAGGTCCGATCACCAAATAGGTCTTTTAAAAGGGGGGGAGTCCCTCAAGAAGTGTGGTCAGGCAAGCCGCCTTCGTATGCTCACTTGAGAGTGTTTGCTTGTGAGGCATTTGTGCATATTCACAAGGAAGAATGCAGCAAACTTGATCCAAAGTCCTGTAAATGTATTTCCTAGGATATGGTGATGAGGATTAAATGGGATATAGGTTATGGGATCTTGAAAAAAGGAAAATTATACGTAGCAATGATGTTATTTTACGGAAAAATCCCATATACAAACAACTTAAAGATTGAGGAAGTTAGAAGGGTTGCAGTATGGGAAGATATACCGATACGACAACAAAGGATGTTTGCTAAACAGTAGCAAATACCTACCGTAAATGGCCTTGAAAATGTAGGGAATGATACCACAATTTCAGTAAAAACAGCTGCCTTTTAAACAACTAGAACCAGCTGTACATCATGCTGAATTTGTAGAGTAGCAATTGTTAATGCAGATTTCTTGGTACAACATCCCAAGTGCTACCATGCAAATGGGTTTACAAAATGCTGTACCAATTTCAGTAAGATCATTGGGTCCATAGGCCAACCAGAATGCAAAGACAACCAGATAGGTTTGTTCTTGGTGTCAATTATGTGGGTAATTATGTCATGTTGACAGATTGTGGTGAGCCTCATGCTTCAAGGAAGCAATGGATAGAAAAGATAGCAAGAAATGGCATAAGGCTTTGTTGTCTGAAATGGAATCTCCAATGAAAAATGGCACTTGGGATTTGGTACATTTGCCTAAAGGACAACAAGTGCTACCATGCAAATGGGTTTACAAAATGAAAGCCACTTCTAGTTCTTTGCCAAGGTACAAGGCATGACTGGTTGCTTAAGGGTACAAGCAAGAACATGGAATTGATTTTGATGAAATTTTATCTCCCGTAGTCAAAATGACTACTTTGTGAACCATTTTGGGCTTGGTTGCATCTGAAGATATGGGACTCATACAGATGGATGTATCAACAGCTTTCTTACATGGTGATCTGCATGAGATCTATATGCAGCAACCTGAGGGTTTTGTTGTAAAGGGAAAAGAGCACATGGTATGTAAACTAAACAAGAGTTTGTATGGGTTGAAATAGACACCACGAGAATGGTATCATAAATTTGATACATTTATGCAATCTCAGGTTCCATAGATTTCAAGTTGATCATTGCTTATACACTAAGAAGGCAGCAGATGGCAATCTTATTCTCTTAGTTTTGTACATGGATGACATGCTCATTGCAAGCAAGGATATTCATGCTGACTCCTTCAACAAAGTCTACACAATAGCTTTGATATGAAGGATCTTGGTAAGACCAATCATATTCTTGGCATGCACATACTTAGGGACAGGTCGCAGGGTCTTCTCTATCTGTCACAGCAGGAGTATGTTACTAAGGTTTTGCAACGCTTCAATATGGAGGGAGGGAAAGCCATTGGTATACCATTGCCTCCATATGTGAAACTTAGTGCAGATGACAGTCCTACATCTGATGATGGAAACGTTGAGATGGCTAAGATTCCGTCAGCTATTGGTAGCTTGATATATACTATGGTTGCTACACATCTTGACGTTGCATTTGTGGTGGAAGTGGTTAGCAGGTACATGACACATCTTGGCAAAAAGCATTGGGAAGCAGCGAAGGGTATCATGAGATACCTCAAGGGCACAAAGGACTTGTGTATGTGCTTTGGGGAGTGGAAGTCATTTGTTGTCAACTTTACAGATGCAGACTATGTTGGTCATCCTAACTGCAGGAATGTAGAAAGTCTACTTCAGGATTTGTATTCACATTCACAGGGGAGTAGTCTCTTGGATATCTGACTGCCATGGAGGCATATAAGGAGGCTTTATGTCTTTCACGTCTGGTGAGAGAGCTTGGCATTACAAAGGTGCTTATCCTCCACTACGATAGTCAGAGTGCTATTATGCTAGCGCGGAATTTGTCTTTCATGCAAAGATAAAGCACATACAAGTGAAGTATCATTTTATCAGGGATATACTTGAGAGCAAGATTATTGAGCTTGTCAAGGTGCATACAGATGATAACCTTGCAGACCTTCTCACAAAGGGCCTTCCAACAGAGCGGTTTGCTCATTGCTGCTAGATGATGGGGGTTGGATAGTATATGTGTATTTCAGCTTTGTACATACATAGACTTGGCTGATTCTTTCCTCTATCTTCAAGCACGTTGCCCTTACGTGGGAGGTTGTTGGGAATAAAGGCTCACTGTGTTGCTCACTCTCACTCTCTACTCTGCACTCACTCTCTCCCTTACTGCGTATATCTCAACCTTGAGCACTCTATCTCGATCCTCATGCCCTCACGGCTGAAATCTACTCAAAGAGAATGAGGTTGAATGGGCCTGTCTCAACAACTTGTAGATGCAAAGAACTGAAGAAAATCAATCATTTACTGCTGCTACCCTATTTGAACAGCTTGTAGATGATGTCACTTGCTGTTGATTGGTCTTTTCCTGCTCCTAGCTGCCTCAGAAGGTTCTCCAATGGCTGCAAATCAGACCAACAACATCTCCTCTCTCTCTCTCTCTCTCTTGCAAGTTGAATACGCTAAAATGCCTCTCTCCAACCTCTAAAGACGTTTTTCAGTCTTGCATGGGTATTTTTGGTAAGTGTCAACCTTTCCAAATGGTTGTTCTAGAATTATCAATAATTAAATTTTAAATTTCAGTCTTTAAATACTGAACATTCTAATAATTATTTCAATGTCTTGAAAAATAATGACTAGCTAATAACTAAATTGGTTAGGCAACTTTCATTCCCGAGTGTCTCTGCCTCATCTTTGACCATCATATTGGCATTAAGTACCATTAAATGCCACTTCTCTAGTGTCATCAACTGACACTTATGGCCAAATGAATGACCTAGACCAACAACTAATACCAGATACCACCAAGTGCCTATGCGGCATAACTTATAGCAACTTTTACCTTTGACATCCCGTGATTTCCTGGAGTCCTAGGCTATTGCCACCGTCAACCACCTCAAATGGAGCTTTGCCTGTAAAACTATGCACTATATTGTTGCAAGCAAACTCAACCAAGGGCAAATACTGGTCCCACAATGTCTTGTAGTCTAAAACATAGCACCTTAAAAGATCTAACACTGTGGGATTTGCTTCCTCAGACTGACCATCTGTCTGTGGATGGAAAGATGATGAGAAATTCAGCGTGGTACCCATATTCTCAAACTCCTCCTTTCAAAATAAACTGGTCATTCGCGGGTCTCAATCACTAATGATTGACTCTGGCATACCATGATATTTAAAGATGTGCTGCAAAAATAACCGTGCCATATGATCAGCCTTTATTTTCTTCCTCATCGGAATGAAATGGGCTTGTTTGCTAAACCTACAAATGATAGTCCATATCCCATCATTCCTTGTAGGTGTCTTAGGAAGCTCAAAAAATAAATTCCATTGCAATGCTTTGCCAAGCCCTATCTAGAAAAGGGCTGTAACAAACCTGACAACTTTTGCCTATCATGCTTTACCTTCCGAGATATGATGCATGTCTTAACAAACTGTTGTACATCATCCCTCCAAGCTGGCCAATAAAAGAAATGCTGCACTGCCTTGACCGTAACATCACTACCTCTGTGTGCTACATATAGAGGAGCAAGACTTTTAGTGATAACTCTAGGCCTTAACTGCTTTGTGAAAAGTCGTCCATGCATCATTAGAAATCCATCTCTTACCACAAAGTGTTCATGCCTTTGGCCATTGCAAAGCTGATCATAAAGATTAGCAAAGTCCAAATCAACAACATATTGCTCTTTCATGGCATCTAACTAATTCTAAGTTGTCATGATATCCACCTCAAAGGTACTTGTCAACCAATTCGATGCAAACATTTGCTTGAATTCACGTTGACAATGCTCTACCTTGTATCAAAAGAGTGGACCACCACTATAATGTATTCTCTTTCAAGAAAGTAGCTGCCTTTTGAATCTTCAAGGACTCTATGAAGTTTTCCCTTGAATAGGCTGCATCAAATTGTTGAATGAAAGTAAAAGCTTTCATCCTATCTTGTACACCATTGAAGGACTTAAACTTGTTGCCCCTTTGGGTGTCAAGTCATCATATAATGGCTATTGCAAAAAGGGTGTATTTCTGAATTTTCATCAAAACCAACACCAAACGGAGCATTTGCATAACCAAAATTCATTCCTTGAGCCCCATAAGCATTCGGGGGTGCAGATGCAGTACCAAACATGCTACTTTGTGCCCTAGGCATCAAGTCAATGCTGCCATACATAGGGTTTTGCATATTTGTAGCCATACCTGAATACATTGGGCCTTGCACACCATGCATTGGTTGCTACATACCATAGGGATTTGTGCCATACATTCCCATATGTGGTCCTTGTCCAACCACAGCATGAAAAATCGTGCTTCCACCAAAATATCATGGCTGCCCCATCATAGTATGCATGCTGGACTGTCCAAAATCCATTGGATTGGCACTTCAGTGATGGCCTTGCATTTGCATTCCTTGCCCCATAGATACCAATTGTTTTATTTCATTAGCATCTTTGGGAGCTTCAAATGAAGGGTATTGAGGATCCTTTGCCAATTCAACAAAGAGATTTGCTGTTGTCCTCATCCGATTCTTAAACTGGTCATCAAATTCCTCTTCACTTTGTTGGTCATCAGCCTCTTTATGCCTTGAAGGCTGTGCATCTTGCCCAACAACAACATTTTCAGCTTATTGTCCATGGTCTAAGCCTTGTCCAAGGTCACCTTTCCCATGTGAATGTGCATACTGAGAGCCATCATCACTACTTGAGTCCATCTCACTGTATAAAGACATTGCTTTGATTTCTCAGTTGAGAGTAAAAATCAGCACTAGCACAAAGCTTTGGCTTGCAATCAGGTGCCTCGCGCCCCTCAAATCAAGGGATTGAGTGGTATCCTGACAATGGAACCATGAAATCAGCCTTTCTTCTCAGATAGGGTGATAAATAACCTGATTAAGTACTATTTACAGCAATTAACAAATTCACAAAACTACCACTTTGTATGATCACTGCCCAGTTGTCCTCACTCTCGATGCTCCCGCTTCAATCCATGGCACGCGATCCTGTTGGATCCCAGACTCGATCTACAGGAGGGAGGAGGTGAGGAGGTAGATTGAGTGGCTCTAGACTAGGGAGCGGGCTAGGGGGGACTAGATTACACTAAAGTGTACCACTTTAGGTTTTTTTTAATAATATATATAAAGTACGTGTGTAAGGGTGCGCACCCGAACACTGTAAAAGGTATGGTGAGCCTTTATTCCCAACACAAACTTCACCCATGTAGTGATCTACCCTTCGCAATTGCTGCCACACCTTTCACAACTCCTCCAATGTCTAGCATCTTCATCCATTGCTGCTGCCCACTATCTACTGTCCCACACTTGGTTGTGTTTGACATCCATGTCATTGTCAAACCCTCCTGCTGCTTGCATTTGGATTCTATAGTCCCACGCATCAAGTGGCAACCCTCCACTCGTCCAACCAACCTTCTGTTGAGAAACCCTTCACCCTTCATCCACAGTTTGCGTTTTTTCCTTTTTGCGTTTTGCATTTAGGGTTTGCGTTTAGGGTTAGCAGCCCCAAAAAGGGGCGCCATCCTAGACTGACTATGCCTATTTATAGGCCACTCTCTCATTCATTCCTCACAGCTGATTCATTCAGTCCGTTACCTCTTCTCTTCAATCTCTCCACTACCCTCATACCCCTTCAGGAGGACATGCGGTTTGTGGTTCATGGTTGTCTTCATCATCTTCCTTGTGCTACGGCACCCTTGTTCCCTTGTATCACATTCACTCCATGATTCATAACTTCATCCTTCCATTCTTCAGAGTTTCTTCTCTCTTCTCTTCTCTTCTCCATGTTTGCTAAGTTCACTCCGTGTTCCTTTCCGCAAACCCTTCTGTCTCGCTAGTACGTCATCTTTTGACATGGTATCAGAGCTGGATCTACTCAAACAACAGCAAAGATCCTCCACTCCGGTGAAGGCAAAGACCGGTGGCGAGTTTGCCATCCACTTCTCTTCTTCTTCCATTGCATCAAAATCTCGTTTTTGCAGGTTTCAGGTGTTTTCAGCTTGTTGCCCACACCCCTTTCGCGGAGGACATTGCAGTCTTAGCTATCCCTTGCTGTCATCTACAATCTGGCGCATGTTTTCAACCTTCCACCCGTAGTTTGCAGCTTTTTACAGCAGAACGACTGTTGCTGATTACTCTCCATTTAGAAAACAATCTCGTTTTTGCAGATTTCAATCTCTTACTGCTGGTCACATCCTCCTCCCATTGGCAGCTCACTTCCATCCCTTCCACTACCCTCCCATCCCTTGAGGTGGACATTGCGGTTCGTGCTTCACACTGCCCTCACACCCCCTTGAGGGGGACATTGTGGTTCGTGGTTCATGGTGGTTGACCTCTTCCTTCTTCAACAAGGCACACTGTTATTCATGGCCTTTTTACCAACAGATGACCAGACTAAAGGGTGCTCCTACTGTGGCATCACCGAGCACACCACCGATGCTTGCCGACTTCGACCTTTGCTCCTCACGTCTCCGGAGTACATGCGCCTTCCACCAGGCATTCCTTGTGTCGCCTCTCCTTTCTGGGCCACAAAGATCATTTTGCATTGGCTATCAAAGTACTATGCTCAAGGCAATAAGACGCTCCGATGCGCACTAAGTCCTTTCAAGCACATGGAGGATCGATTGGTGTTGTGACTTCCTGGAGATCGTCGCAATGCCAGTGGCAATCTTCTCCCACTTATTTTCAGGTAAAATGGCTTCCACGACCTACGGCTTTACAGTCCGCTCCACCGAGAGACAGTGATTGTTTGATACTATCTCCTCGTCAGTCTGCTCCTTCAAGAGACAGTGGCTGCTCGACTCCTTCCTCTTCTTCGGCTACCCAGTCCACTCCACTGAGAGACAACGATTGTTGCTCACCTCTTGCTCATTCTGAGCCCCACTCTTCCCCACCCTTAGCTTATCCTGAGCCTCTTTCCTCCCCACCCTCTTCCACTCAAGTTCGAGAGGCCACTTCTGGGTGCTTTCTGGCTTCCTCTTCAACACCCCAGATACCTTCTTCGACACAACTGGCGGTACTTCCTTCGTCATCGAACATTTCAGAGTTCGTGATCCATGAGTTTTTGAATTTCCTATCTACTTCAAAGGGGGATTCAAAGGAGAATGCTCTTTCTTTGCCCTTAGAGGGGGCATCTACTTTTTCTTCGACTTCAGCGGGGCCCATCCACTTCCCACCTCAAAGGGAAAACCTACTCCACATGAAGCTCTTTGCCCATCCTCTACTTTCTTGGGGTGGCTGTCTTCGACTAGTCATCTCTTCTACTGATACCCAAGATCTTTCGATACCACCTAGATTGGGACCTTGGAGGTTTAGCCGTGACTTGGTAACAAGGCCTTCGTATTCCGTCCAGCATGGATGCACAGAGCTAGTGGCTTCTCTCCCAAGGTTGAGTTTCAGGTTCTCCAGTTCACTTTGTCTACTAGTCTTTACTGCAGGTTCCCTTTTAGGTGAAACTCTTGGATCTGAGGAATCCTCTACATCTTCTTCCTTCTCTTCTCTTCTTGCCTTGGTCACTTGGTGAGCATGGAGCCCCCTCTCGAGATTGAGTACGGGCATATCCTTATGGTTCTCGGCACCACACAAAGTCCAACATTCCTCCTATGCATTGCATGTTTTCATCATCTTTGTACTAGGGCACTTGGGCAAGTGAACAATTTCCCCACGAGGGACACTGTCCTAGTGGCACCTACTGCATGAGCATTCTTCAGCATGTATCATTGCATCTCCACCTAACTCTTCTCTTGTTTCCCTTTTTGGGCGTAAGAGGGGATGTTGAGAAACCCTTCACCTGCAGTTCGCGTTTTTGTGTTTCTGCATTTTGTGTTTAGGGTATGCGTTTAGGGTTTGCAGCCCCAAAAAGGGACGCCATCCTAGACTGACTCTGCCTATTTATAGGCCACTCTCTCATTCATTCCACATAGCTGATTCATTCAGTCCGTCACCTCTTCTC
This sequence comes from Lygodium microphyllum, assembly GCF_053477565.2. NCBI lineage: Eukaryota > Viridiplantae > Streptophyta > Polypodiopsida > Schizaeales > Lygodiaceae > Lygodium > Lygodium microphyllum. The sequence goes on from NC_141139.1 coordinate 33,791,394, forward strand.
TCCAGCCTCTCCACTACCCTCACACCCCTTTAGGAGGACATTGCAATTCGTGGTTCGTAGTTGTCTTCATCTTCCTTGTGCTACGGCACCCTTGTTCCCTTGTATCACATTCACTCCATGATTCAGAACTTCATCCTTCCATTCATCAGAGTTTCTTCTCTCTTCTCTTCTCTTCTCCATGTTTGCCGAGTTCACTCTGTGTTCCTCTTTGTAAACCCTACTGTCCCGTTGGTACGTCATCTTTTGACACCTTCTAGAGCATCTTTTGGATTCTCCGGAATTGAATTGGGAGCATCTTTTGGACTTTGCAAATACACTGCTTGGGGAGTTTTGCAAGACTGTGTTGAGGATATCTTTGTAGCTCAAATCCTCTCATCACAAGGATATACTTTTGGGCAAGTTGCCACTGTTTTATGATCACACGTTGGTGCATGTTGTTCCATGAAAGCCAATGACCGAATGCACAAAACTGCTCAAGCAAGTTTGGGTGGAGGTTGAGAGGTGTCTGGGTTTCTTTTAATTGATGCCATGGTTGAGATTGACAAAGTGTTGGTTCCTCCCAATACATGTGCTGTCAATAGAAATAGAATGTGCATACTTATGCATATCGCCAGGATAAGTTTTCTCCTTAGGTTACTAGTATGTAGGAGGGCAATCAAGTATGATCCATCTAAACATCTAGTTTGCGGATTTAGAGCGGTACCCAACGTACGCAAAAAAATGTCAAATAAAATATAGTGTTTTATATGGTCATTAAAAAATATGTAAGAAATTAGCAATTAATCTAGTAAATATTACTTGCTTCAATATGAGAGTTATGACCCAAGAATGGGAGTGTCATGAGGCATTATCTATTGAGTACTTTGACAAGATCGGTCATCAACTCTAGTGTACATGGTGATGGGAAGAATGCCTTTGTTGTTGTGGTTGACTTTTTGGATGAGGAAGTTCTTGCTATCCTAGCAAATAAGGCCAAAGGGAGGCGATTTCAATGTCAAACTTGATTTGCTTATCATTCTTTACGAAGTTCGCTACATGGAATATTCATTGTATTTGCTATAGTGGCAAACAACATGCTAGGGTTTCCCAATCCAATAGAGGAGTCAACCCATCAAATCCGTCCAATCCAATACGATCTGTTTGATCCCATCTAGAGGCATCCAGTTAAAGTGCCATTTGGCAACTGTTTTCTGCACTTTTTCCTCCCATTTTTTCCAACTACTCTCTCTTCTCTACCACCTTGTCTCCTCCAACAGCTCTCTTATTGCATCATCCACATGCATACATCCAAATTTGAAATCTCTCTCTCTCTCTCAACCAACTGTAAATCCTAAAACACCCCCTCTTTATAAAAATATGTCCCTCTCCCCACATTTCATTCATCCTTTCTAGTATCTACTCGCTTGACTCTTGAGCTTCCCACACTCTCTACTCCCTCAAGCACTCTTGCCATCTCAAGCTCTCTACACCCTCTAGCTATCTCTACTTTCTTACTCCCTCAAGCTATCTCAACCTCTCTATCCCTCGAGCAATCTCTACTCCCTCAACCTCTCTACCCTTTGTACTTCCTCAATCACTGCACCCTCCACATTCTTGAGTCTCTACATCCACTCTGTCTGGTCTCTACCCTCTACTCTCAAGGTCTTCCTTGCTCCCTCCCTCTCTCTTTCTCCATATACCCAATCATCAATGGCACACCCTCTTAATGAGGCCTTTCACTTGAATTCTACCTACTTCGAGCGAGTGAAGGAGAAATCCACCAACACTTGCAAGGAGAAATCAAACCTCATCTACCACTCGCCGCCTCATCAACATATGTAAATTGGGAGAGGGGGTCACACCATACCCTGGCATTCCATGGCCTCTCACCATCGAGAATGTTTAAGATCCTCCTGCCAACTATCTGTCTCAGAATGTGCTATATAATTAGTTGTAAACAAGGGTGCAAATGAAGCTTCAGGTGCAAGTCGGGTAGAAATTCTAGGACCCTCCAAAGTGGTATCCAGTGAAGAAATCCTCCAATCCCACATGGTCTGCTCGTACCAACGAGGTAACGCATCTCATGGAGGAGGCTTGGGGGGTGAAGAATCTACGGATGGGTTAGGAACGGATAGTAGACTCGGCTTAGAAGGCACTATCTTGGTAGAAACAATGGAAAGGGCACAAAATCTAGTATAGAAGTTTGCACAATGTCCCTCTCATCAAACACTACATCTCTCCTAATGATCACGTTGTTTGTCCGAGGATTGAACAGACAAAAGGCATACTACAAAACTCAAAAGATCAGCTTGGGGAGTAAGCTTCCCTATTTTGTCATCACGGGTGTGCGTGTAAGCACGACTCCCAAAGACTCTAAAGTGTGAAGCTACAAGCCGAGAGCCCAAGAATGCCTTATATGGAGTCCATTGAGAAACAAGCAAAGTTGGGCACCTATTGAGGATGTACACTTAACTGTTAAGAGCTTCAATCCAAAGGCACTCAAGGAGCTCTGCTGCAAATAGCATAACGTGTGCCATGTTCATGATGGTTCGGTTGCTAGGCTCTACAACTCCATTCTGTAAGGGGGAGTTAATAGAGGTGAGTTGGTGTAAAATACAATGCTCCTATAGAAACTTGGAAAACTCGTGGAAGATCAACTCATCCCCATTGTCACTCCTCATGCATCCTACACGATGATCAGTCTAGTTATACACTAGCAGAAAAATATATGAAGGCATTGGACTTATGCTTAAGAAAGTGCAACCACATGTAACGAGAATGATCGTCCACAATAAAAAAGAAGTACAGTGGGCCGTTTAAGGCGGCGGTGGATGTCGGCCCATAAATATCAACATGAATCAATCTAAGAGGTGCCTCAGCTCTATATGTAGACTGCTGAGGAAATGGGGTACGATGTTTCCCGAGTTAACAAGCTTTCCAGACATCCCATGAAAGCTTCAAGTAGAGAAGGCCATTAATTGTTTTTCGACACAACAACTTGTAAAGAGAATCGCATTTAAGATCCCCCAAGCAAAAATGCCAAAGATGCTTAGTGCTTGTAGACTCTCATGTAGCAGCTAAATCCTCCAAGCGATGGAACTCAGAGCCGTCGGTTGTCGATCTAGAAAGAAATTGTGTCACGTGGTTTAGGCCACTAGGCTATGCCTCACTACAAGCAATCACTAAACTAGTCTAAGAGTCGAGGACCTCAAGTGTGATCACTGTGAAGAAGATTGCTCAACCCAACTAGCAAAGTTGCTGAACAAAAACAAGTTTACTCCTAGTTGGGAGACATAGCATACATCATCAAGCATAGCGCGATCCAGGCCATAGTCAATGGGAAAACTAACACGACTGTGAGCCTGAAACGTGACTAAGGTATTGTTTACAACTTCCATGTGCCCAACTACACGGGCTTGGAAAAGGAAAATGTTCGCAATGGATATCATATGATGAGTAGCTCCGTTGTCCACAATCCAAGGAGAAGCTAAAGTACTCAGCTGTGAGTCACCTCATTAGGAGGCAACTCGCAAATATAGACGAGACTCACATCCTCAAATGTCTCTATGGAGACAATGTGGGCCTCTACAAACCATTCCAACAAGCCCTTTGGCGTTGAAAATATTTTCAATTGAGATGGTTAATCGATGGTAGTATGGGCCTCACCTCGCCACTCCCCTTGCTGAGGGTTGCCACCACCCAGCCTCCCTGTTGATGGGGGTTATCCCGACTGAGGAATCGGGGTCTAAGTCTTAGCTTTTGGTACTACGTCTCTAGCCTTTGATCGATACTCGTCGTCAAAATGACCAACCTTTTGAAAATGTTGACAATACCAAATTTTCTTCCCAATTTTTCTTCGGTACATTCTGCCACTCGAATTTTAGAGATGATTGGAGTTTCCTTGGGTCTCACTAGTTTGGCTTTGATTTTGATTTTGAGTTTGTTTTTTATTTTTGTTAAAAGTTTAACTTTACTTATCCTTCCCTTTTGCCCTTTCTAAGAAGAAGCAACAAGAACCCTCTCTATAGAGGTCAGACTATGAAACTAATCAAACAATCGAGCTTAACACAGTAGCTAATACTCAAATTCATAGAATATGGACATGGTGGACTGTCAGATCACCTGTTGTACAAAATAGAAACATTTCCTTGATGGTTTGTTTAAAAACAATGTGACTTGATTGTCCAAGAACTTAGAAGCCCCTGTAGTAGAAACCTCAGCAAGATGGTGACCATACTTGGCCAACTTGACTTTCAAGTAATCCTAGTCAGTGATTTTAAAATTTTGCATCTCATGATCCAAATTGATGCAATAGGTCCTCTCCCGAGCTGCATAACAGTTTGTCAGGTGTGCCCAACCTTTGGATGCTAAGTCTAAATGTTGAATCTGTGAATGAAATTCAAATAATAGAATAGCGAAGGCATTTTCTAGCCTTCCATGAGCAGACAACCTCGTATGGAGCAAGTGCAGGATCAAGTTGCAGTTTCAACTGCTTCACAAGATCTCATAGGTTTTGCGATTCAAGGATATGTCTCATCATATTTAACCAAATAGTGAAGTTCGACTTGTTAAAATGGGTCTTATCATTAAGAGCATGTTTGGCTAATGAGGAGGGAGAACCATGAGATGCCAGATAAATGGAGTAGAAAGGAGGTGGTGGAGGGGAATAAGTAGGAGGGAGAGGTGCGTAGGCAGAAATAGGCTGATAGTGTCCAATGGATGCTAATTGATGCGAAGGCACTAGAACATAAATCTTTCCATAAAGTGTTGCTGGAGATGGAAGCATCGAGACACAAAAGCCCCGTCTAATAGGAAACTAGAGCCCAACAAAACAACTAGAAGGTTCACTAGGTAATGCCATGAAGGCAAACTATGATATTAGCTGATCCATACTCGGTCGTGGTTGGGTGGCATTCCCAAGCTGTGAAAAGCTTGAAAGTGTAGGGATGAAATAATGAACCTCCATCGTGGAGACATCACTTGATTGGGGAAAAGATGAGATCCTAAAAGGTATGCCTATGGAAAAAGGATCCCTAGGTGTGATGTGAGAAGACGTGTGGTGTGCTTAATGGAGGCTGAAAGGAAGGTGCAACAGAACTAATGGGTAATATGGGTGGGAGATCAAACACTTCATGAAATATACCTAGAGTTTCTTAGAGCAATCATCAATGAATATAACAAAATACTTACTACCACCAAGAGATACATTCTCGGTAGGCCCCCAAACATCTTTGTCATACAAGTAAAACCATATTGACCATGAGATGCAAAAGCTGAAATAAAGATGAAGAAGAAGCACTCACCCTACATTCGTGTAATTTTTGTTTACCTTTTCCTAAGTGCAACTCGAAAAACCTATCCTCTTCGGAGCTAATAAACCAATACTTGGTATGAAGAGTTTCTTCATCATGAGCATCTTCAATACCTTGTGGAAAAGAGGGAGTAAAATCAAAAGATTAAGTAATAGCATGCATACCTAACATGGGAGTGAATCAAGATGAAGCAAAAAATGGCTTATACTCCATGCCAATTTCCACGTAAAGGTGATCAGTCCTTTGTGGAACTTCCGTTCTTCCTCCAAAATCATTAGACCAATGCAACGAATTAAAGGGAAAAACCTTGCTCTAACACCATGTGAAGAAATACCCTAATGCAAAAACATAAATGAAAGCATAAGACAAAGCATAAACTCAAAAGAACATGGTTAGGGTTAGGGTAACTCAAAGACAATGTACACACTGGAATTTGAATGAATGAGTAAATATTAAATATGCAATGCTCTTGCAGCAAACAAACCATGCAGGTGTTGAGTGGGGGAGTGTGTTGTGTTGGGTATTTCACTCACACCTCACTTAGGTCTACGCTCACATCGGAGTGTCGATGATCAGTAGGCTACTGGGGCACTTTTTACTCTCGGTATGAGAGGTTTTTTCCCCCGGACTTATGGTATTATTTCGTATGTGCTTATGACACACACTTACGGGCACTTACCATGTTTGGGTGTGAACACCCCCCTACAACCCTAAGGTTTTAAGGGTTGTACCTTGTACTTTCAGTTTACACTCTTTCAGTCTATTGCATTGGGTGTCGTGCTTCACTCTCTATTGTCTACTGTTTTCTGTGCTGAGCTTCGATCTTGCCGTCCTCTCTCACATTTAGTATTAGAGCTAAGGCTCTGCTCAACCTTTGAGAGTTCCCGATCAGTCTACTCTCTGCGTTTAGCTCTGACTTCTCACTGTGCTCAAGCCTAAACTTGTCAACTGCTCGTTAGCAATAGTAGCCGACAGGTGTATCAGAAGCTGTCACTCCAACAGGAGACACCTTGCCCATGTGCCCTGCACAGCACCTCCTGTCAACACTTTGTGTAGCTCTGCCAGCTGCAACGATAGCTCTGCCAACTGTGATACCTGGTAGCTGCGACGCCCTGCAGCCTGTGCGTGAGTCGCCACGCCCTAGGTGCACTGCCTTCAGCCCCTCCAGCGCCGCCTACGCCTGTTCTTGCCTCGTCTACTGCAGCATTGCCCCTGATCAACAACCAAGTCGCTCGCCTTTGACATCGCTTGAGCCGTCCGTCCACTTGGATCTCAAGCGCGCGCCGCCTGTGCCTAAGAACTGCCACCATCTTGTCCTTGCACCGCCATGCCCTGCTAGTTCCGGCCCTGTGCTGCCTGTCTGTCCTGCACCCTCCCACCAGTTCGCCTGCAACGTCAGCCACGTTGACCACTCCTACACCCGCCTATCGTCAGCGACAATTCATCGTTTCAAAGGTAATTAAAAAAAAAAATATACCTTTTTTATACCAGAATTAATTTGTGGAAGAGGGGGTTCCCACGGCACAGGCACAGAATTCAGGATGTGTGTCAAGGACATGGTTGATGCAAATTTCTGGGAACATTCATCTAAAATTTTGGGGCTTTTATGTTTTCTCGGAACATTGGATACGCACTGCAGTTACAGTCACTGACAAACTGTTTTGACAAACTAGAGGCAAGGAAATATTGGAGATTTTTCTAGAATAGTGTTGCTGAACACTGATTGCACATTGGACTGTGTGTATAACAGACAGTTTTGACACAGTGCACCTCTTTACACTAATTGCAGAAAGTTATTTCTTGCAATTTTTGGAAATTTTCAGATTTCCAGTAAAGTTCTGCTTCGACATTGCTCTTTTGCATTTTTTGGTGATTGAAAAATCATGGCGAATCAGGGAGGAGATGTTTTCACCTGTGTATCCAAGGAGAACAGATTGAATGGAAATAACTATTCACTTTGGTCCTTCATGATGAAGAATGTACTTGTGGCAAAAAATCTTTGGGATTATGTCAGTGGAGAAGAAGCTCGACCTGGAGTTGTGGCTCCAACTACTCCTCCAGGAGGATGTGCAACACGGGCACCTCAGCCTGCTCCACTTCAGCCACTTCCCCAAAGAACAGTAGCTCAAAAAGCGTGGGATACACGGGATGCACAAGCTTTGTCATTGATTGCATTGGCAGTTTAGCGGTCAATCATCCCCCATATTCGTTCAGTAGCTTCTTCACGAGAAGCTTGGCTAACTTTGGAGCAGATGTTTGCATGCAAGGATGAGACTCACATCTCTTTCTTAAAGAAAGAGCTAGAGACATTGAAAATGGATGGAGGTGATTCTATTCAGGATCACTTGAACAAAATTCAGGACTTGTGAGAGCAACTCATGAATGTTGATGAGTACTATTCGGATGCACAGATGATATCTACCACTTTGAACTCATTATCTCCTTCATACTTGGCTTTTCATACAGCCTTAAATCTCACGATGAGGATTGCCGTGCAGCCAATCACTTTTCTTCAATTAGTCAGTTTACTTCTAGAGGAGGAGCAAATACAGAGGAATAGTGGTGTGGATGCTATAGCCTCTGAGCAGGCTTTTATGGCTAGATAGAAGGGAAAAGGCAACCAAGTGAAGAATGCTCCGCAGAGTTTTGGGACTTTTAACACATCACACGCAAACAAAAAACAAGGGGGCACGTAAGCCAAAAAGGACAAATGCCATTATTGCAAGAAGCTAGGCCACTACATCACTGAGTGCAAAAAGCGCATTGCCAAAGAGAAGAAAAAGGAGTCAGGAATGTTTGTTTCTGATGCTCCTTCCACTGCTACTAAGTCCGTGTCCTTTGTTGCAGACAGGGACTATTGTTTTTACACATGTAGTTATGACACCTCTTGGGCAGATCGAGCATTCAGCTCCACTGAGGATGCAGACACTTGGTTTTTGGATAATGGTACTTTTAGGCATATTACATCTCGCAGAGATTTATTTGCATCTGTTCATGTAGCTCCAGTTGGCAAGTCTATACAATGTGCCAACAATGCATCATACCATGTTAGAGGTATTAGGCAGATTGTGCTCACAGCCATTGATGGCTCTATTCTCCGCCTACAGGATGATTTATTTGTGCCAAGCATAAAGAAGAATTTGCTCTCTATCTCTTCTTTGGCACGTTGTGGATTGTAGGTCACATTTGATGATGACAGATGCATGGTGAGAAACAAAGAACACATGACTTTGGTCTTGATAGGCACTTTATGTCATGGGTTATACGAGTTGGATGCTCTTTCACTCGATTAGTCAGCGTATTTAACATCCACTCATACGCCTGCTATGATACAGACAGAGTTATGGCATGCTAGGATGGGGCATGTGAACTTTGATAGCTTGATGCTCTTACAGCATATGCAGATGCTAGATGGATTATCTCTACTGGAGAGATCTCCTGAGCACTTGTGCAAAGGATGCATTTTGGAAAAAATGCATCGTTTTTCGTTTCCCCATGATGTTGCTTTTAGGGCAACAGCCAGGTTGCAGTTAGTGCATTCAGATATATGTGAACCTATGCAAACAAAGTTATTGGGAGGATGTTACTATTTTGTGACTTTTATTGATGACTTTACTCGATTTTGTTGGGTCTACTCTTTGGTCAAAAAGTCAAAAGTGTATGATGCATTCTTGGCTTTTATTGCACTTGTTGAAAACCAGTCTGGTTGTAAAATTAAGACTCTCTGTTCGGACCAAGGAGGGGAGTACATGTCCTCTATACTGAATTCCTTTTTAAAGCAGAAGGGCATTGTCCATCAGTACACTACTGCTTATATTTCACAACAGAATGGGGTTACAGAGAGAAAGAATCGGTCACTCATGGAGATGGCCAGATGTATGCTGAAGGCAAAGAGCTTGCCTCACAGTTTCTGGATGGAAGCCGTAATGTGTGCTTGCCATGTTTTGAACAGATGCCCCACCAAAGCATTGAAGAAAATTATACCTTTTGAGGCTTGGAACAGCCGGAAACCTTGTGTTGGACACTTTCCTACCTTTGGGTGCCTTGCATATGCACATATTCCAAAGGTACTCAGAAAAAAGTTGGATAACAAGGCTGTTAAATGCATTTTTATGGGATATAGCAATGAGAGCAAATGCTACAGAATCTATGATCCTGTTTCGAAAAAGGTGTTTGTCAATAGGGATGTACTATTTGATGAAAAATCAGAATTGTCCCTGGCTGGTTTAGACACATATCAGGTTGCCCGTAATGCATTTGAAGGGCTGCTGCCCATTACATTTGGTGATTCAGCTGGAGTTTCAGCAAGTGAAATCAATGTTCAGCTAGCTACTCCTTTGGAAAATGCAGAAAATCAGCCATTGGCTGATCTGAATATTCAGCAAATTGCTGAAACTGAAATTCAGCAAGAGCTTATGCATAGTCAGGAGGCAAGACAAATGCCTAGATGGTATTTACAAACTATGAAAGATAGTCATCTGGATGCACCCATGGCTGGTCGTACTAGAAGGCAAGCTCTTATGCATGATACTGCATATACCATGGAGTTTGTTACGGCCGCAAGCACCCTTGATGAAGAAGAGCTTGAATGTTTTGAGGATACACAACAGAGTGTGCATTGGATAGCAGCAATGAAAGCTGAATTGGATTCTATCACTAAGAATCAAACATGGGATTTGGTGTCTTTGCCATTTGGGAAGAAAGCCATTGGAACAAAATGGGTCTACAAGCCGAAACGGAATGCTAAGGGATCCATTGACAAATACAAGGCAAGGCTTGTAGGTAAAGGCTATGCACAGAAAAAAGGCATTCACTATGAGGAGACATTTGCTCCTACTTCCCGTATGACGACCATCAAGTCTATGGTTGCTTTGGCTGCTCATTATGGATGGACTGTGCATCAGTTGGATATTAAAACTGCATTTTTACATGGGGAACTTCACGAGATATGTACAGCAGCCCATTGGTTTTGCAGTTGAGAGCTTGGAAAACTTGGTCTGTAAGCTGAAAAAAGCTTTGTATGGTTTGAAACAAGCTCCTAGAGCTTGGTATGCAAAGATAGATGCTTTCTTGCTTAGCCAAGGGTTCATAAACAGCTCATTTGAGTCCACACTTTACTTATGTAAAGAGGGGGGATCCATGCTGATCATTTTTCTTGATGTTGATAATCTCTTGCTTACAGGGACACATGCTGATCAGATTTCAGCATTTAAACAAAATTTGCAGCAAACTTTTGACATGTCAGACTTGGGGTTTTTGCACTATTACTTGGGCATTCGGTTCATACATGATGCTAGAGGTATTGAGTTATCACAGTCAAGATACATTGGTAGAGAAGTTTGGCTTACAGGATTACAAGCCAGTTTGTACACCAATGGAACCTGGACTTAAACTGTCGATACATGATGACAATGATTTATTTGATATACACACATATACTCTAGCAGTTGGATGTCTTATTTACTTATGCAACACTAGGCCAAACATACAGTTGGCAGTTATTTGCAAGGTACTAGATCTCTTGGATTGCTTTATGCAAGGGGGGACCACTGCAGTTACACAGTGATTCTGATTGGGCTGGTGATTATGATTCACGTCACTCCACTAGTGGCAATTGTTTCTTTCTTGGCTCGTCTCGCATATCTTGGCTTAACAAAAAACTGTCCACTGTTGCCACATCGTCATGTGACGCTGAATACAAGGCAGCTTTTACTACCACAGTTGAATGCGTATGGATCAGACGCTTGCTTGCTGATCTGGAAGTATCTGTTACAGAGTCTACTCCTTTGTTCACTGACAGTCAAAGTGCCATTGCAGTGGCACAGAACCCAGTGTTTCATGCATGCACGAAACACATAGAGACACATTATCACTTTGTCAGAGAGAGGCTACATGCAGGTGATATCAACCTTGTCTATTGTCCTACCACCAGTCATGTGGCAAACATCTTCACCAAAGCTCTTCCTCGTGAAAAATTTGAAGCATTTCGCCATGCTTTAAATTTGATCTCCTTTGGTGGCGGATGATCCTTGTACTCTTGATCACTCTTCACTCCAGGGGGGTTTGTTGGGTATTTCACTCACGCCTCACTTACACCTACGCTCACATCGGAGTGTCAGTGATTAGTAGGACACTAGGGCACTTTTTATTCTCAGTAGGAGAGTTTTTTTCCCCAGACTTACCGTATTATTTCGTATGTGCTTATGACACACACTTACGGGCACTTACAGTGTTCGGGTGTGAACACCCCCCTGCAACCCTAAGGTTTAAGGGTTGTACCTTGTACTTTCAGTTTACACTCTTTCAATCTATTGCATTGGGCGTTGTGCTTAACTCTCTATTGTCTATTGTTTTCTGTGCTGAGCTTCGATCGTGCCATCCTCTCTCACATGTTGTACTCCTAACGGATCTCGAGATGCAACAAGGCAGCCTCTCAAGATGTCTAGTAGCAGCAAACGCAGCAATGTAACAACAATAAAACGATAGTAGTAAAACACAACAATGAAACACCAGAGTAAAAGGACACTAGTAAAACGGCAACAGTAAAACCACAAGAAGTGACACAAGCTACGAGGTAGACGCTGGAAACAAGCGCCAAATGGATTAAGAAAGCTTGGAGCAGCTTTGGCTAAGATGTCCTCCGTGAATGGGATGTCGACGATGAAGTTCTAGTACTTGAAACCTACAAAAACAAGATTAAGGCTGAATGAAGAGCGACCGGGCTATTTGGAGAAAGTGTCGGGACCTCGAACTACGCACCCTTTAAAATCCTCTCAAACTGCGCACCAATTTAGGGATTTTACTAATTAAACATTTTTAGGGTTATTTAAGTGGCTAATTCAGCATGTAATTCTTATGTTAGCTCAACAACCGCGATGACAGAGGGACTCCCTCCCATGGAGAATAGATAACAACATAGTAGCATGGATGGGTTTTGGGGACGAGGACAAGGACGAGAATTGCCTTCCCTTGTTACCACGAGAGGGGGCCCTAACATGGAGACAAGACTGGGATGGTATAGGCACAAGATGGGACTAGGATACGAAGCTAGGAAATGGCCATCCCTTATTACTATGAGATACAACCACTTCTAAAACTTGGATTGGTCTCTTCTCTAAACAAGATATACTCCTTGGGGTCACCGATACTAGCAAAAGTAAGATTTTCACATTCATGGTGGACTATCTCCTTTAAAAGAGGATTTGGACCCACAAAGCTCACAAGGTGCTCTAGACATAGGCTCATTATGGTGGCACATTGCAAGAGGAGGTGATACACAGGTCAACACCCAACTACCTAGTTGATATACAGATGGAGATTGGGCTTATCAAAGGAGACCTATTCAAGGGTTACAATTAGATCGAGTAGAGTGATTTTGAAGGGACTTATTACTTGATAGGCGATGTGACATTGCCTTCTATGGCTACACCATCAAGCTGAGGAGAAGAATTCACATGAACAAGATTAGAGCATAGCCAACAACCACTTTCTATTAGAAAATACACATGGCATCTCACATCATTTTCTATCAAACTTTTGGAGGAGGTTGGATGGCAGCTTCAAGCCTAGGAAGATATCCCTCTTCCTATGGCTGCTAGCTCGTAGGAACTTAGGAGTTTGCACTTGGCTTAGATATGGCAACATTCCAGTGTCACTTGTGACATGTGGTGGGCCAAAGGTCACGCAGAGATACTACTCGACTATCCCAAAGCTTACAAGTTAAGGAGGAGAGCCCTGAGTTAGTCTTTCACAACACAACAGAGACCATGGTGAGAACTTTGGGGCCGTGGCTAGGGTTATAAACAAAGTTCCAACATTTGAATACATGAGGATTTTTAGAGAAGCCACTCCATTCTCATCATTGGCTAGCATCTAAGCAAAATCCTCACTCCACATGACTCCAATGCACATTGGACCTAGGGACACAAATGGAAACTGATTAACATTATTGCGTGGTACATATGGTCTACAATAGATGTAGCCATTCTATAGGCCTCCACGATGTCCCTAGAGCCCTTAAATGAAGATCCTTGCCAAGGAACCCATTTCATAAGGTTAGGGAACTCGTTTCATACCTAGACATTTTAGAAACCTATGACACACCTATTTTGAATTTCCAAAAAACCCCTCCCCCTAAAAAAATATGTTTTAACTTTTGTAATCAACATTCGTCACAGATTCATTTGACACACTTACATGGACATTGACATTGATTGCAAGATTTTTTCTTGAGGAGTATTCTACGGTGCATGTATATATTGATGGCTTCCTCTATAATTAAAGCTAATATTGCCATGGATAATGGACCATGATCATGTATATGTTGATGATATGTTAAATCTCCGTTTCCATTGTATAAGATCATGAATTATGATAAATTACATGACATGAGCCATACTCTATACGTAGAAAGTCTCATGATAGTTTTCTTCCATCTCAAATGACACTCATTTCTAATATTTTAGAAAAAAAGTATGAAACCTATGAAACTTGTTTCATACCTCTTGTTTCACTAACCCTTTGCAACTATGATCCATGCTCTCTCCAGAAGATGAGACAGAATACAAGGTGGTTCTTAAAGGATAAGAAGGACAAGAGAGGCCTTCTCGAGGAGCTAGGATTTAAACATCTTTCACCTAGTCAAATGGTCTAGATTAAATGTCGTCTTGTGAAAGGTAAACCTTCCTACATAGATGCACATATGTTTCATACCATGGGATTGGTCACCCATGACTCAAATATTAGCAATATATTTCTTCATGAATGCACTTATGTGTGTGTACATATCTTCTAGTATGCCTATGTATCACATCCTATGAACACCCTTTAGATGCATTAAAGAAGCATCAAGCTAGTTTTTCATTTAACAAGAAATTGCCTCTTAAGTACTTCTCCCATTTTTGAGTCACTCACTCACTCTTTCTGTTTACTTTTGTTTCCAAAAGCAATAAGGGGAGAGATGAGGGGGATCAACATGAGAGGTGAGGCACTTGCTGAATCAATACAGCTCAAGATATAGCAACATCTTAATGTAATCAAGGTAAAATGAAGGAGGCTGCAGCTAATTGCTTCAAAATGAAAATGGAACCAAAAGCTGAAACACAATTTATTGCATATCTCTTCTAGTGTGCCTATGTATCACACCGCCTGAACACCCTTTAGGTGCTTAAAGGTCAAGCTGGTTAATGTGCCTCTTGGCCTACGTAACAGGGACATATACCTTGCATTCATATATTCCTTTTCCCTTTTAACAAGAACCGCTCTTCCAAGTACTTTTACTGTTTGAGTCTCACATTTCACCTATGTTTGACCTTGCCTATTTCCAATAATAAGAGGGAGCAGAGGGGAATTGACATGAGAGGTGGAGACTCTGGCCACATACGTAAAGTTCAAGGCATAGCACCATCTTGATGTAATGATGATAAAAAGGAGGCTGCACCTAGCAAACACAAATGAAAATGGAGCCAAATTCTGAAACACAGTTTATTTCTTCTGCTCTGCTTCTCAAAAATGAAGATTTCAAAAACGTAGTTGCCTACCAACTCAATTGTATCATAGAGTACTCACTCTGTACCCTTCATAAAAAGGAGGTCAAAACACTCTCCAAGAAAACCTGTACTTTTGTCTTTGTGAATAGTAATTTATTTAGTCAGTCAAAAGAAGCATGTTTTGAATGTATCACGTTGTTTGTCCAAAAATTCCAATGTAGTTATATGGAGTGTACCATTCAACCTTTTCCAACCATAGAATAAAGAACACACTCTTACATATTATGAGAAATCAAGTTCAGTAAAACTGGTTTACAAAACCTCTACTAGTTTGCTTTCTCAATCCATGTCACTCCCCTATTACCTTGCATCTTACAAGAAATCAAGTTCCATAAAACTGATTTACATACTCTAAGAAAGGTGACAACGACAAGACTTGTGGGATTACCTAGGCTGCCATGTAGACATTGATATTTCCTCAGAGCAGCGGCTGGCACCCTTGTTACTTAGCATAAGACAAAAGCTACTACATTGGAGCACACCAAGACTATCACTAGCAGGAAGGGTGGTAGTTGCGAATCAGGTTCTGTTAGCCACCATGTGGTACGTAACTTCTTGTTGGGCCTTCTCTAGGTCATGCATTGGCCAAGTGAAGTGGCTCATCGTGAATTTCACTTGGCCAGATAGTCAGAGTAGAGCACGGATGGCGGAGCTCGCTATGATAGATCAGACATGGATAGGGCTCTTTATCGGAGGAGAGATCCTTCTTGCAATGGTAGCCACTAGTGGAGAGAGTGTGTTTACTTTTTCAGAAGAGATGGATGGCAGACTTAGGCGAGAGGATCCAGATCAGTTCGAGTTCACATGGTGCTCTCGACAAAGGATTAGAGTTATGGCTCATTGCAATAGGACTTGGAACGTTGACCCAGGCCACTAGACTTGTATGGAAGATGGATGGACACATTGGGCATATAGGAGCAGGCCGCTACAGAGGCTTCAATGGGATCCTGGGGAGTGGGTATGGAGAGATTCATCCCCTTCTTTGGCTATACCACTAAGTTGGGGAGGAGAATACAGATGAGTAGGACCAAAGTGGTGCCAGCTGGAGCTAAGCACTGGACTATCTACAATACATCACAGCCTTTCCTAGCAGACTTCTGGAGGAGATTGGAGAATAGCCTTAGACTAAGAAAGATTTCACTCTTTCTTTGGTTACTAGCATACAGGAGTTTAGCAGTTGGTACATGGCTTGGCTATGGTACAGACCCTATTCCTTGCGCAAGATATGAGGAGCATAAGGAGATTCAGAGGCATTGCTTATGGGATAGCCCACGAGTTCAGGAGGCTGGAGGAGAGCCCTTAGGATGGTGTTTCATGGCACTACAGATTTTATGATTCCTACGGAGGGGACAATTGCATGGGTCACTAACAGAGGCCTAGCTTGTGGATATGAGGATGTATTTGGGTGTCAGGCTTATCTCATTTCGAGGCAGCTTATGAGCAGGTCTTTCGTGCTAGATTTCTCACAAACAGTATGGACTCAGGGGCATTGTTACAGATGGGAGCTCATAGCTAGCATTAATGCTTTGTACATATGGACAGCCAGATGTAGTCAGGCTATTGATATTTCAAACATATCTACTGCAAAGACTCTCTCAGAGATTCTGTATACTCTTCATGGGAGATGGGAGAAAATACAAGGCAGTTCGGAGATTATGAGGAAGAGGAGAGATGTTTTTCTCAAGACATGGCATTTTGGCACCTTTTTCCTCTTCCAGACCCACATGGTTTGGCATTATAGACATCTCGACTGGCTATTCACTCAAGCTTTGTAATAGACTTCCCCTTGTTACATAATTATTGACATGGAAGTCCCTTATAGGGCTGCTTTGTAATCGGTATTTTTGCCTTGGGACACTATTCTGAGGTGTATTAATAGAATTTTAACTTTCCTATGGAAAAAAAAGGGACTTTTTGTGGGACACATCATACCCGGTACTCCGATACTTCAGGACATTTGGAAGGTGTCAGCTCCAACAATCGATATGCCAATGTATCACCTACCTGGATGAAGCAAGAAATCAATCCTAATCCTCTCTCTCTCTCTCTCTCTCTCAATGGGTTGTTTATATCAATTACAAAAATAGTACAAAATAACAAGATTACAAGGTTCAAGGTAGCTCTAGGCCATCATATATAAACCAAATCTATGCCATCATATATAAACCAAATACAGTGGATTCAGCAAACACAAATAGACGAGTGCACAAGAGGCACCCCGGGACTCGATAGACACATAGGATCAAGAGTGTTGATGAGATTTTGCCACATGGGCTTGGACCTTCACTGCCAATGTCTCTAGTACACCATCCTCAAAGAAGCCTCCTAGCATTGCAAACGGATTGGGCCTCTCGGGATTGGCCTCTGAGGAGGAAGGTCCATCTGCACGGTGGGAGGTAGAACTTGGGGTACTTACGATCCCACGGAGTGATCACTCGACCAGCAGCATTGCAAGCCAGTAGGGCCAGTGGATCACAAGTGCGCTATTGTTGTCACGGCTCTTTGGGAGGCTGCGGAGGCTTGGGAGTAGTTGAAACCGAAGCAATTGGCACATCTCAGCGACCGCGAATAAGTGTGGAGGATCTGATGAAGAAGGGCCAGCATTACTTCATGCACAGAAGTCTCTTTGGCTTTTCTTGTAGTGCAGTGGGCATTCGTCCCTATGTCTCCAGGTTTGAAGGAGGAGCTGCTTGCTTGGGTTTAGACTAGCTTGATTCAATAATCTGTTGCTTAGTAGGGCAAGGGGATGCATTTTGGTCTTTATCCACAGGCTGGTACACCAAGGTAGTCTTTCTATCTTATGGCCATCAAACAATACTGGCTCAACTATTTTCACATGGGTACATCAAGGTTGCCATCCATAGTAGTTTAACAAATTCAAGTAGAATATCCTATTGGAACCACTTGCATATAAGCTTTACCACATGGTCAAGCTCTAGCAAAGATTCAAGAATCATTGAAAGATCACTGGGACATTCTACCAAGAAGTAACCCAATTCACCACAAGACAAATAGTGTCCAATGAAAGTACCCCACTTGAGGTGAAACCAAACAACGTTGTAATAATCGGAAAGACAGGACATCTGCACTTGTGGATAGAAGAGCATCACCAACAGTGACTAGTCCCAATTGTGCCATTCAATTTAACATCATCCTCCATTCCTATTTGCCTTCCCATGTGAACCAAATGATTCAAAAGCTGGAGGATTTTACATGAAGAGGCTATTCTGCATTAACCAAATGCCAGCAATAAGCAAAAATAATAGTGTTTCCATGCTTAACCTCCATGGCCTCAAGGAGAAACCTGGCAACCAAACACCACCGCTGTTGGCCCTCACACAAAGCTTGGTACAATGACCAACAAAGAGCAACCACGTGTCCCCAAGTCTAGACCAGCCCCACCTCCCATTGTTTTAGGAGTGTAAACATGGTGCCATGAGACCCAAGAGACCCCCATTCATGTAGAATCCTTCTTCCAAAACAAGAACCGAATGGACTGAGTGATCTTCCATAGATAAAACTTTGGCCAAGGGAGCAAGGGCAGACCAATATATGAAATTGTCCATGATGCATGAGGGAATCTAGTCTATCAGTATTTTAGATGAGACGTGCACCCCCAAAGGATGCCCAATGTCTATAAACACAGTGTTTAGGCACAATCTAGCCTTGCCATCCCAAGGCTTGAAGATCCCTTTCAGTGCATTTGATAACAGCTGATTTAGAGACATTAATGCAAAGCCCCGAAGCAAGGGTAAACAAGTCCCATGTATCCATTGCCCTTTGTATATTATCATAGTCAGCTTTGAGAAACACGAAGGTGTCATCCCCCAAAGCTAGGCCAACCAACTGCTCATGTGAAGGAAGAGAGAGGCCAACCACCTCACCATTAGCCGCTAAGCTAGACAACATCGTCAAATGATATGGGTAGCCAAAGCAAAGAACAAAGGACTTGATAGACAACCCTACCTAACAAATCAACGAAGAGGAAAGAATTTTGTGAAGCCACCATTGAGCAAAACTCTTGAAGAAGAATCCAAGCTAATGGTGCAAATAAGTTCAAACATTTTGGGGCCAAATCCCATTGTCTACATTAGTTGACCTAGGAAGGATCATTTCAAATGATCAAAGGCTTTTTCTAGATCTAGTTGAGACATCACCATTCCCTGCTTTACACAATGAGCATAATCTATCCCTATTTGGACATTCAAGATATTGTGCATAGTATTTATTCCTTTGATGAATCCATACTGCGCTGGGTATATAAGGTCAAGAAGATAATCCTGAAATCTATTGGCCAAGACTTATGTAAACTACATAGAACCCATGAAGGAAATTGGTTGTCAATGCTTCAAAGCTGAGAGGGACAGCACTTTGGGAATCGATTTAATAACACGCGGCATACTCCCTCTCTTTTTTTTTCGTAAAAGGTAATTGTATTAATTACGAAAAAAGTACAAGTTTACTTGATTACAAGATACATGATGACACTAAGCCATCATGTGAAAAGGTTCCAGTACTAAGAGTTACAAAGTCATGGCAAAGACGCAGAGGAAATTGCCATATGCTAGGGATGTAAGTCCTCCCGAGAGAGTATGTCAGAATGCTGAAGAAAATCTATCTGCCAATACAAGAGACCCTTAAGCCTAGCAATATGCCATTGAACATTACAGGCGGAATCAAAAAGAAAAGCATTCCGAATGGTCCAGTTATGCCAACAGCCCCAATATCAAAGAAAGTGAAACACGAGCTTCATATGTGGCTGTGCCGGTGTTGGGTATTTGGGCTGCACAAAGACCCAATCAAAGGGCCTTAGCGAGAAACCAACCACCGCTCGCCAAACGCTGACAAGAATGACCAGATTTTCTTAGCGATGGGGCAAGAAATAAATTGGTGACGGGCGGATTCCACACTGGTGGTGCAAAAGAAATAGTTGCCGTTGGAGATTTGTCGCTTGGATAGAGCTGAAGCAAGCGGAAGACCCCCAATCATCACCCTCCAAAGAAAGACCTTATATTTGAAGGGTGTCTTGTTCAACCACCCCTCCATCACAGTTGCCCTCCACCATGACCGGGATTTACGCAATCCCCATAGAGCATTAGCTTTAGTAACCAGCCATTGATGATCTTTAATGAGAAGATGATAGACTTGGTTAGCGGAAGCTTTGCCTAAACTCAGCCGGCCTTCAAAGTCCCAATCCTGCCAGGGACGATCTTTAATGAGAAGATGATAGACCTGGTTAGTGGAAGCTTTGCCTAAACTCAGCCGGCCTTCAAAGTCCCAATCCTGCCAGGGACGATCCGAAGCAAGGGCAGGAAAGGGTTGTCTGCTCTGGAGCACCATCAAAAGCTGTTCCCATAAATTCCTGTATCCACGAGGGATCCTGAAAATCCTCCTGGCTGTACGAAATGATATTAACACATTGCGACTGGCAAGGGTGGCATCCGTGACTGAAGTTAAGCCCAAACGTGCCATATGGTTGAGTTGTGGTTGAAGCTCTTGTTTACCTTCCCATGAAAGTAACTGCGAGACTGCCAGCAATTCCAATTGAAAAGAATTAGCAGCTAAGCGATCCTCCGCCGGATGCCATTGAGCCTTCCGGATGACCAATTTCCAGGAACATACCAAATGGGCAAGTAGTAATGAAGAAGAACTGGAGAAACAAGAATCGGCATTAAGAGCATGCTACCAAGAACTCCGGATTTGGGTATTACCATGCCGAAGCCCATGCTCCTCAAGGAAATAACGGGCTATAACGACCCACGGATGATGATCCGAGCACATGGCGCGGAAAAGAGACCAACGGAGTGCTAGCATGTGAGTTTGGGCATCCAAAATAGCTCCTCCACCAATGCGTTTGGGGGTGCACGCATGCGACCAAGAAATCCAGGAAATGCTTGCATGCAAGGAATCCTTCTTCCATAGCATGAAACGAATAGACTGAGTCAGAGCATTCAAAGTAGTAGTAGTCCAAGGTAGCAAGGGCAAGAAATATGTGAGCATTGGCAACATAATTGTCTGGGCTACTTTGAGGCGAACATGGAAGGGCCAGGCTTGAGACTTCCAATACAGAAACTTAGCTGTCAGTTTCTGAGAAATCCACTGTAGAAGCTGCTTTGGGGGAACATCAACACCCAAGGGGTACCCAAGATGCCTAACAATGGAGCCACGAGGCACAACCATACCCTGCCAGTTCAATGACTGCAAATCCGACTCCGTGCAGCTGAGAATGGCTGATTTCAACGCATTGATGCGAAGACTGGAAGCTTGACCAAAGAGAGCCCAAACATCCAATGCTTTGCGAAGGTTATCCTTGTCCGCACGCAGAATCATAAAGCTATCATCAGCCAAGGATTGACTAATGAAGTGCTGTCCAGAAGGAAGCGACAATCCAGCCAACTGAGTAGAAGCTGCCATATGAGATAACATCGAAAGAACTGGATGAGTCGCAAGGGCAAAGAAGAGAGGGCTCAAAGGGCACCCCTGTCTGACAGAGCGGGCAAGGACAAATGGCTCAATAACGCCTCCATTCAGCATGACTCGCAAAGACGCCGCTGCACTGATGATGTAGATCAGACGAGACATCCGTGCACCAAAGCCCATAGTAGACATAAGCTCTGCAACAAAAGACCAGTCCAGATAGTCGAAAGCCTTTTCCAGGTCCAATTGAATTAGTACGGCCTCCTGATTAGAATGCCTTGCATAATCAATCGCCAGTTGCGCATTTAATACATTGTGCAGAATGTTTCGGCCTTAATGAAACCATATTGAAGAGGATGCACAATGGCAGAGAGATGCTTGTGGAGCCAATTCGCCATTACTTTGGAAAAGATTTTATACATAGAACCCATCAAAGAAATTGGGTGCCAATGTTTCAACATAGACGGCGAAGGAACCTTTGGAAGCAGTTTAATAAGTCCTTCTTTCCATGAGGAAGGCATGATCCCTGTTTCCCACACCTGCTGAAACAAAGCCGTCAATGGTTTTGCCAGTTGGGTAGCAAAAACCTCAAAGAACTCATTGGTGAGACCATCCCAGCCAGGACTTTTATCCTTGGGCAAGTGTAACAAAACATCCATAACCTCCACCTCACAAATATCTGACTCCATAGTAGCTTGCATGTCCTGCGGAACCTGATTGCGGACCAGGTCATAAAAAATTGAACGGGCTTGAGTAGTTTGGGCTGAAGGTGGAAAAGTGGAACCAAGAAGTTTGAGGAAATAATTCCTACACATATGCACAATAGTCTGCGGATCAAGGACTAGGTGGCCTTCTGCATCTAGGAGTCTAGTCATATTCTCTCGAGTAGGAGAGGCATGGAGAGCTCGAAAGAGCTTATGAGTCTAACACGCATTATCTTGCAAAGTCTCCGTCAGATGCTGCAATTTGGCCTGCTGATACGATTTCAACTGAAACTCTTTAATAAGATCAACCACACGCATTGCCAGTGCTAGTAGAAATGCATCATCTGGAGTGTCCACCAGCACAGAACGGACCAAAGCCAGCAGGTCCTCCGCTGCTTGCCAACGCTGCCCACAAAGAGAGGCATGATGGATCCCATACTGCCGAGCAACCCGCTGCACATTAGAGAGCAATCGTTTAAACGAAGCAGTGCCTTGAGAGAAGAAGTCCAATAAGAATCTATCAATCAATTGCTGCATATGGCCCTGAAAGATTGCATGCTTCAAATAAGACGAGTTAAAACGCAAAGGGAGTCTCTCCAGAAATTGCTTAAAAGGTGCAATGGGTTGTGCGAGCAGCTCAAGCTGTAGAGGGAAATGGTCCGACAAGGCATATTACTGCAACACTTTCATTTCGAGCATCTCAGGAAGGAAATCATCATTCTGCATGATGTATATGCGGTCCAGCCGTGACCATGTTGTTGCATACTGAGCAGAATGGAAAGTAAACCCTGTAGAAGACGGGTGCAGCCCAGGACTAGAGATCTTGCTTAAGAACGGCAAGAGTCAACTCATGCCACATACAACTTTCGGGCGCGTCCATTAACGAATGCTCCGATGTGGACTGCGAAGAATCAACACACATATTGAAATCCCCCATCAAGAAGCCCCGTTTGCCAAGTGACAAGGAAGTTTGTAAAGTATGCCAAAGCTCCCGGCGAGATAAAGGATCATTCGGAGCATAGAGGCCAAGTAACCATAAGATCTCTCCTTCGAATAAAATTTCGATCACCACAAGCCATGTACATCATTTTTAATAAGAAGAGGTTGATATTTTTCATGTACAATCATGAGCACACCAGAATAATGCATGGCTTGTGTCCCTGCATAGAACAAACGAAAGCCATAGCAATCCACAACTTTTCCGGCTTCACCGTGACTCTTGTGTTCAACAGCACACAAGACATCCCACTAATTCTCATGCAATACAGTTCACATGGCATGTTGCTTGTGGCGAGAATAAATTCCTCGCACATTCCACGTGGCTATTTTCATGTGATTTCAAAAGAAAATCAGGTACCAGGCACAGCTTGCCTCGATTTTACCTTTTCTGCGAGAATGTCCAGGACTCCCTCATCCAAGAAATCAGCCAACACGGCAAAAGAGTTCTGAGGACCAAATTTGGAGGTAGACGGCATATCTGCTGGCTTGGGGATGGAACGGGGATAACAACGATCCCACGGGGTAATGACCTTGCCTCTGGTATCAAAAGCCAGCTTAGCAAGTGGACCCTTTGGACGATCCGAATACACTCTCGTAGTGGGCTGAGGATGGGGGGCAGAGGAAACCATAGTAGGAGCAAAGTGCTTTGAAGGCAACATTTCTTTCCTGCGCATATAAGTACGCATGAAATCTTGTGATGCAGAAGGCACAGAATCCTCCATGCCAGCAACCACCCTGGTGCCTTTTTTTGCGCGTACTTCAACCCAGTTTGTGCCACGGGAATCCAAACCCAAAACCTGTTGTTTACCTTTATCTAGAACTTTAGGTGGGTGAATAGCATCCTGTGACGGAGCATCACACACCATATCTTCCATGGGCAGCGCAATATGCCTAGCATCTGAAGTGTGTTGCTGCTCTGGGCATTCGGCCATGAAATGCCCCAATCTTCCACAGGAAAAGCAATGTCCTGCAAAATTGCCCCATTTCAAACAAAAGTGTAAAGGATGCATGCCAGAGCAATTGAGATGTAACCACGCAGTCCTTTTCCTAGTAGTGTCCCATAACATATACAACTGGTTACGATTCACGGCCCTTAGACTTGGAGGGACCAGAACAGTGCCCACAGCGGCCATGGCGTCCTTCAATAGTGGCCAATAGACAGCCGGACAATTTTCCACTTCAACCCATACAGGGCATTCACGTTGTAGCAGGTGCTGAAAATCTGCCATTGGGCACCATGGTACAATATGGACCAAACGGCGATAAAAAAACAAAGGCAGTTTAGACAGGAGAGCAGCACGGTGCGTCTCAGATTTCAACAACACCTCAAAAAAACCTCGGGGCCCAACAAAAATCTCTTCAACACATTCCCCTTGTAGCAGACTGTGTAGCCACTGGCGAATACGGGAAAGCTGGGGGATTCTACCAGTGAAGAAGAGTATCACAGCGCGATCATAAAATACTGAAAAGGAGCGCAATATAGATTTCGGGTCCACAGTGACTTCCAGAACATCTTCCGGTGCAGAGTCACAAAAGACTTCATGATTATGTTGAATATAATCGCCAAGTAGAGTGTTGGCAAACTCCAGCAAATGCTCCCAGTCAACATCCTGAGAGTCCGCAGAATCCAAAGCAACCTGAGCATAGGAACGATCCTGATGATCCATTGTCTCTTCTGAAGTATGCTTGGTGCGTTTGCCTGCAGGCCGAAAGTCAGGAGCAGGGGGCATCTCTTCAGTGCACGGAACCATATCCTCGGGTTCCTCGTTATCAGAGTCTGGACCAAGCGCTGCCACCATTTGGTCTATGAAATCCAGATCCAGACTGGGAGGTAGGAATGCGCAGGCCGCTCTCCCTCTTTCTCAGGCAAAACGGACCCGCTGACAAAGGGGCTTGGGAAGCACGCGCGCAGAAATAGACGGCCGCTGTGCAGAGAAGGCACGTCCACAGGCACAGAAGGGCTCGTTTCCTTTGCTAGCTCACGCTATCGCGCGCTCTGTGTGGCAACCTAGGTGTGACGGGCTGCTTCCCCTTGGTGGCAAAATGGGCAGATCAGGGCGGGCAGCTGTGCACGACCGAAGGTGAACCAGACGAGGATGATCAATAGGGCGACAGGCTAGCACGATGGTTCCCCGGCGCAGGAAGGAAGGACCAGGGCGACATAATATATGCACGCACCAGGCAGAGGGCAACAGAACGTCCAGGCAAAGGGTGTGCTCTCTCTCTTTCTCTCTCTCTCTCACGCAAGCGGGTCTGAGTGCGAGCTGGTCCGACGGCAGTGTCTGATAACGGGCAGGTCTGATGACTACTGATGACGGCCGACGACGGGCGCCTGACGACGACGGACGACGGACGACTGGCGCAAGTCTGACGAGGGGCACAAGGCTGATGAGGACGGGCGACGGGCGTAGGTCTAGTGGCGACGGGCGCACGTCTGGTGACGACGGGCGCAGGTTTGACGACAGGCGAAGACGAACAGGCGTGACGGCGGGCAGGTCAGGCATGACGGCCAAAGACAGGCAGACGTGACAGCGGGCGCAGGGCAGACGACCAACGGCCAACGGCACGCGCAGGCGGCGACATCGCTCAGCATACTCTCTCTCTCTCTCTCTCTCTCTCTCTCTCTTTCGCTCTCTCTCTCTCTCAAAATGAGTAGTTATATTATATCAAATCACATTATGAATACAAAAATCATGGCAAGGAAACAAAAAATTTGTCATATGCCAAGGAACCAAGTCCTCCCTTCCAATCCTTGGGATGGCAAGGTGTAGTAATACCCCATGGCCATGTCACGAGGCATCTAGGTTATCCCTTGGGTGTTGATGTTCAGCCAAAGTGCTTGCTGGAATGGATTTCACATATATTGAAAACTGACTTTGTTTATTGGAAATCTCAAGTTTGGCCATTCCATGTTCATCTCAAAGCACCACAAACTATCATACTACCCATGCTTACTTATTTTTCGCCACTTCTTCGATAGATTACCACTATCTTAATTGATCTTACTAGGTGTGTCTATTTCATGTTATGGAAAAATGAATCCTTACATATAAGTAGTTCTTGGATTTATTGGAACCATGTTAAACCTAGAAAAACATGGTGGTGAGGCTATTTTCGATCTTGTACTTGTATGGTGGCACCTCTCCACATAAATATGAGCAAAGATGCAACCACCGCTTGGCACAGATTGAGGAAGCCACAACAACCCACACCTACCAATGACCCGCAAATATGGCACTCATATGCAAAGAAGCTATATGATTTACCACATTAGCCACCGATCCCTCATCCACACTGAAGTCTCTCCTCTCCATATCCACCATCTTTACACAGGATATGATCAGGAAAGCAATAGAGTGACTATAGCATGGGTGGTCAATGGACCATACATGTATACAAGGAGCACATTTCCCTAATGCTTTAGACACTATGGCCCCTATCCTTGTGAAACCAGCCTTCTATGAATAGGTGCTAAGTCCCTGATTACAACTTAGTTACAGCAACAACATTTATTACAAAACTGAAAAATGCAAATTAACTCACAATCTTGGACAATGGACACCCTATTGGCCCCAAAACTGACGCCCGCATTTTCCCAATGCTTTAGACACTATGGCTCCTGTCCTTGTGAAACCAGCCTTCTATGGATGGGTGGTAAGTCTTTGATTACAACTTAGTTACAACAGCAACATTTATTACAAAACTGAAAAATGCAAATTAACTCACAATCTTGGACAATGGGCATCCTGTTGGCCCCAAAATTGACGCCCCTTTCGGTATTTCTTTAACTTAATTAAAGACGAAGTTGATGTACAATGGGATTTTCCCAATCCCTTTCGATAGTCTAACTCCCCTTGTTGTCCAAAATGACCAACAAGTCTTGAATCTGATTTTCCCTCTGATTCGAGCATTCAATTGGTCTTCATTCGCTTTGATGAAGATGAAAAATGCCCAAATTCATTGATTTATTGGTCCTTCCACTTAAAGTTGGTTGAAAACAGCTTCAACCCTATTGAATCCAAGTCTTGGAGCTTCCAATTTCTAGCACGCTTCCTAAGGCTGCTGCTAGACCCTAATTTCTGCTGCAAATTAGGGTTTACAACACAGATTGACTGAAATCTCTTCCTCTAATAGCTCAAACCATTGGAAAATGTTGAGATAACTTGAGAGACATCTAGTGGATGAGACAGAATAATGTGGAAGGAGAAATTTCAGAGTTTCATTGCGAGACACATTGAAAGACTGCTGTTGTCCTAGTCAAACAGCCATGGATGTTGTCATCTATAGCTTAGGACCACTAGAAAGACTGTTGCCCCCCCTCCCCCCCCCCCCCCTTCCCCCCATATATGCTATTATCTACAACAAAAGGACCTTGGGCTACCGTCACTTGCTCCTGGAGCGCTCCAAATTGCTGTCACATGTTGTAGAACTGATCCATGGTGGCTGCAAATCACATAAGCAGCATCCCCTTGCTCTGTAACAGCCTCCTTCTCTCGAACAATAGCTAGAGTATACTCCAGCAACCCCTAAAAACGTTTTTCTCACTTGCATGGGTAAATTTTGCCAAGTAACAACCTTCTAGTCTCATTTTCAACATTATCCAATCTATCAAATATTAATTTTCAGTCTTTAATTATTGAAAATTAATCTAATAATTATTTCAGTGCCTAGAAAACTAATTTGACTAGCCAATAATTAAATTGACTAGGCAACTTCCATTCTTGAGTGTCTCTACGTCATCTTTGACCATCAGATTGACATTAGGTACTATTAAACGCCACTTCTCTAGTGTCATCAACTAATACCTATGGCCAAATGCATGACCTAGGCCAACAATTGGCACCAGATACAACCAAGTACCTGTGCAACATAACTTATAGCAACTTTTGCCTTTGACATCTAGTGGTTTCCTGGAGTCCCGGGCTCGTAAATTTACTCTAACTCCAATTATATCTCACATGTGTAACATTTACTTAACCATGTGATTAAAAATTAATCCACATGGTTAAGTGAGGTTTCAAAAATACACGTCTTAATGACAGCCCGCCCCCTTAAAATCCTTGCAATCATCCTCGATTGCACTCCTAGATGCATCAAAAGCAAAATAGTGGACTAGAATTTTCACAAGGCATTATAGTTAACACAACATTGCGCACCATTGCTCAACCATTCCATATGCCCAACACATGCTGAAAATCACCAATCAACATTATAAAACATAAGACTCACGAAGATTCAAAAACGTTGCCAGATTATCATGTGAGATGCATATTTCTCATTGCTCAACTCATTTGGCAAAACCAAACCATAGCATAGCATAAAACATGGCTAAAACATCATTGGCATCATAACATATGCTATTGTCCACAAAACCAACTGAATACCACTAAATATTAATGATCATACACTAAAAACCAGCATTTTTTAATCAATCGCTAATGATCATTAATCAATGCAAATGTACAATTTCAAAGCTATTGTGAAAACTATACCCATCTACATACCAAACATAATGACTGATATACTAAATAGTGATCTTCTGGCACCATACTGTCAGCTACACTACCCTGAATGTATATTGAATACATTCGAGATCCACTACATGTAGAGCTGTCCATCACTAAGGAGCAGAGGTGCTAGCTCCCTCACGAGCATCGAGTAATACTCTAGACCCTTGCTCTATTGAACCTGATTGAGCCCAAACTAAAGTTGGCTCTAATTGGAAAGCATCAAGGTAACAATGCAATAATTGAGGATGGTCTACAAAGTCACCCTCCTCCATCCATTTGGCATCCATTGGTGAAAATTTGTGAAACTTCACCAAGTACCTTTTGGAAACCTTACCCCTAATCTTCCACTCTATGTGCCAAAATCTCCTCTGATTTTCAGCTTTATTTTCAGATTTACCCTTTTTCTCAACTTTGGCCTTAGTGACATGTGGCTTGGCATCACTATCTTGGAATCCTGCATCCTTTCCACACAACAATGTGTCAACTGTAGTAGCAATTTCTATAAGCTAAGACATGTTGGGAACAATGGACTTAATGCAAAAATCTCGAATACCCTTGGGCGAACCACAAATATACTTCTCTGCCTGCTCATGGAGGGTCATCATGCGATAAGAAGTAATTGGCAGCAATGCATCCCAAAACTTCTTATTATATTGATCCAAGTTCTTGCAATCTTTGGAATTCCACTAATTCCAAGCAGTCATGATGTCTACTTCAAAGGTACTTGTTAATCAATTTGAAACAAACACTTGCTTGAACTAAACCCAAGTGGTAGGTGACTTCCCTTGAATAAGAAGTGTAGACCACCACTACAATGCATTTCCCTTCAAAAATGCGGCTGCCTTTTCTATCTTAGATGCCTCTGTGAAACTGCCTCCAAAGTACGCTTCATCAAACTGTTGAATAAAAACAAGTGCTTTCAGCCTATCTTGTGCACCATTGAAAGGCTCAAACTTCACATTTTTGCCACCTTCATCATAGTTCTTCGACGAACCTATGGGAGTCAAGTTATCATGAATAGGCTGCTGCAAAAAGGATGCATTTGCTATATTTACATGATAACCAACACTATCAAATGCTCGTATATGACCAACATCCGAATCCTTGTGCTCCAACAATCCCTGGGGGTGCAAATATATATCCATATGGCCTGTTTTGGACCCTAGGCATCATGCCTATGCTGTTATACATGGGATCAAGCATTCCACTTGTGTTTCCCGGATACATTGGGTGTTGTGACCCATGCATTGGCTGCTACATACCATAGGGATTTGAACCATACATTCTCATATGCGGTGCCTCTCCAACCATAGCATGAAAAATGGTACCACCACCAAAGTATCCTTGCTGTCCCATGCTTGGATGTGCATAATTACCTTGCTGCCCATGTTCCCACGGATTGGCACAACCAAGTAGGCCATGAATTTGCACTTGCTGCCCCACAGGTACCAATTGTTTGTGCTCATCAAGCATTTTGGATTCTTCCAAAGAAGGCTTAGGCATTTCCTTCCGTTCTTGTGGCTATCCCAAGCTATAGAAGATGTCTTCTTCTCTTTGCCTTTGTCATCATTCCTTAGGGCATCCACAAATCGAGAAAACTAGGGATCCTTTGCCAATTCAGCAAAAGATTTGCTGTTGTACGCATTTAATTCTCAATGCTATCATTGAATTCTTCAGCGCCTTACGGTTCATCAACCTCTTTATGCAATGAAGTGCCAACATTTGGGTCATTTCCCACATTTTTAGATTGCTGTCCATGCTGAGAACCATGCCCAACATCAGTCATTGCACTTCCCCCTTCACGATGTGATTGACCAAGGAGTGATGCATCCTCTCCACTTGATCCCAAATCACCATGTGAAGACATACTGTAGAAATTACACAGCATAGCGGACAAAATCTTAGCAAGAAGTAGAGAACACACAATAAATATGAGAAAAACAAAGACTGCTTTAATTTCAAACGAACTAATACAAAGATGGCTCTATCCAACTGTGCGCTTCCATTGTAAAGCTTAGATCGCCATCTAGACAGACGATAGGCAAAGAGCCTAGATAGCTAGAAGAACTCTGACTCGGTGAAAGATAGACTGACGATGGCTTTAGAGGGGTCTTCCTTTTATAGCCCGGGAAGGTAGTCTGGTTGGCAAGTCCTACTACATGTGAGCCACCATGCCTTGCTTATGCATCTCCTTTAACACTGCAAAACTAATGTGACTAAATCTTTTATGCCAAAGTTTACTTGTGCCCACACCAACAGTGGCTGCAAGAGCACTTAGCTGATACAGGTTGTTCCTTCTTTTTCCTTTGCTGACAGCTTTGCCAGCACTCTCGATAATTTATGCACCTGTCTTAGTGAACCTCACTTCATGGCCAAGATCAGTTTTAGAAGCAACTCATAGTAGATTTCTCTTAATCTCTTGAACATACAACACATTTGAAAGATTCTTAAGTTCACCCATTTGTAGTAACAAAGGAAATAGTACTTGTGCCCTCAACAGGGCATTTTGCATCATTCCCAATGGTCACAATGATGGATTCTAGCAAAAGCTTCATGGAACCATATAGACAAGAGACACCACTATCCAATATCCATGAGTCAATGTTAGATATTTCTTGCACTAAAGAACACACTTTCTCAATGGTCGTCATGAATAATTCCAA
This sequence comes from Lygodium microphyllum, assembly GCF_053477565.2. Classification (NCBI taxonomy): domain Eukaryota; kingdom Viridiplantae; phylum Streptophyta; class Polypodiopsida; order Schizaeales; family Lygodiaceae; genus Lygodium; species Lygodium microphyllum. Next base: position 33,822,526 of record NC_141139.1, read on the forward strand.
CTCTACTTCAGCCATATTGACAGTCTCCTTCCCTTTAGTCTTCACGGTGCCATTCTTTTCATTTGCCTTCTTGACACGACAATCTCCAATTACATGTCCTTTCTTCTTGCAGTAGAAGCACTCTCCTTGAAACTTTTTCTTACCACCCTTTTTCTTTTTTTCACCGTTTGTAGAGAAACCACCTTTGCCTTTCACATTGGCGGAGAATGCAACATCTCAATTGTTGCTACCTTCTCGGACTTTAAGCCTCAACTTCTCCATTAGTAGTGCACAAAATTCCTCAAACATCAAAGCTTGGGGTCTCACCTGAGTGTTTAGGAAAATTACCAATCCATCAAACTTTAGTGGACAAATCTGAAAACACCTCCGAGCTAGCTCCTCACTAGTCTTTTGTATCCTAGCACGAGCCATCTGATTGTGTAAATTCTTGATCTGAGTGATGAATGCTTCAATTGTCTCTCCTTCAACAGACTTCTCTGCTGCTAGTTGATTTTCCAAGTTTTGAATCCTTGTTTGATTTCGTGTTTCTACTGACTCCTTAATATGTTCCAAGCCTCCGATGCCTTACTTGTGTACTAAAGCAAGGTCAAAACCCTATCAAAACAACTTGTAAATAAAGCACATAGTGCATCTACAACATTCCTTCATTTCCAAGCTCGTAGAAGACCAGCATTTGGAGGAATCATATCACTTGAATTTGATGGGTGGGGGATGGATTGTGCTTTTGAATCAACCCCAAAATGGTCTCCAGAAGCTCATAAGAATCAAGGATAGTTATCATTTTAAACTTCCACAAAGTATAGTTTATACCATCTAACTTGCCTTTGCTAAAGGTTGGTGGGTGAATCCTCAATGTTTGAATTGCTGAAAAAGCAGCACCACCACCTTATGTGCCAACACCGCTATTTGATGCAGTAGACAACATTTCTCCTCTTCGTTGTTGACGCCCTTGCCTCTCATATACTCTTCGCTTTCCAAAGGCCCCTAGGCTCTGATACCATGCAAAAATTACATGGCACAGCGAACAAAATTTGAGCAAGGAGTAGAGAATACACAGCAAATATGAGAAGAACAAAGGTCACTTTAATTTCAAACGAACTAATATAAAGATGGCTCCATCCACCCATGTGCTTCCACTATGAAGCTTAGATGGCGATTAAGACAAATGATAGGTGAAGAGCTTAGGATAGTTGGAATAACTATGACTGGGCAAAAGATAGATTGACGATGGCTTTAGAGAGGTCTTCCTTTTATAGCCCGGAAAGATAGTCTGGTCGGTAACTCCGACCGTATTATGAGCATTTCCTAGTCGACTAGGGAATATTCCCTTTACCATTAGGTTGGGAGTGCTACCTCCAGACCCCATGTGCCCCTAGTACCCCATGAGACCCCTCCGTAGCCCTTGGACCCCAAAATAAGGACCCTTGATAACTCTCACAGCTCCCAACTCGATACATTGTGCCTCGGGTTGCTACCAGTATAACTACTCTATCTAACCCAAAGGCTAGATCCACAAAGGTCACATTTTTGCCATCCGATCACATAGACCTCATCTGACATACAAGTCACGACCCACCCAATGTTCCTACTCACACATGGCTTTTCCTCATCATGGGAACCTTACAACTTAGAGCAACATGGATCATTGGTGGCACCTTATGAGGCTGGGGCATTCAACATATCTAATACATGCTTGTCGTAATTTACTACTGAGAGCAATTTCAGCACTAATGCAATAGTCCCAAGCTACACTTGAGTGCCATGAACCCATAATTCAAAGAAATATATAGTATCCCAACAATGGAACCATGAAACCAACCTTCCTTTTGTGGATGGGTGGTAATTCCTTGATTACAACTTAGTTACAGCAATAACATTTATTACAAAACTGAGAAATGCAAATTAACTCACAATCTTGGACAATGGACACCTTATTGGCCCCAAAATTGGCACCCCTTTTTAATATTTCTTTAACTTAATTAAAAAAGAAGTTGATGTACAATGGAATTTTCCCGACCCCTTTCACTATTTCAACTCCCCTGGTTGTCCAAAATGACTAGCAAGTCTTTAGTCTAATTTGCCCCTTGATTTAAACAATCAAATAGCCTTCACCACTTTGATGGAGATTAAAAATGCTCCCAAATTCATTGATTTGCTAGTCCCTCCACTTGAATTTGGCTAAAAACAACTTCAACCCTGTTGAATCCAAGTCTTAAAGTTTTCAATTTCCAGCACGCTTCCCAAGACAACTGCTAAACCCTAATTTCTGCTGCAAATTAGAGCTCACAACTGAGATTGACTCAAATCTCTCTCTAATGGCTTAAACTACTGGAAAATGCTTGGATAACTTGAGAGACGACTAGGGGATGAGAGAGAATAATATGGAGAAAGAAATTTCAAAGTTTTATCACAAGAAACGTTGAAAATTTGCTGCTACCTTGGTCAAACAGCCATGGATGTTGTCACCTACAGCTTAGAACCACCAAAAAGACTATTGCTCCCTCTTGCATACTGTCATCTGCACGAAACGAGCCTTGGGCTACTATCACATGCTCCTGGAGGGCTCCAAACTGTTGTCACATGCTGTAGGACTGATCCATGGTAGCTACAAATCACATGAGCAGCCTCTCGCTACTTTCTAATAGCCTCCTCTCTCACAATGGCTGGAATAGACTCCACCAACCCCCTAAAAACGTTTTTCCCACTTGCATGGGCAAGTTTTGCAAAGTGGCAGTCTTTTAATCCCATTTTTAGCATTATCCAACCTATCAAATATTAACTTTCAGTCTAAGTGCTGAAAACTAATGTAATAATTATTTCAATGCCCCAAAAAATAATTTGACTGGTCATTCATTAAATTGGCTAGATTACTTCCATTCCCAAGTGTCTTTGCATCATCTTTGACCATTAGATCCACATTAGGTACCATTAAACGCCACTTCTCTAGTGTCAACAAACTAACATTTATGGCCAAATGGATGACCCAAGCCATCAACTATAGCACCAAATACCACCAAGTACCTATGCAGCATAACTTATAGCAACTTTTACCTTTGACATCTCGTGGTTTCCATGGGTCTCGAGCTCGTGAATTTACTCTTACTCCAGTTGCACCTCACTTGGGCAACATTTACTTAACCATATGATTAAAAATTAATCCACATGTTAAGTGAGGTTTAAAAAATGCATGTCCTCATGACACCCTTGCCTTTGTCTTTAATAGGGCCCTAGTGAAAGTCTTAACGGACGAGTGTACAATGCACATCATTATGCCTATCCATAAATCTAGGGCCACCTTAGATCGAGGAAACTATATGATCATCATGGTATGCCACACACTAGCCCAAATATATGGAGCAATACTAGAGACCGAGCTCAGTGCACATGCAGCAAGAGAGGGCTTGAGCATACCAAGATAGACTAGATTTAGACAGGGTTTTCTACATTTGATCACATTTTCACCCTAAGGGCTATGGTGGAGCACGCGAAGATGAGGAAGAAGAAGCTCTATTGCTACTTTGTGAATTTTTGCAAAGCTTTTGATACAATTCCACAAGATAGACTACTATAAAGGTTGCAAATACTCCAGAGCTCGTCAAATATGATTTGGGGTATCTATGCACTATATGAGAGGTCGATTGATTGGGTGAGATGCCCACGAGGACTATCGGACGAGGTCTCTAGTACATTAGGAGTGAAGCAAGAATGTCCTCTTCCCCACGCTCATCGAATACTACATTGATGCAATAGAGAGTCACATCGTATGAGGAGCAGGAGAAGTGGATATAGCAAGTACTTTAGTCTCCATTCTGCAACCTGCTTCATGCTAATGACATTGTTCTGGTCTTTGAGTCACAAGAGGGTCTACAATGACACTTACACACACCTTCAAGATTTCTAACATAGCAGGACTAGTAGTGAATCATGCGGAGACAAAGATATTGATCTTCCACTCATCAGCCCCTACGAGGATTTCAATCTTCACTCTAGGAGAGGGATAGGTGGAGGTGGTAGACTCATATGTTTACTTGGGAGTCACCTTACTACATCAGCACCAAGGTTCACCATGGCGCAAGTGGCCAGGGACCGACTCACATGAGGATATGTTGCTTTAGCCAGGTTGGAGCAACAATCCCACCAAGCACATTTCCACAAGCCTCGCACACAGAGATGGCTATTTGATGCACTGGCCACACCAACCATGCTGTATGGTGCACCAGTTTGGAGCCTTGCCTTGGCTACTTACTTATGGTCACAAATTGAGAGACCACGGGTCATCATGCTCTCTCATATGATTTGCAGCAAGCCATCAATACCACATGAGATTATCATACCAGAATTTGCTACACCCCCCACGATGATAGAGGCTCTCTTCCAAACCATCAGCTTCATCCACAAAGTACATGCCATGCATCCAATTTGACTACCTAGAAGAGCATTTCTGGTTTCTCGACAGCTAGCTCTGAGAAGATGTGAGACCTCATGGTATATACAGGTGGAGCAATGGCTTATAGGTTCTAGGATCGATATGTACCACTCTCCCCCCCTTCTAGTATGGCCCTAACTCCCCCTCCATACACCTCTCTCACTCAGAGAGGAACCTAGTCATGCAACATGATCTTTACCTGCTACACATACACCACACATGGATTTCACCTCGACAGCCCCTCCCTATGAAGATGTACAAATACCATTTTTTGAGGACTACATTGAACAGCTTCATATGCCTACTCCACTCCTTATAGCCAAAATTTCCAAAGAAGAAGCCCCTTTATCTTACAATATGAAAATCGGTTCTCAATGCATAGTCAAAAAACAAAATATACTAAAAGTCCACCAATCAATATTTGGAGTGCAAAAAAATTAAATTGTACATCAAAGCACCTTATTAAAAATCAGCATTAATCTTCCAAGATTCTTGAGTAATAGCACACAAATTTACAAGCCACAAGCACAACTTGAAAGAGTCACAGTTCATGCAAAGATGACAAATGTACACATACTCACATACACATAATAACAATGGAACAAATCAAGTGATTGTTTACTATTTATCAGTTAGGAGAGGAAAAGCCATCCTTTCTTCATGTAGCTTTCTTTAGAATCCCAATGTGAAGAAGAGAGGCTAAAAATGCTTGAAAGAGGGTAGAAAATTCAATGTACAGATATGCTGCTCCAAAAAGCAGCAGTGTCAAGAGTGAAGAGAGTTAAGGATGATGCAGACATGAAAGATAATGAGGGCAATAGCTACCACACCTTTAACTACTATATGGTAAATCACAACAACGAAACCTCTGCTGCAAAAGACTAGTGCCATGAAGTTATATAAGCAAAGAGATACTTGGAAGCTTGAACGACGAGTGTCATGTGTCCTCTCTTTGATGCTTTCCTTCTTGGGCTAAATTTTGTTAAGAATAAGAGCAGTGAGCTTTAATTTAAAAACTTTTTGTGTCTTTTTAAGAAGTAGATATTTTATGCAATTCAATATCCTCCTAACGTTAAAAGACACATATATGAAGCAATAATACTAGCCATCAGTCCCACCTGTGGCAATGTCTCAAAGTCCACTCTATCAATGAGACGTTTAAAAGTAGAACTACTGTTTAACTATTGCCTGAAAATAAGTAAACAATAACTTTATTTGAATATCCACATAGCCACATGATGGATCTTATCTGTTGTGACCCAAGCTACACCCCACAAGCTATTATCAAAGTGCGCCATGAAAGGCCAGCCTGAGAGCTCTACTCCATTTTTCCTAAGCTATAAGGCAGTCCCATAAACAACATCTCTGTCTCCTCTATTTGTCCACATCTGGCACAACCTATCATATTCCAAGCCATATACCAACTATCAAACTCCTATGGGCTGTTTACCATGCAACATAAAAGAGAGATCTCTTGTTAGGCCTCAAACTATCATCCAATTTCCCCTAGAAGTTGGCCAAGAAAGATCAAGATATGTCATACATATGTCAACAGTCTTTGGAGGAGAGAAACGCTGCTCTAATATCCTTCTCCAAAGTTAATGTGTTCTTGGAAAAGGGGCTGATTCAGCCAACTAATCCCCTTACTGTTCACCAATGCTTTTGGTCCAAAGGAAGGATGATTCATTGAATACATGCATTGACTACCATGCTTTGAACAAGACCACAATCAAAAATCAATTTTTGATTCCTAAGATCAATGATATTATGGATAGATTGCAAGGGGCAGACATTTTCAGTTGTTTAGGTTTGAAAAGTGGGTATCGTTGGATTCCTATAAGGCCAAATGGTGTACCAAAAACAGTATTTAGGACACATTTTGGGCTTTGTGAGATTCTTGTCATGTCATTTAGGCTTATGAATGCTCCTGCCACATTCAATTGGATGATAGATCATATTTTTTGACCACATAGAGCTTGTGTGGCTAAATTCTTTGATGGTATGATTGTGCTTTCAAAGAATGAGGCAAAGCATAGAAAGAACTTGGACATAGTGTATAATGAGCTGCATAAGCATTGGTTAGTGATCAATGACAAAAAGAGTTAGTTCTTTTTGCATGAAAACCACTTTCTACGGGCATATTGTATCAGCTAATGGTGTACAGATGGATCCCATGAAGGTTGAGATAAAAAGGTCATGGCCACACTTGCATGTGTTTTGGGCCTTTGTTCTTATTGCAAAAGGTATCTTTGGCACTTTGCTGAAATTGCTTCTCCATTGCATGCTTTGCAAAATAAGGGTGTTCCATTTGGATGGACATTAGTGGAAATTTCAGCACTTGAAAAGCTGAACGAAAAGATGACTTCGGATCTAGTGCTTATATTGCTAGATCTCAAAAAATCTTTTGTAGTGTAGTGCAATGCGTGCGGTAATAGCTTTACTGTTGTTTTAATGCAAGATAGCTATGTTGTGCCTATGTAGAGAGGAATTTGCATGTTTATAAGGAGGAATTACTTGTTGTAATCCATGCTCTTTCCACTTGGAAATAGTGAACACTATCCTTTAGGGGTTGATTTCACTGTGCAGACAGATCATCAAACATTGCATTACTTTTTGACCCACACAAAGTTATCTAAGAAGCATATTAGATGGGCAAACTTCCCCTCAATGTTTGACTTTCAAATTGTGCATATTGATGGCAAAAAGAATGTAGTAGCTCATGCATTATCAAGAAAGCCTCAAATTTCGGCACTTACTATGGTCTATCACACTCACTTAGATGTCATAAAAGATCAATATACTGCTGATTTGGACTTTGCTAATGTTTATTATCAGCTTTGCAATAGTCAGAGGTATAAGCACTTTATGCATAGAGATGGCTTTCTCATGATGTATACAAGGTTATGTGTCACAAAGCAATTGAGGCCAGAAGTGATGATAGAATGTCATGCTCCTCCTTATGCAAAGCATAGAGGCGTTAATGCTACAATGAAGGAAATAGAACACTTTTTCTATTGACCAACTCTGAGAAATGATGTAGATCAATTTGTATGCATATGCATTGTGTGTCGGAAGGTCAAGTATGATAGACAAAAGATATCAAAGTTTATTGTAGCCCTTGCCTATACCTGATAGACCTTGGCAGAGAATTGCTATAGACTTTAATGGATACATTGAGAGTCTTGCCAAATATAGTAGGTGGCTCATCAAGGTCACTATCTAATAAGGTATTAGCAACAGCATATTGGGCATGTTGCTTGTCTTTCTTTTTGTAGCATTGTTAACAACATGACCAATATATTTGCAATATCGACACTTTGGCCGTTGTTTCTTAGTGTAGAAGGATGTTAGTGCTATGTCAGTATCTTAATTGCACCTTTCATTATCCAAAAGAATGCCGACCATTTCTTCATATTTCATCTCTCAAGCCACCTTGAGAGCTGTAACAATTACATAGAATTGTGCTTCTTTCATCAAGATATTAAGAAATATAGCCTTTTTGTCGTCGCCATCGAGACCACTATTAAGAGTGGTCAAGAGTTGGTAAAGGAGACTTAAATGATCAAGATGTTGCTAATAGCCTTTGAAGGATTGTAGGAGATACTAAACAATTGCATCTTTAAAAATAATTTGCAATTATTGATATCTTCCCCAAATGTAACTTGAAGGCCATTCCATCTCTCTTTTGCCATTTTAATGAGATCAAGGTGATGAAGAAGGTTGTCAAAATGGCCAAGCCCCATGATTGTGATAGCACTGTTGTTCTTCGAGCCATTCTTGATGAAGTTGACGATTGCTCCAAACGTTCTCTGACTCATTAGTAAATAAGACCTACCATACGCCTTCTCGCAGATGTATGAGCTGAATCTTTGTCTTCCAGATGGAAAACCCGATGCCTAAGAATTTCTCAATTTGAGTTCTCTCCATGGCATCTACCATCTAGATGCCAAGATATGGCATCACAACTGATATCACCATTGGGTTAGGGTGAAGCTCCATGATGGAGAGAGAAGAGGGGAGAGAGAGAGAGAGAGAAAGAAAGGAGAGAGAGAGAGAGAGATGGTGACCTGTCATGATCCTTCTACTGCAGCGACCTGACCTCTTGTGCTAGCTCTATCGGGCCTACGCAGAGAGAGAGAGAGAGGGGACGTACTTACTTGCCTGCGGACGTGCTTCCCTTGACTAGCGGACGTGCGTACCTGCCTCGTGCACTGCCTGAGCTCTTCCGTCAGACCAGTGCAGGGTCCGTTCTGCCCTGTTCGAGCCCTGCCCTCGCCTACCTATGAACAGCTGGTTGACCTATCTTGCCAACTGGCGTGCTTCAATCCTTCCAAGGGAGCCCTACTCTGCGATTGACAGAGAGAGAGAGAGAGAGAGAGGAGCCGGCGTACCATAGAACTGTCAGGATCTGGGAGCGCGCAACTGTGACCCTGCACAAGTCAGCAGGCAGACTGTGACAACAGAGAGAGAGAGAGAGAGAGCGCCTTGCAAATAGCTTCAGATCTCTTGTTAAAGTGGTGATACAACATGGCTGGTCTGGACATGGCCTTTATTGACCAAACAGTGGCAGCCCTTAGTCTGGATTCTGAAACAAAAGAACCAGAGGATATGGTTCCTTGCACAGAGGAGATGCCATCTGGTCCTGACTTCCAACCTGTAGGCAAACACACCAAGCATACTTCGGAAGATACAATGGATCATCAAGAACGTTCTTATGCTCAGGTTGCTTTTGATTCTGTGGATTCTCAGGATGTTGACTGGGAGCATTTGTTGAAGTTTGCCAACACTCTGCTTGGTGATTATATTCAACATAATCATGAAGCGTTCTCTGACTCTAAAACCGAAGATGTTCTGGAAGCCGCTGTGGATCCTAAAAATGTTTTGTGCTCATTCTCAGTGTTTTATGAACGTGCTGTTATACTCTTCTTCACTGGTAGGATCCCAATGCTTTCCTATATTCGCCAGTGGCTGCAAAGTCTACTACAAGGGGAATGTGTTGAAGAGATTTTTGTTAGGCCCCGAAGCTTTTATGAGGTATTGTTGAAATCCGAGAAGCATCGTGCCGATCTGCTGACTAAACTGCCAGTGTTCTTTGATCGTTGTTTGGTCCATGTTGTGCCATGGCGCCCAATGGCGGATTTTCAGCACTTGCTTCAACACGAATGCCCGGTATGGGTTGAAGTGGAAAACTGTCCGGCTATCTATTGGCCATTGTTAAAGAATGCCATGGTCGTTGTGGACACTATTTTGGTTCCCCCGAGCCTACGGGCCACGAATCATAACCGTTTGTGTATGTTATGGGACACTGCTCAGAAAAGGCCTGCTTGGTTACGTCTTAATTGCTTTGGCATGCATCCTTTGCACTTTAGTTTGGAATGGGATAACTTTGCAGGGCATTGTTTTTTGTGTGGAAAATTGGGACATTTTATGGCCGAATGTCCAGCGAAGCAACCGACTTCAAATGCTGAGCATGTTTTACCTCCCATGGAAGATATGGTACTTGATGCTCCGTCGCAGGATGCGACCCAGCCACCTAAAGTTTTGGATAAAGGCAAACAACATGTTTCGGGTTTGGATTCCTATGACAATGATTGGGTAGATGTACGTGCCAAAAAAGGTAAAAGGTTTGATGCTGGCATGGCGAATATTGTACCTAATGCTTCACAAGATTCCTTGCGTACTTATATGCACAGGAAAGACATGTTGTCTTCAGAGCACACTACTCATGCTATGGTTTCTTCTACTCCTCGCAATCAGCCCACTAGGAAAGTATGTACGGATGGTCCGAAGGGCCCACCTGTTAAGTTGGCTTTTGATGCTAGAGGTAACGTGATTACCCCATGGGATCGTCGTTATCCCCGTTCCATCCCCAAGACAGTGGATACACCGTCTACCTCTAAATCTAGCCGTCAGAACTCTTTTGCCGTGTTAGCTGATATTTTGGATGAGGGAGTCCTTAACATTCTAGCAGAAAAAGTTAAATCGAGGCAAGTTTTGCCTCGTTCCTGATTTTACTTTTTTGAATATACATGAAGATAGCCACGTGAAATGTGCGAGGCACTTGTTCTCGCAATAAGCAACATGCCATGTGGAGTTTATTGCATGAGAATCAGTGGGATGTCTTGTGTGCTGTTGAGCACAAGAGTCACGGTGAAGCAGGAAAAGTTGTGGATCGCCATGGGTTTCGCTTGTTTTATGCAGGGACACATGCCATGCATTATTCTGGTGTGCTTATGATTGTACATGAGAAATATCAGCATGTTCTTATTAAAAATGATGTACATGGTCGTTTTGTGGTGATTGAAGTTTTATTTGAAGGAGAGATCTTATGGTTACTTGGGCTCTATGCTCCAAATAACCCTTTATCCCGTCGGGATCTTTGGAATACTTTGCAGACCTCCTTGTCACTTGGTAGACGGGGTTTTTTGATGGGGGATTTTAATGTGTGTGTTGATTCTTCACAGTCCACATCAGAGCATTCGGTGATGGAGGCTCCAAAAAGCCATGTGTGGAATGCGTTTGCTCTTGCCGTACTTAAGCAAGATCTCTGGTCATGGCTACACCCTTCTTCTACAGGGTTTACTTTTCATTCTGCGCAGTATACAGCTACATGGTCGCGGTTGGACCGCATGTGCATCATGCAGGATGATGCTTTTCTTCTTGAGATGCTGGAAATAAAAGTGTTGCAGCAATATGCCTTGTCGGACCATTTTCCTCTACAACTTGAGATGCTTGTACATTCCATTTCACCTTTTAAGCAATTTCTAGATAGACTCCCTTTGCGTTTCAACTCGTCTTATTTGAAGCATTCAATCTTTCAGGGTTATATGCAGCAATTGATTGATAGATTTTTATTGGACTTCTCCTCTGAGGGCAATGCTTCTTTTGAACGATTGCTCTCTAATGTGCGGCGGGTTGTTCAGCAATATGGGATCCATCATGCCTCTCTTTGTCGGCGGCGTCGACAAGTAGCGGAGGAATTACTAGCTTTGGTTCGTTCTCTACTGGTGGAGACTCCAGATGATGTATTTCTGCTGCCATTGGCTATGCGTTTGGCTGATCTTATTAAAGAGTTTCAATTGAAATCTTATCAGCAGGTCAAATTGCAAAATTTGACTGAGAATTTGCAAGATAGTGCTTGTCAGACTCATAAGTTATTTCGAGCTCTCCATGCATCTCCTGCTTGAGAGAATATGACTAGACTCCAGGATGCGGAAGGTCAAATGGTCATTGATCCTCAGACTATTGTGAATATGTGTAGGAATTATTTTCTAAACCTTCTTGGTTCTACTCCTTCACCTTCTGACCAAATTACTCATCCCCGCTCAGTTTTCTATGATTTGGTCCGCAATCAGGTTCCACATGACATGCAAACTACTTTGGAGACAGATATTCGTGAGGCGGAGGTTATGGATGTTTTGTTACACTTGCCCAAGGATAAAAGTCCTGGTTGGGATAGTATCACCAATGAATTCTGTGAGGCTTTTGCTACCCGACTGGTGAAACCATTGACGGCTATGTTTCAACAGGTTTGGGAAACCGGGTTCATGCCTTCCTCATGGAAAGAAGGACTTATCAAACTGCTTCCAAAAGTTCCTTCGCCGTCTATGTTGAAACATTGGCAACCAATTTCTTTGATGGGTTCTATGTATAAAATCTTTTCCAAAGTGATGGCGAATCGGCTCCATAACCATCTTCTTGCCATTGTGCATCCTCTTTAATATGGTTTCATTAAGGGCCGAAACATTCTGCATAATGTCTTAAATGTGCAAATGGCTATTGACTATGCAAGGCACTCTAATCAGGAGGTGATATTGATTCAATTGGACTTGGAAAAGGCTTTTGATTATTTAGATTGGTCTTTCATTGCAGAACTTATGTCTACTATGGGCTTTGGTACTCGGATGTCTCGTTCGATCTACACCATTAGTGCTGCGGCTTCTTCGCGAGTTATGCTGAATGGTGGTGTTACCGCGCCATTGGTCCTTGCACGCTCTGTGAGACAAGGTTGCCCTTTGAGTCCTCTCTTTTTTGCCCTTGCGACTCATCCAGTTCTTTCGATGTTATCTCATATGGCAGCTTCTACTCAGTTGGCTGGATTGTCTCTTCCTTTTGGACAGCACTTCATTAGTCAATCCTTGGCTGATGACAGCTTTATGATTTTGTGTGCGGACAAGGATAATCGCCGCAAAGCATTAGATGTTTGGACTCTCTTTGGTCATGCTTCTGGCCTTCGTATCAATGCTTTGAAATCAGCCATTCTCAGTTGCACGGAGTCACATTTGCAGTCATTGGACTGGCAGGGAATGGTTGTTCCCCGTGGTTCCATTGTCAGGTATCTTGGGTACCCTTTGGGTGCTGATGTTCGGCCAACGCAACTACTAGAGTGGATTTCACAGAAACTGGCAGCTAAGTTTCTGTATTGGAAGTCACAGGCTTGGCCCTTCCATGTTCGCCTCAAAGTGGCTCAGAAAATTATGTTGCCAATGCTCACATATTTCTTGCCATTGCTGCCTTGGACTACTACTACATTGAATACTCTTACTCAGTACATTCGTTTCATGTTATGGAAGGACTCCTTGCATGCAGGCATTTCATGGATTTCTTGGTCGCATGCATGTACCCCCAAACGCATGGGTAGTGGGGCTATTTTGGATGCTGAAACTCATATGTTGGCACTCCGTTGGTCTCTTTTTCATGCCATGTGCTTGGATCATCACCTGTGGGTCTTTATAGGCCGTTATTTTCTTAAGGATCACGGGCTTGTGCATGGTAATACCCAAATTTGGAGTTCCTGGCGGCATGTTCTTAATGCAGACGCTAGATTTTCTAGTCCTTCATCATCTCTGCTTCCTCATTTGGTATGTTCCTAGAAATTGGTTCTCCAAAAGGCTCAGTGGCATCCAGCGGATGACCGCTTAGCTACTAACTCTTTTCAACTAGAATTGTTGACAGCCTCGCGATTACTTTCTTGGGAAGGCAAACATGAGCTCAGACCAAAATTTAACCGCATGGCACGTTTGGGCTTGACTTCGGTTGCAGACGCCACCCTTGCCAGTCGCAATGTGTTGATATCGTTTTGTACAGCCAGGAGGCTTTTCAGGATCACTCGTGGATACCGTGATTTATGGGGACAGCTTTTGATGGTGCTCCAGAGCAGACAACCCTTTCCTGCCCTTGTTTCGGATCGTCCCTGGCAGGACTGGGACCTTGTAGGCCGGCTGAATTTGGAAAAGGCCTCAGCTAACCAGGTGTATCATCTTCTGATTAAAGATCATCGATGGCTGGTTACTAAAGCTAATACTGTATGGGGATTGCATAAATCTCGGTCATGGTGGAAGGTAACTATGATGGAGGGCTGGTTGAACAAGACACCTTTCAAATGCAAGGTCTTTCTTTGGAGGGTGATGATTGGTGGTCTTCCTCTTGCTTCAGCCCTTTCCAAATGTCGAATCTCCAACGGCAATTGTTTCTTTTGCACCACCAACGTGGAATCGGCCCGTCATCGATTTATTTCTTGCCCTCTCGCTAAGAAAATCTGGTCACTCTTGTCAGCGGTTTGGCGAGCAGTGGTTGGTTTCTCGCTGAGCCCTTTTGATTGGGTTTTTGTGCGGCCCAAATACCCCACACCAACACAGTCGCATATGAAGATATTGTTTCACTTTCTTAGATACTGGGGCTGTTGGCACAATTGGACCATTCGGAATGCTTTTCTTTTTGATTCAGCCTCTAATGTTCAGGGACATATTGCTAGGCTTAAAGGTCTCTTGCATTGGCAGATAGATCTCATTCGGCACTCTGACTTACTCCCTCGGGAGGACTTACTTCCCTGGCATATGGCAATTTCCTCTGCGTCTTTGCCATGATTTTTGTAACTTTTTTGTCGTTTAGTACTTTATAAATATAACATCCATTACAAGAAAAAGAGAGAGAAAGAAAGAAAGAAAGAAAGATATATTAATGTCTATATAAGGCCAATGTGACCTATGAGATAAAATCCAGAGTACATCCTCTAAGTGTGAGAATATGGTCCAGCGTGGTATATCCTCTTCTAAAACCTGTCTGTCCTTGTGCTCTCTTGCCTTGCATTTCAGCCCACTCACTGAGTTCATGCTTCAATATAGATCCATATATCTTGGCCAAAGTACGACCGATCATGATAGTCCTGTAGTTTCCAAGAATCAGGGGATCACCACTTTTAAATAGCAGAATTATAGTATTGTCTGACCAACTCATAGGGAAACCTTCACATACTGCTCTATTGAACATATTTGCTAATATGGGTGATAATATGTCACAAGTACGTCCCATAGTCAAGCCAAGCATCTGGTGATGTAATTTGTATGGGGGGTTGTCTTTCATGAAACATCTTCCATGTACTTTTGCTATCCCGCCCCAAAAATAGCTGATATATCTCTGCTTCTGCTTTCGCTAAGTAGTCTCGTTTCTTCTTCCGCACAAGGCGTTTGAAGAATGCCTCTGCTTGGTAATGTGTCTGAGTGCCTAGCTCCACTTCCCTTTGTAAGCAAGCTCGGGTGACTCTACACTCATCATCATACCAACTATTTTGGGGAGCAGTAGATTGTGTGGGTCTACATCAGGGCAAGGTGTGTGGGAATGCTTACATGGCTGATCCATGTATGGCCTCTGCTAAATCCCTTGTACATTCTTCCAACGATCTACTCAAGTCCAGTATATGTAAATTGGTCTGTAGAGAACCACTGTAGATCTGTGAGGTGTCTTCTATAAAGTAGTATTTGGAATGTTTAGGAAGGCATGGTGTTTCATGTTTCATATGTATACAAGAGAGCATGAGTGTCAAAATAGTATGATCTCCAATTGATCTCTTAGATATCTTAAAGTTTTGGATGTCTAGTATCAATGCTGGTGAGCCTATCAAGTAGTCAACAGAGTTTGCCCCTCCTTTGTGATTCCAACATGTCAAACTATCAGATCCTAGCCATTGTAGCATACCATTAAAGATGGCTAGTCTATGTGCACTTCCCAAAGTCAATAGGTGTGTCCCATAGATACTTACTTCTTTATCCTAGGCTCTCCTGCATAGGCCTATTTCATCTATGTCGATCTCTTTAAACATAGCATTATCATGCATAAAAGTCACTCTGTCTATCTCCAGTGCATGCATTGAAATCTCCTACTAATAATATGTTCCCAATGCTAGCATATCTCATGATATTCTCATAAAGTACATCAAAGGGAGATCCATCTTGTGTGGCATAGGTAGAATTTGCAAGAGGAAAGTAGCATATTGCGATGAATATATCCCGTGGTCTTCCTATATGTATCCTAATCCATAAATATCGTGCATTATCATCTCTTTTCATTACTTCACTATCCCTTTGAGGTCTTCTCGGTATAGTATGGCCACACCTCCAGAACCCCTAGTGCTTCCTGATTTTCTAGCTACTGGACGAAATGCACTTTCCCACCTATATCCCCACACGTCTAGTAGTCGACTGACTTTACATTGGTGTGTTTCTGTGTACATTACTATATCTATGTTTCGGAAGCTATCTTCAAAGTAACCAGCATCCAAGCATAGGGCTCCATTACAATTCCATATTGACATTCAAAGTGTCTCATAGGTCTCGTACCGTCATGAAGTCCTTTTGTTAGTGATGATAACTTGTCCATCCCTATAAACAACCCATTTTCCCTCTTTGCGAGCCTACAATACCTTGGCATGTATTCTCTGTGATGTGCTATTTGTGTTGGGGTAAGGTCCTCATCCAAATAAATCTTCTCACCCTTGAGGGCTCTCTTCTTGGAAAGGAAGGCCTTTTTTTTCTCTCTGTCTCCAAAGCAAAGAATTAGAGACTTGGACTGAGTCCTCTTTCCCCACTCTCCAAGCACTAACAATAGGTACGTCTGAAGCCCCAATTTTATCAGCAAGTGTCTTAGCATCTTCATGTGGGCTGCTCTTCTCCTTCCATCCTACTACCCGTACATGTAAAACCCTAGCCCGTCTCCTAGTCTCTTCTTCCAAGTTATGGCTCCTATGTGTTCCAACCAAGCGCGGTCACAATCCATGCGCATGACCCCTCGCTCTATCTTAAAGACACTCTTTTTTTGTGGCTTGGAGTCCGCTCGTATCTATTCTATTTCTCGTCCCTCAGTGTCGTATTCCACCGTGTCTATCTCACCCTCACTTTTGTCTCACTGAAAGAACAACAATCTTCGTACTTGTCATTGGAGTCATCTTTGTCCGATTGCTTATCGTCTCCTAGGTTTTGGTATATCTCTTGTGTCTGATCAGGGACTAGGGCCCAATTGTACATGAGGTTTAAGTTATGCACCTTGTTCCATTGCAACCTTGGTTTGTCTAACATATCTTGGAGTGGCTTGAAATTTTCTTTTTTACTACCTCAATCCATGGGCTAGCTTCTTCTATCTACTTTTGTGTTGTCTTTGCCACTTCTACGCATGAGTGAACCTCCCTTTCACATGCCGTCAAAGCCTCTTTCTCTTTTTGTAATTCTTCTTGCACGTTCATTCTTTTTTCTTAAATGTATTCAATTCTTCCCTCAGTTCTAAGATTTCAAATTTGTAGGCATCTACAACTTTCAACATTTCACTTTTCAGTGTGTGCATTTCAGACAGCATTTGTGCCTGTAAGTCATTCTTAATATTTATTTGCATGTCTTGCATTTCTGCCCTCTAATTTACCATCAGTTCGGCTTTGACCTGCTCTCATATATCTTTCTCCAATTCTTGTCTCATAATTCGTAGTTCAGAGACAGAGAGAGAGAGAGAGGAAAAAAAAAAGAGACCGATGTTAAATAGAATGGCGCGCCTAGGACTCGTTACTATTGCTGATGTTGTTCTACCTATCAATGGGGTTATTATGTCCTTCAATTCAATAGTGCCTTCATGTTCCCTAGGGCTATCGCAATTTGTTGAACGTCATCTCCACCTCTTTATGGACCATGCAACCTCTTTCATCTTTGGACAAGGAGGGCCCTTGGCAGGATTGGATGATTAATAGTCAGCTCCTTTTGGCTCATGCTTCAGCAAATCAAATATATCATTTGCTTATACGTGATAAGGATTGGCTTGTCCAAATAGGCAATACCACTTTGGGTCTCCGGAAAGGCCAAGCATGGTGGAAATCTATGGTAATGACAACCCAGCTTAACAAAAAGCCTTCCCAATACGAGGTCTTCTTTTGGCAAATGTTAATAGGTGCACTTCCTCTTGCCTCTACGCTCTCCAAGCGAAGTATTTCCAATCATTGCTACTTCTTTTGTCAAACGTCGATAGAAACACCCCGCCATTGGTTCCTTAATTGCCCGGTGACACGAAAGGTTTGGTCACTACTATCGGCCATTTGGTTCCGAGGTGTTGGGCTATTAATGCTTCCAAAGGACTGGGTATTTGAACATCCCAAGTTTGTGGACCCCATGCAAGCTGATATGAAAGTGCTTTTTCCTTTCTTACGTTTCTGGGGTTGTTGGCATATATGGACCCTAAGGAATTCATTCATCTTTGATGCTTCATCAGGAGTGCAAAGTATAGTGCACTTGAAAAGAGTTCTTCATTGGCAGCTCGACATGATTGAGTGAACAGATATTCTCCCTAGACAAGATTTACTGGCACACTGCAGTTTCTTCTGCCCCCCTCTAGTCACTTTGCTTCCTTTGTACTTTCACTGTGATGTCTCAGATTTTATGCATGATGGCCCAGAGCCATCATGTATCTTGTAACCATGTAATCTTGTACTTTTTTCGTAATTAATACAATTACCTTTCACAAGAAGAGAGAGAGAGACAGAGACAGAGACACACAGAGAGAGAACTCTTGCAAGTACACACAAACTGAAAGATAGATTGATTGTGAGATGAGCACACACACATTTTCTTTGTTGGGTGAAAGCAGTGTCCATTAACTAAACACACACATGCATCACAAATACACGCATACACACACACACAGATGGAGCAAACCTGAGGAGCAACAGTTAAGGCAGGTAGATCTTGAAAGGAGATCTTATGAAATTCATTGTTTCCTGACGAACCGCTTCCTTTCAGTTTCCAGTCATTCTTACTATTGTGTGACTTTTCTTGTCCCCAGCTTTGACCTTTCCTCTTGCTTACTCCCTCACTCCAGGCAAATGTAGGCTGTTTAGAATGCATCAAGTTTCATTAATATGAGGAATACGAGCTCTCTTTCAGCCTAAACAAACAATATGTTCAGCCAACTATCCAAAATTGTCATAAATAAAGACTTCAACACATGGAATATTGTCAAAAATAAGTGAAAAATGCTTTCAACAACTTATACTGATTCCTCAACATACCACAGCATGCTCAGCATTATAGTCTCCATCATCTGCATTAAATCCAGAACACAATACACCAAAGAACATTTAGTATATGATGTTCATGCATGTGCACATATCAAACAGAAAAGGATGGTTCAGAGTTACTTGAAGGACCAGTGATGAATGTGCATGATGCAAACGAGCCTAAACAGCAAAGAACCTAAATACCAGCTTCATCTCTTATAAACGTGTAAATAAGAGATGCGGTGGCAGAAACATAGCAAGATCATTTGCATAAAGAGGTATGCAGTACATTTCAAAACCATCCAAAAAATGTCTTTAACATTTGTAAATATAATTAAAGCCTCTATCCTGTGAATCAGTCTGATTCTAATTAGATCGCACTGAACTGTGCAAACTTGCACGTACTCAACCAACAGAGTTCAGATGCTGCTTTTACACTGAATACTACCAGTTGCCTTTTGAGTTTAACACTAGTTCATGTGCACTTGCTGCCCTTATTTCAGTGTCCATTGCACTTGTGCAGAGTCCCAGACTTAATGTTGAGCATTGTGGAGAAGTTTGCTTGTTTGGGGCTAGTTACAGGCTGTGATTTTTAGACTTGGCAGCATGCATATGGAGAAGCCTGCTTGTTAGTGATCAGCCTGCTTCGTCAAGGGTACATCCTGCACTTTGAATTTCTGCGTTAAATGCTCATAGCATCATGGCAGCAATCGGCAGCATAGTTGTTGCCATTAGCCGATTGGCCAGTGGCTTGTCTCATGGATAAGGTCATTACCCTGTTTTCACAATCAGTCAAGCATTCTGAATTTCTGAGACTTGTGAAATTCTTATCACTTTATGCAGTTTATTCCCGGTGGCCCATGCATTTTGTCCTTGTTGCAATTGTGATCAGGCCAACTCTCATGTCTCCATTGCAATGTGATAAATGTTTATCAAGTTACCACATGGACTATCTTCTCCAAGTATTGAATAAAATCTTTTACTGATAAAGAAGCTAATACTCCTTTGATAGACTAGCAAAACTTAGTTTCTCAAGAATTAAAGAACACATCACTGGTGAGACTCAGTTCTATGCCATGTTCTTCCACATTTAGTACTAAATTTTCACCTCGTGCCAGATCAGTCACACCTTTCCAGACTTTTGTCAGTAAAGCTGTACTTCTCCTAGAGCCGGGCAGATCCAGCTGAAATATGACACAATATTACTGCATACAAATATGAGAATGATGTTTCACAAACCACCTTCTGTGATAGTAAACTGTGTCAAACAAACTTTTTGATTGCCTATGCCATTTAGAATATGCTTTAGCACACCAAAAACATAGTCCAAGGGTGAAATGAAGGGGGGCTATCTGCAACAAATGGTTCCTGGTTTGAGAAGGAAATGATTATAAAATCGGTAGACATGTAGCATAAAGCATTCAAGCCTTAAAAACTTAATGGCTATATGTCAAACCTTTCTTGGGACCTGTGTCACCAGAGAAAGGTGGGAAGAGAGAGGGGGTGTTGACTATTTGAGAACTAAAGCAGTGCATTTGAAATGTTGTGCACCAGCCAATGCAGAGGAAAGCACGAAGAGATGGGGGACATGCACATCCATACATCTGCCCATTTCATCATCATGGATGCAGGATTGCAAGTCCAACAGCTTTTTCATGACGTGATTGAAATTATTTCCTTGAGATTAGCAAAGTCAAAAAGATTCAGAGTCCAGACAGATGTAGCAATGACAAAGTAGGAGTGCGACAAGTGGCAAAGGTCAGAATAGCTCAAAAGCTGAAGCTTAAGAACAACACTATAACTCAGATCGGTCCTTGTTGGAGTTGTGATTAGCCCAATCCTCAAGTCTCAGTTGCAGGATGGTGGTGTTGCTCAGATTACTCTAAGGTGGTTCTCCCCAAGTATTGAACCAACTGTTCTATTAATATAGAAGTCAATATTCCTTTAAAACAATCGTCAATGGGCTTGAGACCGGTTCTAAGCTGACCTGTCTCTCTCTAAAGACCCATATAAACTCCATACAGTTTGGCGGGTAGCACTAAAAGGCACCTTGGCACCAAATCAACCATTTTTTAAAGGCTTTTTATCAGTAAAATGGTACTTCTCCTAGGCAAAGTAGATACAGCTGAATAAAACACAAGACCTTGTACATGAATATGAGAATGGAGCTTCAGCAAAATGCCACTCTTACTGATTGTAAAATACAATTTTCCAATGTTTTTATCATAATGTCCATGATATTTGTGATATACTCCAGCACAATGAGAACATCAATGGGAGTCCACTGCTACCCCCTACGATGGGGGTGAGAATGCCCTCAGACAGCCTATTCGCTCTCCGACGCTCATCCTTATTCCTACTTTTCATGGAAGGGAGATACTCCAGCTAATAGTGTACTTTAAACTTCCCAACCCATCCTTCATCTGTAGAGAGCATGATTGCCTAGCCGCAGCCTGCCTACAAACCACAGACCCTCACAGCCCAGAGATGACCACCACGAGACAAGGATGGGAGACAAAAATGCTCTTGCTGGAGTAAGATCAACAAAAAGAAAAGGGCAGTGAAGGGGAAAAGTGGCAGCAGCAAAGACAGGGTCAGTGTGTCTGGAAAGTAGTGAGGGAACTTCAACTATGGCACAAATTAAGAGAATTCTCCCTATTGAGGTGGGGGAAGAATTATAGAATATTCAAATTGAGGAGCATAAAAACACAGATCCTGTGATTTGCCTTGATATTGTAACACTCAGAACAATCTCACAAATGATAACCCCAAGAAATGCTTGACTCATTCCAGGGAAGATGTCGCTTAACAAATATATGCATGCTAATCAGACACCACTCCAGGTGGTCAGTGAACCAAAAAGGTTGGGGCCTATGACAAAAGTGGGCATGACAGAAAACAGAGCCAGGCACAATAGCTCAACAACTATCTGGTACATTACCTGCTTTGTCCATATCCT
Source organism: Lygodium microphyllum (assembly GCF_053477565.2). Taxonomy (NCBI): domain Eukaryota; kingdom Viridiplantae; phylum Streptophyta; class Polypodiopsida; order Schizaeales; family Lygodiaceae; genus Lygodium; species Lygodium microphyllum. Next base: position 33,844,216 of record NC_141139.1, read on the forward strand.
GTATTCAACACATGAAACATCTTATTCAAAACTTCATCTAGTCAGGAAGTGACACTAATCAAGCTAGAGCGAAGATTACTTGGATATTAAATTATTCCGCTGAGAGATTCAGAGATGAACTAGAGTGGAGCTTTTCTTGTCAAACTCTTCATTAGATGTCTTCATCCAAGTAGGCCTTGAAAGCAGTAACTAATGTGAAGATGAGAAGAGACTAGACTAGAGTTGGGTGGTCCCTGGCAGTAGAGCATTAGATGGATTTTCCACCAAATCAGAGCCAAATATCTAGAGCCTACAGATCAATTTCTACACACTTTTTCAAATAGATCATGGGACTACTGAAGAGAGGATAAGGCGATCTCTTTTCTTCAACAATCATTTAAGGTCACAAACTCTGTAGTAGGCACACACTAGGGCTAAGATCTCATCTCTGTTCAGGGAGTTTCTCCTTGAAGTTGTTAGCATAGTTGGTGAAACCTTTAGAGACCTTCACAAGATATCCAAAGGCAGAGACTGGGGGTCTTAGAAAGGCCAATCCACGATGCACTCCATTTATTTGAAGAGATACTCTCTAGGCTTGGATAGGCCTATTGTCCAAAGGAGACACTCCTTTTGTGAGTAATAGCTACTAGCAGTCAAGGATCCTTCTACCCTGCAGCAAGCGAGAATCATAGACATACAAGAGGCTGAGGAGACACTCTTTTGTAGGTAATCACTACTAGCAGCCAGGAATCCTTCACTCTGGAGCCAGCAAGAATCATAGACATAACAGAGGCTGATTAGGCAGAGCACAAAGGCTGCAGCCACCACAGGACAGGCTTGTATCCCAGCATGATCAAAGTGGTGATTTGATCTAGAGAACGGCTAGGGGAGAGAGTGAGATTTTAAGCTTACAAGAGGATACCATTACACACTTGATTAGGATTCAAGAGTGCCAGTTTGGCAAAACCCATCTAGAATAGAGCTCCAAACATTTTCTCTTGAAGGATACAGCTACATTAGGTAAGATTCAAACACATATGACCAGCATTATCCCCCAAGTTGCACAACTTTTATGGACCAAAATCTGGAAAATTACAACTAGGAAAATTAGAATCTTTCTGTGGCTTACCAGAGCTCAAGAGTTCTAGAAGAGAGCTCTCAGAATCATATTCTAGGGCTGAGGTGCGATAGCTGGGGTTATAGAGAATGAACCAGCAAATGGATATGAGGATCTCTACAGAAGATATATTTTCATATCTCAGGTCAACAGACAAGCCATACACACTCTAGGCTTCACCTAAATGGAGTGCACTACATGACATTATCACTGATGGGATCTCATTTCTAGCATCAATGCTTTGTGTACATACATTGTAAGATGAGATGAGGCAGCACAATACTTTCACTTGCAGGTCATACACTCAAATCTGTGCAGATCATTCATGCTCCCCAACATCCAAGGCAAATAGAAGAGTTTATGGAGATTCAAATTGCAAGAGAAGCCAAGAGGCCTTTCTAGCCATTTGTGGTTGAGTACCTTCTTTTAAACCTCTTGTTGGTCAGCCACTGAAGAGGAAACCAAGAAGACAAGGGCGTGTGAGTGGTAAATAGCACTCGGGTCTTAAAAGGTTTAATAACTGTACAAGTTCAAGACAATATTGTCTGCTGCAGGAGAGGAAAGCAAGACAAGAGGGTAATAAAGAAACGACTTGAAAAAATATTGCAGCAATAAGAAGGTGACAGTTATGAGATGACAAGCTAGAAAAGCTCAAGAGCTGAAGCTCATGAACACTTACAGGCATTTGAAGTGTCATACGATACAATGTGTTCAGTCCACACTATTAAAGACTCCAAGATATCTGCCAACTGAATACGTATCATGGCATGGTAGCCACTTCCCAAGAAAAAGAGCACAAGTAATCTTGTCTTATGCCGATCCCATGCTTCAAGATGTGAGTTTTGCATGTTGGGTTCACAACTGATTGAATGTCTATACAGAACAGACTTTTGCCTACAAGCCATGTAGATCAGCTAATGTCGTCACAGCTATTTTAATGCATTTATGTCAGTAAATACATGCATTTTGAATACCCGATCTTTTTATCAGAAATGAAAAAGCTACATCCTCCTGATCACTTTCCAAATGCCAGGACTTTGGTTTGGGAAACCCTACACAATGCCCAGGACATTCATGAACGACCACGTGTATTTGTAAACATGATCTGCCTTCAGGTGAAGTGGATGATGTTGTTCATTTCTGTTTTATGAACACACCCAAAACAGTACTAGGCATTCTAGATTAACATTATTGTGCATTATAAAGATTAGAATCCATACCTTCATCCAAAGGTTCAAAACGAATATGTCCAGGTCGTATCACAATTGGAAGCTTCTCTTCCTCAGCTTCTCCATCGTCGTCATTTGTTTTCAATACAGAGAACAAATTTGATTTCGACTTGTCATTTGACCTGGTATTGGTATCCCTCTTTCCATTCTGAGAAAAATGAAGCAGTCAAAATTACCTAGTGCCTTTTTTATGAGTAAAGACACCAAGATAGAATGCCTGGAAATCAGAATTTACAGTCTCTGTTGCCATAGTCTCTTGATGCTCACGTTTCCAACGGCGCTTTGCTTTCTTCCGTAGAGTACTACGACTCAATTTCTGAAATCACCACAGTAAAGGAACAATAAAGCAGTTTTAAAAAAACACAGTAGTCATATCTTTGTTCATATTTAAAAGGCTCCTTTGACCTGGAGTACCCTTAAGCTTGTACAGAAACTTTACTTTCATTTCACAAGAACTTGTAAAGAAACCCCCAAGCAACTCTCCTAAGAAAATGTAATGCAAGGCAGCATTCGTGGGCTTCCTCCCAGAAGCATTAAAAACTTGTCCTGTAAACAGACCTTTTTTCCATCTCCTGCTTTGGAGTCCACTTGCTCCTGATGATTCAAAGCATGCAGACTGCATGATCCAAACACGTCAGTTTAATTTTCAAAACAACTCGGAGTAGGGAGAAGTGCAACGACTGTTAAACATCTTAAAAACAGGGCACAAGCATTGAAAATCAAGAAGTTATGACCAGATGCTTGAAGATAACCAAAAAAGCACCTATGTCACATCCAAACTAGATCCCATACTGGCATCACTAAGCATGAGCTATGTAGTACTACATTTGAATGGACTACACCTTGCACCTACACGTCAGATGTTTTGCAAATGATTTTTGGTGACTTCCGTAATCCTTCAGACTCTTCCTCAAATTGACATTTCTCTCATTTTCATACAAACTTGCACTGCTTCAGATTAGTTACTCCAACATGGTTCAATCTCCTCAAATTCAAGATTTCCATGTAGCTTAAAAAGTTAGGTTTGCTCAATTTTTCTTCCAACTCTAGCTTTACATTATGCTGGACTAAAGTTTGAATGGATCAAGGTATTTCACCCAGTACATTTAAGACTTTAATTCAGAACTCTTTTCTCCAATCTATTCCTCTAAAATAATGACAGAAATAAGGATCATTGTTGCACAGATCAATGTGTTTCTAAAGAAAATCCTTCAATGTTCATTTCATATCCCCAGGACCAACAATGTGTAGCTGTTTCACAGACATTTTCATTCTTTTCAAACAGTTCTGCAAACAGTGAAGCATATGGATCAAAAGAGATCAATCAACAGTGACAGATACATATACTGCGATAAATCCCCGCAGTCCTTGCATTTGCTGAAAACTGTATGAGGATTATTACTTATACCTGGTTGGACATTGCTTCTCATTGACATTATCCACATTTACTTGATCAGAATTCACTGAATCACTTGCATCACTACTGGTGCTTTCAACTGCAATATTTATCTGTTTCCTCTTTTCAGTTGCATCAGTCAGCTTAGACCTTTTATTTTCCTCAACTTTCTTATCCGTCTGTGACTTGTGAGATTTCCCACCAGATAGCAGCTTCTTTTTCTTAGAGGAAGGAAGCACAACAGGCGACTCTCTCCTTGGTGTTGTTTCTTTCATAATATCTTGACCAGTATAAGGAACCAATTGTAGCTTGGTGCCTTTCTCCAGTTCATTTGTCCTGAAACAAGGCCATATAAAAATTAGCTTTCTGACAAGTATGGTATCATCGAGTCAGTATCTGTGTTTATCTTAAAACAAGCACTGACAAGTAGATGTTTTGTTTGAGTTTTATCAAGGGCAAGGGCACAATAGTTATTGAGAGGTGAACACAACATAATCAAGCTTTTAAAAAAATGTAACTCTCGCATACAGAAACTAGTTGCTTCAAAAAAAGAGCCTCATTTTTCAATTTAGAGAGTGAATTTTTTCCTGTTCATTCAAAAGCAAGCAGCTGGCCCAACTGATTCACGTTACTCTTAAAATATATTTCATCACTTGATGCATGCAGTGAAGCACAAGGAACCTCCTCTGACTGTGAGTGTCCATTTAAACAGATATTATACCTATGAGTGCTGTGAGAGGTCACCATTGTCATTGATAAGTTATCCAGCTCACATCCTGAGTCTATTCAGCCTTGGTCTTTCATCTTGGAATGCATTACTAGTCCTTAAGTCATACTTTATCCTATCAGGAATAAAACACCAACTTGAGCGTGGCTGTGAAGATTATGGACCTCTAAATCAGTCCAAGATGTCAGCAGAAGACATCCTCAGTAGGATGATGTTTCTTTCAGATGTAAGAACTACCACCACTTCACCTGGAAGGCAAGACTTGGCCCATGTAATGCACACATGGAACATCAGATTTTTGGATCCATTCCTGCCATAGAAGCTACAATACTATCTAAAAATCATGGAACCAGTGTGTTCTCACTGGATTGAAACTCCAAAATACGTGGGGTCCAAGACACTTTGGGTATAGTACTGTTCTATGCAAGAATGCACTCAATTAACCCATACGAAATTGTCATTTAAACAATCATATTTTTCTGGCATTTTGCTGGCTCTTAGAACAGCCCCAAAAAGATTTAAATCAATTAATACGAGACTGAAGAATAATTGGTAATACAACTGGCCAGAAAGTGTATAGCTGTAAAAGGGGACTTATTGTGCACTGCCACTTTCATACCCTTGTCCTTGACTTTCACCCTTCCATGTCAGCTCTCCTCCATCACTTTTCTGCCTTGATCATCATCCCCAACATTCCCTCCCGTCTCACATCATCATCATTCCCACCTGCTGCTGATTAGGCTGCTGCCTGTGTTTTCAGCCATGCACTGCCCACTGCTGCATTTTGACTATCAGATGCTGCATTTCACTTCCAAAGGCTCTCGCCAGGCTGAATACATGTCCTCTCATTCCAGCAATCAGAACTACTATGTTTACCCTGCTTTCATGACTCTCCAGCCCTCTATAATCACCCTATCCTCTCCCCACCTACTCAATTGGATAGCCCTCTTCATCTATGCTGCTTCCATTGTGCTCTACATTAGATTTCTGCATCAGCATGAGTGGTCTGCAGCACTAGGGATCCCTTCACAGAGGACAACAATCGCTCAGCCAGCTCCCATGAGAGAGAGTGATTGTTGGGCAGCCTCCACTTCTTCAGCGGAAAGTTGTACCTTCTTCTTCATTTGTGTCTTGTCTGAGTTTATTGTGTTAGTCATGTTCCTAAATGCTCTATGTTTCTATGCAAACCCTATTCCATTCTCACATGGTATCTTTATTTCTCCCGAAAAAAGAAAATTTTATTAATAACACCTTGAAGAAAATCCCCCTGAGGTAAACATACAAAGTACACCGAACTTTGTAAAGAGTGTCTAATTACATCACAAATACAATAGTCCACAAGAAGGCCTCTCTTCTCCTTCTCGTCCTCTCAGGACCAACCTGCATCCTCCCCCACCTTTCACAGAGAGAGCAGACAATCTCTATCCAAATCCTTGAAAGAGTCTCTGTTGTGGATAGATCCTGAAGGTCTATAGCATGGCTGCACATTGTGGTCCAAATATGTTAGGTTATAATACTACCAATCAGCTCCCATCTATGAGAGTGTCCCTAGGTCAATTGTACATGCAAAGTAATCTCAAGTGGGGATTCTACTCAAATGTTGTCCAATGATCAAGAAAGAGAGGCTCCCCCAAACATCCTCATAGCCATATGCTAGGCCACATGACTCAAGTTACAAGTCCCCCCGGTTGCGACCATGGTTCCTATTGTGCTATGGAATATCATCCTATGGGCTCTCCTACATACCTCCTAAGCTCTAGAACAATCCCATAAGCAGTGCCTTTGCATCTCCTCTAGCTCACCACATCTCATCCATACAACTAGGTCCCTACCGTATCCAAGACAAGTGCCAACTGCTACATTCCTGTGAGCTAATAGCCATTGAAAAGGGTTCTCTTCCTATGCCATGCGCAAAATATCACGAGAAAATTTGCATTCTTGTGTCAGGATGCCCAAACAAAGGGAAAATCAGCTACACCCTGCAAAGGAAGATTGTAGATGTCTCCTCTTGTAGAAGCCTCCACGTTCTCACTTAGGTGATGATATCATGTGAGAGTGCACTACGAAAGAGAAACATGAACACAAAGAGAAGAGAGATAGCAAGAGAGAAGAGAAAGTGATAATCTGCACTGAATCTGACTGGAAGGCTGAATACAATGGACAATTGATCCATCCCTGCATGCAGCCCAAGGCATCAGTGAGGTCACTGGATCAAGCTGATAAAGATGACTGCACCAAAGGCAAAGGATACCACAAGTAGAGTGTGTTGAACCTGTGGAAAAGAGAGATGATCTCCAAGTGTGGGGGACTTGATAAATATAGCTGACCCCATCCAAATCTGACTGACCAGCCTTGAGAAAAAAACATTGATGCAGTCAGCAAGTCAAAACTGGCCCACCAGCCTGCAACAATGGTGAAAAACATGGCATAAATCCCAAGAACAGGCCACCCGCTCTCTGACACAAAAACAGGCTGCCCAACCACAAAAAAAGAAATGCAAGTGGTCGGTGCGAGGGTGAACGCACTCAAAAGAAATACACACACCTAAACTGGGCTGAAATAGTCAGTGCTCTATCTCCATCAACCTCTAATGGAGCTCATAACCAAAAGATGACAGACTGACAAAATACAAGCTAACATGGGCACTTGCTATCGAGAGTGATCACCTCTCAATTGACAAAAGACTATCCAATTGCGACACAATGGAAATTTCAAAGTCTTCATAGTCAAGCCTGGTGGCAAGTTTGTATAGGCCATCTCATGGGCTACACATTGATGCCCTTTCATTCATGATCCCAGCTCGCTAGGCATTGAAACTATCATTAAAATAGTTGTTGCCCCGGGTGTCCTAGACACTAAGTGACACTAGGGTTAGGGTTTAAATCAGGGTATCTTATGAAAATTAAGTCATTTAGGGTTTAGATTTTACTATATAAAGGCACTTTGTGCATCACTAGAAGCAAATATGGCATTATTCATTGTGGTCACCATGAGCGTCGTACTCTCTTTCAATCATTAATACCTTGCCTCTCCTATTACAATTGAGGATGATTGTGTATTTATTAATTCTCGCATTATCTTTATCTATTTTGCTTATGTAAAGACAATCACTATATTACACTTTATTGAACACTTACTTTGCATGTGGGCCAATAGTGGTACCAAAGCCACTACCTTCATCGCCATTGACTGTGGCTACCTTCCTTGCAGCCATTGTCATTGAGTACCACACCTTGGCTAGCTACCACCCGAAGCCATTGCCATTGTGCCAACCTCTTTAAAACCCAACAATTGACCGATCGATAGTCGCACATCACCATTTCAACCGTTGTCACCTCCACTGGAACTCTTCTTTGCAAGAACACCATCAACTTCACGATTCAATGGCCTTCTGCCACTTACAGCTCGTGTACCTTCACCATCTATAGCAACTATCATTGCTCAGTCAAGTGCTTCCTCTGTTGTCTTGTTGACTGCAGCAACATAGTTCTATTGTGGATGTTGTTGTCCCTACCACTAGTCAACAACCCATTCCCACTAGTCAACAACCCATTCCCAAGCTACTCGCATCACTGTCCCTTTGACCTAACGTCATGTCACACATCTACTATCTCAACCAACCATGCCTTCATCACCACCTCAACCAAATCCATCACCTCATCTACCTAACCCTGTCCTATTCGTTGTATACTTCCTTGGCTCATCACATTCTACCTACTAATAACCGAGTCAACATGTACTTGTTGCCGCCATGGTCCTGATATACCAAAGACTTCAACATTTCTCAAAAAATATGTTATTTATGCATTCCTTCATTTCTGTAAAGCTCCTATTCTCAAGCGCTTCCCTTCCCAAGCACAACACAACTTGAGTGAAAATTTGGTGATTTCCATCCAAAGCACCCAATCTCGTCCAAATTTCATCAAAATTTTGGGAATTCTCATCAATTTTTCTAAATTCATTGTCAAATTGAGGAAATCCAAAATCTAAATATTTGCATTGTTGTTGTTGTACAGTTTCAAAGGCTATCTGCTAAATTTTGAGATCCATACAAAGGACAATACACTCTCCAACTCACATCTCAACCTCAAGCCTAGAGACATGGGAATTCAAGGTTTTGTAGTCACCCTACATTGTGTGTTAACTGTGTGATCATTGTATTTATTAATTATTCTTTATTCATCTCCTGTGTTCATTCTCTCTGAGTTGCCCAAAAACTAATGAGTTCTTTTATCAATGTGTGCTTTGTCTACGATTCTATCTATTATCTATAGACAAGTATTTCCCTACAATTGAGCTACTAATTACAAGGTTTCCATTAACCTACCACTAAGTTTCATTAAACCAACCCCACGAGCACACTAATGCAGTTTTATTGCAATTAAATGGGTTTTTTTTTTACCGTACGACAATTGCACCCCAGATCCTCTATAAATAGGAGTCTATACGAGTGCATCCTTGATTCCCATTCTTCCAACCAAGGTAATAGGTTAAGTATAACCCAAATCCACTATAAATAGAAGTCTATATGAGTGCATCCTTGATTCCCATTCTTCCAGCTAGATATCATTCAGCCCTCTCACACTCTATTGAGCTAAAATAAGCATTACATGCTGAATTAGCCTCTTAAACAGCCCTAAAAATGCTTAATTAATGAAAGCCATAAAATGGTGCATAGTTCAAGAGAGTTTTTAAAAATGGTGCATGGTAGGAGGTCCTAAAACTTTCTATAAATAGGTAGGCTACCCTCCTTTCAGCCCAATCTCGTTGCCTATTAGGTTCATTGACCACACCTCGTTTGTGGAGGACATCTCAACCGAAGCTTTCCATTGCTATCTACACCAGTCTGGTGCCTATTTCAAACCTCCTCCTTGCTGATTCGCACTGTTTCCAACCAAGTGACTGCCACTAATTGCTGCACTATTGTCATATAGCCCGTCCATTTTAGCAAACTGCTGCATTCATAGGCCCTAGCGACCACCCAGCCATCAGCAACCTCATCCTAGCTATTGCCATCAGTCTGCTGCCTACGTTTACTATGCAGGCTGCTGCCACATCATCTCCTATCTGCGTTTACTATGTAGACTGCTGCCACATCATCAACTGAATCTGCATTTGCAGTTTTCTCTCTCTCTTCTACCTATCCAACGCTCATCAAGCATCACTATTTGCTGTGTTTGCTACTGCCCCCGACACTCAGAGGCTGCTTTGCTACGTTTCGGGATCCATCAAGAGTACAACATACTGTCTCGCTCATCAGCTTTGCCTTGGTCCTCAAGATACAAGAGTTCCAAGTACAATTTTCATTCCCTGCATGGTTCATTTGTTCCATGAGCATTGAATGCTCATCAGCTTTGCCTTGGTCCTCGAGATACAAGAGTTCCAAGTACAATTTTCATTCCCTACATGGTTCATTTGTTCCATGAGCAATGTATGCTTAGTATTTAGTCATTCATTCAAATTCTTATTGTGTTCATTGTCTTTGAATTGCCTTAACCCTAATTGTGTTCTGTTGAGTTTATACTTTGTCATATGCTTTATTTATGTTTCTGCGTTAGGATATTTCTTCACATAGTATAAGAGCAAGGTTCTCTTCCACGAAACCTCGGCCTTTAATCTGAAAGCCCTTCACAAGAAGCAGGAACAATAGAAGCACAAGATGACTTTCAATGCATCTTCACCACATCATCATGATGCTCCCAAGCCTAGCACATCGAGACACAGGATGGAGTGGACCTCGTAGCTTGCTCCTCCAACTTCCAACATGGCCGGAGAGTCTTAAGACTACCATGGAGTCCATAAACCATACAAGATCTCATGAGCTGAATACGAACTCATCCTCATGTATTGATCTCAACAACAGATTGAAGGTTAATTTGAGTTTTTCGTTTTAGATTCAATGCACCGGTCTAATGATTTTATAAGAAGAACGGAAACTCCACAACAAACTAGCTATACTGACTTCGAAATTGGCATGGAGTACAAATCATTTTCCTCTCTACCACCATCATCTCCATCATTACCTCTTCCATCTTTTCCATACACTTCACCTTCATTCACTCCTATGTCAAGTACGCATATTACTACTTAATCTTTTGAGTTTACTTCCTCTTTTCCCCAAGATATTGATGAAGCTCATGATGACAGAACTCTTCATATCAAGTATTGGTTTGTAAGGCTAAAAGAGGATAGATTTTTCTAGTTGCACTCAAGAAAAGGTAAGCAAGAGTGCAAGAATCTTTGGTAAGTGCTCTTCCTTCATCTTCTCCTTCACCTCATCTAATGGTCAATTTGACTTTCGTGAATCATCTTTTTCATCATTTGCATTTAATGGACAAAACGAACCTAACACATTTCCCACAACTATACAAATGACAAATCCATTCAATCTCACACCCATCCCACCCACTAGTTCCGTTGCACCTTCCTTTTAGCCTCCATTAAGTGCACCTTTCATGTCTTCACACATCACACCATGGGGTCCTTCACCCTTAGGCACAACCTTTCGAACCTCATCTTTACTCAGCTAGGTAGTCTCCATGATGGAGGTTCATTCTCCCATCCCTACACTTTTAAGTTTTTCATGGCTTGGGAATGTCACCCATCCCTCAATGGGTGCCAATCAATTAGTACCACAATTTGCCTCCATGGCATTACCTAGTAGGTCTTCTAGTCATTTTCTTATACCCCAGTTGATCGTTGGACAAAGCTTACATGTCCAGGTGTCTCCACCAGCACTTGTTCCAATGCCTTGCATCAATCAGCACCTATTGGACATTTTCAACCTATTTCTACCTACCTATCTCCCCCCCTCCTACTTAACCCCCTCCACCACCTCCTCCTTATCCATCTTATTCCACTTATCTGACACCTCATGGTTATTTCTCCTCATTAACCAAACATGTCTTTAATGACAAGACCCATTTTAATGGCTCTAACATCACTACTTAGTCAAACTTGATGAGACATGCCCTTGATTCGCACAACCTATGGGATCTTGTGCAGGGGTTCAAACCCCAACCTGATCCTGCACTTGTTCAATACAAGGACGTCTGCTCATGCAAGGCTAGGAATGCCTTTGCTATTATCAAGTTGGTGCAAGGTCTATTACTTGAATTCCATTCACAATGTCAACATTTTGACTTAGCATCTAAGCATTGGGCACACTTGACTAATCGATATGCAACTCGAGGTAGGACAGGTCATATTAACTTGGATCATGAGTTCCAAAACTTTAAAATCATTGACCAAGGTGACTTAAAACTCAAGTTGGCCGAGTATCGGTGCCTTCTCGCAAAGTTCTCTACCACGGAAAGTCCTAAGTCCTTAAACAATCACATCACATTGTTTCTAAACAAGCTGCCGCGGAAAAACTTCCATTTTGTGCAACAAGTGATCTCACAACCCACTATGTCTACATTCTATAAATTTGAGTATTAGCTATTGCGTTACGCTGGGCCATTCGATTAGTTTCATAGTTTGACCTCTACAAAGGCAACTCTTGGTACTTCTTCTCAGAAGGGCAACAAGGCAAGGGTAAACCAAATCAAAATTCCACACAAAATCAAAATCAAAATCGATCTAGTGAGACCCCAAATACTCCTAGTCATCTCTTAAACCCAAGTCGCAGAATGTACCAAAGAAAATTCGGCATTGTCAATGTTGTCAGAATGACACGACAACTCATAAAGAGAGTTGTATCTGAGATGACTTGAGTGAAAATGCCAAAGACACTCAATGGTCGTAGGCTTCCATACAGTGGCTAAAGCTTGGAAGTGATGGAAATCAGAGCCTTTGGTTGTTGGCTGGGAAATAAATTATGTCATGTAGTCCAAGCCATTAGGCTACCCCTCATTGCTTGCAATCACTAAACCAGTATGAGAGTCAAGGACCTCGATTGTGGTCGCCGTGAAGAAGATTGCTCATCTCAATGGGCAAAGCTATTGAACTAATAACGAGCTCACCTCAAGCTTGGGAATATAGTATACATTATTTAATGTAGGTTGATCCAGGCTCTGGTCAGTGGCAAACTAACGCAACCGTGAGATTGAATCTTGACCAAGGAATTGTTTCCTATAGGGACTTGTCGGCTATAGGGGCTTAAAAATGAAAATGTTCTCAATGGGGGTTACATGATGGGTGGCGTCATTGTTCACAATCCAAGGACTAGCTGAAGTACTTGATTGTGATGAGTGGGCCTTTGCAATCATCTCGTCAAGAGGCAATTTGCAAATATGGACGAGACTTGCATTCTTAAATGTCTCGACGGGATTGATGTGGGCCTCTACACACCGGCTAGACAAGCTCTTGTTATTGAGAACCATATTGAGTATGATTGCTGACCAGTGGCAGCATTGGTATGGCCTTGCCATTCCCCTTCGTGAGGATTGCCACCACTTTGCCTTCCCTACTAGGTGTTGCCCGACATAGGGGCGTGGGTCTGAGTCTTAGCTTTTGGTGTTGTGCCTCTTGCCTTTGATTGACACTCGCCGTCAAAGTGGCTCTTCCACACCTAAAGCTATTGCAGAATACTTTAAAGCTTGTCAATTTGAGAAGTAGCATTGTATCTCGTTCCCTCAACAATCTTTATATAGAGTTGAGGTACCTCTTTGAATGATTCATGTCAATCTTTGTGGGTTCGAGATCCATCGCCGCCTTAAACAAGGCACTGTACTTCTTTTTTTTATTATTGATGATTATTCTTGATACATATGGGTGTACTTTCTCAAGCATAAGTCTAATGCCTTCACATATTTTTCTACTTGCGTGCTGCTACTGCATAACTAGACTAGTCATCGTATAGCATGCATGTGGAGAGATAGTGGGGGCGAGTTTACCTTCCACGAGTTTTTCGAGTTTCTACATGAGCATTGCATTTCACGCTAGCTTACCTCTACCAACTCTCCTTCCCAAAATGGAGATGTAGAGTGTAGAGACCGAACCATCATAAACATGGCACACTCTATACTATTCGCAACAAAGCTCCCTAAGCGCCTTTGGGTGGAGACTATTAACACTTTGGTGTATATCCTCAACCAATGTGCCCGAATGCGGCAATCCCTTTAAGGACTCCATATGAGGCATTTTTTGGCTCTGCCTGTGTTTCCCACTTTAGAGTCTTTTGGAAGTCATGCCTACATGCACACCCCTGATAAAAAGATAGGCAAGCTCACTCTCCAAGCTAATCTCCTAATTTTTACAGGATACTTCTCCAAAGCGAAAGCCTATTGTTTGTTAAATGTAGTGTTTCATAAGAGGAACATTGTGTAGTTTTCTACACCGGACTCCAAACCCTTTCCTCACATTATTCCCTTAGAGATAGTGCCTTGCAAGCCAAGTCTAGTACCTGCTCTGGACCTACCCACACATTCTTTAGCTTCCAAGCTCCCTATGCAAGACCCATTACCTCACTAGTACCAGCAAACCATGTGGGATTCAAGGATCCTTCCATTGGATTCCACTCCCAAGGAGCCCTAGAAGATCTGCCCGGCTTGCACCTCAAGCATCATCTATGTCGCTATTTACAATTGATTACATAGCGTATTTTGAGCCAGATAGGTGGCAAGAGGCTCTTCAACAACCTCAATGGCGAGAGGCTATGAAAAAGGAGCTAGAAAGGATTGACCGAAATGAAACTTGGACCTTAGTGATCATCCGAGCCACAAGAGTCATTAGGACGAAGTGTATTTTAAGGACTAAGCTAAAGGTTGATGGGACTTAAGACAATTACAAGGCTCACCCTGTGGTGAAGGATTTCAACAGAAGCAAGGTATTAACTATGAAGAGATCTTTACTTCTATTGTGCGGTTGACATCATTTCGTTTGTTGGTAGCACTAGCCACTCACTACGGTTGGCCAATCTATTAGATCGATGTCAAAAGTGTCTTTTGAATGGTGACCTAGAGGAGCAAGTCTATGTAAAGGAACCTCCTGAGCTTTCTTCTACTGACTGGAAAGATAAGGTCTTTCACTTGCGGAAAGCTCTTTACGGACTGAAGCAAGCCTTGAGGTCTTGGTTGCAGAGAAGGAATGAGTTTCTTCGAACTCACAAATACCATTCTACCCCCTTATGACCCAAACTTATACATCCATATTACTTCAAAGACGGTCAACTATATCCTACTATATATAGATTATTTACTTATCACTCGCTTAGATTATGCTACCATAGTAGAGATTAAGGCTTAGCTTTTTGCTACTTTTGAGATGGCAAACCTTGGTTTGTTGTCTTACTTTTGGGGGACGGAGATCAATGTGTCACAACAAAAGTACACTCTTCAATTAGTGGACCATTATTGCACATATCAAACATAGCCTGCGACCACACATCCTAATCCCATTGTCCATCTTTCTAAGGATACCCTAAGTCAGCCCTTCGACAAGAGCACACCTACAAATTTGTGGTGGAAAAACTCCTTTGGTTGATTCACACTAGACCAAATTTAGCTTACTCTGTTAGTTTGCTTAGTTAGTATTACACTACACCTAGGATGTTCCATTGGATTGCATATCTTTATGTTCTGAGATATTTCTAGTGTACATATTCTTATGGACTGACATATCGTTTTGATTCATGTTTACAAGAATACATTGACTCTTACTAGGCAAGAGATCCTGATACCTGGCATTCGCATAGCAACTATCTCTTTACCTTAGATACGGCACCCATCTATTGAGCCAGTTGTAAGCAAGAGAAGGTAGCAACTTCCACAATCGAGACTGAGTATAGGGTTCCCTTTGATGGTACCTATCTGTTAGGCCAACTGGTACAAAAGAGATGGTAGCAGCTTCCACGGTTCATGCTGAATATAGGGTTCTCTTTGATGGTATCACAAAGGCTATCTACTTCAGGAGCTTACTGGCGGCACTTCAGTTTCCATGTAACTCTCCCACTATTGTCTACTGTGACAACCATAGTACCATTGTCCTTGCAAGCAATCCAATCATTACACCACGGACACCACATGTAGAGATTCACTTTCACTTCACCAAGAGCAGGTTGAGCGAGACACTATTCGCCTAAAGTTTGTGCCTTCATCATAAAATTTTGTAGACATATTGACCACTTTATCAGCCAGTGCTTTAGTATTCTTAACCTAGGATCAGCTTGGGTATACCCTCTCCCACTTCTTGAACTTAACAAAAAGAGAGTGCTTTCCTCTAACTTTCCCTTTCAGTTTGAGAGGGGACGGCTTTTTTCTCTTCCTAGTGAAACGATGTTCTTTGCAGTCTATTTCTCAAACATTATGTATATTGTACTTTCTATCTTCATTTGCATCATCAAAATGACATGATTGTAAAAGGGCGCTTGGGCAAATGAACAATTTTCCTACAAGGACAGTGTTCAAGTGACACCCATTACGTAGCATTTTACATTAATATGATCATAGCTACATTGCCTCTTGCATAACTCCAGTGCATTGGCATTCTGTTCTTCTAAACATGCATATGTGCACATTATCCCTTTTTATCTTTTGAAGTGGTCAACTTTGGATCCACCATATTCATGGCATTACACATGGCAATCTCCTTTGCTTGTTTAGCTTCGCTAGCTTGCTTTCAGCACACTTTTTTGCCTCTCCACATACTCACTAGATTCTTCCCCTATTCCTTCGTTATCAACACCCACTAGTGGTAGGGATAGCTTTGCTTATTTTGCGAAAGCCTTTGGATCTAGCCACTTGTCTCCCATCTCTTACTTAATCAATTGCCATCCCCAATTTCTAAAACAAACACTCATTCAAACAAAACCCCACAAAAAGAAAAGGTTCACTGTGGTTTCATCTACCTTTGCAAGATTTAGTAGGCCATCGGACAATCGACATGCACCCTTTGTCTAATGCCTGGCCTCTCTAGGGTGACCACTTAGACTCCCTTCGTAAATAACCATCATCTCTATAGTCTTGGTAGGCCACTATGCAACCATCGTACATCCCTTGTTCGATGCTCTGGCTACTTAGGGGTGGAACGCCTTGGGGTAAAACCAATACCAAAACAAAAATACACAAAACTTCAAGTTGACCTTTTTTTCTAGCTTAGTTTTTGGGCCCGAGAGAGGGTGTTGGGCTAAAATAAGCATTACATGTTGAAGTAGCCTCTTTAACAACCCCAAAATGCTTGCTTAATGAAAACCCTAAAATGATGCATGGTTCAAGAGAGTTTTAAAACAGTGTATGGTACGAGGTCCTAAAACTTTTTATAAATAGGTAGGCTGCCCTCATTCAGCCCTAACTCATTTTGGTAGATTCAAGCCCTCTAGTTTTGCTGCCCACACCCATTCACAGAGGACATCTCAGCCAAAGCTGTCCATTGCTGTCTACATCAATCTACCACCTGTTTCCAGCCTTCCCCTTGCTAATTCGCACTATTTCCAGCCAGACAACTGCTGTTGATTGCTGCAATGCTGTCATACAGCCTATTCACATCAACAAACTGCTGCATTTGCAGGCCCAAGCTCCAGCCCAGCTATCAACGACCTCATCCAAGCTCTCGCCATCAATCTTTTCCCTACATTTTACTCTACAAGCTATTGCCATCTTATCTGCTACCTACGTTTACAATGCAGACTATTGCCACATCATTAGCTAAATCTGCATTTGCATATTTCTCTCTCTCTTTGTTGCCTGTCCAACACTAATCCACCTAATGTCTAACACTCACAGGTTGCCTTTCTGCGTTTCGGGATCCGTCAAGAGTACGACACTCTCCCACTCATTACCTCTGTCTCGGTCCTCGAGACACAAGTTCAGGGTATAGTTTTCACTCCCTACACAATTAGTTTGCCACATTAACATTTTATATTTAGTATTCAGTCATTCATTCAGATTCCCACTGTGTTCATTGTCTCTGAGTTAGCCTAACCTATTTGTGTTCTATTGAGTTTATGCTTTATCATATGCTTTCACTTATGTTTCTGCATTAGTTTATTTCTTCACACACCCACCGATGTCTACACCCCTTCCCTGCATATACCTCAATTTGTGATGCTTCCTAGAGTGTTGCCCTCAGCTGTCCACACATTCATTGCAGCTAGGCAACCCAATTCCAGGGATCATCTCCACATTGCCACCATCCTTCTCCCCTCACCGAGCTGTGTTTCATCTTTTCTCAGCTACGTGACCTGATTTTCATCATTAATCAGCTGTGTTTTCACCTTTCTATTCTCACCCATCTGTTCAGGTTGGCACAGCAGTCTGTCCGCATTAGAGACATTGTGTTTGCTGCTGTTCAAGGCCGCCCAGTACGTGTCAACACTCATACAGTAGTCGCCTAATGTTCAAGCATTCGTGTTTACTTATTGAGGTTATTTACACCTGCCATACCCTGAGTTTTCATCATTTACTCAGCTGAAATCTGCATTTTCAGCAATTTGGGCTGACTACACTACTCTGCATCTGCCCTTAGACATCATAAGAGACTGCTGCTGTGTTTCAAGATCCATCCAGAGTATGACACACTCTCAGAGATTTCATTAGTGTATCTGACTTCTCTCTCAGCTCATTTCATCCACCGTCCCTTGAAACGCACAAGTTTCAGGCCCATTATATCATATTCAGCATACAGTTTGATCATTGGTTCGTTCATTCGTCACTTTGAGTTATCTTTATGTTGAGTTATATTGTTCATTGTGTTTGTCGTACAAGCATTTATTTAAACCTTACTCTTTGAAAATTATAAATCTTACGTAATCTCTTTTCATTTTTTCACTATCATGGTCATTTCTTCATGATCGAGGGACGCCCACCCTCTGAGATCACTGAATCTGATGTAAATATAATATCAGCACTGGAATTCAACAAGTCAATTTCTAATTCGAATGTTATCACTTCTATGTTTTATTCAAAAAGTTCAATCGTCAACATTGCAATGTAATTCTCTTTCTTTCAATAAAAGTGTTGATAATATTTCGGATCTTAGTCAATATATGGATCCATTATTACATGAATTCATTGATGTCTTTCCATCTGAATTACATGATGGAATTCCACACTCATAATACAATAGACCCTAAGATAGAGAGGTTTCCCAGTCTTAGAGGTTTGGCCTAAAATAGAAGGACGAGATGGCTAGGCAATTACATGACTATCTTGAGAAGGGATTTATTAACCTAGTAAGTCTCCATGGGATGCACCTCTTCTTCTAGTGAAAAAGAAGTTGCCACAATGCACTTTCCATTGATTACAAAGTTATCTAATCATCAAAGACAAGTATCTACTACCTCAAACGGATGACCTTATTGATGGACAAGGATAAGATAGCATCAAAGAGCAAAGGTATACTAAGAATGATCCAATTCGAATCATGCATCAATGCATACGAGACACACTTTCAAGAGTCACTGCTGAAAGCAAAGGTAGCTTACTGAGGTCATAGAGGCTGAGAGTCTCCAAAAAATTTTCAAAGATTGGTAGTCTAAGAAGTTCGATAGGCCCTCCAGCGAGAATTTCCACCTCCTAAGACAAAAATTGATCAAAGATAGGATCCCACTACTAAATAGACATGATGGGTCCTTCACAAAGTCAAAAGACGAAAATATGGCTATAGTCCATGATCACTTCAGATCATCAATGGATAGTAGCAATAATCAACGGAGAAGAGGAAATAGTGATAGTCTCAGTGTTCCAATACACAATACGGACAGTATCGATTCTTGACCCTACCTTTTGGATTGACAAATGCTCCCGCAACTTTCCAGAAGATCATGAATGATCTATTTCACCCTTATCTTAAAAAGTGGTTAGTTGTTTTTCTTATGGCAGACTTGTTTGTAGTAAATCGTTGGAGGAACGTGTAAACCATTTATATATCATCTTACATCTCATAAGCCAAGGGCACTTATTTTCAAAGCTATCCATATGCGAATTCTTTGACATAAAGCTTTTGTACCTTCGACATGTAATCTCAATTGATTGCATCATCCAGATCTACCCCAAAAATGTACTAGTCATACTTGATAGGCCTATTGCGAGGGCCATTAGGAAGATGTAATCTTTCTTAGATTTCACTCAATTTTTCTAGAACATCATTCAAGACTATGCTAAATAAGCAAAGCCCTTGATACACTTGCTCAAGGTATCTAGTTTGCCCCTTGATTCGGGCACTTAATTTGCCTTCACCCACTTCATAGACGATGGAAATGCCCCAAATTCAATGGTTAGCTAGTCCTCCACCTAAATTTAGCCGAAATTCACCGTTAGTCCTAAAAAATCCAAGTCTTGGAGCTACCAATTTTTGGTACACTTCCCGAGGTTGTTGCTAAACCCTAAATTCTACTGTAAATTAGAGTTTACAACAGAGAAATTTGCAATTTCTTAGCCTCCAAGGATCCAAATGCTGAGATCTTCGAAGCAAGGCTGCGAAATGGCTAGGAGATGAGAGAAAATTAATAGTTTTGTAATGAAAAATGACTGAAAATCAATCAAATGTAGCTGTTGTCCTACCACAACAACATTAAATGTTGTCGCCTACCGCTGAGACATCCAAATCAACTGTCACCTTGTACCTGGATGCAATCGCCCAACTGTGGAGAGTCCGAATCTGCAATTGCTTCCTCAAAACTCACTCATGGCTGGCTGCAATGGCTGAAAATAGGCTCGCCATGGGTGCTCACAGCTCTCCCACATTTGCTTTAGCAAAAATGATCTCGTTTTTTCTCTTCTTCAAGCTTTTACTAGCCTGTATAGGCAAGCTTGCCAAGTGGAAGCCTTCCCAAATGGTTTTTCCAACATTATCCATCATTAAATATTAATTTTCAGCCTTTAATTACTGCAAATTAATCTAATAATTACTTCGGTTTCGAGAAAAATAATTTGACTGGCCAATAATTAAATCGGCTAGGCATCTTCCACTCCCAAGTCTCTTTGTGTTATCTTTGACCATTAGATTGGCACTAGGTATCATTAAACACCACATCTCTAGTGTCACCAACTGACACTTATGGCCAAATGAATGACCGAGACCAACAATTGACACATAACTTGTAGCAACTTTTGCCTTTGACATCCCCTGATTTTCTTAAGTCCCGAGCTCGTAAATTTACTCTAGCCCCAGTTGCACCTCACATGTACAACATTTACTTAATCATATAATTAAAAATTAATCCACATGTTAAGTGAGATTTTAAAAATACATGTCCTCATGACACACGTTAGAACAATGCTCAACTACACGCATGTACGCACCAACATACACTCGCAAAGGATAGCCTATTGCATGTTGAAAGGGACTTTTGTACCTTCTCAACATCTGTAAACTATATGCCAAGATAGTAGTGCAAATGGGAAAGATTTGTAGCATCAAAAGCATGCTGCGATTCAGCCTTTAAGACTGCAATTAGTGTCTCATGAGGTCCATTCAACAACATATCATCCACATAAAGAATGAGAATAAAGAGATTACCCCATATTGGTGGACATCAAGCGTGCTTTCAATGTGTGAATTACTCAAGCCAAGAGCATCAAATACACATGTATCCTCGGACCATGCCCTAGGTGCTTATTGGGACCACTATCAAAATAACATGTATTGTTGTCTTAAGCCACTGATAAGCCATGTGCATGAGAAGAAAGATCACAGGAACGAAGCATAAGATCAGCCAATGTCCAAACTTGCTAAAAGTGCCATCACATCCTTCGCACTTGCTCAATTTTCCGCAACAATTATACCCAATTGCTTCTTATTTTCACTGGCAATCCTTTTTTTACATTTCTCAATGACATGCCCTTTAATCTACAATAATTACATCTCTTTCTCTCGACACCCTCATCCTTGGTGCTTGAAGAGTCCATAGAAGAGGCTAATTTCCTTTGTTTCTATAGCTAGCTACAAATGCTTGATTTTCCACAATACCAATGCATTAAATGAATGTGTATTAGCATCTCTCTTTGCAAGCAAGCGAAGTATAGTAGCAAAATTCTAAAATGACTTAGGTAGACCAACCAAGACTATAGAAACAAAAAAACCATCAAGAATAATCTGATCGATCTTTGCAAGTTGCTCTATCATATCCTTTACACATGTAATGGAGGCACCCACCAAATCACCCTCTATTATGTTCTCCATCTCAAGTTGTTTACGTAAGAATGCCATAGAAGCCTCCTTGTGCACCTAATACAAAGAAGCAATTTTATCCCAAACATCCTTGGCCATTTTACACAACTAAATGTTTGAAATAACCTATCTCTTGCACAAGAGTGCAGTCAAAGCATGTGCCTAGGCATCTCTCCCATCCAATCTCAAATGATCAGTGGTGGGAGGTGCAATAGGAGCTAGAGTAGAAGATCCAGTTGTGACTAGGTGAGCATATAGCATTCTATACAACAAGGTCCTTAAGCCGAACCTCAGAACCAAATACATAACCCCAAAGGTAGTTGGCGACCAAAGCATGCTTCATATTGTATGTCCACATCAGATAATTTGTGCCATCGGACAAGGCTTCATCATGCATGCTCACATCGAATAATCTATGCTATCCAATTTATCAAAGTCCACATACGTATTTAACCAGTCATTTGAACCTACCATTGCTTACTGTGTTTAATAACTAAATTTTTACAAGAGAGGCTCCTACACGTGCACCAACGATATGAAAACGCAAGGAAAAGCTTTAAAAACTTGCAATCTTACATACAATTGATGATGTCAAAGAAGAATATGCAATTGAAAAAGACTTCAATATTTTTGAATATCACTGTAGATGAAGAATTTGACCTCAATATTGATAGACTCAAATAAATTTCACAAAATCTCCTAATATATTTGATAAAATTTGAAAAAAATTGAGCTTGAATGTGAAAAGCCCAAATTTTTTAGGGGAAATCAAGCAATATTGTGAATTGAACACAAAATCCCTAAAATTTTCGTTAAATTTTAGGGTTTTTGACAAAAGCCCTAATTTTTTGAAGAAATTGAGTGGAAATTAAAGATTGCTACGAAAATCCCCAAATTTGCACATATATGAAGCTTGCACACAAACACAAATCTATCGAGATTCAATTAAGGTTTAATTTAACAAGTTTCATGTCAAAATGTTGAGGGCAAGATGATATGACGATTCGATGACAAGGCAAGATGGACTATCAACTGTCGCATCAAATGTGTACACTGTTGGGAATATGACACAAACAGGCAACATCAAATCATGGAGAGAAGCAATGAATCTTGCACAGGCAAGCAATGAATACAACCAAATGACGTAGATTACGAACTGCACTAGGTAATAGTTGAAGAAACGCAAAAGGAAACATTGCTAGAGCAAGTGACATTGACAATGCAAAGATGACAAATACACGTTGGTTGGAGAGCACCTGACTACAACAAGTGCCCAACACGTAGTCGATGGAGAAGGTGACATGTCTAACCTAATAGGGTATTTTTCGTTTAGATAACCTCTAGTGTGTGGCCAAAGAACAAGCTCTAAACATGCCATTGAGTTGAGACTTGATGGTGGATGCATGCCAGCAACGGCAGAGAAGGGGGCTCTACTACCACTATTAGGTCAATGATCCACTACACACATGCACACACACACACACACACTCACAGTGAACAGTGAAGAGCAAGAGAGAAGAGAGTGTTGGAATGTCAGATCTACTACGTGAGAATGATGAAGAAAGTATGATCCCTAAGATACTAAAGTACCACACCCACTAATGAGTCTTCACACGAAGAAAAAAACCCTTCTCCAACTAGAATATAAAAAGTGCCCGTGGATAAAAGCATTTACACCAAAGTTTCAAAGAAATGAAATAAGTGTAACATCTTGTTGTTTGGCAAAGTCCCCTTTGTAACACATACACAAGATGGATTCTTCCACTTCAGGGCAATGAAAGCATATGCACCTGATCACTTGCAACAGAAAAGGCAATGGCAACAACCAACTCTGTGCAATGGGATAGCTAGAAAATCACAAGAAAGTGTTAAACATATGTACTTCTTCCCCCTTAAGTCAAGACTCAAAGACAATTAACACAAAGAATAATGAATTGAATCAATTTGAATAAAGTATGATGCTCAATGCAGCAAACACATTATGGAGTGAATGAATACTTACCCCCAAACTCCTATGTCTCAAGGATTGGGGTAGAGAGTATGAGCTGCATAGTGTGTCGTACTCTAACAGATCTTGAAACACAACAAGGCAGCCTTCGTGAGGTTTTGGCAGGAGCAAATGCTGCAAGATAGAGTTGGATCAATGATACACAGGTAGTTGGAGAAGAGAGAGCAAAACGCAGCTGTTTTGATGACATGGCAGCTAGTGGAAGGTCTGAACAGTAAAACACAGATCTGCTGAGTGTCTACGCTGGGCAACAGGAGTTCTGGCAAAATTGGCAGCAAACAAGAGTAAACGCAGCCAGGTAACAGTTGCCATTTGCTGCCGTCAGCATCTGGACTGCAAATGCAGCCTGTTCACCACCAGAACAGTGGACAGCAGCAGTCATCTGGTGGACAATAACAGTTATTAGATGAAAAGCAGTAAAATCAAGGCTGCAAACAGTTGCCAACAGCAAGAGATGGCTGGGCAGCAAGCACTAGTGGGTGGACAGCAGTCTAGGACAGCTATGGCTGAGAAATCCTCGGCATACAGGGTGTGGACAGCAAAGCTTTTGGGGCCTCCCAAATTAGACTTTGCATGTGGGACACATAAACTCTCTAGGACCATGTCTCTTTTTAATAAAAGGTTTTAATTCATTGATTAATTTGAGTTTTGGGGTTGCTCAACAAAGCTAATGTATTTTTAGCTCAACACTCCCTCTCATGCCCAAAACTAGAACCAGAAAGGGACAGCAAACAAGCCCTTTTATTTTCCCCAAGGCATCCCACCCCAAAGCAACCAGGCATTAAGCAAAAGATGCATGTCGACTGCCCAATGACCTACCAAGACTACAGAGGTGATGGTAATCTTACCAACAAGGGAACCCAAGTGTTCACCTCAAAAAGGCTAGAGCATCAAACAAAGGGTACACATCGGCTGCCCAATGGCCTACTAAGTCCTACAAACGTGAATGGAAACACAATGGACTATCTCTTTTTTCTTTTCTTAAGGGCCTTTGTCTTGTTTTCCAAAAGATTTAAAACATTAAATGAGTCTTTCAATGAGTTTGTGGCTTGTTGAGTAACTATGTCCCAATGATAAGGAATAGTCACGCCCCCAAAAACTTCACAAAAGAAACAAGGCTATTCCTTCCACTCCTAGGTGTCGAGAACAAGGAATAGTGGAATGTGGGGAATATGTGGTAGAAGCAAATAAGATAGGTGAAGGCAAGCTAAGCAAGCAAGGGAGACTACCATGTGCAATGCCGCAAATATGATGAATCCAGAGTCAACCACTCCAAAGACCGAGAAGGGATAAATGTGCACACATGCATATTTACAAGAACACATTGTCAATGCATTGGAGTTATACAAGTAATCATGCTCATGCAAAATGTGATGCAACAGTGCCACTTGCGCATGCCCCCTCGCAAGGGAATTGTTCACTTGCCCGAGTGCCCTTTTACAATCATGGTCATTCTTGATAATGCGGATAATGATACAAAGTAATCACCATCAAGAGAAAAGTCGCCCCCTCTCAAGCTGCAACAGAAAGCTAGAGCATGTCACTTTCTCTCCATCAGTCTAAAGTTATAGGGGAGAGAGTATCCAAGCCGATCTTGGAAAGTAAATACTATAGAACCGGCCGATTGACCACATTGGTCGGTATGTTTGTAAAATTATCACATGAAGGTACAAACTCTGGACAAATATTGCCTAGCTCCACTTGCTCTCTAGTGAAGTGGAAGTGAACTTTGACCTGCCTCATCTGTTGGGTGTGGGTTTCCAACTAGTGCAATTGCACTCTAGTTCTCGTAGAAGATAACAATCGGAGCGGCACAAGCAAAACTGAAGCACCACTAGCAAGCTCCTCAAATAGATGGCCTCGACGATCATCGTAAAGAGCTCTATACTCAACCTCAATCATGGAAGCCACCATCGTCTCTTGCTTACTGCTTAACCGAGAGATGGGAGCCGTACCCAAGGAAAAGAAGTGGCTGCCATAGGGACGTCGAGTATCAAGATCTCCTGCCAAGTGAGAATTAGTGTAATCATGCAAGCATAAACCACGATCAAAAGTCTATCCATAAGAATAAGTACACCAAAGATATCTCAAAACACGCAAACAAGTAGTCCAATGTGGCATCCTAGATAAAATGAAATACTAACTAAGTGGGTAGACAAAAATAGGCTATGAGTGTCCATATGGTAACAATCATGGAGGCACTAGAACATGAATATTTCCATAAGGCGCTGATGGAGGTGGAGGGACTAAAGCATGTAAGCCTCGTCCAAATATCTTTTGGGCACAACAATGTGACCAGTACATCCACTAAGCATAGTCATGGAGGCAAGCTATGGCACTAGCTGATTGACACCTGGATAAGCAAGGATAGGAATCCCATGCTGAGTGTAACCCAAAGATATGTAGGATGGATGCTGAGCCTCTCCGAAAGGTGCATGAGCACCACTCGGAATTAAAGGTGTAGATGTCTAAAGATTGTGTCTATATTTGAGGGACCCCCCAGTGTGGTGTCTGCACTGCTATCATGTGGTGATTGATATGTAAAAGCAAAAGATGTGAAATATAATGGTGATACAGTGGAAGAAGTAGGTAGAATTGATAGGATTTGAAATTGGTGTGAAAATGATGTTGCATTAAATTAATTTTAATTAGATAACGGAAATTGAAATGAAGGCGAAGATGCAGAAGATGATACACCAAACTTAATTTGACTTTGAGAAGTATAATGAATAGAAGGAAGGAAAGAAGAAGAGATACCAAACTTTTTCTTATAATCACCCCTTCTTATATTAACATACATGAGTGGATCTTCAATGGGAGATTTACACTGATCAACATATGGTACTCTTACTTCAACTTGTTCTTACCAACATGCTGCAAAGGTGGTGAAGACAAAAAAATAGATGAAGGGACAAAAGTAGAAACTTGTGTACCTTACACCTAAGTAGGACAGAGAGGCTAAAAGTAAGTAACGTACTTTGGATCCCTCTCTCCAAGATGGAGCCCATCCCTAATGCAAGTATCAATGGCCCTACAACATCATCAAACTTGTGTACTACATCTGACAAGAAATAACCAAGTATACCCTCTTCATCTAATTTTTGTTTGAAGGCTTGTTGACATAACTCTTTGGACTTCCTAGCTCTGTGAGCCAAGATCAGGTGCAATTTCTCATATGTGATGTCTCCAATATAGTTAGAAGGATCTCCGATCGAGTCCAAACCTTGTAGAGTTGGCTGTGGATGCTACTCTTGCTCAATTCTCAATTGCGGCTCATTTGGAAATTAAGTAGGTGTACAAGTATTCGAAGTCATTTGTCCTATTGTAGTTCCTGGCTTCTGAGAAGAGCTTTCAAATCAAGGTCTAGGTTTCTTCAAGGAGTAAATAGCTGAAATACCATGTAAAGAAATACCCTAGCACAAAAAAATCACATACAATCGTACAACAAAGCACAAACTAATAATATAATACAATTAGGGTTAGGATAACTCGAAGACAATGAACACAAAGAATAATCAATTGAATCAATCTGAATAAAATTTAACCCTCAATGCAGCAAAAACACTATGCAATGAATGAATACTCCCCCCCTAAACTTCCGTGTCTAGAGGACCAAGGTAGAGAGTATGAGTTGGATGTTGGCCCAGAAGTGAAGTAATTGCGCAATTAATTGATAGAGAATGAAAGATAATGAATAATCGATGCATCATAACTCAATCACAAAATGAGAGGCAATGTATTAATGAGTAAAAGAGAAATACAACACTCAAGGTGATCACAATGAGAACCATCATACTTATGTGCTAATAATGCACAAAGTGTCCTTTTATAAGGAAATGAAACCCTAACAGCTTAACAGTCATCTGAAACCCTAAATAAAATCCTAACCCTAGTATTAGTTAGTGCCTACGATACTAGGGGCAACAACTGCATTTAATGATAGTTTAAATGCCTATAGAGCAACATGTAGCTCATCAGATGGCCTACAAACTCCCCTTCATGAAATAAGAGAACTAATCAAGGAACAATGACACAATTCTAGAAAATAAAATAAAATATAAGGTCATGGTTGCACAAGTTGATATAGCAACCTATGACAATATAGAGTATGATAGATCATAAAACAAATGAAATCAAGTTCAAGTTTTACCGAAAAGCTCGGAACTTTGGTCAAGGAAGAGCCTTTGTGAAAAGATTTTCCAAGTTGTCTTCAACGGGTATATAAGACAACTCTATATCTCCACCTAACCTATGCTCACGAACATAATATTATTGGACTTCTATATACTTTATACATGTATGGAACACGGGGTTCCACACAATGACTAAAGCACTTTGACTATCAATGTAGATAAGTATCGGACTCATATAGTGCACATGAATATCTGCAAGTAACTTGAGGTGCCAAACACACTCCACTGTGGCTATGAACATTGCTTTGTAATCAGCTTCACAACTGAAAATAAAACTATAGTTTGTTGCTTGTTGAACCAAGAAATGAGAGATATACCCAAGAAGATGCAGTTACCACTATGAGAGACAAGAGAAGCTAAACATCCAACCCAATCGCTATTAGGATATCCATGCAAAGAGAGTAAAGAATCGGCCGTGTAGAAAATGCCAAGATTCTAGGTGCCTTTAAGATATCGAAAGACACGCTTCACTGCTTGCCAATGAAGTATTGAAGGGTTGTGCATAAATTTGCTCAACTGGGAGATAGCAAATTGAAGATCCAGCCTCATGTGACATGGATAAATTAAGCATCCACAGCCTGTCGATATAAGGTAGTGTCAAAGGATCCGCTACTACTCTGTTGAGGGTGTATGACTAAGCATATATATGCCTTTTAAGCCTTTTGCCTCATAAGCATGCAAATGCTTTTTTAATAACTAGCTCATAAGGGTGAAATCAGTGAGTTTTTTTAAAGAGGAATTGTCATATTTCTTTTATCATCAGAAAGTGAATCTGAAACGAAGCTCCAAGAAAATTGACACGGGCTTGCAATCCTCAAACTTAAAGTGCTAAAGAAGCTATCCAATATACTTGGACTGTGTCATGATGATATCCCCCCCTCCTCTCAACGGTGGTAAATTGGATACACAAATAATAGTGAAGGAAACCAAGATTTGTCATGGCAAAGGTTTGTTGTAAATCAACCTTAAATGCAGCAATTTGACCAGCATTGATCCCAATGACAAGCATGTAATCAACATAAAGCACAAGAATAATAAAAACCAAGATGCAATAGGTGAGAATGTGCGGGTAGTCAAAGGAAGAGGCTGCTTGCTGCCCCAAAGAGTGTCTAGCAGCCAACAAGGGACTTTTTAGGCTGCTGAATTTCAACCCTTGTGTGCTCCAAGTGATCATGAATAGGAGGCAGCTCATAGAACAAGGTATAATGATGCTGTTGTGGCTGTAAATTGGGCTGCATAGGCTGCTTAATGTATTTGTAGTCAATGGAAATGGAGGCTAAAAAGAAGGATCAGTCATGGAACCGTTATGGAAAAGTGGTAGTAGGCTATCAAAGATATCTAAAGCATCAATAGTAGGTTGTTTCTAACAGTCTAGCAAGGAATGAGAAGCATTTTCAGAGAAGATAACATCACAGCTGACAAAATCTTGCTTGTAGAGGGTTGATAAATGCAATATCATTTGCTTTCAACACTATATTCAATAAATATGCAACGAACAACCTTATCATCCAGCTTGTGCCTTTTCTAAGAAGGCACATGAACATATGCCAATGAGCTAAAAGTCCTCATATAAGAGAGAGAAGGCTTGGAGCTAGTCCATCCCTCATAAGAAGTAATGGTGAGTAAAGCTCTTTGTGGACACATGTTCAAAACATAAGCAACACATAGAGCAGCATCGAACCAAAAAGAATTAGGTAAATTCCTACTCTCTAGTATGGATCTTGCCATCTCCATGAGTGGCCTATTCTTCTATTCCGCTACTCCATTTTTGTTGTGGGGAGCAAGGAACAGTGCATTGGTGATGAATATCTCAAGATGTGGATACTCTGAAAAGTGTTTGGAAAGACATTCACCCCCTCCCCGTCCTCTATCAGTGTGAAGGGTCTAAATCCAAAAGCCACTTTAGTTGTCCACCATGGCAATAAAAGTCTTGAAGCAAGGGAAAACTTTAGACTTAGGCTTCAATCCCTATACCCAAGTGAATTGAGATTTGTCATCAATAAATGTAACAAAATGTAGGAATCCACCAATGGATTTGTTCCACATAGGACCATAAACATCAAAGGATAGTTAATGTGGCCATGGTATAGGACCATATCCATATAGGACCACAAACATCAAGGGATAGTATAGGACCATATCAAAGATCTTTGACCATATCCTTTGATTGGAGCTTCATCAATGCTCGATAGTTAATGTGGCCAGGCCTTTGATGCCATAACTATGTATCATGAAAGGATTTCTTTGCTTACTGCATGATCAATAGAATTTTCAGCAAGCTTTTGATTATATGTATCAAGACGATAGAGACCTTTAGTAAGGATGCCTCTCAAGACCATGGAAGAAGAAACTTGATCATCATATACCGCACATCGGGGACCATTAAAAATGATGTGAAACCCTAAAGTTGCAATGGCTGAAATAGAAATAAGATTCTTCTTGATGTCGGAAACATAGAGAACATCATGCAGTGTCAAAGGAGTATGCCCAAAACAAAGACAACCTACACATGACCAATGCATTTAATTGCATAAAAGGCATTGTTAGCACACATGATTGTACCCCCCTTAGGTACATGAGAAAGAAAAATACTCCTCAGCAAGAGGTGATGTGCTTAGATGCACCATTGCATAAGAGGCATTGTTAGCATACATGATTGTATCCCCCTTAGGTACATGAGAGAGAGAAAATAATGTTCGGAAAAAGATCATACACTTAGATGCACCACTATTGAAATACAAGGTAGAAGCCACATCAATGATAGAAAAAAAAAATCATGAATAGAAGGGTTATACTAACAAATGAAAAAAGTAAAATCCTTAATATGAGAGTAGTCATGCTCCACAAGAGGTGAAGTGCTTAGATGCACCATTGCTAAAATACCAAGTAGAAGCAACATCAGTGATAGAAAAACAAGTATTGTGAGTAGAAGGGTCATGTTGACACTGAATGAAAAAAGTGTAATCCTTAAATTGAGGAAGACTATACTCCAAAGGATTGGTAGAGGATGGACCAACATGGAAGGATGTCTTCAATGGAAAAGAAGTAGAGGTAAAAGGATAACCAACATGAAAGTTTGCTGATTTTTGACCAACAAGCTTGTTTTTTACTTTCAGTTTGTCTTTTCCACAATGATGGGTGGAAAAGGCCTATTAGAACGCCATGGTAGCATTGCGGTTGAGACAGCTTTGTTCTTCTTGCAATAAGAGAGAGAGACAAGTTGACTAAAACTCTACATGACTTGATTGCCCATAGTTACCAACCGCAAAGTGGTAGCAAAACCTTGGTATGACTCCAGTAGGCCATTAAGAGTGATAGAAACAAGCTAATTATTATGGGACCTCTTCATCAATATTTAATAATTGTTCGATAAGATCTTTGATGCCAATGAGATAGGCATCCATGTTACCTTTTTGCATGTGAGTGTCTTCCGGTTGCTTTTACGAAGGTAAGCAACATGTGCTTCATTGCACGCCTGATATAATGATGCAAGCTTAGCCATGCATCCCTGGCTATCTTGCATGATCAAATGTGTGGAATGATGGCTCTTTTCAAGGATAAGGCGATTAGGGCATGTGCTCGGGCATCACACCTATCCCATCAAATTTACTCTTGAGTGGGAGGGACTAAAACAGAAAGAGGATTTGGTATCATAAGAGCTACCTTGTGATATGGAGGCGAGAGGTGGTGCCGACATTGGAGAATCTAGCATTTGCTCAATGTCGCTAATAATATGCCATGAATTCGTCGCAACAAGAACATGTCACATCATGTAAGCCCACATCGGATGATTAGTGTCGTCAAGCTTGTTGATGGCACCAAGCATACTCAAAAAATCATTATTATTGTTGGCCATGAGTGGAAATCAGCAATAAAATAACGATTTTCAAATGAAGAAAGATAAATAAATGTCCGAATAATAATAAACCACCAATAGTAAAGATGCCGGCTATCTCAATAAACTCAAATAATATGAAGAATAATAATTTTCTCTTACTATGTTCTTGCTGAGGGGAGAGAAAAATATAGTGAGAACAATAATTTTCAAAAATAAAATATTACCAAACAAGGCAGCTTTTATGAGGACATGTATTTTTGAAACCTCACTAAATTTATGAGCCCAGGATCCGAGAAAATCACGGGATGTCAAAGGCAAAAGTTACTATAAGTTATCCTAACAGATACTTGGTAGTATCTAGTGCTAGTTGTTGGCATAGGTCATTCATTTGGCCGTAAGTGTTAGTTGGTAACACTAGAGAAGTGGCATTTAATGGTACCTAACGCCAATATGATAGTCAACGATAATACAGAGACACTACTCCGAAATGCAAGTTGCCAAGTGAATTTAATTATTTGCAAGTCAAATTATTTCTCTGAGCACCGAAATAATTATTGGATAAATTTTCACTATTTAAAGACTGAAAATTAATATTTAATTAGGAATAATTGTGGATAATGCTGGAGAAACCATTTGTCAAAACTATCCATGCAAGAGTGAAAAACGTCTTTAGAGGCTAGAGAGAGGCATTTTTAGTGCATTCAACCTAAAAGAGAGAGGGAGGAGATGCTTCTGGTCTGATTTGCAACCATTGGAGGACCTTCTAAGACAGCTAGGGGCAGGAGAAGACCAATCAACAACACATGACAGCATCTACAAGCTATTGAGACAAGGCAACAACAGCAAATATCTAATGTTCTTCAGTTCTTCCTGAAGAAAGTCTGAATTTTCTCTCTTCTTAGCATTCTCTCTAATCTCTCAGTCTTGCTTCGAATATTACAACATTGAGATCACCAGGGGTTGAGAAATTTCAGATTTCTCTCCTGTAAACCCTAATCTATAACATAAACTAGGGTTTAGCAGCATCTTCAAGAAGTGTGCCAAAATTTGAAAGCTCCAAGACTTGGATTCAATAGGACTGAAGCTGTTTTCAATCAAATTCAGGTGGAGGGACCAGCAAATTAATGAATTTGGGGCATTTTCTATCTCCATCAAAGCTGGTGAAGGCCAATTGACTACCTGAATCAAGAGACAAATCAGATCGAAGACTTGCTAGTCATTTTGGATAGCAAGGGGAGTTGGAATACTGAAAGTGATTGGGAAAATCCCATTGTACATCAACTTCTTCTTTAATTAAGTTAAAGAAACACCAAAAGGGGCGCCAGTTTTGGACCCAACACGGTATCCATTGTCCAAGATTCTAAGTTAATTTGCATTTCTCAGTTTTGTAATAAATATTGTTGCTCTAACTAGGTTGTAATTAGGGAATCACCACCCGTCCACTAAGGGAAGGTTGGTTTCATATGGCACGATTGTTTTTGCAATACATCTTTAAGTATCATGGTATACCAAAGTTAATCATTAGTGATCAAGACCCTCGGATGACTAGTTTATTTTGGAAGGGGTTGTTTGAGAATATGGATACCACGCTGAAATTTTCATCATCCTTCCATCCACAAACACATGATCATTCTAAGAAATCAAATTCAACAGTGTTATAGCTTTTGAGATAATATGTTTCAGACCACAAGACATAGTGGGAGCAGTATTTGCCCTTGGTTGAGTTTGCTTACAACAACACAATGTATATTTCCACGAGCAAAGTTCGATTTGAGGTGATTGAGGGTGACAAGAAGATACCACCTATTGTGCAAACTAAGATAAGATCTTTGAGGCTGATCGTTATGTGGAAAACTTGGATGTAGCCTATATAAAGATAAAGTATGCACTTCAGAGTTCGCAAGAAAAGCAAAAGAGAGAAGCTGATTGCCACAAATTTGCTTTACAGTTTGTGAACAGCGATTATGTATTGCTGCATTTTTTAAAGGCAAGGCTGAAAAATATAAAAGGAACAGAAAGATTGTATTCAAAGTTGAGTATGAGATACTATGGGCCCTTCCAGGTGTTGAAGAAGATCAATGATGTGGCATATTGGCTGAAATTACCTCCACATTAGCGAGATATAGAATGCCTTTCATGGCAGTTTGTTAAGGCCTTTTCATGGTGATGTGCCAAAGGATATGTTTGCTAAAATTCAACCTGAGGTTAAGGAGTTCAATGAGATTTTAATACCCAAGCAAATATTGGCACATTAAAAAAGAAAAGTCAAAGGTGAAGTTTTCAAGAGATACTTGGTGAAATTTCAAAATTATTCACCAATGGATGCCAAATGGATGGAAAAGGATAACTTGGCAAATCATCCTCAATTGTTGCAGCTTTACCTAGATGCCTTTCAATTAGAGCTGACTTTAGTTCAGGCTCCGTCAGGTTCAATAGAGCAAGGGTCCAGAGTATTACCTGATGCTCAAGGGGAAGGTAGCGCTTCCACTTCTCCAGCTATGGACAACTCTCGTATGTAGTGGATCTCGAATGTATTCAGCATACATCCAAGTTACTACACTGACAATATGTTTGCCATGAGGTCACTACTTAGTGTACTAGTCACTGTGAGATGTATGCAGGTGAGTATAAGTTTCACCTGGACACTCAAACTATACTTTTGCATCAGCTTATGATCAATTTGACATGAATTTTGCCTCAATTTTGAGACAAAATTTCTGATCAATTTCAACTCAATTTTTTATCAACTTGAAAACCGTTTATGGTCAATTTTGGGATCAATTTTACATCAATTTTCGCATTGATTACTGGTCAATTTTTGCAATGAGTTTGTGATCAGTTTGGGGTCACATTTGCAGCAATTTGTGATCAATTCTCAGATCAGCAAGTCATCAGTTTATGATCAGATTATGCTCAGTTTTCAATGTTTATAACTGGTTCCATGGACAACAGCATATGTTATGATGTCATTGATGTTTTAGTCATGGTTTATGCTTGGTTATGCTATGCTATGGTTTGGTTTTGCTAGATGAGTTGACTCATGAGAAATAGACATGTCACATGATAATCTGGCAATGTTTTTCAGATTCCTTGTGCGTCTTATGTTATGTTTTGATTGGCTGGTAATTTTCAACATGTGTTGGGCACATTGAATGATTGAGCAGCAGTGTTCAATGGTGTGTTAACTATGATGCCTTGTGGAAATTCCAATCCGCTATTTTACTTTTGATGCATCTGTAGTGCAATCGAGGATAATTGCAAGGATTTTGAGGGGGAGGACATGTATTTTTGAAACCTCGCTAAACAATTGGATTAATTTTGAATCACACGGTTAAGTAAATGTAATACATCTGAGGTGTGACTAGGGTTAGAGTAAATTTATGAGCCTGAGATCCAAAGAAATCACGAGACAAGTTTTTCAAAGAAATTCGAGTGAAATTGATCTTGAATTACAAAAAGCCCTCAATTTTATCTAAAATTTGAAGAGAAATTCAAAGAATTTTTGTGAAAATTTTATCGATAATGCCAAATGTTGTGCCTATAAATGAATTGAGCATCAATGTCAATGAAGAACACCAAAGTTTAAAAAAGCCCCAAATTTGGTGGCGAGATTGGAGAGAAACTAGTGGCATACAACAAAAATCCAAAATGTGATGAAGACAGGTATCAAATTCCTTCAATACGGTGATGAATTTGAAATAATAGGTGGAAAGGCCCAAAATTTTCTTCCAATTGAAGAGAGATTGTGTGATTTTAGTGGAAATCCCCAAATTTGCCCCAAACTATGCTTCGATGGGCCAATGGGTAGAAACACGGGCTTCCTTGCTAGTGTATATAAAATTATAATAATAATATTATTATTATTTAATGGGATTGGGTCAAGGCTAATTGCCACAAGGCAGCAAGGAATTTGGATGAGGTGGCTGTGTGTTGGCTGAAAGGCGGCAAATTTGGTGTGTGGAGTGTCAGCTAGCAAGGCAATGTCAAAGCTGATTGCGACAGGGCGACAAGAGATTTTGATGACATCATTGTATGTCGACTGAAAGGTGGCGAACTTGGAGCATGGAGTGGCATGGTGGGGTGTCGATTTTGAAGGAGCAGCACATAGATGGCAAGTTGATGACGTGGCGATGGACAGCATATCAAACAATTGTGACCACAACAACACTTCAAGGGCGGCTAAAAGTTGATACAAGCATGTTGTTTGTGTAAGATGTGATAGACAAATAGGCAGTTCAGGTTAGTCCAAGAAACCTACAAAAGTTACAACAAATAAGCATGTTCCAAGTCGATAACTTGCAAGTGGCACTTCATGGCTAGTGACAAAATCCGAGCAAGTCAACTGCAGACTTAGAGAGAGGGAGACGCAGTGTGCTATTGACACAATTGAGATAGACCAAAATAGTGGCACAAAGTGTGATCACCACAAAGGCTTGAGCCAACGCAGCAGCAATGGCTCGTGGGATAGCCAGCCGAGTGAGAGGAGCTCAATGACAATGGTTGCACAATAACTCAATCACAAAATGAGAGGCGATATATTAATGAGTAGGAGAGAATACAACACTCAAGGCAATCACATTAAACTATGCCACATGTATGTGCAAATGCATAAAGTGTCCTTTTATACTAAAATGAAACCCTAACACCTTAGCCGTCACAGGAAACCCTAAATAAAACCCTAACTCTAGTATCACTTAGTGCCGAGGATATTAGGGGCAACAACTGCATTTAATGAGTGTTTAAATACATAGAGAGCCCGAATCATGAATCAAAGGGCATCAACACGTAGCCCATGAGGTGGCCTACAGCCAGGTAGCAGTCACCAAATGCTGACGTAAGCAGTTGGACTGCAAATGTAGCCTGTTCAGCACCAGAACAGTAGACAGCAGTAGTCACCTACTGAACAACAGTAGTTGCCTGATGAAGTGTATTTTTATCTCAACACAGAAAGGGCAACAATAACTCGCATGAAACAAAGTTTCTAAGAGTGAAGGCTAGGAAAGGACCATTTCTTGTGACCATACCATATACTTGCACCACTGTTGCACATCTATAAAGATAATTTGCATAGATGATTCCTCAACAAAGATGAGTCAAACAATACCACTAAACTGAAGAATCTTTGCGAATACAAGAGGTGATTCTTTAACCTCTCTTTGCCCATAGCATACTCCCAACCTTCTAACTAATGTTGCATTACAGATAGTATATTAATGGTGTGAAACTCAACACCAATGTAGCATGGGCCGTTCAATCTCCAAAAGCTTCCAAAACTCTTCTCCTTGGTCTACAACCCTCTTCATCAACCCCAAATTTTTACACTCAAAACATTACTGCAAGAGTCATTGTACTCAAGCCACAAGATGAAGGTTAATGAAGGATAAGGATGGTGCCTTCCTTCTAGCTCATTATAAGGTTCCTTGGCAAAATAGAATGCCAATCAATCCAAGTTATCACTCCATGGTAATACTCAAAGAGAAAGCTTGAGTCAAAGTGCACAAACTCTAGGATGACCTAGTCCTCAAGCATAGGCAAGCAATGCATTGTCTAGATGCTTGTGTAAGGCAGTAACAAATCACACCTTGTAGACAGCAAAGCGTACTCAAGGTAAGGCATCCAAACCAAGCCTGGTTTTGTGACCATGCACCAAATACTCAAGACAATACACCTTCCCACCATGCAGCTAGTGGCTATCAACATAGTAGCCTAAAACATCAAAAAACGTTTAGAAACAAAACGTTAGAAACATATTTCATAAGTTTCTTTCGAGAGAGGGTAAAATAAGAAAACGTGTTTTTTTATATAAGGATTTTTAATAGTTTTGACTAGGAAAAGAGGTTCTAAACCTCTATGGAACTCTCTCTTAAAAGGCCAATTGAACTTGAGTGATAATAGAGTCAATTGAGAATAATACATTACATATCCATGATTGATTATTGACTTGTCACTTATGACAAAGTTAGTCTTTGAACAAGCTATACTATGGTTTAGAACTCAAACATTATAATTCATATATATATCATACAAAGAAAATTGAAATAAACATGTAAATAACCTATCTACAATATGGATTGAGTCAAGTTGCAACATCATGATTCTCATTTCAAAACAAACTGACAAAATGTCAAAATTGGGAATGAATTGTAATATATCATAAATAACTCATGAATGAGAGTAGTCATATAATAATCAACTCTCAAGACAAGAATAGATACTAGATTGGCAAAGTCCAATAACTAAACAAAATCACTAAAAAATCAATCTCTCATCCAAAATCCTGAGCCCTCACGTTGCCTAGCAGTTTTTGTCCAAAAAACATGTTTTGGGTTCCAAGTGACCAACCGCCACCCCCTTCTTAGCTGCTATGGCTGTCAAGCTGTAGTTTGGACCTAGGATAAGTGTTTCATACTACTTTAGTAAGTCTTAATCATGCAAGAATAGTGTTTGCACCCAACAACTCAGGCATGAATGCATCCATACAAGTGTAAGGAGCCAAAGTTGTGTTTTTCATTCATTTCATCCATTTAAAGCAACCACATTTGCACCTTGGACAGCAGCATCTTCTCCACCAAGATCTTACAAGATGGACATTAAAGTAACCTGCATAACTAGATTGAACCAAGTTTGCTTCAAGAATAATCATGACTTTTCACTGACCATAGCCCTACTTCAATACCATTTTATAAGCAACTTAAAAGGCACAAGTTCACTTATTTGATAGAAGACATTAGGGATGCCAGCACAGAGACACAAACACACAGCCTCTAGACCACATATCAACCTACTACACTGCACATTTTGTGCACGGACACACATCTGCACAGCAAAAGATTGTATAGGAAACATCAAACAACAGGAGGAAGGACAAAGAAAAAGACCCGTCAAGTGCATCACGTTTTCGCTTCTTCCTTTTTTGTTGCTTCGATGCAGATTTTGACTTAAATCGTTTGTCCAGTGAATCCAAGTCATCATGCAGTGCCTCTGCTGCATCTTCCTCCTCCTCGCTTTCATAGCCACCTGTCTCCTTCTCAAACTCCTCAATAGCACGAGGTTTCACACCCAATGGCTGATTTCCATCACCAACATCAGAGTCTGCAAGGCTGGAACTGTTTGCAAGCTGTAAGGCCTTCTTAGCAGAATTGCTTGGACCTGTCTTTCTGTTTACACTGCAAAAGGTCAAAACACATTTCAAGTCACAATGTCAGTATAATAAAAGCCAAGGTTTGAGAAGCCCCTAAGGAGATCTGCTATAATTCAAGACTCGTGCCTTTGCCATAAATGCTTATCAGTTAAGCACAGAAATAGAAAGACTTGAGTGTTTCAATATAAATCAAACCAGTCATGAACTCTTTTTTACACTATTCACCAAAAGTGAACAGAAGCAATGAAATTGTAAGGAGCAAAGCCATTAAATACAGCTAAAAGATCATTCTGACTGCAATCCTGCATCCCATACAACCAGTGGGCAATAGTAAGCTGCGGCTGAAAACAAAGGGCAGAGTATTTATAAACATAAACCACAGCATTGAGATGAATCTGTCTGTACAGACCATTTTAAGATGTGCAGTCAGGTACACTCTTACTCTCACTCCAGGTGCATACTAGGATGATGGTAAATGAACAGAAGGGACCTGCAAGGAGAGGAAGGTCAAAAAATGCTTGAGCTACAAGAACACCAGCTAATTCAGCTATAAATCATAACACGATGCACCAAAGGGCTCCAAGTGCACTTTCCATATTCCAAGGCTGTGCTCAATCACCATGATCCACAATTTGGAACGTTGGCATACCACAGTACCAATCAGCCCATACTGTGCCATTGTCAAGTATGTTCAACTGAATAACCACTTGTGCAACAACAGCTCTTAGTACTAAGCAAGGACTGAGGATATAGATCTTTCTTGTAAATCGCACTTTAGGCTTGAGCATGGATGTAAAGCTTTCTTGGAGGACCTTATCATAACATGAAAAGCTTCTACTGTTTGCATTGATTGAGAATTCTCACAAGTACCAAAGACACTTGAGAAAGAAGTTTCTTCATTGTCTGCCTGGAATTCATGTTGTACAGAGACTTTCCTTTCAATTATTCCGCTTGAGTTATCCACATCAAGAAAAATAATGCAACCGCCCTAATGCAGTCGTGTAAAGAGTAACTCAACTAATCAGCAAGACACCCCTGGCTCACTTTCATCGGGTTGGGCAGGCAAAATGAGAAACTGGCCTTCAATAAATCAAAGGGCAAACTTTAACTGTTACAGATTCAGAACAAAGACCAAAGAATAGGAGGAGCTAGAATGCTCATAAACAATCGCTCAAAATGTTTACCCAAACACCAACACAAATTGGCCTAATTTGTTGCATCCCTTGCAATTACTTCTTTAAATCTTCACTCCATGAAAACATTTGTAGATGAAGACAATAACACAAATCTTTCCACGTGCACCTGCACCATGCACGAGCAATCCAGATCAATTCAACAGCCCCTTACTTGATCTTAGGTGTGCCAGCCAGCACCTTGTCTGAATCAGTCCAGCCAAGCACCCTAGATCTCGTCTCATGACTCACAACAGCATGCACACAATCAGCCATCATCTCAAATAATAATTCAGCCACGATGACTGTCAAGACAGCCAAAACGTCTGTGAAACCAGCAATCACAATAGTAGATCAGCAAATCATTGATACTGAACAGCCACTAGTTCAGCAACAGCAGCACCATGTCCAGAACAGCATCGTCACACCAGCAATCAGCACCGCCAGGCCGATGAGCAGGTTCACCAAGTCAGATCAGCCAACCATTATGACAATTAATGGACAAATCCACAAGAGCAGTTACTGCAACATAACAGCAGATCAGCCTCTCTACTGCAAAAACCAGGCACAAAAAACTTCGTCTCAGCACCCCAATCAGCTTCACTCAACCCTGACCACACTCAGAAAGTGCCCTGCCACGTCAGCTAATGCCAGGTCAGCCAGCAGCTTCACTAGGCCAGTGAGCAGCTCTGCCAGTCCATAGGGAACATCATTCTGACAGGTTTTGAGGATCAGAGCAGTTTTGTCCTCACCAATTGGCTGCCATGACTTCCTTTTTAAGTTGTTCCCTGCCCAAAATTGGCATGTGTGGCTTTGGTCCCACAGAAAAAGCAAAACACAGCTTTTACAACTCAAAAGCTAGTGGCAGCACTTTGAAGCATTACATCATATGCACTAAAAGTTAAAACTTTTAAATTCAAGTATAAATATTTTTCCTTCCATGGTTTGTTTCATTTTAAAGCATAAGCACTAAAAGTTAAAACATTTAAATTCAAGTATAAATATTTTTCCTTCCATGGTTTGTTTCAGGCTGCCACATCAGCATCAGCAACACAGCACTGCCATGTCATCAACCAAAGCACAGTCATGTTTACACTCACGTGAATCATCTCTAATTCCCTGGTCCAATCATGTCATTTTTATCTGTAAACCACACTCGTGGAAAATTGAGGACTTTGACCCATTGTGACACTGAATGTGTTCACCATGCTATCTTGTGCACAACCATCTCGTCCCCCTGTACTAATACAAGTTAGAAATTAGGACTATTGCATATTTCAGTAAACTATGGTCTATCCGCACAAATCATGCACAGAAAATGATTACAAAATTCCTAAGGGCTTTAACAGTATGAAACCCCAACCATAACTTTTCACTTTTGCCTTTTTGAGGCTGTGTGAGAACCAAATAAATTGGCCAGTAACTTCTATTTGATAAAGGCCCAATTTTTGTAGCTTAACACCCCCTATTAGGCCCAAGATGAAATGACAAGAAGGATCTTTTCCCCCTCCTTTTTTGTTTTTTGTTTTTTGACTTAAAAGAAGCCAAGGAGTTAACCACCCTCAAGGGTGCCTACAATGTATCAATGCTTCCAAGGAAGATAGTCACTCGGGATCACTAGAAGATAGAACAATGAAGACAATGAATATTGTCCAATGTCCAATGAGAAGAAGCAGACAGGTGAGTGTTGTCACATATACAAGGGTTTTCACTTGGAAGGCTGCCTAATTGAATTTTTAAGCAAATGCCGACAAAAAAAGCTATACAAAGCAGAGTGCAAATTTAGGGCATGCATGC
The DNA here is from genome assembly GCF_053477565.2 of Lygodium microphyllum. NCBI lineage: Eukaryota > Viridiplantae > Streptophyta > Polypodiopsida > Schizaeales > Lygodiaceae > Lygodium > Lygodium microphyllum. Next base: position 33,885,862 of record NC_141139.1, read on the forward strand.
AGCAGGTTTTTCACTTGAGCAACACACTCAATGGGAGTTTTTGCCTACTCAAGCACCATTCTACAAAAATTATGCTTGGGTGATATAAGTACAAATGGAAAAGAATGTTGAAATTGAAGAAAAATTTGACAAGCTAAACCCTATATGTGGAAAGAAGGAAATATATCCCCTCTTGTCATCAAGTCAATTCCAAAGGAGTGGGAGAATGCATCCCCTCTCCCCATCATGTCGATGCCGAATGAGAAGTAGCAAGAGTGTCGGCTCTGGCAAAAACATGTCAAGTACCCAGTAAAGAATGGAAGAGGCATCTCAACTAGAAGCTTGTTATAAGAAATATCCTCTACAGTCGCATCAAAGAGCACCCAAAACTCAACCATGGGAGAGGAAGCAGCAAAAGTCATTTGCTCCATGTTGGTCCAACAAATCCATGCTCAACCAAGTGAGAACATGAAGCCATCATGGAAGTGTAAAAAATCCATGTCTCCGGTCCAATCAAAACCAATTGATCTTTGCAATGTTAGCTCAAGAATGAAATACAAGCCTAGCATGTAAGCACCAAGAAGATACCTAAAGACTCCTGCAGATGACTAGCCTACATAGCCTAAGGATCCAATTCGATGCCTAATTAGCTTAAGGATCCTATTGGATAACAAGCTTAAGGATAAGGATACCAACAAACTTCTCATCTGGCAAGTCCCTGCAAGTGGAAAACCTCTAAGTCAAATGTCTCTTAAGGGTCAAAATCCATGGGAAGGCCCTATGAGCCAATCAGTTTAGCCTTCGAGAGACCTGAAAGGCACCAGTTGTGCGTGTTTTCCATGTACACATTATCAGCAATTCTCCACCAATAGTGGTGCAATGATAGCCTTTATAGCCTTGAAGTGTTTTCTTGTAAATGAACCACCAAAAGAGATTCAAACTCCACCAAGGGGGGGAGGTAGGGTCGAGTAAGATGCAAGATCTAAACCCTCCCTTAGCTCTCAAAAAGGATCACCATGACTAACCCTTGGTATGTTGAAGTTCCTATGAGTGGAATTTGGATTACAAGCTGATTCCTCCTCAAAGACCTCATTGCCTCATTATCCATACAATGGTAGCAATATTTGTAGATCTGGTCTCCGAAACCCCAATAGCCACAAGCAAGGAGTCCTCACATTGGGACTACTACTGATGTCTCCTGGTCATCCACACCCACAACTTTCAAACACAAGGCCTTCCCCATCTTGGGAGGGGTATGATGGGAGGCAATCTTTGCCTATAGCATGAAGTATAACTTCAATGAGCTAGGAACCTTCTCCTAACCGTTGACAGCAATCTTGAAGGTTCTAAACAATTTCAAAAAGGCTTGAAGCTTTTGTATGACATATGTGACATATTTGTCATCAATAATTGTCATGCCGACTTTCTTGGGCTGATCCAATTGCTCACCATACTTCTGCACTTGGTCAAGAATGTTAGCACCATCAAGATTGGAATTCAGCAATTGTTGCTCTAACTGAAAGCAAAAGAGTTTGTATATATGGCACGCTTGCCTGCAAGATGTTTCCAAATAGAAGCAATTGTTTTGCAGACCTCTCAAATAACAGTTATAAGGTCAGCTAGAAATTCCTGGTCACGCAAGTTCCACTGCTAGAGGGCAATTGTATCAGTGGGTTACACGTGCTTGCCTTTGATCATGTCATAATGTTGATAGATCTTCAAGTACAGCCTCACTAGTTTCTTTCAGATTGAGTAGTTGCCATAAATAAGTTTGATGCTAAGGATGAACAGGGATTATGCCATCTTGAGTGTGATAGGTATCTGATGCAAACACAGATATTGTACAAAAATGCAATGATCTACTGAAATTGCAATTTTTTCTAGACCATAAAAAGAGAATCCTAGTGAAAGGAACACTGGCTGATGCAAAGAGAGTGGTTGCACAGGTAAAACACAGCAAGAGAATAAAAATGCTGCAAAAACATGGGTGGGATGGACTTCACCTATCTGCTGCAAAAATGCAGCAAATGTGTGCATAATTTCCTTTTCAAAATATTGTTTCTTTGTAGTAGATACAAGCAGGTAAATTGCCTCTGAGTGAGTATCTTCCACTACTTAAGTTGTTTTTGTCATCCCCCATCAATGTTGGCATGCTACGGTTAGTCTTGCATACCCACTCTAACAGATGCCAACCCTCTAAAAATTTCTCTGAGATTACACAAAGTTTAGCCATTTGCACATTATCATGACCCATGTGTTTGTGCTCTATGTTTAGCAATCATACCAGCCACTATAGCAGGAATACCAACATCCAATGTGAATACTTATTCTTTGTAATCAGCTGTCCTAGCTTCTTAAAGTCTTCTACAGAAATAATATCCAGGCCGAACCTCGCTTGCAATCCTTACCTCAACCACAACCAAGCAAAGTTATTTGTCTTGTTTGACACATAACTCAATATGAAACATCGTGTGGTGCAGGGACTATTTTGTTTAGACAGCATATGATTTGTTACATATGGCATAGATGTGAGGAGCTGCCCTTGATTGTCATCTCCTCCAGAGCCGTGAATGAGATGAAATCTGAAAATCAAGAAGTATTTTTACAACCACAATGAACCGTTAAGCCAACATTCAATTTGAGATTTTTGCTCTTCCTTGCTTCCGGTGCCTCCATCATTGCTATCCCAAAGAAAGAGTGGAAGAATGGGAGAGCTTCTTACCTATTGCTTTCTTGCTTAAATCCTTGCTTCTCCTTCACTTCAAACTCCAGAACTAACATCTATCAATGATGCAGCTCTAATACCATGTCACGAATCGTGTGGTGGGGGGACTTACTCAAGCTACTCTACTCTGAACACACATAATACACATAAGGAGAAGCTCACTCAACAACACACAAAGACAGATGGAGGCCAAAACGTTTATTGCTGGTTTTTTCTTTTTCTTTCACACACTTTTCAATGTACACAAGGTATAAATAAAATACAATATAAAAAAAGTGGCTTAAGTCAAATAGTGCACTATACTAATCAACTAGCACTAATGCAAGTCATCATGGACGCCCAAAAGAATGAAAGTGTGTTTGCAAGTCATCATCATCATGGACGCCCAAAAGAATGAAAGTGTGTTTGTAGCACCCATTACCTACAGCAGAAGTTCAATGACAAACATGTTTTGCTGATTTTAGCCGAGTTTCCCATGTCATTCTGCATGTACCCAACATCTTGTCAAACACTGCCATGGACAAACAGATGTGTAACTTTCTCCGCTGTTTCTTCCACATTCCATGTAATCTGCTACAGATTCTCATCAAATATCTCGGGTTCCTTGCCGTCATGTGCCTTTCCATCAGAAAAACCATCTCAGGCTCCTCTTCAACTGAAGCATATGTTTATAAGCTTTGCCTAACTTCCAAGTTTGGTACTTAATCTGTCCAGGTAACTAAGGAATCAGCACATCATCAATATCCAATTTGCATTTCTTAAAGGGATCTCCCAATTTGTCGATTTCAATTCTCCACGAGAGAATAGCTCCAAACTCATGTGAATTCTGCTGAATCATTATAATCTAGGGCTGCATTTGAGCAAGGTAGCTCAAGAAAGAATGCACTTCATGCCAACATGAAAGTGAATCTTCAATTGGTTTAGACCTCCGTGCATTTCTAACATGAAAGTAAATCTTCAATATGTTTAGACCTTTGAGAAACAAGCTACTCGTGTCTATGCTACTAACGAAAGGAAATATCAAGATGTAAGCCACCTAAATTGATTGCCCCAATTCTAAGCCCCACATATAGAGGCCATGACAACGATTTGCCTTAATCTAAGTTAGCTGTCAAATCTCCATGACCTAGTTTGTTGCCTCATCTCTCCCTTGTTGTCTGCTTGTCATTCATCAGCAACCACTATTTTGACCTATAATTTTACAGTTAGCCACTCATTTGCAACACTAAGCACTTAGATACATCTCAAAGAAGTTAGTACCTGACAACATCCTTGTCTTTAAGGAGCCAAATAGGTTGAGAAGAAGGTAAAGTAAAGTCCTCCATCTGCATATAAAAGCATTATTTTAAATTCTAGTATTTGAAAATATTAAACCTTGATGCCATGGAGAAACCGACAAAATGTTGGAGAATAGAGATCAGCTGCAAATTCACTAGCTTGGAAAATAAATATATACGATCACTGAACTTAAAGGTACATTGCTCTTATGCTGTTGACTCGTCTGCTTTTAAGTTTTGGCAATGACATGATGAAACTGGAGACTTCAAATCAGATTGACCAAGACAAAAGTAAAACATCTCATCAAGACAAACCAAGACAATCTCAAGAACAAATCACATTTCGTTTTAATTTTTACCATACAAGCTGTGTTTTCCTGCAATTGACACCCGCAGGAGCTACATTTGCATCAGTGGAGCAGTCCAGAGCTAGTCAAGGCAGCAGAGAGCTGCATTTTGCTCAGACAGCTAACACTCCAAGGTGGACCTTCATCAGACAGTTTCAATTTGCAATTTTCACCTCACCATTCATTCTACAGCTGCATTTCAGCAGCATTCAGCAGTTACATCTGCACTTTTACAAGGTAATCATGGTTCAAGTGCCTTGTCACACTTTTTGATTTAGCCTCAAGAATTATGGCATCTGGGAGACGAAAGCTGCACCTACATTACAATCAGCTGGGTATATGACATATTCACAATTTTAGAGCCAGCATGTTTTAACATGACATAATGCAGAAGCCGAACACAAGATTGATATGCATAAAGATCAAATGAAACAGACGAATGCATACACCCAAACAAGAGCAACAGAACTGAACTACTAGTGTGCAACCAAGACCGATAGAACCACCATGTTACCATTGCAAGGAGGAAGCAAGAATAAAGCATCCTCTCTCCATGTCCAAAACCAATGGTCACACACCAAAGGATAGCTGCAATAAAATGCAACTACAAATGATCCCACAGTGGAATAGGGGCATATACTACATATATACAGGATAGTCGAGTACAATTTGTATGGTGGATTCAATGCGTTGACTTAGTAAGGTACTGAACAAGCACAAAAACTTATCAGAAAAAGTAGAGTGTTTCATATGGTCACTATAAATATATAAGATATTAGCAGTTAACCTATTAAAACTGAACTAAAAACTTAATGCTTTCAGCATGTTCACCCGTGATATTGTCAAAATGGCAGCAAAAGAGGTAAAATGCAAATAGGAGACAAGAACATTGAAAAGATAAAGGTGACGAAGGCAATGAAGGGTGCAAACTGATGCAATGTAGCTCAACACCCCCTCTCAGGCCCAAAACTACAACTAGAAAGGGACTAAAATAAAAACTCAAGCCCATTTTTACCCCCAAGGCATCCGACCCCAAAGCAACCAAGGCATCGGACAAAGGGTGCATGGCGACTACCCAATGGCCTACCAAGACTACAGAGGTGATGGTTATGTTATCAAGGTAGCCCAAATGATCATCCTAGAGAGACCAATGCATTAGACAAAGGGTGGTAATCGGCTACCTAATGACCTACCAAGACACGCAAAGGCACATGGAACCATAGTGAAATTTTTTTCTTTTTTTGGTGAGAATAGATATGGATTGCGGCCTTTCAAGTAATTGTGCCTCATGGGGAGAATGAAAAGGGACGATTAGATCCAATACATCACAAAACAAACAAGCTAACCCAACCACTTAAGGGTGTCCATGACGAGGGAAAGTGGTGAAGAAGTATGGTGATGAGGCGGTAAAGAACCACCAGTGAAGACAGCTTAGGATCCGCTCAGGTGTGCTTTGCACAATGAGATGTATAAAGTACTACGCTACATGATGAGAATGCACATGTAGCGGGTGCCACTTGGACAATGTCCCTCATGGGAAAATTGTTTGCTTGCCAGGTGCCCTTTGTTGAGCTAAAATATGCATTACATGCTGAGTGAGTCTCTTGAACAACCCCAAAAATGCTTAATTAATGAAAAACCCTAAAAGGGGAGCAGCTCAAGAGAACTAAAACAAGGAGAGATTTGAGGTCTCGTTCTACAAATAGGCAAGCTACTATCCATTCAATCCCATCTCGTTTTTGTAGGTTTCAGGCTCCCTAGTTTCGCTGCCCACACCCCATTCACAGAGGACATCTTAGCCAAAGTTGTCCCACGTTGTCTACACCCATCCAGCATCTATTTCTAGCCTCTACCTCGCAGCCTAAGCCTCCTATTGCTGTTCCTTCCTGTCAAGGTCTTCTGAGTAGCAGACAGTAATCTTTGTCAACATGCTTCGTATTCAAGATTACTAGGGAAACCAAAAACTAAATTGTGACAATTTCAAGAAGCACATAGACTTGATTATGCCCAGAGGTCTTACTTATTGTTGATCGGCCATCTTCATGAGGAAGGGGATTGGGTCCCAATCGATCGATCCCAATTGTTGGCAAGTTGCCAGTGTGATGATGTTGACCCTTGATCCACTGCCAAGCATGAGATTTGGGATAATTTGGTCCTTGCATCAAATAGGAATCACCAAAATCTTCCGATCAGACAAGGAGCTTACTAGGATTGGAACAAACAAGGAGCCTACTAGGATTGGATATTCTAAACTGCTTCCTTTAAAGCATGGGTTGTCATGGCCACTTCTTCTGGTTTAGGGTGGTCATGTTGAATTATTTTCAGGAGGTAATCTTTAAAAGTCAGGACTCGATTTAGGAGATTGCCTAGTGGAATGGTAATGTTGGCATGTCCCCATTCTGTTGATGCTTCAAATGAGTCCAGAATGTGCCCTTCCTAACAGCTCACAACCAGCCTACCTGCTACATTTGCTGCAATATGCTGCTGTCAGCCCCTATTCACACCTAAGAAGGCTGCATTTTGCTACCACTGCTGCCACTTAGCGGTCCTAAGCGCTTTGCTGACTGCGTTTTGCAGATTTCTCCCTCTCTTGCCTATCCGATACTCATCTAGCATCATTGTTTGCTATGTTTGCTGCTGTCCGGCATCTGTAGATTGGCTTGCTACATTTTGGGATCCATGAGGAGTACGACACACTCTCTAGCTCATTATCTTTGCCTTAGTCCTCGAGATGCAAGAGTTCAAAGTACAATTCTCATTCCCTAAGTTTTTTTGTTGCATGAGCATCGTATTGTATTTATTCATTCATTCAAATCTTCACTATGTTCATTGTCTCTAAGTTACCCTATCCCTAACTATGTTCTGTTAAGTTTATGTTTTGTTGTATGATTTCATTTCTGTTTCTACGTTAGGGTACTTCTTTACATGGTATTAGAGCTAGGATCTCTCTGAAGAAACCTAGGCCTTTGATCTGAAAGCCCTTCGCAAGGAACAAAAACAACAACACACATCTTCACTGCATCATGATGCTCTCAAGCCTAGCACATCGAGAAACGAGAAAGAGTGGGCCTTACAACTTGTTCTCTCCACTTCCGACATGGCTAGAGAGACTTCAGACTACCATGAAGTCCATAGACCATACGACATCTCACAAGTTGAATACGACCTAATCCTCATGTATCGAGCTCAACAACAAATTCAAGCTAAATTTGAGTTTTTCCCTTTAGATTCGGTGCACCAGTCTAACAATTTTGCAGCATGGAATACAAACCCATTTTCTCTCTACCCATTCCATCTACATCTACACCCTACACTTCTTTGCCACTTTCTTCTATGCAATGCATATCTCCATCTTCATTCACTCCTATGTTACGTACACAAAACAACATTTCTCACTCTTTTGAAATTACTTCCTCTTTTTCACAAGATATTAGTAATGCTCATATGAAGAAACTCTTCACAAGTATTGGTTCGTAAGCCCTAAAGAAGATAGATTTTTCCATTTCCACTCAAGAAAGGTAAGCAAAAGTTGCAAGGTTAATTGGTGAGTACTCCTTTGTCTTTTCCTTGAGGTTTTCCATCTCGTGGTCAATTTGATTTTTGTGAATCATATTTTTCATCATTTTCATTCAATAAACCAAACGAACCTAACTCATTTCCCACAACTACAGCAATAACAAATCCATTTAATCTCCCATCCATCCCACCCACTGGTTCCGCAGCACATCCTTTTAGCCTCCGTTAAGTGCATCTTTCATGTCTTCACACATCACACTGGGGGGATCCCTCATCCTTGGGCACAGCCTTTAGAACCTCGTCTTTTCCTCAATCTAGTGGTGTCTCCATGATGGAGGTTCATCCTCTCGTATACACACTTTCAGGATTTTTACGGCCTGGAAATACCACCCAGCCATTACCAAGTGTGGATCAGTAGGTTCCACAATTTGCCTCCATGGCATTACCTAGTGGGGCTTCTGGTCATTTTGTTGTGCCCCAAGTGACAATTGGACAAGACTTACGAATCCTGGTACCTCCACTACCACCGCCACCTTATGCAAATCTTCATGATCCAGTGCCTCCGCAACAATTGGCACCGATTGGATATTTTAAACCTATTCCTCCCTACCCACCTCCTCCGCCTCTTACTTATCCCCCTCCCACCTCTTCCTAATGAAACATATCCTTGACTCACATAAACCTATGGGATATTGTGCAGGGGATGAAACCCCAACTAGATCCCGCACTTGTTTCATTATCTCCACTATTGTCGACCAGATGTAGGGTTTTGCTATCTCAATTTCAATTTGGATCATGAGCTCCAAAACTTTAAAATCACTGATTGGAATGACTAGAAACTCAACTTGGCTGCATATCATCACCTTCTCATCGAATTTGTACAACAGGTCATCTCACAACCCATTATGCCCATATTCTATGTATTAGCTACTACATCAACTGTTTAATCAATTTCATAATATAACCTCTACAAAGGGATCCTTCTTGCTTCTTCTCAAAAGTAGCAGCAAGCGAAGGGTAAACAAAAATAAAACTCAAATCAAAATCCAAAACAAAACCAAATTCAAAATCAAAATCAAGCTAGTGAGAACCAAGGAAACTCCTAGTCATCTCTAAAACCCAAGTGGCAAAATGTCCCGAAGCAAAATCAGTATTGTCAACATTGTCAAAATATTGGCCACTTCAACGACAAGTGTCGATCAAATGCAAGAGACACAGAATCAAAAGGTAAGACTAGAAGCCCCACCCCTCAGTCAAGCAACCCCCATTAGGGAAGTCAAGGAAGTGGCAACCCTTAGCACGGGCAATAGCAAAGCTAGACCCATGCTGCCAACGGTCAACCATCACAGTCAACATCATTCTCAATGCCATGTGAGTCTCATCTAAATCTGTGAGTTGCCTCCCCACAAGGTGATTGCAAAGGCTATACGTCACAACAGAGTACTTCAACTACTCCTTGGATTGTGGACAATGGAGCTACTCATCATATGACCCCCATAGAGGACATTTTCATATCCCAAGCCCCTGCAGCCACGAGAGTCCAAGTTAGCAACAACATCTCAGTCAAGATTCAAGCTCACAGTAGCATTAGTTTTGCCACTGACCAAGCTCAAATCACACTATGCTAGATAATGTATAGTATAGCTTGAAATGAACTCGTTATCAATTCAGCAACTTTGCTAACTGGGATAAGCAATCTTCTTCACAGCGACCACAATCGAGATCCTTGGCTCTCAAACCAGTTTAGTGATGATTGCTCGCAGTGAGACATAACCTAGTGGCTTGTACCATATGACAGTTTCTTACCGAGCCAACAACCAAAACCTTAAAGTTCCATCACTTCCACACTTTAGTCATTGCACGGGAGTCTACAAGCACTAACTATCTTTGGCATTCTCTTTATGAGTTGTCGTGTCGACAAATCATTGATGGCCTTCCACGCCTGAAGCTATCGTGGGATATCTGTAAAGCTTATCAACTCAAGAAGTAGCACCATAGCCTATTCCCTCAGCAGCCTTCACATGGAGCTAAGGCGCCTCTTCGATTGATTCATGTTAATCTTTGTGGGACCACATTCACCACCACCATGAACGGCAGCCCATTGTACTTTTTAATTATGGATGATCATTCTAGATACATGTGGATGCACTTCCTCAAGCATAAGTCCAATGCCTTTACATATTTCTCTCCTTGGGTGCTACTAGTGTATAACCAAATTGGTGGTCATGTAGAATGCATGAGAAGTGATAGTGAGAGCGAGTTCACCTTCATAGTTGTCTCCGTACGTCCTACAATACTGTTCGTACCATACGATCTGTATGGTACCGAACGGGTTTGTACGCTTAAATGGACCGTTTCTCGCCACCACGTCTACGCGTCCCACGTCTCATGTTTTGCTACCTTTAATCCGGCACATTCCGCCTGCCTGCGTGGCACTTTTTGGGGGGACGGGAAGCCTTGGATATCTCATCCCACCCCCTTTTCTAGCTATGCACTCCCCCCCCCCCCCCCCCAGCCCTCCTTGGATTCCATCCAATTGGCAACCTTCTTTGACTGTTTGAACTTTGACTCCTCTCATCTACAAAAGGTACTCCTCTCCTCCATGCTTTCACACCAATTCAACAAGCATTTACCATTCTCATCTTCCTCTCTTGGATCTTAAATGGACTTGTGATTTTCTCATCTCCCATCCCCTCTTTTGCGCACCCTATCAAAGCATTTGGCATTCTCAAATCTCATCTCCCATCCCCTCTATCCCGCACCCTATCAAAGCATTCGCCATTCTCATCTCCCATCTCCGCTCTCTCACTCTTGCTCTTTCAACTTTAACCCAACCCTCGGGCCTCTCCCTCTATTTCAACTTTCAAGTTTCAAGAGTCGAGACTCGAGCATCGCTCTCTCTCTCTCTTTTTACAGGCCTGAACTGAAACATTCAAGACTACCATTTCACAGAGAACAAATAAAGACCAGCAGCCCGAACAAGTTCTAATTTCTTGTCACCCTGTGACTATCAAACTAAATTCATAGAGAAGTCACCTAGCCTAGCTTAAGTTAGTATAGCTCCCTCATGACACATCTTAAGTTAGAAGTTCGACTAGAAGAGTTATACAGCTCCCTTTCCAACTAACATCTGAATGTAATTTGCAAAAAGAGGTAGTACAGCTCATGAAGACAATACCACAACCCCAGGTTGCCAAAACCCATATAAACAACAGTGGGACTCATAAGGTCTTCATGTAGCATCAGATAACTGTGATATCTGAGCTCAGACACAGTCACTAACTTTAGGCATCTCTCTATTTACACTTCAATCAACTTCTTGAAGGGGAGTAGCAACATCCTCGGCTGTAGATTTCCCCTTACCTTTCTTTGCAATTCTCCCTTTTCCTTTTCTGTCAAGAAGAGCTTTCCTGTCCTTGTCCAATTTCAATTTCATAATGACTACTTTAGATGGGTCAATACCAACATTGATAGTTGCCCCATTTACTTTCTCCCTAGTGATACGCTCCACATGAATAACCCACTTGCGTCTATACACTTGGACCACTTTTCCCTCTCTACCTTTAAAGGTTCCTCTTACAACCTTAACTTCATCATCCTTTCGCACAGGCAGTAAACGAACATTATGCTTGTTACGCAGTGTAGAGGAAAGCGGTGCACTCATCAAAATGTGCCATGCGCTTGAAGGTGCAGTAAAATGAGCCTTCCTGGACTTGCGCCTAGAGCTGCTGACTCTTGGATTGAACTTCATGGAGATCACTTACGCGTCTGGGCTCCCAAAGTCGATGCTACCAGCTCTCTCTCTCTCTCTCTCTCTCTCTCTCTCTCTCTCTCTCTCTCTCTCTCTCTCTCTCTCTCTCTCTCTCTCTCTCTCTCTCTCTCTCTCTCTTGCCACCAAAATTGTGGCTACAGATGTACCCATCATTGGGGCTTGGCGAGTCGAGAAAGCTGACACAAAAACAAAATTCCTCATCTTGAAGTTTGGAGACTTGGAAAAGAAGAGAGCCTTCCTCTCCAAGAGGATCGCTCTCAAAGGAGAAAAGATCTACCTAGATGAAGACCTCACCCTAGCTCAGATAGCCCACAGGAGGGAAAATATGCCACGTGTTCTAGAGGCACGGAAAGCAGGTAAATGGGCTGTCTACAAAGATGGAAGAGTCATCATCACAGAGAAAAGGACAGCATGACGGTGCGCGGCCTATGAGACCCTGAAGTTCACACTGTGGAATTGCAATGGCTCCCTTAAGACAGATGCAGGTTATTTTGAGAATACTTTCAAAGGGATAGACATTGCTATGTATACTGAGACACATCAATGTAAAGACAGCCGTCTACCTGATGTATATGGATATAGATGGGAAAGTGTATATCGCCATCAGCCTAGGCAGCCTGGAGGGACGAGGGGATCAGGAGGTGTGGCAATTCTATTTAGAGAAGAGCTCCAAGATACAGTCCAAGTGGTACATAGAGATGTAGAGGCAAGATACATGTGGATCAAGTTACGTACAAGCAGAACTCGAGACATGTATATTGCCATGTGCTATTTTCCCCCTCATACTCTAAGTTTGCCCCTAAAGAAGCATCCCCGTATACACCACTATATGAGGACATAATGAGATATATGAGAATTGGGGATGTTCTACTAACAGGAGACTTTAATGCACGCACAGGAAGCAACCAATCTGCTTTCTTTGACACTAGTGATGAGATGTTCAGAGATATTGCATTACATGAAGTGGGATTAGTTAGATCAGCCCAAGATAGAGAGATAACAGAATATGGAACACACCTACTGGCATTGGGAAGTGCACATGGTTTGGCCATCCTTAACGGGCTGCCACAGTGGCCAAGATCTAATGGTTTCACATGTTGGAATAACAAGAAAGGGTCAAGCACAGTGGACTATTTGATTGGATCACCCAACTTGCTACCTGACATAAAAAGCTTTGAAATCTCAGGCAGACCAATTGGATTAGCAGCAGACCATGCTATTCTAGCTTTCACAATGCAATATGGGCATATACACGAAGCACAGCCACACATACCAAAATTACCACGCTATGATTTTGTGGAAGCGACCTCACACATATACAACACTACTGTGCGAGATGCATTGAGGGAGCTAGACACACAGGCCGCTCTGGATGAGTTTACAGGACAGTTGGCCGAGATAATACATACTTCAGCAGCCTACGCTTTCCCACACACTACACCGTCAGATAAACCTCCACGAGGTAATGCCCCACAGAATGGCTGGTATGATGATGAGTGCATAGAGACACGAGCACGTTTTCAGCGAGAAATGGCACTTGGCATATGTACACATAAGCATGCTCGAACACTCTTCAGACGATTGGTACGCAAAAAGAAGCGGGAATACCTCAGCAGGCTAGAAACAGAAATGTATTCCATGTTCTTGGGGCAAGACAGCAAGAGAGCATGGAAAAAGATGCATGAGAACCAGCCACCCCTACAGATTACTAGACCGGATGATTGGCATGGATATGTTTGCACACTCTATCATGTTCCTGGCCAAGAGCCTATGCCACTCCCTTCAACCTCAAGACCAGCAAATTGCAGATTTTTCACAGAAAAAAAAGTGAGGAATGCCATATGGAAACTGAAAAATGGAAAAGCCCAAGATCGTGATGGTTTAGTGGCTGAACACTTCACGCATGCCTGTGATATTTTGGCACCAACGCTGGCTCACATCTTTAATAGGGCAGATTGTGAGGGATTTCCAACCTGTTGATCAGACCATATTATTGTGCCGCTCTTTAAGAGTGGAGACCCCGCGCTACCTAGTAACTATCGAACTATCATGATTGGACACATGCTGGCCAAGATATATGGCTCTATCATGGAACAAGCATTGAGTGAATGGGCCGAGATGCATGGCCTAAGATCAAAAGGCCAGGCTGGCTTCAGGAGGGGATATACAACTCTAGACCATATCTTTACATTGAGGGCAATCATCGAAGAAGGCAAGGCATTCAAGAAAAAGATCTACTGCTGTTTTGTGGACTTTCGCAAGGCCTTTGACACAGTGCCACGTGCGAGACTCATGAGAAGAATGCAAAACATTGATGTGCCTGTAGAGATACAGTGGAGTATCTATGCCTTGTATGAGACAATGACGGGTAGAGTATGAAGACCTGAGGGCATCTTAGATACAATCAATAGCACCATTGGGGTGAAACAAGGCTGTCCACTTTCACCGACACTATTTGGGTTGTACATAGATGAAATTTCAGAATATGTGGACAGGACTGGTGGAGCTGGAGCCAGCCTAGCTGGAGTGTTGATACCATTACTGCTTTATGCCGACGACATTATACTTATATCTGATTCACCTGAGGGACTAAATAGACACTTGGATGCATTATCAGCTTTTTGCAGAGATAGAGATCTTAAGGTGAACCTTGGGAAAACTAAAGTTATGGTATTTAACACTTCAGCTGCTTGGGTGGCAAGACCTAAGCACCAATTTACTTTTGATGGAGAGCCAGTGGAGATGGTTCGGCAGTATGTCTATTTGGGGGTCACATTGAAGGGACCACAGTTCTCTTGGAGAGAGACATCAGAGGCTCGTTTGGCAAGAGCATATGCAGCCTTAGGTGCATTGGAGAGGCAATGTGCTCACATACAATTTCATAAGCCGCGCACCAAATTGTGCCTTTTTGACACCCTGGTTACACCCACACTCCTATATGGGGCAGCTATTTGGGGTCTGAGTCTCTTTCACACGAGGAAACAGCCTTTGGGAGACCAGGATGAACCAGAGAAGGAATACTATGACGGGTGGGAGCATATGGAAAGACCATTGGTCATGATGATCTCACGTATGATACGAGCGAAGAGCTGGACCCCACATGAGATTATCAGAGCTGAGTTGGGAGCATCACCCATGGTGGCTGAGGCCTTGGTCCAGGCAGTGACTATCATACATAGACTATGGGAGCTCCCCCAAGATAGATACCCATGGCTAGCCCTGGCCTCTTCTAGACAACTAGCAGCAGATGGTGACATACATTGTTGGTATGCTCAGATGAGTACATGGATGAGTCTACATGGGCTGCAGATTGACAGACTACCCGCCTTTGACTATAGCCTGGATTGCCCTACACTTGACCTAAGCCGATCAGAGCTAAACCATGTGATCAGAGCAGACATACTAAAGTTAGATACGGAGAAGACCTGGATCCGACCCCCCTCCCCCCATGGCACGAGGATGGCACACTACCAGACCCACTTCCTTCAAGTATCTGAGGATGGTTTCATCACCCGACCCAATTACATGGACACACAGCTGCCTCATAGACTACGCACAGTTATTGGTCAAATCCGCACCTCATCCCACCACCTGAGGATTGAGACAAGCAGATGGGAGGGTATACATACAGAAGAACGCATATGCCCACTATGCGACAGAGAGCCAGAGACAGAGGAACACTACATCTGCCGATGCATTGTATATTATGATATACGAGGTAGATACCACTATCTGTTTCAAGAGGGTTTTGGACCCCTGAGACGGATCATGCAGTTTGAGGATCAGAGATGCTTGGGATTCTTCCTCTTGGAGCTCCAGAGACACAGAGCAACAATTCTACGGAGTAGGAGGCCCCCACAGCTCGGCTCACATAGACAGAGAGCAGTCACTAACTTTTTCACTGATACACAACAGAGTATGGCAGATACCACTACTACTACCACACAGCCTATAGGAGTACATCATCATTGGACCTCATCTTCTGTAGGTGTCCCTTTGGATAGAGCAGTGGCACTTAGCCGGTCTAGGCGCCCACGTCCACCCGGACGAAGGCCTAGACATCCACACCACAGACAAATTAAAGCCATCATTGAGCGCCATAGGAGACAGATGCCGAGACGCCTCAGCCATGCAAAGATACGCCTCCTTAGAGGACAGACATATCATTGATGGAGAGTTTTCCTTTTTCTACTCACTTTTAGATCATTGACATGTTTCCCTTTTATAGGACACTATTTCATTTTTTCAGTCTTATAGGCATGTTTTTCATCTTTTCTCGTTCCAGATGAGAAACACACCATCATTGTATATATTGCTTTGGTCTCATAGGCCACATTGGCCTTTTAGAGACGTTAATATACTCTCTCTCTCTCCCTCGGGCCTCTATCTGTCATCAGCACCATGACTTGCGAGAAGCACGAGGCCTTCAATTTGCACGCGATCCATGTGGAGAGGGACACAAAGAAGTCCAACTCCCACCATTGGACATGGCGGTATTGTGGGAAGCGCAATACAAGTAGTCCAACTCGGCTTGGAAAGATGTTGGAGAAGCCGAGTTGCTCCATGCAAGGAGATTCCTCAAAACATCATGGAGGAGATTCTCGCCAAGATGAGAGGGGGATCCACAAGAGGAGGAAGTGGCTTATCGGCATGAACTCCTATGCCTACTAACGAGGAAGCATCGAATGTGGGTGTATCTTTAACCGATGTGGGAGAGGCCTCCATAGGTGGTGGGGGCTCCACATCCGCATCCAGCTCTAGTAAAAGACAAAGAGTGAAGGCTCATGCGGTGCCAAAGAGACAATCCTCTCTCTCTCAAGCTCCTAGTCATGTGCGTGGATCGGTTGCCTTTCTTAGAGAAAGGCGATGACTTGCGGACATTGAAATTCCACGCATGGTGATTAAGTGCAATCTTGCATTCAATGTCCTAAAGCAAGAGCAATGGAAGAATATGGTAAAAGCCATTGCCAATGTGGGTCCATGTGAAGGATGGACCGGTGTCACATACAACGACATGAGGACAAAAAAAATGATGAAGAGAAGGAGAGGATCGATAAAGCCCTTGATCCTATTCGGGCCGCATGGATAAAATATAGTTGCTCCATTCTCACCGATAGATGGAGTGATCATAAGAAATGGGGCATCATCAACATACTCATCTCATGTCCACTCGGCAGTTACTTTTCACGGGCTGTAGATATTGGCAAGAGGGGGAGAAAAATGACAAGCGCATTCATCTACCGCCACATTCAACAAGCTATCATTGAGGTATACATTGCCTTTTAAATTTGTTTCACTTTCTTTCATTATGATAATTGATTGATTTATGCATAACTATCTGTCTCCCTATTCTAGTTTCTCTCTAATATCTATCTCGATTCTCTCTTCCCCCCCACACCGGGCATCATCCTCGCGCGTTGCAAACCTTGGGTCTGGAGTCAAACAAGGCAGGGCGGCCTGTTCCCAGCCCTCTAAGTCTGCATTGACCAAAGCAAACTTGTGTTTTGACCTGGGTGGCCATCTTCCACCGGCTGCACTAATCCTGCACTGGGACAGCGTCAAATAGGCTAGGCGGCCATTCTCATGGCTGGGTGGCACCAAACAGGCCTGCAGTTTTCTGCAGGCTGTCCCCAGTACAGTTGCTGCGGGACAGGCCGTGCATTGCCTATGCCCCCAGCACAGTTGCTGCAGGACCAGGCCCTGCATTGCCTGTGTCTTCTGCAGGCAACCCCCCTGCATCTGCATTTTACAGCAAAGCACCCTCCTTTCAGCTGGGCGGCAGCTATTCTCTGTTGGGCAGCCTGTTTACAGGCGGGCAGACTTCTTTTTCTGCTGTGTTTCACTGCTGGGACCATCCTACAGACCTGGGTGGCCTGTTTTCAGACTTGGGCAGCATCTTGACCAGCTAAGCGGCCATTTGCAGGTGTTACATCTTCATTCTCTGCGTTCACAGAGCAGGTCCTTGCAACTCTGGGTACTCCTGGTCCTCTACCAGCCCCTGGTTGTTTGTGTTTACAAGGTGAAGATCGATTTTTCATCCACATTTACTGCGCTAGCCCTCTTTGTTTGGCATTGTGTGTTCCTTTCGGCATCAAATACTCCCTGTTTACCATACTTGCGTCCGTCTTCTTCTGTATGGTGGCCTGATGGATCCCAATTATTCCCAAGACACCTCTTATTGGTTGTTTTCCTTCCAATGGTAGCATCTTCTTTGTTTTCTTGCAAGTATTTCTTGAAAGACTTCTATGGCCGACTCGTATGCTTTGTGGGATAGCGTGGATCGGAACGATTCAAACTGACCACCATCCTCTCTCTCTTTCCCACTATATTCTTCTTGGGTTTCCAGTCCTCGATTGGCATTGATGGCATCTCTCGAGCTGAAGTCAGTCCTACCCTCTCTACCCACATCCGACAAGTTGGATGGGAGGAACTACCCTTTATCATCATGCCGCATGGAGTGCCTCCTCGACGACTATGACCATTGGGATTTTGTTACTATCCCTATACCCTGACATACCGTGCATCCTCATGATGGTGTGACCACAGATTCAGCAGATTTGCTGAAAAGGTTTGGCAGAGATTGGCATCTCTCTTCTGGATCTAGACATATAGGCATTAATTATCTCGAGTAGAAGCTACAACAGCTTTCTATCACAGATTCCCCTACAATGAGGGATCACATCCACAGGATGGAGAAGCTACAAGATGAGCTTGCATCCCTTGGTACGGACATTTCTTCAAAGGTGCGGACATTTCTTCAAAGGGCCTAGCTATGACAATTCTCACATCTTCTGTCACCAATGTTTCTACCTCTTCTTTGTTACCCACTATTACCACGAAGTACATGTTTCCACACATTTATCAAGTGGAGGAGCCTTCTACAACCGTCTCATCTTTTGAGCAACCCTCGCTCATTGATAGTGGTGCATCAAGTCATAGGACTCCTTGAGGTGATTTGTTGCAAGATCTCCGTCCATCAAAGAGATTCATCACAACTCGTGATCTCTCTTCGGTGCCTATTAGTGGTGTTGGCACCTTGCCTCTATTGTTTGACCGTCCATCAAGCTCCGTTCCTGAAGCCCTAGATGTTTCGGACATGGGCTTCCCTCTCCTCTCCATTTATGGCTTTCCTAAACTCGGGACCCACGTCTTCACCGAGCCAGCAATCTTTGTTGACGATTCTTCTACAGGAGGCACTTTTGTGACAAGTTGGCATGAGAGGGGACAATCTATGCTTTATTCCCCTTCCATTGTGCCAATCCTCCCAGGCAGATTTCTCTCATAGCACCCATTCCCGATTGTGCACCATTTATCCCACAAGTTCTATCCCATCCCCCACCATCTCTTCCAATGTTTCCCTCATACCTCCCATCCCTTTCAGAGGGGGACGATATTGATGATGTAGCTCCAGATTTCCTAGCCCTTAGTATCTCAAAAGGGGCTTTCGAAGATCATGAGGAGTTTCTTCAGGGCTTCCAATCTACTTTGGGCCGTTCCTTTATGAGGCGACCTCTTTTCCTTGTTATCAAGCCACCATCCCTTGCCACTTGGCACTTGGTCCCTATTGTTTCTATGCAAGTTATGGCACCTTCGATAGTTCCGCACTACCATCTCATAGCTGGGTCAAAGGCTTGGCTCCCCCATTCCCAACTGGAGTTTTCAAGAGTGATTCATTCAAGGCCTCTCTGTTTCCATTGACCTTTGGTGGTCTTCCATCTGATGATTTTAATATGAGGAGGGGATCTTGCTCCTTGGCTGGCATTCTTCATCAGTGGACTTCATCGGCATTGGCACTCTTCCTGCCACCCTCAGATCCGCATCTCCTTTGGCCTTCCACCACATCCAGGATCTAAGACAGGATGTTAGCAATCATGTGTGTCTTGTGCGGTTTCTCCTACCTATGAGCCTCTATTTGAGTCAGACGAGGACATTAGGAGCTCTAACATTGTATTTATCTACCATTTTATGTGTTTTAGACACTTTAGATAGAGGACACATTAGTGCATTTCTTTTTGGGCACTTTTGACCCTATTTAGGGTTTTTCCACTATTTGCCTATAAATAGGTAGCCTACCCTTCCAATCTTGTTATCCATCATTGACTTCATGATCAGCCAACCATCCTTATTCTCTCATTCCCCTGCTACCATCTAGCCCCGACACTAACATATAGAGCTACATGTTAGGACTCACTCTTGTAGCCTTGTACCTTTAGCCATTGCAATCACACTAACATGTAGAGCTACATGTTAGATTTGACTGTTGTAGCCTTGTACCTTCAGCCATTGCAATCACATTGTTCCTTCTCTCTCTTGCATTCTCTCTTTATCTTCTTCTCTCCATGTTCACTTTTCTCTTTCCACTGTGCACTCACACAAACAAGGTGATCATTAGCAAAGAGGTAGTGTTTGATCAGTGGAACATTATGTAGTTTTTTGCACCGGACTCCAAGTCCTTTCCTCGCTTTATTCCCTGAGCGATAGTGACTTTTAAGATGGGTCTCTTGTCCGCTCCTAATCCACCTAGAGATTCTTCTACTCTCAGGCCCCCTTCGCGAGATCCATTACCTCCATGCTACTAGCAAATCATGCAGGATTTGTGGGATATGGAGAATCGAAGGTCGGCTAAGAGTACACAGTTAATAGTGAAGAGTAAGAGAGTGAAGACAACACGACTCCCAATGCAATTTTCAAGAGTATAATGAAAGTACAAAGTACAACCCTTAAATCTTAAAGTTGTTAATGCGTATTCACATGCAAAAGATATAAACACGATAAGTGCCCGAATTATGTAACATAAGCACAAATAAAATAGAAGATAATATAACTGTGGAAAAAAACCTCTCATAAGGAGAGTACAAAGTGCTCCAGTGTCTTAATGCGGATCACTAACACTCCTCTGTGAGCATAGTCATGAGTCAAACCCAACAAACCCCCTATGGAGTGAAAAGTGATTAGCATACAAGGATCATCCATCAAAGGAGATCAAATTTAAAGCATTGCGGAATGCTTCAAATTTGTCATGAGCAACAGCTGTGGGCATCCCGTGTATCCCATGCTTTTTGAGCTCCTAATCTTTGGGGAAGTGGCTGAAGTGAAGCAGGCTGAATAGGCTTAGGTGCCTGTTGTCCACGTCCTCCTGGAGGAGGAGTAGCAAAAGCCACAACTTTAGGCCTAACTTCTTCTCCACTGACATAGTCCCAAAGATTTTTCGCAACAAGCACATTCTTTATCATGAAGGACCAAAGTGAGTAGTTGTTACCATCCAATCTGTCCTCCTTGGATACATAGGTAAATACATCTTCTCCCTCATTTGCCATGATAATCAATACCAAGGGAAGGGAAAAGAGCAATGTCCAAGCTGGACCAACCTAGAAATCTCCAAAATTTCCACAAATTACAGCAAATAGCTTGCTGCAATTAGTACACTGAGATACACTCTGTCAAAACTGTCTCTAATGCGCGCAGTCCAAGGTACATTCAATGTTCAGCAACACTATATGAGCAAAAACTCCAAAATTTCTTGCCCCAAAATTGTTCAAAATAGTCTATCTCTAACTAAGACTGCAATACATGTGCCAATGTCTTCAAAAATCCCAAAAGCCCCAAATTTCTTGACTTATTTTCCAAGAAGCATCAATCGTGTCCCAAACACGTTCTCTGATTTCTGTGCCTGCCCTTGTAGAATCTATTTTTCCAGAGATGAATCTGGAATAGAAAAATAAATATAAAAAAATGTTGTACCTCTGGTTCTAAGGCAGAATGGTGGCACAGATGGTGGACAAAGCAACTGTTGGGTGAGCTAGGCCAGGCATCTGCCAGGCTAGGGCCAGAGTGCAGAAGAGAAGCTGCAGGCGGGGCAGCACGCTCACGTTGGTGGCTGGCGACTCTAGGGAAGGTGGGCACTGGTACAGGCGGGCGCAGCACAGACAGCAGACAAGCGAGCGGTGATGGCGAGCTAGAGGCAAGCGTGGAGAGTGCTGCCACGGGGGTGGCAAAGTCCAGGCGAGAGGGCGCAAACTAGTGGGCGGCGTGGGCGTTGGCACAGGGCACAGGCAACAGGTCAGAGGGTGGCAGGCAGTGTCCCTAGGCAGATTGGCAGGCAATGTGGGCATGGCGGTGCAGGTGGGCCTGGCGCTGTTGTGGTGGACCTGGCGGTACATGTGGCGGACCTACTAGGCAATGGCGGCAGGGGGTACAGCTGACGAGCTGCTGCAGGAGACGGGCAGGACCAGTGGTCTTCCACCAAAGGCAAAGTTGGACTAAGCGAGAACTCCTCGAGGCTGAGCAGAGCTACTCAACTCAACTCAACTCTGATACCAAATGTGAGAGGGTGAGAGGATCGAAGCTCACTGAGAGAGCAGTAGACAGTGTGGAGAGTGAAGCACAATACCTAATGCAATAGACTGAAAGAGTGTAAGCTGAAAGTACAAAGTACAATCCTTAAACCTTAGGGTTGTAAGGGGGTGTTCACACCCAAACACGAGAAGTGCCCGTAAGTGTGTAACATAAGCACATAACAAAAATAGACAATAAGTCTGGGGTAAAAAACCATACCGGGAGTAAAAAGTGCCCCAGTGTCCTACTGATCATCGACACTCCTCTAAGTGCGTAGGCGTGAGTGAAACCCAACAACTTCAACACATGCAGTTTGCCCTTCCAAAGGCACATCTAGTGGGTACGATACTCTACAAGCTTCCCCCAGAGTTTGATGGAGCAGTGAATGCTTTGAGAGCATAGACATCCTCTAAACCTGTGAGCTTTACACATATATCCTCGATGTTGCTTGAGCATGAGACATCCTTGCATTTGCAGAGGAGGCTCTCATCTCATTATGGAGGTTCCAATGAGGCCTTTATAACTTTAGAGAGGGGTGACAAGAAGAAGTCAAAGGCCCAATGTTATCGTTGTGGTAAGAAGGATCACTTGCTGCTGAAGGATTGCAAGGAGTTAGCACCTTCACGAAAGAAGAACGAGAAGTAGAAGTAGGATGCGAACTCCCCCGATGAGTCATCCTCTTCCTCAAACTCTGACTCCAATCCTCTAGCCAAGGAGGAGTCTGCGTCACGAAAGGATCCTCTTTTTCAAATTCACTCTCTCACTCTTCACTGTCAACTGGTACTCTTATCTGAACGTCGATCCTCTATATCCCACATTTGGTGTTAGAGCTCAGGTTTTGTACAACCAAGCTCTTCAAGCTCCTCAACCTCTGTCTTGAGCTCAACCTTCAGTCTAGCATCGCTTGCAATGTTTGCTCCTCTAGGGCCAGCTCAGCCCCGCCACTTGCAATGCCTATACCTCTTGGGTCAGCTCAGCCCCACCAACAGCATGTGGTCATCGCCATTTGCAACACTTGCAGGTCCGCCATAGTCACCTCCGGTGCTAGTGCCAGTACTCTTTGCCCTACGCCCTGTGCAACCTGGGTGCTGCCTGCGCCAACTCCTTCTATTCCAACATTGCCCCCTGTTGGTATAACATTGCTAGCTCCTCCTTGTCAGAAGTGATGCAGCAATGGAAGCATAGACAAGTGCTGAAATAAATTGGTGAACACAAGAGATAAGAGAAAGAAAACAAAAGAACAAAAGAATAAAAGAACGCTGCAAAGGAAGAGAACTCAGAGATGTACTCAGAAAATGGATCCATATACCAAACACGAGAATGATGTGTATAATAGTGAGTCATTGGCTGTGTGGGCACCGGCACTGGCTCCTCTCTCCAACAGGAAGACCACCTGAAGAATGATGATGACTAAATGAGAGGAGGAGGAGCTGCTGAATAAATAGGCCCAAAATGTGCCAAATATGGCAGCTGACCGGCCAGCAATAAATGCCTAAATAATCACTAATATGACCACTATAAAATGCCTAAAATACCCAAGAATGTCAAACATAGCTCAAACTCACACATGAGCTAACTAGACTACTAACACCCTCTCTTAGATCATGGGTGGTCTGACACAATACAATGATACAATGATAATCAAATACAACAAGGAACCACCAGAGTAGAACCATGGATACCCAAGTAGTGGGTGATCAAGCCACCACCAAGGTGCCTTAGAGAGAACCTGAGATCAATGTCGATCGTACTAGCTCTTGAAAATAGAGAGAGTTATAACAGATCTTAGTGTTTGTGTCTCATAGTAACATACAAGACCATCTTATCAAAAATACCTCTGAACATATGTGACCATGGATTCCCTGCCTTTGGCCAAGACCGCCAAAGTGTCCCCTCATCTGAGCTGAAGACTAGGAGTCAATCTTGCTCATTGTCAAAGAAACAGCTCATTATGAACCTGGATGTCAATCCGAGCCCCAAGATTTGAACCTACTAAACTTTGGTTCATGCGTCACAAATGTCCCTCTCTAGAACCTATGCACTTGTATACTTGTATGGATGAGCCTCAACTGTCCCATCTCACCATCCTTTCACACTCCCTCTTTGGCACCTCTTTGGCACCAGAGTTGTGAGGGATGATCGCATCACTTACAAGGCTAAAAAAGGTGAAAGGAAGAAAGAGATTGTATCCGAAGTTAAGTATAAGATACTATTCATCCTTCCAAGTGTAAGAGAGGATCAACAGTGTTGTATATCAACTAAAATTACCTCCGCGTTGACAGATACACAATGCCTTTCATGTCAATTTGAAGAGGCTTGTTAATCGTGATATGCCAAAGGACGCATCTACTGAAATTCAACCTAAGGTTTAAGAGCTGCATGACATATTGATACCTAAGCAGATTTTGGCACATAAAGAAAGAAAAAATAGGGGTAAAGTTTCCTGAAGGTATCTAGTGAAGTTTCAAAATACTAAATGGATGGAAGAGGATGACTTGGCAAATCATCCTCAATTGTTGCAACTTTACCTTGATGCTTTTCAATTAGAGTCGACTTTGGATCGGGCTCAATCAAGTTCAACAGAGCAAGGAGAAGTGGGTGTAGTGATAGAAGCGTGTAAACCTGCTGTAATAGACTGCACAGCAAAAGGATGCTCAAGAAATGGAGTCCATATACCAAGACATGAGACCATCAAATACAACAGTGGAGTCGCCGACTAAGTGGGCATCGACACTAGCTTCCTCTCTCCAACTTGCAAATGTCAAAGTATGCTGCGACAATTGAGGAGGAAGGCCTAGCCTATAAATAGGTTCTATCCATGAAAAATTTGGCCAGTCTAAATAATAATATGAAGAACCAGATCAGCTAAAACCATAGAGGAGATCTACCATAACACTAAACCACGAACACGGGCCACATGACCATGGATACCCGATGCCGAATCAAAAATAAAGGCATTCCGAGTACGCCAAATATGCCACAAAGCTGTCCATTTAAGGAAATGGAAGAGACAAGAATAAGCTAATTGCAAAGCAGACATAGAAGCTATCCTTTCCATAATCGACAAACAGGCTGAAATCCACTGCTGAGTCGTCGAGAACCACACACGATAACAAAACTCTAAATCTGTCGAGCAACATGGCAAGAGACAAAAAGATAAAGCAATGTCTCATCACATGTAGTGCAAAAGATAAACGACCACGAGAGATCTTGCGAGCGCACAACACATCCCTAGTTGAAAGACCCCCAATAAGCAACCTCCACATAAACACTTTACCCTGATAAGGAACCTTAGACTTCCAGAGTTGGAGGAATCTTTCTTGCCACTTCTTTTTGTTGTCTTGAATATGCCATAATTTATTAGTCTTTCCAGTGATCCAGCTCTTGACCTTAACCATCTAATGATAGATTTGATTAGTTGACCTTTTGTCAAAATCATCAAGAAGCACAAACATCCAATCTTGCCAGGGAGACGATGGCAGTAAAGCAAGCAAAGGAGAGAACCTTTGAAGCTTGTCCTATATGGATGACCAAATGTCATGATAGCCATGAGGCACCCGAAATTGCTAACGAATATGTCGGAAAGAATAAAGACGGGACTACCCAGGAATAACACCATCATGGACTCTCTGCAACCCCAAACGAGCCATACGATTAAACTTATCTCACAGCAAATCTTTATCAAGCCAATCCAAGGACCTAGAGGTAGCCAGCACTTCTCCTTGCAACGAATTCTCCTTCTTGTGAAGATCAGGAGGGTGCCAAACTGCAAAACGTAACATCTCCTACCAAGATGCAATCGAATGAGAAAGGAGAAAAGGCTAGGAGACCTTAATAGGCCTTGTAGAGTTAAGCACATGCCACTAAGAAACTTGAATAATTGCGCTACCATGAGAGATGCCAGTCTTTTCTATGAAAATATTTGCAATAACTAACTAGGGATGACTCTGTACACACAATGCCTACAAAAGTGCGAGTCTCAAAGCAACCATATGCAAATTAACATCCAATAAAGTTGCTCCCCCCATCCTTTTAGGAGTAGTCACATGTTGCCATGAAATCCACACTTGGCCCAAACGATTCCCTTTCTTTTTCCACAACATAAATCTAATAAGTTGAATCAATTCCAAAAGAGACTTCTTAGTCCAAGGAAGTAGTGGCAGGAAAAACGAGACCATACTGATCATGATGCATTGAGCAACTTTAAGTGTCACATGAAGAGGCCAGCCTTGAGATTTCCAATACATGAACCGATCATGTATACAGGATAACATCCAATCAAGCAAGGCACGGGGGGGTACATCCACACCAATAGGATAACCAAAGTGTCCGGTAATATCTTTTTTAGAAATCGCCACTCCTTGCTAACCCAAAATTTGCAAATCACTCTGTATACAAAAAAGCATTGTAGACTTTTGAGTATCAATACGAAGTCCCAACGCTAAAGCAAAGAGATTCCACGTAGCCATAGCTCGATTAATGTTAGTATGATCAGTCTTAAGAAACATAAAAGAATCATCTGCCAAAGATTGGCCCAAAAGTTGGGCACCATTGGGAAGAGACAAACCAACAATCTCACCTTGATCAACCAACTTATCCAACAATAAGAGCATTGGATGAGTGACCAAAGCAAATAGCAAAGGACTAAGAGGGCAGCCTTGCCAAAGAGACCAAAACACGGCAATTTCATATGCGATCCCTCCATTAAGTGCAATACGAGCCACAGCACCCTAACTAATGGTATCAACAAGAGAAGTCATACGTGGACCAAATCCCATGGTGGACATCAATTGCCACAAGAAGGACCATCTTGCTAACCAAATCGCAAATGTATCAACGAGCAGAGTAAACAGCATCTGAAAGAATCTCTTGTGGTCCCAACAAAGATTTATAATACTCAACACACATTTGGATGATGGAAGCAAGATCGGTCACCATAACACCTTGCTCATCCAACAAATATACAATATTTTCCCGAGTGTATTTTTGTCGTAAACAAGCAAAAAACTTATGAGATTGACAGTTATTATCATGCAAGGCTTCCGCTTTGGCCAGCAATTTGTATTTAGTATATTCCTCCTCCAGAGATTGAACTCTACATTTCAACCATTCAATGTGTGTGAGCAAGTCATCAGTGGTATCCCCTGACTGACACAGAGACAACAAGTGAGCCAACAAAGTTTGCAAATGCTGCAATTCAGCTTGAAAAGAAGAAGCATGCTGAATACCATACTGACACGACAACTCTCGTGCATTGTCTCTAAAAACAGCCCATGCTTCCATCCCTCCAGATAGGACCCTCCAGCTAAAAGAAGCAATAAATTGCTGGATACATTCCAAAAATTGGGTGAGCAAGAGTCAAATGAGATTCCTGTCTAGCATTACGTCTCACCATAGTGACCCAAGAATCTTCCTAAGGAGGCAAATTCTAACCACCCAAGTGCGATGCACACTCAATATCAACTTGGGAGACATCCTTATTTCCATTATCATGTCCACGCAAGGCAAGAGACACAAGAACCACCTCTTGCTATTAAGCCACTTGCTAGGGAGAATGCTCTTGCATATCCATATCAAGATCCAAAGAACGCTGCAATACCTCAAGGCTTCTAACACATTCAAAAACAAAATGACCCAATTGACCACATCTAAAATAATGTCCAGCAAATGTGCCCCATTTAAGCTCATAAACCAACATTTGCATTCCATGGACCTCAAAACTAATTTTGGTTGGCTAAGGTTTCCCTATGTCCCAAAGCA
Source organism: Lygodium microphyllum (assembly GCF_053477565.2). Taxonomy (NCBI): domain Eukaryota; kingdom Viridiplantae; phylum Streptophyta; class Polypodiopsida; order Schizaeales; family Lygodiaceae; genus Lygodium; species Lygodium microphyllum. The sequence goes on from NC_141139.1 coordinate 33,913,573, forward strand.
GACAAGCCATGTTCCTATTGCGGGAGGCCAACCGGGGCTTAACCAACACCTCACCAAGGTTTCTCAACCGGGCCAAGGTTTCCCTATGTCCCAAAACATACAAGCCCTATTCCTATTGCGGGAGGCCAACCAGGGCTCAACCAACACCTCACCAAGGTTTCTCAAAACCAGAGGAAGAAGTCGCCAAAGATGTGCAGAAAAATCAACCACCTCCACCCAAATTGGGCATGCCCACCTAAGCACCTATCCTGAAACTCAGCCATAGGCCGCCATGGGACCATATGTACCAACTGACCATCCATGAACAAAGGAATACGTTGCATAATGCAAGCACACACATTTGGGGTACGAAAAAAGACTTCAAAAAACCCTCTCGGTCCATCATAAATCTCTTCAACTAGAGGGACCTACACTTGCCCTAAAACATCATCTTGACGCACATCAACACTAACAAGCATGGACTGCAACCAAGCACGGATCTTAGTAATCAAAGGAATCCTTCCCGTAAAGTAAAAGATGGCTGCCCTCTCATGGAAAGCAGCAATCTGCTGTAAAACCAAGTCAGTTCCCATGACAACAGCCATGTGATCCCCTTCCGGTAAACACCTTGCTTTACCCTCATTGGCATGAACATAATCCGACATAAGATTGTTGGCAGTGGCAAGCATAAACTAAAGAGACCCATCAGTCTATGAGCAAGGAACATGAATATCTTGCTGAAGCAAATTCGAAGCACATAAAACCGGTTCATCAACAGACATCTTACGACGTTTTCCCATCTCCTCCCCATCCATCAACTGCCCTGAATCCTCAGCCAAAGAGTCACCATCCGACTCCACCAAATCTTTGTCATCCCCATGTCCTATATGTTGATCAAGAAAAGCCACATCAATGCCATTTGATTCACGCATATTCGCCATATCAAGGCTCTACCTGTCTCTGTCATTGTTGAGGTCACATATCAGCTCCAAGTCACAAGATTAACAGGGCGACACCCTGTGTAGATAGCACCAAATCCCCCAATAGCTCGAAAGTCGATGCCCAGCTTTGTCTAACAGCCACTGCAAGTGCATGCAACTCCTGCATGGCACAAGTACAGGGCAATAGGAATGTGTCGCAGCAGGCTGTAGCAAGCTGAGATGCAACGAAGGCAACAAGACGATCTGCAAGAACGGAGCAACTATGGCTCTCTCTCTCTCTCTCTCTCTCTCTCTCTCTCTCTCTCTCTCTCTCTCTCTCTCTCCCTCCCAAACCCCAAGTCCCTATAAGACCATCGGCTCGAAATAGATAGCAAGGGCAGAGCACCCCCCCCCCCCAAAACCTCTAACAGTCCCAACGGGGGAAGGCAAACCCCTGGAGGTACACTAGGTTAACTTCCCCCTCTATTTTCAGCAGCTAATGGAGAAGAAGACCTTCGCTACAATAGTTAGTCTCTTGATATCTTCAATCCTGCCATTAGTAGAGTAAAACCTTCATCATGGGAGTTATAATTGCTAGAAGGATCAAGAAAAATTCAACGCGAGCTAGCAACAAAATGAAACAAGAAATGATCAAGGAGGAGTATATCAAGGAGTTGCATGAACAACTGCAAAGTATAAAGAGGTCATGTCGCTAATCAAGGAAAATAAGAGGATTGAAAGTATCAAGAGTGAGATAAGGATTGGTGGCCTCTCCGCAAGATGAGACAAGGAGAAGCTTACTCCAAAGTTTGAGCAAGATATCATCTTGGAAACATATGTACTAAAAGCATAGTTAAACAAGGTTGTTCCATTCATAGGCTTGGGGGACCCTATCCACATTACCCCAAAGGGTACACAAGCTAAGGTTACGTACACGAACATGACAAATCAGGTAGCAATGATCAAACAAAGGAACAAGAGTGCAAATTGCAGATGAGTTGATCCCTCTCCAACTCAAAAATCAATCAATAGAATTAGCCAAAGTTAGAGAGACAAGAAATGGAAAATGGGCAATATACAAAGGAGAAAAAGTAGTTATCAAAGACTTCCGCACTCCATCTCCCCAGAAGACCAGAAGTAAAGTTTCTTGTGAATTTCAGCTATCCTTTACACTTGTAATGAAACCCAAGGTTTGAAATCAAAGTTTTCAGGAGTCATGAGAACTTAGAGTTTAGTCCTTTTTCATATTTCCTTATTACTTTTATGTGTCCACATGGCACTAGTGCCCCGACGTGGAATGTAATGAATTATTTGATTTGTTCTATAGGTCAAATTTCGCCTCCAAAGGGTGTTATATAGATTTTTCTTCTTTCTTTCTTTCTTTCTTTCTTTCTTTCAACATTGTATTTGCATGTAGGTGGGCCCTCTAATGTCATGAAAGTCGTTACTCACAACACATCCAATTGTCAGTGCATGTGCAACTTGCTGAAGGCCAAGTTTCCCCCAATTGTATGGACTCCATGTGCAAGCCACTGTCTTGACTTGCTCATGGAGAATATTGGAGTGCTCAACTGGGTGAAGAAGGTGGTGCTTAAAGCTACATCGATTGTCACCTTCTTCACAAGAATGATAAAGATACTTGCAATGTAATTGCGAGCATAGCAAGCTCGCATCGAAGAAGTGTTCTTCAAATCAATTTGCTTTCACATGGTTGCTTTCGGAGGGCCTTTATGAGTTGCAGTCCAACCTTTGCTAGATAGCAGTGTCCACTCTATGAAATGAGTGGGACGAGCATGAGACAAAGGAGGCCAAAGCCATGCAACACTTGTGCCAAAATGAAGAGTTTTGGCAAAAGGTTCATGTTATTGACATCGTGGTGCCTCCCTTTTGTAGAATATTGCATATAAGTGATAATGAGGAGTCCACCATGGGCTTTCCGTAGAGTTCTTTGAGAGTGGCATTGGTGAGGGTGTGGGCTTGCACTTTGGCTACAAGAGTCACAAAGTGCAAATCTCATTGATATAGAAGAAAGGAGATGGAAATGAATGCATAAGCCCATCCATGTCAAAGTGCAACACATGCGGGAGTGTATGGACAAGACTGAAAACCAATGAACATGAGAGAAGAGGGGGAGAGAAAAGAGACAGAAGAACGCAAAAATCTGCAGTCAATGAATGCCGAAATGAAGAAGGCATATATACAAACAGGCTATCGAAGTATCTCCTCAATCTGGTCTCTCTATCCTCCACCTGAATGACAAGTGAGATTGGTAGGCACACGACAACTATAAATAGCTGGAAATAATGCAATAAAAATAATCAGAGCATCCAACAAAACTCGCCGACCCACAGCAAAAGATACCAACTGCACACAAACTGGCGGACTGCATCATAGATCTGAATCCGTATTGCCACATGGCACTACCGCCTACCTAAAACATGTGTGACCTGCCCGGCAAAAGGTGATTGCACCTAGTGACTGCTGAAAATGCCCAAAGCTGATAGGTAATGCATAACTGTGCCTAACAGTACTGATTGTACCAACTATAGCCTAAGAATGCCAATCCAAGGGATAACTAAATCCCTGATACCCCCTCTCAGATCTTGGATGTGGCATAAGGCTCACGAATCTGGAGTGTTGTCCTCAGTCTTGCAATATGCTACATCAATAGTCTCATCCAAGATAATGAAATGGTACTGTATCTCAATGTGCTTCGACCTAGAATGAAACACAAGGTTTTGTCCCAAATCAATGCAACTCTCATTGTCGCAATGAAGTGTCGTAAGAACTGTCTATGGGCAGCCAAGCTCTCCTAGTAACCTCTGAAGCCACAATCTCACATGTGGTAGAAGACGCCACTATATACTCTACCTCTGTAAAAGAAAGGGCAATTGTGGACTGCTTCTTATTTCTCCACACGATAACATGTGCATCCAAAGTAAAGCAATACCTTGTTGTTGACCTACGTTGAGTTAACATCTCCGGCCCAATCCGAATCCGTCCAATCAGTAAGAACCAAAGTCAAATTGCCAGTACCTCCTGGATAATGAATACCAAGAACCACAAGATCCTCATAGCAGCTTGCCAATGGACCACCTTGGGTTCACCCATGAACCCAATAAACAAACCTACAGGAAAGCACAAATCCATCCAAGTGTTAAGGAGCCATATCAACAACCCAATCAGCTACCTATAGCGGGTAGCATCCACCACTCATGAATCTCCATGGACCATAGCCTTCTAGTTCAAATCCATAGGAGTAGAAATAGCCTTGCATCCCTCCATCTCAAATATAGTCAAAAGCTCCTGCACATACCACCGTTGGGAGATGAAAACCCCCCTCGGAGTCTGTCAAATCTCATACCTAAAAAGAAATAGAGAAGGCCCATATCCGTCATCTCGAACATCTCATGTAGCACCTCCTTTGTTTGCTTGACCTTCTGGGCATGGTCACCTGTCATGATGAGATCATCCACATAAGCATAAACAATGTGTGCCCTCTAGCTGAGGTGTGGACATACAACTTACTTGACCTTTTGAGCATGGTCACCTATCACGATGAGATCATCCACATAAGCATGAACAACATCTGCCCTCTAGCTGAGGTGTGGACATACAATTGGCGATCGAAAGAGGAACGTCAATACACTAACTTCCATTGGAGGAATGAGTCCATCTTCTCATTCCAAGCATGTGGAGTATGTTCGAGGCCATAAAGGGCGTTCTTCAACATGTACACCTATCCATCGAATGAGGAAAAGCCAGGAGGCTACTCAATATAGATTTCCTCCTTCAAGTCACCATTAAGAAAGGCAAACTTCACATCAAGCTAATAAATTGGCCATCTCCTATCACTTGGTAAGGCAAGAACCACCCTAATGGTAGCCATCCAAGCTATAGGTGCAAAGGTATCATGGAAATCCACCCCTAGCCGCTATGTGAAGCCTTTTGCCTATGAGCAAGCCGAGGCACAAAATCCCAAGTGCCATTTCGCTCAATAGCATCCAACTCATGCTCCATAACCTTCTTCCAATGGTGTGACTATAAAGCCTTCTGCTCAGAGATGGGCTTCCTATCCTACATGGCACAAGTCATCACATAGTAGTTAGTACAAACAAGCTCAGTGAAATGTACCTCAAACAAGCTCAGTGAAATGTACCTGGTTCCTCCAAGAGTACCACAGGCCATCCTACATCTACCACTTCTTAGGAACTCCCTCAATCCTTGAATCACGAAGTGTATCACACGAGCCCAACAAGGAGGAGGCCAATACTCCCCTCACCGCTCTGCCTATGCCGAAGTCTCTAGAATATCCACTAGTGCTAGCTCAACAAGTAAATCCAATGGTGAAGCAATCTTCTCCACTAAGAGTGGAGCCTCAATAGATAGGGGCTCCAAAGGCACTAAAGTAGGTCTCTGCAGCTGGAAACTCTACAAACCGAGCATCTCGACTCGTGTATACCTCCATAAATCAAGATCATAAAGCTTGTATCCTTCGAACTGTGAGTTATAACCCATGAACACTTATCTTTTGGAGGCCAACTCAAATGTATCCCTCTTTCTTTAGAATGTGAACATATGCATCACATCCGAACACCTTGAAATAAGAAACATCTGGCTTTTGATGAAAGTAAGTCTTAAAAGATATCCTACCACAATCACAGCCGATGTAGGGGATCAATTAAGGATGTGAATGGCGGTGGCCATTGCTTTGGCCCATAGACACTAAGGTGTCTACCAATGTTCCATCTCGGTCCGCGCCACCTCAATCACGTTGTAATTCTTCCACTCCAATATGCTATTCTCCCGAGGGATATTCATGTTGGCAAACTCCTGATGAATGCCACAATCTACACAAAACCAAGTTAGCTAATGGGAGACAAACTCCCCTCCCTTATCGGAAAGCAAGGCCTTGAGTTTCCTATCGTACCTGTTCTCCTCAAAGATCAACAAATCCTTAAAGTGTGATAATGCTTCTAACTTCAACTCCAAGTAATACACCCAAGTCATCCTGCTAAAATCATCATCAATTGGCATAAAATACAAACTCCCCTTAAGGGACTCCGTCCTCATCAATCCACATAAGTCCGTTGAAACAAGCTCCAAGGGCTCCATAGCCCATTGTGAAGCCTTGCTAGGAATAGCATCTCTATGTTGCTTGCCCTATGAATTGCCCCCAATGCAAGATATGCATCACGAGTGGCTCGCCCCAATCTCTAGCAATCTTTGCACTAGCTGACCACGAGCTACCTTCCAAAGGTACTCGTAGTTAAGATGGCCAAACAAAGCATGTCATAGCTCAATCCGAGTTTGACAAGAAAGAAGAAGAGAAGAAAAGGCAAATGAAAACCACATCTTATAGACTCCATTCTCCTCATGTCATACAAAAAGAACCTGTTGAGACACTCCATCAAGAACTTGAAAGGAGTCTTTATCAAACACTATCGTCAAACCAAGAGCATTGATCTTGCTCACTAAAAGTAGATAATACCCTAAACCTAGGCACCTCTGATATGCACCTTACCCATCCAGAATCAAGTGTATATCACATTTGCCTTTGATTGGGACCAAAGAGCTATCACCTAGGAGAATTTGCCCATGCATCGGACACATACAGGCAATACCATATGAAGTAAAAGTCATGTGGACTGAAACCAGCCTTCCTTCTTGGAGAGGGTGGTAATTCCCTAGTCAAGCACTTAAATACAGCAATCAGTAAAAAAACAACAATTGAAATGCACAATTTACCTTAACAATATTGGACATTGGACACCCTGTTGACCCCAAAACTGGCACCCCTTTTGATATTTCTTAACTTCAATTGCCAATGGACTAATTACAAGCCGAGATTCCACAATCTCCTTAGCTAATCCAAAAGCCCTTTACTGTTCCAACAACCACAAAAAAATTGGGCAATTTGCCCCTTGAATTTCACCCAAGACTTGTGGATCCTAGCTAACCAAATGCTGCCCCAAATTTACAATGGATGGGCTAACATCTAAAATCCTTGTCAATATCACAAATCGCAGGTGCTGATTTCAATGTACCATGCCTTTTGTTGGGATGGGTCCCGAGGTGGCTACTAAACCCTAATTTCTACAAAATTTTAGGGTTTACAACAGAATTCTCCTTGCAATCCACCAAATATGGGTGAGTACTTCTGAGAATGGCTAGAAAACGTTGAGACTTGCTGAGAGGAGTGAAAGAGCTATAGAGAGAGAAATTCCAGAAATTCTTCGTGGAGAAGCCCCAAAATAGGCTGCTACCCTGCTTGGATCAGCCTCGACGTTGTCGCCTGCTGCCTAGAGAGGCCCAAACTGCTGCTGTCACCAGCAGCTGGAAGACTCATTAATGCTGTCACCTGCTCTCCCTAGCCTCTTGGTTGTTGTCTCTTGCCTGCAATGGCTAAAATCAAGCCTGAAATCTGATCCGCAAATCTCCCTCTCTCTCTTTTCCAAGCTGAATGAATGAAAACATTTCCTCCAACCCCAAAAACGCTTTTCTCAATCACATAGCTATTTATGCCAAGTGGCAACTTCTAAACTCATTTTCCAACATTATCCAATCATTAAATTAATTTTTAGAATTAAATAATTCTAAAATTTACTTTCAACCCTTTTGACCCTAGCCAAAATTAAATGTGCCCGTCCATAGTCAAATTGGCTAGACCATTTGCAACCTAGAGTGGTCCTGACCTCCATTAACCCTTGCACTGGAATTAATTACTTAATTAATGCTAGTCCCTAGTGTCACCACAAACACTTATTTGCCAAAGATCTATCCTAGGGTCAAAAGTAACACCAACTGACCACCAAAATCCAATTGGCATAACTTATCACAACTTTTGCCTTTGATATCCACTCCATCCTCGAGATACTTGGCCTGTCACCATGAAATAACTGCCATGTGCAACACATGTGCTAAATAACCTTGCATGTTTGATTAATAACTTAATCAAATGTTATCAGCAAGATTAAAGTATCTCAAAATTTCATGTCATGTGACAGACCTCCCCCTTGAAATCCCTGCAATCAACCTCGATTGCATTGCATTGTGCCAAAGGAAAAGCATATTGAACTAAAATTTCCATAAGGCATCAAAGTCACAACATTAACCACTGTTCTCTAACCATGCTACATGTCCAAACCTTGCTGAAAATCTCCAACCAGCATATACATGACATAAATCTGAAAGCTTATGTTTCTCAACTATTCTAACTTCACAACCATAGTAAAGCATAATCTTAGTATTAACCATAGCTGAAACTATCAATGGCATTTACTAACATGCTATTGTCTATGAAACCAACTATAAACCATTGAAAACTAAGCATAAATTGATCATAGACTGATCACTTGCTTATCACAAACTAATTGCAAAAATTGACCAACAACTGATTCAAAACTTGATGCGAAACTGATCCCACAAGTGACCATAAATGGTTCTCAAACTGATCAAAAACTAAGCTGAAACTCATCAAAATTTGATCCCAAAATTGAGGCAAAAGTTCATGCCAAACTTATCATAAACCAATCCCAAACCAATGCAAAAGTATAGTCTCAAAGCCATGGTAACAACCATACTCATCTGCATACATCTCATAGTGACTAGTACACTAAGTAGTAACCTCATGGCAAACATACTGTTAGCACAATACCTTGGATGCATGCTTAATACACCCAAGATCCAGTACATATGAGAGTTGTCCACAACTGGAGGAGAGGATGTGCTACCTCCACCTCAAGCATCAAGCAATACTTCACACCCTTGCTCTACTAAACCTGACTGAGCCCAAACTGAAGTCCGCTCTAACTAAAAGGCATCTAGGTAAAGCTACAATAATTAAGAATGGTTTGCCAAGTCATCCTCTTCCATCCATTTTGCATCCATTGGTGAATAATTCTAAAACTTCACTAAGTATCTCTTGGAAACTTTACCTCTAACCTTTCTTTCCTTATGAGCCAAGACCTACTTAGATAACAAGATCTCATCCAACTCCTCAATCTTAGGCTGAATTTCAGCAGATATATCCTCTAGCACATCACCACAAAAAGGCCTCAACAAATTGGCATAAAAGGCATTGTGTGTCTGCCAATGCAGAGGTAATTTCAGCTGATATGCCACATCGCTGATCTTCTCCAACACTTAGAAAAACCCATAGTATCTTGTACTTAGCTTTGAATACAATCTCTCTCTTCCTTTCATCTTTTTCAGCCTTGCCTTTTCAAAGTGCAGCAATATATAATCGCTCTTTGCAAACTACAAAGCACATCTATGGCAATCAATCGCCTTGTTTTGATTTTTCTGTGATCTTTGAAGTGTATCTTTGCATAGGTTGCATCCAAGTTTTCCACATAATGATTAGTCTTAAAGATTTTATCCTTAGTCTACTAGATAGATGGTATCTTCTTGCCACCCTCAACCACCTCGAATGGAGCTTTGCTAGTGGAGCTATGCACTATGTTATTGTAAGCAAACTCAACCAATGGCAAATACTACTCCCACTATGTCTTGTGGTTTGAAACATAGCACCTCAAAAGATTCAACACTGTGAAATTTTCTTCCTTAGACCGACCATTTGTCTGTGGATGAAAGAAGGATGAGAATTTCAACGTGATATCTATATTCTCAAATAATCCCTTCCAAACTAAACTAGTCATTTAAGGGTCTCAATCTTTAACACTCAACTCTGACATACCATGACACTTAAAGATGTACTGCAAAAACAATAGTCCCATATGATCAACCTTTATTTATTTTCTTCCTTACCAAAATGAAATGGGCATGTTTGCTAAACTTACAAATGATAGTTCATATTCCATCGTTCCCTATAGATATCCTGGAAAGCTCAAAAATAAAATCCATCGCAATGCTTTGTCAAGATCTATCTAGAATAGGCAAGGATTGCAACAAGCCCCGTCTGTATTTTTTGCCTATCGTGTTTTACTTTCTGACATATGATAGATACATGTCATAACAAATTGCTCTATATCATGCCTCAAAGCTAGCCAATAAAAGAAATACTCCACTGCCTTGACTGTAGCATCGATACCTCTGTGTCTTACACATGGAGAAGCATGACATTCAATGATAACTCTACGCATCAACTGCTTTGTGACACACAGTCGCCCATGCATCATCAGAAATCTACCTCTAAGCACAAAGTGCTCATGTCTCTAGTTATTGAAAAGTTGATCATAAACATTGGCAAAGTCTGTATCAGCAACATATTGCTCTTTCATGGCATCCAACTCAATGTGATGAACCATACTGATGGCTGAAATTTATGGCTTATGTGACAATGCATTAGCTATAACATTCATTTACCATCAATATGTAAAATATGAAAATGAAACACGGAGAGAAAATTTGTCCACCTCATATGTTTCTCTGACAACTTTTTCTACGTTAAAAAGTATCTCAAAGTTTAATGGTCTGTCTGCACTATAAAATCATCCCCCAACAAATAATATTTCCACATAGTGCATGAATTACGGCCAATAGCTCTTTCTCATAGACTTACAAATTATTCTCTACACCATAGAGAATTCAACTCTCATAAGCCACAACTCGACCATCTTGCATAAGAACAGCCCCAATGATGTTACCACATTCATCACACTGAACCACGAATAACTTCCATAAATCGAGCAATACAAGCATAGAATCTAAAGTCATCTTATCCTTCAATTTTTCAAATGCTGAAATTTCCACTATTATCCATCTAAATGATACCGTTTTTTGTACAGATCTTATGCACATTTTTCAAAGGTGGCCATAATCGTATTACCTCAACCTTTGCAAAGTCTATAGGAATACCATTGGCTGATACAATATGCCCTAAAAAGTCGATCCCATGTAAAAAGAGCTCATTTTTCTTGCCATTGATAACCAATCTATACTTATACAATTCATTGAGCACAATGTCCAAGTGCTTTCTATGCTCTACCTTATTCTCGGATTGAAAGTGGCAAGAGCGTTCATAAGTCCAAAAGGCATATATAGCAAGAAACTCATATAATCCAAAAGATATCCTGAAAGCTGCCTCAAACACATCCTGCGTTCTAATACATCTCTAATGATAACCACTTTTCAAATCTATGCGGTTGGATATGACTGCCCCCTGCAATCTATCCATAACATCATCGACCGGAGGGATCAAAAATTGATTCTTTATCGTGATCATACTCAAAGAATAATAGTCAATACACATACACCATGAATCATCCTTTTTCTACACCAAAAGCACTAGAGAATAAAAAAGAGATAAGTTAGGTTAAATCAACCCTTTTTCTAAGGGCTCATTTACCTAACTCATAATCTCCTCGTACTGGGCTGCACTAACTATGTAAGGTGGCTTATTAGATGGGCTACTACTATAAATAAGATCTATGCATGACCTTCAAGCCTTTCAAGCGTTAGCTACCCTTGAAATGACTAAGAGAAGCAATCAACATATATTTTCAATAATTACATGCAATCCTTCTCTAACTTAGATATATTCCTAGCATTCTCACTATTATTTCTATCCTTAGTAAAAACCAAGTATGTTGAAAGATGATCTTTCATTGCTTTACAAATGATAGCTGCAAATATAACAAGGCCAAATTTCCCTTTCACTTTTACATCAAGTGTGAATATCTTTTTCTTATGCTAAATAGTAATCTCTTTTACACGTGAATCAATCGTGGCATGCATACAGTGATACCATGGCATACCAAGCAATACATCAAAACCCTCAAATGGAGCAATAAAGAACTCTTCACTATCCACACATTCTTGTCTACACAACCAAAGCTTTTCAATGAGTAGTGTAACAGGCTTTGCGTGACCCTTACAAGCCATTCCAACTTTCCCCACGGGTCCCATCTCATCCTCTCTAATGCCTAAACGGGCTACCATATCAACAGAAATTAAGTTAGCTCATGCACCATTATCAAAGAATATCAATGCATGTTAATCTCTAATTTTGCCCATGCTCTACACAACTCAATAGCATCATCATTGGGCTAATCACTAACAACATCAAGCACCAATCCCACTGGTTTTCTTAAGATCTCCCTAATTTTCTGATTTTCCAGCTTGTTGCCTATTGGGACAATCCCTTGCAATGTGACCCTCCTATTCACAAATAAAGCATTTATTTGCAACCATCAATTCCCTACATTGTGCCAATATTTTCAAGCCCTTTCTTTGTTGTTTTGGCGTCTTTTTAGGCTGATTTTTAGATCTAACCCATTTCTCAACCTTCAACAACTTTTTATCAGCTTCTCTTCACTCTCTAGGAAGCCTGAATCCTTCCCATGCAACAAGGCATCAGCTATAGCAACAGTCTCTATGAGCTAAGACATGCTACAGAGTGGATTTAATGCAAAAATCCCTTATTTCTTTAGGCAGCCCACAAATATATTTTTCCACTTACTCATGAAGGGGTACGGGGCGATAAGAAGTGACAAGCAACAATGCATCCCAAAACTTCTTATTGTATTGCTCCAAATTCTTGCATTCCTTAGCATCAAGCCTATTCCAAGTTGTCACAATGTCCACCTCAAAGGTACTTATCAACTAATTCGATGCAAACATTTGCTTGAATTGTACCTATGTTCACGGTACTCTACCTTGTATCAAAAGAGTGAACCACAACCGTAATGCATTCCCCTTCCAAAAACTAGCAACCTTTCGCATCTTTGAGGATTTGGTGAAGTTTCCCCCTTAATAGTCTGCATCAAAGTGCTGAATGAAAGTCAAAGCTTTCAGCCTATCTTGTCTACCACACTGAAGGACTCAAACTTCACTACTTTTCCACCCTCATCATTGTCTTTTGCTACCCCTTTGGGTGTCAAGTTGTCATATAGTAGTTGCTGCAAAAACGGAGCATCTATTGAATTTACATCAAAACCAATACCACACAAAGCATTTGTATGACCAGCACTCATTCCTTGAGCCCCATAAACATTCAGTAATTTACAAACACATCACCAAACCTGCTACTTTGTGCCCCGGGTATCAAGCCAATGCTATCATATATAGGGTTTTACACATTTTCAATCATACCCAAATATATTTGGCCTTGCGTACCATGCATTGGCTGCTACATACCATAGGGATTTGTGCCACACATTCCCGTATTCAATTTCTGTTCAACCATAGCATGAAAATTTGTGCTACCACTTAAGTTTCTTGGCTGCCCAATCATAGCAAGTATACCCGGCTGTCCAAAATCCATTGGATTGGCACTTCCATCATGGCATTGCACTTGCATTCCTTGCCCTATAGATACTAACTATTCTCCTTCATTAGCATCCTTGGGAGCTTCAAGTAAAGGCTTTGGCATTACCTTCAGTGCACCTTGTTATGCCAAAGGTGTAGAAGATGACTTCTTCTTCTTGCCCTTGTCCTTTTTCGAAATATTCAAAAATCGAGTGAACTAAGGATCCTTTGCCAATTCAGCAAAGAGATTTGCTACGGTTCTCATCCAATTCTTGAACTGATCATCAGATTCCTCTTCACTTTGTTGGTCATCAGCCTCATTATGCATTGAAGGTCCTGCATCTTACCCAACAGCAACATTTTCAGCTTGTTGTCCATGATTTGAGCCTTGTCTAAGATCGGGCATTGCATTTCCTTCTTCCCCATGTGAGTGTCTATACTAAGAGACATCATCAATGATTGATTCCATCTCACTGTATAAAGACTTACTGCTATAATTTCTCAGCTGAGAATAAAAATCAGCACTAGCCCAAAGCTTTGGCTTGCAATTAAGTGTCTTGAGCCCACCAAATCAAAGGATTGAGTGGTTTCCCAGCAATGGAACCATGAAACCAACCTTCCTTCTTGGAGAGGGTGGTAGTTCCCTAATCAAGAGCTTCATTACAACAATCAACAAATAATCTTGGACATTGGACACCCTATTGACCCCAAAACTAGTGCCCCTTTCGATATTTCTTTAACTTCAATTACCAATGAATTGATGACAAACTAAGATTCCACAATCTCCTTGGCTAATCCAAAAGCCCTTTGCTATTCCAACAATCAGCAAACAAGTTGGGCAATTTGCCCCTTGAATTTCACCCAAGACTTGCTCTAATCGAACCCCAACTTGCCAAATGCTACCCCAAATTTACAATGGATGGTCTGGCATCTAAAATCCTTGTCAATATCACAAATGGTAGGTGTTGATTTCAATGTACCATGCCTTCTCCTAATTGGCATGGATTCTGAGGTAGTTGTTAAACCCTAAATTATGTAGAAATTTAGAGTTTACAACAAAATCCTCCCTGTTGTCCACCAAATATGGCTAAGTGCTTCTAAGAGAGGCCGAGAAACGCTAAAATTTACTGAGAGGAGTAAAAGAGCTATAGAAAGAGAAATTCCATAAATTACTCACACAGAGAAGCCCCTAAATAGGCTGTTGCACTACTTGGATCAGCCCCAAGGCTATCGCCTTCTGCCTGGAGAGGTCCAAACTATCATCACCTGCTCTCTCTAGCCTCCTGGCTGTTGTCTCATGTCTCCAATGGCTGAATTCAGGCCTGAAAAATGATCAGGAGCTCTCCTTCTCTCTTTGCCAAGCTGAATGAACAAAAACAACTTGCACCAATCCCAAAAACGTTTTTCTCACTTGCATGGGTATTTGTGCCAAGTGACAACCTTCTAAACCCATTTTCCAACATTATGTGGCCATTGGATTAATTTTCAAAATTAAATAATTTTGATTATTAATTTCAACCCTTTTGACCTTGCCCAAAATTAAATATGCCAATCCATAGTTAAATTGACTAGGCCATTTGCAACCTAGAGTGGTCCCTAACCTCTATTGACCCTTAGACTGGCATTAATTACTTAATTAATGATAGTACCTAGTGTCACCACTGACACTTATAAGCCAAACAACTATTCTAGGGTTAAAATTGACACCAACGGACCAGCAAAATCCAATTGACATAACTTATCACAACTTTTTCCTTTGACATCCACTACATCCTCAAGATCCTTAGCCTATTACCATGAAATAACTGCAACTGGATGTACACAATGCTCAAAGGCAAAGCAATCCAAAGACTAATGACTGTCATGGAAGCAAGCTGAGAAAGTGTCATAGAGTTTTAGAGAACGTATCCTGAGTGCAACAACCACCATACTGAGGTAGAAGCTGAGGAGTCGTCGATAGACTAGAGCTAAGGATGACAAAACACATTGTCGATGTAGTAGAATGATATATAAACAGTACGGCAGCAAGCTCGAAACCAAACGCAGCGGATCTCTAAGGCTAGAAAGGCCAACTTCTACTCAGTTCTCAGCAAAGGTTGTTTAGGAGACTAAAGCAGTAAGGATGAGTATGGGCAATTTTCCCTTAAAAGTTATTTGTCTTAGATATAGAGCTTTTAGATCAAGACCTAGGTTTCTTCAAAGAGTACCTAGCTCTAATACAATGTAGAGAATTACTAGAGCACTAAAGATATATACAAGCATACAATTAAACTCCAAGTGATAATGGAAGAACATTGAGGTAAAGAGTAACTCAAAGATAGTGGACACTGCACAATGAATAATGTGTAATATAATCTCGCTCATCATGCTCAAAGACAAGTGGAGCTAGCTCTTTCCAAATAAGAATCTCACGTACCTTAGAGGTAAGCAAATTGGTATAGAAAACATCATATTTTGGGGATGGCAACTGGGTAAGAAGAACCATCGCCATGTCCTTTGAAGATATTTCCCAACCGAGGGATACAAGCTCATCTTGTATGTGCTCCATCCTGTTGATATAGTCCTTCATAGAAGGAGAGTCATCAACTAAGAGCATCTCGAGTTTCTTCTCTAGGGTGATACCATGAGCAAAGGTCTTCTGATGATAAAGAGAACAGAGCTTCATCCACACTTCCATTGCAGTCTACAACATGCATACATGAATAAGAATTGAATCTTGAAAGCCCATAAAGAGAAAAGACCTAGCTCGAGAATTGAGCCGATCCCATAGAGTTGTTTGGTCCATTATAGAACCAATGGCGCAATCCTCCTCGAGATGAGGAATTGGAGTGGTGACAAAAGCCCAAAAATCAAAGGTGTCAAGAATGCACTTCACTTTGCATGACCAAAGAGAGTAGTTTGACCCATCAAGGCAATCTTCTTTAGGTAATGAAGGGAGAATATACACCTGTACAGAAGGTGCCATCATGATTCATGACAATACATGGGCCAAAAGGACAAGCCTTATGTGAGACATGTAAACAAGCGGGTAGAGGAGAAAGCTACTTTGATCTCTTCGAGTGGTATTCCCTTTAAGAACGATGCTATGATCTTCTTTCTTTGTGTCATTCTTCGTGGTTCGAATGCCTATCTTTTGAAGAACAGATAGACTCCTCGTCTGAGTCATCAAACGCATTGAACCAGTGGTATTCCATCTCTAAAAGAGACCTACAATCGCACTTGAAAATTTATGTTTTGATATCAAGATGCCTAAACATAGGGAACAACAGCCATACCTTGCAAAAAGAAGTTGTAGATGTCACGTATGCTTTATGGATAGCCCAAAAACAGTAGCAAGCTCGCATTCTTTACAACAAATCTGCTCCAAACAGCAATCTAGATGTAGTCCCCTCTTGTAGAATCCTCCATGTTCTCACTGAGGCAATGATACCATGAGAGTGTGCAATGGAAGAGAAACATGAACATGGAGAGGAAAGAGAAGAGAGAGACAGCAAGAGAGGAGAAAAAAGTGATAAATTTGCACTCCATCTGAATGGAAGGCTGAATAAAATGGTGGACCGATCAATCCTTGCATGCAGCCCAATGTGTCAATGAGGCCACCGGATCAGGCTGACAACAACAACAATACTAGAGACGAAGGAGTGTTGAAGATGGAGTATCACGAACCTGTAGGAAGAAAGCCAATACCAAATCTGAATGAACAAATCCTACCGACCAAAAATTTGTTGCAATTGACCAAAAGACAGCTGGCCAACCTGTCATAAATGAGTGGCAATAGTGGCATGAACATATGATCAGCTGCCCGCTAAAACATGTTGGCTGCCCTCCCACTAATCACTGCAAAAGAAATGCAAGGGCTAAGACACGACCCTCTATGAACGCAAAGACTCCCTAGACTCATTGAAAAAGAAATGTTTAATGCACACAGAAATAATGGGCTGAAACAGTCAGAGCTCCTATGTCTACTCACACTCTTAACAAAGCTCACAACCAAGAAATGACTAATTGACAAAATACATGCTAACACTACTTAACTGGCGAGATGCATTGTGCTCCTCATTGAGAGCATGATATAGGAGGGTGTTAGTGGTCATGTTTTTCTCCATGTCTATGTATTGGTTGTGAGTTTCAATCTGAATCAAGCAAGGACATTTGGAGCTCTAGCATTGGTCTTGTCCATCACTCTTTTCCATGCTATCCAACAAACCATCCATAACATTTTAGATGGTGATAGCAACTTGGCACATTGATTTGGTTGCTCTCTATCCACCCAAATCTACCAATTCATGGCATAGGTGACATGCATTTCTCCGAATCTTTGCCCCTTTTATGGGCAATCAAGGGATCTTATCAAATCCAACCTACAGTGGAGAGAAAGAGATAATAACTTGCAGTTCATATCATTAACTACAATGCTACATCAAGTATTAGACCTCAATTGATCACTTTTGCATCTACATTTGTGATGCTTATGCTTATATGTCAGCATAGAAGAGGGGCAGGCTAGAGAGAAAGAGATGATAGCTTGCAGTTTAAATCATTAACTAAAGTGCTACATCAAGTATTGGACCTCAATTGATCACTTTTGCATCTATATATGTGATGCTAATGCTTATGTGTCAGCACAAAAAAGGGGCAAGTTGGACCGCCCCTGCCCCAAAAAAAAAAATCCAAGAAGCACATCTTTGTTGACTACAACACTATTCTAAGTTTTTCCAATAGGCTACAATGTAAATCTAACCAACACCAGTTTGTAGCGCATGGCAAGCTCAAGCCTAGCGACACCATCCAACTAATGCAATCATCTGACTATAACTGAGCTTCTTAATCATTAGTCCATATGCTTCATAGTCCTTGGCATGTCCTTCAACTACCAATATGCATACGTCTTAACATTAAGACAAGTTTGCAAGTGCTAAATAACGGATCATGTGCCTGGTTTATTCTACACATAAGCTAGACGATCAATGACTTGTCAAAGCCCACCTAGAAAACTTGAGACCTAGACAATGACTCGTCAAAAGATAGGTACTTGTCTAGATTGAAGTTGTTATAGCCATAAATCAATAAGAATTTGATTTAGTACAGAGCTGGACAAAGTTACTTGTTTAGATTGAATCTAAGGGCCAAAATCAACACATATTAACTTAATGTAATGCCGAAACAAGCAATGTATCATGCAGTTATAAAACATGTAGTTACAAACACGTGAGCTACAGAACGTAGCGTGTCAAGGCTACCTCTGCGGGAGGATGAGAGACGTACACGAAGCAAGATACCGTGAGGGCAGGACTTGGAGAGGTTGAAAGTGAGGACGATGTCGCCTGCAAGCTCAGCGATGGTGTGCACGTGGGGGCGCACCACGAGCCAGGAGGCTAGCAAGCCATCGTCCAGCTGGTTAGGTCTGAGAATGCTGCGGTCCTCGAAGCAGAGCTTTATCCTCACGCTGCCCTCGCACGAAGCGCTACTCCTGATTGCAAGCTCCATAGCTCGTCGATTGCCTTCTATTTTTCTTTGTTTGTTCTCGTTTTCTCGTTGGGACAAACTTCCATGACGAGTGCAGTCCCTCGCAATTTTATAAGAGCAGTATGGACGTCTACTCAATGGGCGTGTGGACATGCAACTCAGCTGCTCTCAAACTAGTGAGAGTAAAAGTGGGTGTACTCGAATATACTACGTATATATACTTGGAACATACTACGTATGTATGCTTGGGATGACATGGTGGAATACCATTGGGGTTTCAAGGGGAAGCTCTCTTTTTTTTCGTAAACAAGGGGAAGCTCTCTCTCTCTCTCGTGTTAGTTTGGTCTTTCTCTTTCCTCATGTGGGGCAAATAGTCTTTGGTGTCCTATCCAACTAACCTATGTGTGTCACGTGTGTGTTGTAGGTAAGTTGCCCTCCACCACAAGTCGATAAACTTGCATAGAGGGGCTCTTAGCCCATCTTGTAGTTTGGTGATTTTTCATTTGTTATATATATTTTATTTATTAAAAGTCAATACCTAATATAAGAAGTTAATCAATAATCCTAATGCTACTATAACTCTTTTAAGAATGCCATACAAGGCACCCCAAAACATGTAGTCTCGATCCACATCCATGCGCCCTTGCTCTCTCTCTCTCTCTCTCTCTCTCTCTCTCTCTCTCTCTCTCTCTCTCTCTCTCTCTCTCTCTCTCTCTCTCTCTCTCTCTCTCTCTCTCTCTCTTCGTAATAGGTAATTGTATTGATTACAAAAAAAGTACAAGATTACATGATTACGAGATGCAAGATGGCTCTAGGCAATCGTGCATAAACTTGCTTTACAAAAGATCAAATAACTAAAAGAGTACAAAATTCATAGCAAAGAAGCAATAAAGATTGCCATATACCAAGGAGCTAGATTTTCCCTAGGGAGAAGATCAACATGTTGCATAAGATCTAATTGCCAGTGTAGAAAACCCTTGAGTTTGGCTATGTATCCATGGACACCCACCGCAAAGTCAAAGACAAAATCATTCCAAGTTATCCAATTATGCCAATAGCCCCAAAATCTTAAAAAATGGAACAAGACCTTCATATGTGGCTACACTAGGGTGGGATATTTGGCCTTGGCAAAAACCCAATCAAAAGGGCACATTGATAGACCAACAACCACTGGCCAAATATTTGTTAGAAGAGCCCAAATTTTCCTAGCCACACGGCAGAAAATAAATCTATGATGTGAAGATTCCACACTAGTTCTACAAAAAAAGCAATTACCATTTGAGATTCAGTGCTTAGAAAGAGTAGAGCAAGGGGAAGCCCACCAATGAACACTCTCTAAAGAAAGACCTTGCATTTCAACAATGGAGTCTTGTTCAACCATCCTTTCATCATTGTCATTTTCCTACAAGCCTTGGATTTATGCATGCCCCAAATTGCATTGGCTTTAGTAACTAGCCAATGCTTGTCCTTAATCAAGAGATGATACACTTGGTTAGCTAAAGCCTTTTAAAGATAAAGACGACTAACAAGATCCCAATCTTACTAAGGGAAATCCAAATCAAGTGCAGGAAAAGGCTACATAGGCTGCATCAACCTTTCAATTCGACCCCACCACGAGGAATCCTAAAAAGTCTCCTCGTCATACGAAAAGACGTCAGCCCCCCACAACTCATCAAAGTGGCATCCTTGACAAAATACAAACCCATTGTGCCATACGATTGTACTTGCGCTTGTCCTCCTGTTTTCCATCGCAAGAGAGCAGTCACGACACCGCCAACAATTTCAATTGAATGGAATTTACCTCTATAATCCTCTATACAATCACAGAGTGGACCTTCTGAAGAAGGAGGCTCCAAGAAGAAACAAAATGATTTACCAAAACGGAGGAGGGTGTGGAAAAGTGAGTATTTAAATTAAGAACATGCCACCATGATGATTGTATGCTGGTATTTACCATGTATAGCACATCGGTCTTCTAGAAAAAAGTAGACTATAAAGACCCAAGGATGACAATTAGTACACATTACTCTAAGAAGTGACCAATGAAGGGCCACAATATGGGTCTATACATCCAAAATCGCCCCACCACCCATGCTTTTCAAGGTCTAGACATGGCTCTAAGAAATCCAAGACATACCTACATGCAAGAAGTCATTTTTCCACAACATAAAATGGATATGTTTGGTGAGTGCATTCAAAGAAGCGGTGTTCCAAGATAGAAGTGGTAAAAAGTAGATAAGCATGGGTAGCATGATGGCATGGGCTACTTTGAGGCATACATGAAGGGGCCACACTTATGTTCTCCAATAGATAAATTTTGCCTCTATCTTTTGGGAGATCCATTCCAACAAGTATTTTAACTGAACATCAACACCCAAAGGATATCCCAAGTGTCTAGCAACATTGCCACAAGGCACCACCACCCCTACCATCCCAAGGACTGGATGTCAGATTCAATGCAGCTAACGAGGGATGATTTTGTAGCATTAACATGGAGACCAAAAGCACACCCAACTAGAACATCCAATGCCTTGCAAAGATTATCCTTCTCTACATGCAGATCATGAAGGTATTGTCTGCTAGCAATTGTGCAACAAAATGCTATCCAAAAGGAAGAGATAAACCTTGCCAACTACCCAATACTCACCATATGGGATAGCATAATGAGCATAAGGATGCATTGCCAAGCAAAAAATAGAGGGCTCAAAAAAAAAACATCCCTATTGGACTAACTGTGCAAGGGGGAAGGGGTCAATAACACCTCCATTTAACATAGCCCTAGAAGAAGCATCAACATTGATGGTATAAACTAACTAGGAAAAATGTGGCCCAAAATCCATAGTATGCATTAGTTTTGTAAGAAAGGACTAGTCCAAGTAATCAAAAGATTTCTCGAAATCCAAATGCACTAATACCACCTCCTAGTTAGGGTGCTTGGCATAGTCAATTTCCATCTACACATTTAGCACATTATACAAAATGTTTCCACCCTTAACGAAGCCATACTGATTGGGGTGCATGATGGGAGGGAGATGCCAATGGAGGCGATTAGCTAGCACTCTAGAGACATTTTAACACATAGATCCCATTAAGAAGATGGGTCTCCAATGTTTCAACATTGATGGAGATGGCACTTTTGGGATCAATTTAATAACTCTCTCCTTCTATGATGCTCACATAGCTCCTGTCTCCCAAACCTATTGACACATCAAAGCCAAAGGTTTTGCCATGTGAGTGGCATAGGTCTCAAAAAATACATTAGAGAGACCATCCTAACTAGGGATTTTATCCATGGGTAAGTGTGATAAGACAGCCATGACCTCATCCTAATGTCACTTTTGAGTGCAATTTGTATGCTAAATGAAACTTGGTCCCAAACCAAATCATAAAAAGCCAAAAAAGGCTATAGAAATATGCTCAAAGAGGTGTTGGGTCATTCCAAGAAGCTCCAAAGAATAGTCATGAGACATGCAAACAATGGACTACATATCTACATAACCATGTGCCCATTTGTATGATGTAGTCTAACCATATTCTCACAGGTAGGGGAAGGATACAAACCTTAAAAGGGCTTATGAGACTAGCAGGAGGCATCTTACAAATTGTTAATCAAAGATTTCAATTTAGTTTACTGATAAGATCTCAATTGAAACTATTGGATAAGATCAACCAATCGCATGGCCAAGAAGGACAAGAATGTATCACCCGAGGATCGAAAAAGCAATGAATGCACCAAGGCTAATAGTTCCTCTGTCGCCTATCAACATAGGTTGCAAATGGATGCTTGATGGATACCATATTGTAAAGTGACTCATTGCACACGACCAATCAACTGCTCAAAGTTCCCAATCTAAATCTTGTAATTCCTCAGTGGTGGTTAGTGGATGTGACAAGTGCATAGGAGCATGGTTGGTGATCATCTAGCAAAGGTTCCTCACGGTCTTCCATCAAAGCATCAAAAGCATGTTTGTTTCATTTGATTTGCAATTGCATATCAAGATTAAATTGAACTTTAGAACGGGGGATTGCCATCTCAGTACATGGAACCATTTCTTCCCCCTCTCCAACATTTGAAGTGGGTCCCAAAGCCTCCACCACTTGATTGATAAAAGTAGAGTTCAATTTAGACATGACTATTGCTATAGCAAAGTACACGGGTTATGTTCACCAAATCATCTAGCTAATCTCTAATTAGTGATCTATGAACTAATCTGATCTAAGTTTTGCTTTGTTCTGCTCTGAAATACTCTCTAAAATCTTCTTTTGTAATTTGCTCTCTATCTCTCTCTCTCTCTCTCTCACACACACACACACATAAGGTAATGGCATGCCATGGCATATGAGTGCATGCATGAAGTATGGCAAGCCGTCCAATTTAACATGTGTCCTCTTGCTATGAAGAGTAGGAGAGAGTCAACATTACCAAAATCTTACATGTTAAGAGTAAGTTAAATAAAGAAATATCAATAGCAAGGATTAAATCAAGTTGTGATCTATCTTGGTTATGCGAAAATAGAAGGTGGAAAAGAAAAGGGAGTGGTGAAGACAAAACAACACTCTAGGGCTTAAACAAAGCTATAATTAATTGAAGTGAAGGTGGCCCTATCTAGGGGGTTGTGAATCCTTCTATGGTTTGTGATTGTCTTCAAAAAGCATTCTTTTCATATGCACATGGCCACCATCACCTTTTTGGAAGCTATGAGGAAGTTGAAGGTCTTAAGTGTATAGGTGTCCATCTTAGTAGATGATAGGGCCTAAGGTGTATCTCTCAAAATAGAGAGAGAGAGAGAGAGAGAGAGAGAGAGAGAGAGAGAGAGAGAGAGAGAGAGAGAGAGAGAGAGAGAGAGAGAGAGAGAGAGAGTTTAGAGTTGCATTGAGGATACATTATCTACTGCTGATGGTGGAGAGGTTGGAGATGATAAGGGTACTCATATGTTGAGCTCGTGATAATTTCTAGGTGCATGGAACATTAAACGTTAAGATGAATCCATAGTAGAGCTCATGATAGAGAATAGTTGAAGAAAAAGTGGCAAGCATGCAAATTGGGACTATGAAGCAAAAGTTGTAGTACAATAGGTTTGAAATAGAATCTCCATCTATGAAGAGGTGTAAGGAAGGGCTCATGCTCTAGATGGCTATTTAGAGAAGATTGCTAGTACTAGTGGAGTGAAGCAAAGATGCCCACTCTCATGCACACTCTTTAGACTTATATATTAATGAGGTGGAGGAGTAGATTGGGCATAAGGGAGAGGGTGGTGCATCCCTACATGGTGGTTTGATCTCAATCCTCCTACATGCATGTGGCATTATGCTTATATCAAATTCACATAAGGGCCTATAATATCACCTTGATCCATTGCATGAGTTTTCTATAGAATAGAACCTAATGATAAATCTAGGGAAGACCAATGTAATGGTCTTCCCTATTGATGATCAAAGATAAGGATGGTCCTTGACATATCCTCAGCTTGGATCACCAAACTCATTTTATAGTTCTACTATATGGGGAAGGCAATGGAGATTGCTACCCTTTGTGCCTACTTGGGGGTTATTTCATCGAGCCATGGTTTTGCAAGAGGAGGATAGTTGAGGACCAATTAGACACAAGCATGTGCAAGTTGGGTGTGTCTAGATGTGCTCATGTACACTTCTAAGACAATGCTCATATATAGTGCTTATATATTGAGGGCCTACTTGATCGAACATAATCAAGGTGGATAGGTAACCTTCCTTTCTCATATGCATCGATCAATTGCACATTCTCTAGGTCATTAGGGGCAGCTAGGGCTTGATTGAAAATTTGCAAAGTAGCCTTCGTTCTCTCCTCCTTTGCATCAAAGGGCATCATCTCGTTTACCTCTTTAACCTCTCTAATAGTAATAAAAGGTTGTCTTCTATCCTCAGCATGCAATGCTGCTAAAGTCTCTCTCTCCTAGGCCATTCTCATATCCTAAGAGATGAGAATAGCAAAGGAATGCAAAGGAGGATTGTAGAAGATGACACCTCTTTGAGTGTAGTGGGAAGTTCTCTATGTCATTGTGTACATTGCTAGGTAATCTATTTAGCATCTTGGCTAACTTTCTCTTCGTGGCTTTGTTTGTTATAAAGTCACGGTGTAAATATATTCCTATGCCTTTATGTCCATTGTGCCACTTGAAATTCTTTGGTATTTCTCCACGTGGACAATCATCACATTTCTACAAGATTGCAAAACACTCTCAATAGAAAGTGGCGAAGTAAGCATACTCCACAACTCATGAGCACGGGAATAAGCACAATCAATGTATTGAAATATGAAAAGCTTCTCAGCTGGGGTCTCCTCCACATCATCCTCAAACTCCAATAGTTTCATGTTTTTAACAAAGAAAGTAAGCAAAAAGTGAAAAAAAATCTCTAGGCCAAACAAAACAAAATTCTCACCCTCACCAGATAGAGGGTCACTAACATGACATATGAGGGCCCTCCATCACTGGGATGGACATCTCTCACTTGCTGGTGACCCATGCAGGGTTCACTTTATATGAGGGTCACAACTAAGCAATATGGAGGCCCTCTAATTTTTAGAGGCAGCTCTTTTGCTCGGTGGTGATCCATGTGTGGTTCATCGCATAGGAGGGCCACCACTAAGTGATATGGGGACCCTCCACCCTTGGGAGGGTCCTCTCTCACTTTTTGGTGGCACATTCGGGGTTCCTTACACAAGAGAGTCACCACCAAGTGATATAGGTACCCTCTGCCCTTGGAAGGGCCTCTCTTGCTTTGTGATCACCCATGCATAGTTCACATTAATAGGAGGGTCACCACCAACCGATATGGGGGCCCTTCACCCTTGCGAGAAGCCTCTCTTGCTTCATGCTGATACATTCAGGGTTCAACACACACAATGGTTACCATCAAGTGATACAGGGGAGGGGTCCTTCGCCCTTGGGAGGGGCCTCTCTTTAGTGACCCTTTATAGGATTACACCTCATGAGGTTTATAACCAATTGATACAAGGGCCTACCACCTATGGGAGGGGCCTTTCTCGCTTGGTGGTGACCCATTGTAAGTTTAAGCCACACCATGGTCAACACAAAACTATAAAAGGGCTCATCACCTATGGGAGCGACCTCTCTGGCTTGATGGTGGCCAGTTTGGAGTTCAACCCACACTAGGGTCATGAGAGAGCAATATGATAACTCTCCACTCATTGGAGGTGCCTCTCACTTGATGATGATCCTTGTGTGGTTTTACACCACATGAGGATCACCACCAATGCTATCCAAAAGTGCCGAAAGGACATCTCCTTTAGGAAACCACACATGTTCCTTTAAAGAGCATCTAGATCTATGAAGTTGCTAATCAATTTGGTTAGAAATAGATCCTTTTGGTGGTGTAAGGTACATCTGTATGGTTAGTGATCACTCCATGGAGTTAGTGAGTAATTCTCTTTTAGTTACATTGCTAAGCATGAGGTCCCATTTTTCACTTTTTAGAATTAAATAAAGGGGTACTTTTTTGAATTCTCATTTTTTCTTTTTTGGGGGAGGGCCTAAAAGATGTATTAAGAGAGTAAAATATACATAGTTTTAAACAAAAAGGATTCTTAGCTTGCAATACTTTTTGTTTCCCACCACATGGCTGATCCATATGCTCTCCTCCCATCACATCACCATATCAATAGCAACAACCACTCTCGATTGCATCCTTGAAGGTTCTTGACTATCCCACCATTCCCCTCTCATGTCGACTTGGTATTTGAAGGCTACACTCTTCAAGGGGGTTTTACCCTTCTAGAGAAGGGCTAACAATATATTACTCTTCAAATTAATGATGGAAAATTTAGAAAAATAGTTATGTACCTTTCAAGTCCCTCTAAGAAGAAAAGGGGAGTTTTTCTAAGACATTCTAAATGAAAAGTTGGAGAATCCTTTAAATTTAAGGCCTATTGATAGTTGGGCATTTCTACACCTCATGAAAATTTTCTCACCTATGACTCTCACTTATTCTTGAATCTGGTAACGACCACCCTTTGCTCTTGAAATCTGGAAGGGGAAGGTTGGACAAGGTCCCCCATTGCTCATTAGAGGCACGTGGTATGTAAAAATAATCGTAAAAGAATTTGCCCATCTTAGTTAGTGCCGCTTGGTCCTCTCCTTGTAAAGATCTTCACCATGGGAGGTGTGGATGATATCTAGAACATCTGCCACACATTCCATTGACTGCCACTCCTCGACACTTGATGAATACAAGTATGTTAACATCAAATGGACTTATCAATTACAAGATGAATAAGAAACATAGACATTCATTCATACAAGAAAGGAGACACAACTAGAATACATTAACACTTGGGTCTATCAACAAGGAGATTAGAGGCATTGGGCTCAAGGTGAAGCTCCTTATGCATGAGAACATATTGCGCATGGACTTCTTTGATTGTCTTCTTAGAGCCACAATGTCTAAAATCCGTTATTCTACTCTTCCAGCATGATTAGAAAGGATTGGTTGTTGAGGATCTCTTCTGCTTTCTTTGCTACATGATTATCAAACTTTCATTTGCTATGGCTTAGGGAACCCACCTGTCTTGCTCATCAGGCATATTGTAAGCAACTATGGACTTGATACAAGCAGTGGGTCTTCTACATTGAGAAGCCATCTCCATGGAATAAAAAGATAGAGAGTAGAAACATGTGGCCGAGTGGAGAGACTCCAAGGGACACTAAAAGTTTTCAAATGAGAGGTTCTACCACGTGTTTTCCCCTTGATAAGAGAAAGGGCTAAAATGCGAAGGCAAAACATTACTATTGGAAAATGACAATGACTCTAATCTATCTCGACAAAGCTACAATTAATCCACTTTATTGCTGGAAAGTAACAATTACTCTAGCCATTTTAATAAATTAAATTATTAAAAAATACCAAAATTATATTTTAAAAATTTCAAAATGATTTTTGAAAAAAAAGTTTCGTATAGAAGCCTTCTCCTCATTGGTAGAGCGTGTGACCTCAAAACTCTCACTAGTAATGCTGACATGCCATAGCTCTATTATCATATGATGATATTATATTGATATTAAATGGATAATGGAATCAAGTATACAAGAGTGTATGATGTATGTATGACATGGGAACTATCTAAACAAGTTGTGTCAAATATTATAGCTAGGTGGTTCTTCCCATCCGCAAACAACTTATCTAACTCTCTTAAATTCTTCTAAATATGGTCTTTGCCTAGTATTTAAGAATCTTGGTTTACATACTATTATTAGTACACATTTAAAATCAAGGTTTTAGTGTCCCAACATTCTCTAGATTTTTCTAGGGGACTAGTTAATAATCTATATGAACTAGTTGGGATGTTCTTAATTAAGTCTAATCCCTTTCGGGGTCTATTATGATCCCTTTTAACAAATACTATTTTTTATAGTTCTATATTAGGCTCCTACCTTTAACATTTGCCCTTAAGTTTACTCTAAGTGAATATTTCAACAAATTCCTTACATTATCTTAGCCCTTTTAGAATAGTTTAGTTAACCTTGATCAAGATGATCAATTCTAGACAACATCAAGATCAGCTTGAGGGGTTTTGTGCTAGTCAATGTGATGAAATGTAGTATGTAGCTAGTCTATTTGGTGCATTGAAAGTGATCAAGTGGAGGTGATGAGTCGCAATTAGGATGGAGAGTCACTCAAGGTGAAGAACAGTCAAGGCAATGCCCAAAAAGTAGTTAAGAAAATTGTTTCAAGGCCTAGACATGTCTATTTTGCCTCAAATAAACTTTGTTACATCCCAAGAGTTTGATATGAGTTCCCAAAGTTTGTAAGTTATAGAGAGTATCAATCAATAACAAAAATAGCAAAATTATTGGCCTTAATTATGAAAATTGAGGTGACTAGCCATTATAGTCAAGGTACTAGATGTAGACAATTTAAATGCAAGTGGTCTATAGGGTAATCAATAGAAATTTTACATTGCACAAGATTTTTTTATGTGTTTGCAACAAAAAGGGTATGGATTTGGAATGATTTTTAGCTCAAGTTTTAGCTAGTTGAGGTTATAGAGTAGTGAGTTAAGGTGATGTAGGCATTCCCCTTATCAGATAGTGAGAAGTACAATGGTTGATGAATGTTTTGGCTAGGGTGCTTCTCATGAGTTTCCAAGTGTAGATAATGATGCTAAGTAATGTTATGCTGTCAAAGTCAACATATTTTAGTTGAATGATAGTCAATCAAGGTGATACAAAGAAGCAACCAAGGTGATGGATTGAAGCCTTTCAAACAATGGACGAAATGATGTTAGAACCTAAAAGACCTAGATTCATTCGAAGTGTTGTAGATGCAAAAAACGAGTCTAAAAATTAGCAATCAAGGTGGTTCAATGCAATAGCCAGGGTGATGGTGATTGGTGTGTAATCCAAGTGCATATAATCTTCTCAGTCACATTTCACATAACTTGCTAATTATCCTAGCTATCAACATAGTAAAGATGTTTTGCACATGTTGGAGCCCATGAAAATGAGATTTTAAGCCCAAAATAGTAGGATTTTAGGTGAAAGAAGATGCAGTTGAGGTGATATTGGCAAGCAAGCTTTTGTAATGTTCTGTTAATCCTCAATTTCCCCAAAATGATACCATGTAGATGCGAGAGGAGTGGTTTTCCATGAAAAAGACCTTGAAGATCAAGTTTTGGCACACAAAACTAGTAGTTGAGGTGTGGAAGATGCGGTCAAGGCAAACAAATGGGTGGTTTCCATGATCAATAAACAATGTGTGATGGTTCTACAAGCACTCAAACCAACTGAATACTCACCACATGCAAACCTCATCTCTTGCTAGTTTTTTGTGACAAATGAGTTCAAAAACATGAAAATAAGATCAAGCAATGATATTTAAACAATGTTCTATATACTTCCAATGCATGTTGTATAAGTAGCTATGAGTTTAAGTGATATGATTTGTGCAAGAATTCAAACTCACAAATGTTTTTAAAATATGATTTTTCATGTTGTTTAATGTTTTCCTTTGGAGAGAATGGAATAATGAAAACTCCTAATCTAATCTTTTTTCTACTCAATGTCCAATCTTAGCCTTCGTACCTATTCAAGTGTGTTTCAAAAGGAGTGTCCATTTGAAAGCAAGAGGCTCAATTGTTTTGGCTAGCTCAACTTCTTATTCCATCACCATATCTTCTCTTTGATATAAAAGTGTACTTGTGTAAAGCATTCTATAATTTTTACAACATTTACAATTTAGTGTCATGTTCTCTAAATTGCTAATTCTACTCCATTTTTAAAAAGCATATTCATTAGTTACTTATTGTACATAGGATTTTTCCAATTGGCATGCAAAAAATGTTAGCATAGTTAGATTTAAGTGACATTAGATTTTACACATGTATTTTCCAATTGGCATGTCAAAAATGCTAGCATAGATAGACTTAATTGACATTAGATTTTACACATGGGATTTTATGATCTACGCAAAAGTGAGCCCAATGCTCATATCTTACAAAAATTGTTCTCCCTGTGCCACATGCATTTTGGTTTTATTTATAAAATAACAAGATACAATCACATCTCTTTGAATTATGAATAGAAATTCTATTCATGACAACATCATAACCTTAATCATAACTAATCAATCTTTTTTTTTCTAGCTCCCTCCTTGTTGTCTTGTTGCATTCGTTAACAATCATTATTCACTAGCTATATTTTTAGCAACTTCCATTTTTTTGGCCTTTGCCTCGATGACTCAATTAGTGAGATGGTTAGGGTGTAGTGTAGAGGGTTTCAAGGTGACAAGTCCACCAATCAATCTTAGGATGTCTTGGCCTTGATGTGCTTTGGAGTGTAAGGTGGAAAATGGTCTAGAAATCTTGAATTTGTGCCAATTGACCAAAGCCACCAAGCATCTCTAACTTAAGGATCCCTAGGTGCAATCGTGGTGTGGACCTCTAATTTTGGTAGAGCGATCTCTATTAAATTAAAGTTAAGATTTCCTATATTTGTATTTTTTAAGGGCAAGAAGTGGTTAGAGTGAATATGATAGTAGGTAATTTTTGTTAAAACAACGATTCATTGAGAGATAACTGTACTATGAAAGTAGCCTTCATTCATATCTTTTAATAGTTTTAGATAGAAAGAGGGTAAAAACATAACATGAAGGATAAGCCTTGACATTGTATATCAATTTATCCCAATCATGATATCAAAACCAAATGCTTCTCATGATGGTTGGCCTCCCTCAAGCTAGAACAATAAAAAGCTTGAGATATGTCTAGACATAAAGTATGGGTTATGATGATTAGCGAACTATTTAATAAAGTTAGCAAAGGGGTCCAATTGGTGCCTAGGCTAGAAGAGGCATATGTTACTAGGCACGTTGGTTATATTTGAGCATGTTACATTGCCATATTGATTGTTTTTTACATGCTTCTTTTGGCTTTTAGGAAAACCTTATTTGCCAAGCTTGGTTATTTTTGAGTAATTGGACAAAGGTTAATTAATCAATCTACTTCAACCATTTCCATGTTGTAGAGTCTTCTACCTCGATTAGGAAATTGAAAATAGGGATAATGAGTGTTCTTTTATGATGTCATGGAATCACAAAGTCAAAATGAGTGGAATGCTAAGTTTAACTTGTGAACTCGCAAACTCCTTAACATGAGGCATCAAGTTCTCATCATCTCTTTGAATGGAATAGTAGGATATATTGCACAATGGACTTGAACATCTTGATGAGTCACATAAATTTTTTGTGGGTTTGATCGATGGAATTGTGACTTGTCTATGGATATGTTTCATCACCTAATGGCACTTCGTGGTGTTATAGATGTTTATGAACTTGGATATTTTGTGGCTCGAGGCATTGGTGGCTTGTCCTACAAAGGATCATCACAATAAATAGTGGTGGGCTATTCTTGGGGATTTGTTACTCTATTGAAGATTGTGAAAAATTAGAATGTGAGATAGAGATGATGTATCCCATCTCCTTAAATTCTGAGCTATTATATCCGGCCATCTTGAGTTTGAGAACCATATCTTATTTTGCATAGTCATTGTTGGGAATAAAGGGCAATGTACCTGATCACCCGCTCGACATTGTACTCTATGTACTATATACCTATCCAAAAAACCAAAAGAGGTACACTATTGTACCCACACAATGTGTCATTCTCTCTCTCTCTCTCTCTCTCTCTCTCTCTCTCTCTCTCTCTCTCTCTCTCTCTCTCTCTCTCTTGCATAGGATCCACCATTGAAGGTCAGTTCTCTCTTCGATCTACACACTTTAAACTAGTATTAGAGCTCAAGATTCAAGAGCAGGAGCTTGCGTAGCAAGGGAGTAGCAGTGGCCTTGAAAGCTCGTAGCTATGGTAGCCATGGTAGCTCTTCATTGATGTTTGTCTTGATCTCATTTGCTTTGGCATCTATCAGGGCATCTACGAACCTCATCGGAGCAAAGCTGGGGCATTTTTGAGTGTGTCTTGAGCTCTTTTAGAAGAGCACTTCAAGCTAGAAACAGGACAACCATGTCTCTTTGCTTCTTGTGAAGCATAAGCATTACCATTGCATCTAAGCTTCAAGAGAGGGAGCTTGGGAGGTTCATTTGGGACCCCCTCCACATTAGCATTGAGTCATTGTAGCCTTCCAGCCCTCCCAACCAGCCATGCGCCATCACATCAGCAACCATGAGTTTATCTTAGTTTTGGATAGATTGGCCACATGTTAGTATTTTTCTCATAATTTGAGCTAGAAAACTCGGATTAAAAAACTTTTCAAATGAAAATGAAACTTTCTTTAAGCTCTACGACTTTGTAGAGGAGCTTGTGAGTTGATTTGGAGTGTAGGTATGTCTAAAGTTGAAAACACAGAGGCTGTTTTCTGAGGACAATGTATACAGATCTTGGTTGCAAGCAAATCAGCCCACTATCTTGATCATCTCCTTCATCATTGGCAATTTCAGGACCATCATTAGATACTTGAGAGCTCACTCTTGAGCTTGGCATTGGCATTGGGAGCGTTTTACTCAGTTTCTTGGACTGTTCATAACAAATTATAGGGCAGCATTGACAAATCATGCATATGCTTGAATAGCATTGGTTCTTTGATGCTTATGCATGCAAATGGATGCTTATTTGTCATGGGATGTTATGCATACCATTTGGTACTAATTTGGAGTTGACTTTGGCATTGTCATTGCTCATTTTGATGGTGAATTCAGTGCTGTAATAGCAAGGGTTGAATGCATTTTGTTAGTGAATGATATGCCTATTGGTTGCAAGCACTATCTCGGGTACTCAAAGTGATGTCTAGATGCTTATCTTGGATGTCATGTACTTGGGAATAATTTCGAGGATGCTTTGAGCTTGGTTTTGATCTGGGGACATATTGCCTTGGCTGGAAAATTATAGTTTGCAAGTACCATAACAAAGAGGGTATTTTGGATAGTTGGATGGTTCCCATTGAGGTCCTTATGTACTGATTTGGTGCTGATATTGTTGACACATGCTTGGACATTGGGTGCACATGCTTTATGACTCATTTTTAGGTTGAAACAGATTAGTCTATGTAGGCATTTTGGTGTTGTTTACAATGAACAACAAATCTTGCTCGTCAATTTGCATCTCTTCTTGGTCATTTGTTTTTTGACAAATTTGGCTTGTCTTCTTGTCATTTGAGCTACAATTATGGTTGGCAGTAGTGACAATAGTCATCTTATGCACATCAAGAAGCTTGAAGGGGGACATAACTTTGCAATTTGGCAAAAGCAGTGCTACAATGTCTTGGTGCAAAAGAAATAAGTGAAGCCTATCAAGTTGAAAGGAGCACGACCAATGGACATAGAGCAAGAGGATTGGGATGATCCGAATGAGCTAGCTCGTTCGATGATTGAGCTTTCTGTTTCTGATGCTTTATTGTTCAACATAGAAGGGCTTGATTCTACCAATGCCATTTGGAAGCGGCTAAAGGAATTGTAAGCTTAGAAGATTGCTGCAAGTAAAGTCTATTGGCTAAAGAAATTGATGGATTTATGCATGAAGGAGGGGACATCCATGTTTGTACACCTCAGTGAGTTTAATTCCATTTTTAGCTAGCTAGTTTCCTTGAAGTTCAATATCGATGATGAGTTCAAGGCTACTCTTCTGTTATGTACTCTACTTGAAAGATGAGATACTTTCAGGATCTCCATAAGCAACTTGAATGCTATGCTGTTATACTCTAATATAGAGATTTCTCTACTTATGGAAGAGATGAATCGGTAGAACAATGCATCTAACAAGTTGTCTAGTGTTTTGCATATAGAGGTAGGTCTCAACAGAGGGGGAAATTTGAAAGCAAAGGATGTAGTAAATCTCGTGGGAAAGATGTGGAGTGCCACCATTGTGGCAAGAAAGGACACTTTAAGCGGGAATACTTTAAGTGAAAGAAAGAGAAAAGAAAGATTAAGAAGATTGATGATAGTAAGGATGAAAAGAAGGAGAGTCAGCTAGCTAAGAAGAGTAATGTCAAGATTGAAGAAGTGAATGTATTCAGCCATGAGGGCGACATTGGTCATGATGTACTCCTTGTCTCTTATTGCTTCAGTGCACATGCCTTGGTAGCAGATACAGATCATGACATGCATACATGGATCTTGGATTTAGGTGCCTCATTTAATGTTACTCCTCATTGTGAGTGGTTCTCACACTACACTTGGGATAGACATGGTGTTGTTCACTTGGGGGACAACTATGCATGTAACATTGCAGGCATTAACAGTGTGCAACTACAATTTCAGCATGGACATGTCTTTACTCTTCAGAATGTACGACATGTACCCTAGCTCAAGAAGAGCTTGATCAGTACTGGGTAGCTAGGTGATGATGGTTTTCATACCACTTTTGGTGATGGGAAATGGAAAATCTGTAAGGGGTCTAGGGTCATTGCCACAGGCTCAAAGAGTGATACTTTGTATCCATTACATGTATCTATTACATGTATCTAGTGCGTGTGACCATGTTGTTGCCATGATTGAGCAGCCAAGTGTTTCCTTGTGGCATGGCCAATTGGGACACATGAGTCAAAGACTACTAGAATGAAAGTACTTACTCGTTTGGGTTATTTGCCTTGTCTTTGATATGTTGATTTTGAGCATTGTGATCATTGTGTTTATGGTGAACATGCACAAACTTCACATAAAGTCTCTTTCATTGAAATCTTTGCCTTTAGAGTTAGTACATTCAGATGTATGTTAGATGCCATGGTTATTTCTAGGGGAAAGAAATACTTTTTCACCTTTATTAATGATGCTATATGGAAAATCTGGGTGTACCCTATTGATAGCGACTGAGGTTCTTGACAAATTTAAGAAATTCATGGCATTGGTTGAGAAGATGACTGGTAAGACACTTAAGTGTCTT
The DNA here is from genome assembly GCF_053477565.2 of Lygodium microphyllum. NCBI lineage: Eukaryota > Viridiplantae > Streptophyta > Polypodiopsida > Schizaeales > Lygodiaceae > Lygodium > Lygodium microphyllum. The sequence continues at coordinate 33,948,529 of NC_141139.1, forward strand.
TGCTTTGACAATGGTGAGGAATATGTGTTTGAAGCCTTTTAGGACTTTTGTGCCAGCAAAGGATAAAGAGGGAGCTCACTGCCCCTTATAATCCACCCCTGAATGGAGTTGCAGAGCATATGAATCGGACCATTTAGGATAAGGTCCGTACTATGCTGTCTCATGTTGCACTACCCCATGGTTTTTGGGTAGAGGCTATTATGATAGCCGTTCACTTGATTAATCTGTCACCAAATAGGTATTTGGGGGGAGAGTCCCTCAAGAAGAGTGGTTGGCCAAGCCACCTTCATATTCTCATCTGAGAGTGTTTGGCTACGAGGCCTTTGTGCATGTCCATAAGGAGGAACACATAAAACTTTAGCCAAAGTCTTGTAAAAGCATTTTCCTAGGATATGGTGACGAGCGTGAAATGGGGTACAAGTTATGGAATCTTGAGAAAAGGAAAATAGTATGCAGCAATGATGTAACCTTCTGTGAAGATTGCATGCATAAGCAACTTGAAAAGATGGAGGAGGTCAGAAGGGTTATTTTCAAGGAAGATATACTTGTTGGACAACAGATTGTGCCCAGTAGACGACAACGAATACCTGCTATAAATGACCCTAAAAACATAGGGAATGATGCTAAAAATAGTCGGCAATGTATTGCCCATGATGCCCCATAGTCTTAGCATAAAAACATGCAGTTTGGACTGCTAGATGTGGTAGGACAACATGCTGAAATTTCAAGATAGTAAGCTATAAATGCAGATTTGCAGGCCCCACAACCCGCAAATGCTGAACCTTCGCTTCACAAGCCGACTCGACCTTCAAGATCACTTGATAGGTTTATTCTTGGTGCTCAATATACTACTAATTATGTCATGGTAATTGGCTGTGATGAGATGTTATGCTTCAAGGAAGCAATGACTAGAAAAGACAGCAAGAAGTGGTTCAAAGCTATGCTGTCAGAGATGGAATCTCTTAAAATGAATGGTACTTGGAATTTGGTGCATTTGCCTAAAGGGCAGAAGATTCTTCCATGCAAGTGGGTTTATAAGATGAAAGTTACTTTTGGTTCCTTGCTAAAGTACAAAGCATGACTGGTTGCAAAGAGGTACAAGTAGGAACATGGGATTGACTTTGATGAGATCTTCTCTCCTATAGTCAAGATGACTACTTTGAGAACCACCTTGAGCTTGGTTACAACTGAGGATATGGAACTCATTCAGATTGATGTAAAGACTGCATTCTTACATGGTGATCTACATGAGGACATAAATATGCAATAGCTTGAGGGTTTTGTGGCAAAGGCTAAAGAGAAGATGGTATGTAAACTCAAGATGAGTTTATATGGGTTGAAACATGCACCTTGAGAATGGCATCAACAAGTTTGATACATTCATGTAGTCTCAGAGCTTTCATAAGAGTCAAGTGGATCACTAGTTATATACCAAGAAGGTAGTAGATGGTTGCTTGATTATCTTGGTCTTGTATGTGGATGACATGTTAATTGCAGCATGGATGTTCATGCCTCGGACTCTCTGAAGCAAAGTCTACAATGGCAACTTTGACATGAAGGATCTTGGTGATGCAAATCATATTCTTGGGATGCGGATACTCAAGGATAGACCAAAGGGGCTTATCTATCTATCCTAGTAGGAGTATGTCTCCAAGGTTTTGTAGTGTTTCAATAAGGAGGAGGGAAAGTGATTGGGGTTCCATTGCCTCCATATGTGAAACTCAGGGCAGAGGACAACCCTAGATTTGATGATGAGAAGGCTAAAATGGCCAAGACAAGAGCATTGAGTTGGTCTAGGTACACACTGATGATAACCTTGTAGATCTTCTCACGAAGGGTCTTCCAACAGAGTGGTTTGCCCATTGCCGACGAGACAGATGATGGGGATTGGATAGGTATAGTCTCTTCACCTTTGTACATACTTAGACTTAGCTGATTCTTTTTCCTTTACCTCTGGATACATTGCCTTTAGGGGGGAGATTATTGGGAATAAAGGGCAATGTACCTAACCACTGGGTCTGCTTGCTTGGCAATGTACTCTATGTACTATATATCTATCTAGAAAACCAAAAGAGGTACACTATTGTACCCACACACTGTGTCATTGTCTCTCTCTCTCTCTCTCACCTGCATAGCATCCACCATTGAAGCTTCGTTCTCTTTTCAATCTGCACACTTCAATCATAAATTTAATCTTGAAGCAGGGGTCCAAAGTTGTGTGGTTGAGATTGGCTTGTGCTATTTTTAGTTTGACCTTTAAGCTTTCAATGACATCACCTTCCACTACAATCATAGTATGGCCCTAGGAAATTTTGTTATTGGATGGATGTGAGATTGTTGTTGACTTTTTTGACTCTCTTATTGGGTATCTTTTGCATAGTTCCATACCTAATTTCAAGATGATCTTTTGCGTAAGATCCTTGCGCTTCTTTTCTAGTTGGTTGGCTTTGTCTTATAGTGCCATGGATAATTAGTGCTTTATATCCTGAAGTTGATGTTACCATATATTGGTATTGATCCAATTGAGCAATCTTATGACCACTATGACTTTTTTTTTTCTCATTAGGCAGTTTTTTCCCCCTAGCATGGTATATATGCCCATTTATTCTAAGGCAAACTTAGTCTTGTAAATATTCTGTATTGATACATCTAAATACATTTTATGTTGTGTACTCTCAAGCTTTTTCTCCTCAAATTGTATATATGCATTCTTGCAATTTAAAATCTAACATTTAGTATCATAGTGGGCTTCAACATTTTGGCCATGGTCATCAATACGCTTCACTAATTGGGATGAGATTTGACAAGCATCTAAAGATTTACTAATTTACAAGGCATCCCCTAGAGATTGATATTGTTAGAATTTTGACTTGGGTTCATTTAACTCTGTTTCATTACAATAAGTACAAAGTAGGCTTAGATTTTTGATTTGGGTTCATTTTGAACTCTATTTTGTACTATTGCTAGTAATGATGTTTTCTATATGTTGGCTATGAGGACAAGTTGGATGGAGCTAAGTATCCACTATGGGCTCATACGATGCATCATGCGTTGGTTACAAAAAGCTTGTGGAAAATTATGTAAGGAATTAATTTATGTCCTATTGTAGCTATGAAAGTTGTAAGAGCAACAAGGAGAGAGATGTAATTGAGGATGTTGCAGATTCTAGTTTTGCAATTAATTCTAAAGCACCACTACCTATTTGATGATGAATAGATTCATTAGGATGGTGGAGATATAGATGTTCATGCCTTGATTGCAGTTTCCATTTAAGATACTATGATCCCACCCACTTGCTTATGGACAACTAAAAAGACTTCAAATACACTTGCATGTTTGTATCAAGGAAGAGAAAAAGGCTTGCATTTCTTACATGTGTAAGAAAATTAGAAAGTGAATACATGGAAGAAGGTGACTCTATAAATAGTTTTTTGATATAAAATTAAAGATTTTAAGGAGGACTTGATTGTTGTAGATGAGACTTTGCTAGGGAATTCAATTGTATAGACTATTCTCAATGAACTTCTTGTTGGATTTAAGATTGTAGAAATGCACACACAGCTTGGAGAAGAAGAAGCTTGAGAGAGCATAGCGCAGAGTAAATTGAGTAGGATTTACAGAGAAGATATACAGAACTACATATGCCCTGAAGTGAATAGGCATATTTACAAGGTCAAGGAAAGAAAACTCATATAGAGGGAAAAAAAAGTCCCATGGTCTTAAATGCTCATAAACTACTATCAAAATATGGTAATAGATCTACCTTATGTAAAGGAAAGTGCCAATCTTGGTGGACTATGATCAATCCACAAAGGGCAATAATTTTTTTCTACCCTCAAGAGTTGCCCCTTAAAAAATGTAAATGCACCATGTTTTCTCAATAGAAGGGTCTCTTCTTTACACCAATCCTCCCCCCTCTTCTTTCCACCAATCCTCCCCCCTCTTCCTCTCTCAAGGGCAATGTTTGCAATGCTCTTCCTTCATTTCATGATTGCATGTCCTTTTCTTTAAAACACTAGAGGCCTTGCCTTTGTTGCATATTTTTGCACAAGGATTCAATGCAAGAAATATTAGAGACCTTGTGCTTCTTGTGTTGAAAAGCTTTACTTTTATTGTATCCTCCTATAGTAGAGGGCATGATGTCTATGTTAGATGCTCGATGCTAGTTTCTATTAAATTCACTACATTTTTATGTCCACAATGTTCTTCCTTCATTTGATAACTCTATTATTCTAAATATATATTTATTTTCACATATTTTTTATTATTATAGATTATTTTTCACATAATTTGTAACTTATTGTGTGAACAAATGTATACAATATTGGTTGCATTATGCTTGTTGGTAGATAGATGGAAAGATATTAATGTATTTTGTATTGTGGTGAGTAGATAATTAGATGGAGTTAAGCAAAATTATTATTTTGAAATATGCATTTAATTGTGTGAAATTTATACACTTCACAGTGTGGAAAAAAATTATTGAAAACATTATATTTTGTATGTACCTATTAGTGCAAAAAATTTGCATACACACATGCACAATAGATTTATTTTAATGTATTTATTAGAAAATATGAAATATTATTTTTCATAAAGCTAATAAAATAGAGTGTATTTGATTTATTTGCATAAATGAAGTAGTGCAAGGTAAGGAAAAGTAAGAACTCAAAAGGATGTTCTCAATGTATTTTGACCTCAAAAGCTGGATTGAATATTATAAATACATAGATTAGGGAGGTGCTCACCCATGCATAGGAGGAGATTGCACCCAATCTTATGTTGTGCCAGTTTTGAAAGCTTTTTTCTCTTATGATATTTATTCTCTTCTTATTTCTCTTTTGCTTATTGGCTATTATATAGTGAAGGCAATCAACATTGGTATCAAAGTAAGGTGATTGGTCTATATGTCAATATCAAGAAGTCAGTCTTTCATCCATCTTTGGATGCATCATCTTCATCATCAAAGAAGAAGGAGCATCCTATTGTCCACTTACTATCCATTAGTTTGTGATTCTAGATTTCCTTTTAATCATCAATTAAAGTCTTCCCAAGGTAAAACTCTCTTTATTCTTTCTCCATCAATTATTGGGAGACTCTTATCACTATGCCATGTTATGACATGTTTATATATTTAATTTATTTTCTTTAAACAAAAGGTTAGTGTTTGTCTCTTTGCTAACTATTCCCAGGCCTATCTAACTCCTCTCCAAGGAGGGAGTTGAGAAGGGAAAGAGGTTAGTTTATAAGCATACAAATGCTCATTATTACATTTTTTCCATTTACAAGGCTTACATATGCTTATTATTACATTCTTTCTTTTTACAAGGCTTTCAGTGGTGGTTGAAATTACAAGCAGTCATTTTCTTCAAAAACCACCTACCATAGTGGTTTTTTTCTCATTTGGTGGTTTTTCATGGACAATCACACCAAAGCCATTAGAGATCATAGATCTTTTGCTCTCATTAACACATGGTCAAAATCGCCCTTAGTTGCCATGCATTTTGCTAGATCCGAATTGTCGGTGTCACATTCCCCCATAGATGGTGTCATTTAATTCAGAAGATAAAATGATTTAAAAGTCGTTAGGCCTCGACCCTATCAATGTCTATCTCATCTCCATCAAGCTCCATCTTTGTCTTTTCATCCAACTATATCTACATCCACATAACACCTCATCAAACTGCATTTTCCAATTGTCCCACTAGTAGCAATCATAATTTATTATTCAATCCTTTCTTTTCATTAAAGAGTTTTTCCTATAACAATTATTCTTTCAATATACAATACAAATACAATCCACAACGAGTCGTATACCACACACCACAAAGTATATTTATGTCGACTTAGTTTTAGGAATAGAAAGACTTACTTTGACTTGTAGAAAATTCTAGCAATTGGTGAGTATTGTTAAGAAGTGGACTAGAGAGAGAGAAAGAGGAGAGAGATGGCTGCAAAAGAGAGAGAACAAGGAGTGCACGAGAGAGAGAAAGAGAGTAATGAGGAGAGAGAAATACTAGAAATGGAGAGAGAAACATAGAAAGAGGTGAGAAGCCATAGAAGTTGTGAGCAAGGTAATGAGGAAAGAGATAGTAATGTATTAATGTTTCAAAAAAGATGAGAAAAATTACACGTCCCTCCCTTTTATACCTATATCAATGTGACATGATATTAATATTATTTTCACACTAAACAACTATTCTTCCCAACTTCTCACAATCCATCCCATCCCAAAGGTTTTTGCCCTGAAAAACAAACTTACAAGAGTTGGAAAAGGATGGATGGAATAGAGTATTACTCTATTTTCAACTGTACAAATAGAAAAATGAATGAAAGATTAAAGATATATGGATTGAAATGAAGGATTGAGAATAAGACTAAACTATATACATGATCAAGAGTGCTTCAAAAGTACTTGGAGCCTTAATGTCTTCAAATGATGGACTCAAAATGAAATAGACAGCTTGCTGTAAGGATAGACCCTGCTGAACCAAATCTGCCCATAACTTCTGGTAGAAGTATCCAAACGAAGTGTGCCACATGTCAAAGTGTAGCTCTTGAAGAGTACTTTGACCCTATGTAGGTGGCATAATTCTAAAAATTAGGTATAATAAAAACTGTTTGAAAACAATCTGCTGCCATGTCCTGTCTGCATCATAACTAGCTCCATAGTCAATATGCTTTAGCCACCAATGTGTCCCATAGGTAAGAAAACTCATTTATTATAGAATAAGGTCTTCAAGAAGCTTCCTTAGGTGGCAAACCTCTCCATTTGATCAAATGTTCAATGACAGAATGAGAGCGAAGCTTCTTCTCATGTTGACCTATGACAGCCTCAAGGATGTATTATTGATGTAAGACCTTCTTTATCAATAGGTGGTAGCTCATCAATTGTATCAACAGGATCACCATAGAAAGTCTTGAGCTAGCTAACATGGAATACATTATGAATCTTAGTGGAAGAGGGTAGCTCCAATCTATATGCCAAGTCTCCAATGTGCTTCAAGATCCTGTAGGGTCCATAAAATTTGTGAACAAGCTTGTTATTGGATCTATCCTTCAAAGTAGAATACCAAGACTTCAGCATCTTCAACAAAACTAATTCTCTTTCTTGGAACTCTAAGGGTCACCTCTTCTCATTTGCATACATCTTCATTTGGCCTTAGGCTTTCCTAAGATTCATCTTACACTACTAAAGAAGGGTCTGCATTCTTTCCAATTCTTCTTTCCCATGAGGATTGATTCTTTCATTGAAGATGACTATGGGTAAGGGCACCTTATAACCATACATAGCCTTAAAGGGTGAGACTCCAATGCTAGCATGAGTGGAGTTATTGCAGGCAAACTCAGTCAAGTATTACCAAGAATCCCATGAATTTTGCACGTCATAACATAAATGGTGAAGATAAGTCTCACCCTTTCTGTCTGTCTATCAGTTTATGGATGGTAGAATGTAGAGGGAGCCAACTTAGTGTCCATGGATGTGAATATCACCTGCCAAAAGTTGCTTATGAACTTTGAATCTCTGTCATGAACAATCATTTGCGCTAATCCATGTAATCTAAAAATCTGCTCCATAAAGTGACTAGCCACTTGAGAAGCAGTAAATTGGGTCTTGGTTGGAATGAAATGGGCTGCCTTGGTAAGTCTATCCAGCACTGCATATATACTATTCCATCCCTTTTTGGTAGTAGGCAAGCCGATAATGAAGTCCATGGTAATGTGCGTGCATTTTTCCATAGGAATGCAACAAACCATCTAGCTTATGGGTGCAACAAACCATCTAGCTTATGGGTGCTGTCCTAATTCTCCTAACAAAGCATGCACTTCATGATAAAATCTTTAATATCTTTCCATAGTCCTTTCCAATAAAAGATTTTACTGATCCTATCATATGTTTTGAAAACTCCAAGGTGTCCAACTAAAGGCGAAGAATGCAACTCGTCCATAATTTTCTATGTAAAAGAAGAAGTAGAGAGAATGACAATCTTGCCATTTAACCAAATTAGGCCATTTTTAAGCTGATAATGTGAGTTAACTTCCATGAGACCTTACTGTAATTTCTAAAAAACATGGTCGAGCTCTTCATCCAAAAGATAGGCTTCCTATAATTCTTCAATCCAGTCACTATGTAGCTCAGTCATAGCTGAAACTTTACAGGCCCACATATGAGAAAGAAAATCAGTCACTACATTATCTTTGCCCCTCATATGAGTGATGTCAAAATCATAATTTTGTAGTGTAGCTATCCACCTACACTGCTTAGGAGTAAGATTGGACTGAGTGAGGAAATACTTAAGGACCCTGTGATCAATGTGAACTCTACGGCTACCATACAAATAATGGTGCCATCTCTTTATCTCGCATGTAAGATAGCCAATATCTCTTGGTCATAGACATCGTGACTTTAAAAGGCAATTGATCCATGCTCTTGTAACAAAATAGCCTCTGTGCCTCAGCCACTAGCATCACACTGAATAGTAAACTCCTTAAAAAAATCTAGGCATACTAGAATAGGAGCAAAATTAAGGAGTTCCTTTAACTAGTTGAAGCTATTAAAGCTTCCTTCTTCAACCTATCAATCAAAGGAGCTGCAATAGCCATATAATGCTTGATAAATTGATGATAAAATGAAGATAGACCAAGAAACCCTCTAAGTGAATTAGTGGTAGTAGGTGTTGGCCAATCTTTAACACATTGCACCTTGTTGGGGTCAGCTTGGATCTATTTTTCACTTGCAATATGTCCCAAGTACTCCACTTTAGTTTGCATGAAAGAGAATTTCTTCTCCTTAGCAAAGAGTTTGTGATGTCTTAATACATCAAAAACCTTCCTCATGTGTAATAAATGGTCTTGAAGAGTGAAAGAAAGCTAAAGGATAGGATCATTTTAGCAAAGTACAATGGTCAATCATCTTCACCATTCAATCTAGAGGAATAGATTTCAAAATTGGAATCTTACTTTAATATATTCCCTAGAACTGATGATATGAAGATTCATTTTGCATCTTTGCATTTGGAGGGATTTGCACATATTTGGTGGCATGGAGATGGTATGGATTAGAGCAAAGAGGCCTAAGTGTACGGGAGTATACAAACCAATTCCTCGACCTTACCATGTATGTAGAGGGCATTAGTGATGAAGCTAAACTCCACAAGTATATGTATGGTTTAGAACCTTCCTCATCAGAGCTGATGTTATGTCACAAAACCCTACCAATCTCTTCAAAGCTATTAATCTTGCAGAGCACTATGGAAGGAAATATAGAAGGGAGTCCCCATTTCAACCTAGTTATGGATAGCCAAGGACAGTTTAAAATAGGCACAATTTGGCAATGTTTATGGTAGAAATTATGCACCAAGTGGGAGCTTAAAAGTGCCAACTTATCCATCATTCAATGCTTCACGACCTCAAAGCAATTTCAGGACATCAAACAGTCCAATAGTAGATTTTAAACCGGGGGGGGGGGGGGGGGGAGGGGACAGTAAGCCTAAATCTATTTCAGCCAATATGAATCCAAAGTCTATTCCTACCAACCTCTACAAAGAAAGAAAGGAAAAAGGCTTATGATTCACATGTGGAGAAAAGTATACATCTGATCATGCCACAAAGTGTATATACAAAAATGCAAAAGCCAAGGTTCATAGTATGTTAGTATTTGAGGATTTTGAAGATGACATTGATGAGGTCAATGCATTTGTACCTACTACTAAAAATGATAATGTTGAGGAAGAAGTTAGGCAAGAACATTTGTATGACCCTATCAACACTTTTCCTTTTGATCCGTGTGGTAGTGTTCCTTTCAATATGGGAGGAACTCTTGATGAGCCACTTACTTCCACTTGTTGTTCCATTTTCATGGATGCTTGGGGAGGTTCCAAGAGCCCTAATACACTTTGTATGAAGGGAAATATTAATGGGAAGGATGTGTTTATCCCGATAGATAGTGGCAATACACACAGTTTTGTGAATAAGTCCATTAGGGATAAGTTAAATTGTCTTTCCACTGACTTACAATAGCCCATAAGAGTTCAAGTAGCCAATGGTGAAGAAGAAATTGGCATTCAAATATGCCCACATGTTTCTTTACAACTAGCTAAAAATTATGAAGCAAAAGTAAACCTGATAACCTTGGAAATGGGCCCAATAGATATTGTACTCGGGTGTGATTGGCTGATGACATTGTGCAAAATTGCTATGGATTTCTCATAGATATATATGGAGTTTACCCTTGATAGACAGCTCATCCATTTAAAGGGAATTCCTGGTAAATCAAATTTTCAGCTTATCACCATTCAATAACAAAAAGGAGTACACGAGGTGCTCATAGATCTTTGTTTTGCACCTAAATAAAGAGGTTAAAGATCAATCCAAAATCAACAAATCATCCAACTTTGAAAGCTCTTCTTGAGGAATACATGGATTTGTTTGAAGTGCCTACTTCATTGCCTCCCAAGAGAGCAGTAGACCACACAATTGATTTGGAGCCCAACTCAAAGCTAATTAATAAGCCACCACCTTACAAATTGTCCAAGTGTGAGAGTGAAGAAGTAGTAAGCAAATCAAGGAGCTTCTAAAAATGGGATTCATTGAACCCAGTTCTTCACCTTATGCATCTCCAGTCTTGTTAGTAAAAAGAAAGATGGATCTTTCAAGATGTGCATTGATTATAGGGATCTTAACAAGATCACAGTGAAGAACACGTACCCAATACCCAGAATTGATAATTTGCTTGATGAACTCAAGGGGGCTAGATTATTTATGAAGATTGACTTGAGGTCAAGTGTGAGAGGGTGATTAAATCAAGACTACCTTTAGGGCTGATTGAGGGCTCTACCATTTTCTAGTGATGCCATTTGGGCTTACTAATGCTCCAGCTACCTTCCAGAGTCTGATTAGGCATTGAATCTCCAAAATAAGATAGTACTCTCCCAATAGGTGGTTGAGAACTAGTATGAAACCTTCTCATTGGTAGAGTACCTCTAGGAAGTTGGGTATTCAGCCCAAAAGCTTGGGAATTAACACCATTCAAACTGCCCAAATAGTCATCATACCTTTGTGAAGTCTCACCTACTTCATATTGACTATTGAGAATACCCCTTCATCCAATGATACCATGACTTTGACCATTTTGGTTAGGTGGTTGAGGTGGGATTGAAGATTCACTGTTTGAATGAGCTTTCTCCTTAGCTTCCTTGGTTCCCATTTGCATTTGCATCCATTGGGAGAATTGAGCCATTATTTGAGAATTAGATTTTACTAATTTATCAATTGAAGCCTTCGTTTGGATAATGGAATCCATTGAATTCTCAATTGAAGACTTCACTTGATTAATAGACGTTACCATTTGCTCCACTCTAGATAACAGCTCCATATGCATTTGAGCATGTTTATTCTCATATTCACACATGGTATTATTGAGTGCATTGATTTTACCTTGCATTTGAGGCTATTTAGGACCCTCTTCAGGTGTATTATCCAGCACGGAATCTTTGATGTACTTTGCATACTCATCCTGGGCTTTACTCTTTTCTTTATGACCTGCCATAGTAGTGCAGTCTTGCAGTACCCCTCGTCAGAAATTTGGCTATAACTTGAGCTAGGAAACTCCAATTCCAAATTTTTTTGATTCAAATCAAAGCCAATGATGCCCTTTTCAAGATGAGCTATAGCATCCCATACTAGGTTTAGAATAGAAAAAATTTCAATTTAATCTCTGAGACTGAACTATCTAGGTTTGCACCCTGTTTTAACTTGTAAGTACCTTGTTTCCACCTGTAAGAGCAAAATGGTAGTGCCTAATGGCTAGCAAACCCTATACCAAGTTGGATAGGACATGTGGTCATCTTGTAGTACTTGCACATATACTTCAATAATGAAGATGGTACTTGTGATGACCTATATATACCTTGCAGTGTCCTGTTTTACCCTGTTTTACCATGTTTTGCTCTTGAAGGTACTTGAGTCTTTGAAAGTGCTTCAATATTCAATTCTCCACTCATTGTATCAGTGTGAGGGATAAAACAGTAGGAAAGGCTCCTTACACAAGCTCCAAATCATCGGGAGGTGGGCAAAGTTTCCCCTTGGGATCTTTAATAGTAAGGGAGGGTCACCTTGCTTTTGTCTCACTATCTTCCTCGACATTTACCTTTTTCCTTAGTGGGAATATCAATATGGCAATGACATACTACTCTAATCAATCAGCATGATATGCATTATTGAAATTTTCTTTTAGCTCTTTTCATGAAATGCAAGAGAGTTAAAATTTGGCAAAATGGATAGGAAGAGGGTCTTACCAAGCAGTGACTCATTGCAAACTTACCCTTTTACGACGGGATTATGATATAATTTTCCATGAATGAACAATCATCAGCAAATCAATGTATTAGAGTAAGCAATCTTATCAATCAATGGGGCTTAATCAATTGGATTGAGTGCAATGCTAGAATTTTGAATTAGAAGCTTCTAATTCACTGATTGGATCCAATATACCTCAAGTAAATATTGCATTGCATGAATGGGCTGATTTAAGCAGTGATTGACTGAGATTTGATGAAAAGTATAAAATTCTTTAATCTCTCAATCAATTGGATAAAGCTCAGCAATTGGATGAATGAGAGAGATTAAGAATTGAAGGGGAATACCTTTTATATATTTGATGAAGGCTTCATTGATCCCCAAACGGTTGATGAAGCCTCTGGTTGCCCAATGTTGCTAAAATAATCTTCAATGCTTGTGTATTTAATGCTTGGAAGGAATCTTAAAGCTTTAGATGCTTAATATTATAGTATTAAACCCGTTTTCCCCCAAATTTTGACTCCATAGAAGCTCTTGAGCTTCAATCTTTGGCCATTCGTGCTCAATCCTTGCAATTTCTTCAAGAATCCTTTTGAAATGATTCCACGAGCTATAATGATGAAGAATCTTCAAGAAGTTGAAGAGAAATGGAAACTTGAGTTGAAGCTTTCATGGCCAAGGTTTCTTAGAAATGGGAGAAGAGGAGAATGCCAACTTTGCCAAGAATTTATAGAAGCTTCAGTATACCAAAGATTAGCTACAACACCTTGGCATGGGAGATGAGCAATACGACCAAGAATTGGACTAGAATCACATTTTTTGGGCTTGTTATGTGCTCCATAGCTGAGCTCTTTTGAGGCATATTGGTAATCAACATGAAGAATATGAAGCAAGAAAGCTTGATCAAGTGTTGCTTTGTCAAGAGGAGTAGGGGTTTAAAAGATAGGAGAATATCTTGGTAGCATACTCCATGAAACTTGTAGGAAGCTCCAAGAAAGGGGAAAGAGAACCCTCTCTTTGAAAGGTAACCACAATTTGTTTCCCTTCTAAGTCCGATTAACTCCCATTTGACCAAGTTACCTTCAAAATTGCATGAAAATTTGATGATGACTTGCTATTTTGTCCTTCCACTACCATATGTGTTCTAAAGATCTCTAGATATAGTCTTCTTCCAACTGTGGATCTCCTACAAACCACTGCTAGTCATTGTCCATATCTTGTAGTACTAGTTTGAATTTGGTTTTTATGATGAAAAATTAGACTAAATATGAAGAAAAGAGAAGAAAAATGGATCAAAGACCAATGCTCTGATACCACTTGTCAAGAAGTGGATAAGAGACAGAGAGAAAGAGGAGAGAGAAGATTGCAAAAAGAGAGAACAAGGACTGCAGGAGAGAGAGAAAGAGAGTAAGGAGGAGAGAGAAAGACTAGAAATGGAGAGAGAAAGACAAAAAGAGGCGAGAAGCCATAGAAGCTGTGAGCACCAATGAGGAAAGAGCCAATAATGTATTAATGTTTCAAAAAAGATGAGTAAAATTACATGTCCACTACAAGGGAATGGGGCAATAGCGACGCCGATTAGCGACGGCAGATGTCGGCGTCGCTATAGGCGTCACTATATGCGTCACAATTGGCGTCGCTATATGCGTCGCTATTTGCGTCGCATTTGCGACACAAATAGCGACGCCAATTGCGACGCCGCAAAGAAAAAAAGCGCGGCCGAAACCAGAGCGCCGTTTTCATTTTGTTTTCTTCGCCTTTTGAGAGCGAGAGCGAGGGAGAGAGCGAGGGAGAGAGCCAAGGCTTTGTGGGAGAAGAGGAGGAAGAGACTTGCCGCCGCCGCCGCCGCCGCCACCGCCACCGTCGTTGTTCGTGAAGGAGAGGAGGAGCCCTCGTTGCAAAGAGAAGCCGCCCACGCTCGCCATATCTCATTGGTGAGTCTCCCTCTCTCTTTCTTTTACTTGTTGAAGGTTTAAATCGTTCTCTTTTGTTTGTTTAGGAGAGGAAATGAAAGAGAAGGAGAGAGAGAGGGAGAGAGAGGGAGAGAAAGAGAGGGAGAGGGAGAGAAAGAGAGGGAGAGTGCATTCTCTCTCTCTCTCCCTTTTGCTTGTTTAATGTTTAAATTACTTTCTTCTTTGCTTGTTTAGGAGAGGAAACGAGAGAGTAAGAGAGAAAGAGAGGGAGAGGAAGAGGGAGAGGGAAAGAAAGAGAAAGAGAAATAGAGGGAGAGGGAGAGGGAGGGGGAGGAAATAGGAGAGGGAGAGAAAGAGAAAGAGAGGGAGAAGGAGGGAGAGTGCATTCTCTCTCTCCCTCCCTCTCCCTTTTGCTTGTTTAATGTTTGAATCACTTTATTTTTTACTTGTTTAGGAGAGGAAATGAGAGAGAAAGAGAGTGAGAGGGAGAGGAAGGGAAAGGAAATGAGAGAGGGATAGAAAGAGAAAGAGAGGGAGAGTGCATTGTATCTCTCCCTCTCCCTTTTGCTTGGAGGATGTTTAAATCACTTTATTTTTTGCTTGTTTAGGAAATGAGAGAGAAAGAGAGATAGAGAGGGAGAGGGAGAAAAAGAGAAAGAGAGGGAGAGGGAGAGGAAGAGGGAGAGGGAGGGGGAGGGGAAGGAAATGAGAGAGGGAGAGAAAGAGGGAGGGGGAGGGAGAGGGAGCGAGGGAGAGGGAGAGGGAGAAAGAGGGAGGGAGGGGGAGAGGGAGGGGGAGGGAGGAAATGAGAGAGGGAGAGAAAGAGAACGAGAGGGAGAGGGAGAGGGTGAGAGAAAGAGAGGAAGAGAGGGAGAGGGAGAGAAAGAGAGGGAGAGGGAAGGGAAGGAAATTTAAGATAATATACGTATTGATAATGGTATGCAATGTGCTTTGCATACGGCCACGTACTTCATCAAAATGAACCCAAAATTATTGTTATAGAAAAAGAAACCCTTAAATTGAGTATAGGATAATTTCTCTCAGGTCTTATGACTATGAGTAGAATTGATTGAAATAAATTTTATTACTATAGTTATAAAATTTCATAGATGGCGCGCATTAATTTTAAAATGGATTACTTATACTCAAAGCCGAGATATAACAAAAAATTATCTACCGGGACAAACAAATCGTTGAGCATGATACAAGGCCGAGATATAACATCGGAAAATCTCTCGACTACTATATACAATGCAAGGTTTATGGTCAACTTGCAACTTGACGTACATCTCCATAAAGCTATCCATTTAAGCCTTGTTTGCTGTAATGTAGATAAGATGGCAAACGAAGAAGGTCCTATTGTTCAAGACCGCGAGTCGTATCTTAATCAGCGTGTCCCATGTCCTTGCTCTCAATGCAAGTTGGCAATTAGACGAAAACGCCGATTGTCTATAGAACACGTACGACGATTTGGCGAGTTTCAATCTGAGATCATTGATCAGGCGATTGCAGACTTTCAGCAAACGGTAATTTGAAGTTAGCATTTTTCATGCATTGTACTCTCAAGCTAATTGAAAACCATACACAATAAGATTGGGTCTTGTTGGTAAATTTTGTATCCAGGGGGGTGATGTCTCGACCCAAGGGGGAGTGCACCCTTTGCGGCCAATTAGAAGAGTTCCTGGACGTGCGATGGATGGATTGCAGGAGCCAATCGACCACTCGCAAGGCCCATCTATACCGTCAATGCCAGAGGAGACAGACAACCTTCCCGACTTGCCTACAATCTTGGAGCCTGAGATGGAGGCAATGATCGATGCATTGATTCCCATGGATGTTGAGACATCTGACCTGCTCAGAGAGGAAGCATCCATACCATTATATGATGGGTGCCGAGTATCTCGGTTGAAGACATTACTTGCACTCTTAAGTGTGCAAGCAAAATACGGTTGGAGCGATACGAGTGTGACTGAGTTATTCAGGTACCTTGCACACAGACTTCATTGTTTTTTTTAAAAAACAGTATTATTGCAAACATGGATAGATTTTTCAAGGTGTTTTATGATTTTTTCAGGTTATTGAAATATCATATATTGCCACCTGCAAACACCATGCCTGAGTCTCGTGATGATGCGCGACATGTTTTACGGAAGCTTGGCATGGACTACAATAACATCCATGCATGTATCAACGACTGCATATTGTTTCGAGATGAATACGAGACTATGGAGACATGCCCAAAGTGTGGTGCTCACAGGTATCGACAGGACTTGCAAGGGCAAACCATCCCTCAAAAAGTCCTCAGACACTTTCCGCTCATCCCCCGCATAAACCACATGTTTCGTACGTCTGCCATGGCAAGCTTGACAATGTGGCATGTGCAGAATAGGTCCACGGATGGAGTTCAACGAATATCAGCAGATTCGCGCGCATGGAGCCACATTGACTCTACCTTCCCAGGCTTTGCGCGAGAGCCAAGGAATCTTCGGCTCGGTCTCGCCATGGATGGTGTGAACCCATTCGGTCTGCGCTCGACTTCTTACAGTGTGTGGCCTATAGTGCTTGTCAACTACAACATTCCTCCATGGCTTTCTACGAAGAAAGGACATCTCATCCTTAGCTTGCTCGTCCCGGGCCGCTACAAAGTAAAAAATATGGACGTGTATCTTCGTCCATTAGTTGATGAGCTTAAGATTTTGTGGGAGGAGGGGGTCACGGTGCAAGATATGAGCAGGCGCGATGGTCGGCGGTCAGCCAACATTCGAGCCATTCTCATGTGGACGATGCATGACTTTCCGGGATTGGGAGAGTGCTCAGGTGAGCAGACCTTTATTCTCGCCGGTAATATCTATATTTTATTTATTCAATCAAGTATTCACTAGGTCGTGGATCGCCTTGCAGGTCTCATTACCTCAGGTTATCATGCATGTCCATTGTGTGGGCCACAGTTAGACTCCCGAAGGTCACGAACCATGAAGAAGATGGTATATCAAGGACACGCCGCTTTCTTGCCGGAGGATCATGAACTTAGGGAAGGTTTTCTTGGACGACCTCCAGCACGTATGAACACTGCAAGTTGGTACGAGCTGAAAATGGTAAACCCGGATTCACATCCAAATGGAATGCGGCGGTTCTCAGTTTTCTACGAGTTGCCATATTGGACCCACTTACAGGTCAACCACTTGTTGGATCCCATGCATATTTTCAAAAATGTGGGCAGCTTGCTATGGGACCACATCACAGGAAAGAGAGACACTATAGGGTCACGAATGGATTTAAAGGAGGTAGGTAAGATGGAGGTGCTTTGGCCGCAGTCGAGTGCTGAAGGGGGAGTGCAGCTTCCTCGCGCTCCCTGGGTTTTGTCTACCAAAGAAGAGCGCATTGTGAAGCAAGTAATCAAGTCTATCCACACTCCGACGGGTATGATGCGTTCTCTCAAGTCCGCATTTTCTAAAGATGACCAGATTTCTGGGCTAAAATCCCATGATTGGCATAAGATATGTCAGGTTTGTGAACAGAATGGATTTTAATTAGCGTGGACATTTTGAAATTTGAAAAGTGACCATTATTCTTAATGCTTTCTCATTTGTGGCAGTTTGTCCTACCGATCGCGATCGCGGGATGCCTAACTCCAGAAATTCGCGGGGCCATTTACAAGCTGTCGACTTTGGTGCAATGGATCTCACAGAAAGAGATTAAGACGTCCTCTATTGAATCCGCAAGGCGGGGAGCAGTTGAGACGGTCTGTCTCTTTGAGAAATACCTGCCCACTAGCATGCTCACGATACAAGTTCACCTTCTTGTGCATCTTGTGGATGAAGTGGAGATTGCTGGACCTGTCCATACGCGATGGATGTTCTTCCTGGAGCGCTTCATGAAAACCCTGAAAGGCTTTGTGCGACAACGAGCTCGTCCAGAAGGTAGCATGGCGGAAGGTTGGTTGGTGTCAGAGGCGTTAGTGCATATCTCACAATGGCTACCAACGGTGGAACCAGACAATGAAATGCTATGGACGCTGAAGGACGATGACAGGCTGACTGGAGATGTGGTGGTTGGAAATGGGGTAGAAAAAAGAATGGATGCCTCAATGGAAGAGAAGGTGAATCGCTTTTGTATGTTGCACCATGCCTCCATGGAGACGTGGCTCGCCAAGTACCAGATTGCAAGGCAAGATCGAGAGGAAGCACGAGCTGAATTCCGACGCAGTACGCGTCACCGACCGATTCGATATCCTGAAGGCATGGAGGAGATGCCGCGGTTTATGTCAACACGATGGTTGCATGGAGCCTTGACCGCATCATCCAGCGAAGGGACAGAGGTCTCAATGGAGGAGTGGGAGTTCTCGAGGGGATGTAGTCCAAAGGTAATGAGGGGTTTAGAATGTGTCGTATCTAAATTTGCTTGCTACATCTAATTTGAGTGTTTCAATGTGCAGTACAAAATATATAGTGCAGCGTGGTCGCGCGGACGGCATTTTCGGGTGAAGCGTATTGACAAAATGAGCTCCACAATGGACTGTGGTATCATGGCAAGGTTTGAGCAAGAGAGCCGGCGACGAGCAACGGATCCGAACACGGTTATGGATGAGATGGAGTATTTTGGGAATTTGCAAAGTATTATTACGGTGGATTACCGTAGCTTCTCCATGATAATATTCGACGTGCATTGGTTCAAAGTGGTACTTGGAGGAGCTGGTGCAACAGTTCGACGAGGTCCATCTGGATTTCTCGAAATAGATTTCGAAAAAAAATGGATGGATTTGTGCGACACCTTTGTGTTGCCGGCCCATTGTGAACAGGTGCAACTAGGCATTTGCTTGCTAATTGTAATACGACATGGTTTATGTCACAATGGTTTGAAGACGGTTTGTAAGTGTTTGTGAACAGGTTATCTTCTATCCAAATCCCCGACAACCTCGATGGTGGTATGTTATACCTTCAACTCCTCGAGGTGCGAGAGTATACGATCAAAGCGATGTTCCAGGCATAGATGAAGAAAATATGCAAATAGAGGGATCGAAATTACAAGGGGTGGAGGCCACCGCAAGCTTGGAGCTTGCATCGGGTAACAATGATGGAAATACAGAAGTCGTAGAATTTTTTGAGAACGAGACAGACTCGTTGTTTTGTGGTGACATGTCTATCGACCTTCCAGTGTATGCAGAGTCGTGTTAAGAGATTAACATGGGACCATAGAATACTTCATTCTTGGAGAATTGTATTACTCAATTCGTTGTTTAGATCTTCCATAAAGGTAGATAAGATATGCATTTTAAGAGGGATTTTTCAAAAATGATTTTATTAATGTACTTTATATAGTTTAAATTGATTATTCTAACATTATTTTTTATCTGTGTAGGTATCGACATTTTCAGGATGAGTCGAGGGATGAGCGATGAGGAGTTTCAGGAATGATGGCACGTATATCTCCAGATCAGCTCGCGAGATTCAGAGAGATAGCAGATCAGGAGCTGTCTCGTTCTTCGTCAGGGCGCTCTGCTAGATCAGCTTCGGCGCGATCAGATGCTTCAGCTTCGAGTAGACGATCTCGACGCTCGCGACTTGGGCCAGAGGGAGGGACTGCGACTACAGGAGGATCAGGGGGGTGCTGCTGTGGAGACACGGACGCGGTGTCTCCGTCTCGTCGTTCAGCTAGAGCTTGGTCACCGCCAGGATTTGTCACACCTGTGGGGACGTCCACTCCAGTTACTCCGGCTTTTGCGCAGCCGTCGGCAGATGTCACGCCTTTTGGTGGCACTCCTTTTGGTGGCACCCCCTCTGGTGGCACTCCTTTTGGTGGCACACCCTCTGGCGGCACCCCTTTGTGTGTCACTCCGGGAGAGGGTACCCCCGTCGGTACACCGGATGTTCAGGGGTCTCCTGGATATGCCCAGGAGCGTGGATGGAGATGGGAGAGGGCCCATACAAGGTACACTCCTAGGGATTATGGATACCTAGTGGATGGCAGGTGGTCAGGAGCCATCATCATGAATGATGAGGGGAGGAGGGTGATGGCTCGCATGAGGGAGTTGTGCCAACAAGTTTTTCGGCACAACGTCCTGGATCATTGGAGGAACATACCGGAGGGGAGCAAGGAGTACATAGTAGCATCCTTGCACGAGGAGTTCCCGGTGCCAGCCGCAGTGGATAGATTCTCTACGGGCTGGATGATGGATTGCATGCGTGCATACATGTCACATAGACGATCCGACGCACGCAAGGCAATCAAGAGTGGGGCTCCAAAGCCCGAGTGGTTAGATGCAGACGACTGGCACTGACTGAGGGAGGAGGCTACAAATTTGCCAGGACGTTGGAGTCAGCAGCGGGAGGCGGCGAGGGCACGAATCGAGGCCGGATCGGTACATCATCTTGGGAGTGGCGGCCACAGGACATATTTGGAGGACTTTGTAAGATTCTCTTTTGTTTTGCTTATTTGTTTTTTTGAGATATTCTTTGTACTGACAATCATGTTTCTAACAGTTAGCATTTTGTTTTCTTTGCAGCACTCCATTACAAATCGCGATCCGCAAGGCCTTGAGACTCGATATGCGGAGAGGCACGGTCTCAGATCATTGATCGACCGATTGTATAGACGCGGCGGCCCAGTAAGTCACTCATCTTTCTTGTCCGTAGTTACCATGAGATATTTGAATGCATTATTGTATGGTGGATTGATATGCTGTTTCTTTTTTTGCAGAATCCGTTTGATGCTCCTTTACAGCGGGAAGAGCTTTCGGGGGATGACGATTTGTAGCTCGCCCTTGGATCCTTAGAGCTCACATACCTTTAGTTTTTAGTCGCCCGATCTATGTAGACATTTTCTATGTATTAGTGATATTGTTTTATGATTGTACCAATCGCATTTTATGCGATATCATGTATTTTTTTCATCCATCAGTTTTATGATTTCAGTATACATTCTTTTTGTTTGCAAACGCTTTGTATGAAGCAGTGCAGAAACTATTTTGTATGGCTCTCATACAGCACACAGTGCTATATGTGGCAGGGCAGCTTGCTGCCCTGCCACAAAATTTTTTTTCTCTGTTACCGTCGCTATTTGCGTCGCAAATTTACTGCACGTGTCGCTATTGCCGTCGCTATTAGCGTCGCAAATTCTCTGTAACCGTCGCTATATGCGTCGCTATATGCGACGCATATAGCGTCGCTATAGCATATAGCGACGCATATAGCGACGGTTATAGCGACGATTCTATGGCGTCGTCAATAACGACGCTTTTTGCGACGACGGGGGCAAATTTTGTTGTTTGTATTTTCGTCGCTTTAAACGTCGCTATAAGGTCTATATCTTGTAGTGGTACTTCCTTTTTATATCTATGTTAGTGTGACATAGTATTACTATTATTTTCACACTAAACAACTATTCTTCCCAGTTTCTTACAAGTATCCTTTTAATATACAATACAAATATAATCCACAACAAGTCATATAACAATCCTTCCTTTTCTTGAAATATTTTGCTCCTATAACAATTATCCTTTCAATATACAATGCAAATATAATCCACAATGAGTCGTATACCACACACCATAAAGTATATTTACTTTGTCGACTTAGTTTTAGGAATAAAAAGACTTACTTTGACTTGTAGAAAATTCTAGCAATTGGCGAGTAAGCATAAAAAAAATAACTTCATGACCATTTTAGTAATTGAAGGCTTGGAAAGACAATAGGAGAATTGGAACGATAAGATCCATGCATCAATGGACCTGCTAAAGTGTATGAAAAAACTCAAACCTTTGTCTTTGACATCGAAACAAATGCGAAGAACTCCATGTTTAAAATTTGGTATACAATGTATTGCTTTTAAGTCTTTCTAAAAGAGAAGAAAACCATACACACACATGCGCATATATATTACTAATATTTTGACTAGACACCATACTAAACATCCTTATTTTTGCATGTTTAAATGTAGATTGTATACACTTACATATATTTATGTGATTGTATTTACAAAGTTTTTTATTTTCAATATTTACTTGTATTTATATTCTTTAAATAAAAAATCACATTTTCATTTTCATAATAAATACTTAATACTTATGTAATCTTTTTAGGTCTTATTTATATAGTGATTATTTCTTTGATATCCTTAGATTTTATTTTAGACCCACCCTATATATTAAAATCCTTAGAAACCATGTATTTTATGATTTTATGTCTTTATAAGACATTAAACTCCTCATGTTTAAATTCTTTTTTAATCTAACTTTGGGAGATAGCTATCAAAGTCCATCAATCCTATATAACTTTTTGGATGATTTAATATGGGTGCTATTAAAAAGAGGAAACCACAACATTTTTTTGTTGATTTTATCTATTTTATCCAAAGTTATGTTGTATAGTTTATTCATGCATTGGCTATTTTTTACATGGAGAAATATGCAATTTGTTAGTAAATAAGGTATTATGATCTAACATTAGAGCATTCCTAGAAGCGTGCATGGTTTGTCTTTGAGATTGGATATATTGAGTTGTGATTGTTTCATATTAAGAGGGAAGTTTTTGAATTCCATGTAGTTATTTAGGTTATTAGATACTTAGCTATATGTATAAGTTTATAGGTATTTAATTAGTTGTCATTATGTATATATTTAGATACCAAGCAAAGCACTATTTATAAAAGTTTATTGTGAAAAAAAACGGCTATTCTCATACTTACTATTGTTACCCAACCATTATTAGTCTAGCGTTTCGTGATTGATTAACCAATTGTTCCCTTGAAAGTTTAGATGAGATTTTATATTAAAAAGAGGAGACTAAACCATTGAATGGTATTCAAAAATTAAATTAGCACCAATGTATTTTTGCCCATTATTCCGTATTGTTCACAAGATTAACTAGAATGCGTTTAGATCGGGCATCTCTACTAATTGGAAGATACATAATTTTACATTATTTTGTTGAAACCATTTAAGGAAACACCTCCACTTACTCCTATAGTTGATGACCCTCATTTATTAAAAATTGATATTTAAAATATTAATTCTTGAAGATTCTTGATTATGACTAGACAAGTACTAGAACATAAAATAAATACCATATGTATTTAGTCAAGTACATAAATCATTCCATGAAAGAATCATAGTGGATTAAAAAATCAATGCTAACTCTATGCCTACCACTCACAATCACAATAAATATCTCATGCACATAAATTCATTGTAGTAGATATTATTTTGTGTAAAATCTATGAAATTTGATAGTGCATATTTGCCATAGAAAGCAATACTAGTATACGCTTGAGGCAACACTTACATGTGGTTGGCTACCCTTAGTATATTTTTCTTTGTGTTATCAATTAGGAACGTTTGCTTTTTAACTCCCAAAAAAGTTATGAAATATATTTATTTTTTAAAAATTTAATTATGATAAATTTTATCTATTTGTTACATAATTTATAACTTATCATGCAAACATGTGTATAATATTAGTTGTATTATGCTCGGTAGATAGATGGAAGAATACTAATGTGTTTTGTATTGTGGTGAGTAGATAATTAGACAAAGTTAAGTAAATTATTATTTTATAGTGTGTATTTTAATGTGTGAAATTTGTGTGCTTCATGACATGAAAAAACATTATTGGAAATTTTCTATTTTATATGTACATATTAGTGCAATGACTTTGCATACATACATGCATGATAGATTTATTATGATCTATTTATTAGAGAATATAAAATATTACTTTTGTAAAGCTAGTAGAATAAATTGTGCTTGATTTATTTGCATAAAAGCAATTTCTACAAGGTGAGGAAAATAAAAAACTTAAAAATGATTATTTCAATGTATTTTGAGCACAAAAACTTAATTGCATATTATAAATATATGCATGAAGGAGGTGCTCATCCATGCATGGGGAGAGATTGCACCCAATCGCAAAAGCTCTACTTTTATTCTCCTTTTATTACATGCTCCTACAATAAAGACTCTCTTGCATATCCAATGCAAGAAGCTCTACCTTTTATTATATGCTTCTAGAATATAGAGGGCCTCTTGCGTACGTATCAACCTAATACACATTATAAGTATTAATTATAAATATACATATTAATTATAAATCAAATATAATTTATATAAAAATATTCAATTATAATATAAATACGACAACTCAAGGGACATTAATTATAGGGTAAGTATAATTTAAGTAATAATACAATATCAAAGAGAGAGAGAGAGAGAGAGAGAGAGAGAGAGAGAGAGAGAGAGAGAGAGAGAGAGAGAGAGAGAGAGAGAGAGAGAGAGAGAGAGAGAGAGAGAGAGAGAGCCCTCTTTGAATAAAAAACTCCTACTCACCCTTCAAGAAAAAGCCCTCTTTATTTTTTTAATTGGCAAACTTCCTTTGATTATGCCATATAGGCTTAAGAGCTTTGTGGTTGATTCGGAATCCCTAAGGTAAAGCTCTAAATAATATATAGAATACATACTTTCTCGAACTCTTTTTCAATAGACTTTTTTTTGGATGTCTTCATTTTTTGAATACCAAACTTCTCATTGTGCCATATAGGTTGGAAGCCGTGTGACGGGCCCTGAAACGGTATCAGATGCCCAAAATAACTATGGGTTAGCCCTAAAGGGCTGGCTTGCAGAATATTCAGCGCTCTTCACGTACACCAAATCTCACTGCAATTTGAGATTTTTGCTCTGCCTTGCTTCCGATGCCTCCACAGGCACTATCCAAGAGAAAGAGTGGAGGGATGAGAGGACCTTTTAAAAAAATGTGAATACAGATTTCGAATGGGCTTTTTGACACATTTTGACACTACACATGCACGTGTAGAAGGCCACTCACCACAACAAAAATAAGGCATAGACACGCAAAGTCAGGCGTATCTATCATTGCATCTATATGTGCGTGTAAATAGATGCGAATTTTGCATATATATATTTGCGCATATAGATGCGAATATAGACATGTTTGCAGGTGCGTAATTATTTAACCACCTGAAATTGGACTTAATATAATAAAAAAACAGAGTTAATAATTATTTTTGCATTGCTTTCTAATGAATGGCAGTTCCTCCAGTTGACAAGCCTGATATAAGTAATTAGCGGCAAGCGATACAAATCTTATTATACAATTAGTAGCAAGCATTGCATGTATCTCGTAATTTCTCTACTTGAAGATGATAAAAAATGCTTCCTTTTTATTATGGAAAATTCAATTTAGCTTTAAACTTAACTATTGATTCTTGAGTATGCACATGTGCGCATGATATTTTCCATAGAATTAAGAATACACATTGAATCATTAAGCGAATTAAGTATGTTACAGTGAATGATCCATCTTATCTTCAATGAGATCAGCTCTTGCTAAACTATCTACTTCTAGGTCTATGTTACAAAGAGGTAACGAAACAAATAAGTCTATCCCACTATCAGATGTGTTGCTATATTGTTCAATAACTTCATCATCATCAACCACATTATTGTCCTCTTCTGCATGTCCTTGAACATCCTCGCGAGGTTCATCTTGTACTATATCACGTATATCATCCATTATGGTGTCATCATGTACATCATCATTAATTTTTGGATTGTCATCTGCTATCTCTATATCGGTAATATTACCATATATTGGTTTTGAACGATAAGATATAGGGATGACATACCACCATCGGTTATTGTTTATCATTGGATGATACACAACCTGTATTTGAAAAACAAAAGCAAGAAACTTAAATTCTTATTATATTGTGTATATGTATCACATGGATACATATAAAAAAATTAGCTTTTACATATATACCTGCTCGCATTGTTGAGGTAGTACTAATGTGTCATTCTTGTTTTGGTGAAATTTTGTAGAGTCAATGATTACAAAACCACTTGGATGACGTCTAATTGTGCAATGCTCACCATTTGTTACCACTTCTTTAAACCACTTCACATCTAGTATATATATAAAGAATCGTTTGAAGTCAAGCTTTAGAATGTCTTGGATCAAGCCACAATAACCTTCCATGGTACCATTGGCATCCTCGAAGTGAGCAAGGACACCACAATCTTGGGTATTTCTCTTTTCATCTATACGTTGAGTTCGAAGATATTTACCCTCACATCAAATAGCATTGAATAATGTGCACTAGTAGTAAAAGATTAAGATCAAACATGTCCATTTATTATATAAAATATAACTAGAAACAAATTAATTGATAGTATGTCTCACCTTTGATAAGCAACCTCGTGCGTGTATCTTGATTCACCACAAACAGGACACTCTTGTGCGAACTCATGAATCCCACGAAAAAAGACACAATCATTGACATATGCATGGATCTTGACATAATCGAGGCCTCCCAAAGATGTCAAGTAATGTCTTGCTTGCTCTCTCTTAGTTGGCAATTTGTTTCCTTTTGAAAGCATTTGTGATAATAACCTACATATATTTTTAAAAGTGAGTTAAAAAATCACCAACATATATTTGTGTCTGATTTCAAAATAGAACAATTAATATTATGATTCATAATCCAAACTGAATTGATACCTACTTCAATAATGCATTCAAACTGACATTACTCCATCCATAAATTGTTTGCAAGTTAAGTATCTCAAGGGACGCACGAAGAACGGAGTACGTACAACCTTCATACAACGGAGTAGATGACGCTACGTATAGTGGGTCATCTGGCTTCGTAGAGTGACCTTCTCCCTGAACCGGTTGTGAAAATAGATTGTGTACCATGTTGTCCAAAATCTCATCCTCTACAACTTGATAGGGCATTTCGTGAGGGCTACTATCGTGGTCGTCAGTCTCTACTCTTCTTGAAGACTCTGCCTCCTTGCGTCGATGTTTTGCAGCCTCTTGATGCCCGGGAGGGAGCATCTGAGGATGTGGCACCGCATCCTGCTCAACCACAAAAGGGAGTTTCATGTACGTTGATATATATTGAGTAACATAGACTAGCAATCTTAGTGTTAAAAACAATGAATACCGGCGATTTTTCTCGGTCCCATTCTCCATACATGCTGAGGTGTGACATTGCAACTCGACGTGCTCGAAAAATACACCCTCGACAATGATCACACATGCATTTAATTTTTCGTCGTAGCCATGCATCTCGATTATGAAGACGTAATGTTTCATCCTCACTTGAGGATGTGCTCATTGACTCATCAGCATGCGCCGCACTAGGTGATGACGACGACATGATTAAACCTAATTCATGACAACATCAAATTTGTTATTCATATGTTTATATAAAAACTTCAAGGCGTATTAATTATTCTAAGATCTCAATTTTAAATACCCAAAACTTATCATAAATACATAAAAACTTATGATGAGAACTTACTATAAATTTGCGTGTCTAAATTCGCGTCTACAAGCGCGTTTATGTAAACGTAGACGCTTATATACACGCAAAAATAGACGCAAAAGTCAAAATTCAAAAGATACTTGAATCATTTCTTTTCAAACTGCGCCTTTCCTTTCCTACATTTTTTGCGCGTTCTGAAGCTCGAGTTTAGTGGACATGCAATCTACCTCCACTAGTCTCTTCATGCCTCACCTCCTCATGATTCACCTCTTCTTTCACTTTAAAGAGACAAGAGGGGAAAGAAGAAAGCCAAGGAGAGGAAGAAAGAGAGAACAAAAGAGGGGAGAACAAGAGGAAGAAGAAGCAAAGAGAGGAGACAACAAGCAGCAAGCATCAAGGGAGAGTAACTCACCAAGGAGAGGAAGAAGGAGAAGGAAGTAGTGCCACCGCCCGTCCAAAGACCCAAGGCGAGTCCTCTCTCTCTCTCTCTCTCTCTATATGTGTATTAGGATTTATGATTGAACTTCTTATAGCACAAATAAATCATGGATGGCAGTTATCGGATTGAAAGCAGCAAACTGAGCGTGCTTGACAGCGCGTGTAGATTTCAGTACAGACGCAGACATAGACGCGCAGCTATGTTTGCTGTCATCGCGTCTGCAGTCGCGTCTCCCAGTGCATGCATTCTGCCTCTCAGACGCGAGAATATACGCACTTTGCCCAGAAGCTTTGACTTCAGAGTTGCGTCTCTAGGCGCGTGTATTCTGTATCTCAGACGCGAGGATACACGCGCTCTGCCCAGAAACTTTGACTTCAGAGTCGCGTCTCCAGGCGTATGTATTCTGCGTTCTAGACGCAAGAATACACACGCTCTGCCCAAAAGCTTTGACTTTAGAGTCACATCTGAGAGCGCGTCTATGCTACATCTCAGACGCGGATATACACGCGCTCTGACCAGAGGGTTTGACCTCAGGGAAGCGTCTGAGAGCGCGTCTATTTTGCATCTCAGACGTGATTATATACGTGCCAACTCTGATAAAAAAATAAATTTTTATTTCTGGAATTGTATGAATTTGTCTTATTCCTGTGTTTTGTTTGCAGATGTTGCATCCTGGTTCATCTAGCAATGACCTAGATTTGGATCGTATGAATGATACATTGGGCTTGTTCGGTAGAGGGGTCGATGCTTTTTTTGGAGGTTTTCCTAGTAAGGAAGACTTCATGGGAGAGATGACTAGACACCTTGGCTGCTCTCCCACAGCAGACGAGGTGTTCAGCATCATGTCTGGAATGCCTCTGACGGCACTGCTTCCCAAACACAAAATGTCCAAACTCCAATTGCAGGTACTCCACGTGCAGCACCTGTACATGCATCGGCTGAAGCACAAGCGTCAGCCGACGCACTTGCATTTGCAGAAGCACGTGCATCTAGCGAGGCAGAGGGTAATCGATAGAGAGGGAGGAGGGAGAGTCGAGGGGGAGGATGAGGCTTGTGTGGGGACTGCCTAGGAGGTGGCGAGCAATCACCCTCACCAGAAGATCACGTAGAGGAGCCTGTACGCCACTACTATAGAGTTACATATATTGGTGACATCTTCCATGATGATGAAGGAAGGGATGTAATGGCGTACATGAGGAGCGTTGTACATGCGATGTATAAAGATTGTTTCGTTTACTTCAAGAATCAGAAAAGCGGCTTGTGGCAAGAGGTGTTGAGGGCAGTCCATAGGAGGTATCCAAATCCTGAGGGTCAGCGATTCTCGGATGATTGGGGACGCACAAAAGTGAGGGATTTGCTTCACAACAAAAGATCCCACCTCATGACATGCGCCAGGGAGTCACTGCGGAGACAGGAGGAGGGGCATAGAGCCTATAGCCAACCACCTATGTGCCACCGCATAGAGTGAAAGAAAGCCAAGAAGAAAACAATAGAGAAAGTGAAGAGTCGCCAGCACGCAGAGGCACGACGCATCCAAATGAAAACCATGGGATCGTCGCATTATGGATCGGGCAGCAGAGAGTCGTGGGAGGCAAAGTTTGTAAGTATATTTTGATTTCTAGTTTTTAAAAATTTATATTTCTTTCAATTCTTTATATAATTTGTTCTAATACATTGTGTCTCATAATTGTTTATATATATCATAATTGTTTTGCAGACTACTATCGTTAGTAGGATACCTACTCCTAGAGAGGTAGGCTACCATCGAGGCCATAACTGCGCAGCCACATGGCTTCACTTCTATGAGGAGGGTCTCATCATTGAGGAGCAATACAACCGGGCTATGAGGATTCGACAGCCAGAGGAGGTATGTTTTTCTTACTTTCCTATTAAAAGTATAGCTAATTATAACTTTTTCTTTGTAATTGTACGTAAGCAACCTTGATCTTTTGTGTGTGTAGGCGAACCCTGATGTGGAGCATAGCGAGGAGGGGGATAGCGACGCTAGTAGCCATGGTGGTGCTAGCGAAGATGTTTCTTCTTCAGATTCGTAGAGGAGCACAATACCTCCTCTACGGCCTTGTTTCCTTGTATATCTATTATCTATCTTTGAGCCTACTGCTTGCGGCCACGCTTTAGGTCGCAATCACTTAAACTCCCCATGAAAATGTATTTTATCTATAATGAATACATGGATTTTTGTTTTCAATTCTTGTGCCTTCAAATCCATTGTGTTTTTCCCAAATGCACAATTTGATGTATGGGAGGGGGAAAAAAAAACCAGAGATCTCCACATGCTCTTTGGTTTTTTTTTTTCCAGTTCTGTCCTTCGTGTCTATTTGCGCGTCTAAATTGCAGAAAATGCGCGTCTATACTCGCATCTAAAATGCAGAGTACACGCGCTCATACACGCGCTATATAATTCAAATTAAAAAAAATATTTTTCTTAAAAAAAGGAGATTTTTGATTTTGCGTTCGTGTCTACTAGCGCTTGTAAAAGCGCGTCTATGAACGTGTCCATATGCCCATCTAATTTGCCATGTAGACGCGCTTGTAGATGCACAAAAGAAATTAAATAAATAACAATTTTGGTTTTCCTATGCACTTGTGTTCATGCGTATATATGCGCATCTACAACGCGTCTATTGGTGCGTGTAAATTTCCTCATACATGAGACTATAGACGCGAAATGGTAGATGCGCAAATAGACGGGCTGGTAGACACGCCCATAAGATTTTCTCTCAATTCAAAAATCGTGTCTAAAAGTGCGTCTAAGAGGCCTTTTTGTTGTAGTGACTTTGATCACAACTCACCTTTTGCAACCTATAGACCTTCTTTGACCTTCTCTTCGAATGGATGTTTCAATACTACACTTCCACTTATGTATGGAAGGTTGCTTGTCATAACAACTAGAGGCCTTGCCTTTGTTGCATGTTTTTGCACAAGGATTCATTGCTTATAATTCCATAATCTTTTCTTTGAAACAATGGAAGCCTTTGTGTTACTAGAGCCCTTGCCTTTGTTGCATGTTTTTGCAAAAGGATTCAATGCAATAAACATTAGAGGCCTTCAATGGAAGCCTTTGTGTTACTAGAGCCCTTGCCTTTGTTGCATGTTTTTGCAAAAGGGTTCAATGCAATAAACATTAGAGGCCTTCAATTCTTGAGCTAGAACATCGTACTTTAACTACATGATCCTCCTACTATAGAGGGCATCTTGCACATGTTAGATGCTTAGTGTGTGTTTTTATTGGACTTGGTAATAAAATCTCCAGTCTTACTTGATTTGCCTTCATTTGATAGTCATTTCATGCCTTTATTTGATAGTCATGGTAATAGCAAAATGTCCACCATTTTCTTTCTTTATTTGATGATTCCATGACCTTTTCCTTTGTCGCATGTTTTTGTGAGAAGATTCAATGCAACAACTATTGGAGACATTGCACTTCTTATGTTGGAAAGCTCTACTTTTATTACATGCACCTATAGTAGAGGATGTCTTGTGTGTCCAATGCAAGGAGCTCTACTTTTTGTTACATGCTCCTCCAATAGAGGGCTTCTTGCCTATGTTAAAATGTTGAGTGTGTGTGAGTTTAGTTGGCCTTATGATTCTTGTGCTAGGAAGCTCTATGTTGATTACATGCTCCTATAATAGAGAGCATCTCGCCTATGTTAGATGCTGAATACTTGCTTTTGCTAAACTCACTAGTAAATTAACAATGTATGTTTTTATAAAAACTCATTGGTGAATCAACATGCTCTTCTAGTAGAGGACCTCTTGCTTATGTGAGATGCTCAATGTCCATTTTTATTTAAACTTACCTACCTACCATGTTCTTAAACTCACTAGTAGTCTTGTTCAGTACCACATTCTTCATACTTCATGCATTTGATGATCCGATGACCTTTTCTTTAACGGCTCTTGCCTTTATTAAAGGCTCAATGTTTGTTTTAAATAAGCTCACCACTGTAGTATGTTCTTCCTTTGTTTGATGATTCCATGATGTTTTTAATAATATTGAGTAGTAGTAATGTCCACCATATTCTTCCTTCCTTTGATGATACCATGACCTTTACTTGAAATCAACCTCATCATACTATATACCTTCTCGGACCCGGAGAGGCTCCCATTTAAATGTCACCTTATTGAAGCGCCCTATTCGGATTTCATGGAAGCTTCCCTAAACGACTTTTTATAGAGTGCAAAATCTGACCGATCAAACCCCTTGGTTGTTTTTTAAGGACAAATCAACAGCACTATCAATAAAAACTTCGCAGACTAACAACGAACTCTCTCATTCAAGACTAGTGGTAGTCTGGGGAAAATTTCTGAGAAGAACAAGCAAAACCAGGGATAGAGCATAATTACTTTTTTACGAAGAAATACAACTGTAGAAAA
This sequence comes from Lygodium microphyllum, assembly GCF_053477565.2. Taxonomy (NCBI): domain Eukaryota; kingdom Viridiplantae; phylum Streptophyta; class Polypodiopsida; order Schizaeales; family Lygodiaceae; genus Lygodium; species Lygodium microphyllum. The sequence continues at coordinate 33,980,857 of NC_141139.1, forward strand.
ACTGTATATCTGAGAAAGAATGAAAACTGTATGGATAGGAAAGGGTAATGTTGACGACTCGCCAGCTAGGCTACGGGAAGAAAGCAAGTGATAGACTATAGAGGGGGAGGGAACAGAGGATTTGCCCCAGGGAGAGAAAATAAAAATCAATTACTTCTCTGGTTTTTCTTTGTTGGTCTTTTGGGGGGGGGGGACAAGACAACCAGTGCGCAGTCGGTGCCGGGAGAGGTTAACGTCCGGGACAAAACTCTTATTCTCGGGGTTGAAGTTGGCTGCCTCTTGGACGGAGATAGCGACGGCCTGCAGGTCGATGTGGCCCAAGGGGTGGTTGCGGGCCTCGGCCTGCTGCCCGACGCGACTAGCGTTGGGCTGAGTTGCCACCTTGTCGGCGGGCAAGTAGTCCTTGGCATCCTACACGAAAGTTAATTTAAGATTAAAATCAATGTTATTATATAAAAACAATCTATTCTATTATATGAAAAGAATAATCGGGACATGTGGCATGCACTGCTTACACTCAGGGTGGCCCGTAGGGTGGCTCCCTCCTCTGAGTCGAGGAGGCTGGAGGCATAGCCGCCCAACACCCCTTGAGGGCCCCCTCGTAGTACTAACCTCCACGCTCTCTACCGCCCTCGCGGACCCCACATCCAGTGGCTTCTCTACGCCCATTTGCGCGGCGTCCTCCATGCCTGCCCCCCACAGCATAAGCATAATTCAGTTTATTAAATTATTACGGAAAAAAACAAAAATTTCACCAAAAAAATAATAGAATGGACAAAGGAATATTCTTATAATTACATCGCCAATGGTCTTGGGGCGCTCCCCCTCCACCGGTGTCCGTCGTTGCTGCAACTCGTGAGGTGCATGTTGGAACTGCCGTGCCTCCGGGTTTGTTGGCTTTGGCTTCATATCCTCCGATGCCGCCTCGTAGCTCACCGCCTACTGTAGCATCCCCTGCCTCGAGCTTGTGTGAAGCTGACTTGAGGCGTAGCCCCTCATCACTGACATTTCTTACCGCTGCTGCACGTAACAATAATACTTGCATCCATTGCCAACCACCTTCACCTTCCCAAGCAAGCGCATCATTTCCCCCCCTTCTCAATACGTATAGTTGCATCACACAATCCAATGCTACAGGTCTCTCTCTCTCTCTCTCTCTCTCTCTCTCTCTCTCTCTCTCTCTCTGTGCCTTATGGCCTCACGCAGTTGCGTATGACAAAGTTATATCCGAAACAAAGACACCGTTGCTATCCCTGCTCTCGTCGGCCCTTCCTTACACGCTGTCTATGAAAAAACAGCTGCCCTCCACGCTCCTGCATTGGCCGCCTGACAGCTGCGACTACACGTAGTAAATTGCTATGAACCATGCTGTAAATTTCTTCGTCCCCACCATTGGGCATCTTTTTACAAGAGCAATATGCATCACCTCATTCCAGACTTCACATTGATTTTGGTGTATATACTGGAATTATGATGATAACATAGTTATCATCAAGAATAGTCCTAATCTATGTGCGAGCCTGTGGTATTAGCTACATGCATGTGTGTCCAAAAGATAGCGCTTGCATGCATGATCGTCGTACAATGGATGTATGAATCTACACACACAAGAAATTTAATGAGATGTTAAATGTGTAAACGGCCCATGACAAATACATCAAGACATGACTAGCCCATGACTCTGTGCATGCATATACACATGCATGTCTATATCAATGAATGCTTTCTTCTGATAAACTAGCCCATGACTTTGTGCATGCATATACACATGCATGTCTATATCAATGAACAAATACATCAACAAATGCTTTCTTTTGATAAACTAGCCCATGACTCTATGCATGCATATACACATGCATGGCTATATCAATGAATGCAAAGAGTAATATAAGATAAAATATTAGAATATGTACTGTTTGCAAGGAAAACCAAGAAACAATATATCAATGCATATCTTAGCTCACAAAGTGCATGCAACTCTATTTACATGTTAAAGAGGGGATGTAAAGCTAAGCAATGCCACCAACTCAAGTTTCCTTACATTTAGCAATATTATCACTACAAGTTGGGGCGATGGCAAAATGTGACACTTATGCAACCAAAACTAGTCTCATTATTACAAAATATTTATTATGTGGTTATATTAAGGGACAATGACTTGCATTGTTCATACCATATCTCAGTGTCACTTAAGTAGCCCCTTAAAAGAATCTACTAGGCGCTCCGTGCTGGTGTTCTCTCGGTGCAAAGCATCAGGGTTTCAAAGCACGTTTTATATGGCAAGAGGGTTTAGGGGAAAAAGCATAATCTGAATTTCAAAAGCTTTAGAAACTTAAACTAATACAATGTTGAATGCAAAAAAATGCAATATATATGAGGATGTGGCACTCATTAATATTTTTAGAGTGAAAGACCAACATTAATGGGATTAAACCTAAAATACATCTCAAACAAAACCTTATGACCGTTTCTCAAAGTTTCTCAAAAATAAACACATTTAATGGCGATTTCTATTCACATTGAGCCTATCATGGCATTGCATATTATCCTCATACTCTCAGTCAATTATAACATCATATAAATTTGACAACTAATTTTCTATATTGAGAAGTATTTATTATTATTCTTGTTCCTCACACACACACACACACACACACACACACACACACACACACACACACACACACACACACACACACACACACACACACACACACAAAAGTAACAACTAATAACATATGTATATAATTATATATGTATAATACAATAATTAAAAAAATTATGTATCTTCTATTAATAAATAATTGATATATTAATAAATGATTATTAATATCTAATTACTTTTATAAACTTATTAATAACTATAGTATGTATATTGCAATTATTATTAATAGTTGTATATATTTATAGTATGTATATTAATTTAACTAATTACTTTATAGTATGTATAAATATATATATACTATAGTTGTATATATTTATAGTATGTATATTAATATACAATTATAGTATGTATATATTTAACTAATATTATAGATAATAGTTGTATATTAATGTATATATAGAATAGGTAAATAGATACGCTAATTTTTTATTAATTATTATATGTATATACATTATATATGTTATTATTAACAATTAATTGACATGTTATCTATTAACAACTAACACATAATCCTTATATATCATATATATCATTACTATTTTTTTCTTACACACACACACACACACACACACACACACACACACACACACACACACACACACACACACACACACACACACACACACACACACACACACACACACACACACACACACACACACACACACACACACACACACACACACACACAATATGTATTGGTTACTATATACAAAATAATAATTATAATACTTATATTATAAGTATAATTAATTTGATTAGTAATTTAATAATAATTATAAATAATGAATAATGTTTAATATGTGAAAATATTAACCATACATATATGTATTGATTATAGGTTAAGTATAATTTACATAATAATGGTTAATAGTTAATGATTAATACATAATCAATGTGTGTGTCTCTGTGTGAGTATGTGAATGATATACATATGCACATCCACATGCACACACACATGTTTTTAATTTTTTACGTATTTATTATTTTTTCTATGCTTTGTATGCATGTGTGTGTATGTACGTACGTACGTACGTATGTATGTATGCATTAAATATGTGTGTGTCTATTTGTGTGGTCATGTAAATATGTGCCCTCTCTCTCCCTCTCATCATTTATATTTTCTCTCATTTCTTTTTCTCCCTATTGTATCTCATCTTTCTTCACGTCATATACATGCATGTGTACATGTGTATATACATGTGCAAACATGATTGTATGCATTTCATGTGTGTGTTTGTGTGTGTGCATGTCTATATGTTTTATGTGTGTATCTATTCTCTCTCATATCCACTCTCTCTCTCTCTCTCCATTTTTTTCTCTCCATATATATTTACATGTGTATGAGCATATCTACATATATGTATGCACTCATATATGTGTATGTGTATATATATTGTTCACGTCTTTTTATAGTCTATGTGCATTTGTGTGTGGTTTTAGAGTATGTATACATTTCAATTTAAAAAAAACTCTTTTTTAATAGTGTATGTGAAATTTTGGATATTTTTAGAGTATGTACACATTGCATCCATATGTTCAACCATTAAAATATCATATCATTTCATATGTCTAGTTAAAAAAAAAATTCAAATATATATCTCTCTTTAGAGAGAGAGAGCAAGAGCCACAAAATAATTTATCAAAGTCTCACCTTTTCCCTTTCCATGATCATATCCTATATTTAATTGAGAGAGAGAGAGAGAGAGAGAGAGAGAGAGAGAGAGAGAGAGAGAGAGAGAGAGAGAGAGAGAGAGAGAGAGAGAGAGAGAGAGAGAGAGAGAGAGAGAGAGAGAGAGAGAGAGAGAGAGAGAGAGAGAGAGAGAGAGAGAGAGAGAGAGAGAGAGAGAGAGAGAGAGAGAGAGAGAGAGAGCATATATGTGTGCTCAATTGGATGGAGGAGATGATAGAAAATAAATATAACCCCCACTCACCCTTCAAGAAAAAGCCATTTTTATTTCTTGAATACTAAACTCCTTCTCCTGGTGCCATATATATTTAAGAGCCTTTTGGTTGGTTTGGGATTCCCAATGCAAAGGTCTCAATAACATATAGAATAGATTTTTGGCATTGCTTAAGTGACACTTGTGTGTTTTAGTTTTGTTTTAGAAAATTTTGGAGGGGCCTAGGCTCATGGCTTGGGTTATGCCTTTTCCTAAAGCTCCACCTCTACCCTAGACACTTGAGCTTGAGGTCTTGACCTAGACTACACCTTTGACCTAGGTTGTAATCTAGGCCACTTCTCTATCTTTTTCTCCTACCTACCTACTCTCCCCCGTAACCTCACCTAAACCCCCTCTTCCCTCACCTTACTCACCCTCTCTTGCTCCCAACCTGTCCTGTCCCACTCGAGCCATGCAGTTGTGATCTACTTGCCCTTGACTTGTGGGTGAGGATAACTTTCTTATGATCAGCTTTATCATATTTATGTGGTGATCATGAGGTGCTAATTAACATCACGGGTCCCCTTAGAAAAAAAAGGGATCCATGAAAAACTTAACTATAATGATAAATAAAACCAAAATTATAAATTAATCAATCCTTACTCATAGGATTTGAACTTACAGCATGTATGTATGACACAACCCCAATATAATTCTATCACAACATGGCATGATTCGATGGTGATGACAATGGTTTATTTTTAAAATAAAGAATATGCTTCTACATTTATTAAATGATATTACAAGTGTGCCATTTGCTCCCCTCCCCCCCAAAAAGCAAAAAGAGCTCCTATCGTTACCCTCATCGCCACATTGTATACACGAGAAAGCTAAGCACAAGGGATTTATCCATCTCACCACTGACTTGTGCTATCTCACTCCTCCCCTGACATGTACGTGCTTACCCTCTGCATGGGTTAGGACCTGTCCTCACCTCACCTTGGGCCTAACTTGCATCGACCTCGATTGGAATTATCAGTAGGATTACATGCCGAGAGAGACTTCGATTATGATAATAGACCAATGGTATATCGAGATCGATGATAAAATTCATAAATTGGAAGAATGGTGCAAGGACAAGCTCCAACAATACAAAAGGATGATGGACAATAGTGTCACAATAGCCCAATGCACTCTTATTGAGAAGATACAACCACTTGAAGGGGAGATTGACGATATGAAAAAGGGGCAACTGAACATGGAGTTAGAGGAGATAGAGGCATTGAAGTGAGGGAAGGCAAAGCACTCAATAAAGGTGGAGCGGCTCACATTAAGTGTCGGTTTGCCTAGTGACGTGGCAACCGCTACACTGTCGGTGACAATGAAAAGCCCTCCCTTTGCACCAAAATTATTATGGCATTGCTGTGGGGGCTTGGACCTACGCCTCTCAGCTGGAAGTCAAGCACTCTACCATCTCACCTGCGTGTGAGTGATTTGAGTTAATATGGGTTTTGTAAATTGATATATAATGAAAACGAAAGCGACCCCTAAAAAGTGTTGCGTCATTGATACATGGCCTATCTAGGGGCGATAGCCCACAGTAGGCTGATACATAATGTTAATTAGGTGGAGCAACTCAAGGTTGAAATTGTGGAGATAAAAAACCAAGTACTAGGCAAGGGGCAGCCTATAGGGGCTACAATTGCAAAATGATATTTAGCAACTACAAGCCTCCACTTATGAACTTCCCCAAAAAGAAGTAAATATCAAGGGAGGCCATCCAAGCATTGAAGGAGGAAATGACCAAGAATTTGAAAGGTTAGCTTAAAGCCAAGCAACAAGGTTGGGTGGAGATGGTTAAGAAACACATGAAAAAGGAGGTGAAAGACGACAAATAGAAGGAAGATTGTTTGATAATCAATAGTATCATTGAGGAGCCCAATGCTTCAATATAGGAATCACAGACAAGGACGAAACAAGTTAGAGATTCCCCAAGAATGATGGAAAAAATCTTTGTATGCTATTGAGATACAAGGATGAGGACCCACTTTCATTTAACAAGGCATGGTGAGTGGAACAAGAGGTGAGCAAAAAAAGGTCCCTTATACTTCAATTCAGAAATGAAGAGGACATTCTTCATGAAAAAAGGGTGATTCTATAGGGTATGAGAGATGTGGAACCCATTTACTTAGATGATGGTCTCACATGGATGAAAGTGGAACATTGTAATGTATGCATGCCTGAGATCATACATGCATGAAAGGAGGGGAAGAAGACCTTTCTAGAGATGGTCGAGTCATCATTGATATTGGCAAGGCCATGGACTAGGGAATCGTGGCCTATGAGAAGGCATTGGCATTGTGATATGGAATCATAATGGCTCATTATGGTCATACAAAGGGTGACTAGAAGAAGTTATGGTTGATAGTGACATTATCTTGCTCACTACACTAGAGCTTGGAGAGGGAATTTTCTAGAATTAGAGGGTACATCTAGGAATTAACCTATCAAAGGGGATCCAAAGTTTAGAGCACTATACATGGATCGGGGAGTGTTGGTGCTCTTTTGGCAAGAGCTATGTAGGAGAGTTTGTATCATTTCACATGATGTAGAGGCATGATACATATGATTTCGGGCACAACTATCATCAAGATGATACATATACATTGCACTATACTACTTCTCCCTGAAGGGGTCTAGATTCATTTGGGGAAGGGGGAGACGAGGGTAGGGAGATGGACATAAACACGAGCTAATAGATAAGGAGAGTATATACTTTTGGAGTCTAGGGGATGTCCTCTTGGTAGGAGACTTTAATGCCAAGAGCCAGGATCATCAGTGCAAGGTGCATGATTTTGATGGGTTAGAGTTACTTCATCCACTAGACCTAGCAAAGATTGGGATGAGGAGAATGTTGGACAATTAGGGCTTGGATAATATGGGGTATGGACAACATTTGTTTGAGTTGGGAGCATGACATCACCTTGTTAGTTATAACGAGGTGGAGAAATGGCCTTCATTAGGAGCATTGACATGCTTTCAACCCACACAATCTAGGATGGTGGATTACAGATTGTGATCCATCTCTTTCATGGAGACGATATATTCTTTCAACATACTAATATAGCCCATAGGAGTAGACCACACCTACCTCCCATCACACTATCTTTCACTTGCACACATGATTCCCACACCCCATCACAACCGCTCCACACCACCTTCTAGTTTACACTTGAGCTTGCTAATATCTACACACATCATATATATGAGGGACTATTAAAGTTGGATCCATCTGTAATTACTAGCTACACTCACCTCAAACAATTATTAATGGTTTTCTTGATTCTTATTACAATTTTGCATCTACTCTTTGTTTGATAATGAAAGGTAATTTGAATACATTTTCATTTGATGATTTGGTTTCTCTTTTGTTACAAGAAGAACAATTTAGACAAAATAGGTCCATTAAGCATGTTGTAGACTAGGTTTTGTGGCTAATCAGAAAGCTTCATTTTCTGCTAAAAGTGGAAACATGAAAATGCTACTTAGACAAAGAAGGTTAATAAGCATGAGAAGAAAAAAGAGAAGGCTATGAAGGAGGCTAAGAAGAAAGAGGCTAGTATGGTTGATGCACATGCTTCTCCTTTTAAGTTGGAATCTACAAATGTTGTTAAGATACAAAATGGACATTTAGTGCACAATGCAATTATGACTCTTCTTTACATGATTCTTACATGTGTGTTGTGGATTTAGATGTATGGTACTTTTAAGTGGTGCCATGAAGCATATTACTACTCTACACAATCTATTCACTTTGCTTGAGCCTAACCTTAAGGACAATGCTAGAACACATGCCAATAAGTCCTCTTATGTTGTCAAAAGAGTTGAAGAATTTGTGATGACTATTGTTAATGGAAGTGCTTTCATGCCAATGGATACTTTGTATGTACCAAAGATAAAAAAAGAATTTATTGTCATTTTTTGCAGTTGCCAAGATTGGCTTGATTGTAAAGTTTGTTGATGCTAGATATATATTTTATGGTTTCCCTTGTGGTGATATGATTATTTATAATTTGTTAAATGTGATTTGATATTGGGAGGTTATCATCGATTCTAAAAAAATTCTATTGTGATAATTTTCACATTGGAGAGAGGTAAGGGGACCGATAAGGTAATGGCCCCAAGAGAGTGACAAAACTAAACCCTTAGTTGAATTTCACAATTGAGGAATGTTGACTAGTCCAAAATAATAGTGAAGCATTTCATTGGTTGGTTGGGACAAGTTTTTGCTACTCTTTTTGTTCTCTTATATAATCTTTCGGTTTTAGGCTTCAATCTCCATTTCCCTTTATTATAGTGAGGACAATGCACTTGAAATCATCATCATGATACTTTATGTGCTACTGTTGTTAGTCTAGATGGGCTATTATATTAGAGTGGTTTCACAATTTTCAGATGGACATGGGTACCAAATGTAAGAAAGATGGAAATGGACACCTCTACTTACACTCTTCAAGATAATAGCGAACCAACCGGTTGCTTTAGTGTGGCCAATTGTTGAGCTTGATTGGCTTCTACCTATAGGTTGCCATGTTTCTTGATTTGTTCAGTTGGCTTCTAAGTCTCCATGGTACTTGATTTGTCCAATTGGGACATGCTAGTGGTTTTCGAAGATTAATAGGGCAAGCCATGGGGTCTTGATGTCGATGAAATGACTTTTGACAATATGGCAAAAGATGAACAACTTTTGGATATTTTTTAAGTGTAAAAAATGGAAAGAAATCTTAAGAATATAGAAGCCAAAGTACTACTATAAGAGAAAATATCCTATATTACGAAATCTCAAGCTGAACTTTTAAGCAACTTACTGACCAACTTGAAAGCTTCTTATTTCTTGGGTAATTCCCCTAACCCATAGTAAGAAATATTGAAGATACTACTACTCTAGGCATGGTGCACAGATCGGTTGCCGTATGCGCGCTTAGTGAGCGTCAGAAGGTTCCCAAGAACAAAAGAACTCTACTTTTTACACAAAAACCAATGAAGAAAGCTTGCATGACATGAACAAGAGACCAATTGGGTGCAATCTCCCCCCATGCCTTGTGTGAGCGCTCCACAAAGCATGTATTTAATATATTATTCATCTTCAAGCTCAAATAATAGCCCAATTTACAAAATAGCACGCTTTAGCTTTTGAGTTTGCTTTTGTGCCAATAAAGAATTAAAACTAATGGGCGCCCAAGAAGTTAGGCGGTACCCAAATACAATGTCCAATACAAGTATTTAAATCGTGCGCCCATGCGCATACAAAAATAATAAATAAATATCAAGTACTATAATAAATAAGCGCAACAAAATATAGGCGCCATGCCTAAGATACGCGCCCATCAAAACTTGATGATAATTTGAATACATGCTATCCCCCAATGCTTCCCAATGCCACTGCTGCTCGCTCTACACATCAATTGAAGTATTCAAAATTGTTAGAAAAATAATACAATTAAACCGACAAAAGTGAATACCTAGCAGTCTTTAGTTACATAAATAAATTGGTTAGAAATCAATCCTAACCTTAATTTATTACGAATGCGCACTCTAAACTCATAAACGTTTATTAATTTAAATATGTATTTTATGGAATCACCTGCTATGGAATCACCCACTTACACATTAAATTAACAAAACACGCGAAAAGGATAGGCGTCCCCATCGACTTCTCGCACAAAGAATCCACTTTGTGTATGAGCCCCGGTAATAATAAAATTTTACGGAATCCACCGTGGAATATGGCTCTTGGCATCATACCCTCGGGGTGGGATAGCAATTGTCCTCAATTGCTATTAGCTCAATGTGGAGCTAACAGAGTGGGAAAAGCATTTAGGTCTCTAGCGTGCATCCATTGGGCCTCTTCAATAGGATGATTTTTAAACTTGACCAAATATCTAGAATATCTACGGCTAGTTCTAATGGTCATAAAGTTAGTATCTATAATAGTTTCAGGCTCAAGGATTTCAGTTTCATCATCTAGTAAAGGAGGGTTTTCATAGACAGGGTGTACAGGTAATTGGCCTCTAAAAGGTCGTAATAAAATGATATGAAAGGTGTTGTGGATTTTCCAATGTTGTGGTAGTTCTAGTTTAAATACATTGTCATTGATTTTGTGTATGATCTTGAATGGTCCATAAAATCTAGGTGCTAATTTCACAACTGGGTGTTTATCTACACTTTGTAATCTTCATTTTTCTATTCGTAACCAAACATAATCATCAACTTTAAAATTCATAGCCTGTCTTTTCTTGTTTGCTTGTTTTGTATATGATTGTTGGGCTTTGGCAATCATATCTTTAACTTCATAAAAAATAGTGGCATGCATGTTAGCAATATCATCAGCAGTCTGAATTTTGTTTGATAATGATGCAATAGGTGTAGGCAATCAATATCCCTAAATAACTTCAAATGGTGCTTTCTTTGTAGTTGTATGTGGTGTATTATTATATGCAAACTGAAGTAAATATAGATGTGTATCCCATGTATGTGGTTTTGAAATGGTGTAAGCACACAAAAGATCTAAAACAGTATTGTTAGTAGCTTCTATTTGACCGTTTGTTTCAGGATGAAATGAGATGAAAAATCAATCTTTGTTCCTAAGTAAGCAAACAAAGTAATCCAAAAATTATTACAAAATCTAGAATCATAATCAGAAATAATGACTTTTGGTAAACCATGATTAGTGAAAACAGTTTTCAAAAACAATTGAGCAGCTTGAGATGCAGTTAAAGTTTTCTTGCATGTAATAAAATATGCTTGTTTACTAAACCTGTCTATAACAGTCCAAATCATACCATGGTTAGCTTTAGTGTTAGGTAAACCAGTGATAAAATCCATTGAAATCTGTTCCTATGGTCGTGATGGAATAGATAATGGCATTAGTAAACCATATTGTTTACCATGGTGTCTTTTAACTCGTTGACAAACTAAGCATTTAGATACAAAGTTAGATACATCAGTGTCCATATGTGGCCAATAAAAATCTTCAGTCAATGTACGCAAAGTAGATATAATTCCTCTATGACCTTGATATGGAGAACAATGAATTTCATGCAAAACAAATGATCGAAATGGAACTGTCACACATAATCTTTTTTCATAAAACATGAATTCATTAGTGTAAGACAGTGAATCAATAGGAATCCAATTATTTGCAACTAGTTTATTCCAATTAGCTTGAAAAGTAGGATCCTGATGATAAGTATATTTCATAGGGATAAGAGAATCAAATGATATTATAGAAATATTGTGAATTGTCGGTCTTCTACTCAAAGTATCAGCTATAACATTCTCTTTTCCATGTTGATATTGTATAAGGGGATGAAAACTTTGAATAAAAGCTACCCATTTAATGTGTCGGTCAGATATTTATGGTTGACTAAGGAGATGTCTAATGCTTTGTTGGTCAGTTTTGATCATAAATTCAGATCCCATTAAATAATATTTCCACTGACGTAAGGCTTGTACTACAGCTAGCAATTACTTTTCGTAAGTAGAATATTTAAGTTCAGATGGTTTGAGTTTGCAACTAGAGTAGGCTATGGGATGATTATCTTGCATAAGGATTGCTCCTATTCTAGATCCACTAGCATCAGTAACTACTAAAAAGAATGGTCTATTGAAATCACGTAATTGTAATACAGGAGCATGAGTTAAAGCATGTTTCAACAAATCAAAGGACTTTTGTTGATTGTCAGACCAGTTATACACAACACCCTTCTTTAAAAGTTTTATCAAAGGTAATGCAAGTAATGAGAAATTCCTCACAAACTTTCTGTAAAAACTAGCAAGACCTAGAAAAGAACGTAATTCATGCACATGTTTGGGTATGGGCTAATTTAAAATTGCTTCTATCTTTTTAGGGTCGACTTTAATACCTTCTGATGAAATAATTGTAATGAAAGCAATCAACCATGGAATGAAATCTAATTGAAATTGAAAATTAACTAAGCTACAACAAAGAATTAACAAATCTATTGCACCAAGACATCCTCATCATGTATTAATGGTTGGGGATTCAAGAATACATGACGGCCATGGCTGAGTGTTTCATAGGCTAAGAAGAAGCTAACTCCAAGAAATGGTAAAGCCAAGATTATTGAATGATCAAAAGATGTCTTGCCTTTGGCCTCTAGTCCCTTTTATTCTAACCCTCTTCCAAACTTAAGGGCTGTTCACACATGTACACATAGGCTAGGGCTAAATTTACAAAGGCTGGAATTAATCCAAGGTGCAAATATTAATGTTGTATTTTCCTTCATGACAAACCATCCCGTCCTGAAGATGGTTTTGTCCTCAAAACCAAGAAGTAACGGACTAAATCCAAGTCAAGGATGATAGTAATCATGCCCATTCATCTTTCCAATGATAAGAAAGCACTGTCCATGAAAAGAAGACCTTTTTGCATGCCAAACTGTGAGAAAACTGGCTGCTATCCAAACAGGGCTGATTCATTAAAACTGCCATAACTTTTGATATATTGGTCCAAATAAGGCGTATGAGGTGTAGAAACGAAGTATACACTCCCAAGCATCACCCCATAACATCAGAATCAAATTTTGATGAAGTCAGGACAGTTCTATTGTCTGCAGAAATTTCATACAGCAAGCTGTCTCTGCACAGTCACTACATACTGCATCATATATCATCCTGTAATAACCAAGGAAAGTTACTGACATAAGTGGATGGTTGCCAAGAAGATTCTTCAATGGGCAAATTCTTCCACTTAATGAGATACTCAATGAGAGTACGATTTCTGAGAACTTTCTCTCTCTTTCCAATAATGCTTTCAGGTTCATATATGATCAGTCCTGCCTCATCCAATGGTGGTAACTCTTCTAATACTTGTACATCAAGCCCAACATACTTCTTCAGCTGTGAAATATGGAATACATCATGTATTCTAGTGGAAGATGGTAGTTGAAGTTTATAAGCAAGCTCTCCAATTTTGTCCAAAATCAAGTATGGTCCATAAAACCTATGAGCAAGCTTGTTGTTTCCACCCTTTAATGAAGCATAATGCGTCTTGGGCACTTTGAGAAATACCCAATCTCCAACCTTGAAGTCTAAAAGTCTTCTTTTCTCATCAGCATAGACCTTCATTACGTCTTGTGCTTTCCTTATGCTGTCCTTGCATTGCCTCATGAGCAACTCCATTCTGTCCAACTCTTCCTTTGCTTGTGGGTTGATGTCTTCATGGAATAAAACTGATGGAAGTTGGACTTTATACCCATAAAGAGCTTCAAATGGAGACATCCCAATGCTCATGTGATGCGTGTTATTATAGCAAAATTCAGCAAGGTGGATCCAACGATCCCATGAAGCTTGTGTGTCATGACAATAATGCCTAAGGTACACTTCCACCCAATGATTGACTCTCTCCGTTTGCCCATCAGTCTGAGGGTGATAGGCTGTGCTAGGAGTGAGGAAAGTACCCATAGAGGAGAATAGACTTTTCCAGAAGTTGCCCATAAACTTCGAATCACGGTCCGATACTATTCTCATAAGCATACCATGTAGTTTGAACACACCTTCCATAAATTGCTCGGCGACTTGCCTTGCTGAATATTGGACTTTAGTTGGGATAAAGTGGGCTGATTTAGTCAATCTATCAACTACCACATAGATATTGTTCCATCCATGACTGGTAATAGGCAATCCCGTTATGAAATCCATGGAAATATCTGTCCATTTGCCCGTAGGTATGGGTAAAGGCTGAAGTAAGCCGGCTGGTAATAGAGTGGAATTCTTATTTTGCTGACACTCCAAGCACTGAGATACATACTCTTTAACATCTTTCCATAGACCTTTACTCTGGGTAGAATGATCTTCTCTATTTACTTTTTGACTTGGGCTTCCTTGGTCTTTCTTTGCTTCTTTTTGGGATGTATGGTCTGTAACATTATCCCCCTCCTCGTTGAGGGCCAATCCCATGGCACTTGTGGGTAAGGGCTTGGGTGGCTAAAGGTTTACCTTGTAGGTTGGTGATGGGGCTTTTGTGGGGCTTGGACATGGGAGAGAAGCATGTTGAAATAGTTAAGGTTGTGGAGGCCGAGGGTACTTTAAGTGGGTGATGGGGGCCTCCCTTGCCGGTGGTTATCACATCCATATTTACGTGAAGAGAAAAAGAAAAGTGCACTGCCTATACTAGGGGATGTGTCTACCTCCCCATGTGGTGCATTGTGTTCGTACTATTGGAATTGTGAGTTGGGTCAAGGCAAGCTTGGGGTGTTGTCCCACACTTAAGGACCCAGTTTGTGTACGAGAAAAGTGTAGTGAGTGTAGCTTAGGGAGACAGGCCTAACCATAGGAGGGTGTGACCTCCCTAGGTGTGTCCGCCCTTAATGTCCCACCCTTAATGTGTACAAAAATGGATGACTATACCTAGTGAATTGGTTGTCACACATGTCCTCTAGTAGGGCCATGCAAAAGGATGGGAAGAGGGAAGCTCGCATCATTAACCTAGCCATGGTGTAGCTATCTATGCCAACATTTGGATTAAAAAATAGGGGTGGAAGGCATTATTCTTGAGAAGTAGGTGGTTGCTTGAGCAAAACCCTAAGTAACCTAAGGTAATTACATGTTGTGATAAAGGCAGGATCAAGGCATGAGGAAAATTCGCTAAGGAAGTTAGCGATTGAGGGTCCTAGGTTAGTTTCGGAGAATATAAGAGCTACCTCTAGCGTAGTAGCATTTATGTTTTAGATATTTGGGAAGTCATAGCAACCATGGATGTCAAGATTGAAGTCCACCCCTACTCTTCTTGGATATGGCATGTACATTGGGTTATTTCTTTCGTTGAGTAGGGTGTTGCAAAATGACATCCATGCATCTGTGTTCCCATCGCAGATTCTCCTCCTCCATTTTGGGTGTGATTCGTACCCTTTGATGGTCTTGGGAACCTCCATGACCTTGTCCTCCTAAAAATCATGTGCCTCTGTCCCCCATAGTGTTGGATGTGTTTCTCTTTCTATGCTCCACCACTCCCCAATAAAAGCTTTGATGAACTCTATCAAACGTCTTGAAAAGGCCCAAGTGACCAGCCATTGGCGATGAATGCATCTCTTGAAGCACCTTCAGCTTGAATTTACTACTGGGAATCAAGTACACTTTACCCTTAAACCATAAGAGGCCATTATGCACTTTAAAATTAGGAAATTCAGCATCACACCCTTGCTGTAATTTCTGTAAAATATGGGCAGCATGCTCATCAAGCACATATTCCTCTTGAATGTCTTCAATCCAATCCTTATAGATGGTAGACACAGTAGATAGACTGCATGCCCACATTCTTGATAACGCATCAGCCACCAGATTATCCTTGCCAGCCATGTATGATATTTCAAAATCATATGATTGCAAAGTGGCCAACCATCTCTTTTGCTTGGGAGAAAGATTGGGCTGCGAGAGAAAATATCTCAAGACCCTATGATCGCTTTTGACTTTGAAGTGTGTCCCATAGAGGTAGTGGTGCCATTTCTTGATTGCATGTAAAATAGCAAGCATCTCCTGCTCATAAACATGCATCTCTCTCTCTTTGTCATCAAATTTTCTGCTCTCAAATGCAATGACACCATGCTCCTGTACCAAAACTGCTCTCAAACCTCTACCACTGGCATCTGCATAAATGGTAAAAGTCTTGGAGAACTCAGGGAAAACTAGTATGGGTGCTGAAACAAGCAATTGCTTCAGCTCATTAAAGCTCTTGTCAGCGATCTCATCCCAAAAGAAGGCTTCTTTTTTCAGCCGATCGGTAAGAGGAGCTGCAACATGAGCATAGTTCTTCATAAACCGTCGGTAAAAAGATGACAAACCAAGGAAACCTCTTAATGAAGTGGCATTGGTTGGTGTAGGCCATTCTTTAACGCACTGAACCTTCTTAGGATCCACTTTGATTCCATCTTCTCCCAGTATATGACCCAAGTACTCAACTTCCTTTGTCATAAAAGAGCATTTAGTGGCCTTGGCAAACAGTTTGTGTATCCTCAATATGTCAAAGACCTCTTTTACATGCTGCAAATGGTCTTCTTTATTCTTGCTATAGATCAAAATGTCATCAAAGAATACCAAAACTGTTTTAAAGAGCAATGGCTGAAGTATCTTATTCATGAGAGACTGGAATGTGGCTGGAGCATTTGATAACCCAAAAGGCATAACCATAAACTGATAAAGACCCCTCTCCGTCCTGAAGGCTGTTTTGAATTCATCCCCTTCCTTCATGCATATTTGATGATATCCCGATCTCAAGTCAATTTTTGAGAACATCTTGGCATCCTTCAATTCATCTAAGAGATCATCTATTCTAGGTATTGGATACCTATTCTTGATAGTGACCTTGTTGAGATCGCGGTAATCAATGCACATTCGAAAGGAGCCATCTTTCTTCTTCACAAGAAGGACTGGAGAAGCAAAAGGTGATTGGCTTGCCTTAATGAGACCCATTTCCAAAAGCTCTTTGACTTGGCGTTCTACCTCTTCTCTTTCCACTTTGGAGAGGCGATATGGTGGTTTGTTGATGGGCTTTGTATTAGGCAGCAAGTCAATGGGATGATCCACTTCTCTTTTGGGAGGAAGAGAGGTAGGTGGCTGAAAAATATCATCATATTCTTTCAGCAATTTACAAAGACATGGGTCCATATTGTTGGTAGGAGAAGAGGGCCGATCCCCTTCAATCTTGGAAAGAAGAATGGTGAACATACATGCCTTTGCATTTATCTCTTTCTTAACCTTCTTGGGGCTGATCATCTCCATTCTTTTCTTTTCAGCTCCATGTAGTGTTACTTGTTGTCTACACCATTTAAACTCCATTTCCATGTTGTTGAGATCCATGGTAAATCTGCCCAAAGATTTCAGCCAGTTGCAGCCAAGTATTATATCAATGGGACCCATTTCTAATGCAATTAGGCTCATTGATGTAGTGCACAATGGGGAAAGGGTGATAGGTACATTTGGACAACATTGATTGCTCTTCTCAAAATTTCCATTTGCCACTTGGATTTTGAGTGATGTAGGCATTTCATACGTATTCAATTTCAGCCCATTGAGTGACTTAGCATTAATGAAACTATGTGTACTTCCCGTATCTATGAGTATATGAGCGGTCCTTCCCTTGATTTGACCTTTAAGGCGTAGGGTATTATCCCCTCTTGAACCACTCCATGCATCACTTGATATGGCACATAGTGATGGATGTAAATCAGTCCATGAATCATCCAAATAATGACCACCCGGGTCGAAAGGAAACCCATCCATCGGATCATAGAACTCATCATGGCCATTCTCTTCATTTTCATGCGCCTCTTCTTGAGTTGTTGTGACATCAAGCTGAGCCAAGCTTCCTTCAATAGATTCAACACCGGAATCATCCTCGATGATCATGCTAATCTTCATATTTTTGGCCTTGCATTTGGTCTTATGATCGGGTGACCATTTCTCTCCACATTTGTAGCATAGTCCTTTAGCATACATATCTTTGAGCTTGTCATTTGATACATGTTTGCCTTGAGTTGGGGCTGAAGTTTTGGCACTTATATCAGTTCTCTTTCCATCAAATCTATTTTCAGCATTAGATCTGAAATTACTGCTTTGTTTTGACCCAAAAACAGTAGGAAAAGTGGGTATCTTGCTGTAGGTATTGCTGAAAGTATTTGATGGCTTCCCAATATGCTGAAAATCAGTTTTAGCATGCCCATAATGGACTGATGTCCTTGGGAACTGCGTAGGCTGAAAAGAATGCCCTGTTTTTGGCTGAAAACCCTTGTATTTCTGCCCATAACGTTCAGCCAATTGAATGGCAGCTTGTAGGGATGTAGGATTCATGGCTCCAACTTCAGAAGAAAGAATAGGTTCCAAACCAAATATGTACTTATTCAACTTGGCACTATCGGAGACCCCATGAACATACATCGAGAGGTTCAAAAACTGATTTGAGTACTCTCTAACCGAGAGACCACGTTGCTCAAGTGCATACCACTTTTTCTCTAACCGCTCTTTTTCAATAGGGGAAACAAAGACTTCAATCATAGCATTTTTCAATGCATCCCAAGACAAGAAGTCATGTCCCATCCTTGCCATATATCTCCACCAAGTGTGAGCATAGCCTTCTAGATGAAGGGCTGCAAATTTTACTTTGGCATTCTCGGGCCTTGGGTAAAGGGAAAAATACATCTCTAACTTGTCAAACCACTCCTCCAACTCCGTGGGTGAAGGGTTCTCTCCCTTGAAGTTTGAGATAATTATTTTCTCCTTGTACTCTCTCTTATATTGAGGAGGTTGTCCATTAGGGTGCTGCTGCCCACTATGGTGTTGTGGCCCAAAAGAATTGCCAAAAGGTCCTTGCCTAGGATATTCATTATTTCCATGCCCTTGTGCATAAGGAGTTTGCTGTCCATAATGCATACCATGACTTTGTGGCTGGAAACAATGTCCTTGAGGCTGAAAATATGTGTTGCTCACATTGGGAGGTTGTCCATGCATCGGTGAGTTGAAAGGTGGTTGCTGCCCATTATTTTGCTGATTCCAACCATGATTTAACACGGGACTTGGCCTATTGGGCTGCACTTGAGTAGAGAAATTATGTTGTGGCTGTCCAAAAGCATTTGGGGCTGAATTCACATGTCCATGTGGCTGCCCATAAGAGTTTGGGGCTGAATTAACATGCCCTTGCTCATAGCCACCAACATTTTCTTGAGGGTAAAATTGCTTGTAGAAAGAGTTGCACCCATGGATATCTTCATCATGCTTTGAGTTTGTTTGCACTCTTTCTTGAAGATCCTGCCCATGTGGCTGAAAGTGACCCTTTTGTTGATGGAATTGTGGCTGAAGTGAAGTGGGATGAACAAAATCCTTAGCTTTAGATGACTCTCCGACTTCAAATTGACCTACCACCTTAGGAGTAGGTGGTTTAGGTGGTTCTTCAGCCCTATGAGGATGTGGGATATTAAGACCAGCTGTAGGCAACATTTTCTCACCAAGAAGTGCTACAAGCTTGTCAATACCCAACCTCATACCCTCGAAACCTGATTTCATATCCTTTATGTCATTTGACAATTGTTGAAAACTGTTTGAATTCATTGAGATATGAGACGTCTCTATGGGTTGATTGGTAGGGGAGTGGGTGGAACTTGCATCGACTTCATCGTTCTCATAATGCATTCGGTAAATGGCATCTTGAGAAGTGTCATGTTCACCCCTTTCCTGTTGATGTTCATCCCTTTCCTGTTGATATTCCTTCAATTCTTCATTGATAGTATCCAAAACAGGGTCTCTCTTCTTATTCCTAGCCATGGGTTGATTTCTGTCCTGAATTTCCTGCAATAGAAAAACTTGATTATCTTCACTTCTAGAGCTCCAAATTACGAGGTCTTTGGCTTTGTTCAAAGCTTGAAGAGCCCTCTATCCAACGATCTATCAACTGCAGAAAATGGATGAGTATAGAAATTTCTGTAAGGGATTTTCTGTTGCTGTCTGAAAATTCCTGCAGGGAGTGAATACCCTGTTCTAGTCAATTAATGTCTTGTACCATCAATACCAAGCATGTACCAACTTCCACCTTGTAGGAGAGTCTCATACGTCTGCCCATACTGAAAATGACCTCTGTAACCAGTAAAATGGCTGTCTAACTCAAAGTAGACTGCAATCTTTAATGAGGGTATGTATACATACTCTGTTCCAAACTTTAATGCTGAACCATAGTGTCTTTACCATGGAATGCATACATTTTACTGTAGCCATATGTCTTCATACATTTGCCATACCATACATTTGCCAAAATCTCAAGAACTCACTGCCCATAACTCATGCTGTAGACTGATTTCAAGTGCCTTTGAGATTTGTACCTGCACCTAAACTTGAAAATACGTGGGATCCAAGACCCGAGGGGTTTGCAAAGTTCCCTCTCGGGCCGGATTGCGCTCCCCTTCAGGGTCCTCGTCAGTAGGGGAGGGTCACCTCTCTTTTGTCCTACCGACTCGCCCGGCATCCACTTTTCCTCGTGGACAAGTACATGGCAAGTGAATTCTAGCTCTAAAAATCAATATGATATGCATGGAATAGGAAGGAAATACAATTGCCTTTCATTTGCCCTTTTTATGATATGCAAGATTGGAATTGAAAAGGCTGAAATGTAAATGAGAAATGGAGAGGTATTTACCTCAACAGTGACTCACTGCTTACAAAGCTTTTCTCACTTACCAATTGGGTAATGATTTTCTTATGATCAAGAGGCAAAATAGACAATCAATTTCATGTCAGGGTTAGGCAATAAAGATTGAGTAATGAAGCTCAAGAAATTACTAATTTCAGTGAATGAAAGTAGATGGGTAATGCTCATTCATTATGGAAGAGTTTGAGACATTTAGAGATGGCCATTTCAGTAAATTGAAGAGGTTTAGTAAAGACAATGACTGATATAAGCTATAGGCTTCATGTAATGCATTAGGCTATGAATGAAAGCTTCATTAATCCTCTTATTTCTCTTCAGCAATTGGAAATGAGATCAGCAATTGGATGTAAAGAGAAATTAAGAGTGATTAGAGTACCTCATTTAATTGATTGGAGTAGAGCATTGTTGATGGAATGACCTTCAATCCATAATGCTTGACATAGGTGAGTTGAGCTTGATAATCCTTCTAAAATCAGTCCAAGAGATCTTCAATATTCAAGAATAATCCCTTCCTTGATAAGCTTCAGCTTCATTAATTCCATGAAAGCTCCATGACTCCATGAATGCTCCAAATGAGGGTTGATGAAGACCGATTACCTTCTCTACTTGAAGTAGGTTGCAATAGGTAATAGAGAGGGCTTCAATGTGTCCAAGAGATCCCGAAATTTGAGAGGGAATGCCAAAATTTAATGGCATAAAAGCTTCATGCTGTCCATTGAATACCTAGACCTCCATTGGCTTCAATCTCCTTCAATGTCGGTCCAATGTTGATGGATTCTTGAGGGGAAATGGTTGAGGAAGCTTCAGAGATGCTTTGCCCACAAAAGCCCCATGATTTGCTTTAAAAATTTCAGAAATCTTTAATGCTGTCCCAAACTGTTATACATAGAGTTTGCAATCTCCATATCCATGCTCCATCAAAGCTTCAAGCTTCAAGATCAATCAATGTTGATACTAGGATGTATGTAGAAGCCTCAGGGAGTATAATAGAGCAAAAACCCTTTGATCTTGAAGAAGAAATTTGAGAAATTTGAGTGCTGTCCAAAACTGTCATAAAACTCCATACCTAGGGTTTGAGAAAGCTCCCATCTTCCAAAAGGAGTGAAAGATCAAGTAGAAGATGATGTAGACTCATAGTTGCACTCCATTTGATCATCCCATGAAGAGTACAAGCTCTGATTGCTTCACGTTTGCTGATCAAGAAGGGGGGGGGGGCTGTAAAAACAGCACATACTGCTGCTGCTGGACATCCTCTTACATTACGTGATGAAAACGTGGTAGATATGAAGCATGTAGGTAATCAATAGGTAGCTTAAGACCCATACTACATTCTTACATAAGCCATTAGAGCATTAGAGGTCATGGGAAGAAGATCTGAGAAGAAATGTCCATGGCAGTTTGTATGGCAGCTTGAAGGAATGAGGAAAGGAAAGAAGAAACCCTTCCTTCTCAAAAGTAACCACAGTTAAAGTGTCCTATAACCATTAGTTTGTACACTTACCCCAATTTTTGGCTCAAATCTTGATCACGTCCTGCTATTTTGGCTGGAGCCCTCCATTTCTTCCATTATTAATGCCAAGAATCACCATCTTCATCCCTGTTTGTAGTAGACTTTCACATGTAACTCCGGTTTGAAGCCTTCATGTCCTGTCAAGTCCTGTCACTCAAATTTCTAACTATGGTTTGCTCTCTCTAGCCTAGGAAACTGAATCTAGTACTTGAAAATGACTTCTGCAAGGATCTAACCTACAGCTCTGATACCAATGTAATGAAAGCAATCAACCATGGAATGAAATCTAACTGAAATTGAAAATTAACTAAGCTACAACAAAGAATTAACAAATCTATTGCACCAAGACATCCTCATCATGTATTAATGGTTGGGGATTCAAGAATACATGACGGCCATGACTGAGTGCTTCATAGGCTAAGAAGAAGCTAACTCCAAGAAATGGTAAAGCCAAGATTATTGAATGATCAAAAGATGTCTTGCCTTTGACCTCTAGTCCCTTTTATTCTAACCCTCTTCCAAACTTAAGGGCTGTTCACACATGTACACATAGGCTAGGGATAAATTTACAAAGGCTGGAATTAATCCAAGGTGCAAATATTAATGTTGTATTTTCCTTCATGACAATAATATGTCCTAGATTTTTAATTTCTATTTGGAAAAATTCACTCTTTTCGGGATTAGCATATAATTGATTGTCTTTTAACAACTTAAAAACTAAAGATAAATGTTCATAATGCTCATTCTCATTTTTATTGAAAACTAATATATCATCAAATAAAACTATGACACAATGTTGATGTTTCAGAAATATGCGATTCATCATGCGGCTGAATGTGGCTAGTGCATTAGTTAAACCAAAAGGCATGACCGGAAATTCATAGTGTCCAAATTGTGTTCTAAATGCAGTTTTGAATATATTAGATTTGTCCAATCTTACTTGATGATATCCAGATTTAAGATCTATCTTACTGAATATGGCAGATCCTTGTAGCTTATCCATAAGATCATCTACCCTAGGAATCGGATATCTATTCTTAACAGTAATTTTATTTAGGGTACGATAATCAATGCACATGCGATAAGTATTATTTTTCTTCTTCACTAATAAAACAGGTGCACCAAATGGAGAACTACTAGGTCTAATTAACCCTCTGTTAAGCAATTCCTCTATTTAATTTTGAATTTCTTTTTGTTCAATTTGGTTATGTCTATATGGTGCTTTACATGGTGGTTGTGTTCCAGGAATTAAATCTATTTTGTGATCTTCTGGACGTGAAGGTGGTAGTCCAGGTGGTAAATCAGTAGCAAAACAATCTTGAAATTGGGTAATAAATTGTGTATACCTAGGATGCATCTGTTTTTCTTTAGCTTGAAGTTCATTCACCCATATTAAATAGGATTTGCTACTTTTATGTAATGCACATTTAGCCTGAGTATGAGTAAGTAGTGGAAAATTATTAGAAGCGTGCATACCATGCAATGTGATTTGTTTTCCTTGAAAATAAATTTTAATTGAATGCGTGGAATAATCTATGTTAGGATTGTATTGATGACGCCAAGGCATTCCTAAGATAATGTCACTAGACTGCAAAGGTACAACTAAGAAATTTTTTCGTTCAGTATAATCACCAATTTTAATTTCTAAATTATGCACCTCTTGTGTTCCATTATATCTCGTACCTAGGAATGCAGCCTTGATGCGATAATGTGTAGAAACAGTTTGTAAATTCAATTCTTTGACTAATTTTGCAGAAATAAAGTCATGTGTGGTCCCATCATCATGTAAAATAGTCTTTTCTTTACCATGCACAAAACATTTCATTGTTAACAAAGAATGGGGAGTTAGCATACCTGGCAAAGTATCCGAAGTAGTACCAATGTCATCGTCATCTTCCGTAAAGCCTGGCATTTCCTCACATTCTTCTTCTTCTATTGCTCCCAGATAATTGATATGGACAGATGGCTTTTTGGATTGTCAATTGGCTGCTAGATGTCCAGGTTGATGGCATTTGTAACAAACTATGGGTTTGGCTTTGGATACATTATTGGTAATGGCAGGAAGTTTAGGAATGTTAGGATTTGACTGTGGGGATGGCTTAGGGTTTGGATTGGTGTTTGATGGCAAGGCAGGTGGTTGTGTCCAAGATTTACGGAATGAAGATGGAAGAAAACGACTTTAGTTGAATCTTCAAAAATTTGAATTGAATTGTTTGGAACCAAAGTTACCATTAGTTGGAAATTGTTGTGGTCGCTTGTCTCATCCGCGAATCTTGTCTTCAGTGTCATGGGCCAAGGAAATTGCATCTTCAAGAGTTGTTGGCTTGAACATATTGACTTCCGCATAGAAATGTCCAAGTAGGCCAGACATAAACTTGCGTTTATGAGTTGCTTCAGGTACATCTTTGAGCATTTGTAATTGCAGTAGGGCATTCTAGAAACGTTCAGTGTATTGGGAAATAGGTTCGCGATCCCTTTGTTGTAGAAGACCCCATTGCTTGATAGCTTTTTCGTGGAATTGAGGAGGAAGGAAATTCTGCAAAAAATTCTTTTGGAAAGTCTCCCAAGTAGTGGGGCAATCAATGCTCTTGCGGACTACAGTCCACCATAAGGGTGCTCGGTCAACTAAATGGTTAGTGACACATTTAATTTTGTCTTTCTCAGCATATGTTTCTTCATGGAAGCAATCATCAAATTGACTGATAAAAGCAAGTACAGTCTTTCCATCGTGTGATCCATTGAAAGTACGAAATTTGAAGTTTCTTTTACTTATCTTTGTTTCTTTGTGGATGGATTGGGCTTTAAGTGTTGCATCGATGGTATGTCGTATAAAATCTTTGGGTTGCGATCCATCTTGGTCGGTGGTAGATCATTGCAAATTGGCCAATTGAACTTGCAAAGCTTGTCGAGCTCTTCGTTCTTCTTCAAGCTGCATCATAATCAAATCCAACTTTTGCTCCATCGTTGGTTCGGGTAAATCACCTTCAGCCATAAACTTCCATGTTTTGTTCATTCATCCTGCAAAATTTCAAAAGACCTCACACACTTGAAATCTTGTTAGTGGGATGAGCGTAGCTCAAAGGCGGGTTTACAAGGCTTGTATATTTTGTTTGGCTTTTATGATATCTCTTCTCTACGATTGTGGTATTCGTTGTCACAACCGTCTTTCAAAAGAATAGTGTTGCGTATAGACTGCGTATGGCCTGTGTGTGAACTTCTGTTCTTGCTGAAACTAGTTCAGCAAGTCTGCAAGTGTGAATAGGGACTTCTCGAAGCTCCAAAACTAGTTCAGCTTACACACAGTATGAACGGCCGCCGCTATAAGAGTTGTTGGAGATGACTTATTAGACTTGGATGACTTGAAGAACTTGGAAACTTAAAGCTTTAAGCTTTATGATCTCTGCGTAATTTTCGTGGGCATGAGTATATTGACGCCATCGTCGATGACGACGGGCAGTACATACTGCCGCCGCAAGCGCAGTAATTCGATTAAGAAAGCTTTTTTATAAGCTTCGTATAAAGTAAAGCTTAATAAGCTTTTTGCTTAAGCTTGAAAGGTGTGAAGCTATGGAGGCTTATCTGTATATTCACGACTTGATGAAGGAGCTTGGTCGCCGGTCCTTCGCCTACAGAGGCTGGTCTCTCGCGATCAAAGAGTGCAGAAGGGGGTTCTTAACTGCCAGGAACACGCTGGTATCGACCATTCGCGACGAGATTGACTGTAGAGCTCGATCATTCCAGGATCTCTGCCTTCGCGCGAGATGGTAAGCGATTGGAAGTTCTCGATCTCAGCTTCGCTCTGATACCATTGGTGCACAGATCGGTCACCGTATGCGTGTAGTGAGCGTCAAAAGGTCCCCAAGAACAAAAGAACTCTACTTTTTACACAAAAACCAATAAAGGAAGCTTGAACGACATGAACAAGAGACCAATTGGGTGCAATCTCCCCCCATGCCTTTGTGAGCGCTCCACAACGCATGTATTTAATATATTATTCATCTTCAAGCTCAAATAATAGCCCAATTTACAAAATAGCACGCTTTAGCTTTTGAGTTTGCTTTTGTGCCAATAAAGAATTAAAGATAATGGGCGTCCAAGAAGTCAGGCGGTACCCAAATACAATGTCCAATACAAGTATTTAAATCATGCACCCATGCGCATACAAAAATAATAAATAAATATCAAGTACTATAATAAATAAGCGCGACAAAATATAGGCGTCATGCCTAAGATACGCGCCCATCAAAACTTGATGATAATTTGAATACACGCTATCCCCCAATGCTTCCCAATGCCACCGCTGCTCGCTTTACACATCAACTGAAGCATTCACAGTTGTTAGAAAAATAATACAATTAAACCGACAAAAGTGAATACCTAGCAGTCTTCAGCTACATAAATAAATTGGTTAGAAATCAATCCTAACCTTAATTTATTACGAGTGCGCACTCTAAACTCATAAATATTTATTAATTTAAATATGTATTTTATGGAATCACCTGCTATGGAATCACCCACTTACATATTAAATTAACAAAATGCCCGAAAAGGATAGGCGTCCCCATCGACTTCTCGCACAAAGAATCCACTTTGTGTATGAGCCCCGGTAATAATAACATTTTACGGAATCCACTGCAAAACCTCACGGAATCCACTGTGGAATATGCCTCCTGGCATCAAGGCACTCAAAACCTGTCTAACATACTTGATTCTCCCAAAAGCAACTTCGTTTCTAGTTAACTAGATGGTTGGCAAAACTAAGCCCCTGAAGATAGGTCAATGTTTTTCAAAGGTTTCATTAAAATTTCCTCTATCTCCTAACAAGATCAATTTCCGATTGACCATCGCAGAGTGCAATTAAATTTTTTCCATCCCTTGTTGAATCTTGTTAGATATGCTCAATGCCCTACCCTAGTAAGGTGCCACCAAAGTAAGGCCCCCATTACGAGGAGACATGTGTGAGCCCAAATATTGGTTGGGTCCTAACTTGCATGTTAGACAAGGTATATGTGACCAAATGCTACCTTGGCTTGATAGTAAATGAATTATTCCCTAGAATATTTATTGGCTAACTAGGGAAGGTTCATAATATAATCAAACAATCTGACCAAACCACCTTCTCGGGCTATAAAAGAAAGACCCTTCCAAAGCCATCATTAATATATATTTCACCTTGTTAGAGTTTTTCCAGCTAGGCCTTAAGCTTGTCGCCTATCATCTGACTAGATCCCCATCTAAGCTTCACAATGGAAGTGCATGGGTGGACAAAGCCATCTTTATATTTGTTTGTTTGAAATTAAAGATGTTTCTATTCTTCTCATATGTTTTGTGTACTTTCTATTCCTTATATATTTTTTGTTATATGACATGTAATTTTTACAAATCTTAGGCCATAAAGGCTAGCAGTGCCAGCACATTTTAGGTCCCATCAGTGGTGCGTTTTCCGGGAGCTGCCTATAAGTGGCGGTTTCCGAATGTAGGTTGTAAAGGGACCTAAGTTTAAAATTTCCATTAGTAGTGTGCTAAGCTGCCCATAAAATGGGGTCCATTCAAGGATGGAAAACCTTGGCTTTCCCTATACAAAACTTACTGATGGATTTAGTTAGTTATGTAGAGCATGATTCCTCTATAGAAGATAATTTAGGTGATGAGAAGAGTAACAAGTTAGTGGTTACCCCATCCTATAATGCGATGGCATGACCAAAATTTTTTGGGCATATTCTTTTTAGCCATTAATGCCCATGCGACTTCTGCAATATGCCTATTTTTTCTTTCTACAACCTCATTTTGCTGTGGGGTATACCTACAAGTAAATTGCCTCTTTATTCCATGAGTCCTCAAGAAGCCATTAAACTCATTAGAGAGGTACTCTCCCCCTCCATCTGATCTCAAGCACTTCACTTTGAAGCCTGTTTCTATTTCAACTGCTACCTTGAAAGATTTAAAGTGCTTAGCACTTTTATCTTTGACATTAGTGGATTTTGAGTGGAAGGGAGTTAGCATGGGCCTCTTAGAAGTGCTTGTTGCCTTTTGTGAGGTTAGATTGTCCCTTAGGTGTCTATCTGACTAAGCTAGATTGGCATTTAGATTACCTTATTCCAACCATTCGAGAAGTGGGGAATGGATTTCATTGGTCCAATTATCCCTATAGCTCAATACTCCCAAGCCAAGTACATCATTGTTACCACTAGCCCCAAAAATCAAGCTTTAGAAATATCAATCGAAACAGGGGAGGAAAAAAACTAAAAGGAAGAGTGCTCAATTCTTGAGTGCTCAAATGTTCTATTGACCCAAAGCTCAACCAAGAGTCCATGAGCAACTGCTCATAAGTGAGTTCCCGCCTAATGACTCTAAGATGATCACCACCACAAAACACGACAACAAAGTGTCAAGTTCACTTCAAACCTTGCAAACCAATCCTACCATACTAGCATGAAGTGTGATGCTTGTGCTCCTACTAAAGGTGCCCTACTTTGGTAAGCAAGCCATCGGTTGGGTCCAAACTTGCATTTGAATGCTGGTTGTGATTTAGGATTTGAGAGCCAAGCCATCTCTGACTTGAACGAAGAGCCCATGGTGAAGAAAACCATGCCTGCACCTATACTCAAGCATACTACTACCAACAATAGAGTGGTGGCACTAACTAAAAGGTCCCTTATGGCATGCCTTCAAACCACAAGAATGCGAAACCTAAATAGAAGGAGGAGGTAGCAACCCCCAAAGAGGAGGCCGCTCCAAAGAAATATATATGGGATTCTCTAAATCCTTATAGCCTATTAGTTGCTCCATATACACATCTTCTTGCAATTCACCATGCAAGAAAGCATTCTTTACTTTTTTTTGCAAACTC
Organism: Lygodium microphyllum; assembly: GCF_053477565.2. NCBI lineage: Eukaryota > Viridiplantae > Streptophyta > Polypodiopsida > Schizaeales > Lygodiaceae > Lygodium > Lygodium microphyllum. The sequence continues at coordinate 34,009,975 of NC_141139.1, forward strand.
CCCAACATTTGGCTTGCCCCAAAGAAAATACATATGTAACAATTGTCATCGTAGCAATTGGACCAAATGTTTATTTATAATCTATCCCACATGTTTGAGCATAGCCTTTTGCAACCACCCTAACCTTATATGTTATAGCATAACCATTTGCATTATGCTTAATTTTGTAGACCTACTTACAACCAATAGCTTTCTTTCCCTTAGGTACTAGATCCCAAGTCTTGTTGGCCTCTAATGCAACCATATCCTCATCCATTGTTGTATCCCAATAAGCATGACCAATAGCATCCTAAAAAAAAGTAGGTCAAATATCCTCAATCACCTTTACCATATAAGCATGATGGTGAGTTGCATTACCTTCAAAACCAAATCTTTTAATAGGGTATTTGACCCTGCTAGAACTGCATACCACTAGATCACTCAGTGGAGCCTTTATATTACCATGCACTATGTACACCTAGTGTCTTGACTAAAGGAATACCAAGCTCATCATCCAAACTCTCCAAACCACTAGAATCTCCATCAAACCCTAAATGACTAGTAGACTAATCATTACCATTTGACACTTTCTTTTTTCCTTGGTCTTTATCTCCAATACTAGTAGATGCACCTAAAGATATGGGAGTGCTCCTTAGTCTCTCAAACTAAGGACTAACTGTAAACGTAGTACAAGATAATGTTTCCAGTCCACTAAGACTCTGTAATTCTTTATTTTCTTTTTGTACATAACTATATGATCATCATTATCATCCAATGCATCACCATTGGATATATACCAACTACTCATCTCATAAAAAATAATATCCATGCTGATTTTGAACTCAGTTGTGACATGGTTGTAATAGCGATACCCATTTTTCTCTAAAGAGTATCCAATGAAAATACATTTGGTAGCCTTTGGATAAAGCTTCTTTCGCAGTTCATCGGGCACATGAACATATGCAATATAACCAAACACTTTTGAGTGTGACACATATTGGGCTTCTTACCTGTAAAGCATGAGGATCATTCCATGAACTATAGCTGTGGGAGTTTTGTTCATCATATAGGCAGTAGTATAAATAGCTTTAGACTAAAAATGTTTTGATAAATTATTTTCAACTATTAATGCAAGTGTAACTTCTACAATATGCCTATTTTTCTTTCTGCAATCTCATTTTACTGTGGAATATACCTACAAAGTAAACTGTCTCTTTATCCCATGAGTTCTCAAGAAGTCACAAAACTCCTTAGAGAGGTACTCTCCCTCTCCATCTAACCTCAAGTATAATTTTCAAGGCTGTTTCTATTTTAATAGTAGCCTTTAAAGTTTTGAAGTTCTCAAACATATCACTCTTTTCCTTTATGAAATAAACCAACATCTTTCTTAAATAATAATCAATAAACGTGACAAAATATTTGTTGCCACGAAGAGATATGTTCAATGTAGGCCCCCAAACATCTATATGAATAACACCAAGTATATTCATGCTCACATCTCTATCATGTGAAAAAAATTGTTTTATCTGCTTATCAAACTAACATGCTTCATACACTTTATGAAATTTTGCAACAAAAGCAAGCAACCCTGTAACCAACCACTCTTTGGATTGCATTAATTTCAACATTTGTACATTTGCATGTCTAATAGTTTTTGCCATATGTCAATGTCATTCAACTACTCCTTTTTCTTTAGTATACATAGCAGCATTCATAGTAGGAATTCTAGTATCTAAAATAAACATGCAGCCAACTCTACTTCTTGTTGTGAAACTTGCACTTATCATTAAAATCTTCCATAAAATAATCTCTTGTATTAAATCGAATCTGCAGCTCCTTGCTCTACCATTTGACCAATAGACACTAAATTCTTTGGAGATGGATATCACATGTAATATATAAAACAAAATCTTTGTCTTTGACCATCGTGCAAGGATAATAAAAAATTTTCAATGTGTAAAATTGGATGGTATAAATCCTTACATGTCTATGCATAACTTGGATTTTGTAAATTGTGTATCTCTCAAAATCATTCAATATAGTTGGTCATATGATTAGATGCAGCTGAATCAATGTATCATACATTGTCATGTGTCCCCTTTCTTGTAATAGTATTTATCATATACTGCAACAAAAAGATGCTCATTTTTGTCTTCATTCCGTCATGAAGATGATGCATTGTTTCATTTTTGCAATTTACCATTGTGGATATAATCCTTCTTAGCATAACAATGGACTGCAATATGACCTATTTTGGGACAATAATGATAAACAATACCAGAATTGCTAGAACCTCTATTCTACATTGCATCTCTTCCTCTAGAGCTCCCCCTACCTCTACACTTGCAACAACCTCCTAAAACCTGCATGCCACCAAATTGTTGATTTAACTAGTTTTGCTAGTTATCACATACATGTCCCACACAACAATCTCTTGAAGAGAACCTATCATGTCCCCTTCCTTAACTGGGGTAGAAGGCTTGGATCTATTTACCACAATTTTTAATGATTCACCCTACATGTCGATTTTTTTAGTGATGATCATGAGAGAGTCCAAATCATTAAAATCTGAAAATGGCTTATATACATACATAGAAGTAATAAACAATTTTCAAGCCTTTTCATTATTAAGGCCACCCAAAATAGATGATATCAAATCATCATCGCCAAGCATTGCATCAATCACTACAAAGCATCTGTGTCTTTGTATTAATGGGAAACGTATTCTTAAATGTGGTTCATGCTGCATATGAAATTTTTACATTTTTAATATATACTAGTATAGTGTTATCAATGATTGTAGATAGCTAGTACATCATCTTTTTGTTTTTTGCATTTAATTCTTTTCATATCTTTAATTCATCTGTAATCGTAGAGTCACTCAGCTCTAGCTCTTTTTTTCACGTGAAACAAACTCAAAGAAACATTTTTTAATAAGGAAGTTTGTAACATGGAACTTCCTTGATAGATAGTTGTTCTTGTCCAGTTTCTCGATTATGGGTTTCCATTGTTCTCTATCATTATCAAAATATTAATACAAAACAACAAGCAAGTCTTCTACAACCTTTCACAACAAGTGTACAACATTACACCAATCGGCCTTTTTCACAGATGGCTGCTCAACAATACATGCAATTTGCAACATATTTGTAGATAAACTTGTATTTGCATCGTGGAAAATATCTCACAACTTAAAATTTTGAAATATGTAACATGTACATCCACTTTCGATCGATACAATCAAAATCATAGTATATCCTAAATCTGATGACCACAACCTTGCAAGTTTAAAATGAGATCCAAAACAGCCTCAAGTGGCCAAAACAATAGCAGAACAACTTGAAGAGTGAATCTGCAAAATATGTAGTGCTCTTCTCATACACTAAATCTCACAAAAATATGAGCTTTTTACTCTGCCTTGCTTCATGTGCCTCCACAAGCAGTATCTAAGAGAAAGAGTATGAGAATATGAGAGTTTCTTACATGTTGCTTGCTTGCTTGAATCCTTGCTTCTTCTCCTTCACTTCAACCTCCAAAACTAGCCTCTACCAATGGTGCAAATTTGATACCATGTCATGAGTCACATGATGGGGGGACTTGCTTAAGTTGCTATGCCAAACACACACCATACACAGAAGAAAACGTTTACTCAAGAGCATAGGAAGAAAGATAGAAGGAAAAATATTTTTTGCTAGTTTTTTCTTCTTCTTTCACACACTCTTCAATATATACAAAGTATAGATAAGGTAAAACATAAAAGAAAGTAGGCTAGTAAGTTAAAAAGTGCATAAATTTTTTTACTAAACAACCAACACTATAACTATGCTAGTTGTAGATAAGTATAACAAACCAAATATAATAAGTGATAAGTCAATGGCTATGTAAAATTCCTAATTACCACTGACATGCTAAGTATAGACATGTGGGCCCATCTAACTAGGTAGTCTATTATCAATGTTCGCATATGTGTTGAGCTTGTCATCTCAACAAATCTCACACTCACTCTCTTCCTCTCCTTCACTCTTCCACAATCATGAAAACAGAAGTAAGAACAAAGGGTCCCAAAGTTTGTACACACATGAATGACCTCTTTGTTCAAATGTTCACTTTTTATATATGGACCAAGATTTTAGGATTTACCCCAAAAGGTAGGCATGCTACCCATTTCATGGTCTTTTTTTCGATCCTTGCAACAATGAATATTTGTAATTAGAGACTTAATATGGAGTCTATTATGAAAAGTCATTACAATTTGCACATGAGTGAGCCTAACTCTTAGGGTTATAATTGAATACAATGTCTTTGAAAATATAAATACAAGTATTTCCATTGGATGTAATTCTTGTACTTGTATATGCAAAATTTAGCTCTCACATTATTGTGCTTCTCGTATTCTTCTTTTTTGCTCCAAGATGGGGTTTATAGTATCCCCCCTTCTAGATGGATACCAGTCCCATGGCATGCAACAATGTAGAACTTCATGCAAGAATGATTATGAAAAGATGGTCCTTCTAGAGAAGTGATTATGAAGAGATGGTCCATCTCTAGAAGTGGTTTTCTTTCCTAATGGTGGTGTGAAGTTGTTGTTATTACAACTTTGGTGATGGTAACCTAAGGAGGTGGATGACAGTTCCACGAATGTAGGGTTGTTTGTAGAGAATAGGTGGCCACTAATATTGGGTGCTTCTTCAGTCATGATGAGAAAATACCAAATCACTTTAGAGAATTTTTACCTATCTATCTTGAGTCCTTAGCCATTTCGCATTCCCAAACTGCAAAGTAGACAATAACCAAACCTTATGCTACTTGGGAGGATCCCACACTCTAAACTCTAAACTCTAAACCCAAAATCTAAATCTCCATTGAAGAGAATATATGTACATATATGATAGCTCCAAATGGAAAGCCCTTATGGAGATGTAAGAAGGCCAAAGATCTTGTAGGGAAGAATTGCTTGTACATGGATCAAGTGGTTGATTAATGAGTATGCAAGTTCTTGAATATTCCCCCTTGTCTTTTTTATAAGAGGAGCATTGTTGCTTTCCATGAACTTAATGATGGGTCTTTGAACACTCTCTTGTTCATTTAAGAGGTTCAACCATATAGTATGATGGCCACCTCTTACCTAGCCTTTCACATGCATCAAGAATACTTAGATCTACTTGTAGTGAGCTTATGTGGCCTTCCTTCAAGAATGAAGGATACTCCTACAAAGCTCCATGATCCAAAAATGTGCGCCTTTTATTCTCAACCCTCTACATCCTTTTCATGCAAGGAAGAAGCTTGAGCATAGACAATAGAAAGAGCTAATAGAAAGAAGAAGGAGGCTTCACCCAATGGTCTCTCACCTTCACTCATGCATGTAGTCTCTCTTAACTCTCTCACTCTTGTTGTCTCCCTCTCAAAAATGAAAAGCAAGAAGGTAACAACTTAAATTAGCTAAATAGCATGTTCTATTCTTCCTCATCCTTTAAATAGAAGAAAATTTGGGTTAGGGTTTTCCATCCCCCTTAGGCATCTTGCCCCTTTTGGGGTCCTTTTAGGCAATCATGGCTCTTTACATATAACCAAAAAAATAACCTAGACACGTGATGCAAGTTGCCAAGTACAATTTGCATGGGACGAGAGCTCAGGTCTTATAAAGATAACATCAATAAGTGTTATAAGAATCAGTACTTTTTCAAAATTTGTAGGCCTTTTTCTTATATTTTTCTTATAGTTAACACTTACCCCCTCCCAAACAAATGCTAATCTCATGGCACTTTCAACAAATGGATGATGCTGCTACTAATGAAAGACTATGGGACATTTGATGAGAAAAATGACAAGGATGGATAGTGTGGTGTGACAAAAGAGGTGTGGATGGAAAGGTAAAGGGGACTTTCAGACTCAAAGCATATTAGGTCAACTTGAACAGGAAGGAAGAAAAATGACAAGGATGGATAGTGTGGTGTGGCAAAAGAGGTGTGGATGGAAAGGTAAAGGGGACTTTCAGACTCAAAGCATATTAGGTCAACTTGAAGAGGAAGGAAGAGGTGATGGCCAATGCCAAAGGGGTCGTGATAGATGTGGGCCATCAATGTTGATGAGACTTGAGGAGGTCGATTGTACCTATTATCATTTGTGCTCTTTCTAAGAGGTGTATCTACCAACTTGTGCTCTTTCTTAGGGGTGTGTCTACCCACTCATGCAGAGACTATGTACTCATGCATGTGTAAGTGGGAGTTGTGTAAAATTCCAAGTAAACTTGGAATATTGTCCCACACTCGAGGACTCAATTGGGTAGTGAAAGAATGTGGTATGGTGCTATCCTTAGGGTGATAGATCATCCAAGCAAGCCTAGGATGTCACACTCTTGCAATGCCCTAAGGTTGTTTTGCGGAATGTTATCCCACACTTGAGGAATCAGTTGGGTGGTAAAAGAATGTCATATGGTGCTATCCTTAGGATAATAGGTCATCCAAGCAATCCTAAGATGTCCTGATGGCCCGACGGTTGTAATGTGGAGGAGGGGCTAGGGTGTTGCCCTAGGTGTAGTGAATGTGCATGTCCTTTTCTATTTTTCTTTTCCTCTCTTTATTCTTTATTTTATCTATTTTTTGAATAAATAATTATACATCATATGATAGTGGATAAGATAGGAAAGAGATTACTTAGGAAGTGGATTGAGCATATGCTGAAGACAATCTTTATTGACAAGGTACTCCTTGATGTGCTCCTATGATTACAATGATGCCTTTGGGTAAAAAGTATGTATATCTATGGTGAAAATAGTATCAACCATGTCATCTAGTGTAACACAGTATGATAGGTTGACAGTATTAGAGTGCCATAAGCTACTATCCAATGCATAATAGGATTGGCTACTTAAATCCACTCTCCTCATTGTCCTTGAAATAAAATTTCAAGACAGGGATATTTTGATATTTTTGCACTATCTTCTCTACATTTTCTTCTGTTTCCTATGCTAGGATTTCAAGGAGAATCAGATGCTCTATTACTCTTGTTGATGGTGGCTAATCTCATAAAGTTTGGATCATGGCCATGTAGGCCTCCTTTTGCTTTGGTTTTCCTCTTTATCTGTTGGGTGCTTTTGTGCCTCCTTTGTGTCAATATTTGATAAGTTTGGCATATCCATGGAAGGTATCATGACTATGGGTGGCTCTAAGGCGATGAGAGAGGTCAATCAGGGTATTTTAGATTTTCTTAGACCTAATTCTTTGAAATCACACTCATCATAGCCTTTTTGTCTCAACTACCAGATCAAGTCTTCCTTGGTTGGCCCTTTTATTATTAGATTGATCCTTGAGACATTTTTCAAGCTTTAAGTTCTTCTAGATTTTCATATTGAGGCATGTGGGCTAACATAATAGCTTCCCTAAATAGCTCTTGCTGCTTGACCATGACCAATATGTAGGTTCCAATTGGACTTTGTGTTGGATTTTACTATACAAGGTCAATCCTAGGTCATTATAGAGCTTTATCAGGGTCATCTTAGATCCTTTGTGTGCCATTTTCTATTGTCCTTATGGTCCTTGATAAGTTGATGGAGATGGTCTCTTGCAAACTTGCATAGGAGACACTCCATTGGTCGTATATCCTACTAATGCTCTAGATGTGACACTTTCAACGTGTCATGAAAGGTCAACTCAATACTGTGTCTTATGGGGTTTTTCTAAAGAAGATCATTCAATTGGCACCTCCCCCAAGTGGCATTATTGTGCCTAATCCTGTTCCACTTCCACAACAGTCTTCTCCTTCTATTCCTTCTCCTCCTATGGAAGTCGATTCAAATTTAGTAGATGTACCCCTTGTCAGAATCATTTGAAAGAAGCATCACACACATGGTCCTTCCTCTCCCTATTCCAACCCCTATGGTACAGATTCTGATACATGAGGTGTTTGGTAACTCCCTTCCCTCATTCTTGTCTTGTACCAACCTCTTTGAAGTGAAATGGGAAGGACACTCGGATCCATAGATTCCTCCTTCCTTGCAAATAGTACTTTCTAGATCTATGCTTTCATAGCTAGTTCTGGTGTTCATTCTACTTTGGAGACTTCCATGACTTCCTGTCTTTAGAAAATCTATACAGGAGTGTATACCTCATTGCAAGGCAAGGTGGATTCTTTGACCAGTTAGCTTAGCAAAACTATGGAGGATTTATCTTCTAAAAAGATTGCTTTGAGTGATATCCATACACAAATGACTACAGCTATAGCTTGATGGATTCATAGAAGGCTATGATTAAGGAGTTAGAAGCTAGTTGTTACTTTAGAGGAAGAGAATGTATCCTTAACCAAGGAGAAAAATGTCACTCTCGAGGAAATGATATAATTAGGTCGTAATCTTGATATATGTGAGGGCCACAAGTGATAAAAGAAATTTATTGAAGAACTTAATCAAAAAGTTGCTACTTTTTCTGTTCCTCCTCCAACCTTGGTGATGTCTTCTTTGTTGTCTTCTAAGGAAGAGCTAGATCATTTGCAACATAAGGCTAAACTGTGTGATGGGTTTTTTGCCAAGGTAGAGTGCCTTTAGCAGCGCATGAATCGTTGTTAGGAAGATTTTGTCCACTATGTTGAATTGGTGTCACCTCCATCATCCTTCTGATTCAGTATCAACAACAATGCTTTGCATTGTATATTTCCTTGAGTAATGTGGACTTATGACCCCTAGAGGATGGGTTCTAGAACATGTGGTTTGCAAATTTACTCAAAGTAGTGTTTGATAGATTTGTTGATTAGTTAATCTCTCATGAAGATCAATTATTATCTTTTATGTATCTTCGAGGAGATCTGCACATCCCTGATGAGGACATGAATTTGTATGTAGGAGATGTGATTTTGCAGGCAGTCATGTATGCCCATTCTGCTGAAATGAATTTGGTTGATGGCTTGAAAAATTGTCATAGAGCTTCATATCTCCACTGAGAATCATCATGAAATTCCAAAACATAATCAATATCATCCAAAACACTCTCAAATACTTCCATTATCAGCCATACATTACTCTAAATCCATCAAAAATCAATCATTCAAACCTCAAAAACAACAAAAATCAATCAAAAATTAAGTCTTTTTCCACTCTCAACATATCCCCACACTTAGAAAGGAAGCGTCCTTGTGACCTAAGGAAAAGAAGAATATAAGTTCATTAAAGAGCTCTCTTTCATAGGATCTTCAACAATCTCGCTAAACCACGACCCCAACTTATTACCTGTATCTGATAGAAAAATACTACTAAAGGAAAACTTCGTTATTCATAAACTCATCTGATAATCGTTTAAAAAGTCATAACAAATTTGTAAAGGATATAAGAGGTTTTTCTTTAGCTTTTCACAATAGGCTTTCCATCCACCATCACCATCAATAGTTTGAAAAGAGCTCTCGAACAAATTATTCTCAATCAGCACAACTCATCACATACAATCATTACAATACACGCACAAACACTAATATAACCATTTGAATGACACCTCCAAAAAGAGAGATATATATAATTAAGAATCATCCAAAATACATTACAAAGGCATCAATGAAGATGATCCCTTTTGAAGGCTTGGTGGTTTTGAAAACGATCCATGGAAAAGGATTCATCTACAAATGTCTTTGGAGGATTTTGAAAGAACTGCAGGCAGCACATCCTTTCTAGCAAAACCAGGTATCTGCTAGGTAGACATAGGGCATGAAAATACAGGACATCCAACTGCTGGCAGTCAATGTTCACATTGACATTTATACAAAGCTTTGGAACGGCCTTTTGATCATTATGGGAATGCCTATGCATGTATGCTAGATACCAAGCAAAATGAGCTGTCAATCTCACTGAAGGATCTAGAGATTGTGAATATTGGTGAGCAAAATGAAGGTAGTTCTGGTATGCTTGACTGGTAGTTGTCCAATCCCCTGGAATTATTGGCCAGTTTATCTGTGGTCCTATAAGAGAATCAGTCAAGCTCCATCCTCTTCTTCTGGGAATCTACTGATCAAATCCTTCGTATTCACTAACCAACTGAGGGGGTTGAGAAATAGAAGCGGCAAGAGATGGAAGTGGAATAAGTAAAAGAGGATGAAGAGATAGGTAGGAAAAATCATAAAAGGAGGAATAAGATAAAGAAGGAGTGGCTGAAAATTTAAGGGAATCAGTTAGGAAAGGTGTTAATTGATAAATGGGAAAAGTAGAAGGTATATGGATAGATGGAGAAGGGCATGGTGGAGAAGGGGAAAATACTATATCTTCGATAAAAGAATAATAGGTAAATATGGAAATTTGAGGAAAAGATTGAGGTTGGAAAAGAAGAGGTAAGATAGCTGCTGAATTGGTTTGATAAAGGGAAAGATAGGTATCATAGTGATGAGCCATTTGTTGGTAGTACATTATGCTAGGAACAGAGGGACCTAAGACATATATTCTCTAGTAGGCATAAAAAAAGATTGAATCAAATGGATGGTTTTTGGAAAGGTAAGCTAAGAGATCCACCCTCAGTTGGTTAGTGCTCTGTACATAGGTAGAAGCTGTGTTCTGACGTTGATTCAGGACCATAGAATCAATCATTGAGTGCCATGAATTGTCAGGGCAAGTAGCCACTTTTGAAGCATAACATTGGAACATGTCATCTATACGCAACTCCAAATAGTTGACATATAAGACAGCTTGCAAAACCACGTCCCCCACATACCAGGCCATATCTACTTCATCTGGAATCAACAGATCAGCTCGTAGATACATGTAAGGCAGAAACATGGTATTCGTCATCACAGAATCTTCAAACACCATACGGACCACTTCTGTCAGCAACTTAGGAGACCAAGCCTATCCTCTGGAAGAGGAAGATCCATCATTGAAAGATTTATATAAAAGGCCAACTTCTGCAATTGATAGTGGACAAAGAAAGAATGGTCCAGAGGAACATACTTCTGAAAGTGCTCAAACGTAGACCATAACAAATCCATCCTGGACTGCAATCTTTCCACTTTATCATGGAACAAAGGACACAATGTGGCCTGTCTCTGGAGAAATGCCAAGTCTTGCTTAGAGATAGAAGGAATCATAGGAACATTGGGGCTTGGAGGAACAGACCGTGGCTATGTCAGTTGGCCTTGCAACTGCTTGATTTGGGAAGCTTGTGATTCCATTGTGTCATGAGCAGTCTGTAAGGCTGAGAGTTTTGCATCTAAAAGAGTCTGAAATTGTTGAGCTTCTTTGGACATTCTCTCCTTCTCCTCTGAGACTTTAGTGACCTCTGACTGAGCTTCTATTAATAGAATCTTCAAAGAAGATATTTCTTCTCTCTGGGTCTCAATCATTTGGGTTTACTGCTCCATTTGCTTAAATAGATCTGCAAGTGTGTCTTTAGCAGAGGCTAACTCTAAGATTGCCTTATGCAACTTGTCTTTGGACTGCATCAGTTCTTCATAAAAAGAAGCATACATCTGTTGAGCACAAGCTGTCACTGAAAGTTCAATCAAACTCTGGATGTCTTTACAGAGGAATGGAATGGCATCTCCCGACACTAAATTGTTCAGGGAAGGGACTGATATGTCCAAAGAACCCTCTCTATGTGCTTTGAACAAATTGTTACATGTGAGGTAGGCAGGGAGGTCACTGCCAGATGTAGTAGGAATTGTGGCTGAAGGAAGAACTGAAGGAGTTTTATCTACCACACGCTTCAAGTGCTTTCGCTGAATGACCACTGGAGGAGGGGAATCAAGATCCTCTATATCAATATGTTCTGAGTCTTCTGAAAGGTGGAGGGGGAGGTACTGAATCAGATGGAGGAGGTAGTAGCACACCCTTCTTTAGATTGGAGTATGTCAAGAAAACATACAGGTAGGATCCATATGTGACATTTGTAACATTTCCTCTGGTTACTTTGACAAAATGTTGGTCCATCTTTGTAAGCAGGTAAGTACTCCAATCAATGGCCACCCCTTTTAACACCATCCTGGAAGCTGTGAAGAGCTCTTTGGACAAGTAATGGGATGGTGTTTTGGCAGGCATAAACCTGTCTTGGAGAAATTGGCAAACTAACTTCCAAAGAGGATCAGTGATAATGGAAAAAGATATGCCTGAAGTGTTTATCACTTTCTTGACATCCAGAATTTCCTTGGTCTGCTTCTGTAACAGCTTGAAAATCTCATCGTTGGAGAATAATTGTCTAGCTGTAACAAAGGGCTCTCCTTTGTAGGGAAGAGACAAAGCCTTCCCTAACCCTCGGGGTGTCAACACCATGGAAGCACCATGAACCAGGCCCGACTTCTTGTTGTATGATGCAAGGAACTCATCACACAGAGATGGATCATCTGTAATCAATGGGAACGAAGCAGCCATGAAAGTCCCAAGTCCTGCTTTCGCTATAGGCTCAAAAGCTAGTAGGGAAGAATAATCTCTACTAACCAGCAGGACATACTGGATAGGAGGAGGAGCGTGATGTGCCATTCAGATGGAAAAAATACACACCACAACACAGACAATCACAAAGAATGCTTGCAAAATAACCAAAGGGCTATCAAAAAGGAATCAATCAAAATAAGGACATACACAGACGTAACTAACCCAATAACCACCCCAAACAACCCACATTCTAGAAAACATTCAACATGACCTCTACACATATGCGACCAAAAACTTCATGCGATGCAACAAACAGGCACCCAAAACCCCGTATCAAGCAAGAAAGAAAGAAAAACTGCAAATCGTACCCGTAATCGTAACATATAAACAAACCATAATACCATAAAAATGTAAATCAGGACCTAACCATAACCTTGACTAACAATTTCAACTAAGAGGACTTTACGCGCCCATCCCACGAAGCGTGTTTATTAAAAAGGGAGAAAAAGTGTAGTGAGAAAAAATTGTTTTAATGAAGGGTTCATTTTAAGAAATTATTAACAATGGGTGACATTTTATTAGGTTATAAACCTTAATAAGAAAACGATGGTTCCTTCTTAAATATTTACTTACAAATTATTAGGGTGAACGGGTGCTTTATCGAAACCCGGACTACGATTCCCAGACTGGGGTCTCTAAATGCAAATTCATTAATTTAAAATTAATAGTAATGTGGAGCGCTGTTTTGCTAGCATGTGCTTTTTTATGACGGTTGGTTCATTTTTATTAAAAATTAAGGTGCCTCTTAAGTGCAGGTAGCGCGTGCAAAGTGAACGACTGGTTGATTTTTATTATTAAAAACTGTGTGTTTAGCACGAATGCGCGTGGAAAAGGTGGGTGAATATAGTTTGTTTTAGCAATTAATTGTGGTTAAGGGGTAATGAAAATAAATAAAGCTTACAAAATAAATACCTGGTAGGGGTGTGTATACAATAAACTGAAGGCGTTAGAGTAGTCCCCCAAATGCAATGAATCAAGTCAAACAAAAACAAACACCACAGATTGAAAAAAAATAAAGCATCTTAGTGTTTTTTAAAAATTCGGATTTGATTTTTATTTATTTATTTTACTACTTTAATTTAATTTTTTTGTGGTTAACAAAAAATATTTTAGGCGTGTTTGTATTTTGTATATTATTTGGGGTTTGGTTTATTTATTTTGTTATTTTTTTTCTTTTCTGTTTTTGTTTGCTAATAATTAAATCATGATATATGACACATGAATATGTTATGAAGTGGATGAGTGAATTTTCAGCCATCTTGCAAGTGTCAACAATATATGTTAATTCATCCATCATTTTCAGTTGAATTTTTTTTTTAGAATTTAAAATAATTTTTTATGAAGTGAAGTATTAAATTAGGGTTTTTGGCTTCAAATAATAATTTGCCATTTATGAAAGCACTTTTAATTGGAAAAGTAGTAGCAAAAGGGGCAAGGGGGTTTGTGATTTTTTTTTGAATTTATTTCTGAATTTTTACTAATTTCTAATGAATTTTACTCATTTTACATGTAATTTTGAAGTAATTTTTCGATTTTGAATTTTTTGCAATTTATTTTTCAAAAAATATTCACCTTAAAAATATTCCAAATAATTTCAATAATATTGGAAATTTTTTAGGATTTTTTTTTACAAATTTTGAAAATTTTAAATAAAATTTTGAAAATTTTATGTGTTTTATGTTTATTTTTATGTATTTTTATATATTTGCGGGTTGAAAAATAAAAGGCGGTACCCCGACTGTGTGTGAACAGTGAAGGATGAGTGCGTGTGAACGGTTGATTGCAATACTCCACCGCAATGACAAGTTGGAAGCACGTCCTCGCACGTGAACGCCCGCTAGCACACCCGTACACAACGGGAAAATAACGGAAGAGAAAATGCAGGAACGGGGGCTAACTAAGTAGATTAAGTGAATTAAGTTAGCTTAGGCTGAGAAAGTTGATTAAGTTAGTTTAGTTGAGTAAATCAATTAGGTGAGGTTAGGTTAGTTTGTTAAGCTAGTTTAGTTAGGTCAATATGGTTAGTTAGGTTAAGTTTGGTAAATTAGGTTAGGAGGGTTAGTCAGGTTAACTAGGTTCAGTAAGTCTAACTAGGGTTAGGGGTCTAACTAAAGGTAAGTTAATCTAACTAGGGTTAGGGAGACTAACAGTGGTTAGGTTAGACTAACTAGTGTTAAGTTAGGTAGGTTAATTAACTGTGGGTTAGGGTGAATTAATCATGGATGAGTTAAGTTAACTACAGTAAGGTTAATTAACTAGGGGTTAGGGTTAATTAACTGGGGGTAAGTTAAGTTAACTGGGGGTGAGGGTAAGCTAACTAGAGGTGAGTTAGTCTAACTAGGGGTTAGTTTAGACTAACTAGGGGTTAGTTAGTCTAATTATGGTTAACCAAGGTTAAATGAATTAACTAAGGGTCAGTTTAACTAAACTAAGGTTAGTTAAAAAATAACTAAGGTTAGGTTGATTGGAACTTAGTGGGGAGGAGGAGGAGGAGGAGGGAGAAGGAGGAGGAAAAGGTGGTGGAGGAGGAGGAGGAGGAAGAAGAAGGTGGTGATGGAGGAGGAGGAGGGAGAAGGAGGAGGAAAAGGTGGTGGTGGTGTGTGCGGCGGCCTCGGGCGGCGACGCCAGCATCGGCGGGTGGTGGCTTTGGCAGCCATGGCTACTTCGGCGGCGACGGCAGCAACGGTGCCAGGTGCCCCGGCGGACGGCAGCGTTGACGGGTGGCCGAGGGGGGGGAGAGAAGAAGGGGGAGAAGGAGGGACGAGAAGAAGGGGAAGAGAAAGGGGAAGGGCAAGAAGAAGGAGGGGAGAAGAAGGGGCAGGAAG
This sequence comes from Lygodium microphyllum, assembly GCF_053477565.2. Classification (NCBI taxonomy): domain Eukaryota; kingdom Viridiplantae; phylum Streptophyta; class Polypodiopsida; order Schizaeales; family Lygodiaceae; genus Lygodium; species Lygodium microphyllum. The sequence continues at coordinate 34,025,173 of NC_141139.1, forward strand.
AAGGACAGGGTGGGACGCGGGGACAACAACGGTCAAGCAGGTATGTTTTTTTTTTGTTTTTTTGTTTTTTTCTTTCTTTTTTTTGTTTAAATAAATTTTTCTTAATTTGGTTAATTTGTTTTGCATTTTCTATTTTTTTCTCTTTTTCTTGTGCTCTTTTGGTTTTTGTTTTTGTCTCTTTTTTGTGTTTTTTTTTGGATTTTTTTTCTTCTTCTTTGTTAAAAAAAAAACGTATTATTATTATTTGGTTTGAATGGTGATTATTAAGTAATGTTAGTTAATTTATATATATATATATATATATATATATATATTATGTATAGGTGGTTTGTGGTGTGTTTGATTTTGTTATTTGTTTGTTTGTTTTTTTAAAAAATACAAAGAAATTGAATAAGAATGTGCAAAAGAATGCACCCCCGTCCCGTGCACATGCGCGGGGTAGGAGTAAAAAAATTTGCAATGACAGGATCAAATGGAGCAGGGATGGTGATGTATGAACCATAGACTCCATGGGGCGTATCGAGGCGCATAAAACCAGAAACAAACATGTTTACGTGTGACACAAGAAACACGATCACATGGGAAAAAAGAATAAAAATTAATAAAATCCGAACTGTGCTTCAATTCAAAAATTCGTAAAAAGGAAAAATGTACCGGGAGATGAGAAAAAAGGATGGAAATATGCAACACGTGTTCCGGAGCAGAATCAGGGTGTTCACATGGGAAAAACGCAAAAAATAGACTTGAAAATACATACGGGTATTAATATCGGAAAATCCGTACATTGGAACGAAGTGTAAAAAGAAGGAAAATTGTGCAAAATAAGGTGTCAAACAACCCTATTATGGCAAAACACAATTCCGATTGAGATAGGATGCGTTCACATGGGAAAAACCCCAAAAAGGGCCTGAAAATGGACTCGAAAATTAATACGGGAAGAACCGTGTGCCAGAATAGAGGACAATAAAAAGAAAAAATGTCCAAAAGAAAGGGATTCACAAGACTAGAGCATCAAAACTCAGTTGGAAAGGAATTAGGAGGGGTTCACGTGGAAAAAACACGAAAAACACACCCGAAAACACTCAAAAAAATTAATAACTAAAAATTTGATAGTCGAAAGAGGGGAGAGGAAAAAGGAAAAAGTAGGGGAAAGGCTGATAGGACACGACTGTTAAATCAAAGTGGAATTCAATGCAAATAGGATAGGTTCACATGGAAAAATGGAAAAAATAGACACGAAAAGGACCCGAAAACCCGTAAAAATTAATAGCGGACCAACCATGCATCAAGATGACGTCGCGCTTGAGTGGTTTCCATGCATTGTAGGGCCATCTGCTATATCTCATCCAAGCATTCCAAGTGCAGGAGACGATGTTGAAGTGACTCATTATCTCCCATGCGTTCTTTAACTGCCACTCGCAAAGAGGGCAATTCTAGCTCAACAGGGAAGACAGCTTCTGTACCATACACTAGCTGTCATGTAGGGCCTTTATAAGTCTATCGTCCCAGTCGCGACGATGTGCGGCAATCGTTCTTGTTAGAATCGAGCAAATAATGCAATTGATGACTTCAACTTGGCCGTTGGCTCTGGGGTAATAAGGAGTGGACTTGCCATGGCGGATCTTATACAGTTCTGTAAGCTCCTCCATGATTTTGTTAAGGAAATGAGCACCTCTATCACTTACCAGCTCGAGGGGACTACCAAAACAGGTGATAATATTCTCGTACATGAACAGGGCTACGTTGTTACCATTATCCCGCTTCAGGGCTTTAGCTTCACACCACTTTGTGACATAATCCGTACATACTAAGATGTATCTGTTTTGCTTCCGTCTCGTAGGTGGATCAATGAGACCTACGAAATCAATCCCCCACTTCTCGAACAGATTTAGGGGAAGAATGGGTTGTAGTGGTATGGCACTTGTTTTGGTGGGTTTTCCCATTTGTTGACAAGCATCACATCTTTTACAGTAATCATGTACATCCTTGTGGAGGATCGGCCGCCAGTATCCTGCCAACAAAGCCTTCCTGGTTGTCTCTTCTCCTGCGAAGTGTCCACCACATGGTTCATCATGGCATGCTTTCAATACTATGCCGATTTCATCCCCTGCAACACATCTTCGCAGCACTTCATCTTTGCCTCTCTTGTACAGTGCACCACCTAGGTGTAGGGGACTGATTCTAGTAGAAGCTTCTTCTTCTCACGGCTTGAGATGCCAGGAGAATACTATTGAGTTGCTAGGATATTGGCTATGTCTGCATACCAAGGAGTAACTGTTTCAACTAAAAACAAGGAAGCATCAGGAAGGTCTGGATCATCCTATTCCTCTTCTTCTGGTTGAGGAATCCGTGATAGATGATCAGCTAGGACATGGGAACAGCCAGGCTTAGTGACCACTTCAAAGTCGAACTCCTGGAATAGTGGCAACCATCCCATCGGTCATCCTTTAACATCTACTTTGTTCATCAGGAAGGACAAAGCTTCATGATCCACATAGAACTTGAAATGCATTGACAATAAATAGTGTCGAAGCTTCTCTAGTGCAAACACCATTGCCAAGCACTCAAGCTCTATCACTGTATAGTTCCGTTCCCTTTCAGCGACCTTTCGGCTTGCATACTAAATTGGTTGATCTAATTTAGAGGGGCCCTTTTGACATAGGACAACACCTAGCCCTTTAACTGAAGCATCTATGTGCACATGGAACTCCTTCGTTCAGTCAGGAGGCTGTAAGATAAGTGCTTTGATAAGGCACTGTTTTAGCGTATTAAAGGCTTCTTCATAGTCATCAGTCCAAAGGAAATCCGCATCTTTCCTTAGGAGCTTGTGCAGAGGGGCTGCCTTGGTTGAAAAATATGCAATAAATCTTATGTAGTAGCCCACATGGCCCAGAAATCCTCTCAATTGCTTGAGGTTTTTTGGTGCTATCAAGGCCGCAATCTTTTCAATCTTCGTCGGGTCTGTTGCAATCCCTTGTGTAGAGACAATATGGTCTAGAAGAACTCCCGAGGAGACGCCAAAGACACATTTGTCCGGGTTGAGAGAAATCCCATACTCTCGGCATCTGTCAAAACATTGCTCTAGATGTCCCCAGTGCTCACGGATCAAGCTATAGACACAAAAGTCATCAAGATACACCTCGATGAAATCATGAAGATGATTCTGGAAGGTAGCCATCATTACTCGTTGGAAGGTGGTAGGAGCATTACAGAGCCCAAATGGCATCAGTCTATAGGCATAGGTCCCCCATTCTGTGATGAAGGTTGTTTTGGATTGGTCCTTTTCTGCAATTTGGACTTGGTTATATCCGCTGAATCCATCCAAGAGGAAATACAGCTCATGGCTTACCACTGTGTCCAGTAGTTGGTCTGTAAAATGGATAGGAAAATGATCCTTCTTCGTCTTCGAATTGAGCTTTCGAAAGTCGACACATATTCGAAGTTTCCCATTCTTTTTGGGTACTACGACAATGGGCGAAACCCATTCACTGTTAGCCACGGAATAAATGAACTCTGCTTCAAGAAGTTTCAATAATTCAGCCTTCACCAAAGCAGAATAATTAGGATTCATATGCCTTTGTCTTTGCCTTACAGGTTTGGCACCAAGCTCTAGGTTAACGTGATGTTGACATATTGTGGGATCAATCCCCTTTAGGTATTTGTATGACCAAGCAAACACATCTAAGTTCTCCTTTAGTAAGTCTCGCAAGACCACTAATTCTTCTTCTAGAAGATTGAGACCCACTTTTAGGTGACGTTTAGTACCATCAATATCCAAGAACGTTACTTGTCTTTCACCTTCCACTTCGCTGATGAATGTCCCACGGATTGCTTCTGGATAGAGGTCTAACTCTTTCAAGAGAGTAGTATCCTTGTCTGATGTTCCACTAGAGCCAGTATCCTCCTTCTGAATAGATGACTCATTTGTCTGTTGAGGTTGCTGAAAGGTATCAGCTTTGTTTGCTTCTGTATGAGTGGTGATTTCTTCTGGAATTAGGTATTCATCTTCAAAGGATGCGTCCAGGAATGTCACATAGGAAGGACCTTCTAGAGGTCGAGGCTTTGAGGGCTTTGGCTTCTGTTGACAAGGGGCATCATCATCATCTTTTCTCTAGACTAAACGGTCAGGGTGATAGGAGCCACTGGTGAACTTAATTTTTATGTTTTTAATGCATTGCCTATATAGATTTTGCATACTTTGTGGTCCATTGATCAACCCAAATGGAACAATGGTCATTCTCCAGCACCTTGAGATCTTCGGCTTCTGAGGTCTCTGTAGGGACATCAACAGGATCATCCACTATCAGAGAAAATTCTTCATTTGCACTTTCATAATCTGTTTCGTTTTCTTCCTCATCATTTTCATCCTCGTCCTCTAGAGGCTTTGTCTCTGCTTCTATAGAGGCTTTGTAGGAGAAGAATAGATCTTCTGCATCTGCATCTGCTTCTACTTCTGTCAAAGATTCTGACTCTGCTTCTGCCTCTGCCTCTGGTTCCGTGTCTGTTACTATCTCTGTATCCGCTTTGTCTTTGTTATGCCTCTGTTCTATATTTGCTATGTATCTGTACTGTATCCGCTCTGTCTCTGCTCTGTAACTGTTCTGTCTCTGCGACTATCATGTAACAGGGAGAATAGTACATCCATGCTTCTATTTCACTGTTAGAGGTGATTTTAGAAGTTAATTCTAGTTGAGGCAAGAGGTATTCTCTCATGGACAAGGATTTTACTTTCGTTGGCAGTTGGCTTATAGTGCCCACTGTTAGGGACTGTGCCTCTGTTTTCTTAGGAAAGATCTGCTTAAAAGCCTCTTCATCTCCTGATATACCATTTGTTACCTCGTTGGAGGAGTCAGTTATGACTTCGATGGATGTGGATCCATTGCCTTTTTGCAATCTATACAACTTCAACACCACTTTGTTAGGTCCTCTGCCTAGGGTTAGGGTTCCTTTGAACTAGTCCGTCCTGGCTCTTACTTCAAAAAGCCAAGGTCTTCCCAACAGCAGAGGGTATGAGGTCCCATAAGAATTTGGTTTGACCACCAGATATGTCAGCCAATAGTCTCTTCCTGCAAGGGTTGTTTTTACATATGGAAGGATGCCCAACTGTTTAATTCTGCTTTGGTCTGCCAATTTGATAAGCCACTATGTAGGTTGAATTCCTTGCAACCCTAAGTCCTTCATTGTCACATCTGTCATTATGTTTACTGATAAGCCTCCATAATCAATGCATCTGAAATAAAGCATCCTTATATCCATACACTAATCTTTGGGGTTTCAGGATCTAGGAAGGCATTAGCCACATCTACTTCCTTTATAGGCTCTGGGGCCTTATTGGTCTTGGTCGCTATTGAAGGAGTCCACGTCTTCTTGTCAAGATGCTTTTGAATTTCTTTCGGCAGAGCTGGGAGACAACATCAACAACTGCCGAAATGTTAAGTTTGGTTTAAAAGTGTCTAGGTCTTTGACCAAGTCATAATCTTTGATAGGATCCATAGGCTTCTCCAGCCTGTTGGGGAATGGGGCTATACCCATTTTTATCTTTCCTTTTTCTTCTAATAATTGCAGCATCGGCACTTCTTCTGTTTTTGGAAGTGCTTTTGTATCATCTATCTCCTGGACCTCTGGTCCTGTCTCTGGGACTGTCTCTATGACTCTCTGTGGCACTACAGTGCTCTGTACTGCATTGTTCTGTTCTGCACTGCTCTTTCCCTCTGTGGGTAGGTTGAACTTCACAGTCTTGGTAGGAGAAATATTTTTGTTTTGAACATCTGGTTTCTTCTTCTTGGTGCGCGTAACAGCAGCAAATTCCAACTCTACCAAATTGGAGGCAAGCTCTTGTACCTTTTGTTGGCTATCAGTGCCATTGGCCTTTACAGGGGCTGGACTTGGACAGTCCTTTGCAGTGTGGCTTTCTCCTTTGCATCGATTGCATAAGGGCTTGTAATCCACAGATCGTCTAGGGTTTGGACAATTCGGGGAGATATGTCCCTTTTCTCTACACCTATAACATTCCACCTCTGATCTCTAACCACCGCCAGACTTTCGTCCTTTGTAACTTTGAGAGGGAAACCTCCTTGGCTCGAAATTAGGGCCAAAATCCCTAGGCTTTGGTCCAATATCCTGTGTTGTCATTTTGGATTCCAGTAAGTTGAATCTTGCATTTTCATCCTTTTGTCTTCGTTCATGCATCTCTTTTAGAGAGCAAATATCCTCTGTATGGTTCTTCCACAAACAGTAAGAACAGAAGGCTCCAGGAATGGTTGGTTTTCGAGTACATTCAGTGGCTAAATGTCCCACTTGATGACACTTTCTGCACCATGTATTAGAGCACATCACATCTCTTCTAGCTTCCACAGGAGTGAATATATTGGCGGTATTCACCTTCAGCATTTGTAGCTGCTCTGTAATCACATCTAGAAGCTCTTTCTTGATACTTGCAACTAAGTTGGATAAGTAGACCTTCAGATTTTTACCTCTTGAAGTACTTGTAGGAGGGTTTTGGGAAGCTTATGTAATTATTGCATACACTGGTTGGGTCAATCCAGAGGGTCCTCTATTCTGGTTCTGATTCAGAGCTCCTGTTGAGACTTGGGGTTGATTCCAGTTGGTAGGGTTCCATTGTTGTTGAGTCGCCATTGGAGGAACTATTTGAGGCCACTGTTGTTGTGGTTGAACCATCATTTGAGGCACTCTCGTCCGCGGTGATCACACTGGATTAGGTGCATTATACTGCGGCACTATTTGCATCTGGGGATAGGGGTAGGGATGTAAACGCCCCGAACAACGTAGTATGCTTAACAATTATGATATTCGCTTGTTTTCGAGATTTAATATAAAAGAGAATGAACACTTAAAGCTGAAAATGAAAATTACTCACAAAATTACAGCCATGAAAATGTAAAAGTAATGGAGACAAAATTGAGGGTTGAAGATGGGCAAACCACCCCCCCCCCCCCCCCCCCCCCCCCCCCCCCCCCGAAGGAATGTATTTCTGCTCAACCCAAGTCCTTTAGGGAAGAGCTCAGTTACAATCAACCTGAGAGTGAGAAGAAGTAATTCTCAGTCTCACAAGATCATGCAAATATGTACAAACACACATACATTATCTATTATGCAATGATAAGAACTGATTTCTTTACAGTATGAGAGAAGAAAAAGGGGAAATCAACCTTTCTCCATCGTTGATCAGCAGTACATGGAGAGGGCTTGCTTCTTGTTGCTAAAATGGAAGAAAGAGCTTGAGAAGGAGGTGCTGTAATGAATTTACAGGCTTGCTGTCCTATAAAACAACAGTGTGATAGAAGAGGGAATATGGAGGAATTTGATAATGGAGAAGTGGGGGATGATGATGGGGATGGATGGGGCCAGTTTCTGGCTATCTGTGGGTGCTGTACATGAGTTTATAGAAAAGAAAAATGATGTTGAATGAAGAAAAACGAGCTCTTATTTATAGGAGAGGGGAGAGTTAGTACAAAAGGGGAAAGTGGAGTAGCACAAGACAAGTGTCCAGCCACATGTCATGAGATGTGACAAGTGGTGGGACACTTGGAAACTTGTGTGACAAGTGTCTTGACACTTGTCTCTTCTCTATGGCCTTCCTTTTTGGGTTGAATACTGTCAAGAATAGAAACAATCAAATTTAGTAAGCACAGTCAGAGTACATAACTTACTATTTTTAGAATGACATCCCTATTTTTTAGGACTAGCATTTTTAGGCTAATTCGAGGCTCCTAAAATTTAGGGATCTCCTAAAATTTAGGGACCCCCTCAATATGGGTGTCATATGAAAGCTTTTTCCATGTACATCGCAAAAATGGTATCCGAATCTTCATGTGACTTTTCCTATGCAAAGAAATGTGCATTTCAAGCTTTCAGCCCACACATGCACATTATACAAGCATTTCATGATCATGCCATCTTGTTGATTGTAACTGTTTGTTTTGGTGGATCTAGCCCACACTTCAAGGCATCAATCCTTTCTGTGTGTGAGTCTAACCCTGATATGCGTGAGTTCTAGTCACAGGCGCCCAATTGGGCCATATAGGTGGAAGTGTGAACTATCTTTTCTCTAACCCACCGCGTGGGTCCACCATAAACTGTGACCACTCATAAGTGGCCAACTCCAATGCACTTTTCTTTATATCTAATTAGTGCAAAGGAAATAAATTTAATAAATCATTATATAGACAAATTAATGAAAAAGGATACAAATTCTGTTTCTATAGAGTTGTGACAAGGGAACTGTCCATGGGACGGAAATTTGGTGGGTATACCATTCCTGCATGGGAGGAGGTAAGACTCCTCTTCCTGGAGTCATTGACAACCTTGCTTCAACTTCGTCATACAATCTTGCACCTTCCATTGCAGCTTGCAGATTGACTGGTCTTCTCAATTTCACAAACTTGCAAACTTTTGGTTGTAGACCCCCTGAGAAACACTCCTTTCTGGATTTCTTCGTCCAAATGATGGTTAGTCCATCTCTTTAGGATGGATTCCATTCGCGAGACATAAGCTTCTACTCTTTCTCCAGAGGACTGACTTAGGTTCATAAACTCCTCTCGCATACGCTCTTCAAAACTTCACGCTTGAATTTAGTGAGGAAGGGCAACTTCAGGTCGTCCCATGTGCCAAAAGTTCCTACTGCTTGTGTCTGATACTATTGAAACGCCGCGCCTTTGAAAGTGGCGGGGAATATTGCTAACCAATGCTCAGGGGTTCTGGCATTGTTAGCCACACATACTACCATGAACTGTGCTACATGAAGATCAGGGTCTTCATTGTACTCTCCCTTAAAAACTGGCAATGGGACTACATTTGTTGGCCTGTCATCAATATTTCCAGGACGAATCTGACTAGGAAGGGGACCTTGAGTCGCCATGGGGACTTTTGTAAAGAGTGCTTTTAGGGCGTCAAAGGAGGCTTTTGCTGCAAGCTCATTCTCAGCTTTGATTTTTGCATTCTCTCTTCTCACGTACCTTTGGATTCGTTCTAACACTTGCCTCTTTATTGTGTCATTCATCAGGGGGTTGGCTCCAACCATTTGGTTTGCACTCAACAAGATAGTATCAGAGATGACTTCAGTCTATGGAGGATTATCTGGCCAACATCTCTCTACTTCCTTCTTTTCAACATCTCTGAATTCGGCTTTCAAACCACTACAGAGGGGAAGCTATTCTATTCTGAAAGTATCAAGACTCATTCTTCTTAGGATCGTTGTTGTGTCATTATAATAATGCCAGCTTCTAAGGGTTTCAACAATATATGTTGTGAAAAACACTCTGTCTACCAACTTCTAGTGGGTTGCTAATTGGACAAACAGAAGATTGTCAGTGCACCAAGCATCCCATGTATCTTGCTGTTGAGCATCCATGAACAAATTCCAACTCTTTTCCTTCTTGTTTTCGTGAACCTCCACCCACAGACCACGACTCCTGAAGTTTCTTCACAATCTCCCACTTGATGATGTCTGGAAATTTCTCAATGAATTCCAAATCTTCCACGGATGGTCATTCTCTCTATTTCTGCTCTAACAGTTTGCCACCAAGATGCAAGTTTTTGCTGCTTCAACAGGAAGAGGAAACAGTCCACCACATAGAGCATGCATCATAATGGTGATATGTTTCTGCCATTGTGGGATGAATTTCTTGTGGAAAGTGGCTTTGATAATGAGAATTTCCAACTCTTCAATGTAAGAAGGAACTTTGCAAACATCCATTGAATTCTGCTCTTCTTGGCAATGCCATTTCCTTCATTTTCAGCCTCTTTTGGTGCTTGTTGATGGCAAGTTTCCCTGGTTGCGCACAAAAAACATGGAGTCCCAAGAGGAACATCAAGGAAAAGGGGATTCTATTGCAAGAAAATATATCTTGTAACATCAACAAAATTTTATTTCATTCTTTTGATCATCAAAACAAAGAAAACAACAAATCTTCACGCAGCATCATAGTAGATTTCACCCACGGATTTGATAGAATCAACCATAATCTTCAACATCTTCATAGAATAATTCAATATAAAAAGGAACATAGAAGAATACACTATCTTTGAATGGAAATCAATCACATAGTATTCATCTTCAATGTCTTCATAGTTCTCTCTCTCAATCTCTCATATACAGTTACACTATTTTGATAGATTTGGCTATCTCTAGCTCTCTCTCTCTCTCTCTCTCTCTCTCAATAGTACATCATCTCCTCACTATAATACTCTCATAATAACTCTTAATAATCCTTCTTAGGTCATGTATGCACCTCCCAAGAGGTATGTCTGATATGAAGAGTCAACAGAGCCACTACAGTGTCTTTTCACAGCTCACTACTGTCACTGTCACTTCAGTCTTCTCTTCAGTCTTCGGCAGCTGCTTCTTCCATTTGTTTTAGCTCTTTTGAACTTAGATTCATCCTTTACAAAAGTTAGAAAACTTTCCCAAAGTCACACATACATTCTATAGAATACTTACAGAAGGTCTACAGAACAGTTACAGTACAGTACCAAAGTAGCTACAGTACAGTTACAGTACAGAGACAGAGCAGAGACAGAGGCTCTAACAGAGGGTTACAGAAGGTCATCAGAACCTCATAACTCATACTTAAACCATTCCATACTATCAAAAAATATTCAATAGGCTTTCAAAAGATCTCAATATTTATCAATCATCAATTCATGCTTCATACAGAAGACAATCAAGAACAAAACAGAAGCTATACAGAACCAATCAAAACCTATCAGAACATCATAGAGCATATCTCCACTGAGAATCATCATGAACTTCCAAAACATAATCAATATAATCCAAAACACTCTCAAATACTTCCATTATCAACCATACATCACTCTAAATCCATCAAAAATCAATCATTCAGACCTTAAAAACAACAAATATCAGTCAAAAATTCAGTCTTTTTCCACTCTCAACACTTGCTCCATCTAAGTGTGACTTGCATGGCTTTTACATGAATTGGCTTTTCACACTAACTGAGTAGCTCAAGTATGGTCTTATTATGGTTAATAAATCAAACTACTAACCATCTTCTTGAACATAATAATATCCTCAACATACTATCCATCATAAACTATCTTTGCTTCGGTCCAATGGTGTATCAATTGGTTTACATGATGTCATCCCATACTTCTCCAATATTTACAAGGAATTTTGCCTTTGCGCCAATCAGATTCCATGTGGTGTATCAATCACTTTAATGCCCAAAAAATACCTCAATGATCCAAGATCTTTGGTATCAAACCCCTTAAGATTAGGCATAGAACTAGCTCTCATTGAATTAGAAGTATTTTACTTGGCTACGGAAAACTTGAAGTGAAGACTGAAGTGATAGTGACACTAATGAGCTCTAAAGGGTTACTATAGTGCCTCTTCATATCAGGAATACCTCTTGGGAGTGTATCCACAACCAAGAGAGGATTATTGAGATTTATTCTTTGTTGTTCTCATATAGTATTGAGAGAGAGTCTATGTGAGAGAGATTGTGTATGAGAAATAGCCAATTTTCTATGAAGAAACCTTGTATTTATATGAGAGAGATTGAGAGAAAGACTATGAAGACTATGAAATATGAATACTATGTGATTACTTCCATTGAATATTGATCATTCCTTTGTGTTCCACTAGTTCTTTGGTTGTTTCTATGAAATATATGAAGAATATGTTGAAGATTTGTTGTGACAAATCCATGGGAGATCTTATATATGATGCGTAAAGATTTGTTATTCATGGTGTTCTTTTTCTTTCTTGTGGTTGAAGCATCAAGGATTCCTGCAAAACCCACACATACCACCACTAAGATAGATTTTCTTGTAGTGATTACCCCATTTTCATAGTATTCTCTAGAGAGCTCTATATTTTTGGTGCAAAGTCAGGGAAATACTGGCATCAACAAGCACATGGGGGACTAAAAATGGAAGCAATGGATCTATTGAATAGAGAGAAAAGCAATGGAAGAGTGTAAAAATCCTACTATTATTGAATATATTACTATTTTGATGTGGGCTTTCTATGAGATTGATTGTGATGTTTTTTGAAGCTATAGAAAGTTGTCACTATAGCCAATTATTTTCCGTAAAATTGAAGAGCAAAATAGAAAGAATGGGTATCAATGAAAGATTTGGTATTTGTTGAAGAATTTCTAGACATTATTAAGTGGATGATTGTGAAGAAGCTTCAGGAGTTGTGGTCAATGGTGGTGGTTCACAAGGATAAGAAGGAAAAGAGTTGGAACATGTTCGTGGATGCACAACAACATGACACATGAGATGCTTGGTGCATAGATAATCTTCTCTTTGTCCAATCAGCAACCCACTGGAAGTTGGTGGATAGAGTATTCTTTATAATATACACCATCAAGATCCTTCAAAGTTAGTACTATCAAGATGATGGCACTATGGCGATCCTCCAAAGAATGGATTTTGATACCTTCAGAATTGAATATCTTTCCCTATGCAGTGGTATGAAAGTAGAATTTAGAGACATTGAAAATAAAAATATAGAATGAATGTCAGCAAGAGAGCCTTCTAGAGACTAAAACCTTATGTTTCTCTTTTGTGAAGTGCCAAAAAATTGGTTAGAGTCGATTCCCTGATGAATGATGCAATAAAGAGACAAGTGCTAGAACAAATCTAGAGGTACATGAGAAGAGAGAATGAAAAAATCAAAAGTAAGAATAAGCTAGCAAGAAAAGCCTCCTTTGATGCCCTTGTAGCACTCTTTACAAAAGTCCCAATGGAAAATTGAGGTTCCCTTTCTAGAAAGATCCATCTTGGAAATGTTGATGACATGCCAATGAATATAGTCATGTTGCCAATGTTTAAGGGAGAATACAGTGAAGACCTCGATCTTTATGTAGCCAAGTTTATGGTAGCTTGTTGGCCAATACTGTCAAAATTCCATAGCATTGGTTGGTGATATTCCACATCACTTTCAAAGGTGTGGTGTTTCATTGGTATGGGAGATAAGAAACATGAACTTTTGGTACATATGGTAGGTGGCCTTTCTCACCAAATTCAAGTGTGAAGGTTTTGAAGAGCGGATGCGAGAGGAGTTCATGAATTTAAGTTAATCCTTTAGAGAATGGGTGGAAGTATATGTCTCTAGAATGGAATCTATATTGAAGAGATGGGTCAATCATAACTTGGATAAAGGCATTCGGAAGGGAAGTTTTATTAGAGGCATACAACCAAAAGTTAGTAAGTTTGTGGAGTTGAGAAGACAAGTCAACCTACAAGCTACCTTGGAAAATGCATGATTGTATGATGAAGTTGAAGCAAGGTTGTCTATGGCCTTCATCAAAGGAGTCCTACCTCCTCCAATGCCAGGAATCCTAGGGATTTTGATACCTTCAGAATTGAATATCTTTCCCTATGCAGTGGTATGAAAGCAGAATACCTAGCAAAGGAGTCCTACCTCCTCCAATGTCAAGTTGGATATTTAGCCACTAAATATACCTGAAAGCTATCCATCCCTCGAGCATTCTGTTCTTACCACCTAAAAAAGAATCATACAAATGGAATCTTCTCTCTAAAGGAGATGAATGATAAAATGAAGAAAGATGAGGAAGCAAGTTTCAATCTACTAGAATCCAAGATGACAATCCAAGATACTGGACAAAAGCCTAGAGAATTTGGCCCTAATTTTGGTCCAAGGAGGCTACTTGCCCAAAGTTATTGAGAAATATAAGCTGGTGGTGGTCCATAGATCACAAGTGGAATGCTACAAATGTGGAGAAAAGGGTCACATCTCCCCAAACTAGTCAAACGCAAGAAGGTCCATGGACTACAAGCCCCTATGTAGTTGATGTAAAGGAGAAGGCCACACTACTAAAGACTATCCCAATCCAAGATCTTGCAAAGGCTAATGCCACTATTGATAGAGAGCTAAAAGCTCAAGCCTAGCCTCCAACTTAGTGAAACTAGAGGTAGCTATAGTCACGCATGCCAAGAAAAGAGAACCAATAGTTTCAAGAGAGAATGCTCCACCTACAAAAACTATGAAATTCAAGCTCCCAATAGAGCCATAGAGTAGTATAGTACAAGACAGTACAATGCAGAGTAGTCTAGTGCCATAAAAGAATACAGAGCCAATTCAGGACATAGAACCAAAGGTCCAAGAGACAGAAGAGGTAGATGTAGCTCCAGTGATAGAAGAAGTAGTGATGCAACCCTTGATTGAAGAAATAGAAAAAATGGAAGTGGGTATAGCCCCATTCCCATCGATCGAAGAAACTCATGGATACCATAAAAAAGAATATGACCTGATGAAGGATCTAGATATGTTTTGTCCTAACTTGACATTCCATGAACTGCTGATGTTATCCCCTAGTTGCCACAAAAGGTCCAAAATTATTCTCATGCATTGATGTGGTCTACGGATTGCCAACCTTGCAACTGCTACCAAAGCAAAAAGGTCCTAGAGCCTATGAAAGAACTAGATGTGGCCAATGCCTTCCTAGATCTTGACACTCTAAAGACTAGCATCTAGATAGAAGATTGTTTCATTGCAAGTGCATTGATTGATAGAGGCTCTTTAGTGAGTATCATGATGGATGTGAAATGAAAGATCTGACCCTAAAAGGTACGCAACCAACACAATAACTTATGAAAGTAGCTAACCAAAGTAGAATCAAGACCTTAGAAATTCTTCCTTACATCAAGACCAGAGTCATCAAAAGAGATTATAGAATGTCTTACCCTCTATTGTTGGAAAGACCATGGTTGTTTCAAGTGAGAGTAAGGACTGGTTTGTTTAAAGGAATCTTGACCTTAGGCAAGGGACACAAAAAGTGGTGTTAAAGCTCTATGGTTTACAAAAAAGCCATAGATCCATCTCCATAAAAGCCTCATCTGACTCTTCCAATGAAGCAGTTGATGGAACCTCAATAGAAGAAGATGTTGTCAAGAAAAATTTTCCAAAGAAACCTAAAGCATAGATCTAATGATGAGCATTGGAAGCTATCTTCCCAAAAATGCAAAGTCATTGTCGATGGGTGAATACCTTCTACTTGAACTAGGAACGACTTCTTGAAATTACTTCTAATAGTGAGATAGAGGAATTTATGTACTATTCTCCCTCTTACATGGTCATAACAGATCTAGAGACAAAAGTGGAAGCCGAAACAAAGAACCTCTTCTTCTCTTACAGAGCCTCTGCAAAAGTAAAGACAGAGCCTAAAGAGGAAGATGATAAAACTAAAGATGAAGTTAATGAAAGCAATGAAGAGGGAGAATCCCTTCCATTCAAAGAGGATGTCCATGAGGAGGACATGAAAAGATGGAGAGCACTTAATCTTCGATGGAATTTTAATGATTCCTTTCGGACTTGCTAATGGTGTGCAATGTATGCAAATGATGTATATGAAGGGGGAAAGATAAACAATAATCTCCTTTACCATTGGGTGTTGTCACCTGGTACCACTAGTTTTTAGAAGGGATGATGATGATGAATCATACCAGTAGACACCAACCCCTCAGTAGACGAAGAACCTTAAAAAGTTCCTGTCATGACACAATTCCTCAATGCATCCTCAAAAGATGAGTTATCAAGTCAAGAAGTGAGTGTTTCCCAGTATAAATTAGAGATAGGTCTCATACCATTTTAGCATCAAAACTGCAAACCCGCAAAAACCAATGTCATGCCATGCATCCTATCCTTTCCCTATAGCCATTTGAGAAATGGGGCATCGCGTTTGTGGGACCGATTGACCCTCCAACTAGAAGGAAGTAGAACATACACATTTTGGTACGTACAAATTATGTGACGAAGTGGTGTGAAGCCAAAGCTCTTAAGTAGGATGATGGAAATAGCGTGGCACTCTTCCTAGATGAGAACATTATCATTTGCTTTGGAAGTCCCTTAGATTTTTTTAGTGAGGATAGAGGCACTTTCTTTCTAAATAAGATTATGGAGAAGCTGACAGAGCTTTGCAAGATTTGCTATCGCAAGTCCACACCCTACTACCCTAGAGCCAATGGCCAATTCGAAGCTACCAATTGCATATTGTGCTCAATCCTAACAAGGATAATCACCGCACATCACTGCAATTGAGATGATCGACTTACAGAGGTCCTATGGGCGTACAGAACCTCCTATAAGGAAGCTAAAGGATAGACACCCTTTCAGTTGGTGTACGTCACAAAAGCTATTTTCCTTGTGGAGTTAAAACTACCCTCTCTATGAGTGGCTATCAAAGAGCACCTTAGAGATGATGAGTCCCTGCAGCGCCACCTCCTTCACTTGGAATGTTTGGACGAGATTCAAAGGATGGCCTTATAATACATTGAAGCCACACATACCCGATGCTAAGCTTACTATAATAGCTTCATTAAGCACAAAGAATTCAAGGAAGGTGACCTCGTACTCATATATAATTCATTATTTGGTAAGTTTCTAGGAAAGCTTCAACAATGCTGGATGGGCCCTTATAAAGTGCTCATAGTCAACCTTAATGACTCTATTCAGATACAAGCTATCAATGCTTATGATAATCTCTTTCTGATCAATGGCTATCACCTAAAGAAGCACTTCTCTCCTTGGGAATCTTGACAATCATAGTCGAAAGCTCCCCTCTCTTTTGGGCATCACTCATTAATTATTCTCATAATGTTATTGATAGACGTCATTCTCATTCTAATAAGGTGGTGTCATTATTCTACCCCTTAGCTCCACCTCTTGCCCTTGTTCTGTTACCTTCTTTATGATCCAGCAAACCTAGCATGCAGGCTGGTTTTGATCGATGCTATTTTTTCCCTTCTTTAAAAATAAAATAAAATTAAATAAGCAATAAATTAAAATATATTATGGGAGAAAAAGACTTTGATCCATGCCATATTGCCCTACTCTTTGAGAAAATGTGAAAATACCCCTGGGAGTAAGAAGAAAAAAAGAGGAAAAGAAAAGAAAAAAAAAGTAATTTTTCTTCTTACAATTTGAAATCTAATGCATAGATTATCCATTATTAATTTTTGCATATTTGTAGGCATTTTTCTTATGTGTTTGTTTTTCTTCTAGTGCTCTGAGGAAAACTTATTCTTTGGCCACTACTTTTACTACAGTTCCATTAGTTCTTACCATTGAGGTCTCATCCCACCTTTAAGAGACTTGGGGTGTTCTATGTTTCAACATACTTTCTTGATCCCATTCTAATGCTCAATGTCTCTTCTATTGACTTTGGGGTGAACTTGATGCTGGCCACCTATTTGTTATAGCTCCCATTGGTTTTCTTGTTATATGTAAATTTGCTTGATTTGGTGGCTAGTTTATAGTTCTCAATTAATCCCTCATAAGTTAAAAAGTGGATGTGGCTTTGATATAGTCCTCAAGGTTGCAATTAGCTATGAGTCCCTTGGTGGTAGTTTAGTATTTTCAACCAAATTATCGAGGTTGATTAGAACTCAAAACCTTAGGTGGCTTACTCCCCACATACTTGCCAACCAAACATTTTTTCTTTTCACTACATTATGTTCCGACTCACGACTCTTCTCAAATCAATCTTTAATACATCTTGCATGCGTGTTTTTTGATATTTTTCCATGTGAACCCCCCCTTTCACATCCCCGATCTATGTTTTGACTAGAAAACTATGTGCAACTCATCAAATTGGATATTTTTTCTTTTCACCACACTTCGTTCTAGCAGATGGATCTCATGATGTTAATTTTCAAGTTGTGCTAGTGCATGTGCCTTTTTTGCCTACTTTTTATGTGGACATGCCTTTACCACGTCAAAAGCGCAATTTTATTTGTCCATCACATTCTTGTTATCAGCTTGCCTAGTTTTCCTTTTTCTGCATCTTAATCCAATTTAAAAAATTGAAATTATTTTTTTGGGTGATTTTGTGTGTTTCAGATCTCTATATGCCCGCGTGAACGCCTGTTTTTCACTTCATGCCACACCTTGTGTTGTGTCTGCTTGTCCATGCTCCCGTGTGATAGTTTAGTTCCTTTAGTGCAATTTTTTTTTACCACACCTCTCATGCATGTTTGCAAAATAAGGGGGAATGGCCCCACACTCATTTAACATGCTTATTTTTTAACAAAAAATAAATGTAAAAAAGAACCAAACAAAAAACCAACTGTATCCCTCGATTTTTTTTTCTATTCTCTCCCCTCTTCCTCTTCTTGTTCTTATTTTCCTTAAAAAAAAAACAAAAAACAAAACAATGAAAACACAAAAAGTTCCAATTTTTTAAAAAATATATAACCGCATTCTTTTTCTCTCCCCTCCCCTTTTCTCTCTCTCCTTCTTTTTCTCCCTTCCCCCTTCATGTGTGCTCGTGCTCCCCCCTCACCCTCACCCTCACCCTCTCTCCTCTTTCCCCCTCTCTTCCTTGTTCTTCGCCTTGTCCTTCTTTCTCCTTCTCCTCCTTTTCTCCTTCCCTCTTCTCCTCTACCTCCTCTTCCTTGGCTCCCACACTGCTGCCTCTACCAACCCCACCATCTACCTAGTGTCACCCCCTGGGGTTGCTACCCCCCACTCGAACGCTCACCCTTCATTTCCACTGGTTGTGCCATTGTCGCTTGCCTAGCCGTGTTGTCCTCACCCCCTGCCAATGTTGTCATTGCCTAATGCATGTGCTGCCACAACTTCGTGCCTCCTCTATGGCACCCTCCTCCACCCTCCCTAGGCCTTCCTGCTCCTCCACTTCTCCCTTCCCTTCTCTACCCTCCACCCTCCTACCTCCCCACCCTCCTCCCCTTCCTCCACTTCCTCCACTTCCTCTTCCTAGCTTCCCTCCATCTGTCCCCATCACCAGCACCATATCACCTTCTCTCAAACCCACCACCCCCCAAACCCACCTTCTCACTCCCAACACCACCCCCTCAAAACCACCCCCTCCCAAACCACCCTCCTCATTAAGCCCCATTTCCCCTATCCCCTCCCAACCCCCAGTTCTCGCATGTAGCGCCTCCTCTCCCTTTCCCCTCATTCCCCCATCTTAGTCCCGTTTCTCGTGCTTGAATCCTCACAATCGGCAACCTACCCGCAAAACCACCACCCCCTATTCCCACGCTGACTTGTGCCCTTATTGGCCCATGTGTTTATGGTTATTCATATGCAAGACTGCCAATAATTTATTGTGTTCCTCACTCGCTGTGGTTTGTGTGCTCATCATCATGGCTCATTCATATGCGTAGTTTCTTGTTGTCATTCATGTGGATGGACGTGCGTATGGTTTTGACTATGCCACAGATTTGCTTCTAATCACGCTCACCATAGTGGATCTAGGTACATTCCTTCCTGCTAATTTAAATTGTTGAAAATATTTTAAAAATACCAAACATTTACATAAAATAATTAAAAATTACAAAAAAGAGAAGAAAATCAAAAGACTAGCCATTTTAAAAAAATGCAAGCTTAAAATTGACATTAAAAATTAAAAAATTTTAAAAACCCAAAAACTTACAAATTATATTGAAAATCCTTAAAATGCAATAAAATGGCTGAAAAATAGCATTAAAAATACAAAAAATTTCAAAACAAATTCCATGAAAAGTTCCAAAACTTTTGTTGCTAGTTGCCTCACTAATTTATTCATTACAAAAACCACAAATGTAAATAAATTTTAAGAAATTCATAAAAACAAAAAATAAAAATTTCAATGAAATAAATATATGCCATGTTTTTGTCTTTTTCATCATGCTATAAATATTTAGACTAGTTGGATTGCATTTTGGTTTTCTTTGTGGATGTGGTAGTTAATTTTTTGTGTGCTCATTTAGATTAGGCTGCATTCACACACCCTTTAGGTATTCATTGTTTTCTTTTCTTGGGCCACGAGAATCCTCATTTATGTACTAAAATAAATCTACCTAATCACGTTTTCCATGTGTATCTATGCTCAATACACACACTTAAAATAAAAACAAGAACCCATTGATCACATCTCACACACTCCATGTGCCAAACATATATCTTAATTTGTAATGAAATAAACCAACTGTCACTCATGCATGCGTTGGCAAAAAAAAAAGCGCTCCACACACAATAAATTTTAAGAAGAATTTGCAATTAGTGACCCTTAGAGTTGGCTTTAAATTCCAAGCTACATTTAATGCACTATGTACACTTTATAATTTTTAATGGATAAAAGGAACTATCATTCTCTTTTCTAAGGTTGATCACGTAATAAAAAATTTCACCCATTGCTACTTATTTCTTGAAATCCACCTTATATTAAATTTGAATCCATCCACATTGCACATCTCTCACCGAATTAATGAACATGCTATGGGGGTTTGTTGGTCCTTGTGGGTGATGCAATATAATATTGAGTCTTTGTAGCTGTGTTTCATTTAGTCCAACCTATGGTACATAGTTATGGATGTTTTGGAGTTTGTTGGATTCATGGTATTTTGTTGATCATGTTTGGGATATGGCCTGTGTTTTCTTTCACTTTTTATTGCATGACACATGGATCAAGGTGCTTGTGTGTTGCATATCACAAAGCTATTGTCACACATGTGCGTAGATCATGTCAAAATTTTTCTATAGGACTGTGGTTTGCTTGGGATGGTTGGTTGTGTCGTGACAACATCGTTTTTTGGTCAAACTCTCATTAGTGTTTTGCTTATTGTTTTTAGGTATCTTTCTACATGCCTGAAGTGTGTGTGTTTTGTGCAAATCTAAATGGCACCCCAGCCTGTCCAATACATTACTTTGGTTTCCACAGACTACTCTCCCTTGTTGTAGTCAGGCGTTATTTAGAAGCCTAGCTTGTCCGACTTTGTGGTTCATGCCTTGTAGCTTGTTTTGATTGATCCTACCCTTTGCAATGCTTTTCCCTATCAAGGAGAACCCTTTCCAGCTGCCCCTCACCTATTAGCCAATGAAGAAAGTATAAAGCTGCTACAAAAACAAACTTGAGACACATTGGATGCTAAATGGGTTATCAATACTTTAGCTGTTTGTGTTTCCATGATTTTTGATCCCTTTTGGAAGCAACTATGCCAATTTTTGCAGGATAGATTAGCTAAGACTCCTATAAATTACCTATCTAAGGAGATATTCAGTACCTCTAGGATAGTGTTGAAGGGCATTAAAATTGATTGGAGTTCTTACCTCCTTACAAAGATGGACCAAAACTTCCTAAAAGTCACTCGAGGTAATGTAACCAATGTGACATATGGTTCATATCTATACGTGTTCATTACCTATTCTATCCCTCCACATGATCCACCTCCTCCAGTTGCTTCCCCAAATCTTGTAGAGGATCCAATCTCTATCAAAGAGGATGATAGTACTCCTTTGCCCCCTATCATAATCCAATGCAAAAGGTTAAAGAGGGTGGCTGAACTAGTTCAAGGTCAAGTTCCTTCTATCATTGTTCTTGTCACATTGGGAAGCTCTATTCTTGCATTCCTTACGTGCCCTAGTTTGTTTTTGGCACAAAGAGAGGGCAATGTGGAGATTCAAGATTCCTCTCTTGTCAGAGAGAGAACTAGGGAGAGAAGAAGAGGAGAGAGAAAGACTGCAGAGGAGAGAGAAAGACTGCAGGAAGAGAGAGAAAGACTGCAGGAAGAGAGAGAAATAGAGTGACGAGGAGAGAGAAAGACTAGAATTGGAGAGAGAAAGACAGGAAAGATGAAGAAGCCATGGAAGCTTGGAGCAAGAAGGGAGAGAAAGATTGTAATTGTATTGATATGTCAAAAAGATATGAAAAATTACAACTTATCTCCTTATATACCAATGTCAGTGTGACATGGCATATTATCAACATTTTAACTATTTCCAACTTCTTACAATCCATCCCTTCCCAAAAAGGTTTTTGTCCTCAAAAACAAACCTAGAAACAAGCTAAAGAGAAGATGGATAGAACAGAGTACTACTCTGTACAGCATTACAAGAGATAAAGGAAAAGATTACCTAATACTTAATAGTAGTACTAATCTATACAGGAGGTCAAAATCAGCCTATAGCCTCCCGGATCAAAAGGAAAAGTTGTATCTTTGCCATGCATAGGATCAACTTTCATAAGATCGAAATCAAATACTCCTGGAAACACGATCATCATGATAGTACTCACTAACAAAGTCTCCATTGCATGATGATCTTCCAAGTCCACACACTGTCCATAATCTGCCTTCTTGAACTGAACTTCTTGTTGTTGAACTTCTTGTTGTGGACTCATACCAGAATGGTCTTCAACAAGATGTTCTTCATCATCTTCAACAAGATGTTCTTCATCATTTACATCATAATATTCGAATAACAAGATTATTTTGGCAGACCTTGCACTACATGTGGCTTGGTGGTTACAAGATAGTGGCTTAGCACAACGATAGCATAAGCCCGCAGCATGCAGTTCCCGTATTGTATCACTAGTAAGGTGTCTAACACGTTTAGCTTTAGATAGCAATTTACACACCTGTTCATCACCATTAGTCAGCTCTATGATATTTTTGACATGCTGCTCATAGTCACCTTGCTGCTCATGCATAACAGATGGCTGTCCATGCTCATTATGTACAACAGATGGCTGTCCATGCTCATCATGTACAACAGATGGCTGTCCATACTCATAACCATATTGCTCATGCTGTCCATACTGCATATGGTGATAATAGTCCTGCTGCACATCAGAGGGACAATTAGGTTGAGCATATGCAGTTGTTTCCACTGCAGTTTGCTGCTCACATTCATAAGCATGTTGCCTTTGATCATTGATCCCACTGTATTGGTCATAATCACTTGCTTGCTGTTGATCAAAGCTAGAAGTGTACTGATAAGCATAACCATTTCTGTTACATCCATAAGAACTATTTTGCTGAAGAGATGGATGCTCATAAGCATAAGCATGCTGACCATAATAACCATTCTGCTGCCAAGGTTCAATGGGATAATACTCTGCACTATGATATGGTACATCATATTTATAAGCATTAACATGCTGTCCAGATGTACTTGCATACTGCTCATATTCATTTGCATATTGTTGCTGTTCATATTCATAAGATGCATGTGGATCATAGTGTGTACCATCAGCATATAAATGCTGTCCATAAGCATGAACATTTGATTCAGCTCCTGCTGTTTTTCCCATAGGAGCAATACACTGTTGAATCGAAACTACAAGTTTGTCAATATTAGCTTTTGTTTGAAGCTGATCTTGTACAAGTTTGTCCATTTTAGCCTGTGTTTGAAGCCAACCTTGTCCAAGTTTGTCCATATTAGCCTGTATTTGAAGCCAACGTTGTTCACTAGAGCTGGAGCTATTGTTCTTAGCTACTGCCATTGCAGTCAAGTTGAAGAGATATGCTGTTCCTTGAAAAATAGAAATCCAAATAAGGTGTATGATAGCTTGACTCGAAGGTTAGGATGTCTAGTATCAATTAGAAATCCTGGTTTGAATTTAGGAGTAGCAATACCCCTCTCTGTTTAAGAATTTCCAGAACTGTCCACAGTAAACTGCTAGTGAACTGCCGGTACCAAATAGGCTCTAGTTCAAGAAATATGTGTCCAAATGAGACGTTTGATGGCTCCACTCGAAGCTTATGATAACTAGTATCACTTCCAATTGTTCCTTTGTCGTTAGAATGATGCTACTAATTTCTGTAGCAACTTTTTCAAATCTGTCCCTGTTTGGACTGCACCCTGTTTTAGCCCTGTTCCAAGTGTTTTGAGTACTTCTTATCCAACTTGAGTCAATACCCAATACCTATACACTCAAATGAGTAGGAGAGAGCATTCCATGAATATGGCATTACAAGATTGCATCCCCAAAGCATCATACCCTTGAGAATGCTCCATCGGTCTTCCATAGGCAATAGGTTGATGACGAGGAGTCAAGTGGCACCAGATTCTTCAAATAGATCATTGCTGAGCCTTCAAGAAATGGTTCATAGATGATGCTAATGCAATGTATGAATTTGGATCTCCAGTGAGCCAAGAGACAATCAGATCCATCCCATTGTACACTTGATGATCAGAGTGATGCAAAGCTTCGCTGAATCTATTCCTCCACCAAAGGGGCTGCTGAGACCACTTCACTTTTGAATGGCACAAAAGTAAGAGGATGCTGCATACAAGTACAGCCTGCAATCATGTCCAGTTCAAGTGATAGGTCTGAAGGCTAACTGTAATTCCTCCAAGCCTCAGGAGCCTGGTGTGCTTAAAAGAAAAGATCAGCATATGCAGTGTTTTTGTTGAACAAAATTTTGGAACAAGTGCTGAACTATTTGGGAGCAGAAAGTATTGGACCTCGTCATACACTTCCCAATCTAAACAAGATAATTCAGCTCGTATGTTCTGGAGTATGCAGAGTTGCCTGAACTGTTCAAATTATGAACATAAGTGCCATTGATGGTATCATGAGTAGTAGCCATGGATCACCTGGAGGCAGTTAATGTGGATGCTCATTCTGCAAAACTCTTTGCTTTCTATGTTAGCATAGCAGTTTGTTGTAATATAGCATTTAAGAGGTTCCCTGCTGGGCATTCAAACCTCTTCCACACATCCAAAATTCTGAGGTCCTCTATTTATGTTGTAGCTCCACTAAACATCATGAAGCCTGATCTTTATAGCGATTCAAATGAACAAGAGGCGTCTGCAGCAGCACTTGGTTATGTTTCACATGTGAGTGCAATTGCTGGTCAAGGGTAGAAGCCATCCGGGCTTCCCAGCTATTCTTCATGGGTATTGTGTCTGGTATCCATCAAGTATTTAATGGATGCACTTGTAGCAGCAACATTCCACTCCAAATCTCCAAGAGATGTTCTTTTAGATGCATCATTATAGAGGATTAGATCATTGGAGTGTGAATTGGTAGAGACACAGAAGACTCTTAAGGGCTGTGCTTAAGAAGCAAACAGAGCATACACTTGCCTTGAAAAGTTCACAAAGATAAAAGGGAAGTAGAAGGCAAGTTGGGGAAGCTGTTAGCTAAGACCAATCCTCCAGGCGTTTCAACCTCAAACATATGCTCAGCCCAGCCAATGAAGCACTGATCCTCCTTTGTAAACTATCAATACACATGGTAAGATGTAAAATTTTTGCAGACATAGCTCTCAGGTGCTGAAGATTTGACTTGTTTCCATCAAACATAACCACTGGCCAGTCAAATATCATTATCTCTGCATCAGGGTGGACAGGCAGGAGGTTGTTCATGAGAAGAACCTGGGGTGGAAATTCCGAGGCAACCAACTGTATTCGTTGATGGCAAACCTGTGGAGGTGTTTTGGGATGTACACAATTGGCTGTTAAATTCTAGCGTCAGCAATGCCATCTTCATCTTCCAGACCTGCTTGACTGCTGCTGCTGCTACAATCAGCTCCCTGCAGCTTTGAAGAAATTGCCATTTGACAGGCACTTATCATTGCAGAGTGTCCGCAAAATCGTGTCTGAAGCAGATGGTTATCAGCCGCATTTGATAGCCCCAGAGCAAGGTTATAGGAGACTGATTGAGGGTGCTCTCACATACTTCAGGGGTCCTGCTGTCCTGCTGAAGCAACTGTTGATGCAGTCCATTTTGTCTTATGAGAGCTTGTAAGGAAGTCTCTCAGGGAGACTCATGAGCTCAAAAGGTTTCCTACCCTCCAAGCTGAGCTTTCAGCTGCAACAATTGAGGCTCTTGAGAAGTTTCGTGACGATGGTCGTAAAACAGCTCTACGACTGGTTGATATGGAGGCAAGCTATCTAACTGTGGAGTTCTTTAGACGTCTTCCTCATGAGTTGGACAAAGGTGGGAATCCATCTGCCTCAACAACTGACCGCTATACGGAGGCTCATCCTCGAAGGATCGGCTCCAATGTCTCAGCGTATATTGGCATGGTGTGTGAAACACTTCGGAATTCGATCCCAAAGGTGGTTGTACATTGTCAAGTACGAGAGGCCAAATGTTCTCTGTTGGATCACTTCTATACTCAAGTTGAGAAAAGGAATTGGAAGCCCCTTCAACAGCACCGGCATACTTGGAGGAATGCTTCAGGATGGCAGGGAGGTGGCAATCAAGAGAGGTGAAGTGTGTTGTTTCTGCGTCTCTCCCTTTCGGAATTCTCCCTCTCTGTTCGTTGTGCTGGTTCTGGAATGGCTTTTCCTGCCTGAAAGCAGCATTCAATCAAGCCATTGAGCCGCGCCTTTTCCTGCTTCCAAGCTTTCAGTGTTCTCTGAGATCAGCCAAACACGCATGACATAAACTCTTCTCAAGAGTTCTATGATGCGCTCAAGAACACAGGGGACAATGTCGTGCTGGTGGATTTCTATTCAGCCGGTTGCCGGTCTTGCAAGGCCCTCTATCCAAAGATTTGCCAATAGCCGTGCCTTTTCCTGGCTTTCTCCCATCCCACCATATTTTGCACCCTTGCCTTCCCGGCTTCCCCTTTCCCCACTGTTTCTTGAAGTTTCTGTATCTTCTAGCTTCAATTTTTTTTTCTGAACCTTCAGCGCAAGCATAAAAGCTTCGGTTGCCTTACAAACGTATCAGAACCACGTAGCAATTTTACGAAGTTGTTATCTACAGATGATCAGACCATTGAATCTACCTAACGATGCTTCTCACCGCCAAGTTCTGAGACAATGTTAAATGGTGCTCAAGGTGGAGCTCTAAGCATAACGAATCAAGTCGTGTATGCCTTAAGAGTCATGGGAGTCCTGGGAGAAAGGTAGGAGCAAGAGGTCCTCCATGGGAGCTCTCAAGAAAGCTTGAAGGAGGTAGAAGAAGACTTCTCTTTGAAAAGTAACAGTGGTTTAACTTTCCCTTAACTCCTGTGTAGATTTTTCCCAAAAAGAACCCTAGAATTTCACCTCAAAGTTGGAAAACGAGCTGCCATTTTGTCTCCATGCCTTCAAATTTGATCAAACCTCCTGACATAGCTTGTGTGGAGTCCAAGAAAGCTGCCATTAATGCTTCTGCATGCAGTCCTTGTGGTCCAGAGATGCTTTGGAAACTCCCCTACTGCTCCCGTACTTGTGTACCTGTGGCTCAAAATTCCATGTAACTAGAAAGTTGTAACTAGGTGAAAATGAGGGACTAACTGGGACCAAGAACCAAGGCTCTGATACCACTTGTCAGAGAGAGAACTAGGGAGAGAAGAAGAGGAGAGAGAAAGACTGCAGAGGAGAGAGAAAGACTGCAGGAAGAGAGAGAAAGACTGCAGGAAGAGAGAGAAATAGAGTGACGAGGAGAGAGAAAGACTAGAATTGGAGAGAGAAAGACAGGAAAGATGAAGAAGCCATGGAAGCTTGGAGCAAGAAGGGAGAGAAAGATTGTAATTGTATTGATATGTCAAAAAGATATGAAAAATTACAACTTATCTCCTTATATACCAATGTCAGTGTGACATGGCATATTATCAACATTTTAACTATTTCCAACTTCTTACATCTCTTCATCACCTGGTGGTGGAAAAGGCTATTCCTTTCCTATGCCAGTACATTTATGCTCTATTAAGTTTACAGGTCTTGTCTAGCATTTATGCTCACCTTTTTATGAGAATATGTAGCAATCCAAGGATGGGTTATATAAAGTTACTATTGAGCTTTTCTCCACAAAGGAGACTTTATCAAATCTTTTTCAACAAATGGAACATTCCACTAAGTTTCTGGAAGATCAAAAGGCTAAGATATCCTCCTTTTAGACACATCTTAGTGATAGCCAAACCCAATTTTGCAAACTGGTATTGAGGAGAGGGATAGTATTTCTATGAAAATTCAAGAACTACATGCATTAGTAGCTACTCAAACTAATGAGTTGCAATCCATTAATATTAATGTTGACAATCAGGCTACCAAGATTAAAGAGTTGAAAGAACAATTAGCTCATTCCCGTTCTGTTCCCCCAAGTCTTGTTGCTTGTCTAGTGCCCACACTTTTTCCCACAAACTTGGTGGCTCTTCTCCACAGTGTTGCATTGTGTCCTTTATTTAAAGATAAGGTGGAATGGTTACAATCCACGATAGAGTTGCTATGGACATCCTTTGAGTATTATGTGGAATACATGCCACAGAATCATTCATTCTTTATTCATTACCAAAAACAAAAGTTGGCATTTTATATTACTTTGTCCACTATAGATTTCTCTCCCCCTGAGGATGGGTGGGATAGTCCCTGGTCATCAAATCTCCTAATAGAAGTTGTTAGGATGGTTTTTGAGGATTATGTGACACCTGACACCATGTTGCTATCATACACATATATTAGAGGTGATCTTTGATTCTAGATGATGGGGATCTCTCTTGGTATGTAGGGGATGTAATTGTTCAAGCATCTTTATATGTTCATTCCCTTGAGCTTAAGATGGATGTATTGCTTGCAATTTTTGCAAAACCCTCTTAGGACGTTTTGTTGATGAGGCATATTCCTTGGATAGATTCAGGAATCATCATGCATTAAAAAAGACCATCTTCGTTCATGGTTTCTTCTTGGATGCATTTGGTGGATGATCTTTAATGGAATCTCTGTTCATCATCCCTTATTAGGATGTCATTCAAATTTATATATTATGTGTTTGTGAGTAGGTGTGTTTGATTTGTATCTTTATGGAGACATGGTTTGAGCAAGCTGATAAGATTAAAATATTTTAATTTTTTGATATGGCTGAAGTTTTAAAGACTTGCAATAGAATTAAAGAATCTCTTATATCCTTTAATAGTTTGTCTAATTATCTTTTGTAAGATAAGAGTTGGTTTATGCTTCAAGTTGTTTTCCTTTCGTCAATCTTTTTTATAGATCCAGGATATTTTGAAGTATGATGAAGTTGAGGTTAGTTCATGGATGTTGATTGATGTTACAAGTAGAAGTGTTTAGCTAGTTTTTGAGCTTAGTATTATTCAATTTAATTATGTTGATTTTGTGGTTGATAGTCTTCATGGATGTTGATTGATGTTGCAGATTGATTTTGTGGTTGATAGATTGGTTTTTGATGAGTTTGGAAGTGTTTTGGTAAATGTTAGCATGGATTGAATAAGTTTGATTAGCTCATGATGGCTTTTGAATAATTGGTGATATGTTTATGTGTTTTATTTGATCATTGTTCAGTTTTGATAAGTTTGTTTTTACCTCTATTTTGATATGTTTTCTTTTTGTTTTAGAGGTTGAGATAGTAAATGAGTGGTTTGGAGAGTTTTTTAAATGGTTTTTGATGGATTTGATTGGTTTTTGTATGAGCTATATGGCTTTTATGATTTCTATTGACCTTCTATAGTGTACTGTTGAGCTTTTGTATGCCTTATGCTATCTTTTATATGCTTATCTATGTGTCCTATTGGAAGTGTTTTGCTTGGGGATATTTTTCAATCTTGAAAGGAAAGAATACAAGCTCTAAATAGCTATCTCAAGTGGAAAAAATAGTTGTTGAAGACTTGAAGTGAAGATTGAAGTGATAGTGAGACTAATGAGCTCTAAAGGGTCATCACTATAGTGGCTATGGGACCTCTTCATATCAAGCATACCTCTTGGGAGGTGTATCTACGACCAAGAGAGGATTATTGAGAGCTATTATTATTTATTCTCATGTAGTATTGAGAGAGAGTCTATATGAGAGAGATTTTGTATGAGAGATAGCCAATTTTCTATATTAAAGAAACCTTGTATCTATATGAGAGAGATTGAGAGAAAGACTATGAAGACTATGAAATATGAATGCTATGTGATCAATTCCGTTTAAGATTGAGCATTCCTTTGTGAGCCTCTAGTTCTATGGATATGAAGAATATTTTGATATTTATTGTGGTAAGTATGTGGAGATTTTACATATGATGCTATGCGAAGATTTGTTGTTTATGATGTTCCTTCTCTTTCTTATGGTTGATTGAAGCATGGAGGAAAAAGCTTGTTGGTGTACTAACAAGAAGATTCTTTTAACGATTATCCCATTTTCATGGTGTTCTCTATAGAGCTCCAAATCTCCGCTTTACTTGTATTTTCCTTGCCTCTCTACAAGTGCCAAACATTTTCCCAATAATCTCCCAAGCGTCTTTACATATGCTAGCCTTCTTGGTATGCAGAATCAAGGTCTTTGAAATGCATATGGATATCCAATGTAAAACCTTCCTATTTTTACTTGTCTAGTCTTTATAGGTGTTTTTTGCTTCTCCATACGCTCTTCAAGAAGTTCAAGGTATGTATCCTCACCTATTATAAAGTTCCAAAGACCTCTCCCCATCATAAAATTTTCCATGTGATAGGACCACACTATAATTGTCATTTGTCAATCACAAAAATCTGAGTAATTTGTGCCATATTTGATAACATGATAATTGTAATTTCAAAAAAACTAACAATGTGCAGTGTGTCAAATCACTATTCAAGCGTATGAATAAGTCTCAAATATCAATAGCTTAAATCCAAGACCAAAAAGCATTACAAATGACCAAGAAAATACATATAAAATAAGTCCCAATGATATGACTATCACACATGTGTCCAACTACTATCAAATACATCCATACATCATAGCCATATATCATACATCAATTACCTAGCAAGAAACACACAAAATAGACCTCAAATGGTGCTCGTGTGGCCCAAAAAGCATCAAATTATGAGTTGAAAATTGGTACTTTTATCTTTTTTTTTTTGAAGTTTTTTGTGATAAGAATGGAATCTAGGAAAATCTCAAACCAAATAATTTTTTTGGATAATTTTTGGGCTCCAAATAGCCACCTAAAAGTTCACAAAATAACTAGTTCAATGATATTCCAGTGTGGACATAAATTTTGAACTTTCTAGTTTATCAAGCTCATAGATTGGACCAATTCACTCTCAACTGTGAAAAGGGATAGATTGGGGGAGGGGGTTTAAACTAATATCAAGGATAGGGCTGGAGAGAAAGAAAGAGGTGAGAGAAAACTATAGAAGAGAGATAAGAAGAAGTAT
This sequence comes from Lygodium microphyllum, assembly GCF_053477565.2. Lineage (NCBI taxonomy): Eukaryota > Viridiplantae > Streptophyta > Polypodiopsida > Schizaeales > Lygodiaceae > Lygodium > Lygodium microphyllum. Next base: position 34,055,987 of record NC_141139.1, read on the forward strand.
AAAAGAGAGAGAAAGAGAGTGACAATGAGAGAGAAATACTAGAAAAGGAGAGAGAAATGTAGAAAAAGAAGAGAAACCATAGAAGCTGTGAACGAAGAGGTGAGGTAAGAGACACTAACGTATTAATGTTCCAAAAAGATGTGAAAATTTACATTTCCCTCCCTTTTATATCTATGTCAGTACGACAAGGTATTATTATTATTTGTATACTAAACATCTATTTTCTCAGCTTCTTACAATCCATCTTGTTCCAAAGGTTTTTTCCCACAAAAAAAAACGTATAAAAGTTAGAAAGGATGGATGAAACAGAGTACTACTCTGTTTTCAGCTATACAAGGTAGGGAAACGAATGAAATATTGAAGACATATAAACTAAAATGAAGGAATGAAAGTAAGCCTCATCTATATACATGATCGTGAGTTCTTCAAAAGAGTTTGGAGCCTTAAATCCTTCAAGAAATAGACTCAAAATGAAGAAGACAACTTGTTGTAAGAATAGACCCTACTAAACTAATTTTGCTATAACTTCAGGTAGAAGTATCCAAATGAAGCGTGACATATGTCAAAACATAGCTCTTGAAGAGTAATTTGACCTATGTAAGTGGCATAATTCTAAAAATTTGGTAGAATAAAAACTATTCTAAAATAGACTGTTGCTAGGACCCTGTTTGCACCATAACTAGCTCCACATTAATTATGCTTCAACCACCACCAATGTGTCCCATACGTAAGGAAACTCATCTAATAATATAGATTCAGACCTCCAAGAATCTTCTTTAAGTGGTAAACCTCTCCATCTAATCAAATATTCAATGATAGAGCGAGAGCGAAGCTTCTTCTCACATTGACCTATGATAGCCTCAGGAATATATTGAATAAAACCTTCTTCATCTATAGGTGGTAGCTCATTAGCTATATCAGTAGGAGCACCATAAAAAGGGTTGAATGGAATACATTATCAATCTTAGTGGAAGATGGTAGTTCCAATCTATATGCCAAGTCTCGAATGCACTTCAGGATCCTGTAGGGTCCATAAAGCCTGTGAGCAAGCTTGTTACTGGCCTCTTCTCATCTACATATATCTTCATATGATCTTGGACCTTCTTAAGATTCATCTTACACTATTGAAGGAATGTTTGCATTCTTTCCAATTCATTTTTCCCATGAGAATTGATTTTCTAATTGAAAATGACTATGGGTAAGGGTACCTTATAAGCATACATAGCCTCAAATGGTAAAACTCCAATACTAGCACGAGTGGAGTTATTGTAGGCAAACTCAGCCAAGTGCAATCAAGAATCCCATGAATGCTACACATCATGATAGAAATGGTGAAGGTAAGTCTGCAACCACTTGTTTACCCTTTTTGTTTGTCCAAATCAATTTGTGGATGATAGGCTATAGAAGGAGCCAATTTAGTGCCCATGGATGTGAATATCGCTTGCCAAAAGTTATTCATGAACTTTGAATCTCTATCATGAACAATCACTTGCGGTAATCCGTGTTATCTAAAAATCTGCTCCATAAACTGACTAGCCACTTGTAAAGTAGTAAATTGGGTGTTGGTTGGAATGAAATGGGCTGCCTTGGTGAGTCTATCCACCACCACATATATACTATTCTTTCTTTTTTGGATAGTAGACAAGTCAATAATCAAGTCCATGGTAATATGTGTCCATTTTCCTAAAGAAGGAATATCTACTGGCTGCAACAAACCACCTGGCTTATGAGTGCTGTCCTTATTTTGCTGCTGAGAGGGCATGTACTTTATGACAAAATCTTCAACATCTTTCCATAATCCTTTTCAATAAAAGCTTTTGTTGATTTTATCATAGGTTTTAAAAACTCCAAGGTATCCAACTAAAGGCGAAGAATGCAACTCCTCCATAATTTTCCATGTAAAAGAAGAAGTAAAGGGAATAACAATCTTATCATTTAACTAGATTAGGCCATTTTTAAGCTAATAATGTAAGTTTTTCTCCATGAGACCTTGCTATAATTTCTAAAAAATGTGGCTAATCTCTTCATCCGAAAGGTAAGCTTCCTCTAATTCTTCAATCCAGTCACTATGTAGCTTAGTCGCTGAAAATTCACATGCCCACATATAAGAAAGAGAAATAGCCACACTACATTTTCTTTGCCCCTTGTATGAGTGATGTTAAAATCATAATTTTGTAGAGTAGCTACCCATCTATGATGCTTAGGAGTAAGATTTGACTGAGCAAGGAAATACTTTAGGACCCTATGATCACTTTGAACTCAAAATCAGATGCCATACAAATAATGGTGCAATTTCTTTATCGCATATAAGATACTCTTAGTCATAGACATTCATAGCCATTTTCTTATCTATAAACTTGTGACCCTCAAAGGCAACAATCATTCCATGCTCCCGTAACGAAATAGCTCCTATGCTTCAACCACTGGCATCACACTATATTGGTAAACTCTTTTGAAAAATCCAGACATACTAGAATAGGAGTAGAAGTAAGGAGTCATTTTAACATTTTAAAGCTAATATTTGCAAGTGCATCCCAAAAGAAAGCTTCTCTTTCACCTATTAGTCAAAGAAGCTACAATAGCTACATAATGTTTAATGAATTGGTGATAAAATAGACCAAGAAACCACCCTCTAGGTGAAATAGTGATAGTAGGTGTTGGCCAAATTTTAACACATTACACCTTCTTGGGCTTAGCTTGGATCCCTTTTCATTGAAAATATGGCGCAAGTACTCCACCTCAGTCTACATGAAAGAGCATTTCTTCTCCTTAGCAAAGAGTCTGTGATGCCTCAATACATCAAAAACCTTCCTCATATGTGATAAGTGATCCTGAAAGAGTCTTGCTATAAATCAAAATGTCATCAAAGAAGACTAAGACAAACTAAAAGAGGAAAGGATGCAAATGTTGTTCATTAAACTTTGGAGGTAGCTAGAGCATTAGTAAGCCCAAATTGCATCACTAGAAAATGGTATAGCCCTCAATCATTCCTAAAGGCAGCCTTGATTGCATCACCCTCTTGCATACAGATCTAATGATACCCTAACCTCCAGTCAATCTTTGTAAAGAATCTAGCCCCCTTGAGCTCATCAAGAAAATCATCAATTTTTGGTATTGGGCATCTATTCTTCACTGTGATCTTGTTTAGATCCTTGTTGTAGTTAATAAAAATCATGAAGGATCTATCTTTCTTCTTCACTAACAAGACTGGAGATGCAAAAGATGAAGAACTAGATTCAATGAATCCCATTTCAAGAAGCTCCTTGATTTGCTTGGTTACTTCTTCACGCTCACACTTAGATAATCTGCAGGGTGGCTTATTAATTGGCTTTGAGTTAGGCTCCAAATCCATAGGGTGATCTACTACTCTTTAGGAGGCAATGAAGTAGATACTTCAAATAAATTCTGTACTCCTCAAGAAGAGATTTCAAAGCTAGATGATTTGTTGAATTTTTGGACTGATCTTCAACCATTTTATTTAGGTGCAAAATAAAAATCTGTGAGTGCCTCTTGTACTCAAGTTGTTGAATGGTGATAAGCTGAAAATTTGATTTACTAGAGATTCCTTGTAAATGGATGAGCTATCCATCAAAGACAACTTCCATATACAACTATGAGAAATCCATAGTAAATTTTCCCATTGTCATCAACCAATCACACCCAACTACAATACCTATGGGCCCCATTTCCAAAGTAATCAAGTTTACTTTTGCTCCATAATTTTCAACTTGCTGTAAAGAAATCTGTGGGCATATTTGAGTTCTAATTTCTTCTTCACCACTGGCTATTTGAACTTTTATGGGCTATTGTAAATCAGTGGAAAGACATTTCAATTTATCCACAATGGACTTATTCACAAAAATGTGTACTGCCACTATCTATTAAGATAAACACATCCTTTCTATGAATATTACCCTTCATACGAAGTGTATTAGGGCTCTAAGCATCCATGAAATGGAACAATTAGGGGTAGCAAGTGGCTCATTATGAGTTCCTCCTGGATCAAAAGGAACACTACCATCCAGACCAAAAGAAAAAGTGTCAGTAGGATCATACAAGTGTTATTGTCCAACTTCCTCCTCAACATCCTCATTTTCAACAAGCGGTAGTTTTAAATGCATTGACCTCATCAGTGTCATCCTTTGAATCTTCCAAGACTAACATACAATGGATCTTGGCTTTTGTATTTGTTTATACAAACATTGTTGCATGATCAACCATATACTTTTCTTCACATTTAAAGCATAAGCCTTTTTCTTTCATTTCTTTGTAAAGGTCCATAGGGATAGATTTTTTATTCACATTAGTTGAAGTAGATCTAAACTTGTTGTCCCCTTGTTTAAGATCCACTCTTGGACTATTTACTATCTTGAATTTCCTTGAGGTCTTGAAGCATTGAACGATGGATAAGTTGGCACTCTTAAGCTCCCACTTGGTGCATGATTGCTATATAAACATTGCCAACTTGTTCCTGTTTTAAAACAGTCCTTGGCTATCCATAACTAGGCTGAAATGAAGACTCCATCCTATCTTTTTTTCCATAACATTCCACAAGGTCAATATCTTTGAAAATATTGGTAGGGTTTTGTGCCATAACATCATCTACTGATAAAAAAGGTTCTAAACCGGGCTTCTTTGCTCTAATCCATATCATATACGTGCTAATTTTTCTTTTTCAAGAGGATAAACAAAGACTTCAGCCATAAATATCTTGAATGCCTCCCAATTCTCTACAAGTATGTTCTCTTTCTTGATGTATCTCCAAGTATGCCCAAATCCTTCCAAATGTAAGGATGCAAAATCAATCTCCATATCATCGATTCTAGGAAATATATCAAAATAGGATTCCAATTTTGAAATCCATTATTCTAGATTAGATGCTGAAGATGTTTGCCCATTGTACTTTGCCAACATGAGTTTATCCTTGAACTCCCTTTCATGAAAGGGTTGTTGTCCCAAAATAGATTGCTCATGGTTAGTAAGTATTGAACCTCCAAAATAAGATGGTACTCTTCCAATAGGTGGCTAAGAGCTAGTGTAAAATCTTCTCGATGGTAGAGGACCTCTAGGGGTTGGGAATTCAGCCCATAAGCTTGGGAATTAGCACCATTCATACTACCCAAATAGTCATCATACCTTTGTGAAGTCTCACCGACTTCATATTGACTATTGGAAATGCCCCTTCATCTAATGATTCCATGGCCTTGAACTTGGCCATTTTGGTTAGGTGGCTGAAGTGGAACTAAGGGTATACTGTTTGAATGAGCTTTCTTCTTATTTTCCTTGAATCCCATTTGCATTTGTATCCATTGGGAGAATTTAGCAATTATTTGAGCGTTGGATTTTACTAATTTTTCAATTGAAGCCTTTTGTTTGAGTAGTGGAATCCATCAACTTCTCAATGGAAGACTTCATTTGATTAGTAGACAATACCATCTGTTCAACTAGACTAGATAATAGCTCCATATGCCTTTGAGCATGTCTAATCTCTTATCAACACATAGTATTATTAAGTGCACTAATTTTTCCTTATATATGATGCTCTTTAGGGCTCTCTTAAAGTGTATTTTCTAGCATATAATCTTTGATTCGTTGAGCATATTCATCTTGGGCCTTACTCTTTCCCTTATGACCTACCATAATAGTGCAATCCTATAGTACCCATGTCAAAAAATTGGCTATAATTTGAGCTAGAAAACTCTGATTCCCAAAAAGTTTAATTAAAAATAGAGCAAATGATACCCTCTTCAAAATTATCTATAGTGTGTCATAATAGGTTAAGGATAGAAAATTCTGCAATTCAATCTCTAAGGCTAAACTATCCTAGCTTGCACCTTGTTTTAACATGTAAGTACAATGTTTCCACACACATGTGAGAGAAAAATGGTAGTACCTAATGGCTACCAAACCCTATGGGGAGCTGAATAGGATCTATGGGAAACTTGTAGTACCTGCACTTGTACTTCAATGATGAAGATGGTACCTATAATAGCATCATATATAGATCTTGCAGTCTCTTGTAAAATCCCTATTTCACCCTATTTTGATCTTCAAGATACTTGATTCTTTAAGAGTGCTTCAATTTTCAATTCTCCACTTGTTGTACCTATGTGAGGGATAAAACGATAGGACAGGCTCCCTACACAGGCTCTGAGTCATTAAGAGGTGGGCAAAGTTTCCTTTGGGTTGGTTTGTTGTACCCCTTTGGAATCTTTAATAGTGGGGAAGGGACACATTCAAAAGTCCAAGGATGGAAATTGTATCCGTAAAAATCTATCTATTGGTGGGGTGAAGGCTAGAAGGTTCCTAGGTTTTCATGGAAAGCTTGGCAAGATTAACTCTAAAAATGGGGGTTGAACCATTAAATATAATCAATGGAAATCCCTGCATAATGTAGTGAAGGATAATCAATGGAAACACTAGAAAAATATTATTTTATTACTATAAAATTTATTGGAAAGATAATGATCTCAAAGACTTCAAAGACCAATTGAACATTTTCAAAAAGGCAATTAATCAACACTTCACTCACTATATGGTAAGAAGTTCCTATGTTTGTATGGTAAGAAGTTGATATGTTTTTTAATTTTCTAACTCATATAATATTTTTAATTAACTCTCTTTTTAAAAAAAATTGTGTAGCATATTTTATATATCCATGCTCCATATTTTATTAAACAGTATGGAAGTCTATCTATCTGGTCAACCCAAGGCATAAAAAAGTCACATTATCAAGCAAGAACAAAATACTTTAGGCATACAAGATATGGAGAAGGAAGAGTCAAAGCAAACAATTTACTAGAGATATTTCAATGGTCTTATAGACAAATCTGGCATAAATTCAATAGATACAACCACATCATGCAATATATCATCTTTGGCAAAAACCATACAAATGGTTGCACATAAAAGGAAAGAGGGATATTGAAACTCTTGTGCAAAGTAGAGGTTTTATCATGGTTACAAACTAAACAAAGAGAAAGAAAAATATGGGTTTCAAGAAACCCTTGATTCTTCAGGATCTTTTAGTATGTCTCTATTGTAGAGGAATCCTTGGATTCATCCCACTCAATAAGACCTCTATATTTCAAAAACTCTTGCCTTCTGTAGCGTTGGGAGAAGCTTTAAATTTTTTACATCTCCCACATGGGAGAGTAAATAGGAGCTAAGGACTCCAAAGTATCCAGCTCTAGATCCACTCTAACCAAGCATGTAGCCAAACACCCTTATAGCTTCTTTCTTCTCTACCAAAATTATATTCTCAACTCCTATATTGAAAAATTTAGATTCAATGACTTTGCAACAAGCTTTTGAAGCCATCATTGGTAAACATAGAGAGCTTGAGAATCTTGTTGTGATAAATTGTAATAGTTTGATTATTTAAGCTTTCAATATAGTGGCCAAGTCCTTAACTTTTTCAAGATTCAATGGCCTATAGCCCTTCACTCTTCCAAGAGAGTTATCAGGATCTTCAATTTCAATTAGCATAAGAAAGAAAAAAGTTTTCATTGTCAATTGATGAACATCTTAAAGTCACTTATATTTAAATCTACTATCAAGCCTAGGAAGATCTTGGAAATATCTTCAATACCTTTGGGTTTTCATCATCTTTAAGAAGGTTCTCATCATAGAGATTTATTGAGTTCTTTGGCTTCTCCTCTAATGGTTGCTCTAGTGTGCCTTTATACCCCATGCCCTCAATGCCAAGCCTCTTTTGCACCTCTAAGAACTTTTCTTTTGTGGGTAGCCCCTTATTCTCATATTCCACAATCTCATTGATACATGTGTGTAGGGCTATTGAGCTATCTTGAAAATTCTCCCCCGCAACATCTAGGGTTGCTAGTGGGCATGGTTCATAGCTTATGAGATCCTTATCAGTCTAGCCCCATGTTACTAGGAGGGCTAAGCAATAATCTTCTCTAAGATAAAAAAGATGTTGAATGGCATTGAGAAATACATACCTTTTTTTTTGACAAGGTAGGTAGGAAATATAGGGATACAATCCAAGGGGCCTTCTTCAATCTATGTACCCAATTCCATTTCCTCTTCTTCTATCTTTGTGATGTTCTGACTCTTGAATATAGTAGGATCAAAACCTTGCACCAAGTGGTTCCCAACATCCTCTTGAAATATCTATGCCTTCTCTTCAACCTCCTTATCCATATATGTAGCATCTTCACCCTTGCTCTCTTGCCCTTCCTCTGAAGGGGAATCCTCCATATATTGGAGAAACACAAGAAAACCTATGTCTTTGTCAATCAAAAGGAACTACTGCTTGTCCCAATGAAAAATAAAGTTTATTTCATGCATTCTAAACTCTTTCTCAATAAGACAATACTCATTATCAAAGTTTTTGTGGGAGCATTGGTTTCTTGGATCACATCATTAAAATGGATGTAATTATCAATTAACATAGACTATGCACGTCTAGAATAGAATTCTTTGTACTCCCTAAGCTTCTCATCAAAATTACTCAACAGCTCTTGCAATTCACAAAAGCATGTCATCCCAATTATCCTCAAGCTCCTCTTGCTCCATTCCATTGAGGGAAACCTTCCTCTTTGACATCCCCAAGCATTGCGAAAATAAAAATTATGAAAGCATACCCCTTACTAGAAAAAAAATTGAATAACTAGATTGTATATCAAAAACCTAATCCCTAATGTGTGAAACACGAGTTTAGTAGAAGTCTCCAAACAATAACACAACTTAATTTTTGTTTCATATAATAACATCCCAACAAATTTAACTGTGGCATGAATAGGACCATCCACTCCTTTTCCCATACTAATAATCACACATCTAAAGATGATAATACACACCAAAAAAATAAGATGCAATGCTCTACAGTGCCTCCCTAACCTCAATACAAGAGCTATGTTAATAGGTGGTATGTATCAAACTTCCATGGGAGTCCCTATTATGATGGGAGGTATTGAACGACGTGGAAGTTGCCACATCATATTGAATGAGATCTACCAGTGCCACAAGGTATAGTTAAAGACCTTCATATGTGTGCTGGGCCTCATACGAGTACCACACAATACTAAATGAGGTCTAATGTAAGAAACATGATTTCATAAGCTACAAGAATCACTAAAGTTGCTAAATTCACATTCCATATGACAAATTTTCAAGCACTTTGGATGAAACCCAATAATAATTGAAGGAATGGCATGCAAAGGCAAAAGAATTTGTATTCTATTTATTATGATAGAAAAAATGAGTTGGTTTATGTACTTACAATGTTTGATTTAGTTGCCTTTGCATTGGAGAGCCTAGCTTCAATTTGATGGAGATAGAAAATATTATGAATGAAGGTGGTTGATGATTGCAAGATGCTACTTCTGAAAGACTCCTAAAAGGGCAATTAATAGTAGAGCCATTTCTCTCAAAATTTGAGCCAAAAAGGACATCTCTCACCAAAAAATAAGGTGCTTGTTTTTTTGCTTTTTCAAAAGCTATTTTCAACTTGTGAGAACTATTTGAAGGCCTATAAAAAGGAGTGAATAATGAGCCTACATTCTACCAAGTACCACACATATAAATAATTACAATGCTTACTTGTAATTTAAACCCAACCTCTTAAATGAAGATTCATTTTCATCATTCCATTACTATTGAAATACAACAAGAGCAAACTAGCAAAATCAAGCACCTCTTTTAGAATAAATTTATACTCCAAAGCAAAATCTTCAACAATCAAGTAGACTTACATACATTAATCTACATTGTCGTATAAAATGTGAAATCTGTTGTCTTTCTTTTGGGTCACTGTCTTTGATGGAAAAGAAAGTTGCATAAATTGGACTCCATTGTGTAAAACACAAGTTTAGTGCATGGGTTCATTGTTTTCACCGTATCCTTTCGTATTTCATACATTCTTCTAGGGGTCCTTAATGGAAAACTAATCGCAATACAAGTCATTGGTGTGTAGATAGGCTCTACCATGTGAAAGGTGAATTCATTGATGGGGATCATTGTTGCACCTTTGTGTTTTCGCATTTCATACATTTTTTTGCTTATTTTGATGCTTTTGTAGACATGATTTGCTATCATATTAGCATTTTTAGTTACATGGATTCCTAAGTATAATTTTTGATTCAAGTTTAGGACTAAATCCTAAAGGAGGGATTAGCTAGATATTCTCAAAGATTAATTTTAACACATTAACATGACTTATCTCTACCCAATGCACATGATGATAGAATTTTGAAAGAAATTTCTTGCTTTTGGAGCTTAGTTTGGCCTTATCATATGAAATGCAAATTTAGCTATATGGTTCTTTGTTTCCCTTGGCTTTTTTTCATGTTTTATATGTTTTGGGTGAGATTGTTGGTTGATAACCGGTTTTCTTTTTGTGTTGCATGCAGTTTGTCTTGTTGAAGTATGGCTAGAACTAAGGCTTCTACAAAGAAGAAAAAGGTTGATCCTAGGAAAATTGTTGAGAAGTTCTATGAGTCCTCTAAGCCATCCAAGCCACCAAAGAAGCATAAAATGAGATTTTTACAAGGTGTAAAATGTCTTAGGGAAATCAAGAAGGTAATGAAATCTCTTAATAATGCAGTTGTAAAGTTGCTATTTTAGAGAGTGGTTAGGGAGATATATGATAGACATAGTCTCAATAGCTTTAGGTGGACAAAGAGTGATCTTATTTGTATCCAGGAGGCTACAAAAGACTTCTTGATTGAAAATTTCGAATGTGCATACATTTGTACTACCCATGCACATAGAGTGACACTTATGGATAAGGATATGATTATCCTATGAAGATTGAGATATAGATTCTCCAAGGTTTTGGAGCCAGTTTCTCTTACAGATAAGAAGATATATAATATTCTTAATGTACCACCATATGGGAAGAAGAAGGAGGACATAGGTCCTAAAGTAGGGGATGTTATACATGAGAGAGATACAAGACAACATGAGAAGGAGGAAAAGGATACAGAGGAACAAGTAGAGAAATGGAGGGAGCATAAGAGAAAGAAAGCAAAATAAAAAGAAACAGAGCAACTAGGACATCTAGAGGGTGAACTTTTTGACATGCTTGATAGGGTCAACCCAATAGGTTTTAGTGTATATTGCTTCTTGCCTGCTAGTGGCATAGGTAAGAGAAATGATATTATTTTGTTAGACTCAAATGTGTGCAGATCCTTAAGGATAAGAGGAGAGAAGTAAATGAATCCATCCTTCTTGTTGGATTGAGGTATGATATATCTAAATTTGTTTGTTATTTTAAGAATGATATTTTTCTATCAATAAAAATTTTTCCCATATACTCACTATTTTACTACTTTACTAGGTGCATAATACATGAACTCCCTTTTGATATATAACAAAAGGTTGAGATTCTTAATCCTTCAATCTCCCACTACACGAGGCTAAGTGAGCTTGAAGCAAATGTATTGGACCATTGGCTCAGTAGAATTGATTTTGATACCTTGGAGCTTGTTATGATTCCATATCATGAAAAGTAAGTTGTTTGGTACTTTTTTTACTTTTAAAATAGTTTATTATAATAAAGTATTCACCTATGATTATTTTCAGATCTCATTGGAGCTTGATTGCCATAGACTTTTGTAGATAAGCAATGTTTTTTAATCAATTCTTTGAAAGGAGTGCATGGAAATTCAAAGATGTAAGTTGAGTTTTTTCAAGGCTCATTGATCATTTGAGCTTTTATCTAGTGCAAGTACTCTGACATTTATTTATTTTTTATGTAGAGCTTCAAAAATACTAATTAAAGTTCTATAAAAAAAGCCTCTTATATCTTCTGATCTACTTACACAAATGGAGTATAGACAAGTTGTGATAAGCTTTTTATCAAATACATCAAGATACTTGATTCCATAAACTACCATGAATAAGTTGTTTAATTTTACTTTGTGTTGTTATTTTTAGAGGCCTCATCAAGACGATAGTCGTTCTTTTGGTTGGAGGGTTGTAAATGCCAAAAGATTGGTCAACGTTATGTATCTTAATGATGACAAATTGATCAAGGTAATGTAGAATATATTTAATTTTAAGATAATGTTTCACTCAAAAGAGAGTAATTGCAAAATAGCACTGAACTAGCATTTCTTTCTTTCAAATGTGTGATAGTTTTCCAAAGATTGTAACAATAATGAGCATGTTTGGTATGTACGAGCAAATATTTTCAAGTACATACTTGTCAACACACACAAGAAGAACAAGGAATCAAGGAGGCCATAGATAAGGAGGGGGTAGAGGAGGAGGTAGAGATTGGGGAAGTAGAGAAGGAGATGCCCTTAGCACCTAAGGCAATGAAAGCATCAAAGAAGGGAAAAACAACTCCTTAAAAGTATATTCCTCACAAAAAGAAATAGCATTTGTGTATTGTCTTGTACAACCTCATGTATATAGATCATGAAGAGAGCAAATGCAAATTTTTTGCAATATTTGAGCTTGTATTTATATTGAAAATAAATAGACATTTTCTTCAATATCCTTGCACTGTATCTTTATCTCTCTTCTCTTTGATATATGCAAAAAAATTAGCATAGATGTTTACCATTCAAGAAGTGGAATATATATATATATATATGTATATATATATGACTTGATGCACAAACTGACTCGTTTATTATTAAGTTGGAATACAAATGAACATGGAAATTTGATACCTTCATTTTCTAAATCCAACCTCATTTGATGTGAAGGGGAGAGAGCACACAGGGGTTTGCATTGGCTGTCCCTATGTATATCAGATGCCGTGATAATGCAAATAATGAATTGCAACTCTGCTAAGGATGCATGGGATATTTTGATTAGGTGCTATGGCACCACTACAAGTGCCAAGAAGATACAGTTAAAGCAGAAATTTAACAACATGGAGAGAAAGGGCAGGTCCATACAAGACTATGTGACAGAGATCAAGACCATTGCGGATCAGTTGGCATCTGTTGGTGCTTAGGTTGAAGATGAAGATATGGTTGATGTGACTTTGAATGGCTTGGGTCCAGAGTATAAGTCTTTTGATGCTTTTGTGTTTGTGTGGGCTAAAATGCCGGATTTCAACGAGCTGGTTGCATTGCTTATCCATGAGGAGGTTAAACTTGGCTTGGATACAGGCTCTAGTAGTACAAAAATCAAGGATACAATTTTTTTATTCCAATCAATGGGGCCATGATAGCCATGGTAGAGGCTATGGTTCTAGCAGAGGAGGCCAACAAAATGCATCCTATGGCAATAATAACTAGCAGGGATCAAATGCAAGAGGAAGTGGAAACTTCAGACACAAGGGGAGATCTAGCTCTTGTGGTAGAGGCTCTTGGCAGCATCAGCAATGCCCATCTGACAATTTGAATAAGGATAAGGATTTTCATTACTGCGGAAATTATGGTCATATTACAAAGGACTGCTGGAAGAAGCAGGGAAATCAGAAGGGCAAACAACATGGACACTTTGCTTCGTCTAGTCAAGCAGGTGATGCTTCAGGAGATAGACTATTTGCCATGTAGTATGTGAAAGATAGGGCTACTGAGAAATCCACTAATGATGCCGTATGGTACATTGATTTAGGGGCATCGAATCACATGACCCCTCACAGTGATTGGTTCTCTGACATGGTGGTTGAGAGAAATGGCTATGTATGCACAGGTGATGACACACAGCATAGCATTGAGCATAAAGGCAAAGTGCCCCTTGTGATTCATGATGGTAGGAAGAAGCACTTACATGATGTACTGCATGTCCCATAAATTACGAAGAACTTATTGTTTGTAGGCCAGATGACCGAGCAGAACTTGCAGATTAGGTTCAATAAGCATGGGTGCTTTATTGAAGAATTTGGCAATGGATGCAAGTTGATTGCTCACGGTCATAGGAATGGCAGGATGTTTACTCTTGATGCTACTTTGTCAAAGTTGAATTCAACTATGTTTTCCCATGGTTCTGGAACTGTTAGAGATTTGGAAATTTGGCATAAGAGAGTGGGGCATGTTAACTTGTAGAGGCTGCAAATGATGCAGAAAAAATAGCTTATTACACGTTTACCCAAGTTTACATATTCTGACATTGGTCATGTTTGCAGTGCTTGCTAGTTTGACAAATAATCTAGGTTGCCATTTGTCAAGCATGTAAGGCAAAGCACACATCCATTGTAGTTAGTGCATTCTGATGTCTCGGGGCCATCCCATAATGCATCTATGGGAGGCTCCAGGTACTATGTGACATTTATTGATGATTACAGTCGCTATACTTGGGTGTATATACTGAAGGCAAAAGATGAAGTGCTGGCTATTTTTCAACAATTTAAGAAGCAGGTAGGGAAAGAGTTTGACTGCTATATCTCTTGCTTGAGATCAGACAACAGTGGTGAGTATGTGTCAAATGTTTTTGACAGTTTTTTGGCTGAAAATGGCATACGCAGGCGGCTTACCTGCAACTATACTCCACAGTAGAATGGAGTGGCTGAATGTAAGAACAAGGTGTTGATGGAAGCTACTTGTGTGATGATGAATGAGAAGAGTATGCCATTGCATTATTGGGCAGAGGCTATTACGATAGTCATGTACATTCTTAATAGGACTCCCATTGCAGCTATTCATGATGTGACACCTTTTTAGAGGTTGTATGGATACAAGCCAGATGTAAGTCACATGAAGGTATTCGATTGCATAGCATATGTGCATATCCCTGATGAGAAGAGGAAGAAGCTAGATCCTAAAGCACATAAGTGTGTCTTTCTTGGATATTCACAGGAGAAGAAGGCATGCAAATGCTATGATCCCTCTACATGTGAGACACTTGTGAGTAGAGATGTGATTTTTGATGGAATGGCCTCTTGGTATGCATCACCTACTGCAGTGTCATCTAATATGCCTTCTACACAGGTGTCTATAGTTGATTTGCAGTAGAGTATTGCATTGTCAGGTCCTACAGTGGACAGATTTTTCTTCTCATGTCTCTCCTTGGATAGGTAGATTGAGGAGGGTTGTAACACCATCCATTGACGGCATTATGTAGTGAGGGGGAGACACGATGTATTGGACAACAAAGGGAAGGAAAAAGCCTTTGAGGATGCATCTGGTTTGATGACACCTAGTATCATGACTTCACACTATGACTCTGCTGGCAGTTAAGACAGTGAGCTTGGCATTCCGAATGTCTATATGCCTAGCATGAGGCATAGGAGGTACATTCCACCTCATGAGAGAGGGGAATTGAGGAGTGCACCACAACTTAGACGCTCGCAGAGAGTCAGGTACCCTGTTGACAGGTTGACTTACAATGATTACTCTGTGAACCACTATGCTTATATGACAAAGGTGATGGAGATTAAAGAACCAGGTACATATGCTGAAGCAGTGAAAGATGAGCATTGGTCCACAGTTATGGATGAGGAAATTGATGCCTTGGCTGAAAATGCAACATGGGATCTTGTGCCATTGCCTATAGGAAAAAAGACCATTGGTTGCAAATGGGTCTACAAGATCAAATGCAAGTCAAATGGCAGTGTTGAAAGGTACAAAGCCACGCTGGTTGCTAAGGGGAATGCTCAACAGTACAGACTTGATTATGAGGAAACATTCAGTCATGTTGCCAAGATGGAAACCATATGCATAGTGATTGCATTGGCTGCTGCTAAATGTTGGAAATTGCAGCAAATGGATGTTAAGAATGCCTTTCTTAATGGTGACTTGGCAGAGGATGTCTACATGGATCAGGTTGAAGGGTATGTTCACCCCGATTTTCAGCATTATGTGTGTAAGCTGAAAAAAACATTGTATGGGATGAAGCAGAATCCGAGAACCTAGCATGCAAGGATCAGTAACTACTTGCAGAGCTTGGGATTTACTATTGGCATGGCTGATCACAGCCTATTTACGAAAAGGACTGACAGTGGCATGGTAGTGCCGGTCAAATATATTGATGATTTGATAATTATTGGGGATGATGACTTGGGCATACAAGGTGTTATGAAAATGCTGAAATCAGAATTTGACATGAAAGACTTAGGTGATTTGAAGTATTTCTTGGGCATTGAGGTGGTCAAAGCTGAAAATGGTTTATGGCTTATGCAAAAGCACTATGCCATGGAAATGCTAAAGAAGTATGGCATGGTTGAATGCAAACCATTGGATACACCTCTTGAGCAGAATGCCAAGCTAGACATGAGTAGTGGAGCTGAAATTGAGGATGTGACTATGTACAAGCAGATGGTCGGAAGTCTGATCTACTTGACCATCACTAGGCTTGACTTGAGCTATGCTATAGGGCTCATAAGCTAGTTCACGCAGAAGCCCAAAAAGCCACATTTGGATGTTGTTAGGCATATTATGAGATATGTTAAGTCCACTGTAGATTATGGGATATTCTATGTGAGAGATAAGTCCTTGAAACTAGTTGGATACACAGATGCAGATTGGGCAGGATGCTCATATGACCATAGATCTACAAGTGGCTATGCTTTTGGCTTGGGAAGTGGAATGATTAGCTGGAGCAGCAAGAAACAACCTACAATTGCTTTGTCGAGTACTGAGGCTGAATATAGGGGTGTTGCATTGGCAACATGTGAGATTGCATGGCTGCTCAAGCTTATGGCTGATTTGGACATACAGGAGGATGCTCCAGTGACTTTGCTATGTGACAATCTTAGTAGTGTACTCTTGGCTACGAATTCAGTATACCATGCCAGGACTAAACACATTGAGGTATGCTACCACTTCATCAGAGAGATGGTTATTGCAGGGAGAGTTGATCTCACGCATGTGAAGACTGATGAACACGTTGCAGATATCTTTACCAAGTCTTTGGTTAAAGATAAGTTCAATGTTTTCAGACAGCTGCTTGGGTACATATGTTGTCTTGAGCTTGAGGGGGAGTGTTAGACTTCAAGCTCTACTTAGTTGTCTTTGGTGTGAATGGTCCTAGTGTGACCTTAGGTTGTACTCTTTTGAGTTATGACTTACAATAATGATAGTGTGTGTGTGAGAACTCTCTACTCTGCACTGTTGTTGGCTCCAACCATTCTCACACTTCCATCAGTAAGGGATACCTTAGAGTTGCTAGACAATACATCCCCTAGATTTAAGTTCAAAGTCAATGGCAAAACAATTGGAAAAAGACGTGAACACTCTTTCTCTTGTATGAGTTTTTTTGCCTCACACAATTGTAAGTTTTGAGCCATAAATATGAAAACTTTGTAGTATCTCATCTTGTTGATTGACATTGTTAAAAAGATATCATTCAATACAAACATATAAGCCATTGTGAAGCAAGTTGCCTTTCAAATCTATATCTATAAAAATAAAACTATTACATTTACATAGGACAAAACACTTTTCATTAAATTAGAAGTTACAAAATTAAAGTGAAAATATATAAGGATGCAAAATAATAAAGCATCCTCCAAGTTTGTGTTTGCATCTATTTATCTTTTGTCTCCGCACTTGCTTATTCTTTGGCATTGTAACTTCTTCATCACTTTCTACAAAGATCTCTAGTCTCCTCATAGGGGTTTTTTTCTTTGGTTGTTGCTAGAAGAATTTGACTTTGATAGGTATTCTCTTTTCTTCAATCTTAAGAGAAGATGGATGAAACATCATAGGAGAAAGTGTTGGCATTCCTTTCTTTTTGAAGTTCACCTTAATAGTCTTTGCACAGATGACTTATCCTTGCCATTGCCCTTGCCCTTATCCTTAGTTGAAGATTTTTGTGGAGGGGAGTTGAGATCGACTATTGTGATTTCCCTATTCAAAATCAACTCAATACAGCGCTTCCTTATCCACCATGTATATGAGTCAAGGTAATCTCGACATTGTGAGAATAAATGTAACAAGTTGGTAAATTGAAAAAGGGTCCCTCAAAAAACAAACAATATGAAAGAGACTTGCATTCATCCCATCGATCTGTAGTATCTTTGAATATATTGTCCTGCAGACATTTGAAATCACTCTCCATCCACAAGTATGTGCATCACTTTGCAATGGTACTTCTTGTTGAAGAAAGTTATATGGTTTGTCAGGATCAACAATACCCTCATATGTGGTGTCCAAGAAGGTAGTCAGGTGCCTGCCAACATTACAAATGAAAACTTGTAACTAAAATACACAATCAAATAAAATAAATAATTGACCAAAAAGCAAGCAATATTCCATTCAATGTATATTTTTGTTTGGCCATGGATACTACTTAGAGAGTTCATGAGGATAGTTTCTCTAGTAAGTACATTGATATATATAAGACTCCAATGTCCTTTGCAAAGCAAAAAGTTAGTAAGAAATAAATACAACAAAGAAGTATATGTTAACCCATTGGAAGATTATATACCTTTTGACATAAGGGAAAAAGATATGGTAGTTTGTGATGGAATCAAAAGATTGAAAAAACATTGATACTTTTGAACTAGATCTCGAAAAGAATTACACTGATAATAGTGAATTAACAATAAATATACTTTTAGAGATATCTTGTCTAAGAGAAGCAATCAACACCCTAAAGCTAATAGAAAAAATAAAGGAATGTTATTTGCAATAAAAAATACAATAATTCTATATACTAAAAATTTTGAGAATCAAAATGCCTTACCTGATGCAATAATAAACTATAGAATCTAACAATTGAATATCCTTTTCACTAGCATAGACTTGTCCTTAAGAGATATGCTAAGATAGACCTCTTCCTTAGAAGTGCAAGAAACATTGGCAACCATTTGTCCATACACTTCACCCATCCTCTTATAATTAATAGAGCCAAGCAAATAAAATTTGCTCTTGCAAACATCATCCTTAGTTTCTATGACCTCTTGTGTTTTTTCTTGTTGGATAAACTCTTACTGGGATGTGTTCATTGTTGGATATAGGTGTGTTGCATCCTGAATCTTTGACCCTTTTTCTTTCTTGGAAAATTTGGGGGAATGTTAAGGATCTCAAAGGTCTTTTTATCAGTAGTGGGCAAGGGCCTCAATACCTTGTCGAACCTATACTTGATTCTGCTGACTAGATTAAATTCTTTGTTCATCAAGGTGATCATATGAGCATGAGAAACAACAATGTAAGCATCATTCATAAAGTCAATTATGAAATATTCAATTGTCATTTCTTTTGAAGGTCAAATTCAATCTACATTCTTGATCATCTATCAAAAATATCATTGACAACTCTGATAAAAGTTATATTTGGAATGACATATTGTGTAGCTCTTTGGGCCTTCCTTATCCCACTAAAACACTTCTGCATATAGTAAAACCTAGAACTTATTTCTCTCCTTGGCTTGAAAGGCTCACTTCCTTGAGCAGAAGAGGGTCTAGCTTGATTGATTGGCTTATGA
The DNA here is from genome assembly GCF_053477565.2 of Lygodium microphyllum. Classification (NCBI taxonomy): domain Eukaryota; kingdom Viridiplantae; phylum Streptophyta; class Polypodiopsida; order Schizaeales; family Lygodiaceae; genus Lygodium; species Lygodium microphyllum. The sequence continues at coordinate 34,075,280 of NC_141139.1, forward strand.
GATGCTCTAGGGGAGGTTTAGCATTTGGAAGAGAGGACTATTTAGAAAGATCATAGTGTTGGTCATTAACCACATGGGCCTTGCCTTGGGTAGGAGGAGAAGACACCCTCTTTGCACTTGATTGATTTTATTGCATAGTAGGAGATTGGGAAAAACCAAAGGTAGGCGGGATCTCAGGAGGAACAACTTTTGGAACCTCTAATGGCCTTGCCTCTTGTCCATTATCCTTGCTCTCTAGATAAACTTTGTTTTTTGCTTTGTTCTTGCCATCAATGCCTGATAGAAAATGACAAGAAGGGAAAATACAAACTATTTGAGTGGGGGTGTAGTGTGGAGGACATGCCAAGCAAGATTTGATGATGACATGTGTTGAACAATAGCAGTCTGTCTCTATGCAAAGGAGAGATCGCACTACTTCATAGCTAGAGGCATGGCCGATATGACATGAGGAGAGGCAACAGTTGGAAAGCTCCAAAGGAGTCGTAGTTGTGTCATATCATGGATTACTCATTGGACACTAGCCAATATGGTGTGAGAGGCAAGGTTGGGAAGCTCTATAGGACTCCTCTTCACTCCGTTTTGTGGATGACACACCAAGCTATTCAATACAATACGAGAGGCAATGGTTCAGATGTTTCGAAGGAGGTAGAATCACACAGTTTTGTGGTTTGACTCACTAGACATTGGTATGGTGTGAGAGGCAAGGTTGGGAAGATCCACAGTAGTAGGACTCCTCTTTGCACCATTTTGTGGATGACAAACTAGGCCTTGACTAATACAAGTGCGAGAGGCAATGATTCAAACATTTCAAAAGAGGCACAATCATGCTATTTTGTGGTTTGACTCACTGGAAACTGGTTGATATACAATGCAAGAGGCAAGGTTGGGAAGCTCTGTAGGAGGACTCTTCACACCATTTTGTGGATATAGTGCTAGAGAAAATGGTTGGGACGTTTCAAAGGAGGCCTTCTCATGCCATTTCGTGGATGACTCACCAAGCATGCCTCTTGCAAACCCTCAATAGTGGCATTGTTGGATAACTAAAATGAGCCAAGTAAGCCAAGGCCCATCTTATATACTTGGTGTGGCCCATGACACATGGCATTGTATAATTGGCTAGGTTTTGCTATGTTCATCCACATGTCAAGGCCTTTGTACACTTTTTTACTAGATCTTACACCTTAATTATCCTAGGCTTTTAGATCTATTTCTGAGTCTTCTTTCTTATTTTTCTTACTTTTTCCTTTCACTTGTCATTTGAAGGATGATATGAAGTGAGGAGTGCCATTCATTAGGGGTGCAAGTTTATTTTAGCACCCTATTGACATTGTACGATACAAAGGGAGGATGCATTTTTTGTGTGGTTGGATTCTTCTCTTCGTGCCATATCGTGGACCTTGTGATGTCTGATACAAAATATATTCAAGGTTCCCTAGATATGGACACATCGAAGAGGAAAATAAGAATGCTATCTTCACGGTCAAGGGGTTCAATTTGTGCTGCCTTCGCTCCCAAAATTACATTTGCTTCTTCTCTAGCTTAGCAACAAGTGTATGAATGCCCAAGCAAAGGTAAGTCACCATTGAGGGTTCTTGAATTGTCTCAAATCACAAAGGTGTCTTCCTTAGAAAGGTTCCTAGACTTTCTTCTTCAGAATGGCATAGAGTTATCTTACTATGCAATTGCAAAGGATATTTTCAACCTTGACTGGGATATTGACCATGTGATGAATTCTTACAAAAAAAAATTATGGAGGACTTCGCTGAGTTTAAAAGTCTAGCATTGGCTCGTGGTTCGAAAATGATACAAAGGAACATAATCATGTGCCTATTGGAACCTCACTTTCAGAGAAGTTAGTGTTCACAAGGAAGTGTGGAGCTCATTTTCTTGAGAGGCTTTGTGCAATAGATATGTTTTGTTCTGCTTGTTCTAGAAAATGTAGGCTTATGTCAAAGGTAGTTGCATTCACTGTATATACTCTTGTTAAATATCCTATTAAATCCGATGATGAAAAATAATTAGAGGTAGCAAAATCTTCTAGCTTCTCCCATTTGGATGAGGTGGCAAATGAGATGGATGCAGAGGAATGTTTGGACCCTTAGCAAGAAGCATATATTGCTGACAAACTAGATATCGCCTAGTTCAAAGTTGAGACCATTATTGAAGAAACCCATGCAAATGTAGATTGTGTTTGGCTCCCCTTCTTTCTATATTATTCCTTGTCTTTCAACTTTTCGTATTAAGAACAAGGAATACATACTACTATCAGACATCCAAAGGCTCTTTAATCTCAGGGAGGATTGAATCCAATGAAAAGTTACTTAAATTGGACACTGAAATTGTGGATGACAAGTTTATTAATGGAGAGGATGCCCTTTCTCTTTGTTTCAACAAGACAAAGGATGTTGAGAAAGAGTTAGGGATTACTGATGAGGAGTTTAGCTATCTTCTAGATCATGACTTGGAATTTTCAATTTTGGAACAGAGGAGTCGGAATATGTTAAAGAATTGCAAGAGACCAATGAGACATCATCATCAATTAACATATGGAATCCAACTAAGCTAGAGTATGATGAAAACTAATTGGTACTATTATATTCAATTTGTAAGACACATTGATACGTTTGATTTTGACTTTTCTTTGATATTTGTCCTTTTTGTAGTTGGAGATTGAGAATTCTGATAACTTCTTGGGATAGGGTAAAGAGTTGAGAGCTAATGATAGTTTATTGAGAAAGATATTGCACTTGGCCATTACTTGGCAAGGATTGATCCTCATGTTTTCTTAATATTCCATAACACAGCAACCAGACCTATACTATATATTAAGGTACTTAAAGGCTACTTGGTTTCTCCGGGTTATAGTATAATGCACACAAGATGCTGTTTTTTGGAGAAGATAACAACAATTAGAACTTTTGGTTACGATTATAATTTCTCTACTTCTAGAGCATGATACTTTTTGGCTCTCTCATCTTACGCTTTGGCAACAAATTGAACTGATATAAAATCCATAGCTAACTACAAGAGAAGAAAATTTATGCATTATAGAGGAAAGATTCTTAAGGAGGAAGAAGATGTAAAAGCTCTTGAGAGCTAGCTTTGTACTTTTTAATCTTAAAAAATGTTGCGAATTCTCAAGTTTCATTGTTATCTTTAATATTCATTCTTTGAAGCTATCATTAAAAAAGCCAATAAGAGCATTGCTTTTCATAACTCCTTGTCCATATCTTATGCTTGGAAAAAAACTTATACGTGCTTGATAGTGAGATTTTTCCATGCCTTGGCTCTGTTGAGATATCGAGCTCCACTCGTGATATGCCAGGGTGACCGTTGTGCATTTATGTCACCGACTTGTTAGTTAGAGATGAGGTTGGTACACCGCCCATGAATAATAGCTAGATGACAGATATCCTTATTTACTCTAGTTCGTGGCTCAGTTAGTATGCCACCTTAGTTAGTTGGGTTTGGTTTGAGACCCATATATAGAGTTCTTCTATTTCTTTGTATGTGTGTTCTTTTTGGCTTACATAGCTAAGAAGAGGAAAACTGTTTTCAGCCTCCACCTTTGTGTGTATTCCCCCATTGTGCAAGTGAGAAAGCTACGAGTGAGACTCCTTCCTTCTCTCCCACAATCTTGACATGGTATCAGAGCCTTGTTTGTGGTAAGGAGCTCAAGAAAGCAAACCAAGTTCGCGGTGTGCTGGTAAGAGGACCAGTGTTGCTTTCATTTTTCTGTTTTGGGAGCAAGTCTCTGTAGGTAGCACAGCCGGAAAGTGCAAGAGTGTATTGTCTCAGATTGAGACGCCCTTTGCGGTGTAGCAAGAGGGCAGTGTATGCTGCGGGATTGGGCTTTAGCCCTCGGTTGCTCTGTTTTTTTGATTTGAGGCCATTTCGGGGCTTGTTTTGGAGGCGGAAGTTTTCTGCACGCACTCAGGAAAAGGCCCTGTTTTATGCTGTGTGACCACTGTTCTACAGGTCGGTGAAAAGTTACCGTAGAAATTGCATCGTATGCCTGTGCGCAGAGACATTGGGAGTTACAGAATCATCCTTGTTGCCTGTTGATGCAAAATTGTCACTAGGAAGTGACTGTGTGGTCAAAATACCACTTTCGTCAGTTTTGCAGATTTACCCTTGTAAGGCTGAAGCTGTGTTTTTTACAGTGACATAATTTTTTGCAATGTTCTGTAATGGCGTCTGATTCTCTTTCACAGATTGTCACTGAAAAGCTTGACAAGAACAACTTCCAAGCATGGAAGTTTAGAATGATGAATTTCCTTATGGGAAAAGGATATTGGAAATTTGTTGCAGGAAATGAAGAAGAACCAGTTCTTCCTGATGTTCCCAATCAACAGCAAATGCAGGCATTTAAAGGATGGCATGAGAGAGCCAGGAAAGTTATATACTGGCTGTCTATCAGCATTTCAGACTCTATGATTGTGCATATTCAGGATGCAAGTACGCCAAAGGAGGCATGGGATACTTTGTCAAAAATGTATAGCACAAATACACAAGCCAGGAAAATGCAGCTCAAGCAAGAGTTGCACAATGTGCAAAGAGAAAGTATGAGCATCAATGACTACCACATGAAGGTGAAGAAGATTGCAGATGCACTTGCTTCCATTGGGTCGCCAATGGAAGATGATGATTTAGTTTCTATGACCTTGAATGGTCTAAGAAAGGATTATGCACAGTTCCGAACATCCATTTCCGTCCGTGAAAGATTTCTTGATTTTGAGGAGTTGATTGCTCTTCTAATTTCTGAGGAGGAGAGAAATGGTGGTGCATCTTCTTCAGGAGGAACTTCAAAAGAATTTGTCTTCTACTCAAATGCTGGAAGAGGTAGAGGCAGGGGTAGAGGAGGCCGATCTGGAGGCCGTGGTAGAAATCAGAATATGCAGCAAAATCAAGAAAACCAGTCCTATGGAAGAGGACGTGGTAACTCTAGAGGCAGGGGGAGCCAAAGAGGTCATGGTGGATGGCAAAGAGGCCAAAATGCAAACAGCAATGTTGAATGCTACTACTGTGGTAAAATGGGTCATATGGCTAAAGACTACTATAAAAAGCAGAATGACATCATGAATGGAAAATTGCAACAAGGGAATCATGCATCTTCTAGTAGACAGGGTGATGACAAAAATGAGCATTTGTTTATGGTGCAGCACATGAACAATTATGTGACAAGTGCAGAAGAAAGCAACGAAGTGTGGTATGTTGACTCATGTGCGTCAAACCACATGACAAGTCATGCAAAATGGATGCAGGATGCAAGGAAAATGGAAAAACTAGGATTTGTGGAGATTGGTGATGATACTGCACATCCTATTGTGTAGATTGGAAAAATTCCTTTGTCTATGTAGGATGGGAAAAAGAAATACCTGTCAGATGTATTTCATGTCCCGAATATCACCAAGAATCTGGTTTCTGGTTGTCAAATGGCTGAGCAGAGCTTGCAGGTCAGATTTAATCCTCATGGATGCTTTGTTGAGGATATTAAAAATAAAGGTCGCTTGATAGCAAAAGGAAAGAAGAAGGGTAGAATGTTTACGTTGGATGCAGACATGTCTGAATTGAGTGCAACAATGTTTGCACATGGGACCGGTGTAGTTGCAGATATTGATATCCGGCATAAACGCATTGGTCATGTTAATATACAACGAGTTAAATCAATGCAGGCCCAAAATATTGTTGCAGGATTGCCTAAATTCAAGGTTGCAGAAATGCATAAGGTATGTGAAGCCTGTCAATTTGGAAAACAGGCAAGGAAACCATTTCCTAGACATGTTCAAGAGAGTAAGAAACCATTGGAATTAATCCACTCTATTGTGTGGATTACTAAAGCTGCATCTCTTGGAGGCTATCATTATTTTATCACTTTTATTGATGACTATAGCAGAAAAGTTTGGGTGTATTTTATGAAAAAGAAAAGTGAAGTGTTTGGGCATTTCAAAACTCTTAAAGCTATGGTTGAAAAAGAAACAGGTCTGTAATTAAAATGCCTAAGGTCAGGTGGAGGGGGAGAGTACCTCTCAAATAAGTTTGCAAGGTTCTTGCAGGAGCATGGCATAAAGCAACAATATTCATGCAGTCATACCCCACAACAAAATGGAATTGCAGAAAGGAAAAATAGGCATATTGGAGAGGTATCTCGTGCCATGCTCAATGAAAAAGACTTGCCAGATTTTTACTGGGCTGAGGCAGTTGCTACAGCAGTCTACATAATGAACATGACTCCCACTGCAGCAATACATGGCATGACTCCAAAGGAGAGGTATACTGGTAGGAAACCAGATATTTCTCATTTGAAAATTTTTTGTTGCATTGCCTATGTTCATGTGCTAGATGAGTTGAGATCCAAGTTGGACCCAAAAGCTGAGAAGTGCATCTTTATTGGCTACTCTCTGCAGAGCAGAAAGGGTATAGATGCTATAACCCTTCTACTCGTAAGTTTACAGTGAGCAGAGATGTTGTTTTTTATGAGATGAGTAGCTGGTATAAACCAGTAAATGTGATTGATGATGTAGATGCACAAAATGGTAATGCTGCACAAATTTCATAGCAGCAGTCACAAAATATTAGTGGACTTGGAGTGTCCTCTAGTAGTGGTTCACATTCTTTGCCATGGACAGGCAGATTGAGATCAGGAGAATCTCCTCAAAACAATGTAGATAGTGGTATACAGGTTTCACGAAAAGGAAAAGAGAAGGTAGATCAGCCCATGTTTGATGTGAATGCAGGTCACTCTTATGTGGATGGTGAATCCAGTGGCTCAGAATAGAGCATTGATGATGAGTTGGGTATTCCTTCTATTGTTACACCTGGAGTAAGGAAGACAAGGGATGTTTTGAGAGCACCTAGAAGTGAGCCTACTTTGCACAGGTCTACTAGGGCTAGGTATCCTATGGATAGGCTGAAATATGATGGATTTACAGCCATTCACTATGCCTATATAGTCAAAGTGATATAGGAACCAGAACTCACTTCTTTTGAGAAAGCCATGGGAAAAGAAAAATGGGAGAAAGCCATGGATGAAGAAATGGATGCTTTGGAAGCAAATGCTACATGGGAATTGGTACCTTTGCCTAAAGATAAGAATGCAATTGGTTGTAAGTGGGTTTATAAGGTGAAACACAATGCAGATGGTTCTATGAATAGATATAAGACAAGATTAGTAGTCAAGGGGTATGCACAAACATATGGCATTGATTATGAAGAAACATTCAGTTTGGTTGCAAGGATGGCAACCGTAAGAGTAGTCATTGCTATGGCTGCATCAAAGGGATAGTCTTTACATCAGATGGATGTAAAGAATGCCTTCTTGCATGGTGATTTGCAAGAAGAGGTCTATATGGAGCAGCCACCAAGTTATGTGCATGCTGTTCATCCTGAGTTTGTTTGCAGGTTGAAGAAAGCCTTGTATGGCTTGAAGCAAGCACCTAGAGCATGGTCTGACAAGATAGGATAGTATATTGTCACTATTGGCTTTTAGATTTCCAAGGCAGATTTCTCACTTTATGTGAGAAAAACATAGAAAGGTATTATGCTACTTGTCATTTATGTTGATGATTTGATTATCATAGGTGATAGTGATGAAGATATCCTTCATGTGAAAATGCTATTGAAGCAGAAGTTTGAGATGAAAGATTTGGGAGAGCTACGTTATTTCTTGGGCATTGAGGTGATTAGATCACCAAGTGGAATATGGCTCTTGCAGAGGCAGTATGGATTGGACATGCTATCCAAATATGGGATGACAGGCTGTAAGCCTATTTCAGTTCCTTTGGAGCAGAATATGAAGCTGAGCGTAGATGCAGGTGAGCTTCTGGAAGACCCTACTATGTACAGACGCATAGTAGGAAGTTTGATTTATATGACTATTACCAGGCCAGATTTGAGCTATGCTGTTGGATTGGTAAGTCAGTTTATGCAGGCTCCAAGAAAACCGCATTTGGATGCGGCTAGACGCATACTCAGGTATGTGAAGTCCACATTGCAGTATGGACTATTTTATGAGACTGGGGTTCAGATACAGTTGCATGGATACACTGATGCTGATTGGGATGGTAGTATTTCTGATAGACGATCTACCAGTGGATATGTGTTCTCTTTTGGGAGTGCTGCAGTCACTTGGAGCAGCAAGAAACAGCCTACAATTGCCTTGTCGAGCACAAAGGCTGAGTACAGGGGTGCATCAATAGCTGCATGTGAGGTAGCTTGGTTGCATAAGCTACTTTGTGATATGCATCAGCCTACAGATGGGCCAGTTATCATTTATTGTGACAACATGAGTAGTATACACTTGGCAAATAACCCAGTCTATCATGCTAGAACAAAGCACATTGAGGTGCATTATCACTATGTGTGGGAGAGGGTTTTACTAGGTCTTATTGATCTAGTTTATGTCAGCATAGAGGATCAAGCAACTGACATATTCACGAAGGCATTGGGCGCAAAGAAGCTGTGCAAGTTCAGAGACCTGCTTGGTGTGCAGGAATTGGGATTGAGCTCGAGGGGGAGTGTTGAGATATCGAGCTCCACTCGTGATATGCCAGGGTGACTGTTGCGCATTTATGTCACCCACTTGTTAGTTGGAGATGCGGTTAGTACACCGCCCATGAATAATATCTAGATGACAGCTATCCTTATCTACTCTAGTTCGTGGCTCAGTTAGTATGCCACCTTAGTTAGTTGAGTTTGGTTTGAGACCCATATATAGGGTTCTTCTATTTCTTTGTATGTGTGTTCTTTTTAGCTTACACAACTAAGAAGAGGAAAACTGTTTTCAGCCTCCACCTTTGTGTGTATTCCCCCATTGTGCAAGTGAGAAAGCTACGAGTGAGACTCCTTCCTTCTCTCCCACAATCTTGACAGGCTCCTCCACAAAGTAAGGCCCATGGATATGAAGGATATGTTGCAAAAACTTGGATTAAATATTATCTCTTACCAAATAAAACTTGATATCCTTTTCTTCCCATGCCTCCTTTATTGCTTGAACAAGATTTGTAATCGAACATCTGAACTCTTATAAATAAGTGTATGTTGTATTTTGTTGCTTGAGGAGCTTTAAAAAGACATCGAGGTGTCTCCAAACCTCCATTCTTAGAAATATAAGTTGCAATGTGCTTGCAATATTTGTCCTTATCCCACACAGTTCTCTCCAATACTCCCAAGTAATGCTCACCTATTTTCTTGTATGGTTTCCTAAAAAGCAACTCGCTTTTGAGCCTCCCATTAAGACATCAGCCACACCAAGATAGATGCACTTATTCTATTATATTTAAGGTTTTTAAGCCATAATCTAGAGATAGCACAATAAACTTTTTAACTAATACCTACAGTATCACATGTCTCTATAATTTTATTTGGTTTTACTATGTCATTTAAGTCCTTTACCAATTCTTTGAGAGTTGAGCATCTCAAATCCATATTTTGAGGTGACTTAAGAATCCTCAAAATATATTTCTTGTTCATGGTATCTTTTAAAAGATTGATTCTCTCCTCACTCTCTCATATATTAATGCCTAATATATTAGAGTTTTTTTTTTGTAAGATATAGTCTTCTTTTCTTTACTCTCACACAAGCTAGTTATATTTTTTAATGGTCTCTTCCTCTCTTTGAATCCTATTGGAGTTTCCTTCAAGTGTGTTAGCTTATTTTGTAATGACTTATTAGCATTTTTTAAAATTTCAATCTTATCTGTTAATTTGAAAATGCTTATTTTTGTGTAATTAATAAAGCTTTTTTAATTTTGTACATTTGAGCCACGTATGTGTAAGATTGTCAAGAAGTGAATTGGAGAGAGAGAAAGAGGAGAGAGAAGACTGTAGAAGAGAGAGAAGTGAAAGGTGAGAAGGATCGAAGCTTGCACGTGAGCTATGGCGGGAGAGCAAGAGCAAGAAAGAGAGAGACAAGAAATGGGAACTCCAATAGTCACAATGTGTGACCGGGCCTTCCTTTATTCAAACTGTCACTAAAAGAATAAAGAATAAAGTGACGTGACGGGCGCCCGCCACCTGCAGTGTGCAGTGGCGGGTACTGTCAGTGTAGTAATACACGGGGCGGCACGGCGGAGGCGCCTTTACCCCCAACAACCTCCCACTTAAAGGCGAATCTGCCCTAGTGAGAGAGAAAATAAAAAGAAAAGACAGTACAAATGTACATAGGTGAGGAAAGGTGACATCTCATCCAACGCCCATCAACCTCCTGAGGAAGGCAAAGCGCTCAGTAGTGAGGCTCTTCGTGAGCAAATCTGCAGGATTCTCGTCAGTGGAGATCTTGACAAGGTCAACAGACCTGTCCTCCACGACACCACGTATGAAGTGATATCTCACCTCAATGTGTTTCGTCTTCGCATGGAAGACCGGATTCTTAGCCAACTGAATGGCACTCATAGAATCCGAATGCAGTGTAGGTGTAGCATCAATCCCAAGGTCAGCAACTAGACGGCCTAACCATATGGCCTCCTTGCAAGCCTCAGTGGCTGCAACATACTCGGCCTCAGTGGTAGACAAAGCCGTACACTTCTGAACCCTGGACATCCAAGAGATAGCCCCTCCAGCATAGGTGAATACATAGCCAGAAGTGGACTTCCTACTATCTGCATGTCCTGCATAATCGGAGTCAGTGTACCCCACGACCCCTGTATCCTGGCTGCCATAGCAAATACACATATCTGCTGTGCCCTTCAGGTACCTCATGATACCCTTCACGGCATCCCAATGTCTGCTGCCAGGTGTAGCCATATAGCGTGCCACAACACCAACTGCATGTGCAATATCTGGACGAGTGGCTATCATGGCATACATCAAACTGCCCACGGCTGATGCATAAGGGATCTTGGCCATCTCGGCCCTCTGCTCATCTGTCTGCGGACAATCGGCCTGTGATACCTTCACATAAGAAGGTAATGGACAGCCAATAGGCTTTACGTCCTGCATGCGGAAGCGCTCAAGGACTTTATGAATGTACTCCCGCTGTGAGAGATACAAAAGTCCCTGATGCCTATCACGCTTAATGCGCATCCCAAGTATATGTGAGGCCTGTCCCAAATCCTTCATCTCAAAGCTCTTCTTTAGCTGAGATTTAAGAGCATCTAGCTCATCATGAGCTTTCCCTACTATCAGCATATCATCAACATAGAGTACCAAGATAAGCAAACTGCCATCACGGGCTTTCTTCGTGTAAAGACACGGATCCATAGCACTCCTGCTGTAGCCCTGTGACTGCATAAAGGCATCAAACTTATGATACCATTCCCTAGGTGCCTGCTTCAAGCCATACAAGCTCTTCTTCAACTTGCACACTAGGTGCTCCTTGCCAGGTTCTGCAAAGCCCTTAGGCTGATCCATATAGATCTCATCATGCAAGTCCCCATGTAGAAAAGCCGTCTTGACATCCATCTGATATAGATCTAAGTCAAGCTGTGCAACCAAAGCCAAGACTAAGCGCAGGGTGGTCATCTTAACCACAGGAGAGAAGACCTCATCAAAGTCCACACCATGTTCCTGCTTAAAACCCTTTGCTACCAATCTAGCCTTGTATGCCGGCTTGGGGTGTCCAAGGGTACTTTTCAGCTTGTACACCCACTTGCATGGCAAAGCCTTCTTGCCCTTAGGCAAGGCAACCAAATCCCAAGTCTCATTCTTATGCAGGGAGTCTATCTCAGACTGCATAGCCCTCTCCCAGGAGTGACTGTCACCCCTGCGCATAGCCTCATCATAAGTGAAAGGCTCTCCTGCATCTGTAACCAAAACATAATGCATAGAGGGCTGAAATCTGTCAGGTGGACGTCTATCTCTAGCAGACCGTCTCACCGCAGGCTCTGCTGCCTGTCTAACTACCTGTCCAACATCCTGGCCCTGTGGAGGAACTGCTGCAGGCTGTACTACTGGCTGTGCTGGAGCTTTAGGCTCCTCCTGAAAGATCACTCTGCGGATCTCAACCACCTTCTCAGGCTGCCTGTGCATCTTGTCTTCATGGAAGACGACATCATGGCTGCGTACTATTTTCCGCGCCTGCGGATCCCATAGGCGATAGCCCATCTCTCCTGACTCACCATAGCCAAGGAATATGCATTTAATGCTCTTTGGATCCAATTTACTCCTCTTGTCCTTGGGCACATGGCAGAATGCCTCACATCCAAAGACACGGAGATGCGCATAAGAGGGTGGCTTACCAGCCCAAACTTCCTCTGCAACCTGGAAATCCAATCCACTGGAAGGCGATCGGTTTATGACATGCACTGACGTACTAACTGCCTCAGCCCAAAAACTCGGGGGTAGGCCTGCATGGCTAAGCATAGAGCGCACACGCTCCTGAATAGTCCTGTTCATGCGCTCAGCCAAACCATTCTGGGGTGGGGTGTAAGGGGCGGTCAACTGACGCTTAATACCCCTGTCATCACAAAACTGCTCAAAAGCATGCGAGACATATTCTCCCCCATTATCTGTCCTAAGGCATTTCAGCCTATACCCAGTCTGGTTCTCAACAAGAGCAAGCCATCTCTGAAAAACTGCCAAGACATCGGACTTCTGCTTTATGGGATAAGCCCACACTTTCCTAGAAAAATCATCAATGAAGGTAACGAAGTACTTCGCGCCACCCATAGACATGCAAGGCATAGGCCCACAAACATCGGAATGCACCAATGCCAAGGGCTCACTCATGCGTGGCCTACCCGATTTCTTATGCGTAGACCTATTCTGCTTACCATAAAGACAATGATCACACGAGTCAAAACATGCATAATCCAAAGGCGGAAGATACTGCAAACCAGATAACATTTTCATTCCTTTCAAAGACATATGCCCTAAACGGGCATGCCAAAGTGATACATGTGGGATAGAGCCCACTGCCAAAACATGGTCTACAGAAGACCCAGATACAACAAGAGGATAGAGGCTGCCAGCCTTGGCGCCTCTAGCAAGCACAAGTCTGCCTTTGGTAATCTTCCAGGCAGAATCCCCAAAACAGACATGAAATCCTGCATCATCCAACTGTCCTGCAGACATAAGACTACGCGTAAGCGCAGGTACATGACGTACATCCCTGAGCAAAAAGGAACTGCCAGTGGAAAACTGCAACTGAATATCTCCACAGCCCACAATATCAAGAGACCTGTCATCTCCAAGTCTGACTGATCCAGACACAGTACGGTAAGAGTGAAACCACTCACGGTAAGGCGTCACATGGAAGGACGCACCTGAATCCAATAACCAGCACTGTGCATACATACTAGGTGTCTCAGTCAAGTGTGAAGCATCAGAAGAACTAGCTGCAAGTATAAACTCATCACCACCATCGGACTCTTCAGTCTGCGTGACATTAATTTCCTCAATCTTGACGTTGGACTTCGCAGGTACTATGCTGCGATCAGAGGACTTCTCCTGCACTTTATCTTTCCCCTTATCCTTGCGCTTCTCATTGCGCAACTCATGACACTGTGGTCTAATATGGCCCTTTTTCCCACAATGATGACAAGTGACATTTGCATTGCGTCCACGCGACTTACTATGCGACTTGCCACCACGAGATTTAGACCGACCCTTCTGCGAGTCACGGCCTCGGCCATTACCACGGTCATACCTGTCATTCCTGCCTCTAATTGTCAAAGCATGACTACCACGAGAGGCATCCAAGTTTTTGCGATTCACCTCTTCCTGAAGAAGAGCACTCTCAACATCTGCCAATTTTAGAGTAGCACTAGAGGCACAAAGGGCAGTGCGGAATACATCCCATGACTCATTCAGAGTTCCAAGCAAGAAAAGAGGAGTTACTTCCTCTCCAAAGGTGATATCCTGCGAAGTCAGGTTCTTCAGTATAGCATGGAACTGGCTCAAGTGAGCAGACATAGTCGCATTATCCTTCATGCGCAGATCCATAAGCTGCTTCAACCAGTACATCTGACTCGCCGGACTTTTCTTATCATAAAGATTCTTGATCTTATTCCATAGATCCCATGCACTCTGTGCTTCCTCAAATACATTATAATGTACCTGTTCAGTGAGAGACAATACAATCGTGGACTTGCATAGCTCATCAAGTTCAAGCCAGTCGTCATTGTCCATAGTTTCAGGCTGCTCCCCACTCAACCGAAGTGGCTTAATCTGAGATTTCTGCACCAAAACCTGCCATATTTGACTCTTCCAGTAAGAGTAGTTGGTACCATCCAACTTTGTAATGTTAAAGATGGCACTATCATGCGAAGATGACGCCATTATGCAGGCTGGAAATGCCCAAACAGTCCAAAACTGCTTGCTGTTTTACTGCAGAAACTGCCCAAAAATGACCAAAACGGGGTCCAAAGGGCGAGCAAAGTGTGCCAAAAGTGGCTGCCCACTTAGTACTAGGTGCGGTACACCAAATCAGGATATTTCAGCATGAAAAGTACACCTCAGTCCACCAATAACTGCTTGCTGTAATAAATTGCAGGTATGCAGTCTAGAGAGCAAACTGTCCCAAAATAGGATCCAATGTCAAGCAAAACAATGCTAGGTCCAAAGCCGGCATGAAATGGACATAAGCAAGGCCAATGACAGTGAAAAGAACATGAGCTCAACACCAAGCATGTCAAAATAACATCTGCCAGTGAAAGGCACACCCCCAGACACTCTAGGCAAAGTGTTCCTGTAACTGCCAAAACCTGACACAAATAGGTATCTGCTCAAAGAGAAAGATCCAAATATGAGACTCAGCTCATAAGCATCCTGTGAACCAAGAGTACATCAATGCATATCCATAAAGATCGGAGTATGATCCCAAAGTCTCAATGTGTATGTAGCTGCTCAAGACATAAACTGCTCCAAATACATGTAAGTGCTCCAATAGCATGCAACTGTCAAAGGTCAAGAAAGCATGTAAAATGCTCCCACTGGCACAAAAGGCGTACAAAGCGATCTCAGAAGCTCAAACAACCCAAGAGAAAGCACCAGTGATAAGTGACCCTGTCAATGCATCAAGCGCATCCGAGAGAGCATGACATACATGAAGCACCGGTCGTATTAACCATGAAGCAATACATAAGCCCAAATAAGCTCTCGGTCAACTCAATGACATCCAAATAGCAACCAAGATCAGTGATCAAGTAAGCCGGGAATGCTCAAATACATCCAAATCCAAGCTCCAAATGTCGGTATGGCATACACGAACCAAATAGCATATGTCACGAACCAAAGCATGTAATGCAAAAGCCTAACTGTCAAGCAGAGACATGAGGCATAGGCGGTCCACGAGCATGCCGAGTCGGTCCAAATGCCAGTGAAGACGGAGCTAATGCGAAGCTCAAAAGCATCCCATAATCTCATACATATGCTCCAAGTCGTCCCCAAATGTCAGAGATATCATGCCAAAGCTCAAAGCATACATCCGGTATCGGTAGGTAAGTGCCAAAGCATGTAAAGTACCTTCAGCCCACTGTTATTCCAGCATGTATTTACTGTTCTAAACAGTAGATTTCAGCCCCAAATTCAAGCCAAAATCATGGTCAAACCAAATGCATACATCCCCAATACATCCGGGTAGGAAGTAGACCGCATACGGGCATCAAACAAGGTAACCGGAGTAGAGTATAAGCATTAAATGCCAATGCCAAGTGTGACTGCCCTGTTTCCAGCACTGTATAACAGTAAATAACAGTCCCAAATCAGCCAATATTTCAAGCCAAAATCATGGCATAATCATGTGCATACATTCCCAAGGCACTAGGCATCATGTAGACCGCATACGGGCATCAAATAGCACAACCGGAATGGAGTATAAGCAACAAATGCTAATGGCAATGGTGGTGCCCTGTTTTCAGCCTGTTATGACAGTTTATGACAGTCCCAAATCTGAAGAAATCAGCCCCGAAAGATCAAGACCAATACCCAAAGCTTGAATGACATCAAACATGAAGTCTATAGCCCTCTTGATCAAGGTAGAGAGCAAGAAGCAATGGCCAAGTGTGGAGCTGAAGTAGATGAGTGCTCACAGCCTGGAAAAAATGATGCAATCTGCCCTGTTGGTGCTGAACTTGCTGTTGCTCCACATGGGCTAAAAAGGGGGTAATGGGGGGCTCAATGATGGCCCAAGGTAGGCACATACCAAGCCATGAAGGCCCAATGCAAAGGGGAGGGAAGATATGAGCTATGGAGCTCAAGAAGAGTGGCTGCCCTTTGTTCCTGCCCT
The DNA here is from genome assembly GCF_053477565.2 of Lygodium microphyllum. Taxonomy (NCBI): domain Eukaryota; kingdom Viridiplantae; phylum Streptophyta; class Polypodiopsida; order Schizaeales; family Lygodiaceae; genus Lygodium; species Lygodium microphyllum. Next base: position 34,091,445 of record NC_141139.1, read on the forward strand.
GTTTCAATCTGAGAATACACTCAAATGCCTGCAAATGCTGAAGCAATACCTCAAGGGCAAGGCCCTGATGAAGCTCAAGAAGGCCAGGATGGAGCTCGGGAAGCCGGGGAGAGTCGGGAGCTCAAGAGGTCGGCTATGGCTGCCGGGATGGATACCCAATGCGTGAAGCGAGTCGATGCGAAGGTCGGGAAGCACCGAGTCGAGCTCGAGCAAGAGAATGCCAAGCTCTGATACCAGTTGAAAGGTGAGAAGGATCGAAGCTTGCACGTGAGCTATGGCGGGAGAGCAAGAGCAAGAAAGAGAGAGACAAGAAATGGGAACTCCAACAGTCACAATGTGTGACCGGGCCTTCCTTTATTCAAACTGTCACTAAAAGAATAAAGAATAAAGTGACGTGACGGGCGCCCGCCACCTGCAGTGTGCAGTGGCGGGTACTGTCAGTGTAGTAATACACGGGGCGGCACGGCGGAGGCGCCTTTACCCCCAACAAGAAGAAGTGCAAAAGTGAGAGAAAGAGAGTGATGAGGAGAGAGAAAGACTAGAATTGAAGAGAGAAAGACATGAAAGAAGGAGAGAGATGGCTGGAGGCCATGAAAGGACAGGAGGAGCTAGAGAGAGGACAAAGTTGTATTATTGTGGAATACAGTCTTTACATCCATCTGTATGAGCTCCATATATTCAACTGCAACCAAGCCCAAAATGGTTTTAGAGTATTCATCTTGACTACGGGAGAGAAGATATTGTCAAATTCAATTCCATGTTCTTGCTTGTACCCCTTTGCAACTAACCATGCTTTGTACTTTGGCAAATAACCAAAAGTGACCTTCATCTTGTAAACCCACTTGCATGGAAGAGTTTTCTGTCCTTTAGGCAACTGTACCAAGTCCAAAGTAGCATTCTTTTCAAGAGATTCCATCTCTGATAGCATGGCCTTGAACCACTTCTTGATGTCTAGTCTAGTTGTTGATTCCTTGAAGCATGACAATTCACCACAATCCATCAGCATGACATAATCTGTAGCATATTGCGCACTAGGAATAAACCTATTTGTGTGCCTTAAAGGTTAGGTTGACCTACGCAGTGAAGGTTCTGCATTTGCTAGGTGCTAGGCTTGTAAATCTGCATTTTTAGGTTGCTATTCTAAAATACGAGCCTGCAATTCTACATGTACAAGTTACTGTCCTAAAATTCCAATGTACTATCCTAATAGTTCAAGCTTTCCTTAGTGCATATTTTCAGGCTGAAACTGTGGTCTATCATGGGCAATATCTTGCTGGTCATTTCCAGCACCATTTCTTGAAATTTTAGGAGTATTTACAACAAGTATACATTGTTGTCCACTGGGCATAAATTGTTGTCCAACAAGTACATCCTCCCTAAAAAAAACCCTCTTGACTTCCTCAGTCTTCTCGAGCTACTTATGCATGCAATCTTCATGGAACATGATGTCATTGCTACATACTATCTTTCTTTTCTCAGTATCCCAAAGTCTATACCCCATCTCACCCTCATCATTGTATCCTAGGAATATGCATTTACAGGACTTTGGTTCCAGTTTGCCGTGTTCTTCTTTTCGTATGTGCACAAAGGCCTCACATCCAAACACTCGCAAATGAGCATAAGAAGGTGGCATGCCCGACCACTCTTCCTGAGGGACTCTTCCCCCCAAATACCTATTCGGTGACTTGTTAATCAGATGAATGACTGTCATAATAGCTTCTCTGCCCAAAATCCATGGGGTAATGTAGCATGAGATAGCACCGTACGGACCTTATCTTGTATGGTCCTATTTATGCGCTTTGCAACTCCATTTGGGGTGGATTATGAGGGGCAATGAGCTCCCTCTTTATCCCCTTACTATCACAAAATGCCTGAAAGGATTTGGACACATACTCCCCACCGTTGTCAAAGTGAAGATACTTAAGTGTCTTATCAGTCTGATTCTCAACCAATGCCAATGATTTTTGAAACATGTCAAGCACTTTGTCCTTGCTACGAATAGGGTAAACCCATACCTTCCATGTAGCATCATCAATAAATGTGACAAAGTATTTCTTTCCTCCTAGAGATAACCCTGGATTTGACATACATCGGAATGTACTAACTCTAGAGGCAAAGATTAAGAAACTTTTTATGAGATGTCTGCACATGCTTACCATAAATACAATGATCACATTGCTCAAAATCAGCATAACGAAGACAAGGCAAGTAACCCAAATAAGAAAGTACTTTCATTCGTATTTGACTCATGTGTCCTAATTGGCCATGCCACAAGGAAATACTTGGCTGCTTAGTCATGGCAACAACATGGCCATGCACACTAGATACATGAAGTGGATACAAAGTATCACTCTTGTCACCTATGGCAATAACCCTACATTCCTTACAAATCTTCCATTTCTTCCCATCATCAAAGGTGGTATGAAAGCCATCGTCATCTAGCTGGCAAGTACTAATCAAGCTCTTCTTGAGATGTGGCACGCCTTACATTTTGAAGAGTGAAGATAGATCTGTACTAAAACTATAGTTGCACACTGCCAATGCCTGCAATGGCGCATGCATAATTGTCCCCAAGATGGACAACACCATGTCGACCTTCTATATAGTCTGTAAACCACTCACAGTGTGGGGTGACATGAAAAGAGGCACCTGAACCCAAAATCCAAGTGTGCATGTCATCATCTGTATCAGTTATCAAAGTATATGCACTGAAACATGAAGAGACAAAGAGTGGATCATTCCACTGTCGCTCTCATGGCTAAATACATTCACCTCTTTGATCTTTACATTGCTCTTCTTAGCAGGCTGACCGTCTTTCTTCTCTTCCTTGCTGTCTTCTGTCTTCTTGCCCTTCCCTTTCTCTTTCTTTCATTTATAGCAATCACGTTTGAAGTGACCCTTCTTGCTACATTGATGGCATTCAACATCCTTATTACGTGATTTACTGCATCACTTGCTATCATATTTACCTTTCTACTGTGATCCGCCTATAGTATGCAAAGCACTAGAAGACTTATTGGATGCATTGTTTCACAGATTCATTTCTCCCATGAGTAGAGCACTCTCTACGTCAACATACAAAAGCATAGCATTAGAATTGCTCATAGTAGTCTTGAAGGTATCCCAGCTCTCTGGCAAAGTGCAAAGCAAGAACATAGCTTTGAACTCATCATCAATGTTGAACTTCAAAGTGGCAAGTTGGCTGAAAATGGAGTTAAACTCACTAAGGTGAGTAGACATTGCAATACCCTCTTTCATACACAAATCCATGAGTTTCTTCGGCTAGTAGACTTTGCTTGCAACACTCTTCTGGGCATACAATTCTTCCAGTTGCTTCCAAATGTCATAACTAGAATTCAACCCTTCAATGTTAAATAGCAAGGCATAAAAAATTGATAGCTCAATGGTCGAGCATGCAAGCTCATTCAACTCATCCCAATCGTCCTGCTCTACATCAGTTGGTTTTCTTCCCTTTACTTTAATTGGCTTTGCTTGCTTCTTCTGCAACAAGATATTATAGCATTGCTTTTGCCAAAATGCAAAGTTGTGTAACCTTCAAGCTTCTTGATATGCATAAGATGATTGTCACTACTACTAGCCATGATTCACAACCAAATAATTGTATGACAGTAAATGACAACTAATGCCAAGCAATGGAAGCTCCAAAATCCACTCAATAGTATGTTGGGAATGTCCCCAAGTATGTAGCAGCAAGAATATACATCAATTCATTGCCTAAAATGCCTCAAAAGCATTCAATGACAGTAAACATACCAATTTTGTGACAAAAAACAGTGTAGTCTTGAAATTCTTGACAATACAAGTGGTTGTCCTACAATTCAGGAGTGCAATCTTGACATTTAGGAAAAATATGTCTTGAAAATTCAGAACTAAAATAGCCTCTCAGACTAACTAAGATTGAGATCCAAAGTTCATGCAAAGCTTCTCAAAACATTACCATAATGTTCTAGCATAGAAACATATCAAAATTCCTAACAGTGAGGTATGTTGTCCTGAATATGCAGGAAACTATCCTCAATGTAGAACAATAGACATGTAGGTAAAGATGATTCAAAAATGAGCTTTAATCACTGCTCTAATGCATTTCAGAATCAAATCCAAGCATGTAACATCAACCATAAGCATGAATACATGGTTTAGAATGCCCGAGACCAAGTCTAGAAGCAAGATATAATGCATACGCAGTCAAAATGTCATTTAGCCCTGTTACTCTAGTAGCCAAATCTCTGTCAAAACCACGAAAAATGATGACTCTAATCACCCCAAAATGATCTCTAATCATGGACATAACATCTCCAAGTCATGTAGCAAAAAATGGGCATTAGATAGTTATCACATAAGTGAATCACAAGAATTATTCAGTCAAGAAATAGTTGCTGCCCTGTTTCTAGCCACAAACATGTTTGCAAAATGACCCAAATCCTCGCCAAGATTAGCTCAAAATGGCCTCAAGATTGTGCCACATGGTTCCCAAAGCATCTAACATCAAGATACATAGCTATCATATGAGCATCAATCTCAAGAGAGCAGGTGTTGTGCCATGTTTATTATAGATCTAAATACTGTGTATTTCAGAGACCTGAAGTTGAATGTATATCAGTCCCAAGTGTAATACTACAGTTCAATGCTCAATGTTGCTAAGCATTAGATGCAAAGTTTGGAGCACAACCATGATGCCAAATGAAGAGGAGCAGCTGTTATAGGTCTTGAGCATGATGAAAACCAGATCTGCATACCCATGTTGATGGCACCTTCAGCCCTGAAGAGATTGGAATGTTGGTCCAAGTGGGAGATGATGGGGAGGGTCCCCAAGTGGCCAATGATGGTGGCTGCCAACAAGCTCAAATGAAGAGGGAAGCTTCAAGCTTCAAGAAGAAGCTTTAAACCTTGCTGCCCTGCTTGTAGACTCTTCACAGTAAACTCTTCTTCAACTTCAAGCTCTTGCCCTAGCCATGAAAGCTTGACCAAAGCTTGAAGAAAGAGGAAAGAGAAGCCTCTCTTGAAAAGTAACCATAGTTTATTTCCCTACTAAGCCCAGTTAACTCCCACTTGACCTAGTTACCTCTAAATTATATGAAAATTTGATGGAAACTTGCTATTTTAACGTTCCGCTGCCATATTTGTCCATGAATATCTCCAATATAGTCTTTATCTGTAATTGTGAATGTCTTGCAAACCTCTGCTAGTCTCACTGTCTATGTCAAGTACCTATAGTACTTGTCTAAATTTCATTTTTATGGTGAAGAATTGAACTGAAATAGAGAAAAATGGATCAAATACCAATGCTCTGGCACCACTTGTCAAGAAGTGAACTAGAGAGAGAGAAAGAGGAGAGAGAAGACTACAAAAGAGAGAAGAAGTGCAAAAGTGAGAGAAAAAGAGCGACAAGGAGAGAGAAAGACAAGAAGCAAAAAGCCATTGAAGTTGAGAGAAAGGTAATGAGGAGAAGGACAATAATGTATTAATGTGTCAAAAGATGAGAAAATTTACATGTCCCCTCCTTTTATACCTATGTCAGTGTGACATGGCATCACTATTGAGTGTAGTGATCTAGTTACAGAATGATGAAAAATCCCTCAAATACTCTCGACGCCTATCCTAACAATGCAACTAGGGTATTGACTAGGATCAACAAGCATTAGTTGACACTCAGAGCATACCTATAGGGATCGGGGATGTAGGAATGCGAATCGATGAACGAATTTGTGCTCTTTCCCTATCTAGTTAGCCCATCCCTACCTATGGATCCACCTTGCACACTACCCGCATGCTTGGTAGCACTCTGGGGCCCATTCCCAAGTGCACTCCACTCCCCCATCTTACCCCCATTACACGTTTTCACACTACCCATCTCCGAGCACTACCACTCTTGTTGCAACGGCCAAGAATGCCTTCACGGATAAGACTTGTTTTAACACGTCGAATTTCACCACTTGGTCGAATTTCATACAACAAGTACTTCAGTCTCAAGGTCTTTGGGACCTTGTCATTGGTCTAGAGCCTATGTCGAACCCTCAACTAGCTCACCCTGACTACATTTGTCACCAGAGAGCCCGCAATGCCACAGCCAATGTTGAGCTGATGCAGGGATTGCTTCCTGAGTTTCACTCTCAATAGGCTAACAAATTTATGATTTACTAGGATATTAATTTCAAGATCTAGTAGGTTAGTAGATTCAGGAGATTAGTAGTAGTAGCTTAGCAAGTGAATAAGTTAGTAATAGTAGTCATGAGATCCTAGTAAGTTAGAGAAATATAAGTTTTGAAAAGTAGAAGTGGAAATATAGGAGAAATTTATCACCCAAAAATTAGTAGAGGTTAGGAGGGTTGTGTTGGTTTTAAGGTGGGGACACAAAATGAAAAGACAAAAGAGGAAGCCAACAAACAAGGTGAGCTAGTACATATGGTAGATTAGTGCTTGTATTGGTTCTAAGGTGGGGACACAAAATGAAAAGACAAAAGACGAAGCTAAAGCTAAGGACAAACAAGGTGAGCTAGTACAAGAAAGGAAGCTAAAGTTGAGGACAAACTAGGTGAGCTAATACAAATGGTAGATTAGTGCATGTATTAAAAGAACCTACATTCCATTCTCAATCACCTTTACATCCTTCATTATCCTAGCAAAAAAATGAGACCTTGGACACAACTCTTTGGTCCACCTTGTTCATGAATCACAAAATTAGTCATAATGGTAGTGGGTAGTTAATAATTCAAGAATATCATGGTGGAACTGATCCATGCATCAAAGGGAATTTTACATTAATGATCTAACCATGGTCAACTTACAATTTGGGAAACTTGCAATGGAGGAAGTATGTGTATATTGGGGGAATGGACTTCCAAAGGCTACACTTACATGTTGATAGTATCCTTCAAGCCCTATCCCTAGGACATGAAATAATTATGATGATGTGCACCACAATATGGATTAACCCATATAATTACATATTGGGGCCATGATTCAGGTGCTCTAAAAAGTAAGTGACTCATTAGGTCAATCATCCAAATAACACCCTATCTCAACGGTAGACCAAGATCAAGGTAGTTGACTAAGCCATAATTGCATTTAGACTTGAAGAAATAAATAAGAACTCATGCATCCACTTAGAAGATTCAAGGTGAAAGTAAAAAAAATTGGGATTGCAAATGGCCATTGATCTTGTTTTAATTTTGATTTATCACTAACAATGGACTTAGAGGATTTAGGCTACCTAACACTTTTCTGAAGACCTCATATTTAGGGTGCTTTAATCATAGCTCTAGAGTGTGATTAATTTGCCACATGTCCTTGTAGACATATGATCCCAAAAAGATGTAAAAGTTGGATTTCCAAAGAAGGATATGGTGAGTTGTTAATATCATCTTAAAAATTAGATATGTATTAGATTTTTTCTTTGTTTTCAAGTCCTAATATGATAGTGATAACTCCTTGTAGCTTTCTTCATACCCTACACACCCAACTTTTAGATCACAAAAAATGGGGTGCCAATTCCATTGAAGACATATTTGATAGCCACCAAGCTTGTTACAACTTAAAATGGCAGGATCAATTTCTTTCCAATTTTGATGAGTCAGAAATAGTTGATTGGAATTCCTTTTGTGCTAAAAGATTTTAGTGTCCATGAAATTGGTATAGAGGAAAATGAGATGCCAACATGGCATCACATTGCAACACATGCAAGGACTTGGATGCTTTGATCCTTTCTCATTCATTGAAATTTTCAAGAACACAAATCATTGGTAAGAAAAATGAATTGCACTATACATATAAGCTAGTAGTTTATGGTGAAGCCTTGCAATGCCTTAATTCTATGCTAAGATTCATGCAATGTATCATCTATCAGAGTCCTTGAATTGGTGAAGCATAGATGGGAGAGAGACTCACATGCAATACATGCATGGATGACAAATAATTGTGGGTGAGGGGACATCTCACATAGCATTTCCATCATGTGTTACCTCTCCAAGCTATGAGAACAAGGTGACAACTCACCATAGAGCTCGCATCTTTAGACCTAGAGATGGAAAAAATGACAGATGTTTCTTTGAGCCAAGTGATCCCTATCTTGATGCATTGAGAGGAGGCTAATATACCTCTCTACAAGGTGTAAGGATATCAAAGTTAAAGGCATGTCTCTCTCTATTTAACTTGCAATAATACTATGGATCTCAAAGAGTTCAATTGTAAGAAAACTTGCATACCACATGAAATGACCCCTTTTCCTTTAGAAACACATGATTTTCTTAAAAGTGCCTTTAAAAGCCATCTTATGTGACTAATTTCCATATACTTTTCTCAAATTAATGGTTTAATAAGCCCTCCTATTGAGCTCTCATAGTAAATTTACATATTTCTTGGTGATTCCCTCAAGATATGGATGGTGTGACACACATGTACCTACATATTTCTTGGTGATCCCCTTGAGATATGGACGGTGCAAAACAAGTAGCATGGCCTTGTTGAAGTAGTATGTGACTTGGATTAATTCAATCTTCTTTCTTTCTAGATAGCATTAATATTAACCCTACCACATTAAATAACACTTGTTATATGGAAAATTATTGTATCTTGCCTTAACCAAATGACATGCTAAAAGATCTTTGTGGTTGTGCAAAGAAGGTCATGTGTAGGTGCCTAGCGTGGGTTACAACTTAATCCACCATGCTTGTCCCAATGACTATGTCCTCTTCATAAATGTCCTTCAAGACATGAATAATTGCTCAAAGTGTAGTGTTGAGATTGGTACCACAAGGATATCCAAGGAGACACGGTGCCAATGAAGGTCCTTCAACACTTTTTGCATTTACCATGGATCTAGCACATGTTCAAGGAAAAATGCATCGCATCCTTGATATCATGGCACTTTAAGAATCTCCCCATGGATGGTGTTTTAGCATCCTATCAATACTAGGACATAGAAGCATCTTGTTCATTATTCTTTCTCAAAACTACAACATATGCCAACCTAACTTTAAGATTCAATAGTATCAAATAATCATAGTTTCTTGGCTTGGTTGTGGTTTTCTTGATGATGGTCAATGAGTTCTTTGGTGTCCATTCAGTTAGTTTAGCTTGTGGGAGAGAGAGAGGAGGTGCTACTAATAAGTTTCTAGTGTAGAAGATAGCCCCACCCTCTAAAAGGCTCATAAGTACCATCAAGAGGCCTAGGTTGACTCCCTATCACTTAAGACCCACTAATGCCAAAGAAAATAAATAATAAGCCCATTATCCCTTGAGAAACATACTTTTAGTCCATCGTCATATACATTTTTTAAATTTTTTTTCTGTAGTGGGGATGGCTCATCGGCCATTTCTTTTACTATAGTGTCCCCCAAGGAGATCAAGGAAGTGACTTGAACCCAAGAACCAGAACCTCACAAGGCGATGCATAGATATTAGATTTTCTCTTTTCACCCCATGGTTAGGTCTCATCCCAAGAAGGACATGGCATTGGCCTTGGGTATTTGCCTCAAGTATGTGGCATCGAGTTTGACAAATCTAGAACCTACCAAGCCCTCACAAGGTGACGAGTATCTTCTAGCACAAAATTTTTCATTGTGCTTCTTTATGATGGGACTTGCAACAAATTTTGGTCCATAGGCTACACTAGCCACTTACAAAATAGGGGAGTTTTTCATGACAAGCAATCAAACTAAATCCTCTTAACTAGGAGAGCTACCTTGCAAAAGAAAGGTGGCCACGTATTGACCATCAAATTGACAAGGATAGCACCCAAGTTCATCCTATGAGCACCTTCAACAAGCAAGAAACTAGCAATCAAATATTTCCACTTAGCAAGGATACTTGAACCTCCAAGCCCAAGTCCTAGCTAAGGAATATGATGTTGAACAATCCAATGCATCCATGAAAGGATCGGAAGGTTATCAAGTGCTACCTAACTTGTTACCCATACTAATCATCAATGGACAAAGTAGGACATGTCAATGAGCAGTCCCCCCAAAGTAGCCATGGGATAATATCATCAGATATTTCTAAAAGACTCTCAAGACCACAATTAAGAGATGTAAGAAATACATCTTCAACAAAGGCATAGTTAGCTAGGGATTTCACAAAGAGGTTCCACTGACTGAGAATCAATTGACAAGTCATTGACTCAAATATCTCTAGCATGTCCATGGTTGCATGATATTACATCTGCAGAATGGGATCCCTCACACTCTAGGTCCCATTCAACTGGTTTATCACTAATCACGAATCTCCTTTCACCAATAAATGATGAATACCAACACGTGTGGCTAAATTTAGCCCTATGAGTAAGGCCTTGTATTCTACCATATTCTTAGTGAAAGTGGTGTCTAGATGAACTCCCATTTTCATAATCACTCTACGGCGAGGATCTTTAATGAAAAACCCTACACTCGCATGCTTGGTAGGCCCTTGAGAGGCTCCATCAAAATACAATGTATAGACCCAAGCATCATTGATGTGTCATGCCATATCAATCAACCTACTCATACTATAACAATGGTGGCAGTAGACCTTAATGTCCCATGTAAAGGATTCATCCAAACACTTAGTAATGTGATAACCCATACTCCACCAAATGACTTTTCCTTGGTTGTAGCACTCCTCTAAGTATGGATACTCAAGATAATGAATGACTTTTCCCATCCAATAGCCTTGGTACACTCTACAATTTTAAGCTGGTATCCTTGAAGACCTACAAAGGCACCAAGTCATATGTCAACCCCTACATATAATAGAGCTTTAGCTTATTGAAGTTCACTTTAGTCTTAAACTCTAGCCCTTGCAAGTTTGATAAAAGGGTTGAAGAGCCATTCTTCCCGAAATGAACAATTTTATAAGGGCCATCCCACTTGGGTTCAAACTTTCCTTAGAATAGATCGCAACATACATCATAGTACATGACCAATTTTCCCTTAACAAATTTATATTTCTTGGCTCATAGATCGTGTACTACTTTCATCCACTTCTTCCCTACCTCTTGATGTAACAAAGTTTGCAATCTAATCTAATCAAGATGTGTTAAGGAAGTGAACTACTCTTGCAATGCTTCTACCTCACCTAAAGAATGATTTAAAGCAAATCTTCGTAGGTAACTCAATCTCAAGTGCAAGATACACTCTTCCCATATGCTAACTTGAATGGGGTGTGGCATATAGCTCTTTTGAATGCACTGTTGTAAGACCACACAACCATATAAAGTTTCTTATCCCAATCACACCTTCCCTTTGATATAGCCTTGGATAAAATACCCACGAGCTACTTATTGATGCTCTCTACTTTCCCATTCACTTTGCAATTATAAAGTGTGGTTTTATTGTCCTTAATTTTTAGAGCTTCAGTCAAAGCTTCTATAAACCAAAATGACAAACAATCTGTTCAAGAATAAAACAAGTTGTTTCTTAGCATTATCATTTATTATAGAATGAGCTTCATACCATTTCATGAAATAGTTGGTTGCTACAATGATATAGTGGTTCCGCAATGTAGATGAAGGATGCACAGGTCCAATGAAATCAATGTACCACTTCAAAGCGCAAGGTCACTAGAATGGGATTAAGCTGTCACTTACAATTTTCCCTAGCATCATGCCTTTGGTAGATATCACAACACTTTACATAGTCCTTGGAAAACCATCGACCACCAATATCCAACACATGAAGCCTTCTGGGTGGTAAGTCATCTAGCAAAATGACCCCCACATGTTGAATTGTGGCATTCCTCTAAAATAAATGGCACCTCATCAGACACCACACAACAGTGATAAACCTCATCCACACCCTTTCTATACAATACACCAGCTATTAACAAAAAGTGCAATGCTTGTTGCTTAATCTTTCTCTTTTCGGACTTAGAAATAGTATTCAACTTGGGTTACTTATGGATAGGTAATACATTATAGATGCATACCATGCCAGGATTGAGGCTACATCAATCTTGCATAGATTCTCATAGTCACTGGTATCAACCCACTCTTCTTTAGGCTCATCAAAATCTACTAGGCATTCGATAATTCTCTAGAAATTTGGTGGATTGCTTTGAATCTCATAGTCAAAATCTTGCAAAGAGATTAACTACTTGGCTAGGTGATCAGGGGGTTGAAGATTGTTCAATAGTAGGTGTAACTCCTCAGGCTTGGTGAAAAAAACCACCTTCTAGTAAATAATATAATATCTAAAGTTTTTGGTGGCAACACTGGTGTTTTGGATAATTCTATCTTAACACCCTCAAATGCTACTTCACAAGGTTCCATCCATTAAAAACATGGCTATGCGACAAGAGATTTGTCAAGGGCAATGAGTGCTCAGCCAATGCATTAATGAACCGATGATAATAGCCCACAAATGAAACAAAGATCTGAACCTCATGAGCGCTAGTGTGTGGAACCATGGCCACAATAATAGCTATCTTTTTAGGATTAGTGGCAATGATAGCTGCACTCACAACATGACCCAATAATAAACCATAAGGCAACTTGAATACAAAATTCCAAGGATTTAATATTATACAATAGTCACAATAATGCTCAAAGCACTTATGAAGAACAATGAGTTGCCTCCTATGGATTGTGGATCCCTTAAATTACCTATAAAAGCCTTAAGCTCTTCATGGGAGATATTGACAAATGTCTTATTAGCCATCCTTTGCCAAGAACGAGGAGCATTACATAAACCAAAAGCCATGACATGGTACATAAAGGTACCAAAGATTGTAATGAATGTTGTTTTCAACTTATCTTCCTTAGCTATGGCCATATGGTTGTAACCTACAAAACAATCCATGAGGGAGTACATCTCTCACCTTGCCAACTAATCTAAAATCCAATCAATAAAAGGCAGAGGATAATGGTCCTTTAATGTCTACTTATTTAGCTCCTTAAAATCCATGCATAAGTATATTTGATTGTTCTTCTTCTTTCTTACCACAACCGGTAGCATCATTTAGTGTGTTTACAACATGAAATATTAGACCTTCCTTCTTCAAACACATCAATTTCTCAAAAAGAGGCTATCTCACCTCAAAAGGTATTCATGCAACCTTCTACCTTACAAGCTTTCTGCACTCTTTTAATAGAATCATATGTGTGACAATAGTAGGGGGAACCCCTTCAATTCATCATAGCTCCATGCAAATACATCTCTACACTCATGTAGGAGTGCCACATAGTCTATGTGCCTATCATGTGATAATATGGTGTAGAGCTTGATTGGGTCTTGATTGGGTGAGGATCATTAGGAGACCCAAGAACCAAATCTATCACATGAGCATCATGGATCTGATCTTTTGTCCCTATTGGCTCATTCAAGCATACTTGATAAACTTCTTCCATGGTGGAACCCTCACCAAAATCATTGGAGCTTTAGGTTCTAATGGTGGAGGTTTGCTCAAGTGCCTCCCTTTCTATAGTGGGAGGTAATTCTCTTTCATTCAATGGGTGCTCAAGGTAGGCATTCAATCTCATTCTTTTTAGCCCATGCCCAAAAATTAACCAACCAGCTGGGATATCCACCAAACAATCTGAACGTAAGATCCATGGCTGTCCAAGTAACAACTAATAGCTTGGCGTTCTAGTGAATTGAATAACATGGAAGTTAAGAATACACTCAATATGCACTATAGACATATGAAGTTAAGACACCATCACTTTTGATTTCCTCAAACTAACATAATCCATTTTTAGGATAGTGATGACATCATTTTGGATGGACAGACCTAGTCTCTCTAATAAATCCATACTCATAATGTTTACGGTAGAGCTTGGGTCTACCATTGCACTTTCTATCAGAATGCCATCCACATAAGCTTGCACCCTAGGATAGTGTTTTTCCACATACTCCCACCATTCATTGCCCACTCAATCGACACCAACATGCTCTACCACATAACTTGTTCATAGGTTTTTTTTGAATTCCTTATGAACATTAGGTGACAATAAAATTAGTTGTAGCAAATTCACATCCGATTTTACTTCACATAAAGCATTCACTAAATCAAAGTCTCGGAAGTTTGCTACAGCTTTCTTCTCTTTCCACACCATCAGCTCTTTTGGTTTACTAATAGAATTATTAGCTTTCTTCACTTTTTTTAGTGTTTACTTTTAACCACAGGCTCCCCTAAATTACCCTAATATTTAAGAGGACGTGCTTGGGTATTGGCCTCCAAAACCTAGGCTTAGGGTTAGCTTTGCTTGTACTAGGGCCATCCTTTTGATTCTCTTTCACTTTTTGACCTCTAGTAAGCATTCTCACATTGTTAGAAGCTGCATGCTCATTATTTGGAAGTGTCACAACTAAGATGACCCCACTAGTAGGCATTTCCTCTAGGGTGGCTTTTTCCCTTTGCAAGACTTGGTTAGGGCTCTCCCCTTGAGTATTCCCATTATTTCCACGATGGTTCACAAGACCATGTAATTGACTACCTTGTTGGAGAGAACTAGTCCTACTCCAACAACTATTAGCTATATGATGTGACTTCCCACATATGTCACACTTCACATGAGAATAGTTCTGTGAGAGCTGATGTGACCACTGCTGCCACTTGCAACTAAAATTTTACGGACCCATACTATTAGGCTTCCTAGTGTCCATCAGATTTTGCTGGAACTTCAAGAAATTAACATCCACAACAATTTGGGGTGCTACTTGTAGAGACCCACAATTTGCAATAGGGACTACCCACTACTCATAAATGTCATAGGTCTTAGTTGGGACACATTTGGCACTATAGGGATGGGTAATTTGGAAAACCCTTGGCTTAGGGCTCCTTGACTTTGAGCTACTACATTATTGGATAATGTAGGTAATGAGTCGTAACCCATTAGCACCACATTTGGCACCAACCCAGTGATTGAGAGGGCTTGCCCTCTTTTTGCATAGGGAACTTCTTGACTTTACCCCCACATGATGCTGATGTTATAGTTGCATCTAGATCATTTAGTGTAGTGTTGCTCAAGTATAATTGGATCATAAAATCCAACTCTCTCAAGAAGGATTGCAATAGGGTAGTAGGGGGTAATTGGATAGTGTTACCCAAACAAGGAAAAACTTCATGTAGCTTTTGAGCATACGCTTTTACACTCTCATTGAGTTCTAACCAAGTCTCATTTAGGACACACATTGGCTCCCCTTTTCAAGGGATAACTCCCTATGAAATGAAATGCAGAACCCTTGCATAGTGGTAATCAAATTTTCCGCAAGAGAGTCAATGATACCACTAGGCCGCATTTTTCTTCGAAGTCATGTTGAACAACATCAAATGATGTGCTTTCTCTTTGACTTGACAGCTAAACATAAGTTTTTGGAAGCCTTTGATATGTCATTTCACGTCTTCATTTTTGGACTTTTGCTAAATATCACAAGTACCTTATAGTGGGTAGAATTGCCGTGCCACTTAGATTTTAAATTTCTTGAGAGGGTATTAAGGGTGGTTGTGCCATCCGTGGGGGGTCTCTAGGAAAATGTACCACCTATTGGGACCTAAAATTGACTCGACAATGGCTCCCTCACACTCTAATCTCATTATCAAACCTCAAAGAACTAACCCCCATAGTTGTGTGGCCATGAGCGATTGGCTATAACTAGAAGAACTCTCTCTAAACACTAACACACTGCATTTATAGTCAACCATCTAATTTCTTACCTCGAACTCCAAGCAAGAGTACCCGACATAAGGTGTCTAGAACACCATATGAATGTAACATGGGCTCCTTCTTGGCTGATTGTTGTGGCCTCTAATCATAAGCATACTATCTGGTTACGAATTTGATCCACTGGTTGTAAGGAGTTGGGAAGAATAAGGATTATTGTTACTTCTCTTGCTACTTATATGACTGCCACTTCCATCACACCTCTAAGTGTATCATTCTAAGTCCATTGACCCAATATACACACTCTTGCTCCATCATGAGTTTCCCAAATTGTAAAATAACTATGGTTAAATTATTCATTTGGTAGCTCTTTAGAGGCATGGAACAAACCCACCATAACATGTTTGATCTCTTAACTACCTATACTAACCTATTGATTCCCTACTAGCATTATGATTACTTTTGTGATTCCTGAACTTGGACTAAGAGTTGTATCCAAGGTCTCATTTTAAGTATAACAATGAATGTAATAATGCAGTTTAAGTATGGTTTGTACGTTCCTAAAATATGAGTACTAATGCACCACACATAATGACTCTATCATGTTTGCCCTTAGCTCATTTCCCTCTTCTTCTTTTTCATTTTGTGTACTTACTATTAGCCTCCTACTATTAATTAATCTACTATCATCCAACTATTTCATTAGATGACTCGCTACTTTAATTACTTTATTAGTATTATTAATCACTAATTATTTAATTAATCTAATCATTACTATAACCCATTTATAGTCTTGAATACTCTAATTAGTACTCGATATATTACTCTACTAACTAATCATATCATGGATCTTTTTGTTTACTATTGTCATTTCTTTAATGATCATTATAGTATTTTAAATGTATTAAGATATAAACTATATTGATTTTAAGCATTAATTATAATTACTAAAAATAAAATCTATTAATCAACCACTAATAAAATTAACTAACAAATCAGTTAATGTAATACTATGTACGAGAGAGAGAGAGAGAGAGAATTTAATGAAGATGAATATCTTCATGAACATGGCCTCTAATAATCATGCAACTTTGCACTTTCACATGCATTTCTATCCCTCCACAAAGGATTGTAAAAGGCAATTGTGCATTATTGCTAGGGTGGTATAAATTGTAGTGCATTAAATATGTAGTATATGTATTTATAAAAGGCCATTAGGGAATGTATAAAACTTTGGATCTTCTTTTAGAAGTATAAATTCTATGTGGCATATGGCATTTTGAAATTTGTACTTAAAGAATAGACTTTCGACGATATTTATGGAATTTGAATTGGGAGAGAATAATAGACCATAACTGTTAGCACACTTATAACTTTTAGTGCATTTATTAGGAGAAAATTGTGTATTTATAAAGGAGTGTTGGTTAATCTACCCAAAATATTGAATTATTCAATGTATAGAAGACACACTCACAATGTTTGAGATTATTCTTACAAGCTCTTTGCATTTCTTTGTGTTTTGAGTTCATTGTAGTGTTAATATTCTACAGCTCACCCCCTCGTCGCTTTTTTGTTAATTTGTTGCATCCCAAACTTTTAGATATCACATTATGTTTATATCTTCCTTTGGAGTTCATGTGTGATGTTACTATTATGTAACTTGTCCCCTCATCACTATTTTCTTGATTTGTTAGTATCTCAAACTTCCAGACCTCATATTGTTTTTACTCTTGCATTTGTAGAACATGAGGCTTTTCCAAGAAACATTTCTAATCAAGAATTTCAAGGAGTGCCATTTGGTACATGACAAAAGCATCAACCACATTCACCACAAGTCAATTGATTGTGTCCTTGACAACAATTACAAATATTTACTTGATTCTGTTTGGTATTATTTGTGGCTCACTTTCAGGACAGAAATTGTTGTACTTTCTTGGTTAACAACTGAATGTACTTTATGTGTGTTGTTGGAGCATGATATTTAAATGTGCATATGTGTACATGAGTGCCTACATGATTGTGTGTATGATAGATATATCCATAGGCATTAAGTCTTCTATAGGATAGGGCCTTTAACAAGGCATTAAGTCTTCTGTAGGATAGGGCCTTTAACAAGCCATTAAGTCTTCTTGAATATAATGTGTAATTAGTTGGACAATCAACTTGACTTAGGAGAAGGGAATTATGCTCAATGGACCATCTCATGATAAGCTAGAATGTAGACTCACATGGTTGTATCAGACGATATGATGTCATTGGTTGGCCCACGGTCAAAGGTGAATGTGCACAAAGTAGAGAGAGAGAGAGAGAGAGAGAGAGAGAGAGAGAGAGATCACATCCATGAACAAGAAAGGCATGAGAGCTAAAAGCACATTGTCTCATGCTATGCTAAAAGTACAATGTCTCATTTTTGGCATGAGGGTAGATTTCTTTTGTGGGTGGTCTCATTCATTCATGTGTGTTTGAGAGGGAGTATGTGTGTTTTATAGGTGTTGCTTGCCAAACTTGCTTAAAAAAGATGAGAATGTCACGACACTCTTGCTTGAATCCCACTCATCAGCGCTCTCTCTCTCTCTCTCTCTCTCTCTCTCTCTAGTCATGTAGAGTCACGAGTGGCCCCCCTCCAAAAGGGCACTATCCATTTGTGGGATTCCCAACTCCACTAAGGCTAGGCAGGCTACCCATGGCCCTTTGAAACGCATCGATCTCCCTCAGATCCCATCCAAATTACTTCTCCAGCAAGACAATATTACGAAAAGGTAGTAAAAGGAATTCCTAATTAAATAATCATTTTTACTACAAAAAGGTAGTAAAAGGAATCCCTACTTAAATAATCATTTTTACTAATCAGACAATAGAAAGGCAAGAGGATATTAAACGCTTAGCTCTCCCTTCTCTTTCAGTGTCGTTGGGGAGCAGGCAGAAGCGCACTAGCAATTTCGGAGCTTCAAAGATCAGATCGTCTCATCTTTCCTGCTCTCAATTCAAAAGGGGCCTCTCTGCCCCCCTCCTTATGACCATCACCACTATATATCATTGTCAGACGCACGAAGAGGAGTAGGAAGAAGACGGCCATATCCACACACAGTATCTATCGAAGCCTTGTCAAAGGGATTGTTCCCAGCATGTACGATAATCCCTCTGATGCCACCCATACCCCCTCCTTTAAATATGCCAGCACTAGTCCTGATCATCACTGCTGTACACACCAGCAATATCTAACTCATCCTCCCCTCTATCATGGTCCTTCTCTCCCCATGGCTCATCGCCTAATTAATTACCTCCAAGGTTAGCTTCATCTGCATCTTTCATTTACTCAGTAATCATTCACAGCTAACAATCATTGTCTTCTTTGCTTATAAGTTGAATTGATCTGTCTGTTAGCCCCTTTGTTAAGAATTTTAGGTCCATAAGGAGTATTGAATTATCCAGTATTAATCATGCGCCAGCTAACAATCATTGTACTCTTATTATTGTGCTGAATTGGAATTGGACTGGTCTGTATTAGGACGTTGCTAACACCCTTACATACACAAGGAATGATGTGGGTAACTGCTCTACACTATAGGCCAAAACAAGGGAAAAGCTCATGCGAATGGGAAAATGGCAAAAACTTCTTAATATGTACGCCGCTGCTGATTGAATTGAATTGCGATTAGGGGGGGGGGGGGGGACCTTAGCTGATGGAATTGGATTGAACCCAGTATTTTGATGCATAAGTATTTGGGGCTTTGCTGATTGAACTCAGTATCTTGATGCAGAATTAGGCCTTTGCTAGTTGACTTGAAACGAACTATAATTATAGTTAGGCCTTCGCAGCTAACTGAATTCGGACGCATAATTAGGCCTTTTGCTAATTGAATTAGCCCGTATTTTGGTGATCACGACAGGATCCCACGATGAAATGCAAGGATCGGAGCGTGGATTAATCACAAGGAGGCTTCTGCAGAGCCCAGCGGTGATGGGAGGAGGATGCACTAATGCAGGAGGCTGCCATGAGCAGACATTAAACATGACCTCAAGCGATGGGTCACTGACCGGCAGCCATGGATCACCGGTGCCATACCTGCTGGCGGGCCTGGCAGCCATGCTTGCCCTCATAGCCTTCTCACTCTTCATCCTGGCATGCTCCTATTGGAAGATGGTGGGGTGCGTGGACGAGGCCAGCAGGCTCACTAATAATAATAATAATAATAATCAGGGGCCAAGTGCTAACCCTCCCTTGCCTAACCAATTACCCCTTAATCATCGCATATCATCCTCATCATCACCATCAATGTGCTTAGACCCTAGTGAGGCTCAATTGTATCATGTTGATAGTGCTAATCCCAAGGTTGTGGTCATCATGGCCGGCGACAATACACCCTCTTTCTTGGCTAAGCCCTCCTCCCTAGCAACTCTACAACAACAATCTGTACCTCCCATCATTGTCCCCACCACTTGATGACATGTGACTCTTATCCCATCAACATTGCATTTTACTCTTCACACTCCTATGCATTTGTTACATTTGATTTTAGAGGACCCTCTATCATCTTCACTTGTCTCTCATCAAAGGTGCCTCTATCATGTAGCAATGTTCATATCAATCTTTATGGGGATCTAGAGCCAATACAATAGCTTTTGCTTGAACAATTATGGGTTTTTGTTAGCCTTTTACCACTTTAAGA